>NC_139019.1:160419313-161687039 GCF_964374135.1 Grampus griseus | reverse complement strand
CCCAGATAAATTCCAGACCAACTGATGATCTCGGCTAAAAAAAGAAAACCATAATAGTGCTATAATAAGACATCCGAGACTATTTTTATGATCTTGGGTAGGGAGCGACCTTTCTAACTGCAACAGGACACCTAGAAGCTGCAGAGGGACATATGGATAGAGTTGACCTGAGCAAAATTAAACACAGATGCTGAAGACAAAGCTCAGAGGCACCAGGGAGGAGAGGCATGACTGAGAATGATGGGGGGAGGAGAGTTAGGGAGTTAGCAGGGGGGCACAGAGGGCCATAATGACACAGAGCTCAGTGATGGTCATTTACAGGGCCCCCTGGCCAGGACACAGTCCCCAGTGACTCCATGAATACTAATCCAGGTGTGCCGTGGAGGCATTCTCTAGATGTGGTACATCCACGGCCAACTGACTTCAAGGAAATGACCCTTGACGGTCTGCGTGGGCCTCATCTGATCAGCCAAAGACCTTAAGAGGGAAACTGAGGTCTCCCTGAAGAGGAAGAAGCTCACTGGCAGA
This sequence comes from Grampus griseus, assembly GCF_964374135.1. Lineage (NCBI taxonomy): Eukaryota > Metazoa > Chordata > Mammalia > Artiodactyla > Delphinidae > Grampus > Grampus griseus. The sequence goes on along the minus strand of NC_139019.1, from coordinate 161,686,511 downwards.
GTACAGTGTTGGTTCCTGCCCAAGCCTCCGGCCCGCCTCACAAATTTCAGATTCAAAAGCCCCACGACCACATGAACCAATTCCCCGCAACAAATCTCTCTCTCTCTCTCTCTCTCTATATATATACACGTATATATGTATACATATATATACAAAAATACACACACACACACACCCTACTGGTTCTGTCTCTGTGGTAGCACTCTCACTGATAGGAGCTCCTGCAAATAAACAAGGAAGATGCAAAGTACCCCTTGGAAAAGCAGCCCAACTTTGCAGCTGGTTTTCACCCTCTCTGGAGGTGTGAAGGGGAGAATGAGGCAGGCCCCAGTCCCCCACAGACAGGGCCAGAGTCGCACACACAGGCCTAGTGAGACAGCCAGAGCCACAGGACAGGCTGGAAAGGGGAACTCATTCTTCTAGCACCTTCTGTGCACCAGACCCCAGTCAGGCCTTTTCCAGTGGGTGCAGTGGACAGAGGTCAGGGGCTTTGGTGCCCAAACGTCAGTCTTGTGACCTCCCTTGGCTGCCTCATCAGGGTCACCCTAGAGTCAGGCACATGGACATGCACAAGAATGGGCGGCCAAGTATGGACCAAAGTGTAAACCTCTGCCTGGGAGCGGCCACAGTGAGTGCCAGCAACACTCCCCCATCTTCGGGAAACAGCACCCTTATTTTTCCCTTTGAGGAGCCCTCTTTTCCACTCTCAGTCTGTGTTGCTGGACAGAGCCAAGCCCCCTCCCCAAATGGTTTAGGGATGAGCATGGGATGTGGTGTGGGCCAATGAGTGCTGGCTTGGAACTCTCCTGGAGCAACTAGGAGTAAGGACACTGTTATGCTAGGGCTGCCATGCAGGTGGGACCAAGCTGACAAATACAAGAGTTGCCCAGAGCCAGCCAGACCTGAAGCAGTCCTAAACCCTCACTCACTCTTGCCACACCTGCTCCTACCTTTGGCGGCCTCAATGAGCACCTTCAAGCCTCCATTCTCCTGCACGATCATCTTGGCATGGTCATGGGCACGGCCGAAAGGCACACGAATGTCATCATCAAAGGTCATGATGCGTAGGGCCCAGCAGGCCTCCCTGACCACGTCGGCGCAGCGGCTGTGCCGGGCAATGGCACCAGTCAGCAGGGGTAGCACACCGGCCTTTACCAGGCTCTGCCGGTTCTGCTCGTGCTTCAGGCAGGCGTGGCGCACACAGCGGATCCCCGAGCAGGTCACGTTGGCCGAGTCAGCATTCCGGGCCAGTGTGGCCACCAGGAGCTGCAGGCCCTGCGTGTCCAAGAGGTCGGGCTGGCCATCAGTCAGGGCTGACAGGGCATTGAGGGCCTGAAGCAGGAGACCCTGGTCACCTGCTGCGGCCAACTTCCAGGTGGCGAGGAGGATGGGGTAGGCCCCCTTCTCGGCTGCCAAGAAGCGGCAGGCCTTTTGCTGCTTGCACTGCTCGCAAAAGCGGGCGAGGTGCGCTGACACCTCCTGGGGGTGAGAGCGGGCCATGGACTCCTGCAGGTCATCCAGGGCCTAAGGGACATGGGAGAAACCTCAGTGTCAGCTCAGTCCAAAGACGGTCACAGCGACAGTGCTGCACCCCTGTGGGATTCCCTCGTGTGGGATCTGGGCCTTGGTGGAAGTTCTGTGGGGCTAGTTCCAGCTGTGTGGGGCAGCTTCCACACCTGTGCTTTTATTTATTTATTTTTTTAAATATTTATTTATTTGGCTGTGCTGGGTCTTAGTTGCGGCATGCAGGATCTTATAGTTGCAGCATGTGGGATCTTTAGTTCCGGCATGCGAACTCTTAGTTGTGGCATGTGAGATCTAGTTCCCTGACCAGGGATTGAACCCGGGCCCCCCCGCATTGGGAGCATGGAGTCTTAGCCCCTGGACCACCAGGGAAGTTCCCACTGAGCTTGAGAGGCCATGGAGGGAGGGAGGGAGAGGGAGAGAGAAAGAGAGAGGCCCTGCCATCTCAGTGTCCCTGACAAGGAGCCACACACACGAGTACAGACATTAAACATTCTAGCTCTAGCTGCCATTGCATGAGAGGCCCCCAAGTGAGACCAGCGGAAGAAACATCCAACTGAGATCAGTCAACCCAGCAAAATCATCAAAAACAATAAAATGGCTATTGTTTTGGGTTGTTTGTTGTTTTTCGGCCATGCCACGTGGCTTGCAGAATCCTAGTTCCCCGACCAGAGATCGAACCCGGGCCCACAGAAGTGAAAGCACGGAGTCCTAACCACTGGACTGCCAGGGAATTCCCCTTGGGTTGTTCGTTATACAGTCATAACTAACTGACATACCCACCAATGGTTAGCTCTCTAAGGAAGGTAAAAGCCACCCTTACCAGTCCTGCCCATATCATATACCTCCTGTTCATCTCTCTCATTCACTCCACAAATATTTACTGAGTACCTGCCAAATGAAACCATGCTGTACACACGGTTGGTTTACCCATGTTCAACTCTAAGCCCTTGGGGAAAAAGCTTATAATGAGAGAAGACAATTTGAATAGGGCACACAAGTCTAGTGGCCACTCAATGCCATGACCTGAGGACCTGTCTCAGCTTGAGCCCAAGATGAACCCATGCCCCTGGAGCTTATGACATCATTTGCATCCAGCCCTGGTGAGGGTGGGTCTACAGATACCATCAGCCCGAAGTGCTTTGATTTGGCCTCGACTGCCATGAAAGTCAAGAATGCCTGTCAGCCAACCCTCGCTGAGCTCTGATTTGTGGACTTAACTAAACATATGTTATGATGAAACAGAATATTAAGAAATAGATTAGGGCTTCCTTAGTGGCGCAGTGGTTGAGAGTCCGCCTGCCGATGCAGGGGACACGGGTTCACGCCCCAGTCCGGGAAGATCCCACATGCTGCGGAGTGGCTGGGCCCGTGAGCCACGGCCGCTGAGCCTGCGCGTCCGGAGCCTGTGCTCCGCAACGGGAAAGGCCACAACAGTGAGAGGCCCGCATACCGCAAAAAAAAAAAAAAGAAATAGGTTAATTGGCCCAACATTGTAAATCAAATCTACTTCAATAAAAACGAAAATTTTTTAAAAGGTGAAAGAAATAGGTTAAAACCTATTTGTGTGTGTGACTTGAATAGACATTTCTTCAGAGAAGATACACAAATGGCCACTAAGCACATGAAAAGATGTTCAACATCACATCATTAGGGAAATGCAAATCAAAACCACAATGAGACACCATCACGCCCATTAAGGTGGCTACTATGAAAAGAAAAACAAACAGAAAATAACAAGTGTTGGTGAGGATGTGGAGAAACTGGAACCCTGTGCACTATTGGTGGGAATATAAAATGGTGCAGCTGCTGTGGAAAGCAGTATGGTGGTTCCTCAAAAAATTAAACCAAGAGATCCAGCAATTCCACTTCTGGGTATATACCTAAAAGAATTGAAAGACAGAAAGGCAAAAGGCAGAAACAACTCCAGTGTCCATCAATGGACAAATGGATAAACAAAATGTGGTGTAGCCATACAATGGAATATTATTCAACCATACAAAGGAACACTATTCAACCACAAATACTACAACACAGATGAACGTTGAGGACATCATGCTAAGTGAAATAAGCCAGTTCCAAAAGGACAGATACTGTATGATTTCCCTTAGGTTCACATCCACGGCTGTCTCCCCCTCCTGCTTTTTTTTGGGGGTGGGGGGGAGGTGGTCCATGCTGTGTGGCTTGTGGGATCATTTCTTCTCTTTGGATCTCAATTTTCCCATCCTTTAAATGAGGATGATAACCCTACCCTCACAGATGTCTTTGGATGAATAACTGAAATGGCATGAGGAAAGCACTTGGCACAGAACTGAGTCCACAGCCGGTTCTCAATGAACACTAGAAACTTCTGCTGTTTTACCAACAGTTTACCAGTTTGATGGATGACCTTAAATAAAGGACTTAACCTCTGTGAGCTGTACTTTCCTTGTTTGGGTCACTGGAGAGCAAGGGCAGGCTCTGGGCCTCCGTTTCCCCAACAGGAAGCCAGAGATGACACCACCTACCTTGCAGGCCAGTTTGAGTGCTAAGGGGATGGGCTGTAATGTGCCAGTAAAGAGTCGGTGCTCAGTAAGTGACAGCCTTACTATGATTGCACTCTCTTTTCCTGGGATTCCTGTCCAATTTTCTGAGCAAATTCAGTGGTTGGGAGGCAGAGAGAGGCTCCTCCAGGGGGCCATCTACCCGAAGGCTCCCAATACCAAGACAAACATGAATGCTGTCTGCCCCTTATGTCTGGAGTGCTACCCACTCCCCGTCCACTCTAACAGCTCCAATCCCAGAATGTGGCACGTGGGTGGGTGGACAGATCACAGTGGTCCCTGAGAGGCCCTCTGACGTGGACTCAAGGAGCCCTGGCTGCACACTCAGGCTTGCCTGTGCTTGCTGAGTAGGCTCTGACCTTCTGAATCTGTGTCTGCCATCTGGGAACCAGGGAAAGGGTGCCCCCGACAGAGTTATGAGGTGATGCAGGACCATGCGTGTAAGGCCCACGTGGGCTGCCCTCTCCTACCTGCAGGATGTCATGTGTGGGCTCCTGGGGTCCATCCGCAGAGACTTTCGGCGTCGTCTTTACAATGTTGCCCAGATCAACCCCTGAGGGGGATGGGGAAGTCAGGAAACAAGTGACAGCCATCATCCCCATGGGCCTGCTGGAGTCACACCTCATGTCCCTTCAGCTGGGACCACCTACTCTGGAGGCCTTCAGGGATCTGCCCAGCTCCCCACCCCACTCCCTCCCTGCCTGGGCAGGGTCCAGCAGCCACGCCCACACGGGGGTGTGGGGTGTGGGGGTCTTTGTACCTTGGCCCCAGCCAATGGGAGCAGAGGAGTAGTGAAGCTACACACCAGCACCACAGTGAGGGACACACTCTGTCTGGTGGGCTGAGAAGGGAGGGTAACCCATGGCCTTCTCCCTTGGGGCTCCCATTGTTCTTCACCCTGGCTGCATCCCCAGCCTCATTTGCCCCCCCAAAGGAAGCCCCCACTGTGCAGAACCTGTCTAGGTGCCCCACCAGCCCCTGTCCAGTGTCTATACACTACTCTGTGCCCGGGACACCAGCTTCTGACGTCGAACGCTGGATCCCCAGTCTCCCTTGCCCTCTGGCGTCTGACTGGGTTTGGCCAATGGGAAGCCGGACTCAAGATCAGGGGCAGGAGGAGTGGGAGGGCAGGGTGTTCATCCCCAGCTTCCTGCCTCTGCCTCTATCAGACGACTCTCATCCCTTGCCTTGGCCTGTCATGGGAAGGGGGAGGTCCCTGCTGTGGCTAGCAGGGTCTAACCCTGCCCACATTATTGCAAAGAGCTCCCTCTTAACCACTCTCTTCCACGGCCTGGCTGGAGCATGTCACCTGTTTCCAGAGGCTGGTGACCAACACCCCTTCTGCCTCCATGAACTCAAGCTGGGGTGCAGGTGGGGCAGGGAGACAGGTGGCCCTTTTTCTTGGGAGGTGGTCAAGAAAAGTCTCTTCAAGGAAGCGACAGTTAAAATGAGACCCACCTTGAAGGACCCAGCCCTGCAGATGTCAGGGTAAGGTCCAGGCAAGTAGAGGGTGGGCTCCAGCGAGGTGGGAGAGGGTGGCCAGCATGCCTGGGGCAGAGTGTAGACAGAAGACAGTGCCCAGGGCTGTCATTGCCAGGAGGGATGTGGTCATGGCAGGATACCACTCTTTTCACATTAAGAGCCATGGACTGGAGGCGACTCTTGGGCAAACAGCCAGACCAGCGCTGAGACCGAGCCACACCACCCTACCTTGTGATTCAAACTGCTCCACGGCCTCTTTCACTGCCTCCTCTGGCCCCAGCTCAAACTCCTCGATGTTCTCGCGAACGGCTGCATCAAAGGTCTCCTGGGTGATGTGCTTGGAGGCCATCTTCATCTCCTCTGTGTGGGGTCAAGGGCACCCAGTAGTTGCTCCCAAGCTGAGAAGGTGAGACGTAAGCATCATCAAGGGTCAGAGGGCAAATGAGAACCTGGCTACCACTTAGGGAGCATCTACCAAGGGGCCAGAGCCTATAACCACCCTGGAAAAATTCTTACAACCTGAGTCACAGGAAAGGGTGATCTCCCAACATCCACAGAATATCTAAAAGTACAGACAAGGGCAGGTAGTTCAGTATATTTTATCTAAAAAATGGGAAATGTTAACATAATGTATGTCCTTATAGTAAAAAGTAGTAACAGTAAAATAAATATAAAATATCTTAATAATATTATATTGTATGTTGTATGATTATAATATACTATAATATTACAATATAAACAATATTATTCACATATTACTCTATTATATAGTTATGTACTTCAAATGTACTTATCTAATGAAATATGTTATGATAGCATACCATTGCACTAATAAAATATAAAATAAAAAATGATATTAAATACTTATTTAATTAAATAATAACAATAAGGGCAGTCCACCTGCTGATGCAGGGGACACGGGTTCGTGCCCCAGTCCGGGAGGATCCCACACGCCGCGGAGCGGCTGGGCCTGTGAGCCATGGCGGCTGAGCCTGCGCGTCCGGAGCCTGTGCTCCGCAACGGGAGAGGCCACAGCGGTGAGAGGCCCGCGTACCGCAAAAAAAAAAAAATAAATAAAAATAACAATAAGTAATGTTTATTACTGTTACTATAAATATTTATTATTACTAAATAATAATAAATAAAAAGAAAAGTAAATCAAAAGCTAATAGAAATAGTTACCTGTAAGGGGAGGTAGAGAAAAGGATGGTGAGAGCAGGAATAGAAGCTGCATTATTCTCTCTTAACATACCTTGTTTTACAGGTTTGAATTTGGAACTCAACTAAATGCTTTATGTGATTAGGAAAAGAAATACGCCAAAATAACCAAAATAAAAATAAAAGCAATCCCTAAAAATCAAGAGCAAAATGAAAGTCATGAACCTAACAGTATTTCTACGTGGATCAGATCATTTCATGCAATTTTTTTTTTTTTTTGCGGTACGCGGGCCTCTCACTGCTGTGGCCTCTCCCATTGCGGAGCACAGGCTCCGGACGTGCAGACTCAGAGGCCATGGCTCACGGGCCCAGCCGCTCCGCGGCATGTGGTATCTTCCCGGACCGGGGCACGAACCCATGTCCCCTGCATTGGCAGGCGGACCCTCAACCACTGCGCCACCAGGGAAGCCCATTTCATGCAATTTTAAAACACAGTGATATGACTGTATATTCTTACTGGGATCTACCCTAAGGATAAAACTGCAAAAGAAAATCTTCAACAGTTTTCAGTAATCATATTATTGGAAACCACATTAGAAATATTATTCAGAAACAGTTATAGATGTAGCAAATAAGTAATAATGTTTATATCATTAGGAATGAGCATAAAAGAAAAAAGATTCTAACATAAAATCAAAGAAGTAAAAACTGAGAACTCCTAAATTTTAACTGGAAATATGATATGAACTCATGATGCATTTTCTCTTGAGCAAATAACCAATTTTCTATTAATATGAACTGAAAATGCCTGGAGGAAATGACACCACAGCAGCAATGAGCAGCACCCTGAATACCAACTGTGGTCTCTAAACACCATTTCCCACCAAAGAAGCCAGGGCTCTTGGAGTAAGAGTTGATTCCAGGTCTGGGCAGGAAATGGGCCAGAGAAGCCAGGAGCATCAAGTGAGACCAGAAAGCAAAGAAGCTTCTGAAGACCACTGTGGTCATACCGCGTGGTATGGCCAAAAATTAAAAAAATGAGAAATACATCACTTTTCAAACTTATAGTAAAGTTGCAAGAATAGTACAAGGAGCACTGTATAAGCGGAAGGATCTCCTAGCTTCACCAATTGTTAACATTTTGCCGTGTTAACCTATGTGAGTGAGTGTGTGCCTACAAGTGTGTGACACGTACATCATTTGAGAATGCTTTCCAGTCATGGGACCCCTTCCTCCTACAGATGTCAACATGAAAAGGACACTCTCTTATACATTCACACAAAACTGAAATTTAACACAAGAAATTTAACACTGATACAATGCTATTTTCTAACATATAGCACACGATGGACTTTCTTGATTGTTGTAATATCGTCTTTTAAAACAGTTTTGTTTTTTTCTGGTCCCGAGTCCATTCCAGAATCATGCACCGTAGAAAGCACAGAAAGTGCATTAGGGGGACAAAGGCACATGGGGGCACTAGGATCGTGGCATGGGAATGTGCAAATTTGGGCTGTGAGGGAAACAAGCCACCCATGCTCTCACTTCTCTTTGTGGAGGCAGCATAGAATGTGACTATTCTATCTGTGTTTGTGCATATGCTTGGGCTGGGGGTCATGGGGAGGACAGGCTCCAGGGCCAACCAGGGGGGCTCAAATCCCCAGCCTTACACTTAACCTCACTGTTGGTCAATTCTCACGCGTGACACAGGGACAAACACAGAATCTACCTAGAGGGCTGCAGTGAAAATTCAACCCATCAATCTCTACAAAGCACTTAGAACAGGATTTGGCACAGAGCTCAATAAACATCACCTAGTTGTTCTTTTCCTTTGTTGCTTAAGAGGTAATTCAGCCAGTTTACTGGGGGGTGGCAGACATAAGGCATCAAACACCTCACCTCACTCCCTTGCAGATATCCCCCTCTTTGCTCTCCAGAACAGGGAGCCTGTTTAGGGATTGCTAAGGATTTCCAAATCAAAGGTGGAGGAAAAGAATAAGGATTTTCTGTTTCAAGATAAAGAATTTCTCACTGGGGAGCCCAGGCTGGTGGTGGTGGGGTGCTCCTGGCCAGCTCTGAGGGGCTGGATGCTGCTGGAGGGACTCTGCTTTCTGGCTCTGCCACCAGACGTTGCTTCTGCTACTCTGGCCACGCTTCAGACCCAAGTGGGCCATTGATGAGTGGCCACTCGGTCATAGAAGCACAGTCCTAAAGGGGAATGTCATTGTGCCTACTTTAAGGATGAGGAATCTGAAGGCCAGGATCCTATCCTGTCTCATTAACACTTTACCTCCACCTACGTCCTCTGCGGAGCTTCCACCAGCCCTTCCAGGCCGCCTCCTCACGGGAGCCTTCCCTAGCTACTCAGACAGAGTCTGTGTACTCTCAGTACCCCCACACCCTCCCCACCCCAAGAATCTCCCTCTGCTCAGCCCTGAGATCCCTGAGCTGGGGAGGTCAGTGTCTGGCTCTGGAACCACCACTTAGGACAGTCCTTCAGGGTCCCCTGGATCCAGCACAGACCTGTGGAGGGCAGGGACAGGGATGAAAGTACAGCTCATGAGAAAGATGGTGTTTGGGAATGGTCATCTGGGAGTCACCTGGCGAACAGGCCAGGCCAGGAGAAGAAACAGCATTACCGACCCCCACGCTGCGTCCAAGGCATGCTGAGGGGAAGGGAATTATCAAGGCTCTCAACTGACAGCCTGCTTCCCTCTCTAAGCCATGGTTCTGCTTATCAAGAAAACGGTGCCCTGACAAACTGGGGACCCTGAATGATTCATCTTTCTCCACCTGCCACACCCACCCTGGTTCAGGTGGCCTCACCTGTTTCCTCCCTGCCATATCCTGTGCCTCTGTGCTCTACAAGGCAGCCAGAGGGAGACTTGAAAGCACAGAGACCGCCTCATTCACCTATTCAAAATCCTGCAGTGGCTTCCCAACCCTCTCAGAACAAAACCCAGTTCCCTTACCAACACTTTCCCTACCTACACCTTCTCACCTGGGCTTCCCCGCTTCTTTCTCATTCTTCCCAGCTACCCAAGGGACATCCTTCATAACCACTTTGTTTAAAGCAGCCCCGCTCTCCTACCGCATCGCTTTTAGTATTTTAATACTATCTCAACATGGAACAAAATGATTCATCTATTTATTTGCTTTTACTGTCTAGTCTCCTCCCCAATGATATTTAACCTGCATGAGAGCTGGGGCCCGTTTTGTTAAACACCTTCCCCCCCAATGCCTAGGATGGGGCCGGACATGCAGCAGGCAGTCAGTACATACATAAGTGTTGAAAGAATGAATAAATGAAAAAAAGCGAAGAGCAGGGAAGTGGGTGATTTTGTCCCTGGGCGGCTTCCGTAACGATCTTTCATCACCCAAAACCAAGTCCCAGAAAGACGCGCCACAATCACTAGTCCGACCCCGCGGCGTCCACTCCCTGCCTCGCGCACGAGGGGGCTCGGCGGCCACCGCTCCTCACCCGGTCTCCGCGGCCACGTGGGGAAACGGTGAGGTTCGCGGCTGTCACCGGCTGCGGCGCCTCTGGTCCCTTTCGGCCGCCGTACGTGCGCAGGCGCTTTGGCGCCGCCTCGCCTCGGCCTCCCTCAGCCCTGTGAACTGCTCCCGGTGTGAGCAAGGGTGACCGTGAGTGCAGGTAAAGCCGAGGGAGCCAACAGGTGTGCGGCGGCGGCGTCTTTGTCTCCTTTTTCGGGCGGTTCCCGTTGCCGCCACTCCAGGCAGCGAAATTTTTTGCCTCAGGAGTGTCCGCCCTGAAGACGGGGCAGTGCGCCTGCGCAAAAGGGTTTGGCGGCGGCTGCCTGCGCCTGTGCATCAAGGCTCGGCGGCGGCCTGCGCCTGCGCGGCGCGGCGCTGCGGAGACCGTTGGCTCATTTGCATGTCCCCGCCTCGCGCGGTGGCGGCGGCGGGTGAGGAACCTGAGGCGGCGGTGGGGGCGGCTCCGCACGCGGTGGGCTCTGGGTGAGGTCCGGGCCAGGGCGTTGTCGACGGATGGGCCCCGGGGTGAGGGCTTTGGGCTGGACCCCGGGAATCCCGGGTCTCCACGATGGCGCAGCGGGCTCAGCCCTTGGCTGCGCGGCGGCCGCGTCGCGTCCGGGTCGGCCTGGGGGGCTGTCTGCGGCCTGCCGGGCCCGACGCCCCCTTTTCTTAGTCCTCGGAGGCCGGTAGGAGGCAGGCCGCGCCCGAAGGGGTTCATTCGTTCGGTCGTTCATTCATTCAACCTGAGCCGGGAGCGACCCCTCTGGTGGGGCGATAACGGCGGCGGGGCGCTGAATCCGGCTCTTTGCCATTTTTAACTGGTTCCGTCCCCACAGCGACCCCCATCATGAGCTGCCCATTCCATAGATGGGGAAGCGGAGGCACGGAAAGGTTAGGTCACTTGAATTGATCTCGGGCCACCTGGCCAGGAGACCCTGCCCTTCGGTAGTAGAGAACAAGGGAGCCCCGGGAAAAGGGCTGAAGGATAGTAAAAGGGGGTGATGGTTATAAGAAATGACTATAAGGCAGGGGAAGACTTGGGTTTTGAGGCTGGAGGTTTCAAGATGGAAGGGAAACCTTGGTGGGTAAGGACACTGCCACTGGATTGCTCAGTGTTGCTTCTCAGTCTTTTTCTACTCAGTCTTCAGGGCTTTGTCCCCACTTCCAGTGCCCTGTTTTTGCCAGGTTTCAGTCTGGGCTGGCTGACCTTGGATGGGTCACTTAGCCTGAATCTCCCTTTTGCATTTTTGTGTAATTTCATTCATAATAGGACCCACTTCTTTATTGGGCTCTTGCAAGAAGTAAACGGCATTGTGGGAGTCCCTCCCCTGCAACAGGACCTGGCACAGAATAAGTAAGCTCTGTCAGTAGGTCATCATCACTGGTCAGGGATTTCTCCACTCACTCGTTGAGACACCTCTCTCAGAGGGGAAGTTAGCACTCAGAGCCTCTTCACCATGTCTGTGAAAATAGGAAAATGGAAATGGGAAAGATCACATCTTTCCTAACCACCGTTTGCAAGGGTTATGCTCCTACTGCCCTACATTGTTGTGTTTAGTTATGTGTGTTGCTTCATGTAGTCCTTCAGCAACCCCGGAGATAAGACTGCTTTTATAGAGCTTCTTTTAAGGGACTCTGGGAAAATGGGCTCAGAGATGCAAAATAAATTATCCAAGATCAACATGCTTGTCTTACTCCTTCTCAGCCAATACACACCTGTGAGGTTCATGAGGGCAGAGCCCCCCTTAAAATAATCTGGCCTCCCTCTGAAGTACCATGCCAGATTATGGATTACTGCCTCGTTACTTTGAGGATTAGGTGAAACAGATCAGACTCTGTGAGAATTAGTTGTCATTCTTAGTGTCTTTCGTTTCCCACTTCTCCCTACAGGTCAGAGAAACATGGCAGCAAGGAGAATTGCCCAGGAGACTTTTGATGCTGTATTGCAGGAAAAGGCTAACCGATATCATATGGACCCCAGTGGTGAGGCTGTAGGCGAAGCTCTTCAGTTTAAAGCTCAAGGTAAATTAAAGTGCCTGTTTTTTTGGGGGGGATGGAGCGTGTGTTTAGGGTTGGGACCAGACCCCAATCTGCAACTCCTCAGATCCTACCTTCTTATTTGTTAAGGGGAGAGAAAATTTTCTCTTGGTCCACCTGTCATGTCACATCATTATGTAGAAGGAGGTATTGTCATTATCTCGAGGTTCTTCTCCCCGGGCACCTTCCGCCACCTAAAGACGAGTTCTTAAATAAACCTCCTGGCTCCATCCCCACCATTGCTACCCAGGTTTGAGCTCTTATCAGTTCTCACCTGGATTATTGCAATAATCTCCTCCTGAAAGGTCTTTCAGCTTCTGGCTTCATTTCCTCAAATCTGCTTTCCCCACAGATCTCTTTTTTTTTTTTTAATTAATTTATTTATTTATTTATTTTTGGCTGTGTTGGGTCTTCGTTTCTGTGCGAGGGCTTTCTCTAGTTGCGGCAAGCGGGGCCCACTCTTCATCGCGGTGCGCGGGCCTCTCACTGTTGCGGCCTCTCTTGTTGTGGAGCACAGGCTCCAGATGCGCAGGCTCAGTAGTTATGGCTCATGGGCCCAGTTGCTCTGTGGCATGTGGGATCTTCCCAGACCAGGTCTCGAACCCGTGTCCCTTGCTTTGGTAGGCAGAATCTCAACCACTGCGCCACCAGGGAAGTCCCCCCACAGATCTCTTAATGCCAACCTTGCTGGGCCAAGTCCCTGCTTGGACCCTTGGGGCTCCCCATTTTGGGTTTATATCCTCAGACAAGTGCAGGAGCAGCCGGGTAACTGGTATGTGCAAGACAGGAAGGTCTGGGAGGCCTGTGGAGCTGCTGAACGTAGGCCCTGCCTGAAAACATTCCTTTTGCAAAGTTTTGAAACATAATGCCAGCAGAATTAAAAATGGTGCCCATGGTGCTTCTCTGGTGACACAGTGGTTGAGAGTCCGCCTGCCGATGCAGGGGACACGGTTTCATGCCCCAGTCCGGGAAGATCCCACATGCCGCGGAGCGGCTGGGCCCGTGAGCCATGGCCGCTGAGCCTGTGCGTCCGGAGCCTGTGCTCCTCAACGGAAGAGGCCACAGCAGTGAGAGGCCCGCGTACCGCAAAAAAAAAAAATGGTGCCCACACAGATTGCGGACAACTTGGAAGTCCTTCACAGCACACAAGGCTCCTAGCCCTCATCCCCTGCTTTGGGCCTGTTGTTTCAGTTATACTGTGTGCCTCTCTGTGTTTTGAATCCCTCATCCCAGCTCTGCATGGTTAATTCCCTCAGGCACTAAGACTCAGCTCACAGGTGCCTTCCCCCAGGAGTTTCTAGTAGGCCTGGAGATTGATTTTGCACTGTGTACTTGCTCCTCTGCCATGGGCTGGCCTCCTCCAGGCCTCCTTCGGGCCTGTGCCGTTTGCTGCTGCACCAGCCCTAGAGCCAGCTGAGGTGTAGAGGAGGCTTTCTCAGTGTTGGCTGGATGAGCCTGAGTGCTTGGGGTAGGGATAACTGTTATTATGTGCTTTGGACCTGGAGAAACTGAGGCTTAGAGGCTGTCTCCAGATTCTGAGTTTTCAAAAATGAGTAGCAGACAAAACCATTCCTATTACAAAAGATGGGAAGAATTAAGTAGTTAAGAATAAGATGTAAAAAGCCTCTTTGCTGTTTCCTTATCCTTCAGAAGTAACCATATCTGTGGTGTTTTGTGCATCCTTTAATTCTTTTAGCCTTATGTGAATCCTGAATACTTAATGTGTTTTTATATATATATATACGTATACGGGGGTATATGTACGTGCATATATATGTGTATGTACATAAACCTGTGTGTATATATATGGGTATTTGAATCTTGGTTTATCTTTATCTAGAGACTCGAACACTAATACATATCTTAAGTTACCTCAGGAAGGGTTGGGGGCAGGGGAGACTGTGAACCCAGTAGGGTGCTAGATGGTTCTCGAACCATTTCTTTGTCACAGAGCTGTATGGTCCATCGGTCAGCCTTTCTCTGTGCGTGTGCTCTACTCTGCACTTTTCCAGTGCCTTGTAAACCAAGTCATTGGAAGATCCTGTTGTGTAGAATGCAACCACTGCTCTACCTCTAGTGCTACCACCCTCACCAGGCCATCAGTAACCATACTGTCTGGATTATCTTGGTGGACTCCTTGCTGGAACATCCACATCCACTCTTGTCCCTTGTGGTCTGTTCCCCACAGAGCAGCCAGTGAGGTCGTCCCTCTGCTCCAACCCTCCCTCACCCTCCACCCCCATGGCTTTCTGTCTCATTCATAGTAAACCCCAGAGTCCTGTCAAGGGCCTGGCTTGATCTGGTACCCACCCTGTTCTGTTTGCATCTTCTGTCATAATAGTTCCCTAATTTTGGTGCACATTAGAATCATTTGGGGGCTTTTTTAAAACCCTAATGCCCAGGTCACACCTCATTCTAGTTAATTAAGTCAGGATGCCCCAGGGACTTCAGTGTGCAGCAGAGTTTAGGTTCTGCCTTCTTACCACTTTGCCCCTCTTTCCCTCTGTTCCATTCTGGCCACATTTGTCCCCTCCTCGTCTTACCTCAAGGCTTTGTCCTCACACTCCCTCTGCCTGGTAGGGTTTCCCCACAACTGCCCATTCTGACCCCCACAGCAGGTCTCTGCTACTCAGATACAGTGTTTCAGAGTTGGCCACCTTGACCAGCCTGTCTAAAAATGTCCTTTCCTCCTCACATTCCCGCCTGTTTATTTCTTATTGGCACTTTCTTACGCCTCAAGGACTTTTTATGTTTGGCTCCCTCAACTGACAGGTCCAGGAAAGTGGGGTCTTTGCTATCTCCTTTCCCTGTTGTAACTTCAGGGCCTATAACAGTGCTCACATGCAGTAGGTGCTTAGAAAGTACTGGTTGGACAAATAAACTTGGATTTATACAAAGCCCTGGCTTCCTGTGGCCTCTTGGCCCATCATTACTTCCTGGCATCTCTCTCTCCCTTTTCTTACATTTGACTTTTTGACTAGGTAATAGATTCTGATTCAAAAGCTAGAAAGTAAGAAAGGCACTCTGTGCAAAGTCTCCCTGAGGCCCACTGTTCTCATATGCCCATAGTTCACTTCTGTTGCTGGCTTCTTACAGTTTCTTTTTTTTTTTCTTGGCCGTACCACGCTTCTTATGGGATATTAGTTCCCCACCAGGGATTAAACCCAGGTCCTCAGCAGTGAAAGCGTGGAATCCTAACCACTACACCGCCAGGGAATTTCCGTTATAGTTTCTTTATGCACAAATGAGCAAATGCAAACATAGTTTCCTATTTTTCTCATTTCTCCACAGGGTAGGACAAAAGTACACAGTGTTTAGTTTCCATTGTGGCCTCTGTTGTTGTGGCTTGTTTAGCTTCTGTCTTCCCTCCTATCTGCTTCAGTCTCTGTTTTTCCAGGAATTGGTTGGCCTAATGGACCTTGCTGAGGGAGCCTATCAGCCAGCTTTGGGTCAGATGCTCAGCCAAGGCCCAGCCAGCTGTGGTGGGTGCAGTGTCAGATATGGCTCCTGCCTCAGTGGCACCGTGGGCCAAGAGTTCCTCATAGGAAGCAGGGGAAGCAGACATCCTCTAGAAAACCCATCTGCTGTGTGATAGAAGTAGAAACACACAGGTGTTCTGGTCGCAGTAAAGAAGCCCAGATTATTTGGGGACCAGATGCCCTTCCCTGAGTCTAAAAGAGGGCTTGTAAAACAGAGCCAGGGCAGGAGATCTGAATGAGTGAGAGTCACTGCTGCCCAGCCTCGATGGACTGTCGTCAGGGCAAATGCAGGCCCAGTACTTGTAGGTCTTCTGTTTTTCTAAGTAGTAAATCTATTTTTAAGTGAAACCACACACGTTTTAAATGTTGGCAACGAATATGAGCTTCTAAAATGCACTCTGATAAAGCACCCCTGCTGGCTGGTGGTCTGTGGATCATCCGTTTGCAGCCTGTGGTCTGAAGTACCTTTGTGTTTCTTTCTGGATTGTTTATTTCAGATCTTCTAAGGACAGTCCCAAGAGCCAGAGCAGATATGTATGATGACATTCATAGCAACAGCAGATACACTCTGGGCGGATCTGTAGCTCATCCTCAAGACACTGGGAGAGAAGGCCTGAGAGGTGATATATTTCCAGGACCTTCCTTCAGATCAAGCAACCCTTCTGTAAGTGACGACAGCTACTTTCGCAAAGAATGTGGTCGGGACCTGGAATTTTCCCACCCTGACTCCCGAGACCAGGTCTTCGGCCACCGGAAATTGGGACATTTCCGTTCTCAGGACTGGAAATTTGCACTCCGTGGCTCTTGGGAACAAGACTTTGGCCATTCAGTTTCTCAAGAATCCTCCTGGTCACAGGAGTATAGTTTTGGTCCTTCTGCATTACTGGGGGACTTTGGCTCCTCCAGGCTGATTGAGAAAGAGTGTTTGGAGAAAGAGAGTCGGGATTACGACGTGGACCGTCCGGGAGAGGCAGACACTGTGCTCCGGGGCAGCAGCCAAGTCCAGGGCAGAGGCCGAGGTCTAAACATCGTTGACCAGGAGGGTGCCCTCCTAGGAAAGGGGGAGACTCAAGGCCTGCTCACGCCTAAAGGAGGGGTCGGGAAACTTGTCATGCTGAGAAACATGAGCACAAAACAGGTGCCCACTGTAAGTTGTATCACTCCCAAAACTCAGGGCACTGACCAAATTCAGAAGACCACCCCAAGTCCTGATCTGACGCTGGGGACAAACCCAGGGACGGAAGATGTCCAATTCCCCACTCAGAAAATCCCTTTGGGGCTTAATCTGAAGGATATTCGGCTCCCCAGAAGAAAGATGAGCTTCGATCTGATAGATAAGTCTGATGTTTTTTCGAGGTTTGGGATAGAAATAATCAAATGGGCAGGATTCCACACCATAAAAGATGATGTTAAATTTTCCCAGCTTTTCCAGACTCTCTTTGAACTTGAAACCGAAACCTGTGCTAAAATGCTCGCCTCATTCAAATGCTCCTTAAAACCAGAGCACAGAGATTTTTGCTTTTTTACTATCAAATTTTTAAAGCACTCTGCTTTGAAAACACCCAGAGTTGATAACGAGTTTTTAAACATGCTTTTAGACAAAGGTGCTGTGAAGACCAAAAATTGCTTTTTTGAAATCATAAAGCCCTTTGATAAATACATAATGAGGCTACAAGACCGGCTGCTGAAGAGTGTCACACCCCTGCTCATGGCCTGCAATGCCTATGAGCTGAGTGTCAAGATGAAGACCCTCAGTAACCCCCTGGACTTGGCTATTGCCCTGGAGACCACCAATTCTCTCTGCCGGAAGTCTTTAGCTCTTTTGGGACAGACGTTCTCCTTGGCCTCTTCTTTCCGGCAAGAGAAAATCTTAGAAGCCGTCGGCCTCCAAGATATAGCTCCCTCTCCTGCCGCATTTCCAAACTTTGAGGACTCTACTCTGTTTGGGAGAGAGTACATCGATCACCTGAAGGCCTGGCTGGTCAGCAGTGGGTGTCCACTCCAGGTCAAGAAAGCCGAACCCGAGCCAACCCGAGATCAGGAGAAAACGGTTCCTCCTACCAAACCTGAAATTCAGGCTAAGGCTCTGAGTGGTCTGAGTGATGGTAAGGAAAGCAGCAAAAGTTTCTGTTTGTTGCGATTTGCTTGCTTTTCATGTTTTCTTGTAATGTCTCTCATTCTCTTTGATATTTGTACATAAAACTCCTTTAGCCAGTTGGAAACAAATCAGAATTTTAGTAGTAAACTCACAATGACCAGTATACATGCCTGCCATTCATTCTGTAAGCATGTAAGCATGCGTTAGGAATCTTTTGTCTGTTACAGAAGTCCTTAGACTTTCTGGGTCAAGACTCCTTTGGGAATCTGATGAAAAGCTGTGGTCCTTGCCAGGGAAAATACATATATGTTTGTACACAATGTTGCACGTTCTGGGGTGTTTGTGTCATCCTGCAGCCAAGTTTTAAGAAGCCTTGTTCCAACAGCACCCCTTCTCTACCCCCGCCAAGTTATTACTAGAAGGGAGAGTAAATGCTGGGCACAGTCTCTTAAGAATTCTCCAGGCTTCTAAGGGAAAGAAGTCACAAAACCCAGCCCCTCCTTTGCTGGGATTAAGAGGACTATAGGAGAGGCCCCAGCTCAGCTCAGCATGGGGAGTCAGGAAGGCTATGTTTGAGCTGTTTTGAGGGATGCGTGGTGGAGGCACCTTTTCACCTGGTCGCTTTTCTAGACTGGCTAAAGGTTGAGAGATCACTTAGGTATACCTGGTAACCTGCAGTTAACGAGTTGGCTTACTGGGGAGGGGAAAGACCTAGAAGAAGGTAATAGAAATAGAAATGACTGGCTGGTGTCCCTTGTCCTTCCCCCTTTGTTCTCAGGATGGACGTTCTCACAACCCAGACATCCCAGAGGTCATGAGCACACATAGTGGCCATGTGGCCATTTAGGAAGTCCCCTTTCCCTCTGATAGAGTTTTCAGCTTCCATTGCCCCAGCCAATTTGGGAAGTCTCATTTGTCCCTGAGTCTCTTCAATCCTCTCCACCCTCGTGGAGCCCTGACTGCGACAGGCACTGGGTAGGTCGCTCCACGGATGGGCGGCCACACCTACTCCCAGAGAGAGAGCCTTCCAGTAGTGGGCTCAGGGCTGAAGCAGGACCTCTCCTCCCCACATCCCCAAAAGTAGTGGGGTGGAAAGTCAGTATAACAACGATACTGAAGAACTGTAAGAAGGACAAAAAAGTCCCCCATAACCTAAAGTTGCCTGCCACCATCCCCTGGTTGTGCTGCTATGCAGGCATGCCTGTAGCTGCAGTCTTGCTGTACTGAAAACACTACAGTCTGCTCTTTTACAGGATTATCAAAGGCTCTTTTCTGTGTTTCTGCGGCATTTGCAGCATCATGACTAAATGTGAATTTACCTCACCTCTCCCTTGATGTTGGACTCATAGTGCCTTTTACTAGAGGCTTCTGAGGCTGAGCAGAGCTCAGTTCCCATGAGATTGGCATCTGCAAAGCATTGGCTCCTTTTCTGGTCAGCAGGTAGACAGTACCAGCGCCCACGTCTTATGGGGCGCTGCCCTGCCATTACTTCAGTACTGTTAGAAATGCTGAGATGACATCTTTGGTTGTATTTATTATTGCTATTATTTTCGTTAAAAATGTTTTTGAATCCTCCCTTAAAGGAGATAGTCACAGAATGATTGCTGGGCCAAAAGTAGGACCCACTTTCTGGCCCTTACTATGGTCATCTTCTCTAGAGATGTTTGCAATGATGCACAAATTTCATTGTCTTTGAAAGCTTCTGACTTTGAATCTCTTATTCTTTTGTAAAATCATATAAAACTAGCAGTTCTATAGAATAAGAGCTGACAACAAAAAAAGGGAAAGTAATTTCAGAGGGGAAATGACATGACAATTGAAGGATTGACTCATCCTATGTTAAGAACTCACATTGATGTTTAAAATACCATTCCACAGAACAAACTGGAAAACCTCTCCAGTTCAGGGGTGATTTTTATTGAATGAATGAACAAATAGACCATCTATGCTATTAAAACTAGCAAATATCAGAAAACTAAACAATCTTAGTGTTTAAGGACATAATGCTCTTCTGTGTTGCTGGTGGCATTGTAAATTACAAGTCATTGGAGGAAATTCACACTTTAAGAAATGTTTTCTTTTCATACATTCAGCAGATATTTTCTGTGAACACCTACCTTGGAACTACTGACTTCTTTTTTGTGCGGTACGCAGACCTCTCACTGTTGTGGCCTCTCCCGTTGCGGAGCACAGGCTCCAGACGCGCAGGCTCAGCGGCCATGGCTCACGGGCCTAGCCTCTCCGCGGCATGTGGGATCTTCCCGGACCGGGGCACAAACCTGTCTCCCCTGCATCAGCAGGTGGACTCTCAACCACTGCGCCACCAGGGAAGCCCTACTGACTTTTTTAATTGGGAAATTTTTCTTTGTAAATTTATGTATATGTTTTTATGTGTTTAACTTTTATAGATAAAGCAAACACAAAAATGAAATCCCTGATAAATCTACCACCCATAGATAATCTCTGTTAACTTTCTGGTATATTTCCTTCTAATTTTTTTCTGTGTGTCTGTATTTATGTATCTCTTTTCCTTTTTTTCGTATTGCAACTCACAATTTAGATATACTTTTTACATATTTTATACCTAGATACATTTTATGTCTTTTGTTCTCCCCTTAATATTGTGAACATTCAAGTTAAGATGTGTGCAAAAAGTGGTTAGGAGTTGCTGCACACCATTTTCTCCTATAGAATATGTATATATATTGCTCTGTACAGTCATCGTAAGTTTGTGACTGTTTCTCTCCTAGTGATTATGCTGTTATAGCTTTTGAGAGGATATTTTGCATATTGGTTTTGAGAATAACAGGCCCCTTTCCTCTTTTCAATGCTGGTCTGTCATCTACGAGGATTTCAGTTCCTGGTGCCTGCTTAGGCCCCATCCTAAGCCTTCAGTTCTGTCCTGGTCTTCCCAGGCCCCATGTGGTCCAGTGTGTTTCTCAGAAAAGCCCTTCTGTGTGTTCCAGAGGTCCCCCAGCGAGCAGACCACAAGGTGGTGGACACCATTGACCAGCTGGTCACACGTGTTGTTGGAGGCAGCCTGTCTCCCAAAGAAAGAGCTCTTCTCAAGGAGGACCCTGCTTACTGGTAGGTCTTTAAATGTTGCTCTTCAGAATTCCTCCCATAAAGTACATGGCAATGTTTTTGTTGCTCTGATGATGTCCAGAGAAGAGGGTGAGATGCTTATTTTGTGCTGTGGTGTAGTCAGTGGAAGAGCATGAGGGTGGGTCAGGTTCATGTGGGTTCAAGCTCCAGTCTGCTGCTTACCTGCTATGTGGCCTTCTCTCATCTGGACATGGAGCACTTTGTCCCTGCTGTGCTGGTTTGAGGATGAGGTGAGAAGTGTATGCAAAGAATGAGTGTAAGATAAGGAATATATCACAGCAGTTGTTTGTGATTTATTGCTACTGTTTGTTAAACTGTCTTTTCCTTTTGCCTTATTGCCTCTTCACTTGAATAGAACTTTTTAAAATTAAAGTTTTCACCATAAATATAGTATTTGATCATTAGAGAAGGTAAAGAAGAACAGAAAATTGGGCAAAGCCACCTGTGTGCTTACTGGCATTCACTGGCATTTTTGGGTATTTGCTTCCAGTCTTTCTGCTCATTGCGAGCTGTGTGGTTTTTAACACAGTTGTGATTATGCTGTGATATATGCTACTCCTTTTAGATAACAAAGGAAAATGCTCGTATTCCCTACTTTTTGTAAACGTTTCAGATGGCTGTGTTTACCGGTTCGCAGAGTAGGTGATCAGTTTTTCTAGCCATTCCTCTCTTGTTGGATTTTTAGAATATTTTTGATTGTACACTATTTTTAATTTTTTCTGTGAATAGCTTAATGTGTCACATTTCTGTGTGTGTTTAGGATTATCTCTAGATTAGATTGCTGGAAGTGGAAAGGTTTTATACTTCGTTAACTTTTTAAAAAATGATCAGAGTGGCATATGCCCTTTGTAAAAATAGAGAAAAGTAAAAAGGCAAAGATGGAGTTACTCAGAGCTCTCGCACTTTTCCCCCACAGTGTGTGCTCTGTAGTTGTGTCCTGTGTTTTAAACTTAACATAATTGTCCTTATTATCAATGAACGCATACTATTCCTTCTTACACAGTATACTACACTCAACCATTGCCCATTGGTGGATTCTTAGATTCTAATAACGTTATGATGAATGTTGTCTTGCTTTTATTTATGTCTACATTTCTGGCAGTTTATTACGGTAGTATCTGGGAGTAAAATTGCTAGTTTAAAAAGAAAGCTCATGTTAGAGGCTTTTGATCTGTGTCAGTGTTTCTCAACTGCAGCATTATTATTATTATTATTATTTTTAAAGAAGATGTTGGGGGTAGGAGTTTATTAATTAATTTATTTATTTTTGCTGTGTTGGGTCTTTGTTTCTGTGCTTTGTTTCTGTGTTTCTCTAGTTGTGGCAAGCGGGGGCCACTCTTCATCGCAGCGCGCGGGCCTCTCACTATCACGGCCTCTCTTGTTGCAGAGCACAGGCTCCAGACGCGCAGGCTCAGTAGTTGTGGCTCACGGGCCTAGTTGCTCTGTGGCATGTGGGGTCCTCCCAGACCAGGGCTCGAACCCGTGTCCCCTGCATTAGCAGGCAGATTCTCAACCACTGCACCACTAGGGAAGCCCAACTGCAGCATTATTGATGTTTGAGGCTGGATAATTCTCTGCAGGGGGACTGTCCTGGGCATCCTTGGCCTCCACTCACTGGTGCCAGTAGAAGCCTCCATCCCAGCCAAAAATACCTTCAGACATTGCTCAGTGTCCCCTGGGGGACAGAGTTGTCCCTGGTGGAGACCACTGATCTTTATCATCAGGTTATTTTCCGTGATTGACACCCTCACTGCCACTCCGTACACGTGCCATGCCCTCACATGAATGTTTTTGACTTAAAGATAATTTCATAGGGTGATGTTTTACCTTATATGCTTTTGTTTTATGTGTTTGCTCATAGGATTTCTAGTTGTAGTTCCTCTTTTTTGAGTGATCTGTTCAGGTCTGGTATAGTCAATGTTGTATCCATACCAAGCTCTCTATTCTTGCTGTTGTAATTTCTAAAGATGCTTGAAAGGTGTAAATTTCTGTGTAATGGCACCAGGGCTTTGGTCCTAACCAGCATGATTTTTCAGGAGAAGAGTTGGAACTTGTTATGGTTTTATTTTTACAGAATTTTTTTTTTTTTCTGGCTGCACTGGGTCTGTGTTGCTGCACTCGGTCTTTCTCTAGTTGTGGTGAGCGGGGCTACTCTTTGTTGTGGTGCGTGGTCTTCTCATTGCGGTGGCTTCTCTTGTAGAGCACGGGCTCTAGGTGCGTGGGCTTCAGTAGTTGCAGCATGCAGGCCCTAAAGCGCGCAGGCTTCAGTAGTTGCAGCGCTTGGGCTCAGAAGTTGGGACTCATGGGCTCTAGCGCGCATGCTCAGTAGTCGTGGCGCACGGGCTTAGATGCTCCACGGCATGTGGGATCTTCCCAGACCAGGGCTCGAACCCATGTTCCCTGCATTGGCAGGTGGATTCTTAACCACTGAGCCACCAGGGAAATCCTTTACAGAATTC
The DNA here is from genome assembly GCF_964374135.1 of Grampus griseus. NCBI lineage: Eukaryota > Metazoa > Chordata > Mammalia > Artiodactyla > Delphinidae > Grampus > Grampus griseus. Next base: position 161,663,131 of record NC_139019.1, on the reverse strand, counting down.
TTGAATTCATCAAGATTATGTTCCTGTGTTGAATAAGATAGGCATGTAACTTAAAAGGTAAAAAAAAAAAAAGAAAAGAAAAGAAACCCAGTAACCTAATTGCCCCAGTATCATTTATTGAATACTTTTTATTTAGCAAATACTTTTGCTTTCTGCACTTGGTACCGTTCTAAGCACTTTACTGCTTTAAGCATTAGCTGGCCGAACCCTCATAAACAACCTTTTGAGGTAGGTATGTTGTCATCCTGATTTTACAGACAGAAAAGTTGAGGCTCAAAAGAGACCTCTTGCCTCAAGGAGGCACAGCTAGGAAAAGACAGAGCTGAGGTTCACATTCTGGCTCTGTGGTCTCAACCAACGCTCATACTGAAGGAAGGAGGCTAGATCCTCTGGGTAAGATCCTCTGGGTAAGATGTCATCTAGACTTGGAAGACCCAGGGGCAATTTCCAGGTGATTGCCGAGGTGATTGGGCTGGAGGGAAGGGGGACCCTGAGAGGACTAGGAGCATGCCTCTCTGCTGCATGACCGCTCCGCACTACCCATCAGGTTCATGATCTCTGACAGTCAGGGGTGGCGGACGGAAGCATAGCCAGAGCTGGGTGTATGTGTGGCGGTGGGAGGGGGTTCCAAATCAGAAATGAGCATTGAGCTCTAAACCAAGTATTTGAGGGAAACTGGCAGCATGAAGGAGGGCCACCCAACCCAGCAGATCTGGCACCTAAGAAGTTACTATAAGGAAAAGAAGATTGTCTACAAGTACATGTGTGTAATTAATAGTCTTGGGTGGATAATAGCATATTGTATCCATGAAATAGGAACTGCTTGTTATGGAAAAGAACCAATTAAGGATCTTGGAATTGACAAATGTGATTGTTGAAATGATCTCAGTGGTCGGCTGATAGAATTGACCTGGATGAAGAACAGATTAGGGAGCTGGACTCAGAGACGTGATCACCTGTGACTTCCTTCAGAAAGAATCATCCAGAGACTGTAAGAAGAAAGAGTGTGCAAAAAACAGTGTTAAAGAACTAGTAAACTTAGGTTTTTGGTGTGTATATTTGAATTCTTAAGTTAAAGTAGTACTTTACCAAATGTGATTTACCAAAAAAATGAAGTAAACACAAACGGCAAAATGTTTCTGCCATGATATCGATGGCAGAAACCATGGCTGTGTCTATGTGGCATGCAGGATCTTAGTTCCCTGACCAGGGATTGAACCCATGCCCCCTACAGTGGAAGTGCAGTGTCTTAACCACTGGGCGGCCATGGAAGTTCCCAGTTCCACTCCTTGGAGACAGTCGCTTTTAGTTCATTAAACTACTTTTAACAGTTACTTCTGTATCTCTAGAGATGATAAGCCTATGTTGCTCTTTTTTTTGTTTGTTTGTCTTTTATGACCACACTGCAGGTCTCGTGGGATCTTAGTTCCCCAACCAGGGATCGAACCCAGGCCCCGAAAGTGAAAGCACCAAGTCCTAACCACTGGACCACCAGGGAATTCCCCAAAGCATTTTCCTTATAATGAAAAGTGTATATATAATTCAAGCCTCACAGCAACATGATGAAGTAGCTTATTATTATCATCCGTCTCATCTTACAGATGGAGAAACTGAGGCACAGAAAGATTCAGTAAATCTCACAGCTAATAAGTGTTTACACTGGGATTTGAACCGTGCAGGCTAGCTTAGGAGTATTCTATGCTCTTGATGTTACACTCCACTAGAACTAAGGGAGATGGGTTTGTGACATGTCCTCACGCTGCATGCACTTGGCATTAGAACCGACCAAGGGAAAGGGACTTACATCTTGGGGATCCAGGTCACCTGGGCACTGACTCCACTTTCTGCCCTGGATGAGGGGCTGCGTTTCACTTGAGAACTGGAGCTTCTGTTTTGGTCAACCTTCCCTTATGTGGCAGCCCTTGCTTGTTAGGATGCAATCTTGCAGGATGCTGCTGTTGGCCCAGCAGAGTGTCCAGGGCAGCAGAGGAACCAGCACACAGGCTCTTTCCTCAGATCCAGCCAGACCTTGACTGTGCAGTGAGCATCAACAGGAGCTTCATATGGAGCTGCCCACCAGGGACATGCCACATCACACGGTGCTGCCAGCATCCTGCTGTGCACTGCCACCTCACAGCCAATCAGCTTCTGTTATTGGTAATTGGGAACCTCATCTAATATATGATCTCAACTTCAGGCGTCCAAAAGCCGCATGAAATATTGCTATACTCACCAAACAGTACTCGTTCTTTAACACAAACTGAGATTGAACGTTCACAAAAAACTTGTTATGAATGAGGTCGTGTAGAAAATTACAGAATATCCCAGGAAAGGGAAGTCACGTGGGCCACATTGTGCAATGCATAGAAGTTGAAACCAGTAACAGCCAAAATAAAACAGGCTTCTGAATAACTTTTATATGAAAGAGAATTAGAATTGGAATTAGAAACTCTTCAGAAGGGAGTAGCGGGGAGAGCATTGCATATAGAATGCATCCGTAACAGCGGTTGGGAGAAAGGTGCGACCTTGTGTGTGTATCAGAAATAGAGTGAAGGTAAGCATTCAATTCATGAAGCAAGAAGGAAATGGTGCAAAAAGCCCAGAGACTACAAGGAAAGGGTTAATAGAGATGAAAGAAAGTGCTAATGAAATGGTCAACAAAGTAAATAATGTGACCTTCCCCTTCTAATCCAGTCATTCCTCTTTCTAACCCGTTCCTTGAGCAAATCCTTAAGTTTGCTTTATATTCTTTCAACCTATGTGAAAAAAACAAATATATGTGGATTTCATGTACACAAAGCAGTTTCATATGGTATGTATCAATGTTGGTCTTCTCTAGTTTGCTCTCCGTGGGCTGTATTACGGATCTCTTTCTACGTTAGTACATGTAACTCAAACTCCTCTTTTCTGTACTGTTCTCATTATGACTCTGGCACGTGATTTCACAGCGGTGGCACACTCAGTGCCTTAATGATGTAGTTAAAAGGTCGCTGAGTGCTCACCATTTGAAGGGCGTCATCTCCTGAAAGTGATGTCCAGGAGCAACACCTGCCACTTCCTGACAGCAGAGAGCTTCCATGGTTTCAGGGTAACTGGTTTGTATTGTGAGGCCACCAGGAGCTGGGAGCTCCTTCATGGCTGCTGATGATAGAAATTGAGGAGGAATCGACCAGTGTTCGGTCAGAGCTCCTGGTCACCCTGTGGTCACTCTGAGCAGGACAGATGGCCAGGGCCCAGCGCTGGGTTCTTGGTGGAGCTGGGCGGAGCCTCTCCAACAGCAGGGAGGCCACTAAGTAGAAAGGGTTTGCAGAAGTGTATTTACAGCGACAATTTGGTCATGCTGGTGTATTCACAAATGTCCTGCTATTCCTGTTTTGTTATACAGGTTTTTATCTGATGACAGTAGTCTGGAGTATAAATATTATAAGCTGAAGCTGGCAGAAATGCAGCGGATGAGCCAGAACTTGCCAGGAGCAGATCAGAAGCCGATGGCGGCAGAGTGTGCAGTCCGGGCCATGCTATATTCCCGGGCGGTCCGGAGCCTCAAGAAGAGGCTCCTTCCAGGGCGGCGGCGGGGGATGCTTCGAGCTCAAGGACCCCGGGGCTGTAAAGTGAGGAGAGCGACCACCGGGACCCAGACCCTCCTCTCCTCAGGCACCAGGCTGAAACACCATGGCCGGCAGGCTCCAGGCTCCTTGCAGGGAAAGCCGCCTCAACCAGATGGCAATGATGTTGCCAAGGACTGCCCGCCAGACCCAGCCGGACCCTCTCCTCGGGACCCCAGCCCAGAAGCCTCAGGCCCATCCTCCAAGCCAGCAGGAGTGGATGTCTCCGAAGTCCCTCAGACCTCTTCTCCCTGCCTGTCTACTGATGGTGAGTGCTCACTTCTGTCCCCCTCCTCTGGGCCCCAATGCTCATCTATCCCCAGGGCTCTCTGCAGAGACAGGTGGCTTCAGTGGGCTGGGCTGGGCAGCAGGCAGCAGCGAAAGGGACGTGGCCAGGATGGCACACACACAGGCACTGTCTCTCCTCTTGCTTCCTCAAGGGGCTGGCCCTAGACTCCTGCTGCACCCTTCCTCTTATCCTGAGTGTGGAGCTGACACGAGGTGCTGCCTGGTGACTCTGTGCTTCCCTGCAAGGTCCTCCTGCTGGCCAGCAGGGTGTGCCACGTGCCCGTGCTTAGGACTTTGAGCTCCTTGATCCATTTCTCTCTATTCTTGCCCGTTATATGTTCCATAAGGCTGGCCGTGTTCTCATTCTGCTTCCTCTTCCCTGCTAAGGTCTCTGTGTTTCCTTCCTTAGAGTTAGTTGACCAGCAGTTTCTTTTGTTTCTCCCAGCCATTACCTTCTCCTACTGCAACAGGCCTGCCCTCTGGCCAGTGCTTCCCACTCAGCACTAGGTGGGAATGGAGAGGGAAAAAATCTACACAACTGCTACATTTCTCTAGCTGTTGCTACATAACAAGCCAGTCCAAACTGTGGCTTCAAACAGGAGGCATCCAGTGTTGCTTCAAGTCAGCTGGGCTGGGCCTGCAAACTGTCTGCAGGCAGCGGCCAGTTGTCTGGAACTGTCAGCTGAGATGATAGGGGTAGTGGGCTACATGCCTGTCACCCACCAGCAGTTCACCTGACAGTCGGGTTTGGCCATCCAGGAGAGGCAGAGGAGGTGCTTGAGCCCTCTGAGGCCTGGACTCCACATTTCTGTCACATTCGTAGCCAGCAAGAGTTCCAGGGCCAGCCCCAATTCAAGGGGAAAAAAGAGAGTCCACCTCTGCTGGACAGAGCTGCAGAGTCACATGGCAAAGGGCAAGGGTACAGTGAGGGGCCGTCTTTGTAATCAGTCTCCACAACCCCACGATGTTCACATGGGAATTGGCATCTCAGAACCAATACATGACAGTTGCTTTATTTTGTAGTTGATACGAAGACAATGGAGACTGCAGAGAAACTGGCCAAATTTGTTGCTCAGGTGGGACCAGAGATTGAACAATTCAGCATAGAAAACAGCATTGACAACCCTGACCTTTGGTATGTACCCATCACACCCCTTTAATCTGAGGCCATGAGTGTCCTGAGAGCCCACAGGGGATCGCCCCGGGATAAATCACGACTTCACTTCTGCTGAGCTCAGGGCTGTTAGGGAGCATGTGTTTTGGGTTGTTGGGAGACCTGCCCTCATCTGGGGCATCAGGAAAAGCCTCCCCCGGAGGGAAGTTTAAGCTGGATCTGAAGGTTCAATGGGCGTTGGCCAGGGGAAGGGGGAGGGAATGCCCTGGCCGAGGGACTTATAGTTTCCCCGGGACCTTTGCAGAGGCAAAGAGGAGAGTGTGTCCTCGCCCATGAGTCTGAGGAGGAGGAGGGCACTGTCCCTGGTCATGCTGGCTACTCTGGGCAGGATGAGAATGTGCTGCTCATGTAGCATGTTGGTGGGTTTTGGTCCAGATGTAAGCAGCATGCACTTCCACTCAGTGATGGCGTGGCACCCTTGTGCCAGGAGGGGGCACCATTTTCCTCCCCATTCTTCAGATGGCGTAATCATTCAACACTACACAGCCCAGAGGCCACAGAACCAGAGCCCCACTCTGCCTGCGGGGTGCGGGTTCTCCTTCAGGGAGAGGCTGCCTGAGGGCCACGTGTTCCCAGTACCGAGCCGTAACCCGGCTGGGCTCCCCTTGGAGTGTGGGGTTCCTACGCTGTGTGGATTGTGTCCTATTGCCAGCTAGGGGTTCTGGGCGCTCACCCTGCTCCCAACATGCTAGAGAGTCGTGCCTCAGCTTAGTTAAGAATACAGTTAAAAACTTTACATTTCCTGGAGCATTTCTGGGACCCAGTAGCGGCTAAGCGCATACTTCTAGTTTGGCCTTACACACAATCTCTTTGTGTTTGTGGTGAGAATTTTTGGGTATCTTCCAGAAGGGGATTGTTGAATCATAGTTCAATGCAAACTAAGTTTTGTTAGTGCGAATTCCCCTCCCTGAGGGCCACTCTCCTAGGAGTGTCATGAGTGCCTGTCCCCACCCCCCACCTTTTGGCATGCCTTTGAGCCAGTGGGATTGGTGAGGAATTTCTAATTTTCTCAGTGAAGTTTTAGTTTGCATTTTTCTTATGAGTGAAATTGAACCTCTTTTCATAAACTTGTGTCCTTTGAATATCTTTCTGTAAACTGTTCATATCATTTGCCCTTTTTTTAAAAAAAAGTTTTGTTGAGGTATAATTGACATGCCATAAACTGCACATATTTGTCTAATAAGTTTTTTTATTAATTAATTTATTTTTGACTGCATTGGGTCTTTGTTGCTGCGCACGGGCTTTCTCTAGTTGCAGTGAGCAGGGGCTACTCTTCCTTGCGGAGCGCGGATTTCTCATTGTGGTGGCTTCTCTTGTTGCAGAGCATGGGCTCTAGGTGCGCAGGCTGCAGTAGTTGTGGCACATGGGCTCAGTAGTTGTGGTGTGCAGGCTCAGTAGTTGTGGCACACGGGCTTGGTTGCTCTGCAGCATGTGGGATCTTCCTGGACCAGGGCTCAAACCCTGAATTGGCAGGAGGATTCTTAACCACTGTGCCACCAGGGAAGTCCCTGTCTAATAAGTTTTAATGCGTGTTTACACTCATGCAGCCATCACCAACATCAAGATGATGAACACATCCATGACTCAAAAGTTTCCTTGTGCCCTTTGTCATCCCTTCCTGCAGGCAGCTGCTGATCAGCGTTCTCTCACTGTAAATAGTTTGCATTTTCTATAATTTTGTGTAAATGCAGTTTGTTTTCTCCTTTTGTCTGGCGGCTTACTCCACATAGTTATTAGGGTTCATCCATGTTGTGTGTATCCATAGTTCATTCCTGTTTATTGCTGAGTGTATCGCATTGTATGGCTGGACCACAGTTATTTACCCATTCAGCTGTTGATAGCATTGAGATGTTTCCATTCAGGGACAATTTCAGATAAACCTTCTGTGAGCAGTCATGTACAAGGTCTGCTTTTATTTCTCTCCAGTAAAATACTGAGGCAGAGAAAGACTGGCTCACATGGTGGGTCTGTGTTTAACTTTTGAAGAAACTTCCAGACAGTCTTTCTAAGTGGTGGCACAGTTTTGCATTTCCAGCAGCTTGGGTGAGAGTTCTGGTTCCTCCCCATCTTCACCAGCACTTGATAGTGTCAGTCTTCTTCATGTTAGCCCTCTTGGTGCGGGGGAGGGGTGGTTTTCATTTGTGTTTCTCTGAGGACTAACAGTGCTGAGCATCTTTGCATGTGCTTATGTATTTTTTTAGTGAAGTGTCTGCTCGGATCTTTGGCCTATTGTTTTATTGGGTCGTTTATTTACTTATTAATGAATTTTGAGAGTTTGTTATGTATTCTTGATACAAGTTATTTGTCAAGTGTGTGGTTTGCAGATAATTTCTCCCAGTCTGTGACTTGTTTTCTCATTCTAGCAGTGTCTTTTGGAGGGCAGAAGTTCTTAATCTTTGCCCTTTTCTCAATTGGGATTTTTGGATTTATTCTTTCTAGTTTCTCTGACCTTTTACCTGTAATGTAATTGTATCTATTTCCTTCATAGTTGGATATTTTTCACTTTACTTATGGTATGTTCTGCAGTGCAGAAACGTTTGATCTAGTAAAATTTCTGTTTTATCTCGTTGCACCTGGATACAGAGTTACAGTTAGAAAGAATCTCCCTACACTCAGATTATAAAGACATTTATGTATTTTCTTCTACAACTTGTATGGCTTGGTTTTTACATTTAGATCTCTGATCGGTGTGGGGTTATTCAGGAGCAGAGAGTACAGCATAGATCCAATTTAAATATTTTTGTAAAAAGCCGCCCAGTTGTCCCAACACCATTCGTTGAAAAGACTGTTCTTTTTCACAGTGATTTGAGAGGCCACCTTCATCAGATACTGTGTTTCTGGCCTTCCTCTTGGTCTGTCTGTCCATAGACAAGTACCACACTGTTTTAACTATAGAGGCTTAACACACCTTGTAATACCTGGTGGAACTGAGCCCCTTGTTGATCTTGTTCAGGGGTTTCCTAGATAGTCTTACATACTCATGTTTCTATATGAACTTAAGAATCAGATCCAGAAAAAAATGATGCTTTTACTTTTATACGTTAATATTTAATTAAGGGAGAATTGACTTCATTATGAGCCTGAGTTGTCCTGTCCAAGAACAAGGGCTGTCTTTCCTTTGGCCCAAGTAAATTTTGTGTGTTTTCGGTTTCTCACACCAGCCGCAGCTCCAAGCTGTGGCTAGGGCCATTGGACTCGGAGGCTCAGAGAGGCCTTTTTGCCAGCATGTTCACACAGCTTTGCTGCAGGACATGAGGCAGGAGATGACACACCTCTCTCCATCTCATGGCTGGAGTATGGGAGGAACCAGAGAGTCACAGTGAGCACACCCAGGCCCAGAGTGGCCGGTGACGTAATCAGAAAGAGATGAGGTAAGGCCCAGTTTGGATCTCCTGGCTGTAGTGTTAGAGCTCGTTCTAGCACGTTCTCTGGTCGTCCCTGCATACCTTGTTCCTCCAGCTCCCTCCCCGAGAAAGCAATAAGGCCTCTTATGTTCTGGCTACTTCGTTAAATTACTAGTACTCTACAAGCTTTCTATCTCATTGTAAAGCTGCCCATCAACCACAGCTGGTGGAAAGAGGTCATGTGTTCGCTTCTTTGTCCCACCCCCAGCTTTGTCAAGTCCATTTGGACAGTTTCAGAAAATACGAATGTTTATAGAGAACCCTCTGGTTAACCAATGTATTTCATCTTTATCTCAGGTTTCTACATGACCAAAACAGTTCAGCTTTCAAATTCTATCGAAAGAAAGTATTTGAACTGTGCCCATCGATTTGCTTTACGTCATCTCCTCTGAACCTTCCTGCCAGCAAGAGCACCGATTCTCAGGAGAGCCCCCTGGAGCCCATGGAGGGGGAAGGAGAGTTTGAGGATGAGCCCTCTCAGCACAAGGCTGAGCTGGAGAGCCCAGAGGTGATGCCTGAGGAAGACGAGGACGAGGAGGAGGATGAGGAGGACGAGGAAGGGAGTGAGGAGGCCCCCACTCCTGGAGGGGCCTCCAGGCCGGCAGGAGGGTCGACCAAGTCTGAGGGCTCAGAGGGCAGCCCCCCAGCTGATGGCCTCATGAGTGGGGTGACCGAGGATGGCCCGGCTGGTGCGCCTGCCCTGTCACAGTCCTCCTCAGGGGCCTGCTTCCCCCGGAAGAGAGTCAGCAGCAAGTCGCTGAAGGTCGGCATGATTCCGGCTCCCAAGAGGCTGTGTCTCATCCAGGAGCCCAAAGGTAAGTGCCTGGCTATTGACACAGTGCCCCCAGCACGGTCTTCTGTGTAACACCTGAGGAGGAGTCATGGTGCTCGGTTGTGGGCCATGAAAAATTGTGGAGATGTTGTCTGACTGTTTTGAAGAATTTACCTGGCCCTCAGCCCAAGTTCAGGTGCAAGATGACCAGCTGGCCCCCGTCACCCTTTCCGCCTCTGATTACTCCAGCTAACCTGGACATTACCTTCCAGAACACTCCCAGGGCCAACACAACATGGGGTTCTTCGGTCTTATGTTTTTAACCTAAAATAGTGCTATTGGTTTTGCACGCAGTCCAAAATGTTCATGAGAAACTGACGTTTCCAGTTGGTCTGAGGTTGGCACTCTAAGGAGATGCTGTGTTTGGCTTCTAGCACCCCACATGCTGCTTGTTATTTTCCATTATTGCTCAGCTTCCAACAGGGGAGTCCTGGCTGTGGAAGGAATGGGCCTGGGTCATCTTGGCTGTTTCCTGCCTGTGATCTTGAGGCGTGCCCAGCTTTCTGAGTGCCTCCATCTCCCCAAAGACCCCAGAACTGTGATGACTGCTTGGTGACGATGAGGCAGGAGGACACGGACAGGGATCAGTCTTGGGGAGCAGTTAGTGGGAGCTGTGCAATCCATGCTCTGCCAGCCTTGGCCATGGAAGGCCATCTCCTTCCTGCCTGTGGGGAGGGTCAAGTTTCTTGAGGTACAATTTACCAGCAGTAAAGGTGCACCCTTTTCAAATGGACAGTTCACGGAGTTTTGGCAAAGGTGTATAGGCATGAGCCCCCCAGTACAGCCGAGCTGGAGCTCGTCCCAGAAGTGTCTCTGTGTCCCTCTGCAGTTTTCTCCTCTACCCAGCCCAGGCAACCACAGACCATCTTCTGGCCTTGTGGTTTTGCCTTTTCTAGGCTGTCAGTAGGCGAATCACATCATGTCCCGCCTTTTGTTGGGCTGCTCACTGCCCACCCAGGTTTCCACACAGCCGGGCCTGTGTGGGGCTGATGCTGCGATGCTTGTGTGGCAGGTGGTTTTGGTGAACAGGGCTCCATTGTGTGCGGAGAGCCTGTGTGTTCTACATTATTGAGACCATCATATTCACACCCAGCAGTGTCAGTATAGTTTCTCCTGCTAAAGGAACAGTTCTCGTGGTTTGTGTTTGGAAACCTTGGTGTTGCAATGGATTTCTAACTGTTCTACTAAACTCTTATGTCCTTCAGAACTTATCAGAGTATGGTAGCACATCAGAATGCTTGTTAAGATGGCTTTTATGGGGGGAAAGTGGAATTCTTTCTACTTTAGAAGCTCTCAGTTATTTTGATAGGGTGGTTGATGAGATAGTACCAGACCTGCTGATCTCTCCTTTGTCAAATATAATAATAACAATAATAATAACGTGATGTGGTGCTGTGTATGAGAAGCATGGTTGTTTTTACTAGAAAGTTCTGAGTGGACTTTACTTCTCTATCTATGGAACAGTCACAGGGACATGAGGAGGGCACAGTGTTGCAAATAGCTCATTTGTTGAAGCAAAATGTATTCCTACGGTCATGGAAAATGACCCACGTGTCAAGTCCTTCGTCATAAACGTGGGAATCATGCTTAGGTAGACTCTCCCATAGCAAGGCAGCCCTCAGTTGAGCCTCTGTTCTGCCTCTGCACTCCGTGGGTCACAAGATTCCTGAGAGGAGTCAGGGCCAAATGGCTGGCCCTGTGGTGCAGCTCCTAGCCACCTTCTGTCCGCAGAGGGGCTATAAGCCAAAACTGCAGCACCCTCATCCTCTAAATAATTTGGGGAAAGTACATATATGTGTATATATACATTTCTTTTGTCTTCCAGTTCACGAACCAGTTCGAATTGCCTATGACAGGCCTCGGGGTCGTCCCGTGACCAAGAAGAAGGTGAGTGTGGCTGTGAGTCCTCACGTGTGACGTAGTCAGAGTTTGCCAGAGTTCCAAAGGGCACTGGCGTGACTAAGCTATACTCATACTTCAGGCCAGGTGTCAGCATACAAAGCACAACACACAGCCTTTTCTCTCCCGGGACTTCTTAAAAGTGTTTTGCATTGCCCAAAACCACAAGAGGGAGTAATTAGTCTACTTAACGGATGTATGAGGCCTGATATGTGCAATGGATTGGAGAGATGAACAAGATAATGTCTCAGCCAATGAGAAGTTCAGATTTAGTAGACTATAATTGTGGTTAAAAGTGTGCTACTTTGCTAGTAAGCCGAGCGCATGTGCGTACGCATGTGTGTTTATTAACTGGTCAGCACCTCTTGTGCTCCCAGCTCCATCTGCCCACCTAGAGGCAGCCATGAGCGGGGCTGGCAGCAATAGAAATGTGCAGGACCGGGAATGGTGGGTGCTGTGGGTGCAGAGAAGCAGGTCAAAGGGAGGCAAGCAATAAGGTGGGTTGGGGGTACCCTTTAAGCAGGGAGGCCTAGGAGAAGCCCCAAATCAGTCACAGGTCAGCAGGGAGCCCTTTGTGCCTAGAATGGAGTGATGGGGTGAGGAAGTAGAGGTGGCAAGCACCCAGGTCACATAGGGCTTGTCGATGGATGTCAGCACTGTGGCCCTTTCTCTGGGAGAGGCATTGGAGAACCACGGTGGGGATTTGGGTGGAAGACATGGCCACTATGGCAGCTGTGTTGAGAGCAGCCTGTGGGGTGGGGGGCGAGGCAGAGCCGGGGGTCCAGGAGAGGCGAAGGTGGAGTTGGTGGGACTTGCTCATGGATTGGATGTGGAACAGAGAAAGCCAAGAGCCCAGGGTGACTCCAGGGTTGTCAGCCTGGACAGTTAAGAGAATGGAGCTGCCATTGACTGAAATGGGGAGCCCCTGTGGGAGCGGGTCATTGGAAGAAGACGGGGGCACACTCCAGACAGCTGGGCTGACACATGTCGGGGCAGGTGAGGCTACACAAGCTCACCTGGGATACATGTGGGGACATCACAGGTCTCTAGAGGTCAGGGAGGTGAGTGGGGAACCAGGCGAGGTCTCTGCTGGTGTCAGGGGATGAGCAAAGCCCAAGTTGTGGCTCAGACCTGTTCTGAGTGCATTGCATCAATATCAATGGCCAAATGAAGCATCAGTGTGACCCCAGTTACAGCTGAGAGCAGGGACCTTCCTGTACCCGAAGCTTATGGTCTTAACAGCTGTTTTGGGTTTTAAGCTGACCCAGCACCCGGGTACCCATCTGGTGGCCTGGGTGAGGCACAGCCTGGTGAGAAGGCAGCCTTTTCAGGCTCAACCTGGCCATCTAATCTTGGCATGTGAATCCTGAGGTTTTGTACATCTGTAAAGTGGGGCAGTTGCACCTATCCTGCAGGTAGGAGATACCTTGAGGATTAAATGAAATGTATATTAACCCGGTGTGCAGCCAGCTGGTGTCCTGCAAACATGGGTCTCTCTTTGGGGTGACTGCAGGCAGGGAGGAGGTCTCCCCTACAGCTCTCTGTGCACACCTCAGCCTGGCCTATGGTGCATGGCTTTGCTCCAGCCCCAGGAAACCAGGCAGGGTGATTCTTAGACACAGTTGAACACTCACAAAGATCTGTCCAGCTGAGTGGACCCCTGTTCCTCCTGTTGCTCCCACCTGAACAGCTTTCCCGAAGGGGGATGCAAGCCTGCCATTTGGGGACCAGTGGCCAGCCTTCCCTCTGCCTTCCCCATCCTCTTCCCCTCCCCACTTGTCCCCTGCTCAGACCCTCTCCACTACTCCCAGCTGCCTTGATCAGGATAGAGGAACCTTCTCCCTGGGAGCATGTGAGGCCCTGGGGACAGGCTGTGTTCAGTGTTTAGTAAACGGATTAAAGAAATTGGCTCAGGCGGCAGGGACTCTGAGCCCCCAGCTGCCCAGCGGTTCCAGCACACTGTGGGTGCTAATGAATATTCATGAGTGAATGGAAATCCCCTTTGCTCACACTGGGCAGGCTTCTCCTCCAAAGGCCTCTAGGCTTTTTAATTTGTCTTCCCACAGTCAGCTCTGGAGCCCAGACTTCCTCTAGGGCTTCTTACCTTTCCACCCACAAGGTCTTTCCCAGGCCCCATCCTTCTTCCCAGCTGCACTGGCTCTCAGTGAGGTCTGCTCTGTGCTAGACATGGACCCCAGAGTCCAAGTGAAACCTGGTTCCTGCCCTTGGGGAGCTCTCAGAGCTCCAGACCTGGGAAGGACCAGAAAGACACATAGGTCAGTCAGGTTTGCTGAGTAATGCCTGAGGGCAGCCAGGGAAGCTTCCAGGATAGGGTCACTGCTCAGAGTTTTGGAAGCCCATGGGAATTAATGAAGCAGTGGGAGAGGAGTGGGGGTCAAATAGGGAGGACCCTTTGAGCCGATTTTTCTGTACAGCCTCTCTCCACTGCCTTTCTGGATCCCTCCTGCCTTAGCCCTGCTGCCCCTCTGACTCCTGCACTCCAGGGGCCTTCCTGCCTCAAGTCCTGTGCCCTGTGTCCCTCAGGCTGGGGTATGCCCTTTGGTCATCACAGGGCCACTCTCTTTATCCAGGTCTTCACTCTGGGCTCTTCCTACTCACCCTTTGGCCCCAGGACCCACCATCCCCTCACGAAGTTTAATTCACAGTCTCAACACTGCAACAAGAGTGGTCATGGTGAAGCCTGAGAGGCTGGTCTGGTGTGGTTCTGTGGGGATACCTCAGGCTGGTGACCTCCAACCTTTAGAGGTCTGAACCCACCCAGGGAATATTGCCAGGACCATGGCTTGATCTTGAGCATCTGTGGAGTCAGGGAGGCATTAGGGGTGTTAGTACTGGACCATGTCCAGGTGTAACGCAGGGCAGACCCTTGCTCCAGGGGCTTTGCTGCACCTCACGTGCCACACTCTTCTCTCTCCTCAGAAACCCCAGGACTTTGATTTCGCCCAGCAGAAACTGACCGACAAGAACCTGGGGTTCCAGATGCTACAGAAGATGGGCTGGAAGGAGGGTCACGGCCTGGGCTCCTGTGGGAAGGGCATCAGGGAGCCTGTCAGTGTGTACGCAGTGGGCGCTGGGGGCCAGGGGTGGGGATGGGCAACCGTGCCTGGGGAGATGAGGCTTTCTGTGGGATTCTGGTCCTAAGTCCTTTGACCTGCAGTCTGATCCTTGGTTTCCTTCATGTCGAACATGGGTTATAGCAGATCATTTACATATGTAGGTGTTCATACAGCTCCTTGCTGCACTTGTATAGACTTGGTCCCTGGCATTTGGCCACATTCATTATTATCATAAAAGCTTGAGTGGTAATGCTGGGTAGTTACGCTAAGAGCCGCTTCCCTTTTCCAGGAGCCCACATGCAGACTAGCCAGGGTAGAGCACGGCCCAGAGTTTATTAAGCCCCATTAGCAGCCAGCAAGCATTTCAGTTAAAATTGAGCTTAGCACCTGCTGGAGAGGCTTTCTGCCGTAATCAGGGGCTGGTTCTGAGCACACTTCTCAGAAAGTTCGCATGCCTGCATGGGTGAGTGTCCCTTGTTCCCCACGGTGAATTGTGTCTCTATTTTCCCCCTCCCTTGCTGTCACTGTTGTGTGTCCCTCATACCTCTGTCCCACTCAGATGACTCAGGCTGTTTTCCATCTCCTGGTGGCCGGGCTCTGGGCTCAGGTGTGGCTAACTCTCCATTTTGCTCCTTAGGGGAACTGCCTCGGAAGGGGAGGGGTTGGGTGCCGACGGGCAGGAGCACAAAGAAGACACGTTTGACGTGTTCCGTCAGAGGATGATGCAGATGTACAGACACAAACGGGCCAACAAATAGGTACGTATGTGAGCTAGTGTGGGGGGCATTCTGCCTAAGCTGATGTTCTGGTACACATAGAAGCTTCCTCCAGAAAAGTTAGTGTGCCCCACTCCTCAAAACCCAAACATCAAGATACCACTCCCCCTAAAAGATCATAAAATTTTGTGAGGGAAACAAAAGGAGTGTTTGGATGTGGATGTGTCCCACCTCTCACCTTCCAGGCTGAAGGAACGAGCCCAATGCTCGCCAAGCGCCACTGCACGCAGCCCATGGTGCGGCCTCTGCACTGGGCTCCCAGGTGCGACTGTACGTGGCCATCTTGTGGAAACAAGCCACCACGGGAGTGGCCTGGTGTTTTACGAGTGTAAGGGTGACCTGGAAGCTGGTGCTGCAGAGGACGCCACTCTGCCTCATCCCTTTCTGAGGGTCTTCAAATCCTTTTCCTTCTGAGGGGCCTTTGGCCTATAAATATCCTATCTTTCTCCTATCTTTCTCCTCTCCTCTCAGTTTTGAACAAAATCGTTCTCTCCCTGAATAGATGAAAACCATTGGTGAGAAAGATAAGGCTTGAAGCAGCAATTACTTTTAAAACGCCACCTCTGTCCCGGATCTGCCCTGGAACCAGTGCCCAAGTAGGTTTGGTGTGTACACAAAAAACAAACATCGCTGCAGTTTCTGGTGCGGAGGTTCCACCCGCTGGCTTTTCTTTTTCTTAAAAAAAGAACGCACCATTTCCAATCCGCTTTTGCCTTTCACCCTCTTCCAAATGCTTTTGGCAGCAAGTCTTCTCCAAGTCTCCCCTGGTTCCGCTCAGAAGGTGGGGCTGCCCTTGAAAGCACCAGCACCCTTTAAGTGCTCAGGAACCAGCTCCTGTCGGTTTTTCTGTCCTGGGACACATTGCTCTCTAAAAGTGATCTGCTTGCAAACTTGATACCGAAACAGTCACAGATCATATCTTCTCAAATTTAAATAGGGAATATAAATCAGTAATAATGAGGTCTGTGCTTTGGTACCACAGCTGTCGGTTGGAGTGCTGAAGCTCTTTAAACAAGTGGAGGTACTGGATTCGATGAACGTGTTATTTATGGAGTCTCATCTCTTAAATGCATCCCAAGAGACTTGATGAAATTTCAGCAATGTATTCAGCAGCTGTATTCAGGGGGGAGTAATCATTACACCGATGAAACTTTCCCCAAATTTACGTGTCTCTTAGAATCCACAAAGCAAACTAGTTTTTTTTTCTTAAACCACATATGGAGTCTCTCCTACAAAGGGGTGGGAGGTGTAAACTCTTCAAGACTCTTCAGTTTTTGCATGTGTGGCAGTGTAAAGAATTGTTTTATTAGGGCCTTTGTACAGAGCAGAAAGGATCCTCTTGGGGTGGGCTGTGCAGCTGTTTGCTATTTCAAGGCGTATGATTGCCGCCCCTTCCAGCTTCTCGCACTCTGCCTCTTGCAACTACATGCGAAATTCTCAGGCTGTGGGAATCTCTCAGCCCTTCCTCACAAAGCAGCCGTGTTGAAGTTTTAAATACATGCTAAAATCTGGAAAACAGGATCCTGCTGATACTATAAGCTTGGGGGACACAGCAGTGAGTTACCCTGTCAGCCACTTGTATTGGCTGTTATGAAATCCTTGCTTTCTCAAAGCCCGAGACCTCCTGGGCTGTAGTCCCAGGCTCCTCTGGATCTGTCTTGTCTGTCTGGCCCACGCTCACCAGCACAGCGTCACGGGCCTGTGCCAGCATCTCACGTGCCCGCCTGATGTTGCCCTTCTTCATGCCACGGGTAGTCCCCAGGGCCCTGCTTGCTTCTGGTCACTTTTGTTGCTTTGGCAACTGGCAGATCTTTATGGCCACGGACATGCTGGAGGTTCTTCAGCAGAGTTGAAATAGCCTGCAGGGGTGGTGTGGTTTTGGGGAACCACAGCTATGGGTTTTTTTTCCTAATCTTTCCAACAGCCTTCCATGTTGGCTGGGGATCAGGTAAAGGGATAGAACTCTGAGAACAGGGCCTTGATCCCGCATGGCCTTTCACAGAGCACCTTTGGTGCTGAGTGAGGTGTGCACCCCCCAGCATGGGTCCTGGCTCTTTTTTCAAGCATCGTATTCGCTTTGTCCTAGTATACTCATTCTTGGCTTTCCTCTGCTTTTATTTATAAGTAAAATACTTTAGGAATTCCCAGGGTTTGAGCCCTGTTCCCACAGCCTCCTGCCACTCCTCCTCCTGGGGGTGTCCTGCTTTGAGCTGACACTGTGAGCCTTTGGCAGTCGTCAAAGGGAGCACCTACTTCTTGAGCCTGGAAAGTCCTGTAAGCACTCAGGTGGCGCTTCTGTGGAGTTGGCATTGAGGCAGTGAAGGTGTTGCGTGGGCCGGGGAGGAGCGTGGTGGTGCGTCCCTGTGCCAGCTGTCGACTGGGGACCAGCGTGCTGGCCCTCTGTGCCCGCCCTTGCCCTCTCCAGCAGAGGCCACTCTGCGGAGAGCACGTGTGAGAGCAAGTGCGATGTGCAGTTGCATAGCCTTGTCAAAGTCACGGTGTCTTTTCTGTCATTCTAGTTCCAGGGTCTCTTCCATGAGGACGACAGGCATCCGGAAAGTGCTAACTCACCACTTTGGGTGCTTACTGTCTCTGCCTTGTTTCCATCACTGGAAATCATATAGAGAAATTTAGCGTTTTTGGTCCTTGGTAAAACCTAGAAGACATTTGTGATGTTACAAAATGGAAGCTTTGGGTTTTGTTTCTTTTTTTTTAATCTAAGAAGTTGTGGATGTTGTTAATCATTTAGCAGTTGAAATAAATGTAGAGGAAACCTAATTTTCCATGGTCTCCGTTGATGTGTTTTTAAATCAGACTGGTTGGGGAACACATGGTAGATGTTGTAGGGCCTACGTGGAGCCAGATCGTAAACACTCCTGCCTCCCAGGCATGCCCTCTGCCTGCGGGGGCCTTTCTGACTGGCTTGCTGCAGCTGGGGAAGCCTAGAGGGTGCCAGAAAGCAGGTAGTGATCAGGGCCAAACATAGTGGGTGGGTCCACTCTGTTTTCTGTAGAGAGGTGGGTTTATTGCTGGGTACAGAAATCTGCCTTTGAGAGGGTGTCGGGACATGGGAGCTTTACCTGAGCTGCCCACAATTCACCTGCCCACCTCAAGGCCTTCCCTGATCTCAGAGTCGGGGTTACAGCTGCCAGAGTTAGACCAAGGCCCACCTGGGCTTCCCCCTGAGTTAGGAGCTGGCCTGTGGGACATCTTCAAAGCTCCCTGCTGTTCCCATATTCTGCCCAGCCTGTGTATGATTCCTCCATCAGCAGCCCCTTGGCCCTTCTGGTGAGGAGGGAGGGTAAAGAGCACATAGGTGGGCAAGCCTGGCACCTACAGGACCTGCAGGGACTTCCACCTGAACACAGTGTAATGGGCAGGAGCCTGGGATATGGTTGTGCCTGGGGTAGCAGGGAGCCCAGGAAGGGTTTGGGGGGCCTTTGTCAGCAAGAAAGGGAGGGAAGGAGGAGACAGGGCCCCTTAGGAAGTTGGTGTGAGACCCCTGAACCTCTCCTCTCACTGTGTCCCAGAGGACACTCAGGAGTGATGAGGACCCATATGATCATGATGGGAGCTCTTGTCATCCAAGAACCTCCCACACATTTGCTGTCATCTTCACCAGAGCCCTGGAGGTTGGTGTCTGACCATGAGCTTTAGTGCCGCTCCCTGAGAAAGTTGCTCAGAACCTATAAGGACCCCACCCATTCTCCTCCTCCCTCTTGGGAGCCCCCCTTCCCAGCTCTCCTTTATCACTGTGCAGGGCTGGGGAAGGTCACTTAGACAAAGGCACACAGAATGAGGTTCTCCAGCCCAGGACACTGTTCAGGCTTTGACCTCCGGCACGTCTCTCCACCTCAGGCCTCAGTTTCCCCTCTGCGATTTGGGAAGGATTTCTTCCTCTGCTACCTTGTCATTTAGGGCTAACTGGAACCTGAACATACCATTCTCAGCCTGGAGGGCCCCTCGCCTCCACGTCCTCCCCCCACAGCCTCTCCTCTCCCTGGAAGCCTTCTGGACCAGGACCGTGAGAGGCAGAGGGTGCTGCCAGAGGAGCTCCAGTCTCCAGTGTTAAAGCAGGCCTTTGCTATGCCTGCACACGGACCTACATAACATGCACACGTAATACATGCAAACGTGCCCATTCAAGCAACATGAGTACATTTTCTTTTGTAAAAGATTTTTGAAAATGCAAGACCCAGATACACGCGGAACAAAGCACAGAGGTTTCCCCTCTTTCCCACTCCCATGTAAAAATAACAAAAAATAAATTTAATAATTTAAGGCTTACGATGCATGCCGCCTAGAGACTTGCTTCCTCGTCGTCTCAACAGTCTTTCCACATGAGTTTGATTTCAAGTACTGTTTGTGAATAAGTAATGCTTGGCTAAAGTCAGGAGGTACAGAAGTGTGTTCTGTGGGAAGATAATTTTCCACGACCCACAGCACTCAGGTATCAGGTTCCTATGTGTAGATTATTTTATTTTCTTTATTTATTTTTGGCCACGTAGCATGTGGGCTCTTAGTTTCCCAGGGATCAACCTGTGCCCCCTGCAGTGGAAGCATGGAGCCTTAGCCACTGGACCACCGGGTAAGTCCCTAGATGATTTTATATATGGGCATATTTTAGATACAGACCTTCTTAAAAATGAAAATTATACTTCACATTCTGTTTTGCCTTTTGCTTTTTTCCACTTAACTTTCCAAAAAACATTTATGTATAACAATGTCTTGGACTGTCATTTATCTCACAAGTTCCCCATCCATAGCCATATGGGTTATCCCGAAACTTTGGCCCCAGTTAGAACACCTTTGTGGATAAAGCCCTTCAAATGGCATTTCTGGGGTCTCCCCACCTCACTGCCTGCCTCCAGTGTCCCTGTGTCATCCGACTTTGGGGGCAACCCTGGGGGTTCCCCTGTTTCCCCAGCCATGCCTGCCTCGCCAGGGCGTAGTGGAGCTGTGGACTCTGGGAAGCGCTCCACTGCAAACCAGAGCCTGCAGCCCTGACCCCTCCGGACCATGTCCTTGCACTATATTCAGGACACAGGTCCAGCTGCCACCCCTCTCTTCTACCCCCAGATCCCTCTAACCCCGTCACCCCCTCCCTCCAATTTTGACCGTCCTGGAGCCAGCACAGCTGCAGCAGGTGACCTTGATTTCCCAGGAGGCCCATCAGCCTGGGCAGGGGACCCTGCCTCTCCAGGCCTTGACTTCCCCCTCTATCCAGTAATTGGCCAACACCCACCCAAGGGGCATCATGAGGGCTGGATATGCACCAGCTGGGAGTTGCGGGGAGGGGAAGGGGAGCCTGCCACAGCAGGTGGTGGGACAATGTGCCTGGTTTCCTCCAGTGAAAGGTACAGCCGATTTGCAGGGTAATCCAGGACCACTCCTAGAGAGGGTTTAGAGGGACTGGTTTTGTTACTGATCCTTCCATATCCTGTCCTCTTGGGCCTCAGTTTCCCCACCTGTGAAGTAGGCGTTGTCCTTGAAGATCCGTAACCCCCTTCACTGTGTGCCCTCCTCACCCCTCCCTGGCCAGCCCGAGGGTGGGGTCACACCCCCAAACTGCCCCCCTCCCACTGAGGAGGGGCTGAGGCCTAGGGTCCAACCCCTAGGACAGGGGTAACTTGTCAAAATCCCATGTGTTTGGGGCATGGGGACAGTCGGAGGGGAGGAGCAGTGGTGACAGTTATTGTTGGGGCTGGAGGCAAACTCCTGCCCGGCTACATGACTGCCAGCTGTCCTGTCCTATTGTACAGATGGGGAAACTGAGACCCAGAAAGGGGAAGAGCCCAGTCCCAGGCTGCACAATGAATTCTCCAAAGTCTCAGTGCCTGCTTGAGCCTCAGTTTCCCCATCTGGGTAGGGCTGGCACTGTGCTGCAGCAGGCAGCAAACTTTTTTTTTTTTTTTTCGGTACATGGGCTTCTCACTGCTGCGGCCTCTCCCATTGCGCAGCACAGGCTCCGGACGTGCAGGCCCAGCGGCCATGGCTCACGGGCTTAGCTGCTCCGCGGCATGTGGGATCTTCCCGGACCGGGGCACGAACCTGCGTCCCCTGCATCGGCAGGTGGACCCCCAACCACTGCGCCACCAGGGAAGCCCAGGCAGCAAACTTTTGAGCCTGTTGTTGGGACTTACGGTTGAGGCCTGGGGCCAAGTATTGGCTCCTACTCCTGGATGTCAAGTGTTAGGGAAACTCCTAAGCTGTGCAGCTGGCCATCAGTGGGGGTGACTCTCCACCCTGCCCCCAGGCTCCACTATGCCTGCCGGACCTCCATTCAACCTTCAAGGCCCACTTCCCATGTCTCCTCCTCCAGGCAGCCTGCCCTGCTCTCCCTGACAGAGGCCCTGCTGCCCCTCTGGCTTCCCCAGGTCTGTCCCTTATACCCCTGTCTTGGGGCGTCCAAGTCTGGCCCTGTCTCACCTGGGTTGAGAGCTCCTTCACCTGGGCCTTCTTGTCTTTAAACCCCCAGCATTGAATGAGTGTTTCATGAAAGGACAATGAACAAGTGTATTTTTTTTTTTTTTTTTTTTTTTTGCGATACACGGGCCTCTCACCGCTGTGGCCTCTCCCGTTGCGGAGCACAGGCTCTGGACACGCAGGCTCAGCGGACATGGCTCACGGGTCCAGCTGCTCCGCGGCATGTGGGATCCTCCCGGACCAGGGCACGAACCCGTGTCCCCTGCATCAGCAGGCGGACTCTCAACCACTGCGCCACCAGGGAAGCCCGAACAAGTGTATTTTGTACAGTGTCTGAAGGGGACCCGCTTTGGGGTGGGACAGGCAGACCCAAGTCAAGTCCTAGACTGGGGGCACGACAGTGGGTGACATTTAGCAAGCCCCATGACCTCTGAGACTCCATCTCCTTCATCCATAACATCCGATGATGATGTATGAGCTCGGGGAGTCCAAAATGTACCATTAATTGAAAAGCCACTTTTCTCCAGTATTTACATTGCCGTTTTTTTGTTTGTATTTTTGGCCGTGCTGCACGGCTTGTGGGATCTTAGTTCCCCACCCAGAGATTGAACCCAGGTCTGTGGCGGTGAAAGTGCTGAGTCCTAACCACTGGACCGACAGGGAATTCCCATACATCGCTGTTTTAATACACTGTATTGAACTATATGGAAATAGAGATACAAACTCAAAATATATACCTGCACCATGCACCATCACAGACAAAATCTGGAAAACTCCACACCCACCTATCAACAGGGGTTCCTTGGGAAGTGGGCTGAGCTGCGGGTGGAATCTTCCCTGTTTACCTCATACATTTCTGTGTGGTTTGAAATCTTTGCTTGCATGATTTTAGAGTGACGAAAATTCATTGTCTATGAAAACGTGGATGATAAACTGAGCCTTGGGTTTGCTTTGAGAATCAAAGGAGATCACAGGTGTCAACTTCGCAGCCTGTAGCTCAGACTGTATACTGTGACAAATCTTCTGATAGACAGTGGTCTCTCTGGACTCTAATCTTCACATCCAGCAGAAACTGGCCCATTTCCCAGTGGAGAAACTGAGGTCTGGGAGCCTGACTGCAGACTCACACTAAATATGAGGATTTCCAGTTGATCTCATCTGTTTTTTTGTTTTTTTGTGGTTCACGGGCCTCTCACTGTTGTGGCCTCTCCCGTTGCGGAGCACAGGCTCCGGACGCGCAGGCTCAGCGGCCATGGCTCACGGGCCCAGCCGCTCCGTGGCACGTGGGATCTTCCCGGACTGGGGCACGAACCCGTGTCCCCTGCATCGGCAGGCGGACTCTCAGCCACTGCGCCACCAGGGAAGCCCTCTCATCTGGTTTTGAAGCTCCCCATATATACACACATGTGTGCATATACATGCATACGTACACACATAAAGACACATGTGTGCACGTGCAGGCTCAAAAACACATGTATATATACAGACACAGATGCGCGCACACACACACACATGCATGCATACGCACCATTCCTATTTCCCACCAAGCCCATGCTCACCGCCCTGAGAACTTTGACACTGAGGAATTGCAGCTCCACGATGAATCTGACACCAGCTGCTTGCTTCAGGACCCAAGGAGGGGGACCTCATGAGCTGAGCTTTTCTTTGCTTGATTTTTCTCCAGAGATTCCTCTGTTTGGACTTGTGGGAGCACCACCTCCCAGTTCCTGGAATTCCTGGTCCAGGTGTGAGATTTGAGGTTTCAGCTTCAGGATTTCAGTGTCCACATCTTGATCATTTGCTTTGCCCAGAGGCAGCTCAGAGCAAAGCAGAACTTGAGGGTTTGAGTCCTCAGTCCAAATATGTCCTCCCTGTGCTGTGTCACCTGGGGTGAGTGATCCACCTATCTGAGCCTTATTTTCCTCATTTATAAAATGGGAGAATGGTAGTATCTGATGCCAGGCTTCTGCGAATCAGCACCAGCATGCTTCGAAGCTCACAAACGTTCACTGCGCTGTTTCCATCGTTCTGTGACACTGGGAGTCTGTCATTGAGGTTTCCTGTTGGCCTGCTCCTCCTAAAAATAAAGTCCCAAGTTCGTGATGTGATGGGAGGACCACACGGGTGATCTTACAATATTCACTCCACCCCTTGGAACCTCAGTTTCCTCATTTGTAGAATGAGGAGATTAGGTACCTGAGAAGGGGCGTCTTTGCTGACCACACGCCCAGACAAATGTTAGAATTGCTAATGCCCAGTGGTTGCCTGTATTGGCAGGGACAGCACCTCCCTCCTTGCTGGCTGCCATGAGGATCACCCCAATTTTTTGGTTTCTTATTGATGTAAAGTTCACATAACATAAAATTCACCATTTTAAAGTGAACAATTCAGTGACATTTAATACATTCACAGTGTTGTTCAAGGACCATCTCTATCTAGTTCCAGAACATACCCATCACCCCAAAAGGAAACCCAATGCTCATTAGCCGTCACTCCCCAGTTCCCCCTCCCCCAGCCCTAATAATGTCTACTCTGCTTTCCGTCTCTATGGGTTTGCCTGTTCTGGACATTTCATAGAAATTGAAATTTCATATACTATGTGGACTTTTGTGTCTGGTTCCTTTCACTCAGCATGATGTTTTCACGATTCATCCATATTGTAGCATGTGTCAGTGCTTCATTCCTTTTTATGGCTGAGTAATATTTCGTTGTGCAGCTGGACCATATTTTCCTCATCCATTCATCTGTCAATGGACATTTGGATTGTTTACTCCTTTTGGCGATTGTGAATAGTGCTGCTGAAAACACTCGTGTATAAGTTCTGGCTTGAATACCTGCTTTCAATTCTTTGGGGTCTATACATAAAAGAGTGGAATTACGGGATCCTATAGCAACTCTACGTTTAATCTTTTGAGGAACTGCCAAGCTGTTTTCCTCGGGGTTGCTCCATATTCCAGCCTTTTTTGCCAACTGATCTGGGCGTCTTTAAAAGCCATGATCCTCTCCCTCATGGGGCAAACCCACTGAGGTCAACCCAGGGCATGACTCTCAATGTCCACAGATATGAGGCGGAATCCTGGGAACAAAGCAAATAGAGGGAAAGTAGGGAGAAGTTAAAGGGTCTTTGGATATAAAATATGATGACGTTTTTCACAGAACAGACCCTGGAGGACAGAATCCGAAGCGTGATGTGATTTTTGTAGGATCCAAAAGGATGAAATTGCAAAGTGTGATGTGATTTTTGTAGAAAATATATAAAATGTAGACAGATTCCCCCACGCAGAGAGTGAGAGGGGTCTGCTCCAAACTGTCTGAGTCACGGGGAGTGTTGGGGGGGCCGAGGGAGAAGCTCTTCCCATCCCTTCCCCAGCCATGCGCCTGGGCACACCAAGAGTGCATGCTTAGGCAGTTTGAAAAGAAAACCCATTGAAGAACATTCAAAGGAAGTAAAAATGATGAAGCATGTGCTGGCGGCAATTGTCGGTCTTTGTTTCAGAGGCAGCTGTGGTCTTAGGAGAAAAAAGCACCAGATGTGAATCTAGACAGTCTCTTCCTGTGTCAAATGGGTGACTAAACATTGCTTCCTCCAGGACCACTGTTTGTAGGCTGCCATGAAAGTCCCTCCAGCATCTCCCTGACAGTCTCTCAGTAGCCTCTGTCCATCTATCTGTTGGTTCACTCATTCACTCACTCATTCATTCACTCACTCATTCATTCGCTCACTCATTCATTCACTACATATTTGAGAAACACCTAACTGCTCCTTCCGGGTGGAACCTTCTTTCAAGATCTAAAAGCAGTATGCAATTATTGGGTGGGCCAAAAATTCGTGTTTTTTCCGTAAGATGGCTCTAGTAGCACTTAGTTGTCTTTAACTTCATTCAAAACAATTTTGTTAGATTGTATGTGACAGCTGTCATATCGGCGTGCATTTAAAAAAAAGACATCAAAATTTGTGTAGCCATTTTAATATTGAAGATGGAAGAAAAAAAGCAGCATTTTCGGCATATTATGCGTTATTATTTCAAGAAAGGTAAAAATGCAGCTGAGGGCTTCCCTCAGGTGGTGCAGTGGTTGAGAGTCCGCCTGCCGATGCAGGGGACACGGGTTCGTGCCCTGGTCCCGGAGGATCCCACATGCCGCGGAGCGGCTGGGCCCGTGAGCCATGGCCGCTGAGCCTGCGCGTCCGGAGCCTGTGCTCCGCAACGGGAGAGGCCACAACAGTGAGAGGCCCGCGTACCGCAAAAAAAAAAAAAAAAAAAAGCAACTGAAACACACAAAAAGATTTGTGCAGTGTAGGGAAAGGTGCTGTTGACTGATCAGATGTGTCAGAAGTGGTTTGTGAAGTTTCGTGCCGGAGATTTCTCGCTGGATGATGCTCCACGGTCGGGTAGACTGGTTGAAATTGATAGCGATCGAATCGAAACACTAATTGAGAACAATCAATGTTATACTACACGGGAGATAGCCAACATACTCAAAATACCCAAATCAAGCGATGCAAATCATTTGCACCAGCTTGGTTATGTGACTTGCTTTGATGTTTGGGTTCCACATAAGTGAAAAAAACCTTCTGACCATATTTCCGCATGCAATCCTCTACTGAAAGGTAATGAAAACGTTCTGTTTTTAAAACAAATTGTAATGGGCGATGAAAAATGGATACTGTATAACAATGTGGAACAGAAGAGATCGTGGGGCAAGCAAAATGAACCACCACCAACCACACCAAAGGCCAGTCTTCATCCAAAGAAGGTGATGTTGCATATATGGTGGGATTGGAAGGGAGTTCTCTATTATGAGCTCTTTCCAGAAAACCAAACAATTAATTCCAACAAGTACTGCTCCCAATTAGACCAACTGATGAATCTGGTCTAATTGGACGCATTTGATGAAAAGCGTCCAGAATTAGTCAACGGAAAACACATAATCTGGGACTTGCCTGGTGGTCCAGTGGTAAAGAATCCACCCTACAATGCAGGGGATGCAGGTTCGATCCCTGGTCAGGGAACTAAGATCCCACATGCCACAGGGCAACTAAGCCCGCGTGCCACAACTACTGAGCTCACGTGCCACAACTACAGAGCTCGCGTGCCTCAACTAGAGCCCGTGTGCTGCAAACTACAGAGCCCACATGCCCTGGAGCCCGCGCGTCACAACTAGAGAGAAGCCCTCACACCACAACGAAGATCCCGCGTGCCGCAACTAAGACCCGACACGGCCAAAAATAAATAAAATATAAATCTTTAAAACAACAAAAAAGAAAACACATAATCTTCCACCAGGGGGCTTCCCTGGTGGCGCAGTGGTTGTGAGTCCACCTGTCAGTGCGGGGGACGCGGGTTTGAGCCCTGGTCCGGGAGGATCCCACGTGCTGTGGAGCAACTGGGCCCGTGTGCCGCGGCCGCTGAGCCTGCGCTCTGGAGCCCGCGTGCCACAGCTGCTGAGGCCCACGCGCCTGGATCCCGTGCTCTGCAGCGGGGGAGGCCACCACAATGAGAAGCCCACGCACAGCAGCGAAGACCCAACACAGCCAAAAATAAAAATAAAGAAAGAATTAAAAAAAAAATCTTCCAGCAGGATAACGCAAGACCACATGTTTCTTTGATGACCAGGCAAAAACTGTTACAGCTTGGCTGGGAAGTTCTGATTCATCCACTGTATTCACCAGACATTGTACATTCGGATTTCCATTTATTTCGGTCTTTACAAAATTCTATTAATGAAAAAAATTTCATTTTCCTAGAAGAC
Source organism: Grampus griseus (assembly GCF_964374135.1). Lineage (NCBI taxonomy): Eukaryota > Metazoa > Chordata > Mammalia > Artiodactyla > Delphinidae > Grampus > Grampus griseus. The sequence continues at coordinate 161,635,899 of NC_139019.1, read as the reverse complement.
TGTAAAAGGCACCTGGAACAGTTCTTTGCTCAAAAAGATTAAAAGTTTTGGGAAGATGGAATTATGAAGTTACCTGAAAAATGGCAGAAGGTAGTGGAACAAAACGGTGAATATGTTGCTCAATAAAGTTCTTGGTGAAAATGAAAAATGTGTCTTTTGTTTTTACTTAAAAAACCAAAGCGGGACTTCCCTGGTGGCTCAGTGGATAAGAATCCGCCTGCCAATGCAGGGGACACAGGTTTGATCCCTGGTCTGGGAAGATGCCACATGCCGTGGAGCAACTAAGCCCATGCGCCACAACTACTGAGTCTGCACTCTAGAGCCCGTGGACCACAACTACTAAGCCCACGTGCCACAACTACTGATGCCTGCGTGCCCTAGAGCCCATGCTCCGCAACAAGAGAAGCCATCGCGATGAGAAGCCCACACATCACAACAAAGAGTAGCCCCCGTTCGCCACAACTAGAGAAAGCCCGCGCAAAGCAACGAAGACCGAACACAGCCAACAAACAAACAAACAAAAAAACCGAAGGCACTTTTTGGCGCACCCAATACAAACTGCAGTCAGTGATTTGAAGGAAACATCCAAGGTACAAAGAAAGGCCCATAATGGAGCCTCGTCTGGGAGATAACATTTCACTGGAGAACTGAAGGATGAATACGGGCATGCCAGGCAGAAGGAGTGCAAAGGCCCTGAGGTGCAAATGATCTCAGCTGTGGGAAGAGGAATGAGATGAAGAGAGGAGGGAGGGAGACAAGGGTGAGGGGTTTCTGGGGTGGGAGACAAGTATAGATTTTGTCCTAAGGCAATGGGGAATCACGGAAGGCTTCAGAGAACAGAAGGGGCATGGCCCAATTTATGCTTTTTAAAAATTGTGGTAAAAGTTACATAACATAGTTACCATTTTAAAGTGTTTAATGCCATGGCAGTTAGCACATTCCCAATGTGGTATAACCATCACCTCTATGTAGTTCCAGAATACTTTCATCATCCCAAAAGGAAACCCTGTCCCCGTTAGCAGTCGCTCCCCATTCCCTGTCCCCCAGCCCCTGGCAACCACCAGTCTGCTTTCTGTCTCTACGGATTTGCCTGTTCTGGACATTTCATATAAATGGGATCATACAACATGTGGCCTTTTACATCTGACTTCTCCAATGTATAGTTTTAAAAGAGCAACTTAGAAGGACAAGAATGCAAATAGGCACCGTGCTGCTCCATCCACACTCCTCCATCCCACTCCCTGTTTAACAACAGGCACCTGTGTGATTGCCTGTGATTGCCAGGGGCTCCCCTGGGCTGCTGGAGCACCCGTTGCCTGCATGACCAACAGAAGGCCAGAAGTGCCTTGAGTTGACATCCCCCAGGGCAGCCCTGATCAATAGCATAAGGTGTTTCCAGATCTCCCAGCAGGATAGAGCCAAAGTCACCCTCCAGGGACTCTGCTGGATGCACGCCCCTCACCACTGAATCCTAGTCTCTGCTCTCTCCCCTTTTCTGAGCCTCAGTTTCCTCCTCTGTAAAATGGGTCATAGGGAGGGAGCAAATTGCACTCAGTGAACAGTCAAAAGTCACACTGGGTTTACAAAAAGTAAGATCCACATTAAGAGTGCAAGGAAAGGACTTTTCTGAGTGTTGATGGGGTCCACTTTGGGAGAGGTGTCAGGCTCAGGAGTCAAGACCCAGCAGGGAAGGCGTCAGGTGGTTGGGAGCAGCTGGAGGCACAGCAGAGGCTCAGCATGTGGCTGCCAGCCTAGCCCTGGGAGGCCAGCCTCTGAAGGCTGCATTCATCCTCCCAGGAAAATCGCAATTCTCTCTTTCCCCTCAGCCCCTCCCCAGCCCCCTTCTCCGCCCTAGTTTATTATTTACCCATTCAGGGCCACGATTTATTTTTGGACGAGGACGTCGCCCCTCCTCACTCTCGTGGCCACCCGCCAGAGCCCCGCGCTGGCCACGCTGGGAGAAGGAAGGCCAGAGAGAATCCAGCCTAGCTGAGAGAAGGTGGGTCCTCGGGGGAGGGTCTTGGTCACGCCTGGCTCTTGATCTTTTGTTTATCCTCATAGACAGCAACTAGGGGTGCGGGCGGCCGAATTTTCGGATTTCTCCACATTCCTGATGAACGAAGAGACTGACATGCCAGTTTACAGCACTGTGTTTGCTGTAGACACAAACAACGTCACTTCGAAATTGACATGGGTGAGCCAGGCATGGTTTGGGGTGGGTTGTGAAGTGTCCAAATATACACTCCTTTAGTTCATGCAGACAAATAAGAATGCATTCATTTTCATTTTTAAAATTATGTTTATTTTATTTTGTTTATTAAATTTTACAAAGTTGAATTCACCCTTAGTCCCCAACTTCAACTTGGCAAACTCCTATTCATCCGTCAAAACCCAATACACAGACTCCTTCCTCCATCCTTTACATGTCCACACAAATGTTACATCTTTCTCCTCTCTGTGGTGTAAGAAAGGAATCCTCCAGTACTATGGTCACCTGTTTATGACTCTGTGTCCCTCTCTGGACTCTGTTCTAGCACCCAGCACAGTGCCTGGCATATAGTGGGTGCTCAGTAAATGTGGAGGTTTGGGGGAACATTTTTAAAAACAGCTTTATTGAGATATAATCCACATATCATTCAATTCGCCCATTTAAAATGTATAGTTCAATGGTTTTTAGGATATTCACAGATGTGTGCAGCCGCCACCAAGATCAATTTTAGAACACTTTCACCACCCCCAAAATAAACCCTGTGCCCATTTCAGTCACTGCCACTCCTCCTCCCCCCAACCCCTGGCAACCACTAATCTACTTTCTTTTTTTTTTTTAGCTTTTTCTGTGTGTGTGGTTTGAGAGATGGAAATTATTTATTTATTTGTTTGTTTATTTATTTATTGGCTGTGTTGGGTCTTTGTTGCTTTGCATGGGCTTTCTCTAGTTGTGGCGAGTGGGGGCTACTCTTCGTTGCGGTGCGCGGGCTTCTCATTGTGGTGGCTTCTCTTGTGGCTGAGCACGGGCTCTAGGCACGTGGGCTTCAGTAGTTGTGGCATGAGGGCTCAGTAGCTGTGACTCGCAGGCTCTAGAGCGCAGGCTCAGTAGTTGTGGCGCACAGACTTAGTTGCTCCGCGGCATGTGGGATCTTCCCAGACCAGGAATCAAACCCATGTTCCCTGCATTGGCAGGCGGATTCTTAACCACTGTGCCACCAGGGAAGTCTCACTAATCTACTTTCTGTCTCTATGGATTTGCTTGTTCTGGACATTTCATATAAGTAGGATCATATAAATGGGATCATACTACATGTGGGCTTTTGTGTCTGGCTTCTCTCACTTAGCATGTCTTCAAGGTTCCTCCATATTGTAGCATGTATCAGTGCTTCATTCTTTTTGATGGCTGAATAATATTCCATCGTGTAGTTAGACCACATTTTGTTTGTCCATTCTTCTGTTGATGGACACTTGAGTTGTTTCCACCTTTTGCCTACTGTGAATAGTGCTGCTGTGAACATGTACGTGGATGTATGTTTTCACTTCTCTTGGGTATGTCCTGAGGACTCACAGTAAATGTTCATGGTTATATTGAACCCTGTTAAACTGCAAAGAGTCACCTGGGTTGGGTAAATGAATGCTCCAACCTCACAGGCTTTGAAATCAGGAATGTGGGCTGGAATCTGCCCCCACTGGCTCATCTGTGAAGGGGACCACAGAGACTTCTGGATTCCTCGGATTGCCTTGTAAGGACCTCAGGACCCCGTGAGTAGAAAATACCCTTTCATCGTCAGCTGGTGTAATCACTTCCTCTCTCCTGGGTCTCTCCAAAATGAAATTTTTGTTCTTTGAGGCCAACTGGTCCACCCCTCAGGGCTTTTGGGACCAAAGACAGCCCTGCCCATGGGACTGGAAACACCTAGATCTGTGATCTGGATCAGACCTTGGGGTTTTGGTGGGGGCTGATCTAGAGGCACCCTACCCTGGGTTGATTTTGATTGAGGGTGGTAGGCTGGGTCAGCACGTTGGGGGTAGCCTGTGCCCAGGACTGTGAAACCTGAGGCCTCGAATGCATGTCCTTGGCCGGCAGGTGTCTTGGGTGGCATCTGAGGCTGAGGGCCTGGCCTGTGTCCAGTCAGGAAAGGCCGAGGTAGGCTGTTTTTGCCTCTGAACACTCTCACTTTGTCAAGGAAATCTCATCTCTAAAAAACAAGCCCTGGGGCTTCCCTGGTGGTGCAGTGGTTAAGAATCCGCCTGCTGGGGCTTCCCTGGTGGCGCAGTGGTTGAGAATCCGCCTGCCGATGCAGGGGACATGGGTTCGTGCCCCGGTCCGGGAAGATCCCACATGCCGCGGAGTGGCTGGGCCCGTGAGCCATGGCCGCTGAGCTTGCGCGTCCGGAGCCTGTGCTCCGCAACGGGAGAGGCCACAACAGTGAGAGGCCCGCATAACGCAAAACAAAAAACAAACAAACAAAAAAGAATCTGCCAGCTAATGCAGGAGACACAGGTTCGAGCCCTGGTTCATCCCACATGCCGCGGAGCAACTAAGCTCGTGCGCCACAACTACTGAGCCTGCGCTCTAGAGCTTGCGTGCCACAACTACTGAGCCTGCATGCTACAACTACTGAAGCCCGTGCTCCTAGAGCCTGTGCTCTGCAACAAGAGAAGCCACCGCAGTGAGAAGCCCGCTCACTGCAATGAAGAGTAGCCCCCACTCGCCGCAACTAGAGAAAGCCCATGTGCAGGAACGAAGACCCAATGCAGCCAAAAATAAATACACAAAATAAGTAAAATTTTTTTAAAAAGAAAGAAAAAAAAGAAATGTCACTGAGCTGTGCATTACTGTGCCAAAATTTCACAGCCGCTTCTTGAGGAATGAGAGGGTAGGGGCATTCGAGAGTCCTTGATATCCATCGCCATCTGGCCTTCCCTCCAGAAGTCCCCAGCGATCAATGTCACAGGGTTCCTGCATGCTGATTTCCCTTCAAATCTTCCACTTCTTTTATGTTTTGGCTGCACTACACGGCTTGTAGGGTCTTAGTTCCCTGACCAGTCACTGAACCCGGGTCCTTGGCAGTGAAAGTGCGAAGTCCTAACCATTGGACCGCCAAGGAGTTCCCCAAACCTTCCACTTCTGACTACAAAATTACTAGCTGCCAGTGCTCTGAACTGATCCCAAAATGAATGAATATTCTGAACTTCTCCTGAAAGAGAAGGGAGTTCCAGGAAGCTGAGGCCACTATGTTCCTGTCCACATCATTTGTTTACAAATATTATGTTGCCACACTGTGCATGGCCCCACACCAAGTGATGTGTGGACTCACGAAACCTCAATCCTCAAGATCCCCCCAGTCTGGGGAGCAAAGGCAAACACAGATTCCTCCAGTCCCATGGGGTCAGGGCTGGGTTGGAGGGAGGAATTGGAGCTGGAGGACCCTAGAACAGGGAGCTGGGCCCTGCCGGGGGGTTTAAAGAAGACTTCCTGGAGGAGGGGGCAATGACGCTGGGTGTTGAAGTATGAATAGGAGTTCAGTGGGTGAGGAAGAGATGGCAGTGACCCTGGCAGAGGGAATTTGCAAGAGCATGAGTCCGAGGACATTGAGCGAACATGGGGAACTGTGAGCAGGTGGGCACACGGAGGCAGGGGGGACATTGCTTAAGGATCCCCATCTGTAGAGTGACCTCAGAGGGAAGCAGCTCCTGCAGAAGCAGTGGACAGTCTTCCTCAAGGTCAACCTCATATGCTCCATCCCGAGACTAACTTCCACGTCAACATCCTGCAAGACTAAAGACTAGAGAGAAACTTTCTCTTACGGGAAACTTACACCGCAGTGTAAGTGGGCATCATCTCTGTGCCTCTGGGAGCAATAATAGGACATCCACTGCATGCTAACTCCTCATGGCCGGAGGCAAAAACAGCAGCTCAGGAAGGTTCAGGGCTTTGGATTCGAACACTCGGCTGCAGGCCTGGGCCAGACGGGGCCATCTCTTCCTTGAGTCACTTCATTTCATCTTCACGCCCAACACTTGGGAGGAGAGAGTCTGATCTCCATTTATTGAACCTCCAAGAGAGGATTTCTGCTTGAGGGTTCATAGTGCTGGTGTCTCCAAGGAAATGCAGAGCCTGAGACCCCCACCTGCACCCATCTCCCCCTACCCCGAGTTCAAAATGGCAGGAGGCTGAGGCCCACTTTCAAGGCCAGTCCCTTCCAGAGGGAGCACCTGGAGTCACCCCAGGGTTTTACATGATCATTTTCCCCTAATTATAAAAATGTTAAGCAATTTCCTGATGGAGAACCAAAGAAACAGAAAAGAAAACAAACAAACAAAAAAAGACACAACCTGTCCCACAGTCGCTCAGCTCAGAGATAATCTCCCCTGCCATTTCATGTACTGACTCCCAGCATTTAAAAAATGGCCTTATTATATTTTATTATCCAAGTAATGTGACTCTCCTGGAGAATAAGCAACTGACAAGATAAGGAGAAAGAAAACATAAGCAGAAATTACCTATCATTTCCAAAACAAGAACTCTTACTATTTTTTTTTTGACTTTTTGAATGTTATTTTATTTATTTTTTATACAGCAGGTTCTTATTAGTTACCTATTTTATACATATTAGTGTATATATGTCAATCTCCCAATTCATCCCACCACCACCAGCCCCCAGCCGCTTTCCCCCAAGAACTCTTTCTATTTTAAAGTATTTATTTTTCTTAGTATGCAACACCTCACGTCTACTGCAAATGATTTAGAAAATACAGCTAAACCAAAGGCAGAAGAGTTTCTTTTTATTCCTTCACCCATAGATGAGCCTCGTTAACTCCAGTTCTATGGTTTCTTCACACTATGAATACTCATGAGATGAAGAACAGCAAATGCTTATGAGCAAAGACTCTGGACCCAGACAGCTCAGGTTCAAATCCTAGCTCTGCCAGCTGGCTGTGTGACTTTGGACAAGTAGCTTCACCTCTCTGGGCCTCAGTTTTCTTATCTATACAACAGGAAGGATGATCATCATGCTTCCAAGGCACAGTGAAGATTGAGATAATGCACTTGCTGTGCTCAGAACATTTTTTACAACTTGATTTTTATACTTCTTTCCTCTGTTTACAAAGTTAAGATGTGCATACCATATACACAAAAATACACACACACACACACACACACACACACACACAGCAACAGCTAATAGGAAGGGAAAGGTTGGCAACCCCACCCAGCAAAGCCCAACCTAAAGCAAGTTAGGGCAAGAGACAAGCTGACGTCCAGCCTCAGCCTGATCCCACGGGGAGCCCTGGAGCATGAAGAGCACCCCAGAGCCTGTCTCGCTCAGAGGTGAGGGGGCTGGGCTAATATATCCAAATCCACCCTCGCAGGGGCTATTATTTCTCTCCATTTTACAGAAGAGGAAGCTGGGACCCAGAAAGGGGTAGGTGACTTGTCCAGGGTCCAGACTTGATTCATGACGTGGATGAAAGAGTCAAGTGATTAGGAAAAAAGCTAATTCTTAAATTTTTTTCCTTTTCCTGTTTTATTTTATTTGTTTATTTATTTATTGGATGAAACCATTTTATAGATTAAAAAATGAAACTCCTAAAAAAATGAAACTCCTGCAATTAGTGAAAGTATATATTGATCCATCCTTTTCGAAGTAAAATTTGACATTATATCCTAAAAACCTTATAAATATGCATGCCCTTTTGCTTAGCAATTCTGCATTTAGAAATTTATCTTGAGGAAATAATCACATAAGTGCTCAGAAAATGTTGTTAATAATAATACAAAACTAGAAACAAAACATTCAGAAATACAGTATTGCTTACAAAACTTATGGTACACTTGTACAATGAAATGTATTTCAGAAATGAAATATGATTATGTCTGCCTATATTTATTGTTATGGAAAGACATTTATGATACGTTATAATATGAAAATCCAGGTTACCAAATAGAGTATGCTCCTTTTAAGATATGTATAATATGTTATTTTATTTTAAATACAAAAATATTATATGCTCAGTGTGAAAAATTCAAATTTAGAGTCCTGTTGAATAAAGAGAGAAGCCCGACTTTGCCCTTTTTTTTTTTTTTTTTTTTTTTTTTGCCGTATGCGGGCCTCTCACTGTTGAGACCTCTCCCGTTGCGGAGCACAGGCTCCGGACGCGCAGGCTCAGCGGCCACGGCTCAACGGGCCCAGCCGCTCCGTGGCATGTGGGATCTTCCCAGATCGGGGCACGAACCCGCGTCCCCTGCATCGGCAGGCGGACTCTCAACCACTGCACCATCAGGGAAGCCCCACTTTGCCCTTTTGAGAGCAATTTGACATGCATCCTTCCAGGTGGTTTACACCTGCCAGGTATAAATATACAGATGCAGACATTATATACGATTTTTTTTCCTTATTTTTACAGAAATGTGATTCTACTCTACATATTAATCTGCAAATTGTTTTGTTTACATACTGTTCTGTGAATATACATGCACATCTATACGCATAGATCTACCTCATTTTTTTTCCTTAAATGGACTACTTTAATCCCCCACTGACATTTTTTGTAATGTTTTTTAAAATTTTTGGTAAATGTAAATTTATCTTTTTTATTTTTTCTTTATTATTGCAGTATGGCTTACACCCAGGAACATACATAAAGTGCATTAATTTTAGGTGTAGATTTTGGTTAATTTTTGAAATTTTTTTTCTTTAAAATGTATTTATTTATGGCTGCGTTGGATCTTCATTGCTGTGCACGGGCTTTCTCTAGTTGTGGTGAGCGGGGGCTACTCTTCGTTGAGGTGTGTGGGCTTCTCATTGCGGTGGCTTCTCTTATTGCGGAGCACGGGCTCTAGGCGCTCAGGCTTCAGTAGTTGCGGCTCGTGGGCTCTAGAGCGCAGGCTCAGTAGTTGTGGTGCACGGGCTTAGTTGCTCCACGGCACGTGGGATCTTCCCGGACCAGGGCTTGAACCCGCGTCCCCTGCATTGGCAGGTAGATTCTTAACCACTGTGCCACTAGGGAAGTCCCTGGTTAATTTTTGATATGGGCACACCCAGGTAACCACCACCCAAGTAAACCTGGCAGGTCCCCTGGTGCCCTTCCCAGTACATCATGTTTCAAATAGCTGTATGCATCTCACTTTCTTCATAGAGGTTGTCCCCCACTTTAAAAAATAATTTTATTGTCTTCCATTATTTTCACTATCTGATCTTAATGTCTCAGAATTGCAAGTCTTTTTCTCCCTTTCATTAAACTTTGGTTTTTGTTTTTGCTTTCAAGTTCTTTTTTTTTAAATTGAAGTATAGTTGATTTACAATGTTGTGTTAGTTTCAGGTGTACAACATAGTGATTCAGTTATATATCTATGTATATGATTCAGTTATATATTCTGTTACAGATTCTTTTCCCTTATAGGTTATTACAAAATATTGAGTATAGTTCCCTGTGCTATACAGTAGGTCCTTGTTGGTTATCTTCATTAAACTTTTTATTTTTAAATAATTATAGATTCACGTGCAGTTGTAAAAATAAGACAGAGACTTGGAAGCATATGTTCCTACTAGAACTTGCATGTGAATACTCGTGGCAGCATTATTCATAATAGTCAAAAGTAGGAACAATGCAAATGTCTACCAACTGATGAATGGGTAAATTAAAAGAGACATCTATACCGTGGGAAATCATTCATCCACAAAAAGAAGTGAAAATACTGATACATGCCACAGCATGGATGACTCTTGAAAACATTATGCTAAGTGAAAGAAGCCAGACATAAAATAAAAGGTCACATATTATATGATTCTATTTATATAAAATGTTTAGAATAGGCAAATCTATATGTAGAGACAGAAAGTAGATTAGCGGCTGACAGGAGCTGGGGGAGGGGAAAATGAGAAGTGATTGCTAATGGGAACAGAGTTTCTTTATCGAGGTGATGAAAATACTCTGGAATTAGATAGTGGTGATGATTGTACAACTTTGTGAATATACTAAAACCCACTGAGTTGAACACTTTCAAAGGGTGAATTGTATGACATGTGAATTATATCTCAATAAAACTGTTGAAAACAAAGAAAACATACAGAGAGAATTAGGGTACCCTGCATCACACTTCAACCAGTGGGAACATCCTGTGTGACTACAGTACATTATCACAGCCAGGAAATTGACATGGATACAATCGACAGATTTTATTCAGATTTATCCAGTTTTACATGCATTCATGTGTGCGCCTCACAGAATTTTAAAGAAATAATAATGGCAGTAGCTTGAGAGCCAGCTGCACAGGAGGCCTACTGGGACCCAATCCCACCACAGCTCTGCAAGGTGGGGACCATCTCCCAGAAGAGGCTCAGAGTTTAAAAAGGTGAATTTTTGTGTATGGCATGAGGTAGGAATCAAGGTTTGTTTTGTCCCACATGGATATTCAGTTGCTACAGAAAAATTTCTTAAAAAGTCCATGCATACCCAAGCTCACACAGGTAACCAGGGATAGGGCAGGGACTCCAACCCAGAAATATTCGACTTAACCCAGAACAGTCTCCAGGTCTCCTGTGGGCCTGTCCTACCGGCTAGCCAGCCAAGCGAGCTTTGCCCTGTCAGCAAAATGGAATGAGTTTTTTAGAGCGTTTGCCAGAGGAAGCAGGGTGGGGAAGCACAGGCCAGCTCTAACTCGCTTCCTTCCTGCAGGGATGTCGAAACATCTCACTCTGTCTCCTTCCCACCCTGACCTCACCTTTAATTTTTTTCCCCCTTTTTCTGCCTTCTTCTGAGGGGGAAGGTAGTTGTCTGGACTGTGTGTGCAGTCCCAGTGCGGAAGGTCCAGCATGTCTTTGCCAAGGGGACGTTCAAGTGCATGCCTACATATAGCACTTTTGTCCACTGGGAGAGGTGAACATGAGGCTCCCAGGACACCCTCAAACTGGCCCAGTTCCCCCCTAGTCTCCCCAAGTCAGGGAGAGGCTCCATCAAGCACCCAAATATCCAGGAGTCTCCCTAGATTTCTTGCCTCCCTCAGCCTCTAGAACATTCCTCCACTGGCCAAATTCTCCCCCTGTTCAGGCAGGCCATCCCTCCCTCAGAAGGTTTGGGGATGGTCAGGAAGCCAGGAGGCCTAGGGGCCACAGTTGGTGCCTAACAAATGTTGAATGGAGCCATAGTTATACTCCATGCCTCCTGACACCACTGTCCCTGAGTCCTTTCTCCCTACAGCAGCCACTGGGGGCTTTCCAGAGCTTAAAAACCATATCAGGTTACTCCCCAGCTTACTCACGTCTCCCATCATCCTAGAATCCTACTCCCTGCAGCCTCCCAAGGAGGCCCAGTCCCTGCCCATCTCCTTGGCCTCCTCTTTCTCCCTCCCCACCCTTGCTCACCCTGCTCCAGCCTCACCACCCTCCTCAATGTTCCTCAAACACTCCCAGCTCCTTTCTACCTCAGGGCTTTTGCATGTGCTGTGCCCTCCCCCTGGGATGACTTTCCTCCTGATCTCAGTGTGCCTGACACCTTCTACCCTTTCTGCTCTCGGTTCAAATGTCACCTCTCCAAATGCACTCCCGCCCCATGCTCTCCCAGCCATCTCCCCTTTCCTGTTCGATTTCCTTCTCAGTACCTATTGTCATGTGACCTCTCCTTATTTAGATATTTGCCTTCTATGCTTTTTGTGCGCCCCCACACCCAGCCCAGGGCCCATGACATGGTTAGATCTCAACATATCTTTATGGAATGAATGAATGGATGGATGAATTAATGCATAAATGAAGGGACGGAAGTGGTTAAGGGACCAGAAGTGACAAGAACCTCTTCTGAGGTCTAGCTATGGGGTAGACTGTTTACACTTTCCCCAATTTGAAGAGGACCCCAGCCATGGCCACTGGGCATCTCTGGAAGGGGCCAGGACTGGGGTGGGATGTGAGGATGCAGCCCAGACCTGCACTCACCTGGCTTGGTGCCCTGGGGCAACCCCAGCCCTCTGAGCCTCAGTTTCCTTCTCTGGAAAACAGGCATAATAATTTTGACTTCCTCTGCTCTCCTCTACCTGGTTTGGACCAGGGCAGAGTCCAGGAGTATCAGCTGCTGCCATTGCTGGGATGGTTGAGGAGCTGGGAGGCCTGGGTGTCATGGTTACACTCCATGCCCCTTTGGGTTCATAGTTGGCAGAGCTCCAAGTTCTTCTCTCTGCCTCCCCTTACCCCTGCTCCAGGGGCATATGTCATCTCTGCCCTAATTGAACCCCTGGAATGGGGAATAGGTGGGGAATTTGGTCCTTGGGGTTCCCACCCCCACCTCACCCCAGTGAGGGAACATCCACGGGACCCTGAGCTTCAGGGCAACCCAGAAGGGGAGACTGAGACCCAGAGAGGCTTCCTTACTTGCCCAACCCTGAGAAGGGAACTAAGGCGGGGCTCTTCCAAGCGATGCCTCTCTGGACCTCTCCAGTACAGGCTGAGGATGGTACCAGGGGGCCGAAGTTCAGGGAGGTTACCTTGTGCACCCAGAGGTAGAGTGGGGAGGGGCAAAGCCGGGGTTCTCCTGAGACAACAGGGGCCCAGGCTGGCTCTGTGCCCTGCAGCACAATTGCAAAATCAGCCCAAACACTCCTGCTTGTGAATGCTGACAAGTGTCAGGTGTATGAGAGTCCAGCTTGTAGAAAAATGAGATGATTCTGAGCACATTTCAATTGAGACCCAGGAAATTCCCCCTTCCTTCCTCCCTCCCCCCTTCCTCCCCCTCCTTCCTTCCTTCCTTCCTTCCTTCTTTCCTTTCCTTCCTCCTTCCCTCCTTTCCTCCTTCTCTCCCTTCTTCCCTCCTTCCCTCCTTCTCTCTAATATGACCCCGAAGGTCTTTAGAAACATCCTTGCTTTCTGGCCTCACAAGATGCTCCTGGATCCTCCGGCCCATTTCCTGCCCAGACCTGGAATCAGCCATTCCTCCAGGAGCCCTGGCTTCTTTCGTGGGAAATGGTATTTAGAGACCACAGTTGACATCAGGGGTGCTCATTGCTGCACATCTGGTCACTGTTTCTAGGCCTTTTCAGTGGGCAGAGTGAGAGCATACTTCTTCTGTTTGAGAGACAATACATGCTGTATTCTTACTGATTTTCCAATTCAACTATTTAGGATTGCAGAATTTTACTTAACTTCTTTGCTTTATTGGTACATCTTTCCTCTAACCCTGAAAATCTTGGTTTCTAACATTAACAAAATGACTTAGTTGCTTTATCCAAAAAAAAAAAAATTATATATATATATATAATAGTTACAGAATAGCAACACCAATATTATTACTAATGCTATGATTCCCCACCAGGGAATATGATTTATGTACTGTATACTGTGTTCAAATGACTGTGTTCTAAAGTCTTCTGAAATAATTCCTGTTTGTGGGGTTAAGCCAACAGCTCAGAACCACAATTAGATTCATTTGTCTCTCTCTCTCTCTCTCTCTTGTTTTTTCTTTTTCTGGCCACTCCACGCAGTTATTTTCCCAACCACGTATTGAACCCGGGCCCTCCGCAGGGAAAGCATGGAGTCCTAACAACTGGACGGCCAGGGAATTCCCCATTTGTCTCATTTTTATTTCAAGTTTTTGTTTCTCTCTCTCTCTCTTTCATTTAATTTTGTTTTGTAACCGTGCAAAACATTCACATGATCCCAAAGTCACATTTACAAAATAAGATAAACTCAGATAAATCAGCTTTTAGCCTGTCCCTTTCATCCTGTTTCTTCTTTTTAAATGTTGAGGTTTATTCTTCCATTTTAAATATAAGTAAATATACATTCATAATCCCCCTTAGATAAATGATAGCCTATTACATGCACTTTTCTCCATCTTGCCCTTTGCACTTTATAACATACCTTGGAGATGACTCTGGTAATATAGAGCTTTTACTCATTGCTTTTTAAAAATATATATATTTTTTGGCTGCATCAGGTCTTAGTTGCGGCACGCGGGATCTTTTCGTTGGGGCGTGTGGGCTCCTCGTTGCAGCGCGTGGGTCTGTCTCTAGTTGTGGTGCACACGCTCACCAGTTGCAGCATGAGAGCCCTCTAGTTGTGGCGTGTAGGTTCAGTAGCCCCACAGCATGTGTGATCCCAGTTCCCTGACCAGGGATCGAACCGGCATTGCAAGATGGATTCCCAACCACTGGACCACCAGGGAAGTCCCATTACTCATTTCTTTTTACAGTGGTGTATTCCATTGGGTGGATGTATGGATAGTTCATCCCATCATCCCCTCTAGGTCATTTCCAGTCTCTGTTATTATCATGCATTTCCCACACATCTCTCTTTGGACAAGATTCCTAGAAGTCGAGTTGCTGGTTCAAAGGGCAAATGAACATGCAGATTTGCTGCATACTTCCACCATGCCATTATACTGTTCTACATTCTCACCAGAGGTGAATAAGAGTGCCTGTTTCTTCACAGCCTCACCAAGAATGAAGGGTCATATTTCTATCTCCATGTATATTTTTCCCCAAACAAAATGGAAGTTTATTTTCTGTCTTGTAAAAGTCCAGAAGTAGGTGGTCCAGGGCAGGCATGATGACTGCTCCACAAAGTCCTCTGGAATTCAGCCTTGTTTTCCCTGGTGGCCTCCATGCCCAATGTCTCACGGTTCAAGATGGCTGCCTCAGCTCCAGCCATCACATCTGCATTCCAGGCATAAGAATGATGAAGGGATAGAGAAGGTAGCAAAGAGAGTGCCCTCCGTGTAGTTTTAATTTCCATTTCTCTTATTAGAGCAAGGCTGAGCATGTTTTCAGGGCCAGTGCACTTATTTAATGTGATCTCTTGTCCATTTTTAAATATAGGGTAGTTGATTTTCTTCTTTATTTTTGGGAACTCTATATTAGGTATATTAACCCTTTGTCTGTGATATATATTGCAAGTGTTTTGTGAGACTTGGAGACTGAGGCTTAGAGAGGCCTAGGGGAGTGGGGCTCAGACAGGGGGTGGGGATCGCGGCCTCATTTCTCTGCAGAGGAGCTTAGGCCGGCAGCCCCCTCCCTTCCACAGTGGACAACGTGGTCCTGCAGCTTCTCGCTGGAGCTGCCAGAGCAGACACCACAGTTCGAACACAACCATGGGTGGCTGGCCTGCCTAACCTTGCCCCCAGCATATTCTCAACCTCGTGGCACACTAATGCCCTTCCCCAGCCCCGCCCCCGCCTCTCCCACAAAATGGAACAATCCCACCCCCTCACTCCATGGTTCCACCCACCCGTTGTGAGTAGCCCCGCCCCACCAGCCCCGTTTAAGCCCATCCTCCCAGCTGCACACGACTTCTGCAGAGGTGCATTCCAGCTGGCCCCACCTGATGGGGTAGCCCCTCCCCAACCCCTCTGGCAGCCAGATTCAAGTCTTCTCCTCGACGCCCGCATCTATGTGTCCTCCAGCACCGTGCCAACCTCTCAGCCTCACCTTCCCCCTCTATACACTGAACGCAGGAATAGTGTCACCCCAAAACCTGCTCCGGCACGGCCTTGATGTGTGACCTTAGGCGTGTCACTTCAGCTCTGTGACTTCAGTTTTCCTCTCTGTACAGTGGGTACATTGAGCTCCCTCCTCAAAACCCAGCCCCTCATTTCCCAGCTATGTCAACTTGGGCAAGGACCTTAACTGCTCTCTGCCTAAGTTTACCCACTCATAATGGGCTGTTGGGAGAACTTTGAGGAGGAAGATTGGACTCTCAGTATACAGCTGGCACTCAATAAATGTTTGGAGCTGTTCGCTTAGTTCCTCCAGGTAAGGAGATAAGGAAACAGGCAGTGATTGGAGGAGGTGGTGGCTGAGGGAAACGACAGCAAGTCGGGGGGCCCAGGGCCAGCACTGCAGACCCCAGGTGTTCCCATAGAAACCACGGCCCGGGCAAAGGCATGGAGGCTGGAATATGCTTGGTGCTTTTTTTCCTTTTTTTTTTTTCTGCTATGGAGATTTTTTTTTCTAATTTACTTATTTCATTTATTTTTTATTTTATTTTATTTTAATTATTATTTTTTTGCGGTACGTGGGCCTCTCACTGCTGTGGCCTCTCCCGTTGCGGAGCACAGGCTCCGGACGCACAGGCCCAGCAGCCATGGCTCACGGGCCCAGCCGCTCGGCGGCATGTGGGATCCTCCCGGACCGGGGCACGAACCCGTATCCCCTGCATCGGCAGGCAGACTCTCAACCACTGCGCCACCAGGGAAGCCCTGCCAGTGTTTTTTAACTTAACAGTGAGCACCTGGCACATCATAGGTGCATCATAAAAATTCACCCAGGAAATTAAATGCTATAACAAAGGACCTTATTTAGATGATTTATGTCATGCTTGTTTGTGTTTTCTGAAACTGTTTTTATACTGAGCATATTAATTTGGCAATCAGAAGAGAAAACACATAAAGCTAATTCCATTAGAAAACATATGCATGTATGTTTCATGCCCTCCCCCCACCCCTCATCATGGCTGTTTATCTTCCCAGCTGCCTCTCCTTTCCTCCAGTCTGGCTCCTCCTGACTTCTCATTGAGAGTGGAGTTGGTACATCCCAGTTCCTAGGGTCTGGGGCTGGGCTGGGCTCCTAGAAAGTGTGCAATTAAGATAAGATGGAGAGGGAATTCCCTGGCGGTCCAGTGGTTAGGACTTGGCACTTTCGCTGCCGTGGCCTGCTTTCAATCCCTGGTTGGGGAACTAATATCTGCAAGCCGCAGGATGAGATGGAGAGATTTCCGGATGGGGGAACTGAGGCTCAGAGAGGTAAGTTGACCTGTTCAATGTCACATAACACATAAGTGTCAGTGGAAGCTGTCTGCCCCCAGAGCTCTTTCTGCTACCTGGAATGGACTCAGGCCAAGCCTGGATTCCTTCCTACCCTGCAGCCATTTTATTAGGCTTATATGATGGTGGCTTTATTATTGACGGGGGGAGTTGCACCCCACATGGAGTTTGATTTCTCAATGGGCCACTGGCAGAAATCGCTGGTCTTTTCCTTCGTATACATCTCACACTGGTGCTCCTTGTTCCCCAAGAAGCCTCAGCCCCAGGCCTAGGGACACCAAATCAGATACATTTGCTCTCTGCTCCCTGGGATCAGGGACCTGAGCCAGGTGCTCTGCCTGGAAAATCTGGAGGGCTGCATGGAGGAGGGGGCACAGAGTTGAGGCTCGGATGAGTAGAAGTGTGCTAGGTTGAGAAGTGGAGGAGGGACTTCCCTGGTGGTGCAGTGGGTAAGAATCTGCCTGCCAATGCAGGCAACATGGGTTCGATCCCTATTCCGGGAAGATCCCACATGCTGTGGAGCAACTGAACCCGTGTACCACAACTACTGAAGCCCGCGCACCTAGAGCCCGTGCTCCACAACAAGAGAAGCCACCGCAATGAGAAGCCCGCGCACCGCAATGAAGAGTAGCCCCCATTTGCCACAACTAGAGAAAGCCCGCACACAGCAACGAAGACCCACGCAGCCAAAAATAAATAAATAAAATTATTAAAAAAAAAAAGAAGAAGAAGAAGTGGAAGACTAGCTGGGTGGATGTAAGGATGGAGGAGCTGGGGGTGGATCATGGATGATGTCTGCGTCTCTAGGAGGGTAGGTAGATGGTTGGGTAGGTGGGTGGATGGATTGATGGATGGGTGGCTGGGTGGGAGGATGAATGGATGGGTGGATGGATGGACAATGGGTGGGTGAGTGGATGGGTGCATAAGACACAGCAGGCCACTCGGGACCACTGACCACCTGGCCGACCCAGTGGGGGCCCCTCAGCCTCCCTCCCTCTTGCCTCTGCTCTTCTTCTCCCTGGAAGGTGCCCCCCCAGAACAGCAGAGACACCTCAGCCCAGCCACCAGACACATCCTGCCTGGGCCCCAAGGTGCAACGAGAGACCCCAAGATGTGATGAGACTGACACCCCTTCCCCAGACTCCGAGTTCCCCTGGTCTGTGCTCACTTTGGGATTTGTTATAACAAAGAATTAAACGATTTTGAGAAGCGGGGACCCAGAGTTCCAAGTTCCACAATCCCCCTGCTGGGGTCCCCAAGATGTGACTAGGAGGCTGAGTCCTAGTTGTCCCCGCTACACTTATCACACTTGCCACCATTTTGGGAGGTGGGAGGGTCCCCGTGTGTCCCTCTGCTCTTGGGCACGCCCCTTCCCTCTCTCAGACTCAGTCTCTCCAGCTGTAAAAGGTGTCCACGAAAGGTCCCAGCTGGGACCAGCTTCTAAGTTTACTGCTCTGATGTCACAGTCTTAAAGATCTGAATAATTTGCATCTTCCTTTCACGCTGGGTTCTGTAAATCACGCAGGCTACGCTGCTCCCACTGCATCAATCAACGAGCATTTATGCTGCTCCAGCTGAATGCAAGCCAGGCCAAGCCATGATTCCCCTCTCTGGAAGTGTGTGGCCGCTACTCTCAGGCCTCCCGGCTAGAATAACACAGAGCAAAACTCGAACCCAGGCCTCTGATTGCAGCCTGGAGGTAGTCTCCCCTGTGTACGCGGTTGGTGTCCAACGTGTGACCCTTTCTCTGTCCCTTAGTGGGCCCCCTCCTCCAATCCAGCCCAGGGCAAAGCAGGCTCCTCTGTGACCTCCCTTGGGGCTACAGGATCCACGTGTTCCGGAAACCAGATGTTTCCGTCCTGTTGGAGGCCTGGGATTTCAGTGATAAGACCAGGGCCAGCATCAAGAGCTTTTGAGAGAGAGAAAGAGGAAGGCCAGACAAAGCAGAAAGAGAGTTACTGAGATGAGCTTTCTCCTGGAAGCCCTGGGAGGGATACGTGCTTAGAGCCTGGGACCGTCCCCAAAGATATAATGATAGCGCTAATAACAATGTCATTTGTTTATCAAGCACAGAGCAGGATACCCTCTGTTTTGTGATAAACGAAGAGGCAAGTATTAGAATCGCCCTCCTCAGTCCATTTGCCATGTGGTGTGCTGGTGAATCTTATCGAACATGTAAAAGCAAATCCTGTCCCTCTCCTGCTCAAAAGCCTCCCATGGCTCCCCAGTTCACATTCTTCACTGGGGCCCAGAAGGTCTCTTCTGACCCAGTCTATGAAGCTGTCTGCCCACACGGCCCCCAACTGTGCCCCCGCACTCACCCTGCTCCAGCCACACCTGCCTCCTCGATGCCGCTCCAAGGGGCTGAGTGTGTTCCCACCTCAGGGCCTTTGCACATGCTGTTCCCCC
This sequence comes from Grampus griseus, assembly GCF_964374135.1. NCBI lineage: Eukaryota > Metazoa > Chordata > Mammalia > Artiodactyla > Delphinidae > Grampus > Grampus griseus. Next base: position 161,616,753 of record NC_139019.1, on the reverse strand, counting down.
TGAATCACCACCTCCTCAGAGCAGCCTTTGCCAGCCACCTGTGTTTGCCTGTGGCTCTGCTTGATTTTCTTTCCTTCGCATAATGCTGTCAGAAGCCAGCCTACTCTGTCCTCTGTCATCCATTTTGTCCACCAGGTAGTTGTGAGCGCCCTGAGGGCAGAGCCTCCCTCAATGCTGGCATGTAGTAGGTACTCAATAAACATGAGTTAACAAATGAAGAGCCCCATCTTAAAGAGGAGGAAACAGGGGATTCCCTGGCAGTCCGGTGGTTAGGATTCCGTGCTCTCACTGTTGAGGGCCTGGGTCCAATCCCTGGTTGCAGAACAAAGATCCCATCAGCTGCGTGGCACGACAGAACAAAAAAAAAAAAAAAAAAAAAAAAAAAGGAGGAGGAAACAGAGGCCCCCAGTGCATCCATGGAGATAGGCCGTTGGAACATTTGAGTCTGAGCCCAGATTGTATCATATCTACCTGCAGGGAAGTGAATGCCCCCCCACCCCCTCCAATGGGTAAATAAGGCTTCAAAGGCTGCACGGAGCAGGGCCTGGCCTGTCAGATCCAGGTTCGAGGCCAAGCTTTTCCACTCGGACATTTTTTAATTTGGGGAAGTGGCCTAATTCCCCTGATCCTCAGTTTCCTCTTCTATAAAAATGAAGTCAGAGGTCAGATCAAGGAGGCAGCCTGTGGGGCCCTGCCATGGGCTGCCATAGCAGGCATCTCTCTCCCTCTTTGTGCCCTCCCACACTGCGCGACAATGGGGCCCCTGAGAGGCCTTTGCCCAAGTCGGGACTCTGAGGGACTCCCAGTCTGGGGTGGCGGCAGAGCCAGACAGAGATACCCCCTCATCATGTAAGGTCAGGGTTGGGGTAGTGGAGGAAGTCTGGGAGGGCTTCCTGGAAGAGGAAGTGTTGGAGCTGGCATTCCAGGCCATAGGTGGGGTCAAGTGCAAAGGCTCAGAAATGAGGCCGAATGCATAGGTTCAGAGATGGGGTTTAGCAGCTTGGCTGATGGAAATGAGGCGCTTGATTCTCCCTCTGAGACCTAACAAGAGAGCCATAGAAGGTGCTGGAGTAGGAACGTGAGCAATGCCACCAGTTAAGGGGTCCTGGGGGTGGGAATGCTGGTTTAGGGGCTGGCCAGAGGGGTGAATCCTGACTCTAGCCTGTGCCTGGGGACCAGCAACAACCTCCCCTGGCAGACTGAGGGAGGAGGATGCAGCATCTGAGTCACCCGGTTCCTGCAAGAACATTCGGCACCCAGCAGCCCCACATGGGCTGTCACGAAGCAGGAACACGGCCCCCGGAGCCCCTCCATGCAGACTTCCCCGAGACCTCCTGCTCTCTGTTCCCACAGCTATTCCTTCAAGGCCACAGAAGGAGAGTAGTAGGAGGAGAGGGCAGGTGAAGGGGAGGCCATGTAGGTTGTTTGGCCAGAATTTGGGAGCTTGGGGGAAGGGGAGATTCCCTGGCTGAGGGCCCTGAGTGTCCTGGGGCTGCCAAAGCCACTGGACTCTGTCTGGGATTGGGAAACTGAGGCTCAGAGAAAGTCAGGGTCTGCCCCTATTCTGCGCAGTGTATAGATACCTGGTTCTCTCCTAAGAGCTGAAACTCTGGGGAATTCCCTGGCGGTCCAGTGGTTAGGACTCCCCACTCTCAAGGTTGAGGGCCTGGGTTCAATCCCTGCTCAGGAAACTAAGATCCCGCAAGCTGCACAGCGCGGCTGCCCCCCCGCCAAAAAAAAAGAGTCGAAACCTTGTCTGGAGCCTGCAGTGTAAATCTGATCACATCCCTCCCTCTCTGGCTCCAAACTCTCCCACGGCTCCCCAGTACCCTCAATACTTCATTGCCATCCACGAGCTCCCACCTGGCTCCTTTAGCCCTCAGCATCCCCTTAGTCTCCTCCCTCACTCTGTTCTGACCACCCTGGCCTCCCTGCTGTTCCTCCAACACACCTAGCCCATCCCCACCTCGGGGCCTTTGCACATGCTGTGCCTCTGCCCAGAGCACTCTTTGTGACTTATTAACCCCATCTGATCCCCCAGCAAAGGTGCGGAGAGAGGGGATCATGTGCCCAGGAACACACATCAAGCTGGTGTGAGTCAGGATTTATACCCAGGCCTGTCTGACTACCCCCCAATCCAAGCCCTCTCCCACAGATGGTGTCACGTTCAAAACAGGCCTCCAGACCAGTCCACCGTAGAGATGAATGATTCTCAGTCTCTCCAGGTTTTGCCACCACAGGTGGGTGCCAAAGACTCTCAGTCCTTAGGCCCAAACCCGCTGCTCAGGGAGCTCCTGGGCCAACTTGACTCTCAAGTCTCCCACTGTCCCTCCTGATGTGGCCGTGATTTTTCTGCCCCACTTTCTGCCCTTCACATGAGTAGATGGTGGAGCCTTCAAGGACAACACAGCCAAAAATAATCAGGCCCTGACCTACCTCCCAAAAGTGGGGCAGCCCCGCCCAGCCACCTGGTATCGGAGAGGTAATTAGTACATGTGGCAAATGAGGGTAATTAGGTCTGTGGGAACTGAACCATGGATCCAGATTTGAAGTTTGGAGGGGGCTCAAGGGCCGCCTCCCTCAACCCCCAACCTGCCCTGGTCCTGGGAGGTTGAGTCCATAACCCAGTGCCAGACCCCCTGCACCAGCCCCTTCATGTCTGGGCCTGAGGGGGTCTGGTTCCATTACTTCCTGAGAGCTGTTTGTTTAATGAATTAACCTTGGCCTTGGGGAGAAATTGAATTGGATCTGAATTTTAGGTGGGGTCACTATCTAGGGAAGAAAAATCACCAATATTAAATCATCAAACTCTCCTCTGCCATGACCCCTATGCGTCCACCCCATGCTGGGAGATGCCAAGCCCAAGAGAGGCCTCAGCCCAGCCCTTGAGATACCTTCAGGCTGGGGGAATCAGCGCTGGACACAGACACCCCCTGGGGTCAGTGTTGGGCTACAAGGAGGGAGGGTGTTGGGAAGGGTTCAGCAGAAGAGGAAAGAGGGCTTCTTAGAGAAGCGGGCATTGGGGGTGGGGGTTTGAGGAATGAATAGGAGTTTGCCAGGAGGATAAGGTCTAGTGGCTGGCCCAACTAGCCAGCCTGGGGCAAGAGGGAGTAGGAGAAGGAGAGTGGTTAGAGAGGCACATACAGGGCCCAGAGCTAAAGATTTAGAGGATATCATGCCAGGTTGGACCCATTTCTGTTCTCAAGAGCGCATGCCTGGTTGGGACCCTTCAAACCCTAAAAGAGAAAATCTTAAGAACTTGGCTCAGGGTCGAAACCACATGCCAAGAATAACTATAATGTTTATAACAGCAAGCATTTATTAAACTCCTAGGGTCATACCCTCTTCACGCCAGGACATGTTGGAGCCTTAGAGGAAACCTCAGAAGTGAGCACCATTCTTATGCACATTTTATAGATGGGGAAACTAAAGTGCAGGGAAGAAAAGTGACTTCTTTAAGGTCACCCTGCTGGTAGGAGGCAGGGCAGGGATTCACTCCCTGGCTCATGTGACTCTGGAGGCCACCAAGGACCAAGGTGGGGCCTTGGGACCCCTTCCTTTTGGAAGCATTTACAGAGTTCCTGCTGCAAGTCAGGCCTTGCTCTAGGTGCTGAGACAGAGCCATGGAGGAAGTAGACAGTAACCAAATCATGACCTAAACAGATCTAAGTGGCCACTGTGACTCATGCCATGAGGTTGGGCATGTGGCTTTGGGGAAGAGTGACAGACCTCCCCTGCTCTGGTGGAACAGGAACCCTCCAGGGAGGAGAAACAATATAACTTCAGCCCAAAGGTTGGGTCAGATTTAACTAGGCAGAGGCCAGAGCCTGACCTTTAAGAGCCACTCTGTAAATGCGGCTGCCCTAGAGCCGAAAAAGCTGTTCTATTTCTTGCTTGGTTCCTCCTGTGACAGGAAGCTTATTCCCTCATGTCCTTCCTCAGCCCCAAGAGAAAGCTGTTGTTACCAGTCAGCCACCTTGTGTTGGTGGCCTCTGTTCGCCCCTCAAGGACATTTCCAGTAAGACAGGCCCAAGAACCAGGCAGAAGAGGGCTCAGGCTGGGGTGGTAGTGGCAGCTCAGGGCAGCCCCCTACCCATCTATACCCAGGGGACAGTGAGAAGCTGCTGGTGTTGCCTGGATCCTTCCTGCCTCCTCCCACCACCTACAGCCCTGTAAGCATCAGCCCATTCTCCAGGCGAGAAAACTGAGGTCTACACTGGCAAAATCACTCCCTCAGTTTGAACTTGATTAAGACAACTTCAGGTCAGGGCTGCTCAAGGCCAGCCACATCCCTGTCCTTCCTGGAGACCTGAGAGGGGACCCCATTCTCCCTCATGCTGTTGCCTCCTGCCCTCATAAGGGATAAAGTCTGCCCAGGCTCCTCGCCCAGCCGCCCCCACAGAACAGCCACATGGCCCCAGCTCTACAGCCAGCCAGCACTCAGCACACACCGAGCAGCTTCCAGAAGCCTTGGCTCTGCCGGCACCTTTCCAGTTACTGTTTTTTTTAATTTTTAAATTTTCTTTTTTTTTTTTTTTCGGTAATAAGGAAAAGTCATTCTTTGCACAGAACAGACGGTATTTTCTTTGTTCCCTACAGTGTTCAAGCATTTTGTGGCTTCGCGCCTGAGAGCGAAGCCAAATCCTTTGCTTATGCAAATGCCGTATGAAGTTAAAGGCAACTGGGGAAACTGAGTCTGCAGCTCTGTTTTCTTAGCTGCAGTGATACTACCTCTCATGCTGAGTGAGCCTGGGCTCCAGGATGGGCCAGCTCTGGCCACAATCGAACAAATAAATAGATCAGGGATCCCACAGAAAGGGATGGGGTGGTGGAACAGGGGCGGGTGATATCCCTTCCGAACCCAGGATAGTTAGAGAAGCTTCCAGGAGTCGAGGGGGCAGTGGAGCTGAGCCTGGAAGGACAAAACTGAATATATGCCTTTGGGAAGGGCATTCTAGGTAGAAAAAACAGCTTGGGCAAAGGCCTGGAGGGAGGAAAACTCAGATCTTGGCCTGGGAGTAAGTCTCCGGAAATGACATGACCTGGGATTCACCTAAAGGTAATTTGAAGGAAGCTACCAGCTCAGATGTGCGATTCTTGTTGGCGGAAACAGACAGACAAGAACAGGGAAAGGACGTGAGGAGAGGAAAAGCAAAAACCTGGCATGTGAGTCAGAGCTTCAGGGAAGTGCAGGGCTTGGTTCTGAGGAGCCCCGGTGCCTCTGCCCATGAACCCGATGGCACTCTGTGACTTTGGAGACACCGTGTGTCTCCAGAGAAAGGGCAGATACAGGACTGAAAAGCGGGCTCCACAGGCAGGGTCAGAGGAGATCCTGGCTCGGCTCTAAAAGGACCCTCTCCCAGCAAGCGTAGGAAGGGGGTGGACTCCCTCTGACCAGAGGTGGCAAACTTGGGCCTGTGGACCTCCAGGCAATTCACCCGTTTGGTGGCAAGTGGACACTGACATTCCCTCCACCTGGATTTGGGGACCCTATAACACAGCAACGATGATCCTAATCCAACCTCATCGGCATTGTTACAGTTGTTTTAGGGGACACAGAAGCCCCGAGGTTGACAGAAGTCCCAACCTGGGGATCAGGGTGAGGTGGGAGAGCAGGCAGGAAGGATTCTGAGCAGGGGGCCTGGGATCAAGCCCCATTAAGTGCCTACTGTTTGCCTCTCTCTCATCTACCAGCCCCCTCTCTGCGGAGGTCTCTTTCATTTTCTGGATACAGCCATTGAGAAGCCACTGTGTGCATGCGCCTGGGCCCACCAAGGCAGCAGATGCGCCCTGCCCCTGGACTCCCATTGGGTGAAGAGGAACCTGATTCTCCATCACGGGCAAAAGCAGCAGAGGCCCCGAGGGTCAGGGCCCCCCTTGAAGAGAGGATGAGGCCACATTCTCCTCTGTCCACCCAGGTCTGTCTGTCTGTCTGTCTCCTGTGTCTCTGCCTCTCTCCTCCATCTCTCTGTCTCTAGGTCTGGGTCTCTGTCTCCGCCCTATTCCCTGTCCGCTTCCGCCCCCTTCTTAACCTCTCTTCCCCAATCCTCCCCGCTTCCTCCCTGCTCGCGCCCCTCCTTCTCCCTCTCCCCCCACCTGCCGCCAGCAGGGGGTGCTGCGGTGCGGCCTCGGCGGCCCGGGGAGGCGGGGCGGGCGGCGGCCGCGTCGGGACTCGCCGCGATGGGACCGGAGACGGCGCGGGCGGCGGCGGCGACGGCGCAGACAAAGGCGCGGGCGGTGCGGAGGGCGGCGCGGAGGGCGCGGGCCCCGGAGCCAGCGAGCGAGCGGGGCGCCCGTCTGCGGGGACTCGGCGCCGCGGGGCCGCACCCGCCTAGCGCCCGGACACTTGCGGGGTGCAGAGCCGGCAGGGTGAGCCCGGCCAGCTGAGCCAGCGCTGGGAGCGCGGGGGGCCCCGAAGTTCCAGGGCCGGGGAGAGGGCGCTGGGGGTCCCGAAGTTCCGGATACAGAGGCTGGGGGCAGCTGGGGGAGCCCCGAAGTTCCAGGGCTTGAGAGGGCGCGGGGACCCCGAAGTTCCGTTGTCGGGGTCGGGGAGGGGACAGTGCGAGCGGTTCCCGAAGTTCCGGACCCGTCATTGGAGGAGGCTGTGAAGATGTCTCCGACGTTTCGGACCTGGGGTGGAGGGGCGACGCGAGGGAACCCCGAAATTCAGGACCCGGGGATGGAAGGGTGGCAGGGGCGTCCCCGAAGTTCAGGAGTCAGGAACAGCGCGCAGGATCCCCTAAGCTCTGGACCTGCGGTTGCAGGAGGTAGATAACGTGTCCCCGAAGTTCTGGACCCGGAGTGGGGCGGGGCGTCGCAGGAATCCTGGAAGTTCCAGGGTCGGGGGCGGCACTTCCCGAAGTTGGGGCGCGCATAGGGCACCCTGGTCCTGACCCTGGGAACTCGATCCTGACTGCATATCAGATCCCCTGGACTGGGGCTCCTGGGGTGGGGCTTCGCCCCCGCACGCGATTGTGGATCCCGGACACCGGGCGGAGTCGGGCTCCCCTTTGGAGCCCCGCGGCCGGCAGCGTCCGAAGCGCATGACTCTTGGTGAGTAACTTTTCCCAAAGCCGCAAGTCGCTGCAGGAACATCCGCTGCAGGAACGTCCGGGCAGGAGGGGCCTGAGTTTCTAGGATCCCTGCGCCCCGGAACCCTGGCTCGACCCAGGACTCACCCCCAACCCCGGCCAAAGTCTCTGCCCCTCCCCCACCCAGGGGCTCCGGTTTCAGACCCTGTGACCGGGACAGAAGCTGCCCAGGACAGAGTGGGGGGGCATTCCCCCCTCTGACCACGGAGGCTACCGAGTCTAGGCCTCCCTTCCCTTAGTTTGCCTCCCCCCCTCCCCCAGGTCTCTCGTGGACCTGGATCCCGCCCAGCCCCATGGTACTGGGATTGAGTGGTGATGGGTGGGCACCATGGTAGACCTGTTGAGCCACATCTTGTCTTTTTAACTAGGCTGGAGGCTCCCTGGGGATTTGGACTTTGACTCCAAGGTGTGCCTCTGCCCTACAGTGGAAGCTGAGGGGTCTCTTTGTGGGTCCAGTGGGGGACCGGTCTCCCAGTAGGCACCTGTCAATGCCCCACTTATCGATGGAGGCCCTGCTTTGAGGAGTGATGGACCAAAGTGTCAGGAAGTACTGAACAGGAGTTGGCCACCTTGGCCTCCTCCACCCAGCCCAGAGATTGAGAAGACTTCACTGGGGGTCCAATAACCAGGAAGATGTGAGGTATATGCTGGGCTGTTAGATGCCACCTGGCTCCTATCAGAGGCCGTCTCCTGCCCAGGGTGTTGCAAGAGTTTCCTCCCAATGGAGAGAGTTGGGGTCTTTTTGCTGAGTGATTCCCTCACTTTTGGATTGAAGTTCTATGAATGGTGTACTTGGAAGTGGGTCCTGGGGCTGGATATGCTTGGCCTCCCACAGCCTGGTCTGGGGAGACACTCACAAACGTCCTGTCCCCCCAGAGGCCAAGCCAGCTGTTCCTACCATCCCCCTGGCTGTCCCTTGGAGCCCACCCAGACAAGCCTGACCAATGTCCACAGCCAGGTGAGCCCCTGCTTCTACCAAAGCTTGGCCTTGAGTCCCCTGCGGGGCCGGTGCCTGGCCCCCGCTGAACACCCTCTCCCCATGCAGGGAGCAGCCCATCTTCAGCACACGGGCGCACGTGTTCCAGATCGACCCGGCCACCAAGCGGAACTGGATCCCCGCGGGCAAACACGCACTCACTGTCTCCTACTTTTACGATGCCACCCGCAACGTCTACCGAATCATCAGCCTTGGGGGTGCCAAGGTCCTGGTGGGACTTGGGTGGGGTGGCAGGTGCCAAGGATCCTAGGGACAAGCCTGGTTCAGTCGCTTCCTTGCTGTGTGCCTTGGGGGCCGGGGGAGTACCCTGAGTCTTTCTGGGTCTCAGTCTTCCTCCTGAAATGGCTCAGACCAAGGACTTCTGAGGTGCTAATACAAAGCTATATCCCTGGGGGTTTCACATTCATTATTACCAGTCCCATCACCCGGGAACTTTTCTCCCCTCCGCCTTCCCCAGGCCATCATCAACAGCACTGTCACCCCCAACATGACATTTACCAAAACGTCCCAGAAGTTCGGGCAGTGGGCAGACAGTCGCGCCAACACCGTCTATGGCCTTGGCTTTGCCTCTGAGCAGCATCTGACTCAGGTGGGCCTGCAGGGATACATGGTGGGAGGAATGGGGCTGGGGCTGGGTCTTCTCTTGGGTGCACTGGGGGGCCCTGGACAGATGCTGGGCCTCCATCTTCCCAGCTGCAGAATGGGCCTACAGAATTGGACAAGCCAGTAGCTCCTTCCCAATTTTCTGGTTCACATTCCAGCTCTGTCGGCCACCTGCTCTGATTTCGGACACAGCCTGCCCCTCTCTGGGTGCCTAGGATGGGCTGGGTGCTTCCCCGCACCCCTGGCATTACCTTCTTTATCGCCTTCCTCCACCCTCTGCTGTTTCTAGAGTTCAGTATTGTCTTATCCATTGTTTCCCTGTATGGTTCGTGCTCTCTGAATCCTGTTGAGTTCATGATGCTTTGCTTTGCTTTTCTTCTAGAAGCATTAGTTTTCCTTTCAAATTTAGATCATTGAATTAATTTCTACCGGAGGTTTAAAGTAGGAGTGTTTTTTTCCCACATGAGTATTCAGTTGCTCTTGGGCCATTTTTTGAAAAAAACATCTACCCCCCCCAACCCCCAATGAATTGCACTGGCCCCTTTGCACAAATCAAGTGGCTGTATGTCTGTAAATATGTTTCCTTAAAAAATTACTTTCAAGCTAAGGAAATTTATTTTAAAATGAAAAAAAAAAAGTGTATCCTACCCTAGCTGGAAATGAAAGACAGATTAGCACCCACCTGAGGCTCTCCTTGCTGCAATAAGCCTGACCGAGAGGGAAAGGGGGCCCCTTTCTCAAGGTGGCTCAATGTGATATACCTCCATGAACATCCCACCACCGCCCCCATCCTGATACCCACTCTGCTCATTGGGCATCGTTTTCCAAGCCTACTTCCCACTCTTCCAGTTCATGAGAGGAGGGGATGCACTCAATTCTAAAGTTCCTTCCAAAGCGACAGAGCTGCTACTGGGTGGAGCTGATGTGGTGGGACCCTGGGGGAGGGGGCTGGGGGTTTGTTGACTGTCTGTTCCTGCCCCCCATTCCTCAGTTTGCCGAGAAGTTCCAGGAAGTGAAGGAAGCAGCGAGGCTGGCACGGGAGAAATCTCAGGATGGGGGAGAACTCACCAGTCCAGCCCTGGGGCTCACTGCCCACCAGGTCAGCACTCCCTGTCCCATGCGTGCTAGGAGCTCAACTGATATTGGGGGGGTCTAGGTGCTGTGCCGGTTCCCAGGACCAAATGCTCGCAGATGATGTAAAACTAGATCCATGGCAAGGACCATGGAAGAGGGCTGTGGGTGCCATGGGAGCGTGTCATAGGCTGTCCAAATGCTAGATCAAGGAAGGCCAGAAAACCAGCTCACAGGGCAGAGTTGAAATGTGGAAGTTGAAATGGCTAAGTAGAGCGGCAGAGTAAAAAACTGTCCCTGGGTGTTTCCCCCCACTAACTTATTCGTATCATTTATTTATTTAGTTTAAATATTTATTATTTATTTTACTTATGTATTTTGGCGGCACCGGGTCTTAGTTGTGGCTCGTGGGATCTTTGTGGCGGCATGCGGGCTTCTTAGTTGCGGCATGCAGACTCTTAGTTGTGGCACGCATGCAGGATCTATTCCCTGACCAGGGATCAAACCCGGGCCCCCTGCATTGGGAGCACGGAGTCCCACCCGCTGGACCACCAGGGAAGTCCCTCAGCATCATTTATTGACCGCATACTGTGTGTCAGGCCCAGGGCTGGGCACAGGGATTAAGGAGATGAAAAAGTAGGTTGGTCCAGGCAGCAGGTGGATTCATAATGAATTTAGCCTGATGGAGTGCGTTTCCTGTAGGATTTTTAAATGGATGTTGAAATTTGGCCCCAGGGAAGGTCATTGCTCTGAGGGAACAGCATGGAGGTTTCAGATTGCTCCCCGCTTTGCAGATTATGAGTATCTCCCGGGGTTTAGGCTAGACTGCATCAGGTTTGCTCCTGGGGGTTGGTGAGAGCCCAGCAGGCAAGGTGGGGGGCAGGGCCCAGAAAGGGGCCATTGGGAGCCATTGGTGGTGGGTGAGGAGGGGAAAGGAGCAGTCAGATTCCAGTGCTGGGAAAGACCTCCTGCCCTCAGTCACGACCCACGTAGCATCAGCCCTCACTGTGCCCTCACTTCTGCCCATGCTCTTAGGTGCCCCCGAGCCCCCTCGTCAGCTCCAACGGCCCCGGCGACGAGAAGCTATTCCGCAGCCAGAGCGCGGACGCTCCCGGCCCCGCTGAGCGCGAGCGGCTCAGAAAGATGCTGTCCGAGGGGTGAGGGGGGTAGGGCGGGGCACAGGGGCGTGGCAGGACGAAGGGTTGGGGAAGAGGGGAGAGGAAGTTCACAGAAACTGTAGGCACTTGTTCAAGCGGCGGGATCTGACACTGGACCCAAGGCCTGTGGTAGAAGAGGAGACACCCAGACTATGCCCCTTCCAGAGCCGACCCCGCTCCTGCCTCATCCATTACTCGGGGCTAACTCTGGCCTGTCCACATCTCCCCCGGCTAATTCTAAACCCACGGGTGCCTCCCCACCCACTTTGTTCTGTCCACATCCCCTGGGCTGATCCTGCTTGGCCTTCCGACTGTGTCTCACTGAACTGACACCAAAGCGCCTGCTTTGACCCCACCCCCGACAAGACTCCGCCTCCCCGGGACGTCCCCACCCCCTAGTCCCGAGGTACCTTGGCCCCAACCATAACCCCGCCCCCAGCCCAGCACCTCCCTCACCCTGCCTCAGGCCCAGTGAGGCCCCGCCCTGCCCTCTGCCGACTCCAGCGTCCCCGCAGCTCGGTGGGCGAGGTGCAGTGGGAGGCCGAGTTCTTCGCGCTTCAGGACAGTAACAACAAGTTGGCGGGCGCCCTGCGAGAGGCCAACGCCGCCGCCGCCCAGTGGAGGCAGCAGCTGGAGGCCCAGCGCGCAGAGGCCGAGAGGCTGCGACAGCGGGTGAGGAAGCCCCTCCCTCCCAGAGACCCCAAGTGGCCCGGACCACTGTGAAGCCCCGGCCTCCTATATGTCCTGGGTTCCCTGGCTGGCTGTGTGATCTTGGCAAATCACTTCCCTGAGCCTTAGTTTCTTGTTCTGTAGTATGGGTCTGAAATAATGTCAGCCTCAGAGGGTTGTCAGACCCTAAAGACCTACTTGCCAGAGGCGGGGTGGTGGCCCCAACCAGAAGGGGTTAGTGCCCAGTCATGGGCTTGGCTGGTCAGGCATATTCCCCAGGGATCAGGAGAGTGCAGGCTGGGGCATCAGGGGCTGACCTTCCTGTCTGCACAGGTGGCTGAGCTGGAGGCCCAGGCTGCCACCGCCGAGCCACCCGCGGTCAGTGAGAAGGAGGGACCGGGCCAGTCACTGGAGCAGCTGGAGGCACTAGTGCAAACTAAGGACCAGGTGTGTGAGCGTGTCTGTATGCGTTTGTGTTTCCTTGGGCCCTGCCTTCCCTGATCTCCCATGGGGGAGCCAGGACTCTCAGAATGGATTCTGGGAACTTCTCCATTAGGAGATCCAGACCCTGAAGAGCCAGACTGGTGCTCCCCGTGAGGCCCCAGACAGCACCGAGCGTGAGGAGACACAGCAGAAGGTGCAGGTGTGTGCGGTTGCTGTGAGGCGGGGTGGGGTGACCACCCAAGGCAGCCAGCCTCTGATGTAGGACAGACCTGGCATCTTCCCTACCTAGTGGGTTCTGGGCAGCTATGTGCCTCCCTGAGTTTCAGTTTCTTCACCTATAAATGGAGTAGGAAGACATCTAAGGTTGTGAAGGATTTGGATGACCAGGTGCATGGAAGGACGGAATCAGTGGGTGGTTTATAAAACATGGTTATTAGTACAATGTTTCATCTCCTTCCATTCATTCAACAAGCAGTTTTTGAGTCTCTGTTGAATCTTCATTCTTGACCCCATCAAATCCTCACACATTCCCAGCCTGAGGTCAGGAGCTTGCATTTGTACCCAGGTGTGCTGGCCTGGCCCTCACTGTAGACTTTATCTGAGAAACCTTCAAGCATGTCCTGTGAGTCCAGCAGGAGGGAGAAGTTAAAGGAGCTGGTGCCCCCAAAGAGAGAGGTTGGGGGAATGCTCCCTGTTGTTTCCTGGGCAGAGTGCACAGCATGTGCAAAGGCCCTGAGGTGGGGAGAAAGTATGTTCAAGGAACCACAAGGAAGCCAGCAAGCCTGGGTTGGAATGAGCGAGGAGGGGTATGGATTTCATTCCCAGCATGATGGGTGACGAGGGTCTTGAGCAGAAGAGGAATGTGGTCATTTCAGTGATGTTCCAATCAGGGGACCAGGGAGTGTCTTGGGTAGAGGTGGCAGGGAGGAGGCCAGGAGACAGAGAGGGCTTGGCCCAGAGTGGAGGCTGTGGGGATAGCATTCAGATGCTGGACCCTTGAGACTTGCTGGGGCCCCCAACCCTGCTTGCCCTCTCCCTGCAGGAACTGGAGACCCGAAACGCGGAGCTGGAGCACCAGCTGCGGGCAACGGAGCGCAGCCTGGAGGAGGCACGGGTAGAGCGGGAGCGGGCACGGGCCGAGGTGGGCCGGGCCGCGCAGCTGCTGGACGTCAGGCTGTTTGAGCTGAGCGAGCTGCGGGAGGGCCTGGCCCGCCTGGCCGAGGGCACGCCCTGAGTCCGGCCTCTGGGTCTACGTGGGAGCAGGGGCCTGCGGGAGCTAGTTTTACATGAACGATTCCCGCCTGGGGCACGGGCCAGGCCGCAGGCGGCACAGTGGGCCATTCCCCCGGCAGGGACTGGGGCCCGACTCAGCCTGGGGAGGGCCTGTCCACAGTACTCCAGCCGGCCCTGGCTGTTCACAGCTCACGGGCTGTTTTTGAGCTCTTCATCGTGTAGAATTTCTAGACTCCCCAGGGCATGTGCTGGTGCCCAAATTACATTTCTAAGCGTGGCTGTGTGTGTGGTGTGTGAGTAGCTAGGTACCTGGTCGCCGTCACTGGACCCGCTGCCCTCGGTCTGTGTAGGGTTTGGTAAGCCACTCAGAGATGAGAGGGAGGCTCAGAAAGCCCCAGGGGCATGCCCAGGCCGCATGGCTCTGCTGCCCCATCTTCCTGGGCTCTGCCCATGTTGTCTGGACCAGTTTGGACTAAGGTGGACCCTGGTTAAGGACTCCTCCCACCACTTCACTCTGGCCACAAACCCCAAATACAAGCAGGTGGGCAGGAGGGGACGGTCCTAGCCCATGGCTTTGTTCACTGGGCATGGGAGGGATCTCACCAAAACATCTGCATTTGCAGAGAAGAGCAGTTGCTATGCCCATTTTCCAGGTGAAGAAACCAAGGCCCATATAAGGGGTTTCACCAACCCGAGGTCACTCGGCTGGAATGGTCAGCCCTGCCGTTCAAAACTTTGGGCCTGGCCCCACAGGAAAGGAGACCCGGGGGATGGGGGGGTGGTAAGTGGTGTTCTGGGAGACTTGAGAAGTATAGGCAGTCATACCCTCCTCCCTCTGCCCCTGCTCCCCGAGAGTCAGACGGGGGAACTCAAAAGACTCATTTATTGAGCATCTCCTGCAACGACACACCTTCGCTCTGGGGCCCCACGGCACCCCCAGGGTGACCCTGGGCTGGGGTCACTGCACGTGGACTTGGGCCCAACCTCATAGCCTTCTTTCCTCCTCTGCAGCCTGCCTCTTGGCCAAGGTTCTGAGGAGGGGCCACCAGGGGCTGCAGGGTGGGGTGGAGGGCTGCGCACTGAACGTGGGTGTCCGTGGGCTCCACTGAGGGGGACTGGGCAGACTAGGAGGAGAGATTATCCTGAGGGGAGGACCCTCCAACCTTCAGCTGGATGAAGGCGTCCCAGGCTGGGCAGACGGGGGCCGTGTGGAACTCAGGCCGGGCCCTGAGCGGGTGCTGGGGACAAGCAGGCCTCAGGCTGGGCCCTGGATGGACACCCCCTGCGGCCAGCCCCGCTGGCTTTCTGCCGCTGCAGTGCCTGCTCCACTTTCTCCTTGAAGCGCCGGTTCTTCTGCTTGATTTTGGCCAGCTCGGTCTTGCGCTTGGCCTCCAGGTCGGGATCCTGGCATGGGGAGGACCGGAAGGTGGCTAAGCTGATCGTCCGCGGGGAAGCTTGTGCCCCACGCCCACTCCACCACCGGCTCAGCCCTCACCTTCCCCTCCAGGATCATCTGCTTCCGCTTATTAATCTCTTTCTTTTCATCAAAGTTGGCTGCCTCCAGTTTCTGGGGGGCGGGAGGGAGAGGCCGTCTTGGGGGTCACCATCTTCCAGGAAGCACCCTGGGCCCCAAGGACCAGCCCCTTCCCCGACACTCACAATCTCACACTCCCTCCGCACCACGTTGACCTGTGTGAGGATCTGTAGCACCTCAGGTTCCTCCACCGAGAACTCCTCCAGCTTCTTCTCTGTGGGGACAGCAGGGTCACAGGGGGGCAGGCACGACATGGAGAGGGATTTCAACTATGTAGTGAGTTCCCTGTGTAGCAGGGCATGCAAGGCCATCCAGGGCCGTAGCAGATAAGGATCAGGTGGGCAAGATCTAAGATTTCAGACCCAAGGAAGGTATAGATTGCTCTTTTTTTGTTGTTAGCAATACTATGAATTTGACTAGGGATTTTTTTTTTTTTTCCTGGAAACAGTGTCCTTTAAAGTCAAGACATTTCTGAATCTTAGGACAGTCTGTGCAGTGACTGGAGGTGCCCCAGAGGTTCTCAGTCTTGGCTACACATTAAACCACCCAAGGGGGTTTTTCAAACATGCCCAGGCCCGAGCCCTGGGGCTTCTGACTCATCCACAGGGACCACCCACACACTCTGGTCTGAGAAACCAAAGTCCCTTCCCACCAGATGTGGCTTTCAGCTGCTGAAGGCCATTGCAGAGCTTGTTTCAACAACTGGGCAAAAGAAACTTCTTTGAGGGTTGCATAAAAAGGAAAGCGCAGTTTAAGCCTGCTTACGTGAGCAGGCTAGCGGGTGTCTGATAGGGCTGAGTGGCATCTCACCCAGAAGCACCCGCCTCCCCTCCCCTCTCCTCCTCTGCCCCTCCACTCACTGATCTGCTCCTCGATGGCGTGTACCAGGTGGATGTCATACTGCGTCACCAGCGTGATGGCCTGTCCCTGCCGCCCTGTGGGGACACACCCAGGCTGTGTGCTGGAGGCCAAGACAAAGGGCCAACAGAAGCAGGTCCTGACCAGCAGGCGGCTCAGGGCTCCTCTCAATCAAGGGGAACAGTACAGGAGCTCGGTGGGTGAGTGAGTGACTGGAAATGAATGACGCTCAGGGCGTCAGGGCTCAACCCCCTGCCTGACCTCTGCGTAGTAGGCAGGTCTGTCCCAGGGGAGCTGCAGGACTCCAGGGAGAGGCAGCTCTCCTGCCAGCTTGGCTTTATACAGGTGATGTGGCTGATTTCCCATTTTGGTGTGGCCGCCAGGGAGCCCAGGCCAAGTTCTGTCAGCAATAAGCCCAGACAGGCTTCAGCTCAGATCTCTGCACACCGCTTTCTCCATTCCCCGTTCCTGTGACAGTGACTAGTGCTGGAACAGCACTGGCAGCTGGCCAGGCCCATGGCCCTCGGAGCACCCCAAACAGGTGTCACCTTCTTATTACCCATTGTTGGATGAGGCAGTGGGGGCCCAGAGAGCTGATGTGACCTTCCTGAGGCCACAGGGGAGGAGAGAAGGGCCAGGCCCAGTCTGGCCCCAGAAACCGTCTCTCTGCCCACTCCAGGTGTGAGAAAATCTCCTGGACTCCGCGCCCCTCCTGGGTGGGGCTGGGGAGCAGACACAAGGATGCCTCCTTGGCTCCTAGCCAGAGTCACAGCGAGGGGTTGAACTTGGACGGCAAATCCCACAGGGCAGCGTCATACCCACCAGGACTCGTACACCTATTTGCTGCTGGGCATGGATTGGCAGCCCTGACGGGTAAAGGGGCCTGGGGTGAGGCAACAGGGAGTGGTGGGGATGGGGCCAGTGTGTACCGTGTCCCCAGGGGACAGCACGTGTCACTGTTAGTGCTGCTGGGGGTGAGAAGACAGAGCATCCCCACCTACGGTTTTGAAAGGCCGATTCCCCCAACTTGCAAGTGCTTCCTCTAGTGTCTTTCACCTGTGGCCTGTAGCCCTCCTGTGTCCCACCAGCTTATGACTCTGGCTCCTCGTGGTGTGGGCAGGCAGAAGGGGCGGGTGCCAAAGGCTGCCCCACCCTGTGTGCTCACCTGCACGGGCTGTCCGGCCGACTCGGTGGATGTAGATCTTCGGGAGCCCGGGGGTGTTGTGGTTGATGACCACCTGTACCGTGGGAATGTCCAGGCCCCTGGAGAGAGAGGTCGGTCAGCACCTCTGTCCATGTGGGGAAACTGAGGTTGGGACTCACCCAAGGTCGTTCAGCAGTGAAGCTGAGGCTGCCTGACCCATGCCTGAAGCCAGTCCCTCCCTCTGGCCCTTTTGTGGGGGGCGTCATGGGGAAGGGAGTACCCTGGAGCTGCTCACCGGGAGGCCACATCTGTCGCGATCAGGATCCGGTAGATGCTGGACTTGAACTTGGACAGGGCGGCAAAGCGTTCTTTCTGTGCCGGATTGGGGAGAGAATTGGGGGTGGGGGGCGGGGTGTGAGGTAGCATCTCAACAAACATTTGAGCGCTTACTGTGTGAGGCCTGGGGACAGGGCAGAGGCCAGGACAGTCTCCGCCCTCAGGTGGCTCACAGTCCAGTGAGGGAGATGACCTTGAGGAGGCCAGACTGGGGCAGACAGGTGGCAGGAAGAGTGTTCCAGGCAGAGGAAAGGGCCTGGGCAAAAGCTGGGAGAAGTCCCCAGGGCAAGGCTGGCGGGTGAGGGGATCTGTGGGGCCGCCCAACGCCTCACCTGTTTCATCATGGAATGCAAAGCCACGGTGGGGAAGTTGAATTTGCGCAGCATCATACACAGAATCTGACAGGTCCTGGCAGGAAGGATGTGCTGTCAGCTCATCTAGCGCTAGGGTCCTGGAAAGGTGCTCCTGGCCCTCCCACCCCCCAAGTCCCCAAGTAGATGGCCCTGCACAGCTGGGGAAGGAGAAGCCAGGCTGCAGTGTCCTGCCCACTGACCCCTCCCCTGGCCTAAGCCAACAAGAGTGGGCCCTACATCCAGACTTTTCTCTTCTGGTGGCCAAGAAATTCTTGGGGGCAGCAGTCAGGAGGTCTCCTCCACGTGCTGTGGACTGCCCTTCTACGCTGGCTCAGGCTAGGCTACTCTACAGCTCCTTGACGCTCTCCCTGAACGCCTCAAAGGATTTTGAAATCCCTGGGTCTGCAGAGAGGACAGCCCCAGGTGTTGGTGCTGATGTGCTGGGCCTCATTGACATCCTGAGACCACAGCGAATAGGCTGCTCCAGGGCCTTCTCAGCTGCTGCAGGGGTCTCCTGGAGAGAGCCTGAGGCCCTCAGCCCTTCCGGTTAAAGGCAGGTCTGAGGAACCCCAAATCCTGGCTCTGCCTTCAGGAGAGGTGACCTTGGCAAACTGCTTGACCTCTCTGAGCCCCCTTGAGTGCATCCTCTGAAACTGCTGGTCTGAGCAGAGGCCCCGGAGTGCCGAGACCATCTGTATGCCTCATACCTCCAACCTTGGGCCACCTCTCAGGCCTCCGTGAAGGGCTATGGGAGGGGCGCCCGGGGGATGGGAGAGGCAGGCCTGCCCACACTCACTTGCATGTGTTGGTGAAGATGATGATGGACCAGTCCTCGTGCTCGTCCTGGAAGTTCTGGATCAGGTGGACCAGGTAGGCATCCTTGACCTTCTCAGGCACTAGCAGGTAGCGCTGGTCCAGCTGTTCTGCTGTGCGCACACTGGGGACAGGCGGGCCTGTTTCCCCTTCTGTTGAATGAGGCCAATAGCCCACCCTGCCCATGGGTAGTAACCTCTGTTGGGTGTGACCCCCACTTGGACTCCCGCCTGCCCTGCTCCCCCAGGAGCGTGGTTATGGACTCACGGGGCCTGAGCCTCCCAGAAGAAGGGCTGGTTGGTGGCCAGGCCCTGCAGCTCTCTCAGCGTGTCGGTCAGCGTGGCACTGAAGAGCAGCGTCTGCCTGCGGGCCGGCACAGCCGCCAGGATGGTCTCCAGGTCCACGGTGAAGTCAGTGCAGCCCTGCTCCAACAGCCGGTCCGCCTCATCCATCACCTGTAGTGCCGGCAGCAGGGGGTAGGGATCTGGGGTGAGGGTGCTGGCCGAGCCCTGACTACATGCCTGGGCTCGACCCACCTTCCCCATGTGCCTCCTTCCTGGTCTAAGATGTGGGCCCTAGAGCACTCTCCCTCTAGGTCTTGGAGGCCTTCTCCCTCACCCATCTCAGCTCCAATGTCACCTCCTCAGAGAGGCCCAGCCCCCGACTATCTTTACTAATACAGGCCCCCTTTTGTTGGTTCCTGAGCTGTTCTTATCACCATTCCCAGCGTGGTACTGGATGGCCTGTGGGACACACATTTCCCACATGGATGTATCAGGGCCCCAGGCTGACTTACCAGGAAGCGAATCTTCTTTATGCTGAAGGTATTGGAGCTGCGGAGGTGGTCAGCCAGGCGCCCTGGTGTGGCGATGACCACATGTGGTTTCCGGGAGAGCTCCAAGGCCTGGGCCACCATGTCTGTGGGTGGAGGGCGAGAGGTGGGGCTGGGTGGATGGTCTGAGGCTGCAGAGGGTCCATGCCCAGAGCCTCCCTGGGCCCCCCATACCCATGCCGCCGACAATGATGCAGTCTTTCAAGCCCAGAGGCTTCCCTAGGACCCGGAACTGCTCTGCGATCTGGTAGGCCAGCTCCCTGTGGGCATGAAGGGGCAAGCCTGGGTCAGATAGCGGTTTTGTGCTTGCCTCTCATTCCCATCTCCACCCTACGGCCTCCTGCCTGGACCTCTCCTGTTCACACACCCTCCGAGGCTCCCAGTCCCCTTTGGACAAAGGTTCTGATACTGAGTGTTGGAGGCCCCTTGTGGTCCCTACCCTCACTAGGCTGGATCCCCAAACAGCCCATGGCTTGTCCCCTGCCAGTCCTACCCACACTGGCCTTTCTTCTTCCCACGTCCTCAGCAATGGCCTCAACACCACAGTCATCAAAGCCTGAGACCCAAGTGTCAGTCCCCCCTCCCCCAGGGCTGGTCAGTGTCCAAGTCCTCTCCTCTCTGCCCCCAGCCCCAGCTCCGCCCAGGCCTTTTCTCTGCCTGTGTCCCTACTTCCCGGCCTTCCTGCTTGCCCCTGAGTCAAGCCCTGTGCTCAGAACTTTTCACACACTGTCTTGTTAATTCTTCAGCACCTCTAAGAGGTGGGCATAATTTCTGTCCCCATCTTGCACAAATGGAAAGTGCGCTCAGAGAGGTAAAGGCGCTTGCCCGAGAGAACACAGCTGGTTAACTCACCCACGAGGCCTTTGGGGCGCTCACCTGGTGGGTGTCAGGACGAGGCAGAAGATGCCATAGGGATCCTCAGACAGCTTCTGCAAGATGGGCAGGACAAACGCTGCCGTCTTGCCACTGCCTGTCTTGGCACAGCCCAGGCAGTCCCGACCTGGGCAGAGGGCAAAGCAGTGTCACAGGTGTAGACAGGTGTTGTATCGGGCACAGTTTACAGCAGCTAACATTTAATGAGCAATTACTGTATGCTCAGTACTGGCCTGTGCCCTTCCCGTTCCAGGCATTCTGACAACTTTCCATTTAGAGCAACTGACACATTTTAGAAGGGCGAAGCCATTATAATCCCCATTTAACATAAGGGGAAACAAAGTCTCAAAGATTTTCCCAGGATACACAGACAGTGAGTATCAGGCTGGACTGGAACCCACATCCATCTGCCCTGAGATACCTGCTACTAACCACGACCTCGTTTTGACTCCTTCCGGGGTATCAGGGCTTGGGAAACCCAGAATGTCCTCCCCCCAATCTGCATCCTATGCTCCCTACTGACTCCTTCATCCTTGTTTATTTAATGCCTCAATTTGTCACATCCTAGGCTTCCTGAAGGCGTCCCTTTAATGGCAAAACTGGGTTGGACCAGAGGAGTGGGGAGAAGAGCAGTCTAGGGACCAGAGCCGTGGATTTACCAGTAATCTTGACAACCTCAGTTTCCATTTGTAAAATGGAGATAGTAATCCAAGCTTTACCGAATTTTCCCAGTACTATTAGTTTTTCATCAAACCCTCCCAGTGCTCTGAGGCTATAAAAGTTTCAGAGATTACATCACTTGAGTGCGGACACACAGCGAGTCAGCCGTACACCCTAAACGCCGACACTGCCTAGTCTGCCTCCGGAACCCAGGATCGCCCGTAAGGGCCAAGACTGCCCTTCGCCTCACGGGGCCGGCGTGGGCAAAAGCTGCGAAAAGGCAAAGTGAGGTGACAGGAGCGGGGACGCCTCCTGGAGAAGAGGCCTAGCCATACTCACCTTCCAGGATGGCGGGAATGCAGCCAAGCTGCACGGGCGTGGGCTGCTTCAAACCCAGCTGCCGACATTGTTCCACGAGCCAGGATGACAGCCCAAGCTCCGCAAAGCCAGCCATCCTCGCCGCCAGCCCAGTGAAAGCACCGGTGTGAGCCGTGCTTCCGGTGCGTGTTGATTACGTCAGGAAAGCCTTCCAGTTTATTGGATCTGCCTCCTGCCTGGTCCCACCCTTTGCAGCTCACTGCCATTCCTAGCCTCTACCACATCCTTACCACTCTTCCCCGAATCCCGTTGGCTCTCAGGATCGAATCGAATTACAGATGCCCTGCGAGGCGCACTTGCGTCTCCCGCCCCTTTGACTCCCGTTTGAGTCTCCCATTGGCTCATCTCTAGGGATGAACGAGTAAACTACATTTCCCGGCGTGCCCCGCGGTGACTCCCTCCTTCCGGCCGACGTGTCTCTCAGTGGGAGTAGCGGGTGAGCGGCCAGCAACATGGCGCCTCCGGCTCCTTGCTCAGCCTCTGGAGGCTCCGGGGAGGTGGACGAGCTGTTCGACGTGAAGAATGCCTTCTACATTGGCAGCTACCAGCAGTGCATCAACGAGGCGCAGCGGGTGAAGGTGCGGCGGCTGCGGGGCTGGGGAACCTTGGGGGCGGAGGCGGAAGACACTTCCTGGTGGCTGCGGGTCGCGCTCTGGTTTTAAAAACGCTTCCTCTTCACCTCGCGCCGTTTCATCCCCGCGCCCTCACCACGCCGCCACATCTCTTCAGAGCGCGGTGAAGAATTATCCTTGTCCTATGACCAAACTCAAAGCAGTAACACTTTAACGATACTTCTCACTCTGAGCGCTCTCTCAGACTGAGCCTTGGGAGGCATTTGAGTAAGAGAGAGGTTCATATCGCTATAGTAATAATAACAATGGTAATGATACTACGCTACAGTAGTAATCATAAAGACAGCAACAACAATAATAGTTTCCATCTGTTGAGCACCCACACTGTGCCGCCATGCCCTCAATATCCGTGAAGTAGGGACTGTTGTTTATCCTCATTTTACAGGTGAGAAAAGGGAGGCTCAAGAGAGAAATGGCTTCTCGCTCGTTACCCTGCCCCACTAACCAGGTTATTTCTCCCCAGACTTGCGCATTCATTCATTCACGCATTCCTCATTGAGCATCTGTATGGGCCAGGCAGGATATTAGTGCTGGGCTCAAAGCAGTGACAAAATAGACAAAACTCCCAGCTCTCTTGGAAGCCTCAGCTCCCAAGGGAGACAGACAGTAAACAAGTAAATAAACAAGATGTCAGGAGGTGGTGCGACGGAGAGTGGTGGGAGTGAGCCTGGCTGTTTGAGAGCTAGAAAATGTAGCCCTTCAAGGCAGGGCCCAGGCAACCAGGCGGTGAGTGGGTGACAGGAGAGGGGGCAGCAGGGCCCACGAGCAGCACCATTTGGGGAGGCACATGGATGGTACTGTCACTTTGAGAGTGAGCCATTGGAGAATTTTTAAGAGCAGTGAACATGACAGGGTCTTTGCCAGCCCTCATGGTGTAGTGTCCTGAAGAGAGTAAACAAGTAACCAAGGAAGAGAATACACAGTTTTCAGTTTGAGTCCTCTAGGGGAGAGGGGAGATAAAAAAGTGCTGATCAGAAATGGGGGTGGGGGCTGCTTCACGTGGGAGTGGTCAGGTCAGGGCTCTCTGACTGCCATTTTAACCTGTGACCAAACCTTGAGAAGGGTCTAAGCCCATAAGTTGCTGCAAAGGTGCTGAGGCAACAGTGAGCTCCATGTAGTCAAGGCATGAGGGTGGTGTGGCAGGAGTGAGATGAGCACAGTGGAGGAGATGAAGAAGGAGGTGGGCAGAGTGAGGGGCAGGGCCTGAAGGGCCACAGCAGGGGTTTGGATTTTATTCTGAAGGTGTGGGAGGCCATCGGAGCGCCACACAAGGGAGTTGCAGACATCTTCCCAGAGGCAGCCAGAGGATTGGGAGGAATTTGGATTCTGAAGTAAGGAAGGCTTGTTTTCCCTTCTGGCCTTTGGCAGTGAACCCCATGTCCCTGAGTGTCATCTGCATAATGGGAGGTAAAACCTCAAACAGACTTCAGTAAGAGATTAGGAATCGTTGAAATAACATTTGCATGACTGTATTAGTTTTCCATGGCCACTGTGACAAATTACCAAACGACAGCTTAAGTCAGGCAGCACACGTTTATTATCTCGCAGCTTCTGTAAGTCAGAAGTCCAACACCGCTCTCACCAGGCTAAAATCAAGGTGTTGGCCCAGCTGTGTCCTTTTTTGGAGGTTCTGGGGAAGAAGCACCTTCCTAACTTGTTCAAGTTGCTACCTCTTGGAGGCTTCTGGATGCTTCTCTCCAGTCCTCAACCCCGCATATCACCCTTCCATCTCAGAACAAGCCACAGGGTTCTCACTTGGAGTCTCTCGAATTTCCCCTTCTTCATTTCTTTTGTCTAAAAGTCCTCTGCTTTTAAGGGTTTCCGTGATTAGACTGGATCCTCCCAGATAACCCAGCATAGTGTCTCCATTTTTAGGGTCCATAATCTTAATCACACCTGTGAAGTCCCTTTCATGATGTAACGTAAGCTGTTCACAGGCCCCAGGGACTGGTATGGACATCTCTGGGGGACCTTGTCCGTTTGGCGCCATGGTTGTTACATGCCTCCTTGCTGGGGTAGTGTAGACCATGAGAAGATTGAGACAGACCTGGGCTCAGATTCTGTCTCTTCTGTGTTCTCTCTGCAGCCAGGGCTGAGTCACTGCACCTCTCTGAACCTCACTTTCCCCTCCTGTCAAATGGGAACGATGACATTCATCTCAGTAGGGTCCCTGTAAGGTTCAGCGTTATACTCATGATCCACCGTCTGTCTTCTGTTGTGTGTCTGTTCTGCTTACATTACAGCAATGTGTTCTTTCCGTCTTATTGTGTCATAATATGCAAACTTTACCTCCCTGCTGAAGGAATCAGCATGACCTACTGTATGTAGAGAGTGATGGAAAACAAAGGAAACCAGATCAATACTCTTATTTATTTATTTACTTATTTATTGGCTGTGTTGGGTCTTCGTTGCGGTGCGCGGGCTTCTCATTGCGGTGGCTTCTCTTGTTGCAGAGCACGGGCTCTAGGCGCGCAGGCTTCAGTAGTTGTGGCTCGCGGACTTAGTTGCTCTGCGGCATGTGGGATCTTCCCGGACCAGGGAGTGAACCCCATGTCCCCTGCGTTGGCAGGCGGATTTTTAATCCCCAGGGAAGTCCCAACAGTTTTTTTTTGTTTTTTTTTTTTTATATTTATCTTTGGCTGTGTTGGGTCTTCGTTGCTGCACACAGGCTTTCTCTAGTTGCGGCGAGCAGGGGCTACTCTTCGTTGTGGTGCGTGGGCTTCTCATTGTGGTGGCTTCTCTTGTTGAGGAGCACGGGCTCTAAGTGCATGGGCTTCAGTAGTTGTGGCATGTGGGCTCTAGAGTGCAGGCTCAGTAGTTGTGGCTCATGGGCTCTAGAGTGCAGGCTCAGTAGTTGTGGCGCACGGGCTTAGTTGCTCCACAGCATGTGGGATCTTCCTGGACCAGGGCTCGAACCCGTGTCCCCTGCATTGGCAGGCAGGTTCTTGACCACTGCGCCACCAGGGAAGCCCTCCGCAGTCACTCTTGCTGGAGGCACACTGCGGCCAAACCTCTGAGCTGGGAGAGCTACACCCTCTTTAGCAACGTGGTGAAGATGCACCGGCACCAAACCAAGAGGTTCTACCTGACGCGTCCAGAAGAGCGGGAGTCCTGTCCCTGCTGAGCCATTAGACGTGATTTATTTCTGGTCCACAGGCCACCTAAACCTTCTTAGGCAGCCTGTACTGGGTTGAATGGTGTCCCTGAAAAGATATGTTCACCCGGGACCGGTGAATGTGACTTATTTGGAAAAGAGTCTTTGCAGCTGTAATTCAGTGAAGGATCTCTAGACAAGATCAGCTGGGGTAGACCCTAAATCCAATGACTGGTGTCCTTCTAAGAGAGAGGCTTGAGGCAGACAGAAAAGATGGAGGCAGAGGTGGGGGTGAGGCAGCCACAAGCCAGGGACTACCTGGAGCCACCAGAAGCCGGATGAGGCAAAGAAGGATCCTCCCAGAGAGCCTATGGAAGGCGCACAGCTCTGCCTGATCTCGGACTTCTGGCCTCCAGAACCATGAGAGAATACGTTTCTGTTTCTTTAAGCACACCCCCCAGCCCAGCTGGTGGTTAGTTATAGCAGCCCCAGCAACCTCAGGCACCACCAGAGGTGGCGCCAGGTAGAACACCTGGTGTGTCTCAGTGCTGGCATCATGATGATGTTTGTTTCCCTACCTGTCAGACATTTCGCAAGTGCCCACAAGATGGCAGGCACTGCACAGGTGTTAGGGATGAAGCAGCTAAGAAAGCCTCCAGGAGCTGACCGTCGAGTGTGGTCAGGGGACACTGATGGCCAGTAAGGGGAGGGAACGTGATCCTCCTTGCCAAACCCCATCACCGACTTCCCTTTACAGTACCCCTTGCTCTCAGGTCTGGCTGCACCTCTGAGCTGTTTGAAGGCAGTTTGAGGCCGCCTCGGGGTTGGATGTCGTTGGTGGGCATAAGCCTCCTGGCTTTTCTGGTTTCTGAGCTCCCAGGTGATTCTGATGAGCTGTCAGGACTGGGGACCAGACCACTCACCTGGTGGCATGCATCACAGTCCCTGGTGTTCCCTGGTCTGTACATCTGTCCTTGTTCTTACACCTCCCAGAAGCTCTTCTCTCTTTGGCTGATTGAGAGGGTCCTGAGCGTCTGTGTGTGGGGTCTCGGTGACCCCCCTTGGCAGTCCTGCAGGGTCAGTGGTGGTGCCTGTTTTACAGAGGGGGCAGCTGAGGCTCAGAGTTGCCTCTGGGACCCTGGTCCCCCACAAGGCATCCCACTGTGTCCCTGCTTCAAAGATAGCAACAGCCAACATTTGTCTCTTTTTTTACTGAGGGTGGTATGGGGACCCCAAGTGGGTTGTCCTCACCAGTGACCACCTCCGAGGGTCATTTCAGAGTCACTCATATAGAGGACACCGTGTTCCAAATCATGGCCGGATCCCCAGCCTGGCCACCAAGGCCAGAGCAAGCTGCTGGGACCCGCAGGCAAAGTTGGCCTGAGTCTGGCTGGGGCCAGGAGCCAGGCTTCTTGTTCGCAGTCTCCCTTGGCCTGGGAGGAGGACACGTTCAGCGCCCTCGCCCCCTCAGGCTGGGAAGAAGGCCTGGGGACTAGGAGTCTGGTTCTCAGCCTCGGGGGAGAGCAGTCCTGGCGTGCTCCCACCGGCGGGGCTCCAGAACATTTGTCCCTGTGCTCTGGCAGCTGGACAGGCTGTTCATTCTCTCTGCGCTTTTCCTCTGGCCCTGTGGTTTAGAGGTTGTTGGAGTAGTGACTCCAAGGTGGCCGGCCCCCTTCCCCCATGTCACTTTCCTCTCCCAGCCCCCAGGTGGCCTGTCCCAGCACCCGCGTGCCCTCTAGGCTGAGTTGCTCTGTGCCACCCCAGGTGCCACAGGGCCCACAGGAAGTCAGCCAGCACCCTGGGGCGTGGTCCAAAGCTGCTCTTCCGAGGAAGGGTCCCTCGCTTGCCCGTAGCCTCGTGGGGGCCTCCCTCGCCATCCCACAGTGAACCCTGTAGGAGGTCACCTCACACCTGCTTCTGGGTTCTGTGTGGTGGCTGGGCTGAGGGAGTGTGGCCCGTGGGCCTCGTCCCCGAGTATAGGGCAGTCCCCAAGGTCTCACCCAGCCTGGCTAGACCCAGACATCGCTATGCTGGGGCAGCCAAGCTGAGCTCTCCCAGAAAGGTCCTCCGAGTGAGGCAGACCTTCATTTCTCCTGTTTGTCACGTTTAAAGAACGTTTTGAAACAAAAGCAGGACAGGAACAAGAGGCATGGAAGTATTCATTACAGAAAGTAAGTCCCTTTCGCACGTCTCCCGCTGGGTCCCATCCCTTCTCCAATATCCACCATTCATGTCCGGATAGGAATCCTCCCAGGCCTGTTTGCTAGGCTTGTACAAACTTGGGCATCAGGGCATTCCCGTACCTACCCCCACCCCCACCCCTTGCTGTCCTCGGACCACCCATACTGTTGAGCAGCTTCTGTTTTGATCCACTGCACCCTGGGGTCCTTCCGCCTTGACACAAGCAGCCACGTGTCCAGTGGTCAGAAGCGTGGGCTCTGCCCTGGCCCCTGCTGTGTGGCTGGAGCAGTTTCAGCACTTTTGGTGCCCCCATCCCTCACCTGAATGGATGGGGGTGACGGTCGAACCTCCTTTCCCAGGGAGATGTCAGGGTGGCACAGAATGAGGTGCCCAGCACACCGCATGCCCTCAGTGGAGGCTGCTCTCCTGCTGCCTAAGGTCATAGGCAGCTGAGAGCCAGGGCCGGGACTAGGACCCAGACTCCACTGAGAAAGCTGCCCACTTGTGGCCTCTGAGGGCCTGTTGGGCACGTAGCCCCCAAGAGTTCTGACCTGCTTTTCCACAGCCGTCAAGCCTGGAGAGAGATGTGGAAAGGGATGTCTTCCTGTACAGAGCGTACCTGGCACAGGTGAGTGTGGGCCCTTGACCATGACTGCCAACACCCGGGGGAAGGAGAGTAAGGAACAGAGTGTCGGCAGGGGCGGGGACCACGAGCAGCTGGTGTGGCCACCACAAGAAGGTGGCAGTGTCCCTGAGGCCCTGGAGCACCAGGCCAGAGGGCCAATGTTGGGATTTCTTGCTTTTCTTTTTATACTTAATGGATAGATTTCACTTGTTCAGTACAGTTCTGGGTTTACAGAATAACTGAGCAGATGGCAAAGAGAATTCCAAATGCCCACCCCCCACACGGGCATTTTCTCTTATTAACATTTCGGGTTGGCAGGGTGCTTTTGTTACAATCCATGCAGTGATATTGATACTGTTACTAGCCAAAACCCACAGTTTAGACACTAGGTTTTTTTCTTTCTTTTATTTGGGGTATAATTGATTTATGATGTTGTGTTAGTTTCAGGTGTACAGCAAAGTGAATATGTTATACAAATACATGTATCCACTTTTTTTTTGGATTCTTTTCCCATATAGGCCATTACAGAGTACTGAGTAGAGTTCCCTGTGTTGTACAGTAGGTCCTTATTAGTTATCTATTTTGTATACAGTAGCATGTATATGTCAATCCCAATCTTCCAATTTATCCCTCCTCCCAGACCCCTTACCCAACCCTGGTAACCATAAGTTTATTTTCTACATCTGTAATTCTACTTCAGTTTTGTAGGTAAGTTCATTTGTAGTCTTTTTTTAGATTCCACATATAAGCGATATCTTATGATATTTTTCTTTTTCTGACTTACTTCACTCAGTTTGAGAATTTCTAGGTCCATTCACGTTGCTGCAAATGGCATTATTTTGTTCTTTTTATGGCTGAGTAATATTCCATTGTATATACGTACCACGTCTTCTTTATCCATTCCTTTGTTGATGGACATTTAAATTGCTTCCAC
Source organism: Grampus griseus (assembly GCF_964374135.1). Classification (NCBI taxonomy): domain Eukaryota; kingdom Metazoa; phylum Chordata; class Mammalia; order Artiodactyla; family Delphinidae; genus Grampus; species Grampus griseus. Next base: position 161,588,241 of record NC_139019.1, on the reverse strand, counting down.
AGACACTAGGGTTTTTAAAAAGCAGCATTACCCTGATAATGCAGTAAGACTGCATTCTTCTGTTCTAAAAACAATCTGGACTCTGCAGACAGGATTGAATTGTGCCCAGCCCTGTTCCCACCCCAGACCCACCAGCCTCCCGCCAACCTCGTCCCACAGCCACAGCCATAGACTGCTCTGTTGTGGGTACATGGCTCCACAGATGCCCCCACCTCACATCAGGCCTCGGGTGGCTTCCCAGGTCTGTTTGCATCTTTCCCTCTATGGAACGTTCTGGAGCCTGATGGAACTTCCACCTTGTGGACCAAGCCCCCCTCACCACCCTCCCCCCACCAACCTCCAGGGTGAAGCTGGGGCCCAGACAGTGTGTGTGGTCCCCAGCAGAGTAGGGTGCCCCGGTGCACCCCAGAATCTCCTTGGATGTGTTCATATATTCGTGTGTGTATGTATGTCTTTAAAAGATGAATACATGTCGGTGGCAACGAAAATACTGAAACTACCTAGAAAGAAAGAGTGAAAAATGGGTCCCTGATTCCAGTTCCCCTCCCTGCAGTGACCTCCCTGCTGGGTGTCTGTCGGTGGGGTGCATGTTCTGCTCAATAGAAGCCAGTGCCCAGACCCCCTGCCCCTGGTGACACCACTGCACCCCACCCCCAGAGCTGGCGGGGCCCTCACCCCGTCACTTCACCACCAGGGGCTGAACAGTGAGCTGCCAGGGTCTCCGGCTAGAACAGTGGGCAGCGTGGCACGACAGCTAACGAGTGATGCTGTGCTGGCTTCCACAGCGCACTCCAGCGGGGATGGCACCCGTGGGCTGAGGGGGTCCCTGGGAGTGGTGGGCACCGGCCCCTGGTATTGGGGCTCCACCAGGGCAGTGCTAGAGCCAAGAAGCCCTTGTATGTTCCTGGGGTCTGAGAACATATAAACCCCACGGGGAGTTCGGGCGGAGCTGACAGCCTGCTTGTCTTGCCCACAGAGGAAGTACGGCGTGGTCCTGGATGAGATCAAGCCCTCCTCGGCCCCAGAACTCCAGGCCGTGCGCATGTTTGCTGAGTACCTGACTAGCGACAGCCGGCGGTGAGGTTGGGTGGGGGGCAGGCCTGGGGCACGGTGGATGGGCCTGGGTGGGCAGAGGATGTCTAGTTGGCATCCCTCCTCTGCCCTCTCACCTCTCTGAGCTTCAGTTTCCCTCACTTGCTCAGTGGGAGGCTGTGATGGACCCTGCTTCAAAGGGGGCGGGGGGCTGGGGATCAGAGATGAGGACTTGTGTACAGATACCTAGGGACTGTGAGGGCCTCATTCTTGCCAGGAGGACCTCCCCTGGTACATAAGGGTGGGGACCCTGCAGCCAGTCTTCCAGCCATTGCTGCTCACCCACTGTGCAGGGGAGGGAATGGCAGCCACACCACGCATCGTTCATCTCCGCCCAGATGGAGGGTGGGAGGGGACAGCAAGTCTTCACCCTGAGCTGGGTGTGTCCACCTGTGCCACAGACCAGCAGTCATCAAACTCCCTCAGGCGATGGCCAGGAGAGGTGGGGTGGTCCGGGCTATGGGGACCTGGAAGTGCTGAGCATCCCAGGACCAGGTCCGCCTGTTACCTGCTGCTCCGTTGGGGTCTGAGACAGCTCACAGTCCAGCCCTGCTGGCCTCAGGTGGTTCCTGCACAGGCAGGTGCATGGGCTGTTCCTTGCTCGCTGGGATGCTCACCCAGGTGCACGTGAACTCGGCCTCTGCAGGTGCACCTGTGCGTGGAGCACCAGCCTGACGCAGCAGGCCCCGTGGCCCCTCTGCACCTCGGTTTCCCCCGCCCCTCGGAATGGGCTGGTCTTGAGGCCCCCTGGGATTTCGGAGGTAAACACTCCCCAGAGGGCGGCTGGGATGGAAGGCTGGGGCAGCACAGCCCACGACAGGGAGCCACTCTCTTCTGTGAGCCGATTCCCGCCTACCTGTCCCAGCCCCAGGACACTTCCACCACCCAGGCCGCCCCTCACAGCACTGTGACGCCTCACAGAGGGGCCCTCCCCCCGATCTCTGCCCTGTGGAACTTAATAGACCAGGATGTGGTCATGACCTTGTTGACAGTACGCTTTCCTCGGAGGCTGTGCCGCCATCTGTGAGTCCCAAGTGTGGGTACGACTGTCTGCTGTGACCCCCACCTCTGCTCCTTCCTCATGGAGGGCAGCGCCCTGTGCTCCACCTTCTGTGATCAGGCTCCTTCGTCCACAGACACTTGAAGGATTTACTCAGAGAGGCTTAAGCCGTGGCAGCTGAATGGGGACTCCGAAAAGACATGTCCATGTCCTGACCCCCAGAACCTGTGAACCTGACCTCATTGGAAATGGGGGTCTTTGCAGATGTAAGTGGTTAAGGATCTTGAGATCATCTTGAATATGAGGTGGGCCCTAAATCCGGTGACTGGTATCTTCATAAGAGATGGAAGAGAAGACACAGATGCGGAGGCTGCATGAAGATGGAGGCAGAGATTGGGGTGAAAGAGACACAAGCCAAGGACTGCTGCAGCTCCAGGAGAAAGGACCAGGACCGATCTTCCCTTGGAGGAAGGAACCAATCCCGCCAGCACTTTGATTTTAGACTGCTGGCCTCCAGAACTGGGAGAGAATAAACCCCTGTTGTTTTGATCCCCTGCCTGGTTTGTGGGCTCTGTGACAGCAACCCCAGGACACTAAGACAGGCAGCCTCCTGAGGCCATCCCTTCACCCTCTCTGTGCACGTCTCTAGCTGGGGTGACAAACCCCATTCTCCTTTCGGAAGGGGAAGGAGCCCCAGGGCTGCTGTGAGCACTACAGAAAAGAACCCGCAGGAAGCCCACGGCGTGGAGCAGGCGCTCGGGAAAGCAGAGCGGCTCTTGGTGCATCCATCCTGGCAGTACAAACCACCCCATACAAACTGCCCAGCAAGCAGGTGGTGGAGAAAGTGCTGGAGCCCACAAGGGTAACCACAACGTGTTCCAGGGACAACGTACAGCACTGAGGTTACAAGGACAAGAGCAGGCACCGTGTTCACAGCCTGTGTGCCAGGAGCCAGGCAGGAAGCTTTGGGACGTGGCCTTGGGGCTCCTCACGCCAACCCTGTGTGATCCCCGTGCACAGCCCTTCTGTGCAGAGCGGGGAAGAGACTCAGATTTGAAGTCATTTGTCCGTCAGGCACTCTCTGGTGGGCGCAGAGGGAGTAATAGGCACATCCCTGCCCTCCAGGGGCTCTCAGGTACACAGGCACTTGGCCACCAGCCCCCAGCAACCCGCGTGAAACGTATGCGCTTGTGTGTCCCAAGCCAGAGCATTTGTCCAGCAGTGACACAGGGCCGGGCCCTTGCCTCCCTTCTCTCATTAACCGCTTAGCAGCCCTTTGAAACAAGGAGTTGCAACTCCTCGTTTCAGTTAAGCAGACCGAGACTCTGGTGTCCTGTGGCGGGTGAGGGCGCCCGGCTGGTCCTCGGGCAAGCCTGAACTCCAGCCTGCTGCCGGCTCCCAGCCCCCAGTCGCGCATGACGTCCACTTGCCGGGAGCAGCCTGCACACCAAGCTCGGGAACCGGGGGCAGCCACCCTGTCAGTGGGGTGTCGTCCTGCACAGCCGCCCTCAGGACCCAGGCCTGACGCTGACCGAGGTAGATGAGGACCCTCTGCTGAGACCACTGGCCTCCTCGGGAAGTTGGTGACGTCGCCAGTGTGAGGTTTACCTGTGTGGCCTCATGTCCCTGTGGAGGTGTCCCCATTGAGCTAGCCTGTCCCTGTGCATGTGGGGCGGCGTGGACACCTCAGCCCCCGAGCACTGAGGGCCAGTGGAGCTCGAGACCTGGATGGTCGTTTATGCTGCTTCGTGGGCAGAGCCAGGCATGGCCCTTCCTGCCCCACACGCCCCATTGGGCCTGGAGCACCCAACCCCGCTTCTCCTGGCCTTGGTTTCCGTGTTTATGTGAGGGGTGAGGAGTGCCTGGTGGGGAGGTGGCGAGAGTGGCACCTAGTGGGGCCTGGCAGAGACAGCTGGGCCTATCCTGCCCTGCGCTGCTTTGTGCCCCAGGGGGCCTGACTCACCCTCTCAGGGCCGGTCGGAGAGGCCGCCTCCCGCCCCTGCCTCGGGCTCTGAGCAGCTGCATCTCGCAGGGATGGGATCGTGGCCGAGCTGGACCGGGAGATGAGCCGGACCGTGGACGTGACCAACACCACCTTCCTGCTCATGGCTGCCTCCATCTACTTCCACAACCAGAACCCAGATGCAGCCCTGCGCACCCTGCATCAAGGGGATAGCCTGGAGTGGTGAGTGGCTGTCCTGCACTGGGGGAACGGCCAGCGTGAGTGGCTCCTCTGGTGTCCAGGCAGCTCAGGGCCTCATCAGCCATCGTCATAGGAACGGCAAGGGGGGCTGCTCTGAAAGAGAGGGGCTGGGATGGGGCATGGGCCTCCCATTTAGGCTGCAGCTCTTGTTCTCCGTCCAGGAGACACACTTTTCCGCATGGCTGGGCCATTGCTCTGAGGACACATCACCCGGGGCTGAAAACCCTCTGTTCCCAGGAGCAGAGCAGAAAGCACCTTTGTCTCTGCCTGAGATTTCTGCACCCTCCCTTCTCCCATGAAGCCTTGTGTTTCTCTGCCTTGGGCCCTGGATTTCCATGTCCTCCCTGGGCCCCACGGATCCTCCTCTGAGACCGGCCCTCAGGGCACTCCGGGCCTGGGCACTGGAGCGCCCTGCAGCCTGCTGTCGGCTCCACCCCCACCCCAGGAGGTGGCTCTGGGCTGTGCTGTGTCCGGCTCCCTGCAGCCAGGACTCCAGCCCTGCAGGGTGCAGCCATTCTCCCCTATGAGCGCTCTGGTTTCTGCCTTCCCTTGGTTAGTTGGTTACCACGTGTTCCTTCATATCCGTTTATGTCCCACCTGATCCAGAGAAGGGTTTGCAATAGGCATGTTACACGGCTGGTGAGGCAGTGCACCCCACGAATGTTTCTCATGCTTCTCCTCGGGCTGGTCTGGGTGCTGGGTCACGTTCTGGCGGGAAAACTCGGGAACAAGTGGCCACATCAGTGATCGGTGGTCACAGCTGTCTGGGCTCGAGGCGAGGGGCTGTGGGTGTGGGCGCTGAAAGCATGGAGCAGGTGTTCCCCTGCAGCACTTCATCTGGGACTCTGGAAAGGAGACGGGGGTACAGATGGGATGGCCAGCCACGGGGCGGGCAGGGAGCGGGCCACAGGCCTGGGGACCCCGTGGGAGCTCCCGGCCCAAGCACACTCAGCAGAGACAGGTGGGAGTGCAGGGCCTGGGAAGCGATGGGGTGCTCAGCCCAGCGAGCAGCGCCCAGGTCTGAGTTTGGCCCAGCTGGGCTGACAGTCAGCCTCAGTGTTCCCCTCTGTAAGGCGGGGCTGTGGCCTGAGCACTCAAGGGGAGGTTTCTGGAAGGTGGTGCTTACACAGAGTGAGCCCCTGGTGGAGGATAAAGTGGGGTGGGAGTTCACTGACTGCCTGCCCTTTCCACAGCATGGCCATGACGGTGCAGATCCTGCTGAAGCTAGACCGCCTGGACCTCGCCCGGTAAGCCCCTCCCCACCGGGGCTGCTGGGCTGTGGCCTGTGCGTGGTGGGGGGGTATCTTAGCAACGGCCAGGCCATGTTGGGACCCTGTGTTCTCCAGCAGCCAGGCCGCTGTCTTCAAGGGTGCACGTGGCATGGGGACCACCCAGAGCCCTCCCCCTGGCTCTGATTATCAGTGACACGAGTGTTTCTCCATTTATTTCATTCTAGTCCATTGGGGTGACTGCACTATTGTTTACCTTCTCGTCTCTGCAGGGTGTTGCCTGGGACAAGGGGCGTCACTGTCTGTGCCTCAGTTTCCTTCTGTGAGGCAGGCAGTGGGGCCCATCTTGCAGGGTTGCGGTGGGCTTTGCAAGCACGCAGAGGCATGTGCAGCCGTGGATGGGGGGTGGCCAGGCCGGGGCCTGAGGTCCTGGGGCCTCGTGAGCAAGGAACTCGGTCTGGGGTGGGGCACAGTGACTGGCCACTCAGCTACCGGGCACCTCCTGCCTCTCTCCTCTGCCCCCAGGAAGGAGCTGAAGAAAATGCAGGACCAGGACGAGGACGCCACCCTCACCCAGCTGGCCACCGCCTGGGTCAGCCTGGCTGTGGTGAGTACCCGGCTTGTGTGCGGGCATGAGAGACAGGAGTATCCGGGAGCCAGGAGGTGGCGGCGACCCCCTGTGTGCAGCGCTGGCTGCTCCTGTGGGGAGGGTGCAGGTGGGGTTCCACAGACGCGCTGGACCTCCTGCTTTCTTGGGGGCTAGTCCCCTGGAGGAGCCCCAGCACGTTTTCCCCCTCTCTCGGGCTTGACCCCTTCTGACTCCTTGCAGCCGAGAGGCTTGGCCAGAGCCAGAGTGAACAAACTGGGGGTTTATGGAACCAGACTCGGCGTACCTCTGCCTGCACGTACCCGCTCCCGCCCCCCAGCCCGGGTGCACGGAGCCAGCCAGCTGGCAGCGCACCCTCCTCTGGGGTCTGGCCCTGCTCTTGGCTGCTGTCAGCTTGCTCTCTGGGCTCCCAGCACAGGGTTGGTGCCCGTATCCCCCTCACGCTTTCCCCCCTGGAGCCAGCCCCCCACCCCCCCGTGCCTGGGCACCCCTCTCCTGGCAGCAGGCCCCATTTCTGGATTTGGACACTTGGCTTCCTTTCTCTGAGTCGCTCCTTTGTACAGGCCTTTTAAATGGTGCTCCTCGTATGTGTGCATCTGCACATCCTTTTGCGGGGCTGAGGCCTCACCCCACAGTATCCATTCAGTTTATTGGGACAAACCCGAACAGCTCTCTCCCATAGCCTAGCAGTCTTTCACAAGCACATCTTGGTCTCAGGTTCCCCTGCAGGTGTGGCGCTGTGTCTTTACCAGGCGGACAGAACCTTCTTATTCTGAATTCAGGCGGTCGGGGTCATGGCTGCTGGAGCAGAGGCCACCCCGATGGGCCATGTGTCCCAGTGGTCCCAGCTCAGACCTTGACCCAGCTGCCCATGCACTGATTCTCCCTCTTGAAGCCGAGGCTTTCGAGTCTATAAATATAGGGCTTGGGGAGCCGGGTTTGAGGGGGTCTGCGTACCGCTTCGGCCCCTTCACAGCACTAGCTGCACAAGGGTCTCTTCGGGGAAGGGGGCGGTGTCCGAAGACTGCCTGCCGTGGGCCGGCTGCACTGGGATTGTCTCCACAAAGTGCTGGGATCCCTCCAGGAGGGAGCAGGCAGGGTAGGGCCGGGCAGCAGGGTGACAAAGCGGTGATGCCAACTGTCCCCGCAGGGTGGTGAGAAGCTGCAGGACGCCTACTACATCTTCCAGGAGATGGCTGACAAGTGTTCGTCCACCCTGCTGCTGCTCAGTGGGCAGGCAGCCTGCCACATGGCCCAGGGCCGGTGGGAGGCCGCGGAGGGCGTGCTGCAGGAGGCTCTGGACAAGGTATGGGCAGGCGCAGCCCCAGCCCAGAAACAGGTGTACCACAGACCCCATGGCCTGCCTTGTGGCCATGTGGGGATTTTAATGCCATATCAGTTAAAACTCAGGATTGCAAGCGACAATCCTGATTCTAACTTCTCTTGGAAATGCGAGGATCCCGTCAGCCTGGGCCCCCGTCGGCCTGAGCTGAGCAGACCCACGCTCTGTCTCCTCTTCACTGACACCTTGGCTACCTGGCCAGGGGCCTTTCGTGGTGATCCCTCACCTGGGTCTGTGCTTGGGAGAGACAGTTCCCGTTTGCTGCCGAGGGGAGAGCAGGCTGCCGACGGGATGTGTCACCTCTGCCCATCCTTGTCGAGCAGAGGGCCTGGAGCGCTGCACTCAGGGCTGCCGCAGTTGTCTTCTCACGGCTGCCATCTGAAACGTTGTTTGATATAATGAGACACTGACACCAGTGGGAAGCTTTCTCCATGCTCATCTCTGCGAGGGCCCGAGCTATCGTCAGGTTGTTGGCCGAGTGGGGCCAGGCTGAGGGGAGTCAGTCGGGTGCTCCTGCTGGCTGGTGTCGTCAGGCTGCCCGTGTGGAGTTGCCTCGCCTACCAGAGCGCCCCGTGCTGGTGGGGAGAATGCGGGTCTCTGCAAAGAAGGGCAGCATGGGGTGGAGCCAAATCTGTGCAGGAGGCTTGGGTCCCTGCAGCCCCTCGAGCCTGTGGCGCCCTGCATCCTGAGCGGCATGTCCCTGCCTTGCCCCAGCCAGGGGCTCTGGCTGGGGTTCCTGGCCAAGGCAGCGGCCGAGCTGATTCCCAGAGTTCCCTGTGCCTCAGAGCCCAATATGGGCGGGTGGGGTGAGGTCACCCCCTTGGAGTTTCTGGTAATTTCCCGCAGCTTCCTGCCAATGCCCCTGGGGAGCAGGCAGGGCGGGAGGGGTCTGTCCCACGGTCTCAGGCTTCATTGCAGCAGGAGGAGCAGCTAGCTGGGCTGTGATAGGTTGAGGCCGCCTTGGTCTGGACTCCATTACTTTGAGATTTGTGATAAAAACGCCCCTCCCAAATTGCGACAAGCAAGGGGGCTCTGTGTCAGACTGGTCTGCACGTGAAGCAACATGCTCACTGGGAAAGCAGCCGGTGTGGGGAGGCAGAAGGGAGGGCCCTGAGGTCACTGTCTTGTGGAGCGGCCAGTGGTGGGGGCGTGCTGGGTCTTGCAATCCCAGCCCTGCTTGAGATGGGGGCCTGGAGGAGCTGACCCTGCCTGTCTGGTGTCCCCTTGTGTTGCCAGGACAGCGGCCACCCTGAGACCCTGATCAACCTCATCGTCCTGTCCCAGCACCTGGGCAAGCCTCCCGAGGTAGGACCCTCCCCACCCTCAGCCAGGTGCAGAGTGTTTTCCGGCCCTCACGGTGCCAGCCTGGGGTGGGCAGGGGTCTCTGGTGTGGCCCCGGCTCTAGAGGGAGCTTGGGGCCTCAGGGTCTGACCTTCAAGATTGGCCTGGCCTTGGGGCAAAAACCTGTTCCCCACGAGTGGGTGCAGCTGAGATCGGCCCCGGGAAGCTGGCATTGCAAGTACTCTCCCAGGGTCCCCATCCTGGTCGGGGCTGCAGGTCAGCTGCTCTGTGGGTCCTACAGACAAGTGGGCTGAGGCTCAGGGCTCCCAGGCTGGGACTCAGCCTGTGCCACCTCAGGATTGGGGGCGGACACCAGGACAGAGAAACAGGGCTCCGGGGAGCAATCCTGCTGAGCCTACCTTGTCTGAGGGCGGGGAGGAGGACGCTGGGGCACTGCCCCATTCAGGTGTCTTGCCCAGCCGGCCAGGGGCCTGCCTCAGGGCTTCATGATGGTCTGTCACCAGTTTCTCGAAGAAGAGCCCCCCAGACAGCCTCAGGGCTGGGGTGGTGCAGGACAGATAGGACCAGTCTCCCACTCACCGCAGAGACATCCCCAGACTATCAGTTTTGGAGAAACAGAGCCAGACAGACGCCCCTAGCCCCACATGGTCAGGGCTGAGCCTGGCGGGTAGGGCAAGGCTGGGAGCGAGGGCCCACCTCTGAGGTGTCTCCATACGACGTGCCCAGAACAAATCCATCTCCTTTCCCAGCCCCGTGCTCCCTGACCTGCCTTCCACTCCTGGCCTCCTGCCTCTCCCAGGGCCTGGGTCCCTGCCCAGCCCGCATCCCTGAACCTGGTGCATGCTTCGCGCATGTACCAAGTGCAGGCTCTGTGCCAGGTGGTGCTCCCCACCCGCCAGGGTCCTCTCGAATTCAGCATGGTTCCGGGGCGGCAGGTTGTGATGGAGAAAATGTGGGGAAACCAGGGCTCTTGCCTGGATCTGGCCAGGTGGCCCTTGTTTCACCCCACTCCCTACCCTGCAGGTCAGAGCCACCATGGAGTCCCCATATTTAGCTAACCTTGCCTCCCCCACAGGTGACAAACCGCTACCTGTCCCAGCTGAAGGACGCCCACAGGTCCCACCCCTTCATCAAGGAGTACCAGGCCAAGGTGAGCTTGTGCAGGCGGCCCGTCTCTGAGCCCTAGACCCCCGAGGCTCTGCCAGGCAAAGCGCAGAACTTGGGGCCTGGCTCACAAGTTCTCCCCTCTCTCTGCCCACCCCCATCCCCCTTCCCCGCCCCCTATTCACGTTGAAGGAAAACGACTTTGACCGGCTGGTGCTGCACTACGCCCCCAGCGCCTGAGACCGGCCCCAGACGCGTTTCTGGAGCTGTGGGGATACAAGGCCAGGGCTGTGCTGCCCTCTCCACCGGGCACTTGCCGTTTGGCCAGAAGCAGAGGCTGGAAGCCCAGTCCAGCCCCCCCTTTTGTCAATAAATGTCTCCACTCCAGGTATCCCCACCGGATCCATGTTTGCTCTAGCCATTTTGAGGGGAGCATGTGGGAACCAAGGCTCAGATGGGAGGGGCCTGGGCACCATCACCTAGGGCTGTTGCTGGGAGGGGGCCCCGGTGACCAGTGTCTGTGAGCAGCAGCTGTACAGACTCCCCTGCCCTCAAACAGCCACCTCATGTTGCTGAGCTGCAGGCGGCACAGCCATGTCCCCCAAGCCCAGTTGGCATCCAAGGAAACTGCAGCACAGAGAAGTCACAGCCATCACAAGGGGCCCCAGGATTTGAACGCAGGACCCCTGGGTGGTCTGCAGGTGGTGAGGGTGCCAGAGCACTCAGGTTCAGCCAAGTGGGGAGGGTGTGTACCGGGTCCTCACAGGAGCGAACATCAGCCGCCCAGACCCCTGCTCCCTGCTGCCCTGCGGTGAGTCATGAGCCGAGACAGACCCCCTGTGGTCGGGGCTGTGGGCGCCGGAGCGCTGCTGTGGGTGCCGGAGCGCTGCTGTGGCCAAAGCAGCGAGCTCCCTGCCCAGAGAGAGAAATGCATAGTGAGCGCCCCTCGGTAAGAAGAAGCTAAGGGCTTCCCTGGTGGTGCAGTGGTTAAGAATCTGCCAATGCAGGGGACACGGGTTCAAGCCCTGGTCTGGGAAGATCCCACACGCCACAGAGAAACTAAGCCTGTGTGCCACGACTGAGCCTGCACTCTAGAGTCCGCGAGCCACAACTACTGAGCCCATGTGCTGCAACTCCTTGAACCCTGCGTGCCTAGAGCCCGTGCTCCGCAACAACAGAAGCCACCGCAATGAGAAGCCAGTGCACCGCAAAGAAGAGTAGCCCCGCTCACCGCAACTAGAGAAAGCCCGCACGCAACAACGAAGACCCACGCAGCCAATCAATCCGTTTATTAAAACAAAAAAAGCTAAACAACAGAGGGAGGGAGGGGAATGGCAGAGGCCTCTGGGATGAGGTCACCATTGAGCTGTGTCCACCAAAACAAGAAGAAGGATCTGCCAGGACAGGTTCTGGGGCGACGAGCATCCTGGGCAGTAGGAACAGCCTATGCAAAGACCCTGAGGCCACACTGGACTCAGTGAGCTGGACAGGGCTCTGTCTCTGGGCCAGTGTCTGGGTGGGGAAAGAAAGATACTTGGGCTCCGAGAGCCTGGCTTCGGAGGTGGCCTTGGGAAACCCTGTGCTTGATTGCCAAGACAAGACAGACAGCAAGGGACCCCCAGCATCACGACCCACCCCCAGCCCCTCCCTGCCTGGCGCGGATGCCCCAGGGCAGGGGCATCAGTCAGGGGCAGTGGTGTGTAGGGGGAGTGAGGGCTGAGATGAGCTCCCTGGGGAAGAGGCCTGCCCTTTCAGGTGGGGCAGGGTATGGGTGCCATCCTTGGGACCTCGGCAGCCCCTCACTGAGCCCCTGGTGCCTGGGAGCTGTTTCTCAGCTGCCAGCACCAGGAGCCACTTTCTGTTTCCGCTCTGTACCCACACATTGGCAGCCTCCTATGTGGTCCCTGCCAAAATGAAACTCGAGACTGGGCTGGGGCTGGTGGTTGGGGGCACCTCTCCCATTACTGACGGGTGCCATAGTGACCAGATAGTGCCTGGGCGGGAGGGCAGAGGTGGGTGGTTGGGATGGTACAGGGCTGCCCCACAGGCCCGACTGGACCTGTGAGGGCATGTCCAGCAGCCCGGGACCCCTTAGCCCCCGTCTGCTTGCCACGCTGGCTGTGGCATTAGTTAACGGGACAGATGAACCCCTGCCCACATGGAGTGCACATTCAAAAATAATGAGTAAGAGGTACAGCAGGACAGATGGTGACAAGTGCCAAGGAGAAGACTGATGGGGGGATGAGGGAGGTGCAACAAGCAGGTGACATTTGTAGGTAAAGCCTGAAGTTGGTGAAGGAGGAGCCCTGCCAATACCTGGGGGAACAGCATTCTAGGCAGAGGGAACAGCCGGTGAAAGACCCTGAGGCAGGACTCTTTGGGGTGTTGGAGAGCCACCTCCAGCTATGAGGCCAGTGTGGCTGGAACGGAAGGAGAAAGATGGAGAGAGAAGGGCGTGAGGATAGGTTGTGGGTCACAGTGAGGAGATGGGCTTTTACTCTGTGTGATGGGAGCTATGGAGGGCTGTGAGCAGAGGAGGGACAGGTAGGTTTCCTCTGGCCCCGGAGCGGGGTAAGGAGGAGGCCGAGACACTAGGAAGGAGGCACAAGGGTGGCCGAGGGTCGCATAAGGCTGTACAGGTGCAGAGAAGTGGCTGGATTCTGGGAACATTTGAAGGTGGGGAGAATTGGATTGCTGCAGGACAGAGGGTGAGGGAAAGGAGGAGGGATGAGGGCCCCTTTGACCCCCCCTCTCTGTTTTCACCTGTGCACCTGAAGGTCAGGTCAGGCTGGTGGCCATATGGAACCCAGCCTGGCTCCTGCAGGGCACACACTGATTCCCCCCACCTCGGAAGGCTGTGGGAGGACTCCTAGATGGGGAGAAGGGCGGGCACAGGCATGCGGGAGTCCTGGGGCTGGGATGAGGGCTACCAGTGGCAGGCGAAACGATGTCCCCAAGAGGTGACCGGTGCCTTTGGTGATGGCCATTGGGGGCTTTGGACACAGGTCGTGGTCGGTGTACAGTGGAAGATCATGGGGGGTGGTCCCAATGAAGTGATGGTCTTGATCCAGCCTGAGTTCCCCCACATGGGCACTCACTCCCTTGGCCTCCCTGAAGGCCTGTGTTAACCCGCTTCAGGGAGGCCTGCCAGGTCCTCAGGGTCACAGAGAGCAGCAGGTGGCTCTCAAGCGGGGTGATGGTGAGGCCTGAGTGTGGGACAGGGCAAGAGAAGCATGCTGGAGGGCCTGGGAAAGAGAGAATCGCTGGTCCTGGGCACGGCTTACTGGTGCTCACCTTGCCCCGTGTTGCGGACACAGCCTGGTGGGGTGAAGGAGCCCAGGATGGGCAAGGGCATCCAAGCGAGGACGAGGGATGGGGACACGGGGCCGCTGCGGCCCTACTCGGGTTCAGGTCAGGCGGGCGCCAGGCAGACACCCCCTCCACCCCCCGGTCGCCCCCCTCCCCCCTCCCCCGCGCCTGGGTTTCCTCCACTGGAAAATGAGCCAGATCGCTGGCCCGCCTCCAGGACGCGGCGCGACAACGCCAGGACTTGTACGCCCGAGGTCGCCGCTGCTGCCTCCGGGGGACCCAGCTCCTGCGCGCCCCGGCCCCGCGTCCCTGCGGGGCGGAGCTAGCACGGGCCCCGCCCCTCCGTCCCACGGGCTACGGCCAGCGCGCCCCCGGCCCAACTGCGGCGCGTGACGCGGGGCGCGCGGCTCCGGCGGCCACCGTGGGCGGGCGCAGACTGCCGGGACGACCGGGAGCGGGCGGCATGGCGGCGGCGGGGACCGCGGCGGGTCCGGCGGGGCCTGAGCCCATGCCTAGCTACGCGCAGCTGGTGCAGCGCGGCTGGGGCAGTGCGCTGGCGGCTGCGCGGGGCTGCGCGGACTGCGGCTGGGGGCTGGCGCGCCGCGGCCTGGCCGAGCACGCGCACCTGGCGCCTCCTGAGCTGCTGCTGCTGGCGCTCTGCGCACTCGGCTGGACCGCGCTGCGCTCGGCGGCCACTTCGCGCCTCTTTCGGGTAAGTGCTGCTGGGGGTTGGGACGTGGGGGTCCCGGGCTGGGGGGCCGGGATGTTAGGGAGTCCGGGGCGGGGACCCAGGGCTGCCGCGCGCCCCTTTATGTCTCCGCGGACCAGGGTGACTGGAACGTGGCGAGCCTCAGGCTGGAGGAGCTCGGGACGCGGAATCTTGGGCCGCCGCGTGCCCCTCTGGGCCAGGGCGGGGTGGGGTTGCGAGTGGATGTGGGGGTGTGGCCGGGCTGGGGGAAGCCTGGAACGTGGGGACCCTGACAAGGGTAGGATGCTCAAGATGTGGGGGAACAGGTCCGGTCAGTGCGGGACAAGGGGGCCCCGGGCGGTGGGAGGGCCTTGTCTGCTGCGCACTCTTTCGGATCTAGCGGAGCTGGGTATAGAAGAGCGGAGGACACGGGCAGGGAAGGCTCGGCGCACAGGGGCTGCGTGTGCCTTGCGCCTCCGGGTCACTTGGGGCGCGCTCGGAACCGGATCGGTGTCCGGGGTCGGTGCGGCGGCGGGACTGGCTCGTCCGCTGCGACCGGGAAGAGGCAGGAGCTGCCCAGTCGCTGCCGCTCGTCTGTCTGGAGTCAGCGCCACCCTCCGATCAAGGGATGCAAAGGCCTGGGCTCCCTGGCCACGCCGTGTTCGCAGCCTTTGGGGGGAGGTGGCACGGCCTGGGTCTGCGAAGCTGGACTGTGCGGGCTCCAAGGGGTCGCCACCGAATTGCTCAGTTTCCGGCGAGCCTGGGAAGGCCACCTCCCCAGCTGGAGAGTGACTGTGGGGTGACATTGGCGCCTGGCCTCCCTCCCATCCTTGGGGAGGGGTCGCTGCTATGGGAGCTTGTTGGAAGGCGTTTGGGCTCCAAGCTTGGCTGTGACTTCCCTGAGGACCAGCTGGGGTCACTCCGCCCGTCTGACTGGAGGTGGCAGGGGGTGCAGGGACAGAGTGCCTGGAGCCAACAAAGGGGCCTTTCTCTGCTGGCTGGGCAGAGGCTGGCCCTTGTTAAGTCAGGGATGGGGTGTTGTCTGGTTGCCATTGTCCCCACTCCCACCCCCATATGACCCACATGGGGGTTAGAGACCGCAGCCACCACGCTGCTCCAGGGAGGGGGAGGCAGGCATGACTATGGCCCCTCCGTAGGTGAGCCCTGGTCCCAATCTTGCTTTGTTGCTTCCCCCACCTTCCCAGTTTCCAGCTGGGCAGTGGGAGGTCCAGGAGGACGAGGGCCAGAGCCCAGGAGGGGGATATGGTTGCTCTGGGACTACCAGGGTGGAGCAGGCTTCCTCCCCACGTTCCTGAGGGAGCTGGGTGGGGGACAGCAAGGTCACGGGCCCCTCACTTTTAGAATCCCTGGACGTCGGGCACTCACTCCAGTTCGTGGCTCGCCCTTCCCAAGAAACGGGCGGAGGGGCTGCCTCGTTCTCCAAAGCTCATCTTCTTGGCAGTCGTGTGGTTGCCAGGGGTTACCGGAGCTGGCTCTGGCTGTCTCCATGGCGACTGTTGGTGCTCCGGCCCCCTCAGCCTCGCCTAGGGGAGGGGGGCGGGGCTTGGCCGGCAGCTTTGGAGCCCCGCCCCCAGAGAGATTGAGGCTCTGCCCCCAGGACTCCAGGGGCGCTGGGTCCCTGAAATTCCTCCATGCCTCACCGTTGCATGCTCCCACTTCTCTTGTCCCCTCCCTGCTGTCCCCTCAGGTCCCCCCATCTGCGATGTCCTTTCCTTGACCCTCTTTCTTCCTCT
Organism: Grampus griseus; assembly: GCF_964374135.1. Taxonomy (NCBI): domain Eukaryota; kingdom Metazoa; phylum Chordata; class Mammalia; order Artiodactyla; family Delphinidae; genus Grampus; species Grampus griseus. Next base: position 161,572,611 of record NC_139019.1, on the reverse strand, counting down.
GCCCCATCCTCTCTTCCTTTTCTCCCCTGAGTTCCCATGTCCTCCCCCACCTACCCACCCCATCTTCCCCAGCCCCCGTTCCTCTCTGGTCTCCCCAGTTCCTCCTCTGAGGCACCCCCTCCCCTCAAGTTCCTCCCGCATGGGGATTGCTAGGGTTCCAGCCCCCCATGTTCCCCCGGATGCCCCCATATTCCCCTCCAGTTCACTCCCATTGCCCCTTCCAAGTCTTCTCTTTAATCCTTCTTCCTCTCTGTCATACCTCTAGCTCCCCCTGAGACCCCCAAGCCCCCCAGTCCCCTGGACTGAGCCCACTGGTCTCCCTTGCTTTACACCCACGTGTCCCCCTCCTCCCCTCACAGCCTCCCCTCACGTTTCCGCCCAGGTCTCCCCCATCACTCCCCTCCCCTTGCGGCTGCGGCTGGACAGCTGGGCACTAAGTTTAGCCCTTGGCAGGTACACGTGGGCTCTGGTTACTTTCCAGGAGGCTGTGGGTACCGGGCCCGGCACTGCCTGGCCTGGGGAGTCCCTGGGCCTTGGTTTCCCTACCCTGGAGGAGCGGCCCTTGGCTACCAGTGCTGATGGCCGCCCGCCTTCTCACCCGTAGCCCCTAGCCAAGCGGTGCCGCCTCCAGCCTAGAGATGCCGCCAAGATGCCTGAGAGCGCCTGGAAGTTTCTCTTCTACCTGGGCGCCTGGAGCTACAGCACCTACCTGCTCTTCGGCACTGACTACCCCTTCTTTCACGACCCACCCTCCGTCTTCTATGGTAGGGGACCTGCAGGGCTGGGGCAGGTTGGGGGAGGGCCCTGTTCTGAACTCAGAGAAGGGTACATGGGGGAGCTGGACACTCATCAGACATCCCATGCTGGATGTCTGCTCTGAGACAAGGGCGATGAAGGGGCCCTGGGGCCAGAAAAGGGGGCACCTGTCCCTGTCAGGACTCCGGGAAACATCCTAGAGGAGGGGACCCCTTGTGTGGGCCCAGGCAAGCAGTCCAACACGTGCAAAGGCCCTGGGGCTTGCATGAGCTTGATAATATGGGGACGAGAGGAGGATGGCAGGAGCTTGAGTTTCGTCCTAAATGGGATGGGTTTGTGGATTATAAAAAACCTTCTTCTGGCTGCCATGTGGAGACAGATGAATCTTGGGTAAGGAGGGGAGCTGGGCCCAGGGGTTAGGCAAGGGACCAGTGTGGCTTGGACCAGCTTGGCAAGGAGATAAAGGTGGTGAGAAGTGGCTGCATCCATTGATTGGATTCGACGTGGGTGTCATCAAGGCCTGAGCTCTGGGTGGGATGGGCAGGAATTTGACTGCAGTGTCCTCTGTTACCAACCGGCAGGCCGATGTAGAAAACTCAGTCTGCGACGAGGGGTCAGGCTTCTCTACTCTTGTGCTGACCACCCAGACCGTGTATCAGGGACACACATGGACGTGTTTCCTGCCGTGTGATATAAACATCCTGGGAGGGCTCCTGGTGGCACCAGGGAGCTGGGCATGGAACCCCTGCGCTGCACCTGTCTGTCTTGTGACCATGCTGCCCACATGGCCACTTTTCCCGTGTAACACACGCACATTTCCCGTGTCATAAATCCCTAGAGGGGAGGTTTGAGCTGTCATTCAATTTTCCTTTATGAGAATGAACTGTAATTGAACTCTCTCTCTGTAATTGAAGTTTCGAGCATGGAGTTGCCTCTGGTTCCTGCTTATAAATTATGCTGTGATAGCACACTTGCAAGTTAGCTGCTTCTCTGCAGGCACGCTTACTGAGTACCTACTGTGTACCAGGTGCTGTGCTGACACAACTGTGAGTAGGTCAGAGAAAGCCCCCCACCCCTGTGTTTTGGGGTGACAGATCTGTTAAAGTGAAACAGGAAATCTGTTAACGGTGATAAGTGCAGATGAGGAAACTTGAGTGAGCAGAGGAGCATGGGATGTGGGGTGTCTAGGAGGTGGGGAGGAGGGCATTTTCTACAGGGATGGGGATGGTCCCACCAAAGGTGACTTTTGAGTGGGGACTGGGAGGAACCTGGGGCAGATGGGAAATGCAAAGGCCACTGTCGGACAGACACGCTACTGGCTGATCAGAAGCAGCAAGGAGCCCAATCAGGTGGGGTGGGAGCAGTGGGGGTCTTTACCATAGGGCCACGAGCAGAGGGGGGACGTTGACAGGACGACCTAAGGGTGGGGCTGAGGGCAGGAGCCGGTGTGCTCTGCCCAGGACAGGGTTGTGGTGGGGAGAGAAGTGGCTGATTTAAGAAATGTTTTGGGGCTTCCCTGGTGGCGCAGTGGTTGAGAGTCCACCTGCCGATGCAGGGGACACGGGTTCGTGCCCCGGTCCGGGAGGATCCCACATGCCGCGGAGCGGCTGGGCCTGTGAGCCATGGCTGCTGGGCCTGCACATCCGGAGCCTGTGCTCCGCAACGGGAGAGGCCACAACAGTGAGAGGCCTGCGTACCGCAAAAAAAAAAAAAAAAGAAATGTTTTGAAAGCAGAATTGATAGGATTCACTGCCAAACCATAGGTGGGTGTGAGAGAGAAGGAGGATGGGGCTGGCCCCAGGGTCTAGGGGGCTGAGGGTGGGGCAGGTTTGGGGGAGACCAGGAGCTGGGTGTGGGATGCCCAGGTGGCTGATCCTGGAGATCGGGGAGGGGGATGAGGCAGGAGTGACATGGAGAGGCCAGAGCAGCAGGCGGGGTGTGTGTGGAGAGGAGGTTGGAGGTCCACAGACAGAGCCCGGCCCACCTCACCCCACAACGTGCAGGGAGGTGCAGACGCAGCCCAGATGGGGAATTATCTGCTGCCCTCTTCCCTCTGCCCCAGATCTGGGGCCCAAAGCTGGAGAGGGGGTGCTCTCCACTGTAGCAGTCTCGCCAGTGTGATAGGTGGAAAAGAGGGTGTCCCGTTTCCACAGAGGGTGCCTCCGCGTCCCTTCCTTCTCAAAAGGGACAGAGACACTTGGCAGGTGTGGGGAGGCCCCCCTCTGCTGACTGCAGCACTGCCACAAGGCTGTGCACGGAACGTGGGGGGAGACCCAGCCAGGAGTGTGAGTTTTGCTACTGAGCCCAATTGGGGAGCCCTGGACATGTTCAAGTGGGGGATGAGTGATCTGTCAGGTGTCTTTCATTTTTTTTAATTAGGTAAACTTTACATAACATAGAATTAACCATTCTATTTTATTTATTTATTTTTGGCCGCACTGTGCCGCTCGCTGGATCTCAGCTCCCCGACCAGGGATTGGACCCATGCCCCCTGCAATGGAAGCACGGAGTCCTAGCCACTGGACCGCCAAGGAATTCCCAGAATTAACCATTTTAGCCAGTCACAGAAACACAAATATTGTGTGATTCTACTTATGTGAGGCACCTAGGGTCGTCAAATCCATAGAGACAGAAAGTAGGATGGTGGGTGTCAGGGGCTGGGGAAGGGGGAACAGAGAGGGAGTGTCTAATGGGAACAGAGTTTCAGTTTTACAACATGGAAAAACTTTTAGAGATTGGTTGCACAACAGTGTGAATATACCTAGTGCTACTAAACTTAAAAATGGTTAAGGTGGTACATTTTATGTTATATATATTTTTACCACAACTTTTAAAACTTCACCATTTTAAAGTGAGCAGTTCAGTGGCATTTAGCACGTTCACAGTGTTGCACAAGCACCGTGTCTATCTAGTTCCGGCACATTTCCATCATCCCGAAAAGGAGACCCGTCCCCGTTAGCAGCTTGCCATCCCCCCTCTCCCAGCCCCTGGCAACCATTAGTCCGCTTTCTGTCTCTATGGATTTGCCTGTTCTATAGACATTTCATATACATGGAATCATTGGTATGTGATTGCATGTGCCCGTTTGCGTCTGGCTTCTTTCACTCAGCATAATGTTTTTGAGGTTTATTCACATTGTAGTGTGTGTCAAGGCTTCTTTCCTTTTTAGGGCTGCATAATATTCCACATGATGTGGCTACACGAAACGTGGATTTACCACATTTTGTGTACCCAGTCACCTGCTGATGGACATTTGGGCTGTTCCCCTTTTGATGATTGTGACTAGTGCTGCTGTGGACATGAGTATACGGGGGTCTCTTGAGTCCCTGTTTTCAGTTTCCTTGGGCACAGGCCAAGAGTGGACTTGCCAGATCATGGGGTCTGTGTATTCACAGCCATCGAGGCTGCTGTGGGGAGAATGGACAGTCGGGAATAGGCTCTGGAGGCCGGGAGAAGCTGGGGCAGCGCTGGGAGGAGATGACGGTACCTGGACCAGGGTGGGGGCAGTGGGGGCAGGGCAAGTGAGTGGAGGTGGGGACCGAAGAGGGACCCCCAGATAGAGGTCCAAGTGGATCTCCGTTGCAGGCAGGACCAGGGTACAGACGAAGGGCTGTCACTGAGGTGGCAGCATAGGAGGCGTCTAAGGGATAGCTGGCCTCCAGGGGGACTTGAGGGTCTAGCTCCAGATCACTGAGGCTTGGAGGGGGAGGGACAGGAGACCGGGGATGGAGCCCAGGGAGGCCGTTACGGGCTCCATCCGGGGGATGGACAAAGAAGGAGCCGCAGACAGCAGGGCACAGTCTGGAGTTCTAGGTCGATTTGGGCGAGTCCTCGGTGATGGACTGAGGAGGGGAGGCGGAGATGGTGGGGGGAGCGATGTCCCCTGGAAAGGCACGAGGCCTGAGTGCGGGTGGGCGCATGTGCAAGGGCAGGGGGCAGGAGGTGGCTGCAGGAGGGGAGGTGGAGCCGGGCCCGCTCTGCGGGAGAGCCCGCACTCATGGGCGTTGGAAAGTGTGTGATTTCTGCCTCAGCTGCTTGGCCGGCACAGCAAGGCAGGTGGCAGCCTCCATCGGTTTGGGGATTTGCTGGGAGGGCGGCACCCAGGACCGGGTGTCTTGAGCGAGCCTGGTAAGAGAAGACAGGGAAGGGGGCCTGGGGCACAGTTGGAAATTCTGCAAAGGACCAATTTCAGGGCAGGAGCACCTTTTTCTGTAGATCTATAACTGTTCTAAAAAGTAATGCCTATTCATAAACAATGATGGGTGGAGAATGGGTAACAGAAAACCAGCGACCAGAACAGCTGCAGAGATGCGTGGCACGCCCAGCATGCAGAGGACCCATGCGCGGCTTGAGGGAGTGCTCGGGGTCGCCTGCGGGTCCCGGAGGCCCTGCAGGTCCCTGACGGCACGGTCTGGCCCTCCCCAGACTGGAAGACGGGCATGGCGGTACCACGGGACATCGCGGTTGCCTACCTACTACAGGGAAGCTTCTACGGCCATTCCATCTACGCCACGCTGTACCTGGATGCCTGGCGCAAGGACTCAGTGGTCATGCTCATCCACCATGTGGTCACCTTGGTCCTCATTATCTCGTCCTATGCCTTCCGGTGAGTCCAGGAGAGGACAGGAGGGTGGAGGGCACTGGCGTGAGCAGTGGCAAGAGGCTGGCACAGGGCAGAGGCTGATGCCTGGGTGGGGGGGTATGGGGGTGTCCGTGGGAGAGGTTTCTGAAGAGAGATTCTGACGTGATGGGGCAAAACAGGTGCAGAGAGGCACCACCTGCCCCCACCCCATCTGTCCCCCTCCAGCTCCTCCTGGATGGCAACCTTGGCTGGGTCACAAAGCAAGTGTTTACTGAACACCTGCCATGTGGCAGGTGCTGCTGGGGGCACAGCCGTGAGCACAGTAGACAAAACGTTATGTTCCAGAGCCCTCTGTGGCCACCACACGTGGTCATAGTGCTTCAAGGCAGAGCCTGTGCAAACCACAGCATGCTGTATGTGTAAAAGCCACCCTGATTCCAAGGGTAAAGGAGAGTGAAAATATCTTTCAGTCCCTTTGTTATGTCATTTACATGTTGAATGACGACATTTCGGATATACTGAGTCAATTGGAATATATTATTAAAATTAATTTTACTTCTTCCTATTTACTTTTTTTTTTTAAATGCTGCTGATAGAAAATTTAAAACGAAATTGGGATTAGCAGATGCAAACTATTATATATAGGATGGATAAACAACAGGGTCCTACTGTATAGCACAGGGAACTATATTCAATATCCTATGATAAACCATAATGGAAAAGAATATGAAAAAGAATATATATATATGTATAACTGAATCACTTTGCTGTACAGCAGAAACTAACACAACATTGTAAAGCAATTATACTCCAATAAAGATATTAAAAAAATAAAAATTGAACATGGAAACTCAAAAAAAAATTTTAAAAAAAGAAAATTTAAAACGACATATACAGCTCATATTCTATTCATTTTTTTAAAATTTATTTTTATTTATTTTATTTATTTATTTTGGCTGTGTTGGGTCTTTGTTGCTGCGCGTGGGCTTTCTCTAATTGTGGCTAGTCGGGGCTACTCTTCATTGCAGTGTGCGGGCTTCTCATTGCGGTGGCTTCTCTTGCTGCAGAGCATGGGCTCTAGGTGCGTGGGCTTCAGTAGTTGCAGCATGTGGGCTCAGTAGTTGTGGCGCACGGGCTTAGTTGCTCTGCGGCATGTGGGATCTTCCCGGACCAGGGATTGAACTGTGTTCCCTGCACTGCTCCACCAGGGAAGCCCCTCAAATTCTATTCTTGTTGGACTAGCTGTGCCCTCCAGCACAGTAGCTGCCGGCCACAGGTGGTCATGTCAACTTTAATTAAACTTAAATAAAATCACACATTCTGTACCTCAGCCCAGTATGTGGCTGGTGACTCCTGTATTGGACAATGCAGATTTAGAACATTCCTATCATTCTTGAAAATTTATTAGACAGCCCTGCTCTAGAGGGTAGAATCAGATAACAACCCCCCCACAAAAAAAAACCATGAAAGAAAAGAACTAACAGTTTGTTTGAAGGTGATCACTATGGAAAATTCAAGTCGGAAGATAAGGACTGCAGAGGTGGTGAGGTGAGGTGGGGTGGCCAGGGGTGACCGGTGAGCCGAAACTGAAAGTTGGTGAAGGAAGGCTCCGGGAACACCAGGGATGTTAGGGGATGAGAACAGCCTGTGGCTGTCAGGAGGGCAGAGTGGGCATGAAGACGGTGACAGAGGTGCACAGCCACATCCAGGCTGAACTCAGGCACCACGCAGCTGTGAGGCGGAAGGCTGGATAGGGATGGGGCTCCAGCCTTCGTCAGATCCTGGTGGGGGTGCGGCCTTTCCCAGGCAAGTCTGCAGTTTGCAGCAGTGTTCAGGTTAAATGTACAAACCTGGGAGCATCAGTGAGGCAGTCATGTTGAAAGTGTGGGGTATCTGGACACAGAATGACCCAGGCCTGTGAGGGTCAGGGGTCATTGAGGGTCAGAGGTCACAGAGATGAGGAAGGATCAGAGAGGGCACTTCCAGGGAGGTTCCTGAGCCTGGGGTGTGGCTGCCACAGGACGGGTGCAGCCTGGGTGTTACTGCTGACCTAGCCCTGTGAAGGGGGGATGGGCAGGGCAGATGGGCCAGGGAGGACAGCTCTGAACAGACCCACGGGAAGCCTGGAGGGGTGGCCAAGGGGGCCTGTGCTTGGGAGCCTCGGTGCGGGTAGGGGTCCCAGGGTAACCAGCCCTCTCTCCTCTCCCGATTTCCTCCTCAGGTACCACAAGGTGGGCATCCTTGTGCTCTTCCTGCATGACATCAGTGACGTACAGCTGGAGTTCACCAAGCTCAATGTCTACTTCAAGTCCCGCGGAGGATCCCACCACCGGCTTCACGCCCTGGCTGCAGACCTGGGCTGCCTCAGCTTCAGCCTCAGCTGGTGAGCCGGCAGGGGAGGAGGCGGGCCTAGTGGAAGGGGAGGGGACCTGGTGGAGGTAGGCGGGGCCAGGCCGGGAAGGAAGTGGGGCTTATGAGAGTGGGTGGAGCCAAGCAGGAAGGAAGTGGGTCCTAGAGAGGCGGGTGGGCAGGGAAGGGGTGGGTCCTGGTGAGGTGGGTGGGGGCTTGGTGAGGTGGGAGGGGCCAGACAGGGCCAGGGTGATGTGGGCGGGGTCTGGTGGGACAGCAGAGGGCACGAGTTGGGAATAAGCAAGCTGGGCAGGAAAGGACAGCACAAGAATGGAGACAGCTGGGCAGGAATGAACAAGGGTGGGGTAAGGAGACATGGATGGGTGAGGATGTGCAGGGGCAGATGGATGAGTCCAGACGGGACAGGACAGGGACTGGGGGGAAGGGGAGGGGGCTCCCCTCCCCCTCCCCCTCGCCCCCACAGCCTCCTCGACGCGCCCCTCCCTTCTGCAGGTTCTGGTTCCGCCTCTACTGGTTCCCGCTCAAGGTCCTGTATGCCACGAGCTACTGCAGCCTGCGGTCGGTGCCTGACATCCCCTTCTACTTCTTCTTCAACACACTCCTGCTGTTGCTCACACTCATGAACCTCTATTGGTTCCTGGTGAGTTGGCGCTCACAGCACCTCGCCACCCCTTTCTTCTCAGATGCCAGTCCTGTCCCGGTCCCCGGTCCCCGTCCCCAAGGAGCGCTCCAGGTGCACGCCCTTCTCACGCACTCCCAGGGAGGAGGGGCATGTTAGGCAACGTGCAAAGGGCCGGTGGCAGGAGCACCCAGCCATCAGGAGGGCAGCGAGGTCGGGGACGGGGCTCTCTTCTCACCTGTGCCTTCCCCTCCCACAGTACATCGTGGCTTTTGCTGCCAAGGTGCTGACGGGCCAGGTGCGCGAGCTGAAGGACGTGCGGGAATATGACACAGCAGAGGCCCTGAGCCCGAAGCCCAGCAAAGCTGAGTGAGTGTGGAGGGGCCCCCAGCCCTAGTTCATTCCTTAACCACGTCCGTCTGATCGAGCGCACTCTGTGGGTAGGCCCCGGAGACACGGCAGCGGATGAGGCTGATGCCGACGCTGCCCCCCCCGGAGCCTGCATCCAAAAGAGAGACTGCGACAAAGGCATGGACGATGTAGCGACAGAGTTAGATGCTGTCAGGACAGACAGCGAGGAAGGTGGGGGTGGAGAGGTGAGGGGTGAGAATCAGGGTCTCGGTGGTGGGAGCCGTGAGGGCCAAGCCCAGTGCTGAGGATCAGCTGTTTTCCAGGCCTGACGGCAACCTCTAAGCAGGTGGCAGTGGAAGGGGGCGGTGAGGGGGTGCCATGGGCAGCCCAGGGAGCCCGGGCTCTGTTCGGGCTAATACCCTCTGGTCCAGCGGGGCAACCACTGGTCAGCCAAGCAGGAGATGGGGCCGGGGGTTCGGGCCCAGGTGGGATTTGTAGGGATGACGAGCCAAAGGGGCCTCTTCGACCGTCCTGGAGGTAGGGGCCTCGGGACTGCCAGCCCTGGGATGTGAGCCAGATGGCGCCCAAAGCCCCTGGCCTGGAGGGGCCCCAGGAGTGAATGGAGGCAGGTTGGGATGACCAGCAGGGTCCAAGGTGTGCAGCGCCTCACAGTCAATGTGAGGGGTGGTTGAGCAGCACTGAGATGGGGGCTGCTGAAGGCTCGCAGGGCGCTCCCCAGCAGACCCTCTGATTTGACCCCTGGGAGGTCATCAGTGACCAACCTGGGAAAGATGGTTTCGGGGAAGCAGTGGGCACAGAGTGCAGTGAGGTGTGGGTCAGAATGGGCAGGGAGGAGGATGAGAGAAGCAGAGATTTTTTAAAAATCTCCTTGAAAGACATGAGAAGGGGAGCAAAGAACTGGGGGAATTGCCAGAGCAGCCAAAAAGCCAGCGCCCAGGTTAGAGGGGAGTCAGGCAGGTGAGCAGGGATTGTGGACACAAGAGGGCTGGGCCGCAGGTGAGGTCACCCCAGTGGTCAGATCCCAACTCTGGGGTAGAACTAACCAGACTTGCTTTGGATGTAGATGAAATAGAAATAAAAAATTCAAAGATGACCCAAGACCTCTGGCTCGAGCTGCCATTTACCGAGATGGGACTCAGGGCAGGACCATGTGCACCGGTGGGGGTAGGGGGTTGGGAGTCTAGTTTTGAGGGTGTCGGATTGTCGATGTCCAGCGAACCTGAGTTGGGAATTGCGCGTAGAGGTCAGTGAGGTCTCACCAAGGAGTCTGACCAACCCTCAGAGGCTTCCAGAAGAAACAGTGATTAAAGAGAACTCCAGGGGTGAGGTTGGGGAGGCACCTGCTTGGCTAAATCTAAAACTGAAAGACCTTTCTGCTGTAAAACAGTGAACTCCTAGAGATGTCCTTGTAAACGCAGAGCCCAAGGCAAAGAGCAAGCCAGACCACCTAGCTCCACCCTGCTCCCTGCTCTGTCTCCCCCAAGAATGTCCAGCCAGAATGTGAGTTGGGAGGCTGGCGCCTCCAGCCCCAAATGACAGCATTCCCACTAGGATGGCAAAGAACAAACTCCATACAGAAATGACAGGGGACTGGGGACATGCTGCCATGGTTGGCCCCATGGGCACCACCTGCAGAACCTGGTCCCTAAGGATGGCTAGAGTTAGCACAGTTGGGTATAAAACAAGATGGGATAAAAAGCAATGAGAATGTGGAATGTGCCACAAAAGAGCTGGTCAGGACACCTGAAAATCGTCAGGTCATGGAAAACAAGAGACTGAGGAACCGTCAGCTCAGATTGACTGAATGCAATGTGGGATCCTGGACCAGAAAAGGGACATCTGTGGAAAAACTGGTGAAATTCAAATAAAGTCTATGGTTTAGCTCATAGCAATGTTCTAGCATTGGTTTCTTAGTTGTGATAAATGCACTGTGGAGATATAAAGTGTTAACGTTCGGGGAGACTTGGGCAATGGCTACCGTGGAGCTCTTTATGCTATCTCTGCAAATCTAAAATTATTCTAAAATGAAAAGTTTATTAAAAATGTAAAAGGCATGAGAGACCATGAAAAACAGCATTGGATGTTAAATATATTTCTTTCCTAGGGCTGCCGTAACAAAGTACCACAAACTAGGGGGCTTAAAACAACAGAGGTTTATTCTCTCACAGTTCTAGAGACCAGAAGTCTGAAATGAAGGTGTCAGCAGAGCCACTCTTGCTCTGAAGGTCTTCCTTGCCTCTTCCAGTTTCTGGGGGTTCCAGATGTTTTTTGGCTTGTGGCTGCATCACTCCAATCTCCATTTCCTGTCTTCAAATGGTCTCTCTGGCTCTTATAAGGACATTTGTCATTGGATTTAGACCACTATGATCTCATCCCAAATTCCTTCACTTAATTACATCTACAAAGACTCTTTTTCCAAATAGAGTCACAGTCACAGTTCTAGAGATTAGGATGTGGACATATCCTTTTAGGGACCACCATTCAACCTATTATAGATGTTAAGTCTCCAACAATTAGATACAGCTGAAAAGAGAATCAGTGAATTGAAAGCTGCGGAGAAATTACCTAGGATGCAGCCTAAACAAATGGAAAATATGACAGCTAGAATAGTAAGAATTATGTGGCTGAGTCCTAATAGGAGATAGATAGACAGGGAGAGACAACATGAGAAGACATAATGCTGAGAATTTTTCCAGAAAGTGACAAGACATAAATCATAAGCAGGATGAATACAAAGGCATCTGGGCCCCAGACACATCATAGTGAAATGTGAAACAGCTACAGAAAAGAAGAGATGACCTACGAAACAGTGACAGACTAACAGCAACGAGGGAAGCTGGAAGACTGGAGTCAGATATCACCTCAAATGCTGAAAGGAAGTAACAAGAAACCGGGACTCTTATACACAAGTTTAAAAACAGTTACTCAAGAGAAAGGAAACCTGTTGGCTTGCATGAGATCCTGGGTTTGGTCCCCAGCATCCCCACCAAAAAAAAAAAAAAAAAAAGGATATCCGCAGGAACAAAAACTAAGAAGGCTTACCATTCACAGATCTTCTCTAGGAGAATATTTCAGAAAACTACCCCAAGAGATAGATCAGCAGAGAAATTGATACATATCTGGGTAAAAATTTTTTTAACGCCTAATTTGAGAGATTTTAAAAAATTAGAGCTGAAATATTTAATATTATTGAAACAGGATTGGTGGCTTTGCATTTTGCAGGAGGGTAGGGCATTACCTTTGGGCTATATTGAGTATTTATGTTAACACTATTAGGGTGTAGAGGGGAGAATGGAACCAAAAACAGGTACAACAAAGTAAATGCAGGAAAGGAAAGCTAGAAAAAGCAGGGTAAGTAATGCAGAATGAGGGTAGAATCTCAACTACTGCGCATGCAAATAAACACACATGGAATAATCATGACAATTACGCGACTGGGCTTTTAAATAAATCCATCTCTGACCTGGTCAAAAGACTTCAACTCCAGGATAAATAAAAGTTGTAAGTAAAAAGACAGGAGGAGGGCTTCCCTGGTGGCGCAGTGGTTGAGAGTCCGCCTGCCGGTGCAGGGGACACGGGTTCATGCCCCGGTCCAGGAAGATCCCACATGCCGCGGAGCGGCTGTGCCCGTGAGCCATGGCCGCTGAGCCTGCGCGTCCGGAGCCTGTTGCTCCGCAACGGGAGAGGCCACAACAGTGAGAGGCCCGCGTACCGCAAAAAAAAAAAAAAAAAAAGACAGGAGGAGAAAGGTGTAATTTTTGATGTGAAAGGATCCGCATGATGCAGCCCTAAACTGTGGCGAGATGGGACCACAGGAGGTAAAGTCCACGTTCCTCATCAGGCAGCTCCGAAGCAAGAACAGATGTTCTTTTTAAGCACAGGAACACTTCTCAAAATTGAAAAAAACCAGGGGCAACCTCCGTTGCTCAGAACCAGGATCGTGCAGACCATGTATGATGAAAATGCGGTTAGATTTGAAAACAATGACTGAGAACCACTTTGAAGGACCCCGGAGTGGAGAACAAATCACGTGGCAAAGCAGCACTGAGGCCTTCTTTGCTCCTGCTGGTTCTCTCTTCTGAACCCCCTCCATGGGGCCCCTCCTGGACCTCTGTCTTCGGCCCCCTGCAGTGGCCCCTGCACCCTGGTCACGACCTCGGTCTGAAGCCCCCATCGTTCTCTTGGGCTGCTGGGACCGCCATCCATCGGGGGCCCTCACCCCGCTCTGGGTCTGCTGACCTGCCTGAGGCTACCCCACCCCTCCGTACACCGGCTTTCTCCTCCGTGACACTCTCAGCTGCCCCCGCTGTATCTGAAGAGCCATGACCCGCACATCTGGTCCTCGCTGCAGCACTAATGGGGGCCAGGGGTCCTCAGCGATGCCTGGGCAGTGCCTGATCTCCTGAGACTCTTCCTTCTCCTCGGCCACCAACTGTCCTCACCATTGTCCCCTCACCCGATGACTTGGCTTCCGTGTCCCCAGGAAAGCAGGGGTAGCCGGATGAGGACATCTACCCTCTAGTGCCGGCTGGCTGCTTTGGTAGATGGTCCGTCTCCCTCTGAGGCCACCGTCCCGGGCCACCGATGTCCACCCCTTTGCCTGCTCAGGGACATTCTGATCAAGAAGAGAAACCTCCTCTCTCCGCTCCGCTTACAGACCAGCACCCCCTTCTCCTCCCTTCTCGAACCCAGCTCCCTCTGGGGTCTTCCCCCCACCACCCCGAGACCACTCCTGTCCGCTCCACTGATGCTAAACAAATCTGGTGGTCACTCCCCCCCGCCTTTTTTTGAACAGTTTTATTGAGATGGAATTCACACACCATGCAATTTGCCCATTTGCCGTGTAGAAGTCAATGTTTTTAGTCCATTCACAGAGTTGTGAAACCATCACTGCGGTTTTAGAACATTTTTGTCACCCCCGCAAAAGAAACCCCATACCCAACCCAACCTCTCCTTTTGCAATCGCCAGTCTGCCTCTGCTCCCTGCTTCACTTCCTTTTTTTTTTTTTTTTTTTAGTATTTATTTATTTACTTGGTTGCACTGGGTCTTAGTTGCGGCTCGCAGTCTCCTTAGTTGCGGCACGTGGGCTCCCGCTTCACTTTTTAGTGCCTTCCTGCTCCGCATCTGGCCTCCCCCTCTCCCAGGGCCCTTTCACTTAATCCACCCCGACTTCCAAGTTTCTCTCCCAGCTCACAGTGCTCCTCTGAGTGCCATTGTCTGTGTCAGTGTCTGCTTGACATTCCAAGCACCTTCTAAATATCCAGAATCAACCCCCATTCCCACCGCAAACTACCTCTCGTGAACATTTGTCCATCGCACTTGATGGCAACTCAGGGTGAAAACCTTGCAAAACCCTAGGGAGCCCCCCGTCTCTCCCTCTCCTCCTTATCCTCAAGGAAACATCCAGAATCCACCCGAGTCTCTGCCTGCCCACATCCCCCTGCAGCTTCCACCCTCGTCCTGATTTTCTCTTTCCCGCTGTGGTGCACTGAGACGAAAAAGTGTAAATCTGATTCTGCAGAGAGGCCGTCTCGCCCTAGTTGGGTACTCCCCTCCCCCGCAAATACACTGTTTTTGAGGAGGGAGGGGGCACTTGGAAGCTTGTGCAGAAAAACAAACCAGAATCACCACAGGAAAGCTCTGATAAAGAGGCACAGTGCGGGGGTACGGATCCTTGGAGGTATTAAACCTTCTATAGAAGTATAGGAATTAAAACAGTGGGAACAGAGCTGAGCCCATCAAACTTTAGCAAAGAAGCATCCCGGGAGGGAAGGAAGAACTGTCGATGGGACGCTTGCTTGGTAACCATCTTTATCTCGCATGAGCCCCCAGTGCAAACTCCCAAAGCATCAAAGATGTTGATGCAGAAATGGAAGCTGTGCAATCAAAGAGTCGAAATGAGAGACTGTGCCGTCCAGCAACTGAACTATGAGAAGACTCAAGAAGCTGGGAACCCCACCTCTGCTCTGTCTAAAAGACCAACAGGCAAAGCTGAAGATATAGGACAGATGGGAGGTCCACGGGGGGCTTATCTCTGATCTCCCAGATAAAGGGCTCCCGCGGTGGCAGCGAGACAAAACAGCAGCCCACGGAGAAGTGGGCCGAGGGCGGGAGGTGTGCTCCCAGGAAGGGGCATCCAGTGGCTCCAGCCCCAGGGAAGAGCAAACTAAAGTGACTGAGACCATCTTCTCCAGGAAAGTCTTTATGTTCTCATATGGAACGGTCTCTGAGCTAGAGTGCTCCACAAACCAAAGGGCTGCAGGGTACAGTAATGCACATATGCTAGTATCTGAGGATACACAGAAGTCAAAGGGTGGTAGATCCCTAGGAGCCGCTCGGTTGAACTGTGAGTTTTCTATGCTTTCTGAGGTCTAGACCGTGAGAATATATTACTGGCTCAGAAAACTTAATACAGTTGTACATAAACTAGACTGTAGAATTCACTTTAGCAGAGACTGATGGACCATGTGCAAAGGCACGAAGAGTTCTCATACGTGGGAATAGGAATGGTCAATGGTCGTGACCGTAAGACTGCGGGGAGATGCTGTCTTGGCATCAGCAGGCTGGCCAGTTAAACAGGACACAACACCGAGCAAGTGATGGCAATAGCGGTGAGGGGCAGGGGTAGACCTGTTGAGTCCAGTAAGGTGGGCCTGGGCAGATCCCCAGGGTGCAGGTCCCCTCCCAGTCGGGACCCCAGAGACCTGCCACTAACACAGGCAGGGAAGATGGAATTAAGGAGATCATCAGTGCACATGGGAGCGATCTCGGTGGCACATTTTTGGAAAATTGAGGTGCAGGAGAAGACATCTTTGTAGACAGTTTGAAATATGCAAACCATGAACGTTGTTTAGACGTTAGGGGTCTTTCTCTGGGATCTTACAGTACTGATTCGTTTTAAAACACTACATAACTTGTTTTAAGGACATGGAAGCAAAGAAGGGGCTGTGGCAGGTGTAGACAGAGGGCAGTGGATGGAGAATCATGGGCTGGGAAGCCTTTCCTGGTAGGGCCATTGTAGTTGGGGAGGAGCCTGCCCGGTGGGATAGCCGGGGGCTCTGGCCAGTTCTGCCTCCCTGGGAGAGGAGGAGGATAAAGCGCTGGTCCAGGTCCAGGCGATGGGCTTAAATCAGGCAGAGGTTGGTAGGTGACTTTTGCCCTCCAGCAGCCGCGGGTGGCCCAGGGGGGAGGGGAGAGGAGGGTTTAATTGTAGGAAGGAGCAGGGACCACTTGCCCAGCAGGCAGATGGCAGGGTCTTTTGGCCTTGTGGGCTGGGAGGAAGAATGGGGCGGGGCTGGGAAAAGGAGGGCAAGGAGGGCGGGACGGTGGTGGGAGGCGCTACGTGGTGGCAGGGGGTCCCTAGGCTAACCTGGGCCGGTTCTGGCTCGCAGGAAGCCGCTGAGGAATGGACTGGTTAAGGACAAGCGCTTCTGAACCCCTCGACCCCGGCCCCGCCGCCCAGGACCCAGCCCCACCCAACCTCGCCCTCGGGGACCAGCCACGCGGCTGCCCCATTCGCCCCCTGTACCCTGGCCCTATCAGGCTCCGCCCCCGCCGCAACCCACCCCGCCCTGGCCACTCCCGGGACCCCTGCCCCGCCCCCTCGAGACCCCGCCCCCGTGATTGGTCCCTATTCGACTTCAGGATCGCGGCCACGCCCCCCGAGACCCTGACCTGGCCCAGGTCTTTCCAGGGACCCCGGTCCCGCCCCCAGCCCGCAGGTCCCGGAGCCCACCAGCCCCTGAGCACTCGCCCGGCCGCCGCCTGTGACGAAGATGCCACCGCTGTGCCGGCGTCCGGGCCGCCACGTCCTTCTTCTCCTACTGGCCATGCTGCTGCCCTCGTCACCCCCGGCCCGCGCCCCCGCGCCCCCGGGCCCCGCCGCCGCCCTACTCCAGGCTCTCGGGTTTCCCGACGTGCCCCGGGGCGCTCCCAAGTCCCGGCCTGTACCCCCTGTCATGTGGCGCCTGTTCCGCCGCCGGGACCACCAGGAGGCCAGGGCGGGCCCTCGGAGGACGCCCCTGGGGACTACCCTGCGGCCGTGCCATATGGAGGAGCTGGGGGTCGCCGGAAACATCGTGCGCCACGTCCCGGACCGCGGTGAGTGGGGTCTGCGCTGGGGGCGTGGGTCTGGGAGGCCGATACCCCGCTGGGCGCCCCGAGCCCGCCACGAGCCTCCAGCGGCGCGTGAGGAAGGCCGGAGAGCCCTGAGGGTCGCCACCCTCCCCGTCCAGCCCGCAAGCAACCTGGGCCTCTGAACTCCCTCAGCTCCTCCGCGTGGACACCTGCCGGGACAGGGGATGGGGTGGGGGAGTAATCCGAAGGCCAGGCTCCCTTGCACCGAGCAGGGCCCCTTGCTTGCAGCTGAAGCCCTGCCCCCACTCCATCCCACCCCCTCTGCCGCTTCACACCACTTGATGCCTTCCTGCAGATGCCACCCGCCCTAGCATCGCTTCCCCACTAGCCCCATGCGTTCGCTCATTTCCCCCCCCCCCACCTCCCCACCCCCGCCTATGTCCCCAACGGCGGGCTGGCCGCCCTACACTGGTCGGGGCCTCTTCCTTGCAAGTGACGCCCTGCCCCCACTCCATCTCCCTCACCCACCGCCGCTTCACACCATTTGACGCCTTCTAACAGATGGTGCGACCCCCAGCTCCGGTCGCTCACCTTCCCCCGCTGTCCCCAACCAAGACCCATTCGCGGGCCGGTCGGCACCGAGTGGGGACCCAGCGCCAGCCGAGCCCTCTCCCTTCCTCCCCAGGCGCGGCCGCCCGGCCCCCGGAGCCCGCCTCAGCTGCGGGACAGTGCCCTGAGTGGACCGTCGTCTTCGACCTGTCGGCCGTGGAGCCAGCCGAGCGCCCGAGCCAGGCCCGCCTGGAGCTGCGCTTCGCGGCTACAGAGGCGACGGCGGGGACGGCGGGCGGCTGGGAGCTGAGCGTGGCGCCGGCGGGCGCGGGCCCCGGGCAGGTGGTGCTCCGCCAGGCGGTGTCCGCCCTGGGAATGCCGGTGCGCGCCGAGCTGCTGGGCGCCGCCTGGGCCCGCAACACCTCGGCGCCGCGCAGCCTCCGCCTGACTCTGGCGCTGCGTCCCCGGGCTCCCGCTGCCTGCGCGAGCCTGGCCGAGGCCTCGCTGCTGCTGGTGACCCTCGACCCGCGCCTGTGCCACCCCCTGGCCCGGCCGCGGCGCGAGGCCGAGCCCGCAGTGGGCGGCGGCCCTGGGGGCGCGTGTCGCGCGCGGCGGCTCTACGTGAGCTTCCGCGAGGTGGGCTGGCACCGCTGGGTCATCGCGCCACGCGGCTTCCTGGCCAACTACTGCCAGGGCAAGTGCGGGCTGCCCGCCGCACTGTCCGAACCCGGCGGGACGCCCGCGCTCAACCACGCTGTGCTGCGCGCGCTCATGCACGCGGCCGCCCCTAGCGCCGCCGCCGGCCTTCCCTGCTGCGTGCCCGCGCGCCTGTCGCCCATCTCCGTGCTCTTCTTCGATAACAGCGACAACGTGGTACTGCGGCACTACGAAGACATGGTGGTGGATGAGTGCGGCTGCCGCTGACCGGGGGCGGGCGGGAGAGGGCAACAATAAACACTGCGTGGTCCGCTCTGCTGCCTTCTCGGGTCTTGTCACCTGGGAGTGGGGAGGGAAGCAGCTATGTCCATCACCATCGACCACCAGGATGGTGGGTGGAGGTCCTACAAGTGACGCCGCCGGCGCAGCCTTCCCAGAACCCATCTCTAGGGGGCCCAACGTCTAATGTACACGGGCCCCAGGAACCGACCCTGCGTAGGCCCAGATTCCCCAACTCCCGTCCCTGCTGCACAGGTTTGGCCCATCTCAGCTTTGCCGTTGAGGTGGCTCCGAATCCCCCACCCCCAACCAGGCAGAACCCCAAACCAAGTGCTCTGCCACCCCCTGTAGTTATCCAGCCCCAGTGTGAATGCAGAGCTGTTTATTAAGATTTTATTGGTGACAAAAGAAGTTAAAACAAATTGACCGAAAATCAAAAAGTTACATTGCCTTGGTACAGATGCTTCTTGATTTGGGGGACTCATAGCAACTGTTGCTAAGGTGGAGAAAAAAGCAAACAGCACAAAGCAGAGGCAAAGCATTCCAAGGAACAGAACAGGGTGGGTGGGTGTGTCACCCATGGGGACAGTGCACAAGGGGTCATAGCAAAAACCTATCCAAACTCTATGCAGCTACCAAAAGAAGTGGGAACCGAAAGCACTACAGCAATGGTAATAAATAAGAGGCCTTGCCAGAAGGAAGGTGGCCTGTGTGTCCCCCGTCTCTCCCATGTACCAGCTGGAATCTGGAGGCTTTGGGATAAGGCACATGGGGAGGGGGATGCTGGGGGTCAGGGTCATCAGGGCCTGGATAGGCAGGGTTAGGGTTAGACAGTCCCCAACTAGGTCCCGCCAGGGAGGCTAATCCCCGTCGCGGTGTGCGAAGAGCTGGGGGTGACTCCACCAGCAACAATAAATGCAAGTTGCAACCCAGACCCAGGCAGAGGCCCCTTGTACCACGTGATGTGACAACTCCTTCAAGCCCTTCGGCACAGAACCAACTTATTTCAGAAATGTATCCCCTTTCCCCGCCAAAGTTAAAATGACCCCACCTCATCAAAACTGTGCCCACAGGTAGAAGGGCTCCAAACTAGTCAGGTAGGGTGGGGGAACAAGAGGGGATGGGGCATTCAGTGAGCCTAACTGGCCACAGCGACGGTGGGAGCCTCCCTGGGAACGGGGACAGATCCTCCTGGCTAGTGCTTTCCACCAAATCCTCAGGAAGGACCCTGGGGAAGGAGCCACTGGCCAGGGAACTGCCATCTTCCTGCCCTCTGGCCTCACGGCCAGTCCTGCCCGAGGCCCCTCCTGCGGGGCCGAGTCCACGGCACACGGGAAGCGCTTTGCTTCTCGGAGTCCAGCAGAGACCACGGAGTCGCCTGCCCGGCCCGGGACCATGCTCCCTCACTGCCCTGACGTACAGGGAGAAGCTGCTGGAAGCTAAAACTGGAAAAAAAAAAAAAATCCTCCTCCCGTCACAGGTGTTGATCCTAATCTTGAGTTGTTTTGGCATGTTTAAACTTCGTTTCTGGAAGCTTCTCGCATCTCCCAGGTCCACCACTAAGATTTGAGAGACAAATTCAGGAAAGTATATTTTTCAGTACTCCTTTGAAAGAATCTTTAAAAAACAAACAGAAAAACACAAACCACCATATTTTCTTTAAATGAAAACCCTCCTAGAACACAGGCAGTTGTGAGCGCGGCGATATCAGAGCCAGCGTGGACAGAACCCACTCTGAGGGGCTCTCCCGGCACGGCCGCCACCGCAAGGAGCCTGCTCAGCACAGAAACGCGTAGTTTTTCCTGCTAAAACGTAGTCCCCTTTCAATAAAAGAGAAAAAGAAAGAAAAGAACAGAGGAAAGGGCTACTCTGAGATGAGGGTCTTCCTCCCTCCGCCCTGGTCGCAGACCCAGGTGTGGACGCAGCGGGCGAGCGCTGGGCTCCTCGGCGAGCGGGGCTGGCGGGGCTCGCTGGCGGGCGGTCCTCCGTGGCCGCCCCACCTCCCGCTCTCCCTTCTCCGTCTCCTCGCCGCCACGTGCCAGCAGTGGGCGCTCGCTCTGTCTCGGGCTCCTCTCTCCCTCGGGTACTCCTCTCCCTCTCCTGTTGCTCACAGTGGTGCTTCAGTTTTAGCAGTGGAAAACAGGTATCCATTTATTTTTATTTTTTATTACCCAGAATAAGATGCTGATGGACTAAGCCACGTAGCTTAGCTCTTCCGCTGCCACCTGTTGGGGAGGGAGGGAGGGCAAGAGGCTTCAGAGAAAGTGGGAGCTGGGGCAGCTCCCGGGCCTGGCCCAGAAGGCACGGACGGGGCTTTCTCCCCGACTCCACTTGGCACCTGCGTCCTCATGTGTTAAACATGACCTCAGCGACCGGCCGGGTACCCAGACCAATGACTTCCCACCCGGAGAGAAGGCAGCCAAGAGTTAAGGCTGCTGAGCCTGTGTTGTTCAACAGCGGTACGCCCCTTCTCCCAGCATCACTGCATCCCATTTTCCCTGCACACGGTCAGGAAGGGGCAGAGGAGCAAGCCCCAGGCCTATGCTTGCCCTGCTCGGCCTCGTTACAGATGGAGAACCATGAGGCCCCTTCTCCCAGCATCACTGCATCCCACTTTCCGTGCACACAGTCAGGAAGGGGCAGAGGAGCAAGCCCCAGGCCTATGCTTGCCCTGCTCGGCCTTGTTACAGATGGAGAACCATGAGGCAGGACCCTCGCGGGCACCTAGAAGCACCCCGAGGCACCCGTGCACCTAGGAGCTGGGGCCCTCGCCACCCTCACGACCTGCCTCGTCAGGGCGAGGGGTACGTCCACTTCCTGGCTGCCCACCAGGAGCAGCTCTAAGATTCTCTCTGGAGAGGACCGTGGCACAGACGGTGTGCATGAAGTTCACATCCCCCAGACACTAAGAAGAGGTGCAGGGACCCAGAGTGACAGGTGACAGGATGCACTGGCCCCTCGAGGACTTGAGACTCCCATATTTCCCAAATTTTCCTACAAGTCCAGATCCCAGCGAAGACCTCCTCCAGAGGCCAGCTTGCCTTCTAATACTGGGACAGCCCCGTCACTCCGCCGTGCTGGTATGCCCGCTCCCCCTGGTACGTGGAGTCTTGCGACAGCGCCACATCAATCTGTGACTTAAACTCATCTCCAAGGTAACTGTCCTGGAAGACAAGGTTGGAGAGATGAGCACCCAGTCGAAGGATGCGCAGTCACCCTCCCAGGCTTGAGAACCTGCTCTGCGTCCAGCCCATCACCAGCCGCAGGGAATAATCTGGAAACCTATCCTCAAGCCTAAGTGGCAGGAAACCCACACTGGTTACTTCACCATTGGAGACACGCTACCCAGGACAGTATTGTGGATGGAATGTTCTAGACCTACAGTCCCCCTGCTAAGGTCTTTAGGGGTAAGTGTCACGGGGTCTGCATGTGTGAAGAGGGCTCCCTGGGCTGGTCTGACTTTTCTGTGGGTGTGAGACGTCTCAAGTTAAAGTGGCAGAGGGCTCACCTGGGACAGCTCAGGCTGGGAGAGGCCGGGCTGGCTCATCTGGGAGGGCTGGCTCATGGAGATGTAGCCCTGGGTCAGAGCGCCCTGTGAGAAGGGCTGTGACGCCACATCCTGGCTGGCCTGGCTATTGGGGAGATTCGTCTGGCTGGGCCCAGGAAGCCCAAAGCGGTTCTTCTGGCGTCCCCCACGACCAGTCTTGCCTTTTGGGGTGCCCCGGCCTGAAAGACAGCCATCCAGGGTTCCTTGAACGAGGTTTTGAGCCTCACAGACAAGCACTCCTGCTCAAAGCCTGGATGTGAACAAACTCCAAGGCCAAACTGCTTTTCCCCATGGGATGCCACTCAGTGCTCACCTGCGGCTGGCCCATTAGCTTGTCCAAAATACCCCGGTGGCGGCATGGGCGGCATGACCAGGTTGAAGGGGATGGGAATGTTCATGGCAGCCACGTGGCTGGGGCCAGCACTGATCATGCCAATCTGGTCATGGGTCTGGAAGTACATGTTCGAGGGCCGGCCTATAAGACACAAGGAGAATGGCAGGCATCACACTGCATCCAGATGAATCTGTTGCCTGCCCACAGCTGAAATGTCTGTTTGGTCCTGTCACTGCTTTGTCTGCCCCAGCGTTTCTTGGTGCGTCCCTAACGGCAAAGTCACCTGATGCAGAATCTCACAACTCAACCCCCTCCCCCTCCCTGCACCCAATAGCCTCCTTGAGGCTGGTGCCTGGGAAGGCACCTTTTCTCCCAGGGGATTCTGAGAATCACTGGCCCATGGGGATCTGAAAAACTGAAACCGCTATGCATTTCTAATTTCTTAAAAAAAAACCTTTTATGGCAAATGTTATATTCATATTACATGCTACCACTGCCACCCTGCCACCCCCCAATCAAAAGAAAAAGACCAAGCTTGACAGACCAGCAGATCTCACTGAAAGCAAAAGCCCCCAGGGCAACCTTGGGTGTAGCCAGACCCACGGTGGCATCAGGGATGAAGTATGGACCCAGGAAACCCCCAGCCACACAGGGACTCGTCAGATGTGGCGATAAGAGATCTGTTGTTCTTCAAGAACACAATCCCTGGGACTTCCCTGGTGGTGCAGTGGTTAAGACTCTGCGCTCCCAGTGCAGGGGGCCCAGGTTTGATCCCAGGTCAGGGAACTAGATCCCACATGCATGCTGCAACTAAGAGCTCGCGTGCTGCAACTAAGGAGCCCATGTGCTGTAACTAAGGAGTCCGCTTGCCGCAACCAAGACCCAGCGCAACCAAATATAAGTAAATAAATAAATAAATAAATATTTAAACAGACAAAAACAAACAAAAAAACACAATCCCTGTCTGAGCCCAGGGACAGGGAGAACACTGGGGCAGGGAAAGGGGCCTTGCCAATTTAATGTGGAAAAGGAGCAGCTGGGGTGCGCCTGCCCTCAGGGTGAGTGGCAAGCACATGAGAGGTTTAAGGCCAATGTGAAACTCGGGGAGGTGGCACAGAGTCATGGGTGAGGCAGTCACCCTCCATGCGGGCTGGTGCAGGGAAGGGTCCCAGGAGGCAGGGATCTGGGGGATGAATGGGAACCGTCTACAGACTGGCTCAGGCAAGAGTCGTCACCCCAACAGCAGGATAAGGCTCAGCCCCAGTACATACGGAAGCCTCACACAGGAAAAGCGGGCATGTGCAACCCTGAGGTCTGACAGATGGAGCTGAAGCTTGGGGAAGCCGCGAAACCTGAAATGAGGCGGTGGGTGTGACACCCCCACTGAGAAGGCGAGCGAAGGGCAGGCAAGGTGGGGTGTGAGCACAGGGGCAAACTGGCTGAGCTGCGTGCGGTATTTGTTGAGAAACTGCTGTCCATTGAGCTGTATTATTTTAAAAACATCTGGTTTTTAGAAATGGCTAAAGACCAATTATTTGATTTCTGACAAGGGAAGCTGAGAAAACTCTGTCAAACAGGCTTCTGTGGACCAAGGCTTGGGAGGCCACTCCAGGAGTAACAGGGCTGGAAGCTGTGGGTGTGGGAACGGTCAACAACTGTGGGGCCGGTCCGGTCCCCTGCAGAGACTCACCCTGGCTGCTCCGGTCATAGACGGATCCTGGGATGATGGCCTCCCGGGCATCATACATGGCTGTTGTCATGAAGCGGGCTCCCTGCAAAGGGTTTAGATAAGTGAGGAATTTATCATGTTGACACAAGGAAGAACTTCCAAAGATCTGGTGGCCTGGGAGGTGGCCAGGCTGCACTGAGGACTACCCCGAGGCTTGCCGGCTTTGGGCCTTGTGTGCTTTGGGCCTTGCCTGCCCCTCCTCACCTGACCTGGTCTTTGTTGCCAAACATTTCCGTCTCTGGGCTTCAGCTCAAGCAGCATCCACTCCCTAGGCCCCCAGAGCACCTTGGGTTTGCCAAGTTCCCTAACTGCTTGGGTCTGACTCCTAGGTGCCACCTGTGACGTAGCATCCCATGAAGTCCAAGGCCAGAAAGGCCTCAGAACAGCAGGGAGACCTGGCGTGGGGGGGCTCTGTGGGGACAGACCGGCATGCATGGCTCCTGTTCACACACTGACACTCTCGGCGCACCCTCAGCTCACACTAGTCACGTGTCACACCTGCCATCGCTCACTGCCACGTGCCTGGAACACTGGCTTGGGGAGGACGGGGTTCCCAGCAGTCTCCTCCCCGCCTCCCCGCCCCCTGCCCGCGGCTGGCCCTCACCGGGTTGATGGTGTTGACCAGCTTCCTGGGCTTGCTGAACTGCATGAGGCTCTCCCGCAGGTTGTTCAGCGGCCCCTCCACCAGCACCTTCTGCTCCTTGTAGTAGTTCAGCAGGTGGTTCCAGAGCGGCTGCTTGGACAGGGCCTTTGGGTTGCCCACAATAATAACCCCATATCTGCGAGACGTGGGCACAAAGAGTGCCATGCTTAGGGCTGCACAGTGAGCAGAGCACTACGCAGATTGGTCCAAGGCAAGAGCAAACGAACTCGAAACCCAAGTCCAGAGTAAAAGGTGCCCAGGCAGCTCTCCTGGCACCCCGCCCACCAGGCACCCCTCCTCTTGCCACACAGGAGCCTTGGGTGCCACCCTCGACCTCCCTAACCAGACGCCTGCCCCGCCTGTGCCAGTGCCCGCCGTGAATGCTGGGGACGGGTGGGTAACTGCGAGCTGAGGTGACTTTCACTGGAGCCCACCCTGTAGCTGCCGAGCCTACACCTGGGTTTATTTGAGGGCAGATTTCTGTGGAGCCCAGATGTCAAAACACCTCTGTGGGCCGATGAGCTCAGAGTGAGTCTCCTTGTTTGCAACCACGAGTCAGCCTCCTGGGCACTATGTCATAAGTGGCCCAGGCAGGCTCCACAGCAGCTTCGGGACCCCTTATGGGCCGGGCATGTAACTCGAGGCCCAAGCTGAGCTGCTAATGGATGCTCACACCCATCAGGCTGTGCTGGGACCACCCCCGCCCCTGCCAAAGCTGGCCACAAAACAAATGGGGTAACAAACGAAAACCAAGGTGCCCTCAGTGGGGAAGGGACCAACATGCGAACGTGAGCCCTGCTTGGGGCTGGTACGATGGTGGCTGTTGTCTGGTGTCACATGGGGGTAACACGGGGTCCACCTTGCCCTCTGGGTCCCTCACCATTTCAGAAAAGTTTTATTCCAGAACTGAACAAGGCAAATAGGACTAAAACATTAGACTCATGGATTAAACAACTTGACAAGGACACTCCGTTGTTGGGATGGAATTTCCTTCGAGACTGAGGCCACAGAAAGCCACCAGGACACAGAAACAAAGACAACTCATGAGTGAGACGTTCTTTCCGAATTGCTGCTGGGAGCCCTCTGACCACTAGCACTGGCGAAGCCCCTCTACCATGCCCTGTGCCCCAGCCCAGGGTGCAGCTGGGGTATGAGAATTAATAGGAAAAGAACCAGGCACTGAGCAGCCTCTTGGGCCAACCCCTCCCAGCGCCTCAGAAGGACTCCTATGCAAGAGAAGCCACCAGCAAGGCCCAACAGGACTCAGTCCTCCATACCGTGCTCTGGTCAAGGCCACATTAAGTCTCCTGGGGTCGTTTAAAAATCCAATGCCTTGGTGCTCATTCGCCCGCACACAGGAAAGGATGATGAAGTCCTTCTCGCGGCCCTGGAACGCATCCACGCTGGCGATCTCCACCTCCTGCAGGGGCAACGGTCACGGTCAGCCAATAGGCTTCCTTCAAGGACCCTTCAGCCTGGTGTGCTCAGCCTGGTGTTAAGATGCACCATCAAATCCCAGCGATGAGCCTGGGACCTGAAGCCTGCAGAGCCCCTAGGTGCTGGCCACCGGCTCACTGCGCCTCTGTTACAAGGCGGTCAAAGGTCAGTGCCTGGGGTAGGAGCCAGCAGACCGGACTGGGCGCGCGCACCTGGTAGAGCTTGGTGTGCAGGGAGCCACTGAACTGCATGTACTGCACCAGGTAGGAGCGCTGGCCCTCATAGGGCGTGATGATGCCGATCTGGTCTGGCTTGGCGCCCGCCTTCAGCAGCTTCGTGGTGATCTTCTCCACATTTGCAGCCTCCGTCCTAAGAAAATCAGGCTTTCACTTCCCAGGCTCCACCTGTGGGCTCCTGAGACCGCCCCCCCACCAAGGCTGGAGGCTGTGGGAAGCTCAGGGGCAGTTCCGCCTCCAGCACGACCCTGGGAAGGCCCTGCCCAGTGCGGCCACAGCTGGGCTGCCCATCCTTTACCAAGGGAGTCATGAGGGATAGAAAGGCTCACGCGTGGGCTTAGGAAGGATCTGCTCAACATAAAAACATACGCTGAAAAGATGAGATTGGAGTAGGCTGTTGGTTTAAGTGTCTGAACAGAATAAGGATGAGCGAGACAAGGAAAAGTTTCACCACCACATTAAACAAGACCACAGGCTAGCAGTCACTGGACAAGCCGTCACTGAAGCTAGGAGGCGCCACAGATGAATCACTGCCTACCTGTTTAGGTAGGAGGTGCCTGAGCTGGCAATCTCCTCTTGGCCCTGGGTCACGTAGAAGAACATCGGTTTATCCGGTTGGGGCCACTGGAAGTCAAACCCCTTCTTCACACGATCCGCTGTCATCGTAGAGGAGAAAAAAAGAGAATATCCTATCAGAGAAGAAAGTGTAGGCAGTCTGGACTGAGCTAAGGTGGAGAGCTGAGTGGAGGCCATGCCATCCTGGGCAGGCACACGGTGGGGCAGGAAACCGCAGGCTCCAGGCAAAAGACCCAGGTCTGCGGGCCCGGGCCAGGCCACCGAGTACCGAAACTCCCAGGAACACCTGGCACCGTGTCTGGGATGAAGCCGGCTCACTGGCTGAAAAGATCTCACTGGTTAGTGCAGTCTGTTTAAGAAACCTGTGTCTGGGGGCTTCCCTGGTGGCGCAGTGGTTGAGAGTACGCCTGCCGATGCAGGGGACGCGGGTTCGTGCCCCGGTCCGGGAGGCTCCCACGTGCCGCGGAGCGGCTGGGCCTATGAGCCATGGCCGCTGAGCCTGCACGTCCGGAGCCTGTGCTCCGCAACGGGAGAGGTCACAACAGTGAGAGGCCCGCGTACTGCAAAAAAAAAAAAAAAGAAACCTGTGTCTGCCTCAGGGTAACGAAGATATTCTATTTCCTTCCAGAAGCTTTATGATGTACCTTAAGGGACTCATATGCCCCTACAACTGGCTTTTAAGAACGACACTGTTGGGACTTCCCTGGTAGTCCAGCGGTTAAGACTCTGCACTTCCACAACGCAGAGGGTGCAGGTTTGATCCCTGGTTGGGGAACTAAGATCCCAAATGACACGCGGTGTGGTTAAAAAAAAAAAAAAGAATGACACTGTTGAGCTGACCCCATCTTGTCACACACCAGGGCCTGTGGACACATGGGTCTGCCTCTGGACTCTATGCTGGGCACTGTGCCCAGTGTCTCTGCGACTGCAGCTTTACTGTTAACTCCTGACATCTCCTAGTATGAGTTGCCACCTTCATCAGGCTCTTCATGTTCGTCTTGGGTGCCTGGTCCTTACAATTTAAAAAAATCAGCTTGTCCTGTCACATACCCCACCCACACCTTTGGGAATTCTGACTGGAGTTGTACCTGATCAACAGATTAGTGTAAGAAAACTGGTATTTTTGCATGAAAATAGCCTAACACTGATGAAGGAAGCTTGACCCATGAGAACACGTCGTATGATCCCTTTTATGTCAAGCTGAAAATGAGGCAAAGCCTCAACCTTTCAAGCGAGGGCAGTGGCTGGCAAGCTTGGTGACCTGCTCACTGCTGGCAAACGCTTAACCACCTGCTGGGGGTAAGGCGAGGGCTAATCTACAGTGCTGGCCAATTTCTGTGGTGTAAACACTCCCGCCACCACTGATGTCAGGCTATCCTGAGTCCGTGGGTCTGGGCAGGCACCCGCACTGCCCTGGACAGGGGTCACTTCAAGGCTGCAAGGAGCTGGTCAGGTTGTGCTTTTAGATGCAGGTGCTAGTTACACAGGTGTGTTCACTTAGTGAAAACTCACTAAGCTGAACACTTAGGATCTGGGCACTTTTTTACACTTCAGTAGAGAGTTTAAAAAAATATACTCATGGGCACTGATGGTTCAGCAGTGAACCACCACCACCAACCCCTGCCCTACGGAGCTGACGCCGTGGAGGTAGGTGGAGCAAGGTGGGCAAGGGTGTGAATCACGGTTAAGCGGTGGCTTTCCCAACAAGTGTCAACCGCGTCAGAGAATCACAAACAAGCTCCTCATGGCCTGGCCTTTTCTAGCCCCACCACCCAACAGACCAGCAGCATTCTAAGTGTCAAGACTGCATTGCACAGCAGCCATGGGGCCCTGGCCAGGCACGCACACTTTCGGCCTCAGTCTCCTCACCTATAACGTGGGCTAAACAGGCCGACGTGGTGGGCTGCTGGCATTAATGAGACACTAACTGGTTCTTGAATGAATGCTGGTCTCAGAACCCCTTTACACTCTGAAAAGTTGAGTTCAAACAGCTATTGTTTTTATGGATTACATCTACTGATATTTATTGTATTTTAAAACCCAGAAATCTAAAATATTTTAAAATTCATTTAAAGATAAACATATTAACTTACAAATATTTTTTTATGAAAAATAACTATTTTCCACTAAAATATATATTTAGTGAATTTTCGCAACTCACTTCACTATCTGGCTTATTCTACTCCTGTTCCCAGTCTCCCATGAGCCCTTGCAGCATGTGAGGATGGTCACAGATGCACGTGGTTGGAAAAGGGAAGCGTGTTTTATGACCTTTCCTACTACTGTGGAATTCTGCCCAATTCTACAGGAAAGCTGGACGGGAGGTCACCCTGCAGGTCAGTGACGATGGCCTTTCTACTCTGCCCTGCACCTGCATGGCCTTTGACCCCCCAGTGACTTGGGAGCACCCTTGCTGGCCACTGGAATGGCAAGTGCCTGCTCACCCCGTCAAGCAGAGCTTCCAAAGGCTGATGCACCTGACATCTGTCACCACCAAAGATCTCATCAGAAAATCCATGCAGCATTGGGAAGACTTGATCAGCTTATGCTAGGGGACATGGGTTTTCCAAAATTCTAATTTTGGTGTGAATTCTCAGATTTTATCACTGGTGATGAATATTCTCAGTTATTTTCCTTGAAGCCACAGGCTCACTTTGGTCACTTTTGGGAAAACGCCTGCTAAATACCCCAGTCTGTATAACCAGTGTGTGAGTCCTTCCTTCAAGCACCTCACACC
Source organism: Grampus griseus (assembly GCF_964374135.1). NCBI lineage: Eukaryota > Metazoa > Chordata > Mammalia > Artiodactyla > Delphinidae > Grampus > Grampus griseus. The sequence continues at coordinate 161,543,111 of NC_139019.1, read as the reverse complement.
CCTGCCAAGTTTCTTAGGAGAACGTCCTCTCCCATCACACATAGAATCACAAGAACATGCACTCAGGGATTAGTAAACTGAGTACTCTTTGCTTGTGCACCCAGGCTGGTGCCTGCCACAGGTGCGTGGTGGTGACGACACACAGCAGCCTGGTCGCACCACTGACTCATGCTGAGGCTTCTGCACCATTAGCTTAAGTGTCAGCACAGCCAAAAGGCACACGATGTCCCAGTGTTTCTACAGAAGTAGTCTGGCCTTGGTCGTGCAGAGGTCTTTGAGACCCCCATGGCCCGGACTTTGAGAACCACCGATAGAGGAAGGAGCGGGACAGGCAGTCAGCTCTGCCACCCCCTCTTGTGTGTGTTGTGTGTGATGCGCCAATGGTGGAAATGCTCGCATAGTGACTCTGAATTTTACAAGGACACAGGCTCCCCCTTGCCCACACCCCGAGAATGTCCCAGAGTGCACTTTCTGTCCCACTGACCACTGCATCTCTCTGAGGCGTCCCCTACCCACTAGCAGTCACCACGTAAGGCCACTTAAGAAGGAAGTGACAGGAGGTATTGTCTCCCCAGGCCCCCCACTCTGGGCCGAGTATTACCTGCAGTGACACCATTCTGAAGAGAGCCCTCATAGAAGATGTTGGATGGGAAGGCACTGAGCGCAGGATGCATCCGATACTGGACCTGCAGACGGATGGGACGGATGCCCAGCACCACCAGGCGCTCAAAGAGCGACTGGGACAGCCCGGCCTTGGCCGCCTTCTTGCACATCACCACGGGGCCCAGCTGGCAGTGGTCGCCCACGAGGATCAGCTGTGGTGAAAGGCCCACACAGGTAAGAAGCTCAAGCATGGAACAGCCTAGACGTCCACTCAGGGGACTAAGAGGGCCAGGGTCCATACAACCACCCGGCTATGTGAATTCAAGTGGCAAGATATGGCCTGGGGGTGGGAAAACTGCCCACCACATACATGGAACACGCAAACTTGCACTCAGAACCCACACAAAGGCACTCTGTGCCAAGTCCACCCTTCGAAGACCCCCTCAAAGGGCCTGCTGTGCATCCCTCTGTGCTCTGGCAGGGCATCAAACAGCACTACAGGACACTTAAAAACAAACCCCCAGCACTAAGAATTACACAGAACTGGAACAAGAGAGAATGCACACCAATTTTCAAACAAGACTATAATGGATGGGCTGTGGCCCACCTGCTTGGCTCCAAGGACCACAGGGACCATGCACTCTGGCTCGGTGGCCTGGGTGCTCTCGTCGATTAAAATGGATCGGAACTGCATCTTGGCGAGCCTCGGGTCCCCGGCGCCCACACACGTGCAGCAGATGACATCTGCATTCTGGGGAAGAGAGTGCGCCAGGCATCAGGGCACCTGCACGGCCAATGTTCCCAGATCCCCAAAGCAGGCAGGACGGGACACAGACACCATTCCGGTCCACGCCCTCCTCAACAACTATGGAGATAAGTGGTCCCTCCCTGACAACATCTGTCCAGGGTGCAATGACCCTAACTTTCGAGATCCTAAGTGGTTGGGCTTCACTCCTAAGAAAGAGCTTGGCGCCTTGAGACAGCCTCTGAGGGGCAGCGCTAAGCCAAGGGCACCATGCTCAGGCTGAGATCCACTTCTGGTTGGTTCATCAGCAAAGAGCAGGAGACAGCGCTCCAGACCTGCCCCCTGCCCCACCGCGGGTACGGACCAGGTTCCCAAGATCCCAGCAGCAGGGAGGCTGGCGGGAAGTGGAATCTACCTCAACAAGATGTCTCTGTGTGATCTCAGAAAAGCATACGGAGGAGGGTATCAGAGTTCTCTCCTCAAATGCAAAAGAACAAACTAACTAAAGGTGCCATCGTGGACTTAACGTATCCAAGCAGGTCCTTTGGCCCAAGTGAACAAGACAAACGCCCAAAGGCCCAGGCCAGTTCCCCCGGCAGCAGGGCAGGTGAGTTCACCATGAGCAGCTCCCTCTCGGCAGTGCGCTTCAGGGCCCGGTATCGCTTTTCATCCGCAGACGACAGCTCGCCAGTCTCATCCTTCAGCTGCTGCAGCTTCTGGAGCTCCGGCATGCTGCAGACACAGGGGCACATGAGAGGGAGGCGTGTGCCGCCAGGGCCTGCCCAGGGGAGACACACCTCACTTAAGGCCGGCTACCTGACACCCACCTGTCCATGTTCCTGATCTGGTTGTGCAGGGCCAAGAACGACACCGGGGAATCGATGGCCTCTCGGCTCTTGGCACAGAGCCGCACGACTTTCAGCCCAGTCTGGTGGATCTTCTCAGTCAGCTGATCCACGGCTATGTTGCTTGGAGCACAGACAAGCACGGGCCTTCAACACAATGTGAGCAAATGTCAGTGCTCGCCCAGAGAAAGTCGAATTAGCCAAGACTGTTGTTTTGAATCACAGGCGGTAGAGCCAGCTCAAGCTCTAAGACTAAAGCCGGGAGTGACACGATGCTGAAGGAGCTAAGAGCCAGATGGTCTGGAGCTTCCTGATCTTCACTCTACTCAAGCAACCCACCGCTAGCACCCGAGTCCAACATCCTCACCTCCCGTTTGCACTGTAAAGCCTCTCAAAGCTCCAAGGTGCACGCAGGCACAACACGACCCAGGATGGACCTACCCACTACGGCCTTTACAAGAATGGCAGGTTTACTTGTTAAAAGCAACCGCAAAGGCCAGATCTAATACAAACGGCATAGAATGCAGCATGCCAGACACCCTGGGCCCCGAAGCCTCCTGGAAGACAGGCCTCCCTCTCTCCCCCACTTGGGCCATGCAGAGCCCTACCCATTGCCTTGCCGAGCCAGGTGGTAGACAATGGTGGCTGAGGTCACCGTCTTTCCTGTGCCCGGTGGGCCCTGGATCAGACTCAGTGGTCTCTGCAGCACAGTCTTCACGGCGTAAACCTTCGGATACAAGTGGCCGTTAGGGGTGCAGGCACGGCGGAGGGCCGCTCACCGGGCAGGCTCTGCAGTCCGGGACCCTCCTGCCCCCGGGGCGGGGGAGAACCTGAGAGTGGTTGAGGTCAGGGAGCCCCTGCGCCGTGAAGCGTTTGGGCAGCTGGCACTTGATGATCACATCCTCCACTTCGTGGCCGAGAAGTTTGTGGTAGATGTAGCCCGACACGGAGGTCTCGTCCACAGCAAAGGTTTTCAACGCACTCTGCATCCTGAAAGGAAAGCTCCAGGTCAGTGGCACGCACCACCGTGGAGCTGCTGTGCAGACCTGCCCCTCCGTGATGAGGAGGAGAAGCACGGAGACGCCGGAGGCAGCAGCCACGCCAAGGGCAGGTGACGGCAAAGTAGATGCAGGGAAGTAGAGGCTGGGAAGGAGGCAGACATACCTGTCGAATGAGGTTGACTTCCACACGAAATCCACCTGGAAGTTATGAGTCACCTCCACGGGTGCACCCACACTGCTCCGAAGCTCAATAGCGATCTCATCGCCATAATCTATGCCGCCGAGTTAAGTCTCATTCTGGTCAAAAGCCTTTCTGAGGAGACCTCACTCTGTTACTGAAGACACAGACCCTCCTCTGCACCAAAGACAGAAAACGCAGCCAGAGACCCATGTTCTCGGTGACAGATTCTGCCCACCGTGTCCGGGGCCAGCGCAGCCAGCACCGTCCTCCTCCTCGTGAGCCCTGGGGCAGCAGCCAGCACCCAGCATGGAGCAGCCAAGCCCAGGGCCCAAGTTCCAGGCCCTGACTGTGAATTTCCGCAGAGCCCTCAGGCACATAGCTCGGAGCACCCTGGCTTCTGCCTAAGCAGCTCTCTTCATCAGTTTTATAGAAACGGTGCCCCCTCAGAGGACACCTGAAGAAAGGGCGTTGCAGTCGCAGCTGTACACACCCTTCCCTCCACCTGAGGCCCCGAGGCTGCTCTCAGCAGTGACCCCCACGCAGGTCTCCTGTGCTCTGGACAAGTTCGTCACAGACTTGGGCAGACAGTGCCTGTGCCAGCCCTTCTTTACACAAAGGATACTATCAGGGACCTTGATGACGTGGCCGATCCCTTTCCACAGGGGCGCCAGGTCCCCTTTGTACCGCAGGCATATCTCATCCCCTTGCATGAGCCGCATGTCTTACAGGGAAAAGACAGCAAGAAAGTTAAAGTTTTCACATGTGCCACAGACGCTACCATGAAGAGTTCAAATTAAGGGACACTTTACAAGGGTGAAACTAGGAATTTTATGCTACTTATGGTCACAAATATTTTAAAACTTAAAATCACCTCTTAACCAAATTATGACTAAATCCTCATTACCAGAGTCAGTCTTGGGCAAAGTGAAGTAGGCGATTCTCTTCTTGTTAAGGCCCAGGTCCCACCTGACCGTGATGTTATCTTGAGTCTGAGCACATAAAAAATAAGAGCCCTGTTAGCCTGCAACACAGACACAGGCCTGGACTCCTTGTGTCTGGGTTTCCACAGGTGCGTGCCCTATGGCGAGCAGCACCGGACAGCCTGAAACACCAACAAGGGCACATCCAAGAAGTCATTAGGACCCCGAAACCTGCGCAGGACGACCAGGAGACCCCCATATGATGTCTGTTCTTGGAGGCGGCTTCTCTGTGGGCTGCGGAGGGAGAGAAGGAAGCCGATGGCCGGGGACACATCTCGTGAGCCTCAGGGCTCCTGCTTCCTATGCACAGTCTCCGAGGGATGGGCACAAGGAGTGTCCTCAGTGTGCTGTGGGCTCCTGAGGTCTGACTCTCATGGCTGTGGCAAAGGCTACAAACCCAAATGTAAGGAATTTTTGTTGGATTTAAAATCAGAAAACACCCAGGCGGGTGTCTGGCTTTGAGTGATGGGGCGTCTGCCCACAGGCCTGTCCTCAATCCACGGTTCTGTCTCTCAGGGGCTGGGCCTCGGCCCACGTCAGCATTTGCAGTCTGCAGAGAAAACCACCCTCCCCAGACCTTAGAAGAGATGCTTTGTTAAAATGACCAAACCCTCCTGCACACACATCACCTGCGACTCTTTCAGTTTCTTATCATAGTCAGCCTCCAGCTTGACCAGAGGACCGAAAATGTTCTGGTACTGGTAGGCATCCTCATACCGCAGGAGGACATGCTGCGGCTCCTCATCCACTCCCGGCTTCTCGAGGTCCTCCAAGGTGGCAGAAGGATTTTCCTAGAGGACAAGAACGGCACCACGTTCTTCCCTGTTCTCACCTCTACAATGAACTATATGCGAGCTCCCCAGTCAACAGAGGCACAGTCACACCCACCATTTCTCAGAACGAGCTGATGTTGGGCTGATGCGGAGAAGGGCACCCGGTGGTCGGTGGTGTCCACTCCGTAAGGAGAGCCCTCATATCAGGAAGTCCACGCGGCACACAAAGGTGGACACCCAGGTACACAGCCCTGACACACCTATACCATCAGATGGCTGCATTCTCCAACAAAGGCCTAACCCCTGACCTGGGAGAGATTACACTTCTTCCTGGCTGCCAGAAAGATTACTGGCTTCCCTGGCTGTGTAAACAGAAAGGAAGGCCCACGTCCCCATTTCCTCCTGATCCTATGCTGCACCAACAGGAGCAACGCACACTTCCTTGGCAGGGACAAAACAGTATGTGGGCTGTCTGGATACAAACAGGAACAGTGAAGTAATTGTGGCAACTTGAAAATCAAGGTGGAAAGGTTCCTTGCTGGACTGTCCTTCAAAAATATTTTGACTTGCACTTGAAGATAAATTCACATCCTTGATTATATGGGTGCCTAATTAAAATTTCTAGCCTAGTTACTAAAACTTTATCGTAAAATATAAACAGCCAGAACCAGAGATGGGCTTCCCTGGAGAAACAGTCTGTGGGCAGGGCAGGAATCCTGCACGCCCCCAGCCTGGTGTCGCCCTGGCTCCGATGCGCCACAGGCCCGACCAGGTTTTATGGAGTACACCCGCAGTCCTGTCTGTCCACTCAGGCCCGGCTCTTCCTGACATGTCCACACACAGTCACCAATGGCCAGTTCCCAACCACTTCCTTCCCACCACCTACCCTTGCCCTCAGCAAGAGAAAAATTCTAACAGCCGGAGCTTTCCTTTCCCAGAGGCCTGGCGGAGGTACCCGTGGCGCCCTCGGTCCTGCTTCCAGAAGGAGCTCGAGGGGCCACTCCAGGTAGAGGCTGCAGAGTCCCCCTCGAGCTCCTTCCGGAACCTCCTGTTTCTGAGACACCACCCCCAGCTCCCCTCCCCACCCCCGGCAACACTTGGTGCTGAGATGGGTGTGCATTCCCAGCAGGCCCTCACCTTCCAGAGCTCCTCCAGCTTGTTGATCTGCTGGGCGGTGATCTGCCGCGCCCGCAGCTGCTCCTGCTCAGAAGGGATCTTGACCAGCCAGGACAGGAAGCAACGGTCCTGGATCAGGGGCTGCCACTGCGAGCTGTCCCAGTTAATGTCCTTGAGACTGCTCTGACTGGCACAGGGCTGCCTGCAGAAGCCCCGAGGGTGGGGAGAGCCCAGGTGAGGATGACCTCTAGCCCCCCAAAGGCTTACTGCCTTTAACCTCAAAGGGGCGTTTTCCCTACATTTTACTGTATGAGCACATTACCTTTAAATTGTTAGGAATAAATTGTGTGTCCCCACACACTTGAGCTCTGAACTCTTAAAACTCAGAAGAGACTTTGCTTTTACAGAATTGTTTTCGTGATTTAACCAGAACACACCCCAAAAGGGTTACTTGACATTCCCAGCTCTCTAACAAGCCCCAGCCCCCCGAACCTCCTTACACCTCGTCAGTCGGCAGAAACTATTTTAAAGCTCCATGGAGTCAGAGCCATGGAGTGGCTGAGTCTTTGGGGAAGAGGACTGGGGCTGAAAGGCAGTCCCCCAGGGAAATCGCGGCCCTGCCCTCACCTGCATAGCAGCACCACAACCGAGTCAGCCTTGGCAGGGATGAAGCCGAGGAGGAAGACGTTGCGGCAGCCGCAGTTATAACACTCCAGAACCGTCTCCCCCAGGGGCCCATCCTTGTGCAGAGTCACCTCTTTGCATTTTGCCCTCACGAGGTGATTTACAATGTGGCTGAAACCAGGAAATGATAAATAGTTAACACCCGAAGTTTGGCTTTTCACCACTTCCAATTTTCGAGCTCCGTTAAAAGTTCCGGTACCGTTCACGGTCCATTAGCAGGAGTGGTCACACCTCATCCATCTGGCATCCCGGGGGACCAGCCCGCCCCTGAACTGGCTCCCCACGGAGCACAAAAATCAATCCGACTTGAACCATTTTTAAGGAAAACTTTCCTAACACGTTTCACACAGTTCCTGCTTTTTTCTCTCCCCCCCAGTTCCTGCTTTCTTAAATCCAACTTATTGGACCTAAGTGAATCTAACGCTGGGGCCAAGGCTGCTGTCCTGGAGAGGCAGGAGGCTCGCCCCTTTCACTGCTCCTCTGCTCGTTGTAGTTTCTCTCCTGCTCCTTTCAAAGTCACTTCTCATGGCCCCTGTGCCTGCTTCCAGGAGCAACACCCCTCCTCATTTGCTGCAGGCCAGGAAACCTGATAACCAAATGTATTAGAAACCTGAGGACAGTAAAAAATACCGAGTAGTGGGGCTCAGGGCTACTCTCCGGAAGCACAGGGCCAGCCCTGAACGGTCTGAAAGCCCCACCGCCTCAGCTCTTTCCTTGCTTCGGGTGGCCAGGGCTCTGACGCCTTTCTCATTTCCGGGACACGGCTCACCTAAACCAGGACCTGAGTGCCCCAGCCACAGAACTCTACCCTCCGCCACGCCAGCCTCATTCAGGGCCCACGGGTGGTGCACGGTTCTGCCTCAAGCCCTCCCAGCCCCCGCAGCGATCTGCAGCCTGGCTGCAGGTTTGTCACACGCTGAGCATGCCTGCCAAGCCTCCAGCCTTCCCTGCTGCCACCCTCACATCACCTTGGGAAACCCCTCCTGTTCAAGCTTCGGCTTAGATGCCAACATCCTAATCCTCTCTGGCCCCACGAAGACTGTCAGATTACCTAACTAATCATCACTGCTCTCCGTACTTCCAAAGCCACCCCTCCCCCCACCCCTGGGCCTTCTACCAGGATCAGTGATTTTCTCTTGTCTTTTCTAGGCCCACCTCACTCCATTACACTGGCAGCTTCTTGAAGGCGAGTGGCTGTCCCATCACCTTCACAGTCTGACCTTGCACAGAACACACAATCTGGCTGGCCGAGTCTGTTTTCTCTTAGAGGCCCTCCGCTCACTTCCCTTATCTTGGCTCTGCTGACCGGAAGCTGGGGTTGCCAGCCAAGGCAAGTTTTATTTAACTGCTTTTCCTGCAGGAGAGGAACTAATGTGAACACGGTAACACTTATAATTACCCAGAATGTTTAGAAAATGGTATACCAGTCTCTTCTGGTTATCCTGAAGATGCTTTTCCCTTCAAATCTCTAAAAAACATCAGCTCCCTTTCTTGCCTCACTCAGAACCCCACAATTCGCATTACTAACTCCAAGGTGACACGAGATCTGACCATTCTGTGTCCTCAGCCACAGCTGCCAAAGGCACAGTAAGGGTACGGGGTTCTGTGCAAATAAAGCTGCCTATGGAATTTTGTCACTTTATTTCTATAAAACATGAACCTCAGAGGAAGATGCCGCTTTCTTGCAGGCGACCTGGATCCTTGCCCCACGGAGACTCTGCTCTGCTTCCCTGTGGTAATGGAGTGAGTCGCTGCACATCATGGCAGCCTTGGAGGAGCCACCAGGACCAGACCCACGCCAGTGGTGGAGGCTGAGGAGTCTCACCACTCGAGCTTAGCCAAACGGACTCTCCCCTGGAATCCAAGCACCCTCACAATGCGGGTCTCACCCCAAACACAAAACAAGGGACCTAGTCACAGCTGCTGCTGATCAACAGCAGGAAGGGAAGCCCAGAACCGACGGTCAAGTGAACTTAATTTAATCTGATGATTCAGGATCTGGCCCATATTAGCCTCAGGACTGCTCTGATGAGCTAAGGCCAGAGGGAGCCTTCTCAGGAAGCGGCTCCCATGGATGCCCATTACTGTCTTGGGAACATCCTCCCCAGGCACCCAGTAATGAAGATGAACGGGCGTGCCAGGAGCTCATCTTGCAGAAAAATACAAATAAAAACTGGGAAAGAGAATTAAGCCAACCCTACTTGCATAATAAAAAGAACCACAGAGAATAAATCAAGGGTAAATACATTAAGGCATTCACACACCACCATCTGTTTCAAGTTAAACCAGTCACAGAGGAGGGAAAAAACCAGGTTTGTTAGCGTGCTTTTATATTGTGCTTCGCTTCAACATTTCCATAATTTACACACAAATCTGAGCACAGCACTGATTAAAGACACATGCGCGGTTTGATTATCTACCTGCCAGAAGTATTTCCACGTCCATTACAGAACCACTTCTTGCTGGTATTACAGTAAACCACGCAAGCAGGATCGTGTATTCCGCAGTAACTAAAAAAGTCAAAACATCAACAGTTAAAGCTAGAAGACCACTCTCTGGTTTTAATTTGGCAGGATGTAAAATTCTTTCCTCTTACAACATTTTTAAGTTTTTCATTAAACACATACTCAAACCCAATGATCCCACTAACAAAATCCAATCAGTTAACTGCAGAGGCTTCCTGACCCTGTGAACGCAGGGAAGGGTTTAGGGGTGCTGTGGAGATTCCTCAGACAGCAGCAAAGCCCCTTCCAGGGTGAGGTGTGTGTGGGGGGGTGAGAGCAGTAAAAGGTGCCAGGTGAGCCCAACAACGGAGTCCTAAAACCCCCAAGGTGACCTAGTCACTCCCCTTGGCCTCAAGTTTCAGGAACCGTGACTTATAAGCAGGGAAATCGGCATCCTTAGCTCTGGGCACACAGAAGGTAAGCTGAGACCACGCTGCGTTCACAGTGCCTCCCATGCTCCAGCAGAGGGCGCCCTGCTCCTGGGAACACTCAGCTCAACCCAGCAGCGGAGGGTCCTGGGGTACAGACTGAGCTCAGCTCACAAGGAGCACCTAGGGAGATCCCCCTGGCCTCCCTTTTCTGAAAATCAACACACCAAAAACAAAAATATTGGCTCTCCACAGAGTTCTGTATGTGGATGAAGCCAAGACTCAAGTCTCAAATGAGAATGTCCTCTGGCCAAGAACCTTCCCTTCAACACCTCACGCCAGGGGGCTCTCCCTACTCCACTCCCCACGGACGGCAGGAGTGTGACGGGGTGTGCAGACTTTAACGACCTGCAGCTTCACCAGGACCACTTCACAGGCATATTTGGTACATAACAGGAACGCGAATACATATGTAAAAATGTACTGTAAATGAGAGTGAACAAAGAGCCAACAAAGTAAAAAAGTGTGCCCACCAAGCAGGGAAAAGAGCGGCCCTCTGTCCCGTGATGGGTGCAGACCTCAGAGGGGCAGCGTGCCCAAGGGGCAGGCAGAGCTGAGTAGAGGCCCAGGCCCACTGCCCTGCCTGGCGGGGTGCCCTGAGCAAGATCATTTCACCTCTTTTGGTCTCAATTTCCTCATGTGCGTGTAACAAAAAAGCAAGAGTAAGTCCAAACACAAGGGGTGGGTCCTCCTCTAGATAAGAATTCCAAATTTGGTCAACACGCAGGTCTATCCACTGACTACTCACTTCCAATTTTTCAGGAATCTTCCATGCAACAAGGAGGCAGATGTTTTAAAGAAGCCTACAGTGATCTCTTTGTAAGAGAAATCTTAGCTGCTCTATTCACCCTCCAAATGCTCACCCCATGTGATGAGTTCTTTCTGATACATGAGTGGGGCAGGTACCGGGTAACAACCCAAGGGCCTGAGGAAAGCAGAGAAGGGGAACCTTTCCCCCTCCAGCTGGGAGAATCAGGGATGACAGAGGGTGCTGATCCCATTCGCCTGCCCAGTAATAGGGACTTATGTGTGTATAAAGGCTTGAGCAACCTCCTTATTCCCAAGGACAGTGTTTCCAAGTGTCACAGTCCATGGTCTTAGAGGGGCCTCTGTAAAGTTAGCAAATGCATATAGAATGTGGATGCTCTGGGAGGCGAGTCCTCTCCTCCGCTGAAGGTGCTCACCTGCAGGCATGTATGGGGAGATCCTTCGTGTAATAGGTATCTTCCTCATCTTCTTCGAAGTTCAACTCGGCCAACAACTGGCTAGTCTTGGCCACGCTGTCATCCACGGCCCCGTTCTGCAGGATGCCCTCAGGCCCACCGACCTATGGCAGAAGGCAGCGTCACCATGAAAGACTGCAGCTTCCGCGCCTCAGCCCAGGCACATGGCTTCTCCCCATATGAGCAGTCATGGCAACCTTCCCATGAAGCACTGGCCTGCTCTCTACTGTGTGCAACAGTTCAGCGTCTTCTGATTTGACTTTTCATACTCTCCTCTTCCCTATCAAACCTACCTGGCCAAAAACAGGGCACAGGTGGCTGAGGTCATCCGCCCTGCCACCTGCACACCCAGGCCCAACCCCATCTAGCCATAGCGCCATGACTACAAGCAGGAAGCTGAGGGCCACAAGAAGCAAGATGACTTTTTACAAACCAGATATGGTCCCCCCCTGCAGACAGCTGCACAAGGGTCCTCCTCCTTTAAAGCCTAAGCACCAGAAGTAAAGGTTGTGACCCCTGCAGATGTGGGAATGCAGTTCTCTCGTTAGTCCACATACTTCCTTCACTGTCAGTTCCCCTCTCCAGAAGGCAGCCCTTCTTAATTATGAATTAGAAATTGAATGTTAGGATAATCTTCCAGTTTCAGGACACAATCTTACTAAATGTACCCTTTATATGTCATAACAGCAAAAACATACAAATAGGCAACTTGAAATAACTAAGCGATGAATTTCACAGGCACCTCTGCTGAGCTCACACATCCATTCACGAGTGCACAGACTCAGCTTGTCCGAGGGAAACAGGTGCTCCTAATGCTGCCCCCGTTGGAACTGCCTCCTCAGACAGCAGCCAACAGTCCTCATCATGGTCCCCACGGGCCACAGCCCACAAAAGGCTGGGTCAAGCAGTGGAAGCATCATGCGATGAAAGACGGGAAGGAGTGACAGGAGCCCCAGGGCAGGCACCAGGTTTCTCTGAGCTGTGAGACGGGATCAGACACTGGCCTGCCACGCAGAGCTGGGAAACCAAAACCCACACCCACGCCATGCGGGGTCGGCTCAGGCCAGTCCCTGTCCACTGCTCCAGTCACCTATATGGGCCTAAGGACAACGGGTCTCCTGAGGGGGGGCATCCCAGAAACTCCAAAGGTGCATTCAGGTTGTCAAGGAAGCCAAGAACCCATTACAGGAACACGTGTCTCTGCAATGGTCTCAGCCAGATCAGAACCCCATTTCACTGTGTCTGCCACCACTTTAATATACTATCTTTTTTTCTTAAGATTTTTTTGATGTGGACCATTTTTAAAGTCTTTATTGAATTTGTTACAATATTGCTTCTGTTTTATGTTCTGTTTTTTTGGCCACCAGGCATGTGGGATCTTAGCTCCCCAACAAGGGATCAAGCCCACACCCTCTGCCCTGGAAGGCGAAGTCTTAACCACTGGACCACCAGGGAAGTCCCAACATTTTTTCAGAAGGCAACAATCAGGTTAAATGCAAGAAGACTGTATGCTTTGTTTGGGGGAAGGTTTTTTTTTTAAATGAAAAATCAGTATTAACTTTTGGATTTTAATGTAATGAAGACAGTATTATTAACATCATCACAAGCACCTCTTTGTAAATCCCTGACCTCCTTTTTAAAAAAATTGTAAGTGGTTCTGTGGCGTTAAGTACATTCACATGGTTGTGCAACCACTACCACCATCCATCTCCAGAACTTTCTCATCTTCTCAAACTGAAACTGTCCATTCCCCCTCCCTCAGCCCCTGGCAACCTCCATTCTACTTTGTTTCTATGAATCTGACTACTGTAGGGACCTCACATAAGTGGAATCATGCGGTATTTGCCCTTTTGTGACTGACTTATTTCACTTAGCATAATGTGCTCAAGGTTCATCTATGTCCTAACTGTGTCAGAATTTCCTCCTTTTTCAAGGCTGAATAATATTCCATTGTATGGACACACAACATTTTGTTTATCCATTCATCAGTCAGTGAATACTTGGGTTGCTTCCACCTTCTGGCTGCTGTGAATGATGTTGCTATGAACATGGAGTACGAGTATCTCTTCAAGTCCCTGTTTTCAATTCTTTGGGGTATATACCCAGAAGTGAAGTTGCTGAATCATATAATTATTCTATCTTTAACTTTTTGAGGAATTGCCATACTGTTTTCCACAGCACCTACACTATTTTATATTCCCACCCACCAGTAGTGCACAAGGGTCCTAATTTCTCTACATCCTTGCCAACACGTGTGATTTTTCTGTTGGTTGTTGATAGTAGCCATCCTAATGGGTGTGAGGTGGTATCTCATTGTGGTTTTGATTGACACAACCTGGATTATAATGATGCTAAATATCTTTTCCTATGCCTGTTGGCCATTTGGGTATCTTCTTTGGAGAAAGGTCTAGTCAAGTACTTTGCCTTTTTTTTTTTTTTTTTTTTTTTTTGTGGTACGCAGGCCTCTCACCGTTGTGGCCTCTCCCGCCGCAGAGCACAGGCTCCGGACGCACCGGCTCAGTGGCCATGGCTCACGCGCCCAGCCGCTTCGCGGCATGTGGGATCTTCCCGTACCAGGGCACGAACCCGAGTCCCCTGCATCGGCAGGTGGACTCTCAACCACTGCACCACCAGGGAAGCCCTACTTTGCCCATTTTTAATCAGGTTGTTAAATTTTTTGTTGTGCTTTGTTTGAAAATATTTTAAACATTTATTTATTTATTTAGGCTGCACTGGGTCTTAGTTGCGGCACATGGGCATGTGGGATCCTTAGCTGCGGCAAGCAGACTTCTTAGCTACAGCATGCGGACTTCTCAGTTGCAGCATGCGGGCAGACTCTTAGTTCCCCGACCAGGGATCGAACCTGGGCCCCCTGCATTGGGAGCATGGAGTCTTACCCACTGGACCACCAGGGAAGTCCCCTTTGTTTGAAATTTTGATAGCAAGTTACTACTTCAAAAAGTTACCTTTCCTTTTGGCAACACTTCTCCTGACACATGCAGCGGCAATGCTGGGATGAGGCTGCCGACAAGGGACCAAGACACCTCTCAGTGTGACTGCCTCAGCACACACATGTTTGTTTTCTGAAAGTGTGTGGCCAGATTATGGTACCTGGATTTCACTTCATGGCAGTGAAAGAGCCACATATATCATGCTATAGGGGAGGGCTGAGAGGGTGTGGGCCACAATCTCAGGCTCAGGATGGTATTTACGTTTTTAAATGGTTGGATGAAATACCTAATAGTAGGTATTTGCTTCTTGTCCCACAAAGCCTAGAACGTACTACCTAGCACTTGAAGGAAATGCTTGCTGACATTTCTCCAAAGAAGACATACAGATGGTCAACAGGTACATGACAAAACACGCAATATTTGCTAATTATTAGAGAAATGCAAGCCAAAACTACGAGGTATCACCTCACACCAGTCAGAATGGCCATGATTAAAAAGTCTACAAACAATAAATGCTGGAGAGGGCGTGGAGAAAAAGGAACTCTCCTTTGCTGTTGGTGGGAATGTAAATTGGTGCAGCCACTATGGAGAACAGTATGGAGGTTCCTCAAGAAACTAAAAATAGAACTACCATATGACCCAGCAATCCCACTCCTGGGCATATATCCGAAGAAAACTCTAATTCGAAATGTACATGCACCCCAATGTTCACAGCAGCACTATTTACAACAGCCAAGACATGGAAGGAGCCTAAATGTCCATCGACAGAGGAATGTATAAGAAGATGTGGTACATATACATAAAATGGAATATGACTCAGCCATAAAAAAGAATGAAATAATGTCATTTGCAGCAACATGGATGGACATATCATATTATCATATTAAGTGAAGTCACTTATTAAGTGAAGTCAGACAGAGAAAGACAAATATCACAATATCACTTGCATGTGAAATCTAAAAAAAATGAAACAAATGAACTTATTTTCAAAACAGAAATGGACTCACAACTATAGAAAACAAACTTATGGTTACCAAAGGGACTGATGGGGGGATGTTAATTAGGAGTTTGAAATTGACATATACACCCTGCTACTATAAAATCGATAAAACAACAGGGACCTACAGTATAGGGTGCTACATTCAATATCTTGTAATAACCTATAATGGAAAAGAATCTGAAAAAGAATATATATATAACTGAATCATTCTGCTGTATACCTGAAACTAACACAATATTGTAAATTACCTATACTTCAATTTAAAACAGGGTTGGGGGACTTCCCTGGTGGTCCAGTGGTTAAGACTCCACGATCCCAATGCAGGGGGCCCAGGTTCGATCCCTGGTCAGGGAACTAAGATCCCATATACCGCAACTAAGATGGCACGCCTTAGAGAAGCCCGTGCCAAAATAAATAAATAAATAAATAATTTTTAAAATAAAATAAAAAATGGTTAATTTAAAAAAAAAGAAAGAAAATGCTTGCTAACTCCTAGTCTAGAAGAACTCTTAAAATGTCTCATCAGGTTGTATAAACTTTTATGTGTAAAGAAATATCCTTAGTGATATGTGAATCTTTACTTTCCTGAAACATAAAAATTAGTATGTGGAGTAATACGGACACATGCGTGACACCAGGTGCCTTCATTCCACCCACTCCTGCTTCATCCAGGCCTCAGATCCCACACTTCATCTCCCCTCACAGAGGGAAGAGTGAACCAGCAGAGGGCACATCAGGA
This sequence comes from Grampus griseus, assembly GCF_964374135.1. Lineage (NCBI taxonomy): Eukaryota > Metazoa > Chordata > Mammalia > Artiodactyla > Delphinidae > Grampus > Grampus griseus. The sequence continues at coordinate 161,527,338 of NC_139019.1, read as the reverse complement.
ATGTGTGAGGCTCTTAACAGAGCCTGACCAACCATGTGACGACCCTTTCTCTGCATCACTCATACCCCTTCGGGTTTAATAAGGAGCAGGAAATCTAAGTCCGTTCTAGGACCTGCTCTAGGAACTCTCAAGAGACAATACAATACCGACACAACACAAGGTCAGATGGATTCTCCCTCACCCCCCACTGAAGGCAGGGAGACTAGAGAGAGAGGAGTCCGGATTCCCCAGTAGGCCCTGTAGCTGTGTGGCTGGGGGGCGTGGGTTTGTCCCTCCTCACAAGTACTTACGCACACCTACACACCACATGCACTTGTCCAACCCCTGCCCAGCCCCACTCCTGCCCAGCTGTGACCTGACCACAACACAGACTTCTATAGCTGGCTTGTTAATTTCTCCCTCTACTTTCTGGAAAGTTTTAAGATAAACATTAACTTCAAAAATACATTTGACCTTAGCAACTATAATTAAATGAGTTAAAGCACTAAACAGTGCCTGGCACAGAGAAGGCCCACAATCCAAGCCAGGCGACGTAATGGAAGAAGGGAGGGGAGTGTCCTTGTCTGACACAGGACTGAGGTTATCAACCCATCACCTCCAGCCAGGACTCCTGGGTCCTGCTGGGCTCAAGAAGGGAAAGTCCTCCCCGCACCCCTGGCACCAAGCCCATCCCCAGGCACCGTGTCACTGGGTCTAGAAAGCGAAGGAAACAGTTCTCCCTCCACCCCTGCTCTGGACACTCATTATTGAAGTCCATCTATGAGCTGCTGAGCTGATCAAGGTCTTGCAGAGGTTTTCTGCCCAGAGAGTTTCTTACGACCCACTGCAGAACTCAGTGCACCTCAGAACAGCAGGAAGAGAGGCCACTTCATTCCCACAAAGGAAAAGCACATCAGTTCAAAAATTACCACTAACTGTGCTGGTAAGAACTTTTAGACCATAAATTTTTACCCCAAACCTCATAAGCGTCATACCACTCAGCATGAAATAGACATTCCTGTCCCTCAATCCCCGACTATGCCAATGTCCCAGGGCCTTTGCACTCACTATCCCCCTGGCTTCTACACAGATGGCTCCTGGTCCTTCAGTCCCAGTCCACAGGGCACCTCCTAGGGAGGCCTCCCCTGACCCTATCTGAGGGGCACCAGTGGGGCCAGCTCTGCCGGTCCTGCTCCCTGCTCTGACCCCCGCACCTAGAACTGAGCCCACACCCCAGGAGGCTCTCACAGTGTTAGCTAAATGAACATATCTTCTCAATCAAAATATAAGGTTGAGATGTAAAATGACTCATCATTTATTCTTTTCTTCCACAACTTAAATAAAAAAGAGCGAGTGGGAAATCGCCTTTCCCTCAGGTGACCTGAGGCAGAGAGGAACTACCAGGTCTCTGAGCCCTGCCTCAGGAAAAGGCTAACAGAAGATCCGCTCTCCCTCAGCTTTTGAAAAAGTTTCAAAACTACAGAGAATGAATGACCCACACACCCACCATCTGGATCCACCAGCCACTCACATTTTGCCACATTTGCTCTCTCCCTCTCTTGCTCCGCACACATATGCACACATGTGTTCACACACACATGCACACATGTGTTCACACACACACATACTTTTCTGTTCCTGATCCATTTCAGAATCATAGGTCCCAGGACAAGGGCTTTCTCCACACAACCACAATATAAACATCACACTCGGGAATAATGCTGATGTAATACTGATATCTAATACACATAGACACATTTTCCCAATGTTCTAATAATGTCCTTTACAGTTTTTTAAATCCAAGACCCAGTTAACAATTACACATTATTTGTGATGTAATCTCTTAGCCTTCTTTAATCCATTAGTTTTAACCACAAGAAATTGTTGAGATTTGACCATTTTTGACCTACAATGAAGGGAACTTCACATGGTCCCACCCAGCACAGCAGTCCCTGAGCTTTGGGTTAAAGGAGTTCTACCTGCCTCCCTCTTTTCAGTAGACCCTTGTTTTGACCAAATGCCAAGTCCACCCCTGCCGTTCATTTCAAAGCTCAAGAATATCCTCGACCTGTTTGGGGTGTCTGCAGCTCACCCTGTGCTGCCCCTGCCTGCCCAGCTCTGGGGTCAGCCACTCGCAAAGGAGCTCACAGACTGACATGGAATCCACCCACACCTGCAGGGAGAAGCCAGGCTGTGAGGAGAGGTTCAGTCCAGAAGGCAGGACACCTCACAGGACAATGACCTGGACCGGATCCTGGCTCAGTGGCATGAAAAGAAGAAGAGGGAGGGGCTGCCCAGAAGAGCAGGGCTGGAGACGTGACAATCAATCACATTAACACTAGACCTCACAGGGATCCGGACCAGGTAAATAATCTGACTGTGGAGAAAGGGAAGCCCCATGTATTCAATATTAGATGATCCTGAAAAACTACTGTTGGTGCTGTTTGTCTGACCACAGCAGTATGGCTATGAAGGAAAGATGCCCTTTTCATGTTTTTAGAAATGCATTCTAAATAGCATAAGTCTAAATGGTTGAGTATCACTAACTCATATGGCTCAACCTCAGAAGAGTGAAATGACAAGTTGGATTTGCTTTAAAACACTTCAGCAAAGAAAAAGAAAAAAGAGAGAAAAGAAAATCTTCACAACCATCAAATCAAGAAGACAGATGGGCAGGATTTGCTTTATCTACTTATACACGAGAGAATTCCTAATAAACATTTTTACACAATACAGGTGGACAAGGTGGCTGCCTGGAATCTGTGTTAGCTCTGCAGAGCCATGCACTTGAAAGGAGTGATGGAAGATGAGCACAGCTTGTACCAAATGGCTTCTGCCTCGGGATGAGGCAAGCAACCCCTCCAGCTTCACTGTCAGCCCTGGCAGCTGAGCTATGCGAGGAGCTAGGGTAGATACGAAGGTGCTATCCTCAGTCATGACAAAGGGCTACTCACAGCTCAGCAGGCAGCCTAAATCAACTGTACTGTCTAGAAGCCGTCCTGGCAACAGTCCACAGGGATCCTGAGAAACCCGGCTCAGTTGTCCAACTTGCAAGCTGCTAGTGGACCAACACACATAAAAAGGCACAAGGACCCTATGCCAGCCATGGGATCCCAGGACCCGGCATTCCTGTTGTTTATCAGAGGAAGTAGGATTTTGCCCTCAAGGAAAGCTCTTCCGGCAAGAAGAGTTCAAAGCCCCCCAAGACTGGGGCCCCATAAGACTTGGAAAAGGGAGCACTAAAGACCCGGCCCGACTCACTGCCCCCTCTGCACCTCCCAGGCCACATTCTGCTCTGGGTCCCACTGAACACAATGGTCATCTTGGCCCTTCTCTGTGAGCTGGACTGTCCTATACCACCAAAAGACCACCCCTACCACGCTAACCACCACAACTGCCCCTCAGTTGAGAGCCACTGCCCACAATCTGCCCCTCCAGCCCCTGCGCACAGCGCTCTGGTGGGGCCTCTCCCTCCTGCAAGGCCTCTCACCCAGCTCTCGGGGCAGCATCTCCAAAGGTCTGCTGACCCCCTACTCACACCTCCCATCCAAGGGGAGCCCTGCCTCAGCCCAGGGGGTCCCGGGCCCTGATGCAAACCATCAGAAAAGAACTCACGCCTGCTCTAGAGGAGTTATGAGGACTCGGGGACAACGGGGTGCTCAGCGCAGTGACGAGCATGTGCCTGAGGAGGAGTGGCCACCTGGTACTGTGGTAGTTCACACATGTGCGCACCTGAGGGCACACATCTGACCCCAGCGCTCTCTGCCTGAGCTCCCCTTCTAGCCTCAGCCAAACTCTGCCAGGTCTCCCTGCCACCTAAGGGCCCTTCCTCTCAAGGGAGGTCACGGCACCCCTCAGCAGCAACACAAGGCTCCAGGATCCAGCCCGAGCCCCTCGTCGTGGACAACAGCCCTTTTCCCTCCATGCCAAGCCCTGTGCCCAAGTTGTTCAGGGTGCACTTCCTGAACAACTCAAGGACCACCACTCACAAAGGCTTTTTTCCCTTTCCCTCCTCTGGGCCCTCACTGTCCCCAGGGTCAACTGCAGACTGGGCAGCACCTGCCATTTCTAACAAAGCAGTTGCAGTTGGCAAAGGACTCACTTTGACTCCCAGTGGGAGTCAGCCCTCCCCAAGCACAGCAAGACAGTGAAACAGAAGTACTGAGAGGACGGGCATTGAGAACCAGGCTGAGGAGGTCAGCCTGAGAGTCTGTGCAGAGGGAACAAAACAAAACGTGAACAGACACATGAGGGCTCCCAGGCTCACCACATGAGCAGTGTGGCCAGGCCTCAGCTCCTACCTCTGAACACCAGCACAGAACCTACCTAGCACACGAGGCACCACATCTCCCCAGTGTGTGACCTGGAATGGGAAGCACGGGGTCACCCGATCTCCCTACCTTAGAGCTTTAACAAGAAACTACCAAGATTAGAAGGAGCAAAAATAGAAGAGGAAAGGAAAGGTGGCATGAAAGAGAACTCAGGACAGTGAGTGACTGTTGGGATGGCTACACAGCCCAGTAAATTTACAAAAAAAACACAAAACACTGAATTGAACACTTAAAAACAAGAGGCCTCGGGAACTGCCTGGCGGTCTAGTGGTTAGGACTCCGTGCTTCCAATGCCAGGGACCCGGGTTCAGTCCCTGGTCGGGGAACTAAGATCCTGCAAGCTGCTTGGCAAAGCCAAAAAAAAAAAAAAAAAAAGTATGTCTTACCTGCTTATATCTATGACCCAGATCAAGGTGTGTGAAATTGTAAAAATTATAAAAAAACAAACAAACAAGAGGACCCTGGTATATGACCATACCTCAGTAAAGCTATCATTTATTTATTTTATTATTACTTTTTTTTTGGCTGCACTGGGTCTTCATTGCTCTGCACGGGCTTTCTCTACCTGCGGCGACCGGGGGTTACTCTTCATTGCGGTGCACAGGCTTCTCACTGCAGTGGCTTCCCTCGTTGCGGAGCACGGGCTCTAGGCACGCGGGCTCAGTAGTTGCGGCTCGCGGGCTCTAGAGCACAGGCTCAGTAGTTGTGGCACACGGGCTTAGTTGCTCTGCGGCATGTGGGATCATCCCGGACCAGGGCTCGAACCCGTGTCCCCTGCATTGGCAGGTGGATTCTAAACCACTGCACCACCAGGGAAGCCCAGTAAAGCTATTAGAAAGATGCCTCTCTTTTTTGGTTGTGGGAGCTAGATTGATAGAGAACTTTGTTCTGCTGTTAATATTGGTATTGTATTAGTGTTACCTTTTCCCCCCAATCATGCTGAATCTGGGTAACAAAACTAATTGGGTAAATAGAGTTAGGAGTTATTTCGCTTATTAAGCAGTAACTGACACGTAAGCCCTCCCTTTCAGGGGTTTGGAACCAAACGCCAGAAATCCAATAAGAGGAAAGTACAGGTAGAACACATGCCAGAGCTCCTGCGAGGTTAGCAGCATCTCATCTCCAATTTTCTCAAGGCGTACTTATGTCACAGCTGTACTGAGTGTTCACGGAACAAAAAAGGGCTGACTCAAATTTTAAACTCACCACTTTTAGGAACCCCAGAACTATATGGAACTCACTCCTCACCATAAGCTGAGGGCCAGGAAGCAGAAAATGATCTGTTTACCTGGACAATCAAGGATATGCTGGAACAGCCTTCCCTGACTTCTGAAGGCAGCAGGTTTTGAAGAGTAGGTAGCAGTTCTTTATAATTTTATAAATTGACACACATCAATGTACATAAACACCGGTGAATCCATCAATAAAGGTAACAAACACATCCATCACCCTCAGTCTCCTCGTGCCTTTGCCATCCCTCTCTCCTTTCCTCCCCTCCCCACAACCACTGATCTGCCTTCTGTCACTGTAGGTTACCTAGCACTTTCTAGAGTTTTATATGAACAGAATCAAAGAGTATATACTCTTTTTTAAGTGCATCTTTCACTCACTGGAATTATTTGAAGATACATCCATGTTGCTGGCTGTATCAATGGTTCATTTCCTTTTTTTTGTTTGGCAGTGTTCCCAACTCTTAAGATTTTCACCATAATTCCAATGTTTGGAGGAAACACAATAGTAGCAACAGTCAAGGGGAAATATTCCAACTAGGCAGACCAGAAGGTCTGTAATACCAGCTATTATGCAAAGGACTTCCAAAATTACCTTTCCCTGCCCTTTGAGGGGCAGGGGAAGGGGCCAGGAAAGGGTCAAATACCCAAAAGAAAACTGTCCCTTTATCTTAAGGACACCTGTCAGGGCTTTGATAAATATCAGTTTCAAATAATAAACAAGAAAACAAGTGTCATTGGAACCAACTCAGAGCTCAGCAGGAGTCACCTCTGCCTGCCATTCTCCCACCCTGGCCAAGACACACATGTGTTACCTCAACAAACTTTCAGATAAAACCAACTGTGCAAAACTGGCAGTCAAGACTGATATCAAAAGTGGCTACACACCGGAAAGCAGTCTGGCAGCACCCGAAAAAGCAACAGGCAGTTGTTACCATACCACCCACCAATTTCACTGAAGGCTTACGTCCACACAGAAACCTCTACACAGACGTTCACAGCAGCATTTTCCATAACAGCTAAAAACAAAAACAACTCAAATGTCCACCGACAGGTAAGTGGATAAACAAAATGTGGTCTGTCTGTGCTGTGGAATATCATTCAGTCATAATAAGGAATGGAGCAGATACATGCCACAACATAGATGAACCCTGAAAACATGCTCAGTAAAAGAACAAAAGACCACATACTATATGTCTATTTATATGAAATGTCCAGAGTACATAAATCCAGAGATAGAAAGATTAGTGGCTGCCTGGGGTTAGAGAAGGGAGGACTGACAGGCTAAGGGGTGCAGGGCTTCTTTTTATGGTGATGAAAATGTCCTAAAATCGACTGTGGTGGTGGCTGCACAACTCTGAATGTACTGAAGTCACTGAATTGCACACTTTGAATGGGTGAAGTGTATGGTATGTGAATTCTACCTCGGTCAAGCTGTGAAACAAAAGTGGTTGCCCAGCACTTGACAATCCACAGCCACTCATCCAATAAGATAAAATCAAAAGGCACTCAGAAGAGAAGCCCAGGGACTTCCCTGGTGGCGCAGTGGTTAAGAATCCGCCTGCCAATGCAGGGGACATGGGTTCGAGCCCTGGTCCGGGAAGATCCCACATGCCGCGGAGCAACTAAGCCCGTGAGCCACAACTACTGAGCCTGCGCTCTAGAGCCCGTGAGCCACAACTACTGAGCCCACGTGCCTAGAGCCTGTGCTCCGATACAAGAGAAGCCAACGCAATGAGTAGCCCCCACTCACCACAACTAGAGAAAGCCCGCACACAGCAACGAAGACCCAATGCAGCCAAAAATAAATAAGTAAATATATTTATTTATTAATTTTAAAAAAAAAAAAAAGAACCCAACTAGAACTCAGAGCTGCTCCAGGCTTGCTGTTTTATAGGCTACAGTTTAAACAGGATTTCCAATAAAACGATTACCTCTCACAACCCTGAGCTGCCACGGGTCATGGCACACTGCTCAACCAAGAGATCTTTATCCTCAGCCTTCCGGACACGCTGGACACAAATTACAGACAGCACTATCTGGTCTATCCATTCATACATGAGTCCAGATTTCACGTATGTTTAAAAGTAACAAAAATATAGCTGTTATCCCCATTTTACAGCTGTGGAAACAGGTCTACAGAGTATGAAACTACAGGCGTTATCATGAGCCTCCAGCGGCTCATTCATTTCTCCATGCAAACTCTCCCCTCTCTCCTACCTTCCCCCACCATATGTAAACAAAACCGAAAAAACATACATATGGTGCACACCTGTTCTCCCTGATGCCCCACCCATCAAGCTTCTATTTTTAAGGAATCTGAGGTTAGCATGAGTCAAATGTTTTCTGCTTCTATTAGGGGCTAAAAGAAAGTCCAGGTGGGTGGTCTACCCACGGGAATGACTCATCCAACTAGAATGTAAGCCCCCTCCTCCAGGACAGGGTTTGAGCTCACTCTGGCTGAGGATGGGTTAGCTCCCCGCACCCTGGCGGTGGATCCTCTTGCTAAGGGACACCTATGACAAGGTGAACCCTATAGCTCCTCCCTGGCTGAGAATTCAGGAAAATAAACCTGAGGGAGGTGCCAGGCACAGGAATGGAATCTGAGATCCACAGGAAGATGGCTACATTCCTGGGGAGCCCAGCCCAAGACCACTGCCAGCCCCTTCTCCCACCCCGGGGCAAGGACCCAGGTCCAGGAAGTGTATGCCTAACACACTCTCGTAACACAAACCCAAATTTAAAATAACTGAGCAGCCTTCGCTAAATGTTCACATTATTAAGAACAAAACTTTCTGACGTGGCAGAACCATTTATATGAAACCCACTACCACGGCCCCATTGGAGGAACAAACTCAAAACCAACTTTTCCAAGGCAGGGCTGTGGAGTTACGTAACAGGTCGATTTCAGCAACAGGCAATGCAAGAAGGAAAAACAAAACGCAAACTGCTTCATGAATAATCTTAAAAGCCAGAGAGTGTGGGGTTCTCGATTGGATGCAAAAATTCCGTGTCTGCTGGGGAAGCCTCGACCCTCCTCTCGCCAGCATCCCAGGGCCCGGTGAAATTTGAACCCGCCGCACAGTGGGCATGAATGGGGGCGGGGGTGCCCCGATGGCTGCGACCACAGGTAAGGGAGTGGGGCAGGGCGGTCGCATCAGCCAGAGGGGGAACCGGAGCAGATCACCCCGGAGCTGGTTTGAGCAGGGCACTGACCCAGCTGGAGGAGAACTCGGGGACAAGTCGCCCCCAACCTGTCCAGAGACGGACCTAGGGCCGCTCACCTCGGACAGGCCCGGAAGAGGACTTGGGACAGATCACGTAAGACCCGGCCTGAGCTAGGTCCTGAGATCACTCGGACGCAACCAGAGCGGAACTTGAAGGAGATCTACCCGGGTCCGGCTGGAGAGCGGAAACTGGGGCAGGTTACTCCGGGCACGTCCTGAGCGGGAGATGCCCGTCCAGGTTACTCCGCACCCGGCCGGGCTGTGGGACCCGAGCAGATCAGCCTGGGCCCGGCTGGAGGGGAAACCGGGGCAGGTCCCCGACCGCCGAGGCCCGGCCCTGGCTTCCGGCGTCGCCATGTGCCGCTCACCTGCGCGTCGAGCTGTCCGGCCGCCGCGCCCGGGCCCGCGCAGACCGGGGCCCCAGCGCCGCCACCTCCGGGGCCGCCGGGGGGCGTCTGCGTCTGGCTGGGGAGAGTGAAGTCGGTAAACTCGAACTCGGAGCCCTGGGTGTCGGCGCCGAGCAGCTCGGCCTCCTCAGTGTCCAGGAAGGTGAGCGTCTGCGAGCTGGGCCCGTACGCCTCCACGCTCATGGTGCCGCCGCGTAGAGCTCTCAGGCCGGCTCCACACCTCACTCGAGCCCGCCGCCGCGCTGAGGCCTAGGCCGCAGGCCTCGGGCTGCCGCCGCCGCCGCTGCGCCCGCGCCCGTGAAACGGATCAAAACGCCCGCCGCAGAGCGAGCAGGGTCGAGAGTCACGCGCGCCAAACCGCCGCAGCTGCCGCCGAGCCTCTCAGCTTCGCCGCTTCCTTCGGAGCCGCCCGCCCTCGCAGCCCTCGGCAGGAACAGCCGCCACCGCTGCCGTCGCCGCCGTGCGCGTGCGCGAGCCCGACGCCAGCGCAGGTGCGCGTGCGCGAGCCCGACGCCGGCGCAGGCGCGCGCACTCCTTGAGGACGCCTCCAACCGCGCCCGGACTCCCGGAGCCTAGCGGGCCGACGGGACGCGCAACGTGCACGCGTGGGGGGCGGGGCTTCCAACTGCCGTCTCAGCACACGCTCCAGTACGTGGTCACGCCCCAACCGCTGCTCTGTGGCGCTGGGGCAGAGGTTGGTTTCGGATTTGGTCGTCTGTGTCAGGCGGTGGCAGTGTCTTGGGTTAACTGAGCGCCAACTGAATGCCTTACATAGGTGGAACACCCAGCTGGGGAGGCTTCACCAGGACGGTGCGGTGCGTCCCCATCTCTCGAAGAAGCTCCCTGGGCCTGTTAACCCATCTTTAAAATGGAGGCGCCTGGCACAAAGTAGCTGCTCAGTGTGCATTGGTTGAATAAATGAATGGGGACAGTCCTTACCACAGAGCCTAGCACGCGGAAATGGTGATTGCTGCTGCTCTGGACAATAATATTATTCAGAGGCAGTATATAACAAAGCGATTGGGAGTACTTGCTCTGAGTTGAAATCCAGACCTGACCACCTACTGGCTGTGTGGCTTTGTACAAGTGATTTCACCTTTCTGAGCCTAGGGTTTTCTCATCTGGGAAAGGGGAATAATAGCCATTAAGATGGAATGAGGAATAAATGAGCTACTATTTACTCCCTTAAGAAGTATTTATAAAGGAAAGTTCCATGTGGACAGGAGCTGACCATGTGATCATGGGCTTCCCCAATGGGAAGAATAATGCCAACACACAGGAGGTGCTCAGTGAAAGTTCAGTTACTAGTTTCTGAGCATTAATTTCCTAACTTCTAGCCTCAGTTTCCTTTTTTGTAAAGTGTCTTCGAGAACCTGCCACTTCCCAAGATTCTGGGACTAAATACTTGAAGTCAGATCACAGGGCTCCTGGTTTGCATGGCTACACTAAAAGTTCCTGATGCTGCATTGTTCCTCATTTTCCAATATTCCTGTCACAACACGATAAGAGTTTCCTTTTTCCTTCTTCACATCTTTTTTGGCTTCCTGTGCACTAAAATGTGGGAATATAAAAAATGAATAATTAGGTCCCCCTCTCCAGGGTGAGAGTTTAAGGGAGAATCCCAACAAGCCAACAGATGCTTTCAATAAAATGCAAAGCCCTCTATGGAAAATATCCAATTGAATTGGTAGAAGCATTTAAGACCAATGTGGTAAAACTTATCAGAGTTTTATTTATTTATTTATTTTTATTAATTAATTTTATTTATTTATTTTTGGCTGCGTTGGGTCTTCGTTGCTGTGCATGGGCTTTCTCTTGTTGTGGCGAGTGGGGGCTACTCTTCGTTGCAGTGCGCGGGCTTCTCATTGCAGTGGCTTCTCGTTGCAGAGCAAGGCTCTAGTTGCATGGGCTTCAGTAGTTGTGGCACTCTGGCTCAGTAGTTGTGGCTCTCAGGGTCTAGAGCTCAGGCTCAGTAGCTGTGGCACATGGGCTTAGTTGCTCCGTGGCATGTGAGATCTTCCCAGATCAGGGCTCGAACCCATGTCCCCTGCATTGGCAGATGGATTCTTAACCACTGTGCCACCAGGGAAGTCCCCCTTATCAGAGTTTTAAATGCATGCCCTGCCCTGCATTTGACCTAGCAATTCCATTTCTAAGGATCTCCTCTTGTGTCCTACATACACTCACATTTGCAAAACGTTTTAGTGTATTTGATAATACACTAAAGCATATCTATTTAACACAAAAGAAGTCGGTAATGGAGGAATTGAAAAAAAAAGACATGACGTATAGAAAGCAAATAGCAAATGGCAGAAATAAGTCTTTATGTGTAATTACACTAACTGTAAATGGATTAAATTCTCCACTTAAAAGACAGAGATTGTCAGAACTGATTTTTTAAAATCATGGTTCAACTATGCTGTCTACAAAAGACTCACTTTAGATTCAAAGACAAAATTGAAAGTAAATGGAGAGAAAAAGACACTCCATGCAAATAGTAACCCAAAGAGAGCTGGACTGGCTATACTAATCTCAGATGTTAAGACAAAAATTGTTACTTGAGACAAAGAACATTATATAATGATAAAAGTTTCCATCTATCAGGAAGAAATAATGTATTTTGGGTCTCTACCTAACAGTAGAGACCCAAAATACATGAAGCAAAATGTGACAAATTGAAAGGAGAAATAAACAATTCAACAGTAACTATGGTTTACTCTTGAGGAAAGGAGTCTAAGGCCTAGGGAGATGAAAATGTAGAGTGGAGTTGTCATTTAAGACCTACTCACCCAACCTGGGAGGTCCCAAGGATACAACTTTCACCATGATTGTGAGAAATAAATTTGTGAGGGAACCCCAGCATCCTGGAGGAGCTCTATGATCTCTCTTCTCTGTAGCTCAGAACTTATAACAGTAACTGCTGCCACTGAATTGGGAAACCTAAATGCAATGAGAGTAATTGAATCCCGGGTTGGCACAAGCCAAGCGGTGGCACTCAAACACCAAAGGCAAGGTGGGTGTCATTACCACAATGGACATCAGGGTCAAAGCAGCAATCAGGAAAAAAAAAAAATCAGGATAGTCTGACTCACAGAGACCTATGGCATTGGCTAGATGATCATGGTGTTCCTAGAAGTGAAATAGATGGGAAGCCTACTAAGTTCTTATTTGATCTGTTTAAGCAGAAAAGTTCTAGGTCAAGTGAACAAAAGTCTAACTTGAATCATAAAAATAGAGAGTCGCAGCCCCTCAGTCAATCCTCAGACTTGATCCAGTTCACAAACCCAGAACATCTTTAAGGAAGATGAGGCTGAGTGCCCTTGAGGAAGGACCCTGGCACACTACCAAAAATTTGTATGTTAGCATTTCTCCCAGTCTTCTCCAATGAAACCTATGGCCCTTTACCAGGGTGACTGTGCACTGGGGAAAAGGAAATAATTAGGCCTTTCAGGAATTACTGGACACTGCCTCTGAACCAACACTAATTCTGGGAGACCCGAAACATCACTGTGGTCCATCAGTCAGAATAGGGGCTTATGGGGACTTCCCTGGTGGTCCAGTGGTTAAGAATCCACCTTCCAATGCAGGGGACATGGGTTCCATCCCTGGTCAGGGAAATAAGATCCCACATGCTACAGGGCAACTAAACCCGCACACCACAACTATTGAGCATGCATGCAAGCCACAACTAGAGAGAAGCCCAGCGCGCCTCAACAAAAGATCCTGCCTGCCACAACTTAGACCCGATGCAGCCAAAAAATAAATAAATAACTAAATATTTTTTAAAAAAAACTTAAAACTTAAAAAAAAAAAAGAATAGGGGCTTATGGAAGTCAAGTTATCAATGGAGTTTTAGCTGGTCCATTTCACAATGGGTCCAGTGGATCCCTGAACCCATCCTGTGGTATTTCCCCAGTTCTGGAATACATAATTGGAATAGATACACTTAACAGCTGGCAGAATCCTCACATTCATTCCGTGACCTATGGAGTGAGGGCTATTATGGTGGGAAAGGTCAAGTGAAAGCCGCTAGAACTGTCTCTAGCTAAGAAAATGGTAAACCAAAAATAATACTGCATTCCTGGAGGGATGGCAGAGATTAGTGCCGACATCAAGGACTTGAAAGGTGCAATTGAATGCACATCCCCATTCAACTCTGCTATTTGGCATGTACTGAGGACAGATGGAGCTTGGAGAATGACAGTGGGTTATCACAAGCTTAAGCAGGTGGTTGACTCCAGTTGCAACTGCCCTACCAGATGTGGTTTCATTCCTTGAGCAAATAAACACATTCTCGGTACCTGGTATGCAGCTATATAGGTGGCAAATGCCTTTTTCTCCATCCTTGTCCAAGACCAGAAGTAGTTTGCTTTCAGCTGAAGAGACCAGCAATACACCTTCACTGGCCTACCTCAGGGGTACATCAACTCTCCAGCCCCATGTCACAATTTAGTTCTCAGAAATCTTGATCACCTTTCCCTTTCACAAGATGTCACACTGGTCCATTATAATGATGACATTATGCTGATTGGACCTAGTGAACAAGAAGTAGCAACCATTATGGACTTACTGGTAAGACATTTGCATGTCAGAGAGTAGGAAATAAATCCAACAAAAATTCAGGGGCCTTCTAGCTCAGTGTAATTTTTAGGGATCCAGAGGTGTGGGGAGTGTAGAGGTATCCCTTCTGAGGTGGCTTAAGTTGTTGCATCTGGCCCCATCTGTCACCAAGAAAGGGACACAAAGCCTAGGGGCCTCTTTGGATTGTGGAGGCAACATATTCCTCATTTGGGTGTGTTACTCTGGCCCACTTACCAAGTGACCCGAAAAACTGCTGGTTTTGAGTGAGACCCAGAACAAGAGAGGGCTCTGCAACAGGTCCAGGCTGCTGTGCAAACTGTTCTGCCACTTTGACTGTAAGATCCAGCAGATCAAATGGTGTCAGTGGCAGATAGCGATGCTCTTTGGAGCCTTTGGCAGCCCATGTAGGTGAAATGCAGCACAAGCCCTTAGGATTTTGGAGCAAAGCCCTGCCATCCTCTGCAGGTAAATACTTTCCTTTGGGGAAACAGCTTTACGCCTGCTACTGGGCCTTAGTAGAGACTGAACCCTTCACCATGAGCCACCAAGTTACTATGGGATCTGAGCTGCCATCATGAACTGAGCACTGTCTGATCCATCAACACATAAAACAGGATGTGCACAGCAGCCCATCATCAAATGGAAGGGGTATGTATATAAGATCAGGCCTGGGCTTCCCTGGTGGCCCAGTGGTTAAGAGTTCCGCTGACAATGCAGGGGACATGGGTTCGAGCCCTGGTCCAGGAAGATTCCACATGCCGTGGAGCAACTAAGCCCGTGTGCCACAACTACTGAGCCTGCAAGCCACAACTACTGAAGCCCGCGCACCTAGACCCCGTGCTCCGCAACAAGAGAAGCCACCACAATGAGAAACCCGCGCACCAAAACGAAGAGTAGCCCCCCCCGCTCACCGCAACTAGAGAAAGCCCATGCGCAGCAACGAAGACTGAATGCAGCCAAAAATTAATCAATTAATTAATTTAAAATATATATATATATATCAGGCCCAAACAGACCCTGAAGGCAGAAGTAAGTTACCTGAAAAAATGGGCCAAATGCCCATGGTCCCCACTTCGGTTACACTGCCTTCTCTCTCCCAGCCTGCACCTATGGCCTTATGCAGAGTTTCCTGTGATCAGTTGACAGAGGAAGAGAAATCTTGGGCCTGGATTACAGGTGGGGCTGCGCAATATGCAGGCACCACCAAAAGTGGACAGCTGTAAAACTACAGCCCCTCTGTGACAGCCCTGAAGGACAGCCACGAAGGGAACCCCTCCCAGTGGGCAGAATTTCAGCCAGTGCACTTAGCTGTTCATTTTGCTTGGAGGGAGAAATGGCCAAATGTATGATTATACACCGATTCATAGGCTGCAGCCAATGGTTTGTTTGGATGGTCAGGGACTTGGAAAGAACAACATTGGAAAACTGGGAACAAGAAAGTCTGGGGAAGACTATGTAGATAGACGTCCTTGAATGGCGGGGTCGGGGGGAGGAATGCGAAGATATTTGTGTCCCATGTGATTGCTCACCAAAGGGTGAACCCAACAGAGGAGTATTTTAATAATCGAATGGACAGGATGACCCATTCTGGGAACACCAGTCAGCTTCTTTTCCCAGCCACTCCTGTCACCACCTAATGGACCATGCATGAACAAGTGGCCATGGTGGCAGGAATGGAAGTTATGCGTGGGCTCAGCCACCTGGACTTCCATTCACTAAGGCCAGGCCAGCTATGGCCACTGCCGAATGCCCAATCTGCCGACAACAGAGACCAACACTGATCCCCCAGTATGGCACCATTGCCTGGCCAGCTACCCAATGGCAGGTTGATCACTTTGGACCACTTCCATCATGGAAGAAGCAGCATTTTGTTTACTGGAATAGATACTTACTCTGGATGTGGAATTGCCTTCTCTGCATGTAATGCTTCTACCAAAACTACCATCTGTGGACTTACAGAATGCCTCGTCCGCCATGATGGTGCTCCACATAGCGTTCTTTTGATCAAGAAACTCACTGCACAGCAAATGAAGTGTGGCGATGAATTCACTGGTCTTACCATGTTCCCCATCATCCTGAAGCAGCTAGTTTGATAGAGCAATAGAATGGCCATTTGAAGACTCAGTTACAGTGCCAGCAAGGTGGCAGTACCTTGCAGGGCTGAGGAAGCCTGTCCAGGAGGCTGCATGTGGTCTGAGTCTGATAGCCAGGATTCACGGATCCAGGAATCAAGGTGTGGATGTGGGAGAGGCACCTTTCACTATTACCACTAGTGACCCCTTAGCAAAACTTTTGCTTCCTGTCCCCATGACCTTATGCTCTACTGGCCTAGAGGTCTTCATTTCAAGGGGAGGAATGATTAGACCAGGAGAAACAATGATTTCATTGAACTGGAAGTTGAGACAACCACCTGGCCACTTTGGGTTCCTCATGCCTCTGAATCAACAGGCAAGGAAGGGGGTGACCGTGCTGGCTGAGGTGATGGATCGTGACGTCCAAGGGGGAAATTAGCCTTCTACTCCACAATGGAGGTAAGGAAAAGCATGTCTCGACCACAGGAGATCCCTGAAGTCATATCTTAGTATTACCATGGTCCTGTGATTAAGGTCAATGGAAAACTACAACAACCAGTTCAGTTCGGACTGCTAATGGCCCAGACCCTTCAGGAATGAAGTTTGGGGTCACCCTATGAGGTAGAAGACGATGACCACTCAGGTGCTTGCTGAGGGCAAAGGGAAGATGGAACAGGTAGTAGAAGAAGGTAGTTAATACCAGCTATGACCACGTGACCAGTTACACAAGTGAGGACTGAAATTGTCATGAGTATTTCTTCTTTTTTTTGCTATGTATGTGTGTGTGTAATATCTATATATTCTTCCTTCTCTTATCCTCTTATCATGGAACATGAGACATATTGACTTTATAGTACAGTATTTAAGTATTGTTAGCTTTACATTGTAGTATTTAACTTAAAGTTTATCAAGAACAAAAGTAAACATCACCCAAGGACTTTGCATTCTCCTCTAGAGAAAAGGTTAATGCATTTTCATTGTATACAGGAAAGTTGTATTGTGTTAGGCAAAATTATGACCTGGTTATAATTTTGCCTAACACAATAAGTAACTGCATGACACTTTATTTGAAAATTAAGTATGGTTTAAGTACATGTGTATGATTGCCAAGTTGACAAGGGGTGGACTTATGATGGTTAATTTTGGGTGTCAACTTCACTAGGCCATGGTATCCAGATATTTGGTTAAGCGTTATTCTAGATCTCTAGGTATTTTTTACATGAGATTAACATTGAAATGAGCCAGGCCAAGAAGGACAAATACTGTATGATTCCATTCCTATGAGGTACTGAGAGTAGGCAATTCATAAAGATAGGAAGTAGAATGGTGCTTGACAGGATATGGGGGAGGGGGAATTGCAACAGGGATGGGGTTTCTTTGGGGGATGATGGAAAAGTTCTGGAATGAGATAATGGTGATAACATTGTGAATAGACTAAAAAATCAATGAATTGTCTACTTCTTTTTTTCTTTGGCAGCGCCGCTCGGCTTGTGGGATCTTAGTTCCCTGACCAGGGATTGAACCTGCACCCTTGGCAGTGAAACCATGGAGTCCTAACCACTGGACCGTGAGGGAATTCCCTGAATTGTCTACTTTAAAATTATGAATTTTATGTTATGGGATTTTATCTCAATTTAAAAGTCGCTCCTCATCAACATTTTGGAAGTTTAAAATATGTCCTCAAGGGCTTCCCTGGTGGCACAGTGGTTGAGAGTCCGCCTGCTGATGCAGGGGACACAGGTTCATGCCCCGGTCCGGGAAGATCCCACATGCCGCGGAGCGGCTGGGCCCGTGAGCCATGGCCGCTGAGCCTGCGCATCCAGAGCCTGTGCTCCACAACGGGAGAGGCCACAACAGTGGGAGGCCCGCGTACCGCAAAAAAAAAAAAAAAAAATGTCCTCAAATCCTTTGACACTTTTTTCGATTGCCCTCCCCTTGAGTGTAACTGGACTTAGTGACTTGCAGCTAATGAATAGAAGGCAAAACAGAAGGTGACAGAAGAAACTGCATGATATTGGAGGAATTGAGGTTTCTGCCTTGCCCTCTCCTGGTCACTCACTCAAGGGGACACAAGCTACCACATCATGAGGACACTCAAGCATTGCTGTGGAGAAGCCTCAGGGAGAAGAACTAAGATCTCTCACCATCAGCCAGCACCTGCTGCCGCCCATCTGTGGCAATGAATCCTACAGCCCCAGGAGAGTTTCCTCTGGCTCCAGCTCTAGCCAATAACTTGACCACAAGCTCCTAAGAGACTCTGAGCCAGATCCACCAGGGCAAGCCACTCCCAAATTCCTGACTTACGGAAACTATGAGATAACAAGGTCTATCTTTTTAAACTACTAACTTTGGGTATAACTTGTTACACAGCAATGGATAACTAACACAGACGTACAAGATATTTAATTTCAGGTTAGTTGGTAAAAGCAAAGGATTCCAAACAACTTAGGTGTCCATCACTGGTAACAAATGACTTGTCCCAACCTCAGATTGGGTTGTTACACCCCTAAGGGCAGGACAGCCTCAGCTGTCATGGGCTGGGTGATATCCTGGCTGAGGTGCCTTAGGAGGGAAGCCAGCCCTAGAATGTGGTCTGGAGCAGCTGAGCCCCAAGCCCTTCCATTGCACTTTAGTTCTCCAGCAAAGCTGGAGACATGGTAGCCAGAATTCCAGACCCATGCCTTATCCCTCCTTTCCCTGTCACCCCAAGACTTTCCTTTCCCTTCCTCTGATGGAGCCCTTTTCAGAGCCAGCATTTGTAACTGAACAGGACCCTGTGGGGCCATCCCAGGACAGACCCCACCTCCCATGTCTTCCACCTGCCTCTTGTCTGCAGAAAAAACTTTAGCCTCATAGGCCTTTCCCAAGTGCCAAAGAATAAATTTAATCAGAGAAGTGGGAAAATTCAGCTAGAAAGGAAAACAGTCAAGCAAGACAAAATAATTTCAGGTTAGTCATTAAACAAAGTCAAGGACTTTTAGTTCCTTCTCAAGGGCTATAGATAATATTCTGAGCCATGTCCTTTGAGTTATTTTGCAGATACTGAAACTCTTACCAGGTAGAAGTTAACTGCATGCTGACCACAATAACATAGACCCCCAGATCAGCTGGAACCGGAAGATTGATGATGTTGACTCCCAATTACCTCACCACCAGCCGATCAGAAGAAAGTCCATGAGCTGATCACACACCCCACAACCCCGCTCCCTCACTGTCTTTAAAAACCTTTCCCTGAAAACCATCAGGGGGAGCCTTTTGAGGGAGAGCCTTTTGAGGGAGAGCCTCTAGCTGCCTGTACTCCTTGCTTGGTGCCCTGCAGGAAACGCTGCACTTTCCTTCCCCACAACCTGGTGTCAGTAGATTGGCTTTGCTACAAGTGGGCAAGTGGACCCAAGTTTGGTTTGGTAACACATGGATCATAATTTTGATTAAATTATCGTCAGTGTGATTCTTTGTCGAATGTTCATTATTGTTTTGGAGAGGATGCTGCAGGTCTCCCACCCAGATCTCCTTTACTGGCTGGCGCACCTCTACCCCAGCTGCTGTAAATATCGTCTGCTAACAGCTCACAGCCACCCATCGTGAATTGCCCTCACCCGAACTGCCTCACCAGGGAGGTTATGCCCCCCAAAACGCACATCCCCTAGGGAAGCCCACACCAAGGACCAACTGGCATGGGGAACCAGAGGCCAGACCCCTTGCACCAAAGTAGGAACAACTTGGGCTTCTCATGCTCCAGGGTCCCCCCTAGGTCAGTGGAGGCTTGACACCAGTTGAGCCCACTTCCTTGCCTGCTCCTTCCCTAAATTGTCCTGCATCCTTCACTCCCTCACAAGTTTCCCCCAAACTCACACAACCTTGGATCTCCATCTCAGGCTCAGCTTCTAGAGAACCCAACCCAAGGTGAGGCAGAAATCAGTTCTCTGAAGGCAGGAACCGTGTCAGTTTCATTCACTGCTGTATGCACAGGGCCGAACACAAGACTTAGCACACAGTAGGTGCTCAGTAAATGTTTCAGTGGCCAAGTCACAAGCCCATATTACTGCTTGGGGAGAACATGGAGGAGACCTATTACCCATGTTTATAGGTTGAAGGGATAACTAAAAGGATCGTCACACTTTTTCAAAATCTTCCATTCTCAGTCACCTCTGGCATGTTTCTCCTGCAAACTCAAGACCCATCAACATCTTCATGTGCTTTGAGCATACAGAGGCCAAGGGCTCCTCAAAAAAGAAGGCACATTGATCTACTTGTTTCTTTTGTTGCTTGTGCTTTGGGTGTCATTTTCAAGAAACCTTTGCTAATCCAAGGTCATGGAGATTAACCCTTATGTTTTCTTCTAAGAGTAGTATGATTTTAGCTCTTACATTTAGGTCTTTGATCCATTTTTGAGTTAATTTTGTGTATGGTGTGAGGTAGGGGTCCAACTTCATTTTTTTTGTATGTGGCTATCCAGTTGTTCTAGTACCTTTTGCCAAACAGATTATTCCTTCCCCATTGAATGGTCTTGGTACCTGTTATAAAATGAATGTTTGTGTCCCCCCCTAAATTCGTATATTGAAACCCTAACCTCCAATGTGATGGTATTAGGAAGCAGGGCCTTTGGGAGGTAATTAGGGCTTGATGAGGTCATGAGGGTAGGGCCTTAATAATGGGGATTAGTACCCTTATAAAAAGAGATGCCAGATCTCTCCCTCCCTTCCTCTCTCTCTCTCTCTCTCTCTCTCTCTCTCTCTCTCTCTCTCTGCCAGGTGAGGGCACAGCAAGCAGGTGGCCCTCTACAAGCCAGGAAGAGAGCTCTCACCAGGAACTGAATTGGCTAGCATCTTGATTTTGGACTTACAGCCTCCAGAGCTGTGAGAAATAAATGTCTGTTTAAGCCATCCAGTCGGTGGTATTTTGTTATAGCAGCCCAAACGGGCTAAGAAAGCATCCTTGTTAAAAATCAATTGATCACGAATGTAAGGCTTTATTTCTGGATTCCCAATTCAATTTTATTGATATATTTGTTTATCCTTATGCTAGTACCATGCTGTCATGATCACTATGGCTTTGGAGTAATTTTCAAAATCAGGAAGTGTGGCTTTCAAAGTTTGCTCTCCTTTCTCAAGATTGTTGTTTGGGGGGAGAAATGTCTATTCAAGTCCTTTGCCCTTTGTAAATTGTTATTTATATTTTTACTATTGATGTGTAAGAGTTCTTTTTGGATACTGGATACAAGTCCCTTGTCAGGTATATGATTTGCACGTGTTTTCTCCCATTCTGTGGGTTGTCTTTTTCATTTTCTTGATGGTATCATTTGTGGCACAAAAATTTTAAATTATGATGAAATCTAAATTATCTATTTTTCCTTTTGTTGCTTTTGTGCTTTTTTCATCATAGCTAAGTAACTGTTGCTTATTCTAAGGTCACAGATATTTATTCCTATATATGATAGACGTCCAACTTTATTCTTTCACGTATACATATATATATATGTATATATCTATATCACAATACATATACATCACAATACATATACATATACAATACATATACATATACAATATACAATACAATACATATACATATACATATACATATACATATACATATACATCACAATACATATACATTGTAGATATACAATTGTCCCAACACCACTTGTTGAAAAGACAGTTCATTTCCCATTGAATTGTCTTGGCACCCTTGTCAAATGCGTTTTTAGTATGAGTGTGTGCCATGGGACAAACTTAGGCTAAAAAATTTTTCTATGTTTATCTGAAATTCAAATGTACCTGGGTATCCTGCATTTGTATTTGCTGAATCTGGCAACTCTATACTGGCATCTAGTGGGTAGAGGCCAGGGATGCTGTTAAACGTCCTACAACGCTCAGGACAGCCCTCCACAAAAAATGAAATCTTACCCAAAATGTCTATGGTGCTGAGGTTGAGAAACCCTGGTGTGAAACAAATACAGGGATAGCATCGCTTGACAACCAGCAACTCTGAGAGTAGGTGGGATCTGCCCATTTTTCAGGAGTGGAAACTGAGGCTCAGAGCAGGTGAAGCAAGCATGGGAGGTCGTGGGCAGTGGGGATTCACCTGGATTCTCTTTAAAAATCACCCAGGAGAGGGCTTCCCTGGTGGCGCAGTGGTTGAGAGTCTGCCTGCTGATGCAGGGGACACGGGTTTGTGCCCCGGTCCAGGAAGATCCCACATGCCATGGTGCGGCTGGGCCCGTGAGCCATGGCCGCTGAGCCTGCGCGTCCGGAGCCTGTACTCCGCAACGGGAGAGGCCACAACAGTGAGAGGCCCGCGTACCGCAAAAAAACAAAAAAATCATCCAGGAGAATCTGTCCCAGAAGAGACAAAGAGGCTCTTCAAAGGGGCCTGGGCTACCCGCTATGGATGCAGGCACCACAGATCAATCTCCAAGGATCCCCCCCCAGCCCCCACCCCTACCAGACACTTAGCCTGAGAAGATCCCGGGCACGTCCGGGCATTTGCATCTTAATGCTACCCCAGGAACTCCACTCAATGTTCTGTAATAACCTATTGGGAAAAGAATTTGAAAAATAATGGATATATGTGTATGTATAAATGGATCACTTTGCTGTATACCTGAAACTAACAAAACATTGTAAATCAACTATACTGTAATATAAAATAAAATTTCAAAAAAGCACATACTAACCCAGAGCGCTTCTTTAGGATGTCATATGGAGAGGATGAAAAATAAAATAATGCTTGGTCTAGCCACATTCTCATCACTGGAGGGTCCATGGCCACTTTTCGTTTACTTGGTTAGTAGTCATTTTTAAAAACCTACAAATGGGGAATTCCCTGGTGGTCCAGTGGTTAGGACTCTGTGCTTTCACTGCCCGGGCCAGATTCAATTCCTGGTCGGGGAACTAAGATCCCACAAGCCTCACAGTGTAGCCAAAAAAAAAGTTTTTTTTTAATTACAAATAAAATAAGATAAAAACCTACCAGTCATTAATATTTGCCCCCGCTAGCAGGTTGAATGGTGTCCCTCCAAAAGATATGTCCAAGGTTTAACCTCTAGAACCTATGAATGTGATCTCATTTGGAAAAAAGGGTCCTTGCAGATGTAATTAAATGAAAGATCTCAAGATGACATCACCATGGATTTAGAGCGAGCCCCAAATCCAAGGACAAGTGTCCTTATGAGAGACAGAAAAGGAGAAACATAGAGGAGAAGGCCATGTGATGACAGAGGCAGAAGCTGGAGTGCTGCAGCGACAGGCTAGGAAATGCCTGGAGCCCTCAGAAGCTGGAAGAGGCAAAGAAAGGTCCTCCCTTAGAGCCTCCAGAGGGAGCACGGCCCTGCCAACACCTTGATCCTGGACTTCTGGCCTCCAGAACCATGAGAGAATAAATTCCTGTTGTTTTAAGCCACCCAGTCTGTGGTAGCTTGTTACAGCAGCCCCAGGACACTAACACCCCCACCAGATGACTCTCATCTCAAAGACCCCCATCCAACCCTTGTACTATATTTTTCATGCCTCTATTAATTATTAAAAATACATATACATTTTTATTTGGATTGCTTTTAACTGTATAAAAGGGCATCAAGCTGCCTGTGATCTTGGGGTCACTTACTCTTTCTCGCATGGTGATTCTATTTCTGAGCTGTGGCCATATTGTTACTCATCCATACTTTTTGATGGCTGTATAATATTCCACTACCTCCATTCAGCATTTAGGCAGATTCCAGGCGTGGACACCTCCAACACATCTAGCAATTTCTCTCGAGCATGTTGCAAGGCATGTGAATATTCCACTTGAGGAGGAAGAAACACCATGGCCACCACACACGCCTGCCCCCCCAGCTTTCTATGAGTTCCCCAGGAGTCCCATTCCCACCATGCTGGGTATCATCTCACTGGGTAATTTTTGCCAACCAGCTGGATGCAAAGTGGTATCTCATTGAGGTACTCAGGTTATTCTAATTTTTTAATGCAATTCACACAACGTAAAATTCGCCACTTTGGCTATTCTAAAGTGACATTTAGTACACTCACAATGCTGTGTGAACATCAGCTCTAGTTCCAGAACATTTTCATCACCTCATAAAGGAAACCCTGTACCTTTAATACAACTTTTGAGCAAAACTAAGCAGCTGTTTAACTGGTATTTAATTCTTGTTCGTTTTTCCTATTCGGGAGAAAAAACACAATGTTTGTGTGTATGGGGTGGAGGATCCCTCACTGTAAAAGTAACACATTCTTGATGCTGGAAAAGAAAAAATCAGACAAAACAGAAAAGTAGAAAGAATATAAAACCACCTGGAATCTCACAACTCAGAACACAGTGTGCTCCACGATCCCCACCCCCAGATGGCTAACGTGAAGAAGATTGACACCAGCAAGTGTTGACAAGGATGGGGAGGAACTGAAACTCCTGTCCAGGCCGCTGGAAATGCAAACTGCTGCAGTCACTTGGAAAGGCAGCTTGGCGGTTTCTTCAAAAGTTAACAGAAGTCAGCCTTTCCCCTCCTCAGTATTTAGCCTAGAGAAATGAAAGCAGGTGTTCATAGAAGACCTGGTACATGAATGCTCCCAGCAGTTTTATTTATTAGTAATCGTCCCAAACTGGAAATAACCCAAATGTCCACCATCAAGGGAATGGACGAACACACAGTGGAATACTTCTCAGTAATAAAAAGGTGTGAACTGTTGACACTCCAGCAACAGGGATGCACCTCCAGCCCATTATGCTGAGTGAAAGAATCCAGACGCAAAAGGCTACGTACTGCACGATTCCTTTTATATGCCATTCTAGAAAGTGCAAACTAATGTACACTGACAGAAAACAGGTCAGAGGTTTTAAGGGGAGGGGTGGGAGGAAACATTTAGGGTGATGGTTATGTTCACTATCTTGATGTGGTGACAGTTTCACAGGTGTAGACATATATCAAATGCATCAAATTGTACACATTAAAAATGTGCAGGCAGGGAGATCAGCTCGGTGGTTTGTGACCAGCTAGAGGGGTGGGATAGGGAGGGTGGGACGGAGGGAGACGCAAGAGGGAAGAGATATGGGAACGTATGTATATGTATAACTGATTCACTTTGTTATAAGCAGAAACTAACACACCATTGTAAAGCAGTTATACTCCAATAAAGATGTAAAAAAAAAAAAAAGAAAAGAAAAAAAATGCGCAGGTTTTGGTATGTCAATTATTACTGAATATTGCTGTTTTAAAAAGCAATGACAATGACAGTATTATATGAAAAATGTGTGTGTGTGTGTTGTAATGGGAATTCACAGATACTTGTGAATGGGATTCACAGATACTTGTATGGGTATGTTCATAGCAGCCCTATTTACAATACCCAAAAGGCAGAAATAACCCAAATGTCCATTAGTGGGTGAGTGGATAAACAAAATGTGGTCCATCCAAACAAGAGAATATTAGGGCTTCCCTGGTGGTGCAGTGGTTGAGAGTCCGCCTGCCGATGCAGGGGACACGGGTTCGTGCCCTGGTCCGGGAAGATCCCACATGCCGCGGAGCGGCTGGGCCCGTGAGCCATGGCCGTTGAGCCTGCGCGTCCGGAGCCTGTGCTCCGCAATGGGAGAGACCACAACAGTGAGAGGCCCGCGTACTGCAAAAAAAAAAAAAAAAAAAAGAGAGAGAATATTACTCAGCCATAAAAAGGAATGAAGCACTGATTCATGCTACAACACGGATAAAGCTTTTTTTTTTTTTGGCTGCACTGCACAGCATGTGGGATCTTAGTTCCCTGACCAGGCATCAAACACACGGCCCCTGTGGTGGAAGCATGGAGTCTTAACCAATGGACTGCCAGAGAAATCCCAACACGGATAAACCTTGAAAACATTATGCTGAGTAAAAGAAGCCAGACCCTAAAATGCCACATGTTGCATGATTCTATTTCTATGAAAAGTCCAGAACAAACAAATCCACAGAGACAGAAAGCAGATATTAGAGATTAACTAGGGGGGAGGGGAGGGGGAGATGGGGGTTACTGCTTAATTGGCACTGGGATTCTATTCTGGGAGATGAAAAATTTTGGAAGTAAATAATGGTGATGGTTGCACAACACTTCGTGAATGTACTTAATGCCACTCAATTGTACAGTAAAATGGCGAATTTCATGTTAGGTATATTTTTCCACAAAAGAAGTCTAAAACGATAAAATTCAATTAAAAAGAAAAATACAACAGATGGTTGTGTTGATGGGTTTGGGTTAACTAAAGCAGGTCTGGATTTATATCCCTGTCCTGCTATCGGCTTGCTGTGTAACCTCTCTCAAATGTCTTGACCTCTCTGTGCCTCACCTGTAAAATGAGATTCTAGTGGCCCCAACACCCCACAGTGTGTTGAAGGGCTTAGGGCGGTATCTGGATGGCAGCCATCAAGCACTAGTTCTCAGTGTTCTTTATTTTGTCTACATTTTCACAATTCATCATTGAAAATTAAAAAAAAAAAATTATTTCAAACCACACCAAAGTCCCCTTGGGCCTCCACCACAGCCCAGGCTGGGTCCCAAGTAGATTTCAGCCAATCCCAGGCCTGTCCCACTCAGTGACTTAACCCAGCATGGGTTGCACTCCGGAATTCACCCGCCAGTCCTGAATTCACAGCTCTGCCCCACGTCCTGGTCCAGCCCCTCCTCAAGTTCCACGCCAGCCTCCAAGTCCAGGGAAATGGCATTCTTCTCTTGTACCAAGAGAGGTCCCTCGGGGGTAAGCAGCGGCCATGGCTGCTGCAGGGAAATTCCATGACTTTGGAAAAAAGGACATTTAGGATCTTAGCTTTCCCCCAGACCAGCTTCTTTGAAACCCCATCTGTCAGGCTCCTGGCTCCCACAGAAGTGGCCCTCGCCAGCCACGCCTTGCTGAGATGTGGGCAGCCCAGGCTGACCGTGGACCCCATTTGGGGCTCTTCCCAGGAACAGTGGGCGCTTGTGGGTTTCTGTGGGCCCCCCTCGCGGCCCCATTCTTGCTTCAAAGGAGCCTCTTGTGGGACATGGATATGTGGCCAAAGCCCCGGCGATGCTGGTGGGGAAAGAAAAATAGGCATGTGTGTATACTTTATAGCCTCCCTCTGCTCTCTGAACAGCCTCTTTGAAGGTGACGATGGGTCACAGCAGGCCTTGGGTTGGAGGGGACAGTGGGTGGCCACCTTGATTCTAATTCAACCACAGGCTGCTTTTTGGGGAGATATGCTGGGGTGTCGGGAGAGGTGGGTTTTGGCCTGGCCTCAAAGCTTGGGTTCCCAAAGAGACTCAAGGCTGCCACTGTGGGTGGCAAGGCTCCAGGAAAGAAGTCAGCCCCCAGGGACCCTCTTCTATTCCCATACGACGCTGCACGCTGGGATATATTTGGGGTGGAATTCACCATGGATGTTTTAGAAGGTGTTGGGCTGGGAAACTAAATAACACCTCCCAGTGGGTCCGACCCAGGTCATTCTCCCCAATTCACAGATAGCTGTGTGGCCTCTCAGAGCAGGGAGATGGATGATACGCAGAAGCCATCAGAAATCAGTAACTGGTGTAGTGTGTGAGGAGGGGACAAAAGGATGGGAAGGAAAATGGACCACGCCACACCCACTAGGAGGGCCACAATCCAAAACAGAGAATAACAAGTGTTGTTTAAGGATGTGGAGGAATCGCAACACTTACGCCCTGCAGCTTGTAAAAACGTGATATGCTGTAGTCGCTGCAGAAAAGTTTGGCGGTTCCTCAGAAAGTTAAACATTGAAATGCCGTGTGATCCAGAAATCTCACTTCTGGGTATATGTGCAAAAGCGTTGAAAGCAGGGTCTCAAAGAGGTGTTTGTACACACATGTTCACAGCAGCGCTAGTCACAATCGCCAAGAGGTGGAAACAATCCAAGTGTCTGATGAATGGATGAACAGAAGGTGGTGGCTCTGTACGGTGGAATATTACTCAGCCATAAAAAGGAATGAAGTTCTGATACATGCTACAATGGGATGAACCTCGAAAACGTTATGCCAGGTGAAAGAAGCCAGACACAAAAGGTCACACAGTATATGATGCCATTTGTACGAAATGTCCGAACAGGCAAATCCATAGACAGAAAGTAGAGTAATGGTTGCCAGGGGCTGGGGGAGGGGGACGGGGAGTGACTCCTTAGTGGGTACAGGGTTTCCTTTTGAGGTGATAAGAATGTTCTGGAACGAGAAAGAGGTGATGGTTGCACACATAGTTAATATACTAAGTGGCAGTTTAAAGGGGTAAATTTTTTGTCATATATTTTGCTGCTAGAAAAAGAGAGAAAGGAAGGAAGGAAGGAAGGAAGGAAGGAAGAAAGAAAGAAAGAAAGAAAGAAAGAAAGGAAGGAAGGAAGGAAGGAAGGAAGGAAGGAAGGAAGGAAGGAAGAAAAGAAAGAAAGAAAGAAAGAAGGAAAGGAAGGAAGGAAGGAGGGGGAAAGGGAAAGGAAAGGGAAGGAAAAAAGAAGAGAAGAGAGAAGTAAATAGTTCCCTGAGGGGTCGATGGACACCTGGGTGCAGGGCCACTTGCAGGGTCAAATGTGTGACTGCAAATCACTGACCAGATGTGCCCAGAAGATGGGCACAGTATAAAACCCACCAGACCAACTGAAACCGAATCATCACAGATGAGTTAGAGGACACTGCATGAGGTTCCTGCAGCTGCTGTAACAAAGTATCACACACTAGGGGGTTTAAAACAACAGAAATTTATTCTCTTGCAGTTCTGGAGGCCAGAAGTCCTAAATCAAAGTGTCGGCATAGTCACACTCCATTTGAGGGCTCTAGGGGAGGATCCTTCCTTGTCAATTCCAGCTGCTGGGGGCTCCAGGCGTCCTTGGCTTGTGGCTGCATCACTCTAGTCTCTGTTTTTACATTACCTCCTCCTCTTCTTCTGTCTCTTATAAGGACACTTGTCATTGGATTTAAGGGCCACCCAGATAATCCAGGATGATCTCATCTTGAGATCTTCAACTGAATGACACCTCCAAAGACCCTTATTCCAAATAAGTTCACATTCACAGGTTCCGAGAAGGCATATCTTTGGGACGCCACCATTCTACCCACTAAACTATCGCTTACACTTGCAGAGGGGTATCCAAGACTCCGAGGAGTGAAACCACTTCCTCAGGGCCCCTCTGGCAGCTTCTCACTCAGACCTGGGCAACATTGAAGTCCCCAGGACGTGAATTCAAGGCCCAGTGACATTCACAAGGCCAGCATGGCCCGCTAGGCCTGCACACCGAGGCTTGAGGCCCAGGAGATCAGAGGGGTTTGTGGACACCAGCAGCCCAGCATCCCGAAGTGAAGGGGTGCAGACTGCCTGGCATCGGCTACCCAGTGCGTGTTCGCCGAGCACCTCTGCGTGCTGGGTGCCCTCACCCCAGGCTGGGCAGAGTCTGGGTATGGAATGCTCAGATGGGCCTGGGGCAGCAGCAGTGTGGGTGGTTTAAGGCTGGGGGTTCTGGGTTTGAATCCTGACCCAGCCTCTTCCTGATTTAGGAGGCTGTCTGCACGCTTTCCTCACCCATCAAATGGGGCAAAATCAAATCCTTCATGTATGAGTCAAGATTCTCCAGAGAAACAGAACCAGTCGGTTACATATAGATGTATAGAAAGAGATTTATCATGAGGCTTACGTGATTATGGAAACTAAGAGTCCCACAATCTTCCATGGGCAAGCTGGAGCCCAGGAAAGCTAGTGGTGTAGGTCAGTCAAAACCCAGAGACCAGGGCTTCCCTGGTGGCGCAGTGGTTGAGAGTCCGCCTGCCGATGCAGGGGACACGGGTTCGTGCCCCGGTCCGGGAAGATCCCACATGCCACGGAGCGGCTGGGCCCGTGAACCATGGCCGCTGAGCCTGCGCGTCCGGAGCCTGTGCTCCGCAACGGGAGAGGCCACAACAGTGAGAGGCCCGTGTACCACAAAAAAAAAAAAAAAAAAAAAGTCAAACCCAGAGACCAGGGGAGCTGATGGTGGAAGTTCCAGCTGAGTCCCAAAGCTTGAAAACCAAGGTGTTGATGTCTGGGGGCAGGAGAAGAGGGAGAGCCCAGCTTAACAGAGAGACAGCAAATTCACCCTTGCTCCAAGTTTTTGCTTTGTTCAGGTCCTTACTGGAGTGGGTGATGCCCACCCATACTGGTGAGGGTAAACTTCCTTACTCAGTCCTCTGATTCAAATGCTAAGCTCTTTAGAAATGCCCTCCCAGATGCAGCTAGAAGTAATGTTTTCCCATCTCTCTAGGGACCCCTTAGCCCAGCCAGACTGACACTTGAAATTAACCATCAAGAGGTAAAGGAGGGCTTCCCTGGTGGCGCAGTGGTTGAGAGTCCGCCTGCCGATGCAGGGGACACAGGTTCGTGCCTCGGTCTGGGAAGATCCCACATGCCGCGGAGTGGCTGAGCCCGTGAGCCATGGCCGCTGAGCCTGCGCGTCCAGAGCTCGTGCCGCAATGGGAGAGGCCACAGCAGTGAGAGGCCCGCGTACTGCAAAAAAAACCCCCAAAAAACAGAAATCCTCGTGTTTCAGTCCACTCCTGATTGTCCATTGATGGCTCTACCCCAGACCTCCTTGTCTTTGATCTTCCAGATCTTTTTTTAAAAAAAAATTCATTCATTAATTAGTCTGTTTATTTATTTATTTATTCATTCATTTATTTATTTATGGCTGCATTGGGTCTTTGTTGCTGCACATGCCTTTCTCTAGTTGCGGCGAGAGGGGGCTATTCTTCGTTGCAGTGCGTGGGCTTCTCATTGTTGCGGAGCATGGGCTCTAGGTGCACGGGCTTCAGTAGTTGTGGCACACGGGCTCAGTAGTTGTGGCACACTGGCTTAGTTGCTCCGCGGCATGTGGGATTTTCCCGGACCAGGGCTCGAACCCATGTCCCTTGCACTGGCAGGTGAATTCTTAACCGCTCTGCCACCAGGGAAGTCCTGAACTTCCAGATCTTTTCCTTCTGGCCCTGGCCCAGGAATCTGTGTATACTCTCACCTCAGGTCACCTCTCCGTCCCACAGAGTGGCTAGTCAGGGACTCTCTCACAGCTCTGCCCACGGGGGAGAACACCCCTACACCATCCTTTGGGGCGACCACTGCATGAGGCTGTACTGCAGCCATTGGTTCACACCTGTGTACCAAGCAACCCACCACACAGACCCAAGTGGGAGAGCTAAAATGCCTCTGGGTGTAGGCATGCCAGATTCATCAAGACAAACACACACCCAGAAAAAACTTTTTTTTTTTTAAAAAAAAGGACATTCAGTTAAATTTGAATTTTACATAAGCAGCAAATAATTTTATTTTAAAAGTTTTTATTGTGCTAAAATACACAGCATAAAATTTACCATTCTAGCCGTGTTTAAGTGTATAGTTCAGTAGTGTTAAATACATTATTGCTGTGCAACCGTCACCACCATCCATCTCGAGAACTCTGTTCTCTTCCCAAACTGAAATTCTGTGCCCATTAAACACTAACTCACCGTTCCCCCTCCCCCAGCCCTTGATACCCACCATTCTACTTCCTGTCTCTGATTACTCTAGGGACCTCATATAAGTGAGATCATACAATGTTTGTCTTTTTGTGTCTGTCTTCTTTCACTTAGCATAATGTCCTCAAGGTTCATCAATGTCTCAGCATTTTCTTCCTTTTAAGGCTGAATAATATTCCATTGTATAGATATACTCCAATTTTATTTATCCATCCACACGTCAATTGCCACTTGGGTTGCTTCTACCTTTTGGCTGTCATGAGCAATGCTGCTATGATTATGGGTGTACAAATATCTCTTTGAGTCCCTGCTTTCAATTCTTTGGGGAATGTACACAGAAGTGGAAATGCTGGATCATATCATAATTCTATTTCCAATTTTTTGAGGAATTGTCATACTGTGCACCATTTTACATTCCCACCAACAGTGCACAAGGGTTCCTGTTTCTCCACATCCTCACTAACACGTGTTATTTTGTGTTTTGTTTTGTTTTGTTAATAGTAGTCATTCTAGCGGAGATGAAGTGATATCTCATTGTGGTTTTCTAAAAATATTTATTTATTTATTTATTTGTTTTTGGCTGCATTGCATTTTCGTTGCTGCGTGCGGGCTTTCTCCAGTTGGGGCGAGCAGGGTCTACTCTTTGCTGCGTGTGCGGTCTTATTGCGGTGGCTTCTCTTGTTGCAGAGCACAGGTTCTAGGCGCGTGGGCTTCAGTAGTTGTGGCGCATGGGCTTAGTAGTTGTGGCTCACAGGCTCTAGAGCGCGGGCTCAGTAGTCGTGGCACACGGGCTTAGCTGCTCTGTGGCATGTGGGATCTTCCCAGACCAGGGATCAAACCCGTGTCCCCTGCATTGGCAGGCGGATTCTTAACCACTGCGCCACCAGGGAAGTACTCATTGTGGTTTTGATTTGCATTTCCTCATGTTGAGCAGCAAATAAATTTTTAGGATAAGTATTTTCCATGTAATATTTGGTACATACTTATCCTAAAAATTTATTCATTGTTGATCTGAATTCAAATTCAACGGTGCATCCTATATTTTTGTTTGTTTGTCTGTTTTATATAAATTTATTTATTTTATTTATTTATTTTTGGCTGTGTTGGGTCCTCGTTGCTGTGTACAGGCTTTCTCTAGTTGTGGCGAGCGGGGACTACTCTTCATGGGGTGCGCAGGCTTCTCACTGCAGTGGCATCTCTTGCTGCGGAGCACAGGCTCTAGGCGCGTGGGCTCAGTAGTTCTGGCTCGTGGGCTCTAGACCACAGGCTCAGTAGTTGTGGTGCACGGGCTTAGTTGCTCCGCAGCATGTGGGATCTTCCTGGACCAGGGCTCAAACCCATGTCCCCTGCATTGGCAGGCGGATTCTTAACCACTGTGCCACCCGGGAAGTCCTGTTTGTTTCTTAATTGCAGTAAAATATACATAAAGTTACCGTTTCAACCACTTTTAAGTGTGCAAATTTATTGCCATTTAGTACATTCACCATGTTGTGTAACCACCATCACTATTTAGTTCCAGAACTTTTTCATCACCTCCCCAAACAGAATGGGCATCTGTAGCTTTTTGGGCAATCCTAGCCCTGGGGCAAAACTGTAAATGCATATCCTGTCTATCTTGTGGGAATGTGAACTGTTTCTGGTCCTTCTTTCTAATCAGAATAGAAAAGAATGCATCCGCCAAACCAGCGGCCACAGGCGACATAGCTGAAGCCTCAGGAATAAGCTCTGTCAGGACCACCCCCTCTACACAGCAGCTGGATAGAGCACCCACTTGGTCAGACCTGAGGAAGTCCATGGTCATTCTCCAGGGCCCATCTGGTATCCTCAGAGGCTGACTGGAGAATTTGATTGGAGAATTAAACAGAGGTGTGACGGGGACCCTCCCCTGCGTCCTTTGATGGTGGCGGATCTCTATGGATGTGATCTTGTTTGTGTTTTACGACTTGGCTGCAGGTGGGGACAGATCTAGAGGCTTCTTGTGGCCTTCCCCACTCTTATCCTTCAGGCCTCAACAGTGAGAGGAAGTTCCTCCAACTTCCAAGCATCTCTGTTCTCATCAGCTCTACTTGTTGTATACTCAGGGACCGCTGAGCTGGTCCACCATGAGCTAGACTTTCTCCAGGACTTTATTCATTATCTGGCCCCCCAGCCCTCTGTCTGCGGGCGGGGTGGTGACTCCCTGGTTTCTGAGATCAGTGTCAGCTCAGACCCTGTGTCTGAGAGTCCTCAAAATGTCTGGGCATCCAGGTTCTGCAGCGGACGGCCACTTGAGTACAGGACCACAGGTCGTTGTGGGAAAGAGGACTGAGGATTTGTCAAGGAGGCAACATTCCAGAGTCCTCCCTCCTCGCACCTGACCAGCTCTTCAGGCCAGTTCGGGTCTGGGAACTGGGCAAAGGGATTGCGACTCAGCGTCCCTTTCCTCTGTTCTTGTGCTTTCAGATCGTGGTTGTTAATGATGCGGTATCCTTGGTAGCTGCCCATCCATCTCACCCCAAGGATATTCTATTAGCCTTATTAATCATCTCCACAGCTCGCTGGGGTCAAGCCCCCTTCCACCTTGCCTGGCTGTATCAGCCAGTTTCTCCCAGAGATGGAGCTATTAGGACATGTATACATCAAAAGACGTATTGTGAGGAATTGCCTTATGCAATCACGGGGGCTGGTGAGTTCGAAATCCAGACTGGCAGACTGGGGGTTCAGGCAGGAGCCAAAAAATTGGTCTCCTTGACCAAACTCAAGCCCAACTCCTCCGACCCCTCTTCTCAACTAGGCTCCAATCTTGGCCTATAACGACTTGAACTAATGTGGTATCCAATGGCTCAAGGTCGCTTCCCTAGGATGACCCTAGCCCCTCTTTTTTTTTTTTTTTTTCTTTTTTTAATATTTATTTATTTATTTGGCTGTGCCGGGTCTTAGTTGCCGTGTGCAGGATCTTTAGTTGAGGCATGCGGACTCTTTGTTTCCCGACCAGGGATCGAACCCGGGCCCCCTGCTCCCCCCGGGAGTGCAGAGTCTTAACCGCTGGAAGTCCCGACCCCAGCCCCTCTTAAAGTACCTGCCTGAGAAGACTCAGGGCTGCCAAAAGAATTGACCATTTGTTCCAGTCAGCTCTTGGAGATGGTACCCCGGTCTCTCGGCCTCGGTGGGAGGGTGGAGGCCAAACTTTGAGAAGCATCAGTTGGCAAACCTAGATGGGTCTCACGTGGAACAACCCTTCCTTCCTGCTTTTTGTCATTTTCACTTCCCTGCCTCTACAGAGCCCCCCGTCACCCCCCACTTCCATTCCCTCATTCTCCCTTTAGAAAGCCAAATCAAAGTTGAGTTCGCTCCACATTGAATCTTTTTCCTTATGGCAATAGTATGTTATGGATTAAAATCTCCCCTGACCGCTTTATTTATTTTTTATTGAAGTATAGTCGATTTACAATGTCGTGTTAGTTTCAGGCATACAGCATAGTGATTCAGGGTGTTTGTTGGTTTTTCTTTTTTTTTTTTTGCAAATTATATTACATTACAGGTTATTGCAAGATATTGGGTGTAATTTCCTGTGATATCCAGTACATCCTGCTGCTTATCTATTTTATGTATAGTAGTTAGTATCTGTTAACCTCATACCCCTAATTTGCCCCCAGCCCTGCACCTTTGGTAACCATAAGTTTGGCCTGACCACTTTAACTAGGGTCTGGCTTTGTTTATCTTGGACAAAGTGGAGTTTCTCCGTCCTTGGGGAAACCTTAGTTTTCCTCATAAATCATCTCAGCTGACTGGATGAGACCCACCCTGATTATTTAGGGTCAACTGGATATGGAAGCGAACCACATCTACAAAATACTCCACTGCTACCCCTAGACTAGGGCTTAAGGGATGACTGGGCACAGTCTAGCCAAGTTGACATGTAAAACTCAACAAGCTGACATGTGAAACCATGGTACTGTCTTAGAATAATTGAGGGTTCTGGCTCTTGGTGGTGAAGTGCTCACCCAACCTCGTACCTGGAGCATCATGCCCACGGCTCTGTGACCACCTGCAGAAGACACCACTACCCAGCTCCCCCTTGGCGCTGGCATCTCTCTCTGACAGCCTTGGGAGATGGCGTGCCCTCTGGGTCCTCCCACGGGACACCATCCTCTGGGATGCTTCCACGTATGCTTCCACTGCCCTCAGCCGCTGCCAGGACAGCTCACCCGGGTAATTCCACGCCTCTCAGCCTGGGCCAGCACTTTCTCCAGGCTTCTAAGAGCCATTTCAGCAACCCAGCTGGCCCATCATCCTCTGAGTCCTTGCCAGGATGTTAAATCCCAAGATTTAACGTGTCCCAAGAAGGTGCCCCCAAGTCAGTGCACTCTCGTTCCTCTGGTCTTACATTCTGGTTCCTGGACAAAACGCCTTCAACAAGAAGCGAAAGCAGGGACTTGAATGGATGCTTGCACACCTGTGCTCACTGCAGCAACATTCACAGAAGACAAAAGGTAGAAACAACACAAATGTCCATCGACAGTTGACTGGATAAGCCAAATGTGGTGTAGCCGCACAATGGAATATTATTTAGCCTTAAAAAGAAGGAAATTCTGGGGCTTCCCTGGTGGCGCAGTGGTTGAGAGTCCGCCTGCCAATGCAGCGGACATGGGTTCGTGCCCCGATCCAGGAAGATCCCACATACCGTGGAGCGGCTGGGCCCGTGAGCCATGGACGCTGAGCCTGCGCGTCCAGAGCCTGTTGCTCTGCAACGGGAGAGGCCACAACAGTGAGAGGCCCGCATACCACAAAAAAAAAAAAAAAAAAAAAAAAAGGTTAAGATGGGGACTTCCCTGGCGGTCCAGTGGTTAGGACTCCACGCTTCCACTGCAGGGGGCCCAGGTTCAATCCCTGGTCGGGGAACTAAGATCCTGCAAGCCGCGTGGCACTGCCAAAAAAAATTTTAAAAGAAATGGTTAAGATGTTAAATTTTATGTTATTTTACCACAATTAATAAAAGAGAGAGAGAGGGGATAAAAAGAGACTTAAGGGAGACAACAACCAAATACGGATGTTGTTTGGAACCTGATTCTAATACACTGACTGTAAAAAGTCATCTTTTGAGACAGCTGGGGAAACTGGGAGATGCATGATGCATCGTGGGTGCCTATGAAAATCCCCATCATTTCTGGAGCCAAGTGGCAGAGAAACAGAGAAATGACTCGAGGCCTGGGAGTGCTTTAACATATTTCAGCAAAATAAAGTAAAAACAAATTGAAAATAGAGTAACCTTGAAAGCATCATGCTGAGTGGGGGAGACCAGCCACAAAACCCCTCATAATGTAAGGATCCATGTATGTGAAATGTCCACCACAGACAAATCCATAGAGACAGAAATCAGATTAGTGGTTGCCAGGGGCTGGGAGAGGAGATGGGAGGGACTGCTCATGGGGACTGGGTTTCCTCTGGGGGTGATGGGAATGCTCTGGGATTAAATAGAGGTGGTGGCTGCATAACACTGTGAAGATACTAAAAACCACTGAATTGTGCACTTTAAAAAGGGTGCATTAGGGGCTTCCCTGGTGGCGCAGTGGTTAAGAATCCGCCTGCCAATGCAGGGGACACGGGTTCAAGCTCTGGTCTGGGAAGATCCCACATGCCACGGAGCAACGAAGCCCATGCGCCACAACTACTGAGCCTGTGCTCTAGAGCCGGCGAGTGACAACTACTGAGCCCGTGAGCCACAACTACTGAAGCCCGCGCGCCTAGAGCCCAAGCTCTGCAACAAGAGAAGCCACCGCAATGAGAAGCCTGCGCACCGCAACCAAGAGTAGCCCCCGCTCTGCGTGGGTCAAGGTGGCTTCTAGGGTCTGGACTGTCCAAAGAAGGGTCCGTGTGTTCCTGGTATACCAAACTCAGCACACTGAACCTGGCTTTGCTGTGGAAAACTGGTTTGAGGTTTCTCAAACAGTTCCACGTGGAATTTCCAGCAATTTCAGCAATGATCCAGTGATTTCACTCACAGGTGTAGACCCAGGAGAACTGGAAACAGTTGTTCAAACCAAAACTTGTACATGCATGTTCAGAGCAGCACTAGCATGGAGACTAAACAACATGCTACTAAAAAACCAATGAGTTGGGACTTCCCTGGTGACGCAGTGGTTAAAAATCCACCTGCCAGTGCAGGGGACACGGGTTCGAGCCCTGGTCCGGGAAGATCCCACGTGCCGCAGAGCAGCTAAGCCCGTGAGCCACAACTACTGAAGCCCGGGCGCTTACAGCCCGTGCTCCGCCAAGGAGAAGCCCGCGCACCTCAATGAAGAGTAGCCCCCACTTGCCGCAGCTAGAGAAAGCCCATGCGCAGCAACGAAGACCCAATGCAGCCATAAATAAAATTAATTAATTAAAGAAAAATGTCTAAGGGACATTAAAAAAAATGGGTCAACAATGAAATTAAAAATACCTGGAAACAAATGACAATGAAATCACAACCATACAAAATCCACGGGATGAAGCAAAAACAGTTCTTATAGCAAAGTTCATAGTGAGTAGGCCTTCCTCAAAAAACAAGAAAAATCTGAAATAAACAAACTAACCTACCACCTAAAACAATTAGAAAAAGAAGAACAAACAAAACCTAAAGTCAGCAGACAGAAGGAAATAATGAAGATCAAAGAGGAAATAAATAAAATAGAAATTAAAAATTAGAAGAAAATCGATAAAACCAAGAGCTAGTTCTTTGAAAGGGTAAACAAAATTGACAAACCTCTGGCCAGGCTCACCAAGAAGAAAAGAGAGAG
Organism: Grampus griseus; assembly: GCF_964374135.1. Lineage (NCBI taxonomy): Eukaryota > Metazoa > Chordata > Mammalia > Artiodactyla > Delphinidae > Grampus > Grampus griseus. The sequence goes on along the minus strand of NC_139019.1, from coordinate 161,489,284 downwards.
GTCCCAAATAAACAAATAAGAAATGAAAACCGATACCACAGAAATACAAAAAAAATAAGAGAATACTATGCCAACAAATTCGACAACCTAAAAGAAACGGACCAGTTTCTAGAAACATACAGGCCACCAAAACTGAATCAAGAAGCAAGAGATAATTTGAACAGACCGATCACTAGCAGTGAAATAGAATCTGTAATTTGAAAAACTCCCTACAGGGACTTCCCTGGCGGTCCAGTGGTTAAGAATCCATCTTCCAATGCAGGGGACGCAAGTTGCATCCCTGGTCGGGGAACTAAGATTCCACATACCACGGGGCAACTAAGCCTGCATGTGCCACAACTAGAGAAAAGCCCGCACACTGCAAAAAAGAGATCCTGCGTGCCTCAACTAAGACCCAACTCAGTCAAAAATAAATAAATGAATAAAATATTTTTAAATATAAAAAATTTAAATCTCCCTACAAACAAAAGTCCAGGACCAGCGCAACACTAGTCACAGTTGCCAAAAGTGGAAACAACCCAAATGTCCACTGACAAAACATGGTACAACTGTACAGTGGAATATTACACAGCTGTAAAGGGGGATGAAGCTCTGACACACCCTACATCGTGGATGAACTTGGAAACCATTACGCTAAGTGAAAGACGCTAGACACAAAGGCTGCAGATTGTATGACCCTATTTACGTGAAATGTCCAAACAGGCAAATTCACAGAGGTACAAAGCAGACCAGTTGTTGCCAGGGGCTGGAGAGTGGGGTGGGAGTGACTGTCAATGGATAAAGGTTTCTTTCTGGGATGATGGAAAAGTTCTGGAATGAGATAAAGGTGCCGGTTGCACAACATTGTGAATGTACTAAATTCCACTGAATTGTTCACTTTAAAATGGTGATTTCTACATTTTGGGAATTTCACCTCCATTAGACAAAAGAAAGGCGTCTTTGGAACTGCTCTGCCTATGTTGATCTCTGCCCCTTTGCTTATTCCCTGCCCCGTCTCCGGCAAGCTGCCACCTTCCCTGCCCACCTTTATAGACCTGTGACCTGGGGGTACTCTAGTGCCCCTTCCCACCTGATTCTGGTCCCCACTCTAGGGCAGGACAGGTCCCACTTGTTCCTGCTGTGTCCCCAGCACCCGAAGGAGACCACACAGTAGGAGCACAGCAGGCGTTTGTTGAATGAATAAATGTTGGAAAATGTATTAGCTCCAGGCTTTATCCTGAGCCTCTGTTTTGCTGGAGAATTTCTCCCCAGTCTGGGGGAAGGGGGTGAGGGGGAATTTGCTTGGCTAGGAAATCCCTGCAGAGCCCAGGCCTCTAAGGAGGGTACAGGACGCAAGCAGGGTCGAAGCCGCTCTGCAGAAGGAACAGCGTCGTGACGAGGCCTTTCCACTCTGCAGTCAGACTCCCAGCCCCGAGAACCATAAAACAGTCCTGCTCGGACTGGAAACATTTTCTTTTAATATATTCCTGGAGGCGTTGGCAGGGCCTGTGAGGAAAATTCCAGGGGAATAAGGAGAGAGGTCTTTGGCATCCACGAAGGGCCTGGAAGGGGTCGCCAGGCCTAGGGCCTTGGGGGGACCTTGCTGTTCTTGGGGGAGGCTGAGGGGCCCAGGCAGGGCCAGGTGGCTGTCAGCACGTTATCTGGGTCTGGGAGGCTCCTGCAGACCGACAGACCTCCCTGAGTCCTGTGGTGACGGAGGTGGTGCGTGGCCTCACCAGTCGGAGACGGTTCTCCACAGGAATTCGTATAAAGCTGCTTCGAGATGTTCCCAGCAAACATGAACAACCCACAGGGTGCTGACGTCTGAGGAAGGAACCTCCCGGTGCCCAGCACAGGGCAATGGGGTCCACACACCTCCCACGGCTCCCTATTGTCCCAGGATGGAATCCCAGTCTGGCCTGTCTAGTTGTATCGCCCTGTGTCCCCTGCCCCCATGTGAGCCGGGCCCCACCACAGCCAGGTCCAGGAACACTGCCTTGTTCTCGTCCCCTCCGGCCTTTGCCCACACTGGCATGTATTGAGGGTGAAGTTCTTGATTATAAATCCTGGGGCATTGCTGGGGGAGGTCAGGGGGACTCAGAGGGGTAGATGTTTCTCAAACCTTGTCATTGGGGCTCGTAGGTGCCTTTGTCCCCTAGAAGACAGGACCCCACCTACTATGGGCTGGGCATGATGGTACATGCTGGGGGTAAAATACAGTTTGTATGAACATACACACAAAGAAGATAATTTCAAAGAGTGAAGAGTGTTTGGAAGAAAGTTGAGTGAAGGTATTTTTGTTCAGGGGTTGGGGAGGCCTCCTGAGGTTGGTGATATTTAAGCTGAGATCTGAAGGACAGGAAAGTACCGTGTAAATATGGAGAATGAGAATTTCAGACAGAAAGGATGGCTTGTGCAAAGGCCCTGGGGTGGGAAAGGACGTGGCTGTTGGCAGAACAGTGAGGAAGCCAGTGTGACTGGAGCAGAGTGAGGGAAGGAGGAGACAGGCAGGAGGGATGGGATGAGGTCAGATTGTGTGGGGCCTTGCAGGACACAGAGAGGAGGCGGAATTTATTCTGAGAGTAATAGGGAGCCATGGAGGGTGTGTGAGCCAGAGAGGATTTATGAATTGATTTATGAATCTGATTTATGAATTTGAGACATCCCCTGTGGTTACCCTGGGGAATGGGGGGCAGTGTCCAGGCAGGAGTCAGCGGGGTGGAAACCAGGGCTGGGCTGCTGGGAGGGGCAAAGTGTTTGGATTTGTATGTTTTGGAGGCCGAGGGGACAAGAGCTGCTGACCAACTGAACATGGCGGGGGGTGGGGGCGGGGAGGGAGGAGCCTCAGATGCTGCCCAGGTCTCAGGCCCAGCATGGAATGGATGGTGGGACCATTGCCTGAGACAGAAAGCCTCGGAGAGATGACATCAGGGTACCAACGGCTGTGCCTTGGCCGTGCGGTCAAGGTGTCTGGTTGGAACCACATGCCTGGGCCAGGCTGGTCGAGCTCCAGATGAAACTGTGGACCTTGTGGGCGAAGAGTGGCCTTTGACGTCCAAGCCTGGACCGGGTCCACCAGGGAGAGGCAGGCAGGGGCGTGGCCCGAGCCCTAAAACCCCAAGCTTTGTGTAAGCAGGCAGGGCCCAAGTTTTCCCCATCCGGGTCCTTTTGTTCCAGCTGGAAACTGGGACCAAGTGGAGAAATCCAGATGTGGAGTTGGATGCAGCCCCGAGACCGTGCGGTCTGGGGAGGCCCAGCATCCAGGCGTCCAGTGGGTCCGGCCTCCGTGTGGCCTCTCTGGCCACGGCCCGGCCAGGTGTGGGGGCAGGACGGTTTCAGCTTTGTGTCTCTGGCTGCAACTGCAAAGTTTAGAAAAATAATCCCAGCGCCGAGGCCTCACCCTTCCCGGTGTCAACCCAAGCTCCGGGTGGAAAAACAGGCCCCGGGCCCCTCGCCAACCCACAGATCTGAGACCCGCCCAGGGACCTGTTTAGGAGCAAGGGCAGGGGTCAGGAGGGCAAAAGACTGGCTCCCAGCATTTCTCTAGACGTGAAAGTTGACTCGGTTTTCCACCTGGAAAAGGGGGGCATTGCTCTGGACTCGCACCCACATTCAGGGTCTCCTGAAGCACCAGCTGTGTGCTCAGCCGCGGGCCACGCACTGGAGACCAACCCCTCAGACAAGCCATGGCCAGCCCTGCCCAGAGGGCCTCCCAGTCCAGCGGGACGGGGTGTGGGGTTCGCTAGACAACAGCTGTCACATTCCTGGGCCTCCGTTTTCCATCCCTGCAATGGGGAGGAAAACAGCCCCCCCTCAGGGAGTCAGCACTATCACCATGACAACCTCCTCATTTCGGACCATTCACGACCCAGCTTGGGGCCCCATGGACAAGATCCCAGCGGTCCCAAATCTTCTAGATCGGGGGCACAAGTCAGCTGTTTAAAATCAGGCGGGGTGGGAACTGGGTTGAATCACTTTCAGGTCTCCTGATCCCAGTCACTAGGAGGAAGTGGTTCAAGTGCGGCTTAAGAAGTGGGGACAGGTGGCGGGGGCGGGGAGAGGGCTGGGGTGTTGCTTAATGGGGACAGAGTTTCAGTTTTTCGAGCTGAAAGTATTCTGGAGATGGATGGCGGGGATGGTTGCCCAACAATCTGGACACACTTCATGCCACCAAACTGTGCACTGATTAAGATGGAAAGTTTTATGTGATGTGTTTTTACCCCAATAAAACGTAATTTTTAAGAAAGAAAAAAAAAAGGTGAAGACTGAAATCAGATCTGCCTCTCATGTACTGTGTGGCCTGAGCAAATGTCTTGCCCTCTCTGGGCTTCTGTTTGCTCCCTCCCTGCCTCCCTTCCAGCTCTGGATCATAGTCACAGCTCTGAACTTGATGATTCCCTGTGATTGTGCATTTCCCCCATTTCAACCCTCTGGGGCTTGAAGCGGGGCTGGGGAGCAAGGGAGATGAACGTCAGTTGAGCAGCCTTGAAATGAGTGATGGGGTGAGAAACTAGTGAGTGTGGGCCCCTCTTGCCACCTGCCAGCCATTTGGAAATAACACGTTGGCGACGGCAGCCGTCCCGGGCAAAGCCTGTTTCCTTGTGATGTTCAAGGTTGCCTGGTACCCAGGGGAGGTCAAGAGGCCAGCAGACTAAGGAAGGGCCTTGGCTGGGCCTGGAGCTTCCCCCAGCGGCAGCCTTCCAGGGAAAGCCTGGGCCAGAGCTGGGACCACCACCATTCCTGCAGGCAGAAGGTAACAAGAGGGGCCTTGAATGTAGCATTTGGAGATGGAGGCAGACGGTGGAGGCTTGGCATACTGCCAGGGTCACCTCCATTAAAGCAGGTGGTGTCCGGCAACCTGTAATCCAGAATGATCACTAAGGCAGGAGGCAGGTGGCGGATCCAGTCTCCATCATTTGCATCTGGTGGCATCCATCTGGGGGCTTACCCCCTTCCCCACCTCGAGAGGATGACTTAAGCCCCTGGCCTGTCCAATCAAAACCTTCTATCTACAGACCACAGTGACTGGTTCTGGGAAGGGCATGGAACCTGAGCTGGGCCAGTGAGCCTCAGCCCTGAGATCTCTACTGGGCCTAGCAGGGAGAAAGGTGCTCTGCTTCCGCTGGACCATGGGGCTGGAGAAATTTAAGCATGACCCATCTTTGCCACTCCAAGAAGCAGGAAGAGGGCTGGTCAGGGAGATGCAAATCAGAACCACAAAGAGACATCACCTCACACCCACTAGGATGGCCATAATAAAAAAGAATCTAAAAAACGGCATTGGCAAGGATGCGGAGAAACTGAAACCCTTGCGCATTGCTGGTGGGAGTGTCAAATGTTGCAGCCGCTGTGGAAAACAATGTGGTGGTTGTTCCTCTGAAAGTGAAACATAGTTCATCATCGTATGATCACAAGATCCAGCAATTTCACTCTAGGTATACACCCAATTGAAAACAGGTGTTCAAACAAACACTTGCACACACATGTTCACAGGGTTATTTATTCACAATAGTTAAAAGGTGGAAACAACCCAAATGTCCATCAACTGCTGAATGGATAAACAAAATGATGAACCCTGTAGACATACTGAGTGAGAGAAGCCAGACACAAAAGGACACATGGTGTATGATTCCATTTATATGAAATGTCTAGAACAGGCAAATCCGTAGAGACAGAAAAGCAGATGAGTGGTTACCAGGGGCTGGGGGTAGGGGGAACGGGAGTGACTGATAAGGGGAACGGGGTTTCCTTTTGGGAGAAGATGAAAATGTTTTCGAACTAGATAGAGGTGATGATTGCATGACATCACCCATGTACTGAAAACTACTGAACCGTACACTTTAAAATTGTTGAAATTATAAATTTTATGTAATGTGTATTTTATCACAATTTTTTCTTTTTAGAAAAGGGAGAAGACAGCTGACAGAGAGACACAGATCCTGAAGGCATCATTTGGGGGTTCTGGACCCAGCCATAGCTGAAGGTAACCCTGACGCTAAGGTAAGGCAGCAAGGGATGGGCTTTCCCTCCCTGTAACCTGGTATTTCAGAAAATCAGCTGCTTCGTCCCCATCATGATGAGAACAGCCCTCACTGAAGGCGCTGGGGGCCTCAGGAGGCTGGAATCCCCTCCCTGACCCTCTGCTTTCCCTTCTGTAAAATGGGAGGAAGGGAAAGTCCCTCCATGCCAGCAATACGAGGTCCCAGTGTGCACTCATGGTTGATCACGTATGATCGTGTTTCGTCCCCGTGGCAGCTCTGTGAACAAGGTGCTCTGAGTTCAGCAAAGGGAAGCAATTGCTGAAGCCCGTGCTCCTGCCTTCGACGCTGCGTCACATCTAGAAGCAAATGGCTGGGGCCTCAGGAGGAGGGGGGTTAGGGCTCCCCAGAGGAGGTTCAGCGGGGTGGTGACAAGCTCACTCTTAGCATCCAACAGCCCTGAGTTCGAGTCTCAGCTCTGGCCCTCTGTGATCCCGGGCCAGTGGTGTTCACCTCTGGGCCTCAGTTTCCCCTCTCCAAAACAGACTGGTTATTCTGGGCGTCAGGTGTCGGGTCTGCTGGGTGAATCGTTGCTGTCCTGGGAGAGCTCATTAATACACGGATGTGTCTGGTGGAATCCGAGCTGGGCTATGACTCCTGGTGTTGGGCAGAGGCCAGCGCTGGGGGGCAGCTTACCAGTTTACTGCCACCCGGAGGCAACGCAGCCAGGATACAGCCTCCCCTCCATGCCGTGTTGCTGTTGGCTTTTAAGAGGATATGGATGTAGAAGGAACTTGTTGATTCTTTTTCCACTTGCTGCTGAGCACTCGGCGTCCCGGCGCGCCTGGCCGGAGGCTGGCACTGTTTCCTGGAACCTGGACAGCCTCGCTTGGCCCTGGCCACAGGGACTCGCTGAGTGTTTGGCGGCTGGCTGGCTCCAGGCATCGGCGATGGCGTGGTCCTTCTCTCCCATGGCTGCCCCAGAGAGCAGGGAGAGAGTACCTCAGAGCTCCCGCGGCCTCTGGGAGCCTCCCTGGACAGGTGCCAACAGGTGAGGGTGGATCAGACAGGGTGATTCTGATGGGATCACCTCTGAGACTCCATCCTGTGGCATCTCATACGTGGGGCTCACCAGTGTTGTGTCTCAGGCTCCCTGGGCTCCTGTGGCTTCCACCATCCCACGGTTCTGTGCTTCTGTTGACTGGTGGCCATATCACCTGCGTCTGTGGGTTTTAGCACTGTGATCCCATGGCCCTAGGATCCCACGGTGTGGTCCCAGGTCTCCATTAACCCATAATGCTATGACTCTGTCATTCCTTAGTTCTGTGGCTCCTTGTTCTGTGGTCTTGTGACTCTTGGATTCATTGGAACTTCCTGACTTTACTTTCTTAAAATAAATTTATTTATTTGTTTGTTTGTATTTTTGGTTGTATTGCGTCGTCATTGCTGCACGCGGGCTTTCTCTAGTTGCGGCGAGCAGGGGCTACTCTCAGTTGTGGTGCGCAGGCTTCTCATTGTCATGGCTTCTCTTGTTGCGGAGCACGGGCTCTAGGTGCGCAGGCTTCAGTAGTTGCAGCACGTGGGCTCAGTAGTTGTGGCTCGCGGGCTCTAGAGCGCAGGCTCAGTAGTTGTGGCGCACGGGCTCAGTTGCTCCGCAGAATGTGGGATCTTCCCAGGCCAGGGCTCGAACCTGTGTCCCTTGGATTGGCAGGCAGATTCTTAACCACTGCGCCACCAGGGAAGCCCCACTTGTGACTTTAGAAAAGGGTAAATCATCTAACCCAGTGGGAAACAGAGTCAAGAAAACTCATGGGGTGGGTGTTGCAATGACCGCCCCTCCACCAGCACTATGTGGGCCAGCAGCAACAGTGGCATCACCCCTTTTCCAGAGGGTTCCATGTGGCTGTCATCGTCCCATAGCTCTCTCGCAGACTATCCCAACAGCTGCTGTAGTCAGTCTCCTTCTGTGGGGTGAGAATAGGGACACACAGGCCAGCCATCCTGGTCCGGCCTGAGGGAGTAAATTTTAAGTTAGGGTAAATAGGGGTCAGCCAGGTAAAGGGCAGAAGGAAGAATGCTCCAGGTGGAGGGCACAGCCTGTGCAAAGGTCCTAGGGTGGGGAGAAGCCTGAGAGTGGGAGGCACAGGGAGAGGCAGCCAGTGTGGCTAGAGTGAGCCAGGCCAGTTCACTTTTCTCATGTAAGGTAAGGGAGACAGAGACCGGACAGAGGCACCTGCTATGTGCTTCACTTTCACTGTCTGACTTCTCACAATGACCTTTGAATGGGCTTGTCACATAGCTAGAGAGGCCCCAAGGGGGCGTCCATTCATTCATCCATCCATCCTACCATCTGTCTATGATACATCCATCCACCTATCATCCACCCATCCACCCACCCAGCCACGTATCCACCAACCCATCCATCCATCTCCCCACCCATCTGCCTGTGTATCAATCCACTCATTTAGCCGTCCCATCTATTCATCCCTCCATCCATCCATCCCCTGATCCAGCCAGCCAGCTATCATCTATCCAACCATCCATTCATGTGTCCATCCAGCCATCTGCCTTCCTTTCTGTGAGTCCGTCCATCCACTCACCCGTTTACCCATCCAATCACCCACCTACCCACTCACTCATCTATCTGTCCATCGATCCACCCATCCATCCATCTACTCACCCATTAACCATCCATCCATCCATCCTTCATTTGTTCTAACATGTGTATGATGCTGGAGATGTGGTGGGACTCGGTGTGATGAAGGATGCAGCCCCCTAGTCATGTAACCCATCTGTGCCCATTCGGTGTGGTCAGAGCTGTGACAGATGATACTCAGGGCACTTTGGAGGCCAGAGGACGCTGCTAACCCAGCTGGGACAAAGAGGAGTGAGTGATGTTAAAGGGGAAGGTGGACCAGGTGGAGTCACAGTCCAACGAAGGGCCTGGAGGGCAGAAAGAGATGGGGCTGGAGAGGCCCGTGAAGCCCGAAATGGTTCACGGCTCTGTCCCGTCCAGCCCTCTCCCCTTCCATCACACTCTCACCCCTCTGCTCCAGCCACACCTGCCTCCCTGCTGAACCTCCCAGACATCAGGCACATCCTCCCCGCAGGCCTTCACCCTTGCTGTGTCCTCTGCCCGGGACACCCCTCATCAGCTGGAACCCGTTCACCTGTTCAGGTCTCGATACTAACATCCCACCGTGGAGTGGCCTCCCTGACCCCTGGGCTCTGTTTCCACAGCCCAGCCAGCCCCTACTTCCATGCAGCTTGGGTGCACTTGTCCACCTTCGAGGCTACCTACCACAGGGCTGAGAGGCTGAGACCACCTCCTTCCCATCCACTGTGCAGCAAGGGGTCAATGCTTGTGCAGTGGATGGAGTTATTTCGTTTTATCCTATTGATTGCTAAGCATTTATTTGGCACATATTGTATGCAGTCCTCCCATTTCGGGACTGGGGCTCTCCCCTGCCTGGTAGCCTCCCTCTCTCACTGGCCCATTCGAGCCTGGGCCTCTGCCTGCCAGGCAGCCAGTGGGTAAACACACCCCGCCCTCACCCTCGGCCTCCCGCCCTTCACTGGCCAGAACAAGGTCCTCCTGTTAATGAGCTGAGGTGGGGGCTGGAGAAGGGGGGAGGAGGAATTGGGGGCAGGGCTTTGGTTCCTGTGATCTCTCCTGCCTACTCACCCACAGAAACCTGAGTGGCGGGACTTCTCCCCGCGGCAAGGCTGTGTGTCTTCCCTCTCTGAGCATCCAGTGCCCAAATAGAGGAGGCACGACGAGCCTGCCACACTGAGCCTCAGTTTGCCCATCTGTAGAGTGGGGAATGTTGGCAACCACCAGCATCAAAAAGTGCTGAATGCGCTTTTCATGGACTAATGTATTTGGGTCTCATGATGAGCCTAAGAAGTTGGGGCTCTCATTGTCCCCATTTCACCTGGGTTTTTAGTGCTGCTGGTATAGTGCAGAAAAACTTTAAGAATTTCCAATTTTCACTTCATTAGACGGAGAGGCAGACCGACAGACAGACAGACTGAGGGAGAGAAGGAAACCACTGCAGTGAGACCGCAGGCAGTCTCTCTCCGTGTAACACAGACACAGGTTTGTTTTGCTGTTACCTACAAAACTCTCACTAAATGCGAGAGGAAAGGAGAAAAGAGCAGGGCAGTCATTTGTCCTGCCACAGTTATCCCTGGAAAAATTATGAAGATAATGGTGGTGTAAAATCATTCTCAGAAATCAGTGCCCATAGAATGACATGTTGTTAAATTCCAGTCGCTTCCTAGTGAAGTCCTTTCTCTCCTAAGGGCAACCCCATAGTCCATTCTCTAAACTGGAGAAGTAAAAATTTACATTATAATAAACTTTTGAAGGTGTCCTCCCCCACCCTGTCCAAAGGAAAGAAACACACACACACACACACACACACCCCCGCTGCTGCGAGGCACAGCAACGTTAAGCAACTTGTCTCAAGTTGCACAGCAGAGCTGGGATATGAAACTCAGGGTCCTGGTGCCAGAGACCAAGACCTTCATGGCGGTGTCCTGCTGCCTCCCACGATGATGAATTCCTGCCTCCTGAGGCTGCGGGGAGAGTGGGCAAAAGAGGAAAACCCACAAAAGTGATGTGGCAAGGTTTCGAGCATTTGGTGCTTGCTCAATAAAATTGTGTCACTATATTTCTTGTCATTTTCTTCTTTTCTTTATCATACGTTTTGGAGAGTCTAAGACCGAATGACAATAGAGTCGAGGCAAATGGAGGGTGGGAGGGGAGGCGGGGCTTGCTGAAATTTACAGAGCAAGTCAGGGTGGGTCTGCCAGACTCCAGTGCCCAGATGGCATCCTATCTGTCCCCCTATCTGTCCCCCTTCCCACCGCTTGGTCCTTCTGGAGAGATGGGTCCAGTTGGGCCATCCAAGGCAGGCTGGGTCAGGCTCCTCAGCTGCGGATGCAGCAGTGGCTAAGTGGCCTCCCTTGCTGCTCTAATGAATTCCCCAGACCCTGGGCCTGTGGTGGGGCCCGCCCAGGGCAGGGCGGCTGCCTTCCCGACATACTTTCTCTCTGGATTCACAAGGAGAGGCGGCTGGGGGAGCTGGGGGCGCCCACATGTCTCCTGGCCCAGCAGGACTCTGCCAGGAAGGGCTCAGGGGCCCCATCACACAGGCATCAGCCTCTCTGCCCCAGCCTGGCCAGGTTCCTGGAACTACTGGGTCCAGCATCATGGGAAGGGGGGCTGTTTGGGGCTCCAGCCAAGGGCTCAGGCCAGGAGGTCCTGGGTAGCAGAGTTTTCACAGCTAATGAGGGACCTGGGCTAGCATTTCTCGTCTGGAATCTGTGGCCAAGGGCAGAGAGTGGGTGGTATGAAGGCCTTAGGGGTCCTGTCTTCTCCTGTTTTCATCCTGGCTGTGTGACCTTGAGCTGTCTCATACCTTCTCTGAGGGAAATGTAAATAAGAACGATCTGAGGTATAAGTGGCATAGTGTATAAATTACAGATTATATAATGAGGCTAACACAGGAGGCAGACACGGGGCACGGGTTAGCTCATTCAATCCTCTCAACAGTGATCACTCCCACTTTCTAGGTGAGGAAACCAAGGCACAGAGAAGTCAAGCAACTTGCCTTAGGTCACACAGCAAGGCGATGCCCAGCTGACATTCGAACCCAGGCCATGTGGCTCCTGAGTCTGTCCTAAAGTACAGTGGTAGCCGGGGTTGCTATTATTAATAGTAATTACATTACATTAATTATAAGGAATAATAACAATGTTATACTAATCATGGCAGGTGTTCTTTGCAGGCCCAGTGGCCCCCAGGGTAGGAGGAACAGAGCAAAACACAGACGTTTCCAGTCCCCCGGGTGAGGCCATCCCAACTTTCTCTGCCAGAAATATTCTGTCAGGCATCCTAAAAGAATGTCACACAGGCACCAGCCCCTAAGCCCTGCCCAAGTAGAGCAGGGAGGTCTTCCTGAAGGAGTGGGCACCAGAGCCAGAACTTGGAGGATGGAGGAAGGTGTTCGGGATGGTGGGAGACAGCAGGTACAAAGGCCGGAAGGACACCCAGAGTGAGTTCTTGTGTAATGTGAGGCTGCCGAGGTGTGCGTGGGAGGAGGGGGCTGGCTGCTTGGAAGGGGGACTTCAGGGCCGATGGGATCCAGGAGGCAGGAGCATGAAACCAGATTGCCCATGTCTCCAGGCCTCTGTTGTCTGATCTGCAGACTGGGGCATCTTAAGGACCTCTGCCTTTGCCGTTCCCTCTGCCTAGAATGTCCTTCCCTGCATCCCCTCATGGCCGGGCCGTGAACAAGGCCGCGTGTGTCCAAGCCGCAGTCCCATGCCAAGCCTGTGGTGGGGGCCTGGCTTCCATGTGCCCTTGTCCCAGCTGCATGAGGCACACGCAAGCCTACAGCCCTTGCTGGAGGCGTGGTTTTCCCAAGAATTCCAGCACCAACCGGGAGTGGCCCCCAGGTGTGCCCGACGCCAAGGAAAACAGGAGGTGAGCTCACGGTCCTGCCACAGGCATCAGGGCACGGGCCTGTGGTACTTCACTGGAAGTGCCCAGGCTGGGATCGGCTGTTCCTACCCAGCCTCCCCTCCAGACCCACCACTCCTCACTCACCCTCTGTGGCTCCCCATTGCCCTCAGAAGACAGTGCAAGCCCTGCCCCACTGGTATTACTTCTCCTGAGCCCCAAGATTTCTCTACCCTGAGATCAATCTGTCCATCAGACCAGGCTCATTTTTGCCTCAAGGCCTTTTCACATGCTGTTCCTCTACCTGGAATGCCTTTCCACCATCTCTTTATCTGGCCATGGCCTCCTCACTTTCCTGGTCCTAGCTTGGTGTTCCCTCCTCCTCCTCTAAGAAGCCTGCCCAGACTCCCCCTGCCACCCCAAGCTGGGTCAGGCACCTTCTTGGAGCTCCCACTGCTGCCTGTGCATCCCCCACCACAGTCCTGGCCCCTTGGGATGATTACATGTAGCTGCTTCCCCACCAACCTGGGTTCCCCACAAGGGAGGGGCCCAGTCCGGCTTGTTCACTCTGTGTCCCCAGCGTCCTGCACAGGACACGGCACACAGTAGGTTCTCAATGCATGTTTGAGAATAATGAATGTGCCTGAAATTTCCCCACCTCCAAGCTCCACATGCTTCACTCTGCCAGAACCGTCCTCACCTTTTTGTCTCTGCTGATCTGAGTCTTCCTTTCCTTTAGGTTTCCTTGCCACCTCCTCCAGGAAGCCCTCGGTGACTTCTCTGCAACCTCCCATGAGAACAAACCTGGCAAGGAACCTACCCTGGCTTCATCCCTGCCCCTCTCAGTGGCCCTAGGCTAGTCACTTCCTGTCTCTGGTCCTCAGTTTCCCTGCCTATAGAATAGAGGCTGCAAATGCTGGAGGGTAGGGGCAAAGAGGGTTAACTCCAGAAAACAGAGATGTTTTGTAGCTTAAGAGCATGGCTGGGCTGGGAGGATTTTCCTGATTAGCAGTAATTTCTATTTTTATTACAGGCTGTTCCCACAGAGCTGGACTGGAGCTTGGATGGTATGGCAAAGTCTCGACAAACAGAAGCACAGGGCCTCCCCCGCTCAGATCTCCTCCAGCCACAGTCCTTTAATTTGCTCACCCTCCTGCTGGGGAGGGACACACACACAGCCCAGTGCACAGATTGGGAGACTGAGTGGACTCCGGCCCCTGGGCGACCAGGCTGCCCCCCTCCCCTACTCACCAGCTTGAGAACCGCAGAGAGAGATCAGAAAGGGGTTGGGGGAGGAGGTGAGTCCTAACCTTCAGCCACTCTTGACTCAGTTTCCCCAAGTGTGAGCTGAGGGGCGCCACTGTGGCGATCACTTCGTTCCCAGCTATGCCCGAGTCTTGGCACGCAACCATCACTCAGATAAGCGAATGAGAGGGCTGGAGGGCGGTCCCGCTTGATTCCCCGCCCCAATAACCCCCGCACAAGCCCTCCCCCCGTGACTCAGTTTCCCCGCCGGATCCGGGTTCAGCCGCGCTGGGCGGGGCCTTGAACGCGGAGGCCAGCGCCGTCTGTTTACCTTGAGGCTGGACGCTGGGCAGGGCCGCGGAGGGCCGTCCCCGGGGCCGGCCGCGCCGCCGGCATAAATAGGACACGCGGGCCTCGTGGGCGGCAGAGAGAGAGCCGCTGTCCAGCTCCCCGCCGCCGTCATGGTCCTCACCGCCGCCCGCGTTCTCTTGCTCACCCTGGCTGCCCTCGGCGCATCGGGCCAGGGGCAGATCCCGCTGGGTAAGCCGCGCCTGACCCCCAAACGGACAGGACTCGCGGGAGGCCTGGGGTCGCGGCTTCTTGGGACTCGGGGACTGTTCGCCGGGGCGTGCGGGGCGGAGAAAGCAGGCAGCGGGGCAGAGGCTCAGGAAATGGGGTGGGCGTCAGGGGTCCCTGCCGCGGCGGTGTGAGGGGTGGTGATGGGGGTCTCCGGTCCCCGACGCCCCACCAGCGCCCCCTGTCAGCGCAGGTGCAGACCTGGGCCCGCAGATGCTACGCGAACTACAGGAGACCAACGCGGCGCTGCAGGATGTGCGGGAACTGCTGCGGCAGCAGGTGCCTGCCGGGGTTGGGGGGACGGGGGTGCCGGTTTGGCACAGAGAGGCTTGGAAGAGGGGAAGGGGGTCTCGGAGGTAGGGGAGTGTGGAGGAGTGGGGGGAGGACTGGAGAAGGGGATCCTGGTGGAGGTGAAGAGGGCCCAGAGTTATGGAAAAGAGGAAAAAGAGGGGTCCCAGGGAAAGGGGGTTCCGCGGGAGAGGGGTAGGGAACCGTGAGGGGGGAAGGGAATCCCAGGGAAGGAAGAGAGGGGCTAGGAGAGTAGGGATCTCGGGGTAGGGAGTCCGTGGGGAGGGGGCCCGGGCCGAGTGGGTGGGTCTGCGGGAAGGGAGTTTGAGAGAGGGAGAGGGGAGACCCGACGGGGGAGGAGAGGAATGGACCCGCTGACCACACCCCATCCCCCTTGCACCAAAGGTCAAGGAGATCACGTTTCTGAAAAACACGGTGATGGAGTGTGACGCGTGCGGTGAGCACAGCTGGGGCGGCAGAGACTGGGCGGCGGGGGAGTGAGAAGAGATGGGGAGACAGAGACAGAGAGCGAAGGACAGACCGGGAGGAAAAGAGACAGAGAAGATGGAGGCTGACAGAGATGGAGAGATTGGTTGAGGGATGGAGAGAGAGAAACAGGAAGGGGAGACAGAGACTACGGGAAGGGGAGACCCCAAAAGTGCCAGAAACCTTGCGAGAGATGCTGGGAGGTGGAGAGTCGCGGAGGGAGAAGCAAAAAACGTACGGGCGCAGAGATCCAGATACTGGAGAGACCTGGCGGGCAGAGCGCTCAGTACGAGGCGGGGTCGCAGAACAACCAGGATCTCACCACGCCCTCAGGGGCCATCCCCCCCAGGCTCCACCCCTGGGCGTGACCCTAACCATTCCCGCCCCACCCCCGCAGGGATGCAACCCGCGCGCACCCCCAGACTGAGCGTGAGGCCCCTAAGCCAGTGCGCGCCCGGCTTCTGCTTCCCCGGCGTGGCTTGTACCGAGACAGCAAGCGGCCCGCGCTGCGGACCCTGCCCCGCAGGCTTCAACGGCAACGGCTCGCACTGCGCCGATGTCAACGAGGTGCGTCCGTCACCACCGCCCAGACGATCCCCCAACGCGTGACCCCACAGCTCCCCACCGCCCCGACGAACTCCTCATCCGCTGGGGGTGCTCTCCCGGAGAGCCCCCTCATCTCCAGGGGCGCAGGTCCAGACGACCTCCCCACCGCCGGGGGACACCCACCACTACCACCCCCCTCTCCACCTGGGACGCCCATCCCGACGACTTCCTCCGTAGCCGGTGACGTCCGCCTCAACGACCCCCCTCACCGCCGGGAGCCGCCGACCCCAGCCACCCTTCCACCACCGGGGGGCTCCCGCCCCGACAGCCTCCTCACCGCCGGGCACGCACGCCCCGACGACCACTTCCCGCCTCCTCTGGGGACGCCCGCCCTCAAAATGTCTTCCCCCGCCCATGAGCACCCAGCCCACCGGGTCCCAGGAACAGATCCCCTCAGGCACGCTCTGTTCCCCGCCTGGTCTTGCCCCTTCCCACATCAAGGCAAAGCCGTGTGTGACCCCTGGGACAGTGGCCTCTGCCCCACATGGCACTCCCCGCCCCCCAAGAGCTAGCTGACGGCCCTTGAACTTTACAAGTACAAGCCCAATAAGCCCTGAGAAGCCTCTCTCGGGGAGGCCCAGCTATACGTCCGTCCTCTGACCCTCCGGGGCCCTTCTTCCCCCAGTGCAACGCCCATCCCTGCTTCCCCCACGTCCGCTGCATCAACACCAGTCCGGGCTTCCGCTGCGAGGCTTGCCCGCCGGGGTACAGCGGCCCTACCCACGAGGGCGTGGGGCTGGCCTTCGCCAAGGCCAATAAGCAGGTGAGGGCCGTGGGGGGTTGGGGTGGGGAGCCAGGAGGAGCATGTTGGGGTGGGGGGCATTTTGTTGAGTAAACTCGACCTCCAGCCTCGCAGCCTTTTCCTGCCTCGCTCCAGCGGGAGGGCATAGGGACCGGAGTCTGGGGAACAGAGGAAGTTAAGGGTCCACGTCAGGGATGGTCGGGCTTGGAGGCAAGATGTAGGGGAGAGGTAGGATTCAGAGGAGATGTGAACCGCGTGGGAGGTCTGGGGGTATCTGCGTAGGATCAGTGACCTCTGCCCTCCCTCCCACCCAGGTTTGCACGGACATTAACGAGTGTGAGACCGGGCAGCATAACTGCGTCCCCAACTCCGTATGCGTCAATACCCTGGTAAGGCCTGGGAGGAGAGGGGAAGGACTGAGAGATGGAGGATGGGACGCGAAGTGTCAGGCGTGCGGGGGGCGGGGGGGCTGACCTCCTGTGGCCCGGGTTCAGGGCTCCTTCCAGTGCGGCCCGTGCCAGCCCGGCTTCGTGGGAGACCAGGCATCAGGCTGTCGTCGGCGCGCACAGCGCTTCTGCCCCGACGGCACGCCCAGCCCGTGCCACGAGAAGGCCGACTGCGTCCTGGAGCGTGATGGGTCGCGATCCTGCGTGGTGAGTGCGAGCGGGCCAAGGAGGGGCGTACGATGAGGGTCCGGGGGTGGGGCCACGCCGGAGCACCCACTCACTCCCCCACCCGCAGTGCGGTGTCGGCTGGGCTGGCAACGGGGTCTTCTGCGGCAGCGACACAGATTTGGACGGCTTTCCCGACGAGAAGCTGCGCTGCTCAGAGCGCCAGTGCCGAAAGGTGGGCGGGGTCTGAAGGGCGAGGCCTGGTATGAGGGTGGGCGGGGCTCCCCGGCAGCGCCCCTCATGCCCGCCGCGCCCACCCCTAGGACAACTGCGTGACGGTGCCCAACTCAGGGCAGGAGGACGTGGATCGCGACGGCATCGGAGACGCCTGCGACCCGGATGCCGACGGGGACGGCGTCCTCAACGAGAAGGTGGGGCAAAAGCGGGGGCCTAGGTGAGACTAGATGGGGGCTCGGCTCGAGTGAGGGGTGTGGCCTTAGAGGCTAATCTCACGGGTCCCAGAGGGATAGGGGGTTCCCTGCAGAGGAGGCGGGGCCTCGGAGACGGACAGTCGGGGGAGTGACATTTGCCTTTCTAGGCCTGACTATTCCCAACCGGCCCTGACCTCTAGGACAACTGCCCGCTGGTGCGGAACCCAGACCAGCGCAATGCGGACGGCGACAAGTGGGGCGATGCATGCGACAACTGCCAGTCCCAGAAGAACGACGATCAGAAGGACACAGATAACGACGGCCGAGGCGACGCCTGCGACGACGACATAGACGGCGACCGTGAGCTCTGTGGCAGGGGGGAGAGGAGAGGGAAGGGCTGGCACCAAGGGGCGGGGCTTGGCTGGGCGGGGCTCGGCCTCCTTTGGAAGCCGGAGGGGGTGTGCTCGCCTAGGGCTCCAGGGACCGTGGACCATGCTCCGGCGGGCAGCAAAATGCAAGCTGGGATATGATGCCGAGGAGAAAAGGAAGGAACTTTTGGAGGAGGGGAAGGTGGTCCCTGTGTTAGATGCTGCAGGGAGGAAATAAGAGGACAGAGACGTGAGCCTGGGGTTTAGGGCTGAGGAGGTACCATTTTTACATCTGGGCAGAGACTCGAGGTGGTACATTCACAGAGCTAGTCCCCTCACCGCCATCCATTCATTTAGTCTCTAGGAGGCTGGTGACTGGGCATGAATACTTGGTTTAACTTTGTTGTTATTGGGAGCCAAAGATGGGGTGGGACTCTGTCCCAAGCTAGCCCCAGGGCTGCACCTTCCCTGCTGAAGTCAGCCTGGCCCCGTCCTAATCTTGGGATCCTGTTCTGTCCTTCTGCTTCCCGCAGGGATCCGCAACGCAGTGGACAACTGCCCCAGGGTGCCCAACTCAGACCAGAAGGACAGTGATGGCGATGGTGTAGGGGATGCCTGTGACAACTGTCCTCAGAAGAGCAACGCAGACCAGGTGAGGGCAGGCCAGACCCCAGCTGGGTCAGACCCCTGGGGTAAGCACCAGGCTGATTGACAAGACTCCAGCCCAGTCCCAGCAGCCTGGGGGGGTGGGGTGGTGTTCCTCCACGTGAGGAAGGACCTTGGCTCTGGAACTGGGGGTGGGCGGGAGGCTTCTGAATTCTTCTGCCCTGATTAAGGACATCTACAACATTCCCCCGCCCACAGAGGGATGTGGACCACGACTTTGTGGGAGATGCTTGTGACAGCGACCAAGACCAGTAAGGAGGACATCTGGGGCTGAGGTGGGCACCCAGGGTGGGCAGCCCTTGATCCAGCTTTCTGGGGTCTCATTGTCTCTGCCCCACCCACCCACTCTAGGGATGGGGATGGGCACCAGGACTCGCGGGACAACTGCCCCACAGTGCCCAACAGCGCCCAGCAGGACTCAGACCACGATGGCCAGGGTGACGCCTGCGACGACGATGATGACAACGATGGGGTCCCCGACAGTCGGGACAACTGCCGCCTGGTGCCGAATCCGGGCCAGGAAGACGTGGACCGTAAGGCAGGGTGCAGGGCCTGTGGTGGGGATGGGGCTAGTGTGGAGCCACTAGGGTGAGATTTGGGGTGGGCATGGTGGGGCCAGTGGCACGTGTGAGCAGAGCTGGAGACATGGTGTGGGCAGGGCCGGTAGCCTGTGTGGGCGTGGCCAGGCCTGGGGCGGGGCCTGGAGCTGATTCTACTACGGTGGGGGGGCCTCCCATCTCCTCTCAGGGGACGGCGTGGGCGACGCGTGCCAGGGAGACTTTGATGCAGACAAGGTGGTGGACAAGATCGATGTGTGTCCGGAGAACGCTGAGGTCACCCTCACCGACTTCCGGGCCTTCCAGACGGTCGTGCTGGACCCCGAGGGCGACGCGCAGATAGACCCTAACTGGGTGGTGCTCAACCAGGTGCGGGCGGGGCCCAGGCGGGAGGTGGGGGGAGCCCAGGACCGCCACAGCGGGTCCTAAGCTAGGGGCGGGGAGCCGAGGCCCACACGGCTGGCCTGAGGCCCTTCTTCCTTTGAACCCCACCAGGGGATGGAGATCGTGCAGACGATGAACAGCGACCCTGGCCTGGGTGTGGGTGAGACATGGGGAGGGGCCAGGCCGTGCAGGGGGCGGGGCTAGAGGAGAGGTGGGACGGGGCGGGCCTGGACTCAGGAAAGGCGGGGCCAGGTTGGGTGGTCTGGGCTCAGGGGTCGGGCGTTCTGGACTCTGGAGGGGCGGGGCCAGGGGGCGGTTCTGGGCCCCGGTGCGGCAGGGGCTAGCGTCCCTTCCTCTCCCCAGGTTACACAGCCTTCAATGGCGTGGACTTCGAAGGCACGTTCCACGTGAACACGGTCACGGATGACGACTACGCGGGTTTCATCTTTGGCTACCAGGACAGCTCCAGCTTCTATGTGGTCATGTGGAAGCAGATGGAGCAGACATACTGGCAGGCAAACCCCTTCCGTGCAGTGGCGGAGCCTGGCATCCAGCTCAAGGTGCTGGGCCCTACCTGAACTCTTGGTCTCAGTGCCAACTCGGAGGCCCCAAACCCTCCCACAGATCCCCAAAGCCTTACAGCCCCCGGCCTCATTCTATGGACCTAGAAGTCTTTCTACCTAGTTCCTCCCACAGGCCCTCAAACACTCCCCCGGGATCCCCCAATCTCTCTGTAAGCCCCCAAACCCTCTCACAGAGCCCCAAACTTTCCCTCAGGTTCCAAATCCTCCTGCAGGCCCCATAGACCCCAGTATTTCACTGAAACCCTAGAATTCCCCAAGTCCTCTAGACTCAAGTTTATCCCACAAACCACTGCTGCCCCTACAGCCTGACTGCAAAGCTCCTCGTGGCCCCCAAGGCTCTCTCATGGGTCTCCCATCCAGGCATACTGGGGCCCCCCACCACTCCTCTATGACTCACAGCTCCTTGCCTGTCTGGGGGCTCTGGTGGCCTGTGTGGTCTCTGACCCCCGCTCCCCTGTTCTCCGGCGTGGCAGGCCGTGAAGTCCTCCACAGGCCCTGGGGAGCACCTTCGGAATGCACTGTGGCACACGGGGGACACAGAGTCACAGGTGCGGCTGCTGTGGAAGGACCCCCGCAATGTGGGCTGGAAGGACAAGACATCCTACCGCTGGTTCCTGCAGCACCGGCCCCAAGTGGGCTACATCAGGTGGGAACCCGCCCTCTGCCAGGGGGCCCGGAGTCCCTGCTCTGCCCTGGCTCTTGAGGGAAGGAGGGGGGTGCTTCAGGGGGCCTCGGTCCCCTCATCTGTAAAATGGGAATAATATAGGCAGTTAGAAATAACTGTCTGGCCCCAGGGCATGATACCCCTCCCAGCACAGGGGGAGGGGCCAGGCCGTCCGGGGAGCTGCTCAGGGGGCAGGGCCAGAGGAGAGGTGAGACATGGGGGAGCCTGGACTCAGAAAAGGCAGGGCCAGTTTGGGTGGTCTGGGCTCAAGGGTCCGGTGGTTCTGGACTCTGCACACAGCAGTAGGGGGGTCTCACTCACTCCTGGTTTCTCAATCCCCACTCTACGCTGCCAGGAAGACCAGGCACTACGCTTAGCACCTACTGTGTGCAGGGCCCTAGATGTCCATCCTCTCACACAGGGAAACTGAGGCTCAGGTCAGGAGCCCCTTCTGCCCTGAGCATGGCCCAGGCAGGGAGACATACGGCCCCCTCTTCTAGAGAGGAGGGGGCCTAGCTCATGGGGCAGGATGCCGACGCTCTGAGAGGGGAGGAGGCACCTGGCCCAGGGCCCCGAATCACAGTCCGTTCCTTCTCCGCAGAGTGAGGTTCTACGAGGGCCCGGAGCTGGTTGCGGACAGCAATGTGGTCCTGGACACGACCATGCGGGGAGGCCGCTTGGGAGTCTTCTGCTTCTCCCAGGAGAACATCATCTGGGCCAACCTGCGCTACCGCTGCAATGGTAAGAGGACCCTGTTGGGGAAGGTGGGGAGTCCATACCGCCCAGACTCACCCCCCCTCACCTGCTCACCCTCTCCCCACAGACACCATCCCTGAGGACTACGAGGTCCAGAGGCTGCTGCAGGCCTAGGGACACAGGTGAGGACCCGCCACTGGATGACGGCCACCCTCACGGCTGCCCTCACTGTGGGAGGCCATCAGCACCCGGCCCCAAGAGGCAGCTGGCCTGGTGGGGAGGGAGAGGGGCTCAAAGAGGACAAAATAAAGTGTGTGTGTGGCGGAGCAAGCCGGCTGTGGTCTCTGCTGCGGGGAGATGGAAGGGTCGAGCCTCTGAGGAGAGGCCAGGGACCCCAAACTCAGGCCTTGGGAGAGTTGGGGGCCTGCCACTCTCTCCCCCCGTGACTGGCTGGGGCCCTAGAAACCTGACTAGGAGTGTCCGGCCCTGCTGCATCCCACTCACTCTCCTGGGGCGTCTGCCCTAGGATCCTGGGGTGTGTGTGTGAGGGGCTCATGCCTGCGTGTCCGTGTGTCTGTGTCTGTGTGTGTGGCCCCTGTGTGGCTCCTGACTGGTGCACCTGCAACACCCACAGTTCATCCTCCAGAGGGGAGAAGAGGGCAGGAAAAAAGGGGAGGAGGCAGAGATGAAAACATTGTATTTTTATTACGTTTCATTACAAAGGATGCAAAGGTACACAGACGATAGCGTCCACGCCAGAGAGGATGGGCAGGGGCCGGCCGAGTGCGCCCTGAGCGCCCGCCCCCGCCCGCCATGGGCACCCACGCGTGCGGCCCACGGGACATCTACAGCACAATGTACATGCTGGGGGTGGGGGCAGAGCCAGCCTGGGGGAAAGAGGGACATGAGTGGGACAGGGCTTGGACTGGCAGGTTTGCATATATCAGTGCCCAGTCCCTGGAGGGGCAGGGGCAGTTTCCAACGGAGGGCATGGCGGGGTCAGTGGACCTTGACTGCCAAAGCCCTCCCTTCCAGAGTCTGGTAGCAAATGCCACAGCTGTGTCCCCTTGTCCCCGGTTGGCAGGAGGTCAGAAATGACAGGCTGGGCATCGATTACCCCCAAATTCCACAACCCTGCAAGATGGGGGCAACCCAAGTGTCACTGGCTCCTCGGGACAGGGTGTTGGGCACTGGCCAGGAGGGCAGGAGGCAGAGGGAGCTGTCTGGAACCAGTCCCTGACGTCCAGCCCCTGCCTGGGGTGAGCCTGGGGCCCTGAGACCTGTGGGCCTGAGCTAATGACAAGAGGGAACCGAGGCCCGGGTCACAAGGGTCTTGTCTGCCCCCCGGCGCCTTCAGGAGTACCCCAGCGCCTAGGCCTGGGGGTGCAGGTCACCGCACCTCCATTGGGGTAGAACTCTTATCTGTGGCCAGCCACCTGTGGCACACCAACGGTTAGGAGAGGTACCTGAGCCCCACGCAGCCAGGACCCCCAAAAGCCGAGGAAGCCAAAAAGAGTTGGTTCAGGCCAAGCTGGCCGGGCAGGGCCTGACAAAGGAATGTCCCAAGGACCCCTGTCATAGGATGCGAGACCCCCAGGGGATGGGGGCCCAGGGTCCACGGAGAACTCGGGCAGAAACAGACCTGTCTGCCCACTCACCCCAGGCAAGCCTCCCAGGGTAGGCGAGGTGCCAAAACCTCCCCCAGCTCTTCAGGTCACGTGGGGGGGGGGCGTGGAGCTCAGGTGGCCACAGCTCCCTCACCTGAAGCGTCACCTGCAGGGGTGGTAGGCCAGGCCCAAGAGCAGCAGGGTACCCTTGACCTTGCACCCCTGTGCCCCAACACTACGCCAAGGGCACCCTGAGGACTCTGACTACAGCTCCCTCAGAACCCAGTGAGGGCGATGGGTGCTGCTACTGCTGTGTCAGGGCTGGGGGCGGGGGTCTCCTGACCCCACCAGGCCTCACCACACCCAGCCTGCACCCTGGGGTGGGGATGCCTTCTTTGGAAATGCAGAAGACTCAGAATCCAGTTGGGGGCAGGAGTTTGGCAGCAAGTTTGGTTATGAACTAGCTCAGGGTGGGCTGAGATGTGGAGGTCTGGGGAGGGGTGTACCATCCCAGGCGTTCTCAGCTGCCTGGAGGCCTCCAGGTCAACAAAGTTTTCTCTAGGAGAAGGTGATCATGGGGGCTCATTAGGCCCAGGAGGCTGGACAGAGGGGGGTCACCCCTGCTGCTTGAGTCCCACCCAGCACCTCCATGGGCCTCGTACGTACCTACTCCCGTCCCCTGTGACCAGGCCATGGCCAGCACCCAGCATGCACGCAGCCCCCAAACTGGACACCCACCCCAGCAGGATGGATGGACGACACGGGACGTCTCGCCCTCCATGCAGGAGTCTCACAGCATCTGATGGACGGACAGATGGACAGCTGTCCTTGCCCGCGCCACTGTGACACACAGGCCTCACGACGGGCCCACTTGGCTGGCCGCCCTCCTGGGAGGTCGGCTGCCTGAAGAAGTCAGGTCAAACACACCTACGACGTCAGAACCCTCCTGCCCAGCCCTCAACACCCACAAGGAGATAACAGCACACAGGCCGCAAAGGCCGGCCAAGCACTCCCAGTGAATGGAGGCGTTGCTGGGGAAAGGGCTGCAAACACACACACCTGCCCTTGCCTTCCAGCCTCGCAGGCCTGGTCCCAGGGAACTCCGTGCACCACACTGGGGTTGGGGGCTGGACCAAACGCAATTAGGGTCCCTTCTGCTGTGTACTTGTCCCCACAGGGAAGCCTGACTGGTTTTTGGATACCACTGGCCGTGGGCCTCCAAATTTTGCTGAAGGGTCGACCTGCCCCCTGAGCTTTCCACTGAGGGTCTCAGGGCCCCCTGCCCCAGGGGACTGGCGCCTACCCTTCTTGCCCGGAAGAGCGCTGGGGGGAAGCAAGGCGTGCAAGGAAAGCTGGGGGGGGGGCTGCAGGGTACCCCAAACAGTGCTGCCTGTCTTCCCTCTGCTAAGGGCACGGTGCGGGGGGAGGTCCTCACGGGTACCTGTGACAGGGATGTGACCCCCATGAGACTCCTCCTTCCCCAAGTCAACCCTGGGCACTGCAGGGGGTGATGCTGACAGGCGGAGGGTGGGGACCAGGGGCATGAACTCTCTTCTCTGGGGAACACAGAGACAGGCTGACCCCAGGTCTCATCCTCGGTCCATGGAGCCTCACGGGGGAACAAATTTACCACCCTGGGGGCTCAGGGGACAGAGGGTAAACTGAGGCAGGTGGGGACACGCTGGTTGGCTCACGCTCCCGGAGGAAAGGTTTGCACAGCTGAGGGGGGCTCGGCCACAGCGAGCGGGTCTATATACACGACGCAGGGGCTCCAGCTCACCCCTCACGGCGCAGCTCGTCTGAAATCACAGTATTTTCACGTCACAAGTCAAAGGGCTGATTCCCTTAAGCTGTCCTGTTTCTAAAAGTCTTGGCTACTCATATTCAATATTTAATAGAGAAATGATATTTAAGAAAAAACCCCAAATTCCCTGTTGTAGACCCCCAGAGGCCTGCCCAGGCCCAGGAGGGGGCAGTGAACCCTTTGAGGACGCCTGGCCTCTGGCTCCTGGCTGGCTCCCCTCCCTGGGAAAGCTCTGCACCTACGCCCCTCATGGGCTGAGGCTGCCGTGTTAATACAGTGTCACCTGTGCTCCTGGCCTAGGGATGCCAGAAACAGGCCATGGGGCTGGACAGTCCCTGCTTCCCTGCCCATCTGCACCAAGAACCCACTGCTGGGCAGATGGGAAATGTGGGCTGGCGGGGCTCCCTCACGGGGTCCCCAACTCCTTGTTTGAAAATTGCATCCAGGAAGGTTGCTTGTAATTTTATTAAGGCCATTTTTTAAAAAAAGTTCTACATACAAGTCTAATGGTAATCAAACCCTTCTATGTACATACATGTAGTTTTTCTTTAAAAAAAAGAGAGAGTCCTCACTCTTTGCCCCCAGCCCTGGAAAGAAGACGGGCCCTTGACCTGGATGGACTGACACTAAACCTAACTCCAGTCCAGACAACAGCGGCGGAGGCCAAGTGACCGAGGACAGGGGGCTTCCCGTCTGTGGGGCCACGCGGCCACTTGGCCACATGCTAAGAGCCCGGCCAGGGAACAAGAGAGAGGGATGGTCGCTAGGATCAAATCTGGCTCCCACAGATAGAGGCGGGCGCTCCCAAGACCCCGACGGAGGCGGAAACGCACCAGGCAGGAGGTGCCAGCCCTGCTGGCAGGCGGAGGAGCGAGTAAGAACTCGAGATGCGATGTCGGAGGGAATGAAACGGACGTTCCTATTCCAAAGCAACTGACAGAACACAAAGCCAGCCCTGTCGCCCCCTCGCAGGGCCTGCAGGGCAGACGGATGGCCCCTGGTGCGCCAGTGAGCCCCGATGGATGGTCACCTGGGCCTCCTGAGGCACTCTGAGAAGCACCTGGAAACCAGCCGCTAAAATGCACACTGCTCTTTGCCTCCAAATCCAGCCCTGCCAGGAAGGGCTACAAAAGAGATGGCGGGATGGTGGGAGGGGATGAATGTCAGCTGGACCTCGGGATGGGGGTGCTGAGGACAAGCTCGTCTCCGGGGCATCTCAGAACAGAGGGGCCGCGGCTGCTGCCGCCAGCCATGGGGTCTAGGACAGGCCTGCCCTGAGGACTGGCTGGCACCTTTGGGAAGGCCGGGCAGAGCTGGGTCTTCACGAGACCCCTGATGGAAGCTGGGGCTCCTTCCCAGAAGTCCGTTAGGGATCAGAGCAGAGGCCCCTCTGGCCGCTGCTGCCAGCTTCTGCCAGAGTGCCCACCCAGGCCAGCGAGCCCAGCCCAACCTCACGTCCTTCTGTTTTGGGATAACGGAGCAGAAGTAAAAAGGCCAGAGATGCAGCTCAGACCCGGGCAGGCAGCAGACCGCTTCCAGTTAGCTTACAAATGTTATAACGTTGGATTTCTAGAATAAAAACATGCTCTCAGGCAAGTGCTGGCTTGAAGGAGTCAGTTGTTCATCTATAACCAAAATGTAAATACAAACCGAAAGACACAAACCAAAAAACTGCCCCGGCCGCCTCCACCCGCCCCCCCGGCCATTCTTTAAATACTACTAACAGTGACCACGGTACAGAGAAAGAAAGAGGAAACAAGTCGCAAAACCCCCTAGAAATGATCCCCGCCTCCACGTGCATCCCCGACAGGCCTGGGTGGGGATTTCGCAGCAGAAGTGGCCACCGAGGGGCCCAGCTGGGGGTGGCGAGGCGGGGGCGTGGGCTTCCCTACTGGGCCCCGGGGGGGATGCAGCTGCTTCGCATGCTCCGTTCACATGTTCGCATCCCACCTCCGTGGGATGGAGTCTAGTGTTCTGCGTGTGCTCAGAAATATAAAAGACAGCAGTCCAAATAGTGTTTATTTCCGCTTCATGTCCGCCCACCCCCCGCCCCCGGCGCCTTCTCCTTTTGGCGGGGTGGGGCTGGCTCGCTACCTAACCAAGGGCTGGGGGCGCGGGCGGGTGGGGGGACCGGGGACAAAGGAAGGCAGTGAGAGCTGGACAACAGTCGCAAGATGCACCTCATCCCACCACCGTCACAGAGCACGGCGCCCCCCGAGGCCGGCGGCCCTGCCCAGCACGCTTTCCGCATCTTACATGGGGACGAGAGAGCAGGGAGGGAGGGTCCGCGGGGGCGACGACACGCGGCCTCACGCGGGAGGTGGACAATCGGGGCGGGCGGGCGGGTGGGCTGGGGCGCTTGGCGGCATTGCAAGCTCAGAATCACAAGCTCGGCCGTTTGCGAGGGACGGAGCGCCACCGTCCCCAGGCTTGGGGAGACGCCGTGGGGACCACTGACCGGTGGGGTGACGGAGCCGGGGGCTGGGCGGCCGTGTGCCGGGCGTGCGGCTCACAGACGGTCCATCCGGAAGGTGTCCTCGGTGGCCGGGTCGGCCAGGACCATGTCTGGGTCATTGAGCATGTGCAGTCCGTCCAGGGTCAGGGGGTCAATCTTGAGTTCGTCCAAGGGGAACTGGTTGTCAGAATCGAAGCTGACGTCACCGACCCCGGCCAGCGTGCTGGTCAGTTCTTTAGAGAGGCTGGGAGGGGACTCTCCTGTCACTGGGGGTGGGGGGTACACACAAAAGGCTCAGCTTGGCCCTGACTCCCCGCACCCCGACTCTGCGCCTCCACGGCTCCCATCGACGCTCAGGCCACACCAGGGAGCTCACCTGAGCAGTGTGTTCCCCAAAGGACATTTGCGATGTCTGGGGACATTTTTAGTTGTCACGACTGGAGAGAATGCTACTGGTATCAGGTGGGTGGAGGCCAGGGATGCGGCTCAACACCCCATAGCACACGGGACGGTCCCAACCCAGATGTCGGGGTACCAGGGCCGGAAAGCCCTGGGATGAGGGCTGCGACACAGACTTCAGTGTGACCTGGAGGGTGCAGGGGCCTCTCAGGCTCTGCCAGGTTCTGCCAGGCAGTCTGCTCCGTGTGCATGTGGGTTGGGGGGAAGCCCGGGTTTCCCTGCAGAGACCCAGGTTCACACCTGGGCTCCTTCCTCTACTTGTGGTGAGACCCTGGGCCTCAGTTTCCCAATCTGGGAAACAGATATGAAAGTTTCGTTCCTTCTGGGCTGTTGGACAATCACAGAGGCCTGATTCTTCTCACACAACTTCCAAGGCCAAGGCTTCTACACCCAGAGCATCTCCTGCAGACCCTTGGGGCGGGGAGGAGGCATTGGGTCTGCACTCCGGCTGTGGGGAGCTCTGGGCAGGAACCCCTTCCATCCTAGAGATGTCAGTGGGGACTGCTGAGAGGGCCTCACCCTCAATTCCCCGACAGCCCTGGCTTATGAGGAAACCGCCTCCGTCTTTGATAAAACCTAGAACCTTCAGGGGCATGACGAGGGGTGGGGGTGGGGGACTGCAGCGTCTGAGCTCTGCTGGGAGAAGACTCACTCAACATGCGCGTGCGCAAGCCTGGGTGCCTGGGCACTGTGCTCAGGCCGCTCAGGGAGGCCCGACGCAGCATGCGCGAGCTCTTACGTGTCTGTCAGCTGCACGGGACAAGCCCCAGCAGGCAGGGCCCACCCCACAGTCACGTGCATCCCCGGCATGTTCAGCTACTGGGGTTCAGGGGACTGGGCAGGAGGTGAAGGGCTAGGTGAGTGACCGGTTTCATCCTGTTCTCACTCTTGAGCCTGGGACACCGGACACCTGGTCCAGGGTCCAGTGTGCGTCCCCCCAGCCTGTGTCCTGTAAGCCCAGCAGTGAGCCGAGGTCAGTGGGTTCTGGCCTCCTTGGGCAGGGACACCTCAGCCCCGTCGCGCCTCACCACGCAGGGCAGGGACTCCATCTCCCCCGGCCTCTCACCTGTGAGGATGATATTGGGGATGCTGCCGTGGCTGGGGAAGCTGAGCTGCTGTGTGTCCGGCAGGCTCCCGTGGCTGCCCGTGAGGCCCATCATGGCCGCCTGTGAGTAGTTGAGTGTCGAGCCCGGGCTGTACAGGCTGCTGGAGCTGATGGCATTCTCTATCATGTTGAACTGCTCCAGCTGGGACAGGAAGCATACAGGTGTGAGGCCAGCCCCCCCGAGCTGGCCACCCTGGGGCCCCGGCCGTGGTTGGCTGGCCGGCCTGCCTGCGACCGCCGGCACCTCCTCCCCTACAGGACGGCCAGCACCCGTGCCAAGGTACACTTGGGGCTGCCAAGCATGAGTCCCTCTGCCTTGGGGTCTCCCCGTCTCCGAACCTGCCTGGGCCTGCCGGCTCACGGCCCCCTCAGAGCTTGCTGGATGGATGGATGGATGGATGGATAAGTGAGTGAGTGAACAGCTCCAGGCTGCAGCCAACCCTTCCCGTGCCCACACGCCCCCAATCCCGGCCTTCACACAAAGCCACTGCAACCTCCCGCAAACCCACGTGCACGGCCCACACCGAGGCACCGCTGTAACAGCCACTGCCTGTCCCTACCAGCGTTCACCGCCCACCCTTCCTCCCCGCTCCGCTGGCGGCCTCGTTCTGCGGGCAGGGTGCAAACGCCAGGAGAGGCCAAGCCAAGCCACCCCCTCCAGGGCCTGGGCCTCTGCAGTCTGGAGACTGGAGAGGCTGAGAAGCTCACGCAGAGGAGTGGGCGGGGTCTGGCGAGCGTCTGCGGTGGGCGCCTGCTCACCTGGTGGGACAGAGCATTGGCCTGCCTGGCCGCCATCTGCTGCTCATAGTATGAGTCCCCAAACACGCCGCCCAGGGTGGAAGAGTGCTGCAGACAGAAGAGAGGCCCACTGTCGTCAGGGTTCCTAAAACCAGGCAGGGGGTGAGGCTGCTATGGGGTTGGGGGGGTGGTTCTCCCACGGGCTGGCTGCACCCATACCCTTCTCCCAGGACCTCACCACCGGCCTGGGCTGGGAGAGGAGGGAGGCCTCTGGAACTTCCTGGAAGGTGCTCAGGACGTGAGAGGCTGATGACATCTATCTCAGGGCTCCTGGGAGAGCCCACACCCGCTGGGGTGGAGGGGTGCACCCCTACTCTCAGGATGATTGCTCCTTTCCACCACCTGCTCCTGGGGAGGGGGCCGCTGCCGCCCAACTTCTCCCAAAGTGCCATCCCATCTCCTCTCCTTAAGCTCAGGTGTGGGTGAACCCGCTGTCGTCAGATGGAAGACGAGGGGCCACAGGGACCGGAAACCCCACCTGACAGGCCCCAGAGGAAAGTGTGTGAGTGGGGCAAGGCGGGAGATACTCGGTGTTCAGGGTGGGATGCGTACCTTGTCAGACATGGGAGACGCGGGACAGGCAGCAGGCCACACACACGTGGGCAGGAAGGGTGCACAGAGTGAGCACAGGACAGGTACACGGAAAGCCCCTGCCCACCTGTCCAGCCGCGGCTGCCTGCCTGCCCGCGAGGCCCTGGGGCCTGGGGGATGGCAGGCAGTCCCACTCCTGTTTGCCCAATGCCAGCTGGGGCAGAGGGATGGGGGCTGCCCCTGGGAGAGGAGCAGGGGGCTGGGGATCCTCTGAGGCAGTGGAGATGCCAAGAATAGGACTGTGGAGCTCCCGCCCATTCTTGAGGTGCTGCCAGGGAGATGGCAGGACAGAGTCTGGCGGGATGTGGAAGGGAGGAAAGGGATGGCCGTGTGTGTCGCCAAGTCACACCGGAGGCAACAGACCTGGGGAAACAGATGCCCCGCTCAGGGCCCTCGGCGTCCCCGAGGCTGGAAACTCTGGCCTGTTTCCTCCTCTGTAGAACAGGGTGGCCCTGCAGAAGTCACTCCCCTGCGGCCGTTTCCAGGTCAGAGGCTTCATGGACCACAGGCCCTGGACCTCCCCGCTTTGAGCTCTCTATTCTAGAAAGGCCCCCGCGTTCTCTGACAGCTGCCAAAGCTTGACTCTCAGGCCTCCATCCCAGAGGGGAGTTGGCCACAATGCCCCCAGCCACTCCGGGTGTTCAGTGGACTGACCGCAGAAAGGGACAGCCGCTCCGGCTGGTGCGGTGGCTCCTGGGAATGCACATTCCATTCAAACACCAGGAAAGAGTTAAAAATGCGAAAGGAGTAAGAAGCCAAAAAGACAACGTGGCAAAAAGGCCACACCTGCCCTAAAAATCGCCAGCTTCAGGTTTGGAGAAGGGGGCTGTGAGGTTGCTGGGTTTACCTGCGAAGGGGGCAGATGATGGCCGTGGCTGAGGCCGGGGGCAGGCTGTTCTGGGGCAGCTGACCCTGTCCCCATGGCCTTGACCCCAGAGAGGCCCGGCACACACAGGAGACCCCAGATGTGGTTTCTCTTGTGAAGCTACCACGAGGGTTTGCCAGAAAGGTCTGCCCAGAATGGAAGGGCTGGGGCCGGAGGGGGCAGCACAAAGGAGCCAATTCTAGCTGCCTAAGGTTCAGGGTGCAGCCGGACACAAGCGACATCCGCTTGGGGCCAAGTGGGGCAAGGCGGCTGCCTCGTGCATCCAGGGGAGATGCTGGCTGGGCCGGAGAGGCGTGGGGTGACCCAGGCCCATGGGGCTGATGAATATGTCCCCAGAGATCCAGCTGCAGTGGGAAACCATGGTTTGCCCCCAAGCAAGCCCCTGGTTGGGGCCAGACAGCCTGCCGGCCCCATCCTCACATCTGAGTGAGCAGCCTGCCTCCCTGGCCAGTGCCCAGTTGACGGACGGACAAACCAACACAGAGACACGGGCTTGATGAGACAGCGACATGCTTTCCGCTCAGAATGGCCCACTTTGGTGCAGGAGAACCTCTCCTGAGAGCGATCTGCTCCACGCTTAAATTCCTGTCCTGCCTCACGTACACCAGCCCCAGGCAGGGCTGCCCACCTCGGGCAGGCGCCCCCTATCGCTTTCCCTGCCTGGACCAACTTCTCCCACTCCCGCGTCCCCTCGGCACCACGTGACGAGACCAGCCGCGAGAGCTCAGAGCCGACAGGGATGGACGGAGAGTATGCAGACACCAGGCTGACCCCCCGCCGGCCCCGAGCTCACTGCACCTTCCCTGCCTTCTGCGGAGTGGGGGGCTGCATGCCAACAGTCCCAGCGGGACCCCTGGCTGCCGTGGGTGGTGGAGGGAGCGCCCTGGGAGAGCCCCTCCTGTATCAGTGAGCCATGAGAACAGCCTCAGGTCCCCTGAGGGCTAGGTCTACTGTCCTGACACACGGGGCCTGGCTCGGGGTGCGCTGCTGCGAGCCTGGGAGATGGACAGCGGGGCATGTCGCTGGGGACAAGGGAGCCCACGTCCTGCCTGGAGGAACAGCTCCTCCCCCTGCTCTTCCCGGGAAGTAAGGCCCTATCTTCCCCTAGCTGAGAGGGAGACTTCAGGGTCTTGGGCACTGCAGTAGCTCCTGAGGTTTCTCAGCCTGGGGATGGGGTGGTGGGGTCCTGGGGAGGCTCTGCTGCTACAGCAAGAAGTCTGGGGCCTGGATGTCAGTTTTGCAGGAACCCCTTCTCCCCTGATGGAAGGTTCCAGACAGAATGCACCCATGGATGGAGCAGAGCCAAGAGGGATTCTGAGGAACCTGGAAGGGGTGTGTGTGTGTGTCTGTGTCAGAGATCGGGGTCCTGTGGTGCCTGGTATGGAGGGAAAACCTGAGTCTGATAGACATGATCAGCCTTGCCTGTTGCCTGGGGCAAGCCTCAGTCTCATCTGTGGGAAGAGGACGGAGACACTGGAGGGGCTGCTTCCTGTGCTGGGAGTCTGAAGGCGAGAGACACGCCATCCTAAGGGGTGGAGGGGGCTGAAGAGTCAGAGCCCCCATCACAGGCTGGCCGTCACCTCAGCTGCACTCTGACGCAGGGGGAGCACGCCTCCACCTCCAGAAGCCTGGAAGCAGGAGGCCTCAGGGCGGGCAGGCATGGGTGGGGACGGGTGCACGGGCTGCTCGATGCCTGCTCTGAGCCGCACACAGGGCTCGGCATCCCAGCCATGGGGTGAAGAGCTGGGGCGAAGGCGACACCAACGTCACCGATGCGAATGGGGAGCCCGCCAACCCCACTTGGGGCTTGGCGTGGACCACAGAGGCGCCGAGGGAATGTGACAGCTCCAGGAGAGGGTGCCTTCTCCCTGGCCACTGCCCAGGGTGGCTACCCCTCACCGGTCCCCACCCCGGTGGAGTGAACAAGATGGCGTGGAGTGAACAAGATGGCGTGGAGTGAGACGGGAGGCACAGACGGCGGACAGACAGGTGGATGGGGGACACGTGGGGGGGTGCCAGCTAGGCTGGAGTGGGGGAGGCCGGGGAGGGGAGGCGGCGTCCCTTACTTGCGGGGAGCTCCCGGGGGAGAAGCCTTGATTGGAGACGGGTGAGGTGGGAGACTGGTTGGCTGGGGAGCCAGCGCTAGTACGGTACTGCTGCAGAGCCGGCGCCTGTGACGACAGACAGGTCAGGATGCTCGCGGGGCCCCAGGCCTGGCTTCCTGGGACTGGCTGTTCGCTGCTGACACCCCTGGCAGGGCCCCCATCCCTCAGGTGAGCTGAATACCCAGGGCACCTGCAGGAGGGCACCTAAGCCCGGGGCCTCAAGGGGCCCTTCCTCCAAACCCAACTCTGGGAGGGGTGGGGCATTCTGTCAGAGAGCATGGAACCCAGCCTCACAGAATCGCCCTGGGGGGCTGGGGAGGGGCGGAGGGATCAGTTCTACTCAGCAGGTTTTAGAGCACTCACACGAACGCACACCACACCCACGTACGTGTGCGCACAGCTGCACACGTGTGAACACGCACACCCGCAAGGGCAGGGAAGGCCAGGGCCGGTCAGATGCCCTCAGGCTGACAGCCAAGGCCACCTGGGGCACACTGCAGGGCTCCTGGCGCCGGGTAGTCACTACCACTGGTATTGCTTGGGACAAGTCCGCCGGGTTACGCTGTCCACAGACTTCCAAAGGACGGCCACCTCCTCACTCGAATGACAAAGGGTCTTGGCTTCTTATCAGACTCCTGGGGGGGCAGGACGAGCTCGGCCAGGACCTGGATTTAGACCCTGCTCTGGTCCTAACCAGTGAGGCCCTGCTGTGTGCCTCTGGGCAAGCTGCCTGACCTCTCTGAGCTTGTTCAGTGAGACCCAGCCGGCCGGCCCAGGGCTCCTTAAGCGCTATGTCTCCTTCATTTCCTCAGCGGCCTGTTCTGAGCAGTTTGGGATGGCGGTTGAGCCCAGATGGGGCAGGGGGCTCGTGCAGGAGGGTGGGGGTGTCAGAGACATCAGCGTGGTCACTTGGCAATGACCAGCTCAGGCCTTCTTCGGGCTGGAAAGAGGAAAATGACCAGAGGGACATTCTCCTCGCTTGGATGGATCTACAGAAACTCACAGAGGAGGCCGCTGGAACCTGAGCCCTGAGGGAGCCACCACTCCCACGGGAGGGGAGGGGCTGCCCGACAACAGCGCCCTGACCCGAGAGCCTGGCCTGGATAGCCCATGTCTCCTATGTCCCCCCAGGTCCACAGAGAGGCACCGCCATGGCAGGGTGTCATGGAACTGGGTGCCCCAGGCAGCCCCATTGTCAGAGCCACGTCCATACCTGCTGTGTTTCTGCCCAAGGCAAGGCTGGGGTGCAGTCCCATCCAAGGGGACCCCTGAGGTCTGCCCTCTGAGGGATCAGAGCAGCCTGGAAATGTGGGTTTCTACCTGTTGGGTTACCTGCCCGCCCTGGCCAACCCAGGGGGGGCCTGTTCTTCACAGAGCACATGACGTTCTGATGACATTTATCCTGGGGCTGGCAGCCATGGGCCAAGTGAGTGGGGAGGGCTGGCTGGGCCCCAAACGTGGGTCCCTGTTCCTCTGGATGTGGCCAAAGGTAGCTGTGACCACTCCCTTCCCATCAGGGCAACCTGGGTGAAAGTCTGAACAAGCAGGAAGGTTTGGGGTGCAGGGGTCAAAACCTAGCACTTGTTACCCCAAGCCTGGCCCCAGGCAAGGGGGTCCCATTGTCTGAGCTACAGGCCCCCGGCCCAGGGCACTGTGCTGTATGAACCACAGAACTGGCTTCATCCCTTCTTCTTCTCCAAGTTCATCTCCATCCCTCTGGCTCTCAGAAGTCCATTCCCGAGGCCCTGAGAGCTCCGTGTTCTCCCTGCCCCCGAGGAAGCCTTGTCTTGGGTGGGAAGGGCTGAGGGGGGCAATCAGGGCCATGGGGGAGGGCTTGGCAGCCAGACGTGGGGTGGCCCGTCCTGGGTGAAGTCTGGGGCACCTGACCCCTGCTTGTGCCTCAGTTTCCCCATCTATACCGGGGTGACAAACTTGGCTTGAGGATTCCAGGGAGAATACCCCACTGAGCTCCCAGCCCCAGGCAGTGTTTGCCGCAGCCCCAACCCCTGGCCAAGTTGGCCTCAAAGTGGAGCCTCAAGGTGGCTGCAGATAAAGCCAGGCACCCTGACACTCCTCCTGCAGGTCTGATGGGGGTCTCCCACAGCCCCTGGGCTCCTCCTGCACAAGCCCCACCCCCGCCCCCCCCATCAGGCCCCGCCCCGGGCTTACCGAAGCAGTGTCGATCCCCATCGGCGGCTGGCCCGAGTTCTCTGGGGGGGACTGGGGGAGAGAGGATGGTACCGTGACCGCAAGCGGGGGCAGTTGGGGCCCCCGAGTCAGGCTGGCGCTCGGCATCAGGGAGCCGCCCTGGGGGAGGCCGACAGGCACCTGCGGGGGCGGCGGGGGCGGCTGCTGCTGGGACGCAGGCGGCGGCGGGGGCGGGGGCTGAGGCTGAGGCGGCGGCGGCTGCTGAGAGCCCGCCTGGGTGAAGAAGGCGTAGGGCAGCTGCTGCTCCAGAGACAGGGCATCCATGGCCACGGCCTGAACGGAGAGGAGGGCGTCAGGTGGGACACATGCTCAAAGGAGTGGGCCGAGCGGGCTGTGAGCACCTGGCCCCCAGGGGACCCCCATGGCCTGGCGTGATTGACACTGAAGTGAGAGATGAACAGAGGGATGTCCAGACCCTGGACCAGGGAAGCGAAGCGGGCTTCCCCCAGGGCCCACGGAGGACTGGGCTGCCCCCAGTGAGCCTTTCTCGTTGCACACCCTTCCACACTTGCAGAGACTCAGGATGCTCCGCCCCCATCCCCCGCCTCTCTGAGCCAGAGTTTCCCCACTGTGGGCAGGCACAGGGCACCACACTCTGGTAGCCCAGCGGGGAGCCAGCACCCAGCCCCTGTGGGGTCCTGCCGGGGAGAAGGAACCCCCTCCCGCCACCCTGCAGCCTGGGCACCAAGGGGAGGCTGGAGACGGTGGGGCTGACGGAGGCTCCTGTGTGGTCACTCGGCAATGACCAGCTCGGGCCCCTCTTGGAGTTGGAAAGAGGAAAATAACCAGAGGCAAGTTTTCCAGGCTCACGAGTCTGCGCGGACAGTTCCTCAGGCAGGCAGGCAGGCATGGGCTCCTGCCCTCTGAGGGAGGCTGGATATGCCCAGGAGCTACAGGATGTAAACACTTAGCAGAACGCAGGAAAGGAGTGGCCGGAAGGGAGTTTCCGGAAAGGGAAGGCAGGCCTCAGGGGTGGGGCGTGGCGGGGAGGGGAGAAGAGGCTGGGGTCACGGATGAAGAGACTGAAGACACAGCCGCTAGGAGCCACGCATGGCTCTGTTTGGATCCTGATCTGAACAAGAACCGTACAAGAGACAGAGACACCGTGGAGAGCCGAGACCAGGCCGGGCATCGGAAGGTATAGAAGAACTACTGTTAATTTCGTTGTGGGTGGATAAGACCATCGAGGTCATGTTAAAAACCGAAGAAACAATATTATCTATTAGGGACTGAAAAGCAGACAAAGTGGACAAATTCCTCAGAACACACAAACTACCGAAACGGACCCAAGAAGGAAAAGGACGTCTGAGTAGGACCGATATGGAGTAAGGAGGTGGGATCAGACACCAAAAACTTTCCAGTGAAGATCCAACAAGACCGCAGCACCTTCACTGGATTCTACCAAATGTTCAAAGAAGGACTAATACCAATGCTTCTCAAACTCTTCAACAAAATAGAAGAGGAGGGAACACTTCCTAACTCGTTCTACGAGCCTGGACTGACTAAAAAAGAGAAGATTCCAATTATGGAAATTGGAAACGAAAGGGGCAACGTTACTAACCACTTCACAGAAATAAAAAGGATTATGAGAGTACTACGGACCACTGTATGCTGGCACGTGGGATAACTGATGAAACGGACCAACTCCTAGACACACACAAAACTACCAAAGAAGCAGACAAAGCAAACATGGTAAATTGGTGGTGGTGGTGGGCGGGGAAACCTTCTCCAAACATTTTATTTTGGGAAATTGCAACTAGATCTTAAAGAAGAGAACAGCATAATAAAGAATGCCCAGTCACACGGGCACAA
Source organism: Grampus griseus (assembly GCF_964374135.1). Taxonomy (NCBI): domain Eukaryota; kingdom Metazoa; phylum Chordata; class Mammalia; order Artiodactyla; family Delphinidae; genus Grampus; species Grampus griseus. Next base: position 161,452,124 of record NC_139019.1, on the reverse strand, counting down.
GCTAACAGCCATGATGGACACAGGGGAATCCAGGCCACTGATTTCTGCATTCCCCGTGTGTTTGAAAATTTGACAACAAAAAGCAAAAAAAGTGTTGGCAAGATTTTCAGGATTCTGCTCCCTGGAAGGAGCGTGAGGCCTCCCAGAGAGGCAGAGCCGGGCCCCACCTCCCCCGCCCCACTAAGCCCTCGCACCTGAGTGATGGGTGACAGTGGGGAGAGAGTGGGCGACACCTGCTGGGCCTGCTGCCGCCTTGCCTCCGTGCTCAGGGACAGCGGGCTGACGCCGGCCGGGCGGTGCTGCGGCGAGGAGCCAGGTGTGCTCATCCCTGAAAGGAAGGGAGGGTGGGCATGATGCCAGCCACTGGGATCATGGCAGGGGGCACTCACACACCCAGGGTCATTGCTGAGGACAGTCCAATCGCTCACACAGACGCCAGTGGGCACATTCTGATCACCAAACCTGGGATGCCCCCTCTGAGGTCCCGATACCCTGACCTCAGGGTCCCCCAGCTCTGCATGGGCTCCCATCTCCAGTGCTGACCAACACTCTCCCCACAGATCCTGCCATCCCTCCAGGAGGGGCGTGTCCCGCAGGCCCTGCCAATCAGCGCTTCCCCACCTCCGGGCTACTGCGTGATTGGCCCCCAGATGGACATGTGACTAGGCTGGCCAAATGAGACCCTGCCCAGGGGCTTTTGATGGAACTCCAGGAAGGGAGGTCCAGAATTGTGTGAGGAGGCATCCTGGTAACCACAAGGGCAATGAGGGGCAGAGATAGCACCTGAGCCCCAGATCCAGCCACGCTGGCATTTCCCTGGTTTCAGAGACAGTCCCCCTCCTTTTTTTTTTTTCCTAAAATGGCTGGGGTTTTGGTTAGCTCCAACCAAATCGGTGCCGCCTGATGCTGCAGTTTCTTCTTGAGCCTCATCGTTCTCCTCACCCCCATTCCGTGAACGTGCCCCTTCCCATAACTGCTCCTTTGGCCAGATCTCCTCTTGGCCCCTGACCTCTGTATCTGGCAGCCCTTCCCCCCACAACACGCACCCACAACCTTCTCCTCCCACCTCATGCACTCCCCATGCTGCAGCACCAACCCCATCAGGATACCTGAGCAAGAAACTCAGTTATTTTATCTTCTTCCTGATGGAGCTTTTGCTGGGGCGGCGGGGGCTCCAAGTCACCCCTTCCCTCACCCCGGCCCCCTCCCCCAGCAATCTGATCCCTGGATGTGTCTGCTGTGAAGGAGCTAAGTGAGGTCAAGTTCAGTGTGTTGGGGCCTGCCAGATGATCCTGGGGCACTGTGCCAGGGAAGCAATGGGCCCCCTGATGCTGGGGGCAGGAGGGGAGCCCTGAGGGCCTGGCCTGATCACCCCAGACTCAGTTTCTTTGTCCTCTCCAGTTCACCGCGAGGCCCTCAGGAGGTCGTGAGCAGGCTCCCAGAGAATCTGGCCCGCAGTCAAGGCCAGGTGAAGGTGCCTGACTCACTGGGGGAGCTGGGCCCACCCCGCGGAGGGCACCGGATCAACCCGGTTCCAGCGGGTGAGGCGGCAGGTTCCAGGGCTGGCAAGAACGCACCCAGCATACACTGAGGGGAGATGACGGGCAGCCTTCCCTCTACCCCAGGCAGCTGTTCGCTGGGGCTGTGTCATCTGTGCAAGGCGAGCCCGGTCACGCCTGCACTTCCCCTCGGATGCCCTGGCAGCTCCGCTCCACTAAGCACTGCTGGGGGGGCCTGGCACCGTCGACAGCTCCTGTAGCGGAGCCCCCGGGGGCCAGTTTCTGCACAGACCTTGGGCCCAGAATCAGGCTGCTGCAAACACAGCGACGTCAAGGGAGCCATCGACAGAGGCCTAGTCAGGAGGAGTCCGGAAGACGCCTGCTGAGAGCACACTGGGAGTCGGGACCCTGCACTGCTCCCTCGTCTTCTCTGAGCACCTGACGCTTCGTGTGTCCGGCGGGCCGAGGAACGCTCCACATGCACGTCGGGAGCAGATGTCGGGGCTCGGTAAGCAGCAGGGGCAGATGCCAAGAGTGGCGGGGACAGAGGGGCGATGGGGACGGGAGGGGCCCGCAGCAAACTGGAGTGCTCTAGCCCAGCTTGAGGCACACGACCTCGACCCACCATTGCTGGGCCTGACTCTTCAAGAGAAGCTGGAAATCCAGGTTTTTACGTGCATATTTGAATGTCAATTCAAAGCATCACACACACAATCGTGTAAGAAAGCCAAAATACACTGGGGGGCTGGATTTGGCCCTTCGGCTGCCGCCTCTGACGTCTGTCCTGAAGACAAGGGAGTTTTTAATCCTCTGCTAGGCTGTAACGTGAGCTCCTGGCCTCACATGGGGCGGCCACCACCCCCTGAGACACCAGTTGGGCCGGGAGGGCTGAGGGATGCCTTGCTGTTGAGTTCCTTTTGACAACCTGGATCAACTTTAGGAAAAGAAGTGGGGCCAGCTGGAAGGGAAGCCTAGCGTGGGCAGGGACAGCTGCCAGGGGAGGGCAGCCCAGGTGGCAGGAGCCCGCCCCAGTGGCATGGAAGCCCTGTGCACGGGGCTAACTGGCCACGGAGCTGTGCAGGGAAGGAGGACCTCAGCCTGCCCACTTCCCGCTTCCGGCGTGCAGCCAGGGAAACGACTTTGGCAAACTTGGAAGGAGATGAGAGGGGCCACTGTCTTCCTGGCGGCGGAGGCCTCCGTCCTCCTCCTCCGCCGGCTCCCGTCCTGACTGCAGGGTGGGCCAGGTGGTGTGGGGGGCGATCTCCATGTGTGCCAGGGGCCGGTGGCTCTGCTTGATTTAAAACACACCCGGAGAGTGAGGCCCCCGCCAGGCGAGCTGCTGGAGCACGGCAGGTTCGCAAACAACCGAACACATGTCAGACATTACCGGGCCGAAGCTCTGAGCCAGGCAGGCTGGGGTCTGGGCCCCACGCTCGGGGTCTGCACTCGTTCCCGCATCTATGGTTTTCACATGTGTTGTGTTTTCCTGTACTTGTTTAGACTCGGCGCGGGCTGGAGGTGCGAGGCTCCCGGGCGGGCGCCGGGGGGCTGCAGAGGGGGTGGTGCCCTGGAGGCTGCTGCCAAGGCGTGAGGAGAAAAACGGGGGCCGGGAAACAGCGACTCTCTGCCGGAGGGCCAGCAGCCCCAGGGCCAACCTTCTGATTTCTTTCCTTGCACAGGCATCTGTGGACGCTGCCCACCCACTGGTGGGAGGGCCACAGATCTGGGGCTCCCCTGGATCTGCTCGTTTTGCCTTCTGGGCCTTCCCTGGAGGGGTGGGCGGGTGAGTGGGGTGCACACGGCCAGGGCCAGTATCCTCTGCCCGATGGCTGAGCCTCAGCGGGCACGGGGCCAGGGGCACGGGAAAAAGAACACAGCCTAAATGGCATGAGGCAGAGTGTCTCTCTCCTCTTCACCACTCTGGCCTCCATCTCCTCGCCTAAATACCTAGGGAACGTCTGCACCGCCCTCAACAACCCTCACCTGGCCCTGGCCCGGTCGGCACCAAAGCCGGGAATGACTCCGGGCTCCTTGCTCTCCTTCACTCCCTGAATCAACCTGGCTCCGAGGCTGGCCAATTTCCCCCTGAAATCTCTCTGCAAAGCTCCCAATGGGGCTCTGCCCTGGCCCAGGGGCTGCCGCCCATTCCTCACAGTCAGCTTCTCCCCGGGGCAGTCAGAGGAAGTGTGGCAAACACGAATGTGAGTGTGTGATTCTCTCTCAGAAAACCCTGCGCGGCGCTGCCCACCACGGTCGGGGCGGAGGTGCCATGGGCGCTGAGCACTGACCTGTGCTGTGGCTCCAGGACATAGGGAGGGCACAGCGAGGCAGTGCTCTCACCGACCGCCGAGTCCGGACACATGTGGGGACACATGTGAGTCCCCACGGCCCCTCCTGCCCGTCCCACCGCCAGGCTGTTGGGGGCCCGTCCTGTCTCCTCCCTGGGCGCAAACCCACGCCTCCCACAGTCAACGTGGGTAGAGGGGTCAGAGCAAGGGCGTGGGAGATCAAGGCCCAGCCCAGGGGACAGACGAAAGAGCGAAATAGTGACTCAACAGCAGCACGGTGAGTGCAGAAAAGCAACCCAGTGTGAGAGGGGGCAGGGGCGGGGGCATGGGCAGGGAGTCAGGAAGGCCTGCAGAGGGGAGGGGAGGCGGTCTGCGTAGGGAACGGGGTGAGGAGCCTGGAGGAGCGCTGTGTGGGTGGGGTGGCATGTGCAAAGGCCCCACGGTGGTCGGCGGTGAGCCTGTTGGCTGGAGAGGAGTCGGCATGGGCAGCAGGAATTAGGGGGCCCCGCGGGTCTCAAGCTTTCACTAGGGAGGAAACTGAGGTGCTGTGCAAGGTCCTGACCAGAGGAGGGCCATGAGCGGATGGCCCTTCTGGGTGGAGAAGAGGCACGGGCTGGGCAGGGAGCAAGCAGATGGAGGCCACGCAGGGGAGAGGGTCTGAGTGGAGGAGGACACCTCCAGGGTCCCCGCCTGAGTCATAGAAGGACGGTGCTGCCGGAAGTCCCAAGGAGGAACAGGGTTGGGGCAGCATCGGGGGATACTGGGACAGGCCAGGGGCCCATGAAACGTCCTCAGGGGAGGGGGCCGGGCTGGAGCATCCTAAGCAGGCAGCCACGGTTGGGGGATTGGGGGGTCGGGGTGGGGGGAGTGGGAGAGGTGGGGGAGAGGAACAGATCAGGCCTGTCCTTTGATGAAGGGCATGAGGAAAGCCTGGCACACCCCAACTCTCTGAAGCCCCCAGTCCCCCCTAAGAACCATGGTCCCATCCCTGGGGGCATGAGCTTTCCCAGCCCTGGTCCTCTGCCCAGGCTGTGCCCTCTGCCCAGATGCCTTTCCCCTTGGGTCAGCGTGGCAACCCTGAACCCCAGTGGTGGACTCTGCTCCACCCCCATGCCTGGCATTTTGGACGTGACCCTGCTAAGTCATCATTCAAACACACTTGTCATTCTCACTAGACGGTGACCTCTGTCAGGGAAGGGAGTGTCCCCGCCACCCAGCCCAGCCTTACCCTGGCCGGCACCGCCGATGCCCAGGTGTGTCAGGTTGGCTGCGAGGTTGCCGGTGCTGCTGGAGCTGCTCAGCGTGGGGAAGGTGGGCTCCTCGGGGTCCAGCGGGGTCGGGAGGGGGGAGGGGAAGTGGATGTTGGTCAGGTCAGGCAGGGAGCCCCCCGTGTTGTGGGTGGCAGGGATCAGGGCTGTAGTGTTTTCCTGGTCGGCGGATGGAAAGATGCTGGGGGGAAAGGCCAGACAGAGGGGGCGGTGAGCTCTCGGGGTGGCGGCTGGCCTGTTCTCCCACGAAAGCTGTGGCAGGGGCAGAAGAAGGCTGGTGCAAAAAAATTCGTAGGCGCAAAATGACACCCCATAATTAGGCACTGCCCTGCTGGAGAAATGACTGTCAGCACCTCCAGTGGAACCTCAGGAAGCTGCCTATCCCTGTGGGATGGGGGCCAGGGTGAGGGTCCTCCCACTGCCCAGGAAAAGGGTGTGTCTGAGGGGTGAGCGTGCTGGGGCTAGGACAGGGGCTCTGTCATCTCAGGGAAGGAGCGGTAGGCATGTCCCCCCGCAGTGGGGCTTGCTGGGTGGCTGCCAGGGCACAGTGTCCCTCTTGTCAGGATATGTAGCCTCATGAGCGGAGGGGAAGCCCTGGCATCGTCCAAGCAGCCCAGGGTGGCCTTGGGCACACAGGGTGGGCCCTGCTGAGACTTACTTGATTCCAGGGACCTCGCAGGACTTGGGCCTGGACCCCGTCTGAAAGAGAAGACAGCAGAGGCTGAGCTGGCCTCCTCATGTGCACTGCTCCTCCTCACAGCATGGCTTCTCCCCACCAGGGCTAAGAAATGCTCAACAAGAATGGAGTTCATCTGCAGATGAAGAACTCGTGGCCTCATGGCACTGGGGGGGCCTGCCCCAGACACACCCAGGGGCAAAACCAAGAGTTGTGTGGAGATGGTCTTTCTACAGCCCCCTCCCAGCTTCAACTCTGTCTACCTGTGGGCACAGCCCAGGGGTGGCGTGGTCCCCTGTGCGAGCAGGCATTGGGGAAGAAGAGGAAGCTTGCCCACTCGTCACATCTGAACCCCCCCAGGGCTGTACCATGGCTGTTAGCAGCCAGCCGGGGGGCAGGGTTACTGAAAACTCCAGGCTAACACCCTGTGTCACTCCTGAATGGAGGCAGGCAGGGCTCCAGTGGCAGGGGCTGCCTCTGTTCTGTGTGCCTCTGTCCATGGCAAGGAAGGACACCACGTGGAGAAGCCTGAGGAGGCTCAAACCGCATGCCCTAAGTGACACAGAGGGCGCTCCCCACACCCCCTGCTGACCCGCCTTGCAGCGGTGCGGTGCCCCAGAGCTGCGACTCCCACAGGCAACCCTGCTGCTGACGTGCTCCCTGGCCCACGCGGCCCAAGGACAGAGACCGTGGCTGCCCTGGACACCAGCCCCGGGGAGAGGGTCCCAGAGAAACCCTGTTTCCCCTTCTGTGAACCCGGGACATTATCACCATCCAACAACTGCAGGCTCCAGGCAGGGTCCCCAGACCTATTCAAGGACAAAGGAGGAAACTCTCTTCCGACGGCAGCAGACATGACTGGACAGAACCTGGCATGCTAGTGGCGGGCTCAGCTGTGTCATGTTCCCTTATTCCTCTCTGCCTCTCGGGCCCTGGGGCAGACACTCCTGGCTGACTGTTACAGGAGCATGGACACACCAGCCGGGGCCGGGGGGGGGGGGGGGGGGGCGGGGTGCTAGGCCTGCCTCCCATGCACACACCCAGTGCGGTGGGGTGGGGGAGGCCCGACTGGCATGTGACCAACAGGCATTTAGCCCCTGCAGGGAATGCCGGAGGAACGGGTTTCTACTTGGCCACAGGCTCCTTAATTCCGTGGGTAAACACTCGCTTCATTACCAGATTCTTTTACAAAGCACTTTGACAATGACTTTTTCTAAAGAATCTTTTCAAAAGCATTCCACGAATGTTATGGGATCCTAAGAGATTTCTAAACAGTATTAAAAATTCACCCATCACCCCCCACCCCACCCCCAACAAATCCACAGGAATTCCTTTACTGACATCCTCACAGATGCATCGTTTTGAGCGGCAGTTAAAGGAAGTCTGGCCAAGATGCTGGGCTCTGCCACCATCTTCTCACTCCCAGGATGCTGGGGCCATCCCCCTCCCCAGAGTCACGACGCTAGCCATCTTCACTTTCTTTATGGCAGCACCACATTTGGGCATGTGTAGGGACCCTGCTGTCCTTACTGACGCACCTCTCTGCAACTAGACGTTTCAGTTACTTTTTGACTTTGTTTGGGTTGTTAGAATTTTTAAGTTTCTCCCCCCAAGTTTGAAAATCATATGCGTTCCTTGTGCAAAACTGGAACATGCAGACGGGGATTAAAAGGCCAGGGCTTCCCTGGTGGCGCAGCGGTTGAGAGTCCGCCTGCCGATGCAGGGGACACGGGTTCGTGCCCGGTCCGGGAAGATCCCATGTGCCGCGGAGCGGCTGGGCCCGTGGGCCGTGGCCGCTGAGCCTGCGCATCCGGAGCCTGTGCTCCGCAACGGGAGAGGCCGCAACAGTGAGAGGCCCGCGTACCGCAAAAATAATAATAATAAAAAAAAAGGCCAACAGTGCTGCTCACACCTGCACTCAGGTCTCCCCCAGGGCCTGGTCCTGCACGCCCAGGGATCTGTTGGCATCTTTACGTGTCTTGTGCCTTTCTAAACAGCTTTATCCTGCTCTTTCCACATACCAGTTTTATCACAAGTCTCTCATGCCTTTAAAATTCCTTCAAAGATCCCAATTCACACACACAGAGCTTTCCACACGAGGGACTGAGGACAGTTTCCTTATAAATCCCCCACTGTCGAACATTCAGGTTGTTTCCTGTTGATTTCAAACGTTCTGAACACATGCCTTTGAGGAACATAGTGCTGTCTGCTCGTTCATCATCTCCCTCCGAGTTCCTGACAGGGTTTCAATTTAAAAAAAAAAACATTCAAAATTGCTTTAGTGTTAGTGCATTTTTGTCCTATTCAAATTCGTTGGGGGCTTCCCTGGTGGCGCAGTGGTTGAGAATCTACGTGCTAATGCAGGGGACACGGGTTCGAGCCCTGGTCTGGGAAGATCCCACATGCCACGGAGCCACTGGGCCCGTGAGCCACAACTACTAAGCCTGCGCGTCTGGAGCCTGTGCTCCGCAACAAGAGAGGCCGCGATAGTGAGAGGCCCACGCATCGTGATGAAGAGTGGCCCCCGCTTGCCACAACTAGAGAAAGCCCTCCCACAGAAACGAAGACCCAACACAGCAAAAATAAATAAATTAATTAATTTTTAAAAAAATTCGTTGAAATCTGTATTCATGGCACAAATTCCATCTTATCACTAGCCATTTTTGTAGGTTGAACTTGAGAAATTTGTTTCTGCACCTTGAAATAACACAGAAATCCCAATCCAATTGGGAATTCCAAGCAGACTCTGTACTCTAATAAAAGCTGCAATTATTGTGCAAGTGAATGGAAGTTTACGTTTAAGAATGAGGACAGGGAATTCCCTGGAGGTCCAGTGGTTAGGATTCCGTGCTTCCACTGCAGGGGGCACAATTTCAATCCCTGGTTGGGGAAATAAGATCCCGCGTGCTGTACGGTGCAACAGAAAAAAAAAAAAAGAATGACGATAAACGATGATAATTACCCAATACTGTGGGTTAGTAGAACGATCACAGGCTAAAAATTAGGAGGTATACGTTCTAAACCCTAAGTGTCTTCACAGCCTTGGGCAAATCACTTAACTTCCCTGGCTTCAATTTCTTTCTTTTTTCATTGAGGTATAATTCGCATATAATATTATATTCGTTCCAGGTGTACAACATAATAATCCGATATTTGTATATACTGCAGTGATCACAATAAGTCTAGTTAATAGTTAACATCTATCACTACACATAAAAATATGGAACGCTGTGTGAATCTGCACATCATCCTTGTACAGGGGCCATGTTAATCTTCCCTGCACTGTTCCAATTTTAGTATACATGCTGCCAAAGTGAACATAGATTTTAATTCCTTACATGGTTTTCACCAGTGTAACAGGCCTGCCATTAGTATTCAAGGCTTACGCAACTGGTCAAAACTGAATGAGGTTTAGGCAATTCCCTGGTGGTCCAGTGGTTAGGACTCCGAGTACTCACTGCCAAGGGCCCCGGTTCAATCCCTGGTTGGGGAACTAAGATCCCGCATGCTGTGCAGCACAGCCAAAAAAAAAAAATGGAATGAGGTTCACACTTCAGGGAAGGCGACACTCCCCCAAGGTGCTATTCTACCATCTTCACGTGGGTTGTGCTAAAAAAAAAAAAAAAAAAAAAAAAAAGATCAAGAAGGAAAACCACTTCCGAAAACCCTTAGGCTCTTACCTTCTTGGTGTCCCATGCCTGCTTGGAAAGGTTCTTGTCCATCTCTGATGTGGTCTCCTCCATTCCAGGGACTGTTAATAGTAAGACTGGGGTGGGGTGGGGTTGGAGAAGAAGGAGAAGCAGAAAAGGAATCTTTGCAGCTGTGCGGTGGCACCAGGAGGGCACTTCCCTGACATACAAGGTCGCGACCGTGATATGAATGAAGCTGCCCCAACAGTGACTTCTGGGGATTGTACTAAAGCAAAAAGGAGTTTCGTTAAAAAAAGAAAGAAAGAAAGAAAGAAAAAGAAAAGTGAAAAAAAAAAAAGTCAGAGAACTTGTGACTCATAAAGAAATGAAAATGAAAGCTCTGGAGCTAAGGACGTGTGTCAACTCTGCCTCTCACAGGACTCACTCAGGCCTCGGGCTGCAGAGAACAGCCAAGAATCTCTCCCCATCTCCCACGACTGGTCACCTCACCCCGTGCACCCCACCTACAGCCCTGTGGACACCTGCCTCCCCCTCTGGGCTGTCAGCACCCAGGGGCCAGGCCCTTCTTGGGCTTTTGGCAGCAAGCCACGTAGCTCAACGTAGTCTGAGGTCGATCCAACCATGGTAGCTACGGCTCTGTGAGTTAGCTGCAATGCCAACCAGTCCCAGAGGAGGAAAGGAGGAGAGAGAAGGTCTAAGGGACTGGATGGGCATCGGTCGAGGCCCTGGAACCAGCTGTGCCTGAAGGCCCCTTTCCTTAAAACTTTCAACACTTTCTTTATGAGATCCAGTTTCCTGATGCCTGTTGGAGGTTCAGTGCTGCAATAGCGCCACTATGAACATAGTTAGAAGGAGGAGGTTAATTCCTCCTTCTAGAAACCTGGACTGGGGGATGGGAGGACAGCCAGGCTAACACCAGACTTCGTTACTGCCTGGGCCCCTCCTAGAGCAACGGGGAGAGGTGATGTGTCCCACCCCCCCCACCCCCACCAAGGCCAACTGGACTCTGAGCTACCAGGGGTCCTTCCACGGTCACAAAGAGTCCCTGGGGAGGGTGAAGCCCACTCACCCACCCCCAAAGCCCCAAGTTCCTGGCGGACCTCCCTCAGGATAGACAGCGCCCTCTGAATTGCCCCCAGCGTCAGGAACAGGAGGGAAGTACCAGGTCCATTCTCGTCACCCCTAGGCATTTGGAATCCTCGCTTTTATTATGGAGACATTCCCTTCTGCAGTCTCGCCTCTGATGCCCAATGAGCTGGAAAGATCACATGAGGAGAGCCCCTGCCCACCAAGGGGTGAAGTTCTGGTTGACCATCCTTCTTCTATCAGCAAAATCTCCCTGGTATGTTTACATACTCACACAGTGAAATGCTACCCAAAAAGTGGTAAACGTTTGGACCTGCAGTGTAAATGATTAACTGTCTGGTTTCAGTGTCCTGGAGCAGATCAGGCCCACATGGGCTTCTAGGGCTGGCCTCATAGCGTCACACTCCCCTCTCTGGGTGACACTGCCCCAGTTTTTAAGATGCCATGTACCTTCCTGGAAGGTCCCAGGGATGCTGCCTCCATACCTAGCTCCAAGGAGGAACTGAGGCCTGGACACAGATCTGCCCCAGCTGCAGGGGTGTGTGCATGACCCAGTTGGAAAGGAGGCTCTGGACAAGAGTTAGGGAACAGTTAGCCTCTTTTCCACACACTGTTGCCAGGACAGACCCTGTGGACCAAGAGGTTCTGAGCATCAGAGCCGGGAAATGATCCAGTGTGAAGCCCTGGATCAAACGCTACCTGAAGCTGAACATCTAGCTCCGACTGTCGGTCACGAGCTGATAAATGCCCCTTTTCCCCGGGCTTGCTGCTCCCAACATTTGAAAGAATCTGCAAGGCCCCCAGACTGCACGGCCATACCCTGAATCCATAATCAGAAGCCAATCTGAGTTTGCAGAGACTGTTTTCTCTGCCTAGAAAACTCCTACGCACTCCTCAAAATCCAACTCAAATAGCACCATCTCCAAGTTTCCCTGAACCCCTCCCCTTGTCCCACAGCACCTGCTGAGTCTTCCTTCTCAGGTCTGTCCACCTACATATTTGTGACCTCTGGGAGCACAGCGGTCAGCCACTGGACTTGCCTGACCCCAGGAAAGACACCCATGGGCCCCGTTGATACCTTTTTTCTGGTGCACGTCCTGGGACCCACCCGTAAAAGGCTCTGGCTGGGTGGGCGTCATTGTGCTCTGGTGAAGGGCAGAGTCAGAATTGGTCCTGGGGAGAGGAGAGAGACAGTGAGCCTTGGCCCCAAAGGGGACGAAGGGACAGTCCTGGTTCCACTCTATCTGGGACCCACCCGATGGAACAAGGTGGCAGTCGTGGGTCATTTTTGTGAGCTGCATACCTGAGCAAAAACCCTGAAGAACCACAACAGTGATTTTGGTTTTCGTCTGCAAAGGCTGCAGCAGAGCTGTCCGTTCGTTCCTAACCAGCCCCTGCCCATCCCTGCCCCTTCGATGGCCTTCGCGGCTTTAGGGAAAAGGTAGTGCTTTCCTGTTGAAACCCTGAAGAGAGAGGGCCTGACAGTCCCACAGTGGCCCAGCCTTGGGTGTATGAACCCATCATGGAGTCCCCTACTGGTGACCAATAGCCAAGGGGGGGTCTTGCTCCAACCAGCCCAGTGCTCCCAGGAGTCTGGGAGAGGCTCCACTCTCTGCCCCAATAACACAATCTGCCCCCAGCTGCAGGTGCCTGGAGGGAGGGTCCTCAGAAAAACCCCTCAGCTGCCTAGGAAACCAGGGGCAGCCACGGGGAGCTGGGCAGACACGCAAAGGGCAGGTCCAGCTGCACAGCCAATTCGGGGAAACAGCCACACACCCCCAACGGGGATGTCCCAGACACTGAGAGTGACGTGGAGGAAACTTGGCTCAAGGACAACAGCAGGGTACAGAGGACCGGGCTGTCTCTGACCCAGGGGCCAGCTGAGCTGTGAGGAGCCAGGGGGATCCTGGCTCCCCACCAGCTGTCTGTCCCTGAGCAAGTGTTCTGACCTCTCTGCGCGCTTTCTTATGCCTAAAATGGGGAGGATAACAGCACCAACTCCACAGAGCTCTGTGTGTCTTACATCAGTTAATGTATGTGATGGTTGAAATAGGACCTGGTATATGAACACGTGCTTGGTGGGCATTTAATTATGTTATTTTTAAATTTTATTTATTTATTTATTTATTTTTGGCTGCATTGGGTCTTCATTGTTGGGTCTTAGTTGCTGCGCGCGGGCTTTCTCTAGTTGTGGCGAGCGGGGGCTACTCTTCATTGCGGTGCGTGGGCTTCTCACTGCGGTGGCTTCTCTTGTTGCAGAGCTTGGGCTCTAGGCGCGTGGGCTTCAGTAGTTGTGGCACGCAGCCTCAGTAGCTGTGGCTGACGGGCTCTAGAGCGCAGGCTCAATAGTTGTGGCGCACGGGCTTAAATGCTCCGTGGCATGTGGGATCTTCCCGGACCAGGGATCAAACCCGTGTCCCCTGCATTGGCAGGCGGATTCTCAACCACTGTGCCACCAGGGAAGTCCCTAATTACGTAAGTCCCTAATTGAATGATATATTTTGTGCTGTGGTTTTTTTTAATAGCTTGTTTACTTTGGGTCTTTGTTTACTGAAGTCACCTACATATGTTTTTTTGCGTATGTGTGCTAAAATAAATATAAAACTTGCCTTTTTAACCATTCTTAAGTATACACTTCTATGTCATTAAGTACATTCACACTGGTGTGCAACTATCATCTGTGTTATTGTAGGTATTTATATTAACTATATTATTGTCATCTTAGATCTTCCTAGGTGATGGCATTATGGACTTTTTTTTCATCTTCTAGATGCATTTATGTATTTTCCTAATCTTCTAGTAATAAATATATCTTACTTTTCCAATCAAATTTTCTATGGCTTTTCAGGAATGTGGGAAACAATCATAATAGAGCATTAAATAAAGCAAGTGACAACACTGAATAGTCAGTACAATCCCAACTTTGTTTAAAAAAGAAAAGGAAAAAAAAAAGTCATAAATAGAGGGGAAAAAAAAAGTCATAAATAGAGGGGGAAAAAAAATCCCTGGAAGACCCCAAAACTGTGACCTCATTGTTTACAGGGATAGAGCTGATTTCTAGAAACTTCTGGATGCTTCTAAGTTTTGTCATTTTTAAGTGACTGCATATTGGTTTTCCAAGCACGGCCACGATGAAAGTATAGTTTTGTTTCCAATGAGAGGGCTGGGGGTTGGTTCTGGGTCACTGACCTTCTCCAGCTGGTGTCCGCAGGTGGCGAGAGGTACACGGTGCCATATGGGCAGCTGTCCGCGTGAGTGTAAGTTAAGGGGATGGTGCTGTCAGCTGAGGCCCTGCCCCGAGCCTCAAGAACCCTGCGCTGGCCAGCCCGAGTAGCCAGGCTGCTGGGAGCCGGCAAACAGCTGGGGCCTCGGGGCGGGGGCCTTTCCTGCCTGGCTGCGAGCAGCCCCCAGGGTGCAGCCCCATCCACCTAGCACTCAGCACTCACCCCCTGCAAGCGCACGTGCAGGCTGCACCCCTTCCAAGAGGGGCCTCAGCCATGAAACGGGGGCCCGTAGGGGGGGCTGCAGGGAGTCTAGTTCAGCTGACCCCGGTCTTGACTCTTAACTTTGGGCTGACGGGGTGACTCCCAGGGCCTGAGGGCTTGGTCTGGTGCCCAGTTGCTCAGGCTCCCCCAGCCCGTGGAAACGAGAACCAGGAAAGAACAGGCTTCTCTGTTCTAGAGAGCCGGGGTTCCCAGGAGCAGCCACTCAGAACGCAGTGGCGGGGGAGCCTGGCTGGTTAAGTACCAAGGGGCAGCCAAGTCGGTGGTGGGGGTGGGATTCCTCACAACCTCTCTGCTTGGCAGAGGCGCAAAGGCAAATTTTGTGTCTTCAGATCAAGCCTCCCTCTGATCTGTGTCTGGCTCAGATCCCCCTCGGCCCCACTGCCTTGGCTCCATACTGCCCCCAGAGGGGTCCACCACCATGGCCCTGACGTGTGGGTGCCCTGCTCACAGCCTTCCTGGGCCCCACTGCCCAGTCAGGCATCTGAGCATACCCTCCCAACTCTCATTTCAAGCTGTGTGCTCCAGTGGCCTACTCTGTGTCACTGTTCCCTGTGCTCCCCTAGCCCCCGCCTGGCTAAAGGCTCCTCAGCTTGCACTGCCTCCTCCAGGAAGTCTTCCAGGGTTGCCATGCAATGGCACCCCCCTCTTGGTGGGGCCCAGTAGCCCTGGAGGACTGGAGCGGCCCTGATTCTATCACAGAGCTGGCAGCAGGCAGGTCCATCAGCTGGATGAAGTGGTTCCCCCCCCACTCTGGGAAAAGGATATCTGCCTTCCATGTTTGTCCACTGACAGAGGCCGGCGATGTGGGGAGCCAAGGCGGCCACGCTCCCGGTACACTCTGTCCACTAGCCCATGGTGCCGGGTAGTTCGGCTGGTGTCCAGGCCTGAGGACTGGAAGGGTGTCTGGGGGTGGGGAGGGAGGAGAGGAAGAGACGGAAAAAAAGAGAGAGGAACCCAAACCACGGTTACCAGCTGTGGTCCAAGATCTGACCCCAGCTCTGCCCCCAGGATCTCGCCTCAGGGTCCCTCTACAACCCCCCTGCCCAGTTCTGGAGACACCCTCGGCTACTCCAGACGGGCTTCCTTTCCTCCTCGGCCCCTGCCCCCAGCCTCCGAGCACTGTAGGGGTGGCGGCGCGCTGGGGTTCCAGGTGCCGGGGCGGCAGGCGTGCAGTGCAGCTGGCATGCACGGGCCAGGCAGAGCGGCGCAAGCTCGGGGCCCGGAGCCGGCCAGGGTGCCAGGGGTGCAGATGGCCCGAGCACCCCCTCCCAGCCTCGCCAGGTGCAGACAGGCCTCCGCCCTCTCTCTCCGGGCCTGGCCGGCCTCCTCTCCCCACCTACGTCATCCCTGGAGGGGCCTGCCAAGAGACAGCCCCAGGGCTTCCAGCCCAGGACGTCAGGGGCCCACCTGGCCAAGTGCTGGCTCCCTGGAGGCTCCTCGTGGAGCCTGGGGCTGGTCCTGATTGAGACTCGGCCCCCACGCACTCTCCCCCACAGCCTTGTCCCAGCACCACCGGCAGCCAAGTGCAGGCACTTTCCGGAGCCCTGGCCCACAGCTTGGCTGGACGGGGCTCCCTTCCAGCACCTGGGGCTGGCATGAGGCCCCCGGTCACGCCCGGCTCCCGCTCCTGGCTCCATGCTCCTGAGGTCCCCAGGAGCCTGCTCTCCACCAGCCCTGGTGCCATGGGCCCCTCACCATCTGACTGGGGTGAGACTGGCAGCCTTAGCTAGCTCTGGAGGCAGCTACCAGCCTCCTACCTGGCCATCTGGCCCTCGGGCCCTTCTGTCTTCTCTGGGCAGCCAGGCAAAAAGCAATTTCCTCCGGAAGAATGCCACTGGCTGGCTCACTGCTCTTCTCCACCTGTCTGAAAACCTCGGCTAGCATTCAGGGCTGACTGCTCTCCCTGGTGTTTGGGGACCCCTGGCGTCCGGGGACCCCGTCTTTCTCTGACCCAGCAAGGACGCTGCCAGCTTGGGTCTTTCTGTGCTTCTGCCTCCAAAAGGCTGTGGGCCCGGTAGATAGCAGTGACCGAGGGAGGGTAGGAACCTCACTGTCCAGGCACAGACACCAGAGGACAGGGGCCGTTCATCTCCTCCCAGAGATGCCTGGAAGCCCAGAGGGGAAACCAAGGCGGCTGAAGCAGAGCCAGAGGCACAGAGAAGCTCGGGCCCAGCCACAGCCCAGCTCGCCAGGCCGAGTTAGGATCCGCGCACACGCATGTGCATGTGTCACAGGAACGAACCATGCAGCGTTGGCACGCATGCTAGGATCCCCCGGGGAAGGGGTCTCTCGACGCGACCATATGCACTTCCCCAGACAAGGGGGTGCAGAGCGAATCTGCTTCCGTTTGGCAGACGGGACACCTCCCGCTGGGCCACGGGGGCGGCCGCACAGGAATACCCAGCGCCCGCACACGTGCCGGGGATGCCGAGGCCTCAGCCCAGGGGCTCATTTACCAGAGAGACAGGAGCCGCTGCCAGAGCCTCCCCCAGATATCCGCTGGGCTGAAAATGCAAAGAACCAAGACTTTGAGACACTCCTGCCTCGCCTGGCCCCCCAGTGGGAAGCCCAACAGGCCCCCATGCACCCTCGGCCCACGGGGGCTCTACAGTGGCCTCAGGCAGGGCCAAGTTTGGGGATGCCCAGCGAGACACTGTCCTTGACGGAGGAGGGGATGGGGAAACAGAGGAAGAGGGGAGCCAGGAAGGAGAGGAGAAAACCCAAACTAGAAAGGGCCCTGACAAAGAGGTGAGGCTTTTGGAGCATGTGAAGATCAGCCTGACAGCCCCACGCATCTATCTGCTCTGATGTGGAGGCCACGTGAGGAGGGCCGTGCTCCAAGAGGCCCTGGGGATTCAGAGCTGAGCCAGCCGGACCCCAAGCCAGCCTGCGGGACCCTGGGCTGGTGCCCTGACACATCCCAGCAGCAGTGTGGGAGGAGTGCAAGTTGAGGAATGACTGCGGGGTGGGTGGGGGCTGAGCTCCCTGTGGGAGCGACCCAGCTCCACCTGGCCTGTCAACATGCTAACGGACGTGGCTGTCTCTGGGGCTCTGTCCCAGCCACGGGACAAGTGCGTGGCTGTTCGGTGGACCTGTCCCTGCAGGAGTCCAGATATTGTGCTGGGGGGCGGGGGGCCCAGCTATCGGCCCAGCTCCTGGGCCCACCGTGCCCCCACTACCTGCAGACCAGGGTCGAGGGACATGGCCCAGGAAAAGAGGCCGGCCCTGCACCAGGCAGGCGGTGGACCTTATCTGTTCTTATTTATGATAAGGACGTGCGCGGCAGCTATGCGGCCTGCGGGAGCCGTGCTGTGTGGGTCTCTGCCAGAAAACGTTTGCAGACAAGTGGGGTCAGGCTGAGGGGCCTCCTTCTGAGAATTGCTGGGCTTGCGGATTAGTGAAGCGGGACGGAGCCAAGCCCCAGAGGCCCTGAGCAGTTCCCGCTGCCGCACAGTCGGCCAACAGGTGTAGCGGCTGCCGAAACACTCACAGCCAGACCTCGGCCTCTCTGCGGGCTCTGCTGACAGAGGATGGGCAGGGGGGATCCGGGTGAGGCCTGGCCAGGCCATCCCAGGGGAAGGAGTAGGCGGGGGCTGGGTGGGCGGCGGCAATTGTCTGGTGACCCCAGCTGTTCACCGGCTGTCATGCACGCTCTCTTGCTCTGTGGCCAGGGCCCAGACTGCAACACACTCCAGGTGGGAGGTGGTGTGGGAGAGGAATGGGGGCTCACCTGGAAGGGCAGATCCACGGTGCCGCTCCCAATCTGGTTCACGTTGGGCAGGGACCCGCCATAGTACTGGCCACGGCTTGGGCCCAGCTGCAGGTACTGGGACTTTTGGAGCTGGAGCTGCAAGAGAGAAACCGACAGCTATAGTGTGGGGGGAGCGGGGGTGGTGGTTCCTGAGCACACTCTGCGGAGCATCATTCCCGAGGGCCCCAAGTAGTGGAGTCAGTGGCACCGGGCACAGAGGGTGTGGCACCCCCATGACTCAGATTCTCAAAGGAGCCATGATTCTCTCCACCAAAACCAGCAGAATCAGAGACCGGAGACGCCCAGGTGGCCCTCCCCAGGCAGGGAAACTCGCCCTGGGGGTGCTGCCTCCATGAACTTGAGGGGGCGTCGCCAGCTGATTCAGACAATTTGTGAATAAGCAAGAGTATCAAGTGGACCTGGAGCCTGGAGCCTGCGCAGGAGGCCCCTCACCCCCCCAGGGGAGCCATTTCTTATCACGCCAAGGGCTGCGTTCCTGGGGTGCGGGCCAGAGGCTGCGAATTTACGCCCGGACACAGGAGAAATTGTCTTTCCACTGGCCTGAATCAGAGAGGCCAGCTCAGAAGTGCAGTGCTGGCTTTCAAAGTGCAGCATGTACAATCCCTCTGACAGCACACACAGGGCGAGAGGGTCTGCCAGACCCCGCCTGAGTTCTAAGGAGTCCTGCCCAAGCCCCCAGGCTCCTTCTGCCTGCCCCGCCAGCCTCACGCATTACAGAGCCTTCGTCTGGGGTGGCTGCATCCCTGCACAGTCCTCTGCCCATCACTCGTGTGGGGATTCGTCCTGCTGGGCCAGGTCTCAGAACCAGGAGTCCGGGGCTCCCTGACCAGCCACGGCTGCCTTGGTGCGGGGCTGGGACCGGGCCTTTCCTCGCTGGAGCATCGATTCCACTTTGCCAGGAATAGCAGATGCTCGTGACCTGGTTGACACCACCGGTGGCCCTAGGCCCTCAGCCAGGTCCCCGAAGCCTGTCAGTCTGCCCAGGCTGGTATGCAGGTGCTGTGACGGAGGGGTGGCAGCTGGGCACCCGGGGAGAGGTGGGTGTCCGCTCCAGCCGGCTGGGGCGGTTGCTAGGGTCGACGCTGTGTACACAACAAGACCGGCTCACGTTCCCTCACAAACAGCTCCTGGCAGCACTCCGTTTGCTGTCCGCCCACACCGCCCGGCACTCCCACGCCAAACCCGGCTTCCTGGGGGGCCTCCGACACCGGAGGGGGAAGTGAAGCTCGGGAACTGGCTGCTCGCCCGGCCGAGCACCTCACCCAGGTAAACAGCTGTTTCCTGCGAGCTGCGGTGGAGCCAGGAGGGAGATTGACCTTGCTCCATTCCTCCGCGGGTGGTTCTCAGGCATCTGTAGGGTCCGGCCCAGGCTCTGTCTCCAATGGCTGGAGACGCTCACCGTGAAAACCCCACTGTGTCCCTCCCTGCGGTTGCACGAGATGAAATAGGCTAGCCCCCGGTCAGGACGGAGGGGGAGGCCAAGTAGGATGGGCGATGGGCACGGGTTACCTTGCACCCGAGACCCGCCCCCCCCCCCCCCCCCGCCAGGCCCTTCTTGTGTCTGAGCCACGTGGCAGGAACTAGCCTTACATCCACCTCTCAAGAACCACCTCTCGAGTACCATGTGGCCCTGGGGAGCTACAGCCCCCTTCTGGGCCTCAGTTTCCCCCTCTCTAGAGTGGGTGGTCCAGGTGAGCGTGTGTGCACAAACGCTGGTTGTGTGAGATACAGGAAGTGCTTATAACACACGTGCTTCTGTCCCAGGCTGAACGGCCAGCTCTGGAAACCGTGGCATTCTGGAAAGTACTCTGCAAAGCTGCCACGTTCCGGCCCAGAGGAAGCCCAGACTGGCGACAGGCTGCTCGTGGCTTGTGCGCTGCTGCAACAGTGGCCCTCTGGCGGAGGCTTTCTTTCCCTTGATGGTTCCCAAGCCTCACCCACTGTGCTTTGGGAATGTCAGGCTTTGTGGTGCGGCATCTGGAGTGGACACAGTGCGGGGCCCCACTCGTCCTTTGGGGGGGACCCCTGTGCTCACCCTCGGTTGTATGTGGGGCTGTGCAGGAGAGTTAACCTGGCCCAGGGCAGTTTGACCTTTGCCCCCAGCTCCTGGGAAGTGAAAGCGCTGCCTGATAAAGAGTGTCTCTGTTTGCCTAGGTCCTCGGGCCACGCTGGGTATCTATGCCAACAGTGTGACTGCGGGTGGAGGTCTCAGGCCAATGCAATACCAGCTCACCCTCTGCAGCAGCTGCAGACAGCAGTCAGCAGCGTCTGCGTGGTGAACCCCAATAAGAACCCTGGACACCAAGGCTTGGGGCACATCCCTGGTTGACAGCCCCCATGTATGTCATCACACACTGGTGCTGGGAGAAGCAAGCACTGTCCGTGTGATTCCCCGGGAAGGGACAACCTGAAGCTCTGTGTTTGGAAGTCTCCTGGCCGCCGCCCCACGCCAGCTGTGATCTGTGTCGTTTCACTGTAACAGACCCCGCGACCGTATGATGGTTTTCAGTGACTCCTGAGTCCTTCCAGTGAACTGCCGAGCTGAATGTAGTCTTGGGAACCCTCGAATTCTGCAGTTGGTGTCAGATGTGAAGGTGGTCTTAGGGACCCCCTTAACTTTTGCAGGGGCTGACTGCCATCCCAGGCCTGGCCAGGAAGCCCCAGGAGTAAGGTCCTGGGGTGAGGAGGTGCCAGCCTGGGCTCCACCCATGGGCCTGATGCCTCAGAGGGTCCACAAGGAGGAGAGCAGAGTGACACCACCAGTCAGGGTCTAACAAGCTGCCTGACGTTGAAGTTCATGCCTCTTCCCGCTGTCAAGCCACAGTCCCTCGTGCATCCCTCCACCCAGTGGTCCTCACTCTGTACCCCCTCGACGGCGCTTCCTACCCTACCCTACCCCCAACCTCGCCATAAACCCGGCATCCAAGCCAGGGTCTAACACTCAGCAGCACCTGCTGGTGGAACAAAGAAACACAGAACACATGAGTGAAGGAATGAATCAATGAATGAACACCACTGCTCCCGCTCTCAGGACGTGACTTTCACCAGCCAGGTGACAGTCCCATTTGGAGGCCACATAAGAACCTTTCAGGACACCAACACAACTCCTGATGCCCTCAGGAGGCTTGGGCCACCCCTTCCCCTCACCCCATCCTCATGGGTTTTGGCAGAGGCAGGCGCAGACAGGGCAGTGAAGTCTGGACAAGGCCCACCGGCTCAAAGGAGCTGTGACTCCCAGGCTCCCCCTTGCTTTTGGCCCGCGGGTCAGACAGTCTGGGGTCCAAGTCCAGGCTCCCCAACTGTAAGAGTGGACCCCACTCCAGATGCTGAGGGCAGGCAGATGCCCCATCACCCACGCTTTCACGGTGGCCTTCTTGCCTTCTGCTCTCCCCACTCTTCATTTCCTCTGGCCACCTGACCCCAAAGCACCCCGAGTTTGTGACTCCCCCCAGGGCCTCAGCCTGTGACAGCTCCCCCTCCACACCCACCCTGGGGGGGCCTCCCTGACACCCCACCCAAGGAGCAGGCCCCCCCAAGCCACCTTCACACTGGCCTCTGGCTTTGTTGTTGTTGTTGTTTTTTCCCCCGTTGCAGAGCACAGGCTCCGGATGCGCAGGCTCAGCGGCCATGGCTCACGCACCCAGCCTCTCCGCGGCATGTGGGACCCTCCCGGACCGGAGCACGAACCCGCGTCCCCTGCATCGGCAGGCGGACTCTCAACCACTGCGCCACCAGGGAAGCCCTGCTGTTGTTGTTTTTAATAAAGTTTTCGGTTCACAGAAAAACTGCAAAGATGGCACAGGGAGTTCCGGAATCACCCTGCCCAGCTTCCCCTAAAGCTACCCTCTTCCTTTACTGGGTCAAAAGGAAGAAAAATGATAGCACCACTGACTGACCCAGGCCTTTTCCATATGCCCCTTGGTTTGTCTAGCCACGTTTGCCCCATCCAAAATGCCTGGCCCATGAACCCTGTCCACCATCCCCATCCTGTAACCGCCAGGTGGCGGGCTCCCGAGACTCACGGTCTACTGGTCACAACGTGTCTGGTGCCAGCACTGCATGGGGCCACGCCGGACCCCCAGGAAGTGCTGCTTTGTGTCTGGCCTTGCCTCCCACCAGCATCCTGCAGCCCCAGATCTTTCCAGAACAGTCCAGTTCGTGTCTCTCAAATCCTCTTGCTCCCACGTGTGAACCAACCAACCAACGACGTGGCGCCACACCCTAGGGGTCAGAGGTGTTTCAGGGTTGAGGCCGATGGGGACACGACAGATGACCAGGAAGCACAGCATAGGCCTTAGGCACCCTCTGAGCCGCCCTCCCACCCCAAGTGTCGCAGACGGCACCCCTGGGCCCCCGCCACGGGCCACAGAGCCCTTCTCAAGTCTCAGCACATTTAAGCATCACAACTGCCCTGTCTCAGGTGTGCTGCGGCGACCGCAACAAATTACCACAGACTGGGTGGCTTATAACAACAGGAATTCACTCCCTCACAGTTCAAGAGGTGGAAGTCCAAAATCAAGGTGTGGACAGGGTTGGTTCTTTCCAGAGGCTCTGAGGGATGGTCCGTCCCAGGCCCCTCCTGGCTTCACGGGGGTGGAGGGGGGGGGCTCCAGGCGTCCTTGGCTCACAGCTGCCTCACTCCGATCTCCGCCTCTGTCTCTACACGGCCTTCCCCTCTGTGTCTGTGTCTCAAATCCCCCTCTCCTTTCTCTTAGAATAATACCTGTCATTGGATTCAGAGCCCATCCTAATTTAGAAGTAATCTCATCTTGGGACCCTTAATTACACCTGCAGAGACCCTCCTGCCAAGTAAGGTCATATTCCCAGGTTCCAGGGGTGAGCACATGGACATATCTTTTTTTGGGGGGTGGGGGGCGTCATGAGGCATGGGGGATCTTGGTTCCCCGACCAGGGATCGAACCTGTGGCCCCTGCAGTGGAAGTGCAAAGTCTTAACCACTGGATCACCAGGGAAGTCCCCAGGACACATGTTTTGCGGGGACACAATTCAACCTAAGACAGGCCCTTTGGGGGTTGCCTGGTGGCCTAGTGGTTAGGATTCCAGGCTTTCACTGCGGTGGCCCAGGTTCAACCCCTGGTCAGGGAAGATCCCACAAGCCGTGCAGCGAGGCCAAAAAAAAAAAAAAAAAGAAAAGAAAAAAAATAGTAATAAGACAGGCCCTTTGAGGAGGTTACCAGCACACTCCGCTTTCCAGATGGGAAAACTGAGACTCAGCAGGCAAGGGAACTGCCCAGGGCCATCAAGCTCAGAAGTGGCCAAGTGGGGCATAGACTCCACTCCTGGAACCTGACTCTCGCATAACCCTGTGGACCAGCGGGTGGCTGGGACCGCAGAGTGTCCCAGAGGCCACATCACATCACAGATTAGAGCACGCCAGCCCTTCTGGGAGCTTATAGTCAGAGCATCAACCCAACCATTTCGGCTCTGCCAAGGGGGACCCAGCACAAGTCTCACTATAAAAAGCCACTTCAGGTCCTGCTTTCGCCCTGGGCCCCTCGTTTCCACACAGGGTTCCCCCGCCCCGGCCCCTGACACAGCCTGAGTGAGGACTGGCCCTCCCCCCCCAAAGTCCTTCTCCCCCACCCGACCCCCACTCCCCCTACAGAACCGTGTATAAATGGGTGGCTTCTCCAGCCTCTCCCAACCCCCTTGCTGACAGGACCCCACAGGGACAGAGTTGCCCAGCACAGCGTGCATCCCCAGTCTGTGTCCACATCCCTACTGGGCACACAACCCCCGATCCTGGCACCGTCCAAGGGGCTGGGAGGAGTGGGGGCCACAAGGCCGGGGAAGCACGGGGGCCCGTGGCCCTGGGAAGGCATGGCAGATGCAATCACTTCTCCAGGGCAGCCCCCGTCCTCTGGGACCCCCACAGGATACAGCAAATTCCCATCTGCCAACCCCTCCCAGGCCTCACTGTCTAGAAGGAGCTGGCCTCGGTCAGGTCCATCAGCAACCACCATGGCAACTGGCCAAGCTTCTAATGAAATTAAGGGGAGTAGCTGAAGGCTGAGCTCTGTCCTGCAAAGCCAGGGCAGGCATGGGGGCCACAGCAGAGCACCAGAGAGGAGCTGTGAGCTCTCAGCAGACCTGTTTCCCCCCTCACCACGAAGGTCTGCACTGTCTGGCCCTCTGCTCTCCCTCCCCCAACCACTGTGCTCTACCAGCTGAGGTAACTGCCTCAGGGCCTTTGCACTGGCCCTCCCTCCTCCAGAAGGCTCTTCCCGCTGGGCCAGCCCAACACTGCGCACCTCTCCCCCACGGGGTCACCTCCTTCCTTCCACGGCTCACTATCCAAAACCACCCGACCAAGGTCTATCTCCTCCCATTAGACTGTCAGCCCTGCAAGGACCCTGGCACAATGGAGTAGCTTGGCACTCACACGAGGACTGAGAGACCAGATAACAGATGAACATGTGAATGCAGGAACAACTAACTGTTCGATGTGCTCAGAATCCCAGGCAGGGACAATGTTTCTCCTGTGCCCACATGGGACAGCCCACCCCCCGACTCTGGGGAAACTGAGGCCCAAGGAAGAACAGGCGGCTTCCCAAGTACACGAAGAGCCACTCGTGAGAGGGAGGTGGAGGGCAAATCCCACCTCAAGTGCAGGATCCTTCTGGGACCTGAGTGCTGAGCAGGACCCCAGGGGATTCGCACACCCTGGCCTGAGCATGGCCCCTCAGGGCTCCCCTAGGTGGAGTCCTCAGCAGGCTGCCAACAGCAGAGGGGTCACCTTTCGGGGTTATTCCCTGGGAGGGAGAGACCAGGGCTTCATCAGGTTCTCCAAGTATTCCAGCAGCAGTAGGGGCCTGTGGAGGGAGCCCCAGAGAGCCCCTGAAAGGGTCTGATTCTGAGTCACGTGGAGCTGCCAGTACATTTTCCGGGGCCAGCAGTCCCTGAGAGGTGTGTGCACCCCAGTTATTCTGGCTGTGTCCCTCCAGGTTCCTTCCAAGGCCTGGCCCCAAGTGCCTGCCTGGTCTTAGCTTGCGCACCAGACGTGAGCTTGGGGAGAGGAGACGGCCCCTCCCAGGCTCCATTCCCAACATCTGTGGGTCGTGCCGTCTCTCCCCACACCTCTCGGAAACCTGGGGCTCTGGGGGAGACGGCTGTGCCTGCACAGGTACCCAACCAGGAAGGCCCGGAACCACTCTTCTCCCTTCTTAAACATTTTTTTTTCTTTGTTATCAAAATAAAAGTCACACAACATAAAATGAACCCTTTGAGGGGCTTCCCTGGTGGCGCAGTGGTTGAGAGTCCGCCTGCCGATGCAGGGGACACGGGTTCGTGCCCCGGTCCGGGAGGATCCCACGTGCCGCGGAGCGGCTGGGCCTGTGAACCATGGCCGCTGAGCCTGCGCGTCCGGAGCCTGTGCTCCGCGACGGGAGAGGCCACAACAGTGAGAGGCCCGCGTACCGCAAAAAAAAAAAAAGAACCCTTTGAAATTGTACAATTCAGTACCATCTAGTACATTCACAGTGTCGTGGGACCATCACCTCTAGCCAGGTCCAGAACATTCGCATCACCCCAAAAGAGACCCAGCGCTCATTAGCAGTTGCTCCGCATCCCCCCACCCAGAGCCCCGGCAACCACTAACCTGCTTTCTGTGTCTGTGGATTTGCCTGTTCTTGATATTTCACAGAAATGGGATCACACACTATCTGTCCCTCTGCGTCTGGCTTCTTTCTCTCAGCGTGGTGTTTTTAGAGTTCGTCCACACGGCAGCACGTGTCAGAGCTTCATTCCTTTTTATGTCTGAATAATATTCCACCGCGTGGATGGACCACATTTTGTCCATTCATCTATTAACGCAAGTGTGTTGTCCCACCTTTTGGCGACTGTGACTAGTGCTGCTGTGGATGTGCATGTACAAGTATCTGAGTCCCTGTTTTCAAATCTCTCAGGTATGTACCTCCAAACAGAACTGCTGGATCATATGGTAACTCCATATTTCTCTTGTTGAGGAACTGTCAGACTGTTTCCCTCAGCTACTGCACCATTTTCCATTCCCACCAGCAGGGCACGAGGGTCCCAATTTCCCTACAACCTCATCAACACTTGTTAGTGTCTGTTGCTTTGACAGTAGCCATCCTGATGGGTGGGAGGTGGTATCTCATTTCAGTTCTGATTTTCATTTCCCTGATGACTACTGAGGTTGAGCATCTTCTCATGTGCTTATCGGTCACTGTACATCTTCTTTGGAGAAAGGTCTATTCAATTCCTTTGCCTTTTAAAAAAATTGGGTTGTATGTCTTTTTCTTGTTGAGTTATAAGAGTTCTTTATATATTCTGGATCTTAATCCCTTATCAGCTATATGGTTTGCAAATATTTCATTTTCTTGACAGTCTTTTGATGCATCGAAGTTTTAAATGCTGATATGCTCCAATTAATCTATTTTTTTTTTGCTTGTGCTTTTAGTGTCACATCTAAAACTCCATCCCTAACCCAAGTCCAGGAAGATTTACACCTATGCTTCCTTCTAGGAATTTTATAGATTGAGCTCTTACATTTAGGCTTTTGGTACATTTTTAATTCACTGTTGTTGGAAATTCCCTGGTGGTCCAGTGGTTAGGACTCTGCTTTCATTGCCAAGGGCCCGGGTTCAATCCCTGGTCGGGGAACTAAGATCCTGCGAGCCGTGAGGTGCGGCCAAAAACAGTAATAATTCACTGCTGTTAACTTTGTTGCTGCCCCAGTCCCACCTCACCATGGGCCCCCACGCCAACTGACAGCTCCACAGTGAGGAGAGCCAGGCTGCCCCCCACGAAGCGTGCCCGGTACACTGGAGTTTCTCATTACACGTCTACCGAGCATGGGAAGGAATAATGAATGAACTCGGGAATGAATGAAAGCATCACAGGCATGTGGCCGAGCGTGGATTCCAGGCTGAGTCACCCCGGCCCCCGGCCCCCCTGGCCGACTGAGACACTCCCCAGCTGCCTCCTCACTCGTTCCCAAAGTGTAAATACAGAACCAGATACACAAACACCGAGTGCGCCTCGGAATGCCTTTAATCAGGCCCTGCTGCCGCTGCCAAATCCGCATCCCCGGCTGATTCGGAGGGTCCGCTCTGAGCATGTTTTGTTTCCCTCGCTGGTGGCCGTTGTTGAGCACAGACGGTCGGGCTGGGATGTAGGAAGGGTCCCTTGGGGTCTGAGTGCAGCACAGCTGGCTCCTGGGGGGCCTCTCTCCCCTGCCCGCCAGCCAGGCACCCACTCTGGGTGGGGCCTCGAAGCAGCCCTGAGATGGGGAGACATGGCTTCACCTCCGTTTTACAAGGGGGGAAACTGAAGCCCGGGGGGGAATGACTGGCTCGCCCTGAGGTCACCTGGGAAACGGGACGGGGCCTCGGTTACAATCCAGGCTCTTTTCCTGGCAAACCTCAATTTCCCGGTGGCCCACAAGGCCCTCCCCTGCCTCCTGCCTCTGGGCCCTTGCACCCACCTCACCCTTTTCTGGAACCTTCCATGGAGCTCCTTCTCATCCTTTGGGTTTCAGCTCAAACATGACAAGAAGCCTACCCTGATCCCTTACTTCCAAAATAACCCTCTGTATTAACTCGGGCCGCTGTAACAAAATACCACAGACTGGGTGGCTTAAGCAGCAGATGTGTACTTCTCAGAGTTTCGGAGGCTGGAGTCTGAGATCAGGGTGCCGGCACAGCCTCTGGTGAGAGCCCTGTTGTTGGCCTGCAGAACGCTGCCTTTTCCCAGTGTCCTCACGTGGCCTTTCCTTGGGGCGCGTTCAGTGAGAAGTCTCTCTCTCCCTCTTATAAGGACACCTGTCCTATCGGATCAGGAACCCTCCCTTATGACCTCAGTTCACCTCAATCACCTCCTGCACGCCCCATCTCCACATAGGGTCACACGGGAGGCTAGGGCTTCCCCACAGGAATCTGGGGAACACAGTTCGGTCCGCAGCACCCTCTCACGGATAAGCTGCCGGCCTGTGTCTGTCTGGTGGGCCAACAGGCCCTGACAGCTGGGGCCCTGCTTGCCTGGCCTCCATAGGTGCCTCAGGGACCAGCTCCCATCCTGAGGAAGCAACCATCGACAGTTCTATCTGTTGTTCTTGTGGTTTGTTAATATTTATTTAGTTAGTTAGTTATTTCTGTGGCTGCGTCGGGTCTTAGTCACAGCGCATAGGCTCTTTGTTGCGGTACGCGGGCTTCTCTCTAGTCGTCGTGCTCCAGAGCGCACGGGCTCAGTAGTTGCGGCTTGCAGGCTTAGTTGCCCTGCATGGCATGTGGGATCTTAGTTCCCTGACGAGGGATCGAACCCGCGTCCCCTGAATTGGAAGGTGGATTCTTAACCACTGGACCACCAGGGAAGTCCTGTGTTTTGTTTCGTTTTGCTGCACTGCACAGTAGGCAGGATCTCAGTTCCCTGACCAGGGATCGAACCCACACCCCCGGCAGTGGAAGCACGGAGTCCTAACCACTGGACCACCAGGGAATTCCTAACAGCTGTATCTGGAATTGGGAAGCCCAGAACCGCCCCACACCCTGAGTCCTCTGGGAACACCCACAGCTAGCCAGGCCCAGGCGAAGCCCAGGGACCCCAGGACTCTCCCAGCAGGAGCCCCCAGGGTGTAGGGTGGGGTGGCCTGCAAGGATAGGTCTTCTCTGGACCTGTCCCGGGAGTCAGTGAGGCGGAGGTGACAAGTGGTGCGTGCTGCTCCGGGGCTGCCGAAGACAGAGACGTGATGGGTGGACAATCACGGCTGGCGTTTCCAGAATCGGTGGCCCAAATGTAAAGTCATGTGCCTGTTCACCAGGGTCACGGGTGAGGGCCGGGTGGGGGCACGTGCAAGGCAGCACAGAGGAGCAGGAACAGCCCAGGATGAATCAGCTCAGCCACTATACGGGGGCTGCATGCCCACCTGGAACCTCAGGATATGACCTTGCTTGAAAATAGTTTTTGCAGCTGTGATTAGTTCAGGCTCTTGAGATGAGGTCATCCTGGATTTCGGGAGATCCCTAAATCCAACGACTAGTGCTCTCCGAAGAAGAGAACACAGAGACGGACAGGGAGAAGGCCGTGTGACGGTGAAGGCAGAGATCGGAGGATGCAGCTACAGCCAAGGGTTATGAGGAGCCACCAGAGCCGGGAGAGGGGCCTGGGACAGACTCCCACTGAGAGCCCCCAGATGGATCCAGCCCTGCACACACCTTGATCTGGGACTTCTCGTCTCCAGAACTATGAGGGAGTAGATTTCCGGGTTTTTTTTTTTCTTTTTTTTTCTGTTTGTTTTTGGTTTTGTTTTGAATCTGTTTGTTTTTTTGTTTTGTTTTGTTTTGTTTGCGGTACGCGGGCCTCTCACTATTGTGGCCTCTCCCGTTGCAGAGCAACAGGATCCGGACGCACAGGCTCAGCAGCCATGGCTCACGGGCCCAGCCGCTCCGCGGCATGTGGGATCTTCCCGGACCGGGGCACGAACCTATGTTCCCTGCATCAGCAGGCAGACTCTCAACCACTGCGCCACCAGGGAAGCCCTGTTTGGTATTTTTTGATCCTTATGTTGTTATTAAATTCTTTTTTTTTCCAAAACAACTTTTTTATTGGAGTTGATTTACAATGTTGTGTTAGTTTCAGGTGTATAGCAAAGTGATTCAGTTATACAAATATATATATAGCTGTTCTTTTTCAGATTCTTTTCCATTGTAGGTTATTACAAGATACTGAATATAGTTCCCTGTGCTGTATAGTAGGTCCTTGTTGTTTATTTTATTTTATTTATTTTATTTTTTTGGCTGCGTTGGGTCTTCGTTGCTGCTCATGGGCTTTCTCTAGTTGCGGCGAGCGGGGGCTACTCTTCATCGAGGTGCGCTGGCTTCTCATTGCGGTGGCCTCTGCGGAGCACGGGCTCTAGGCGCACGGGCTTCAGTAGTTGCAGCACGCGGGCTTCAGTAGTTGCGGCGCGCGGGCTCAGTAGTTGTGGCTCACGGGCTCAGTAGTTGTGGCTCACGGGCTCTAGAGCGCAGGCTCAGTAGTTGTGGAGCACGGGCTTAGTTGCTCTGCGACATGTGGGATCTTCCTGGACCAGGGCTCAAACCTGTGTCCCCTGCACTGGCAGGTGGACTCTTAACCACTGCACCACCAGGGAAGTCCCTGTTTATCTATTTTATATATAGTAGTGTGTATCTGTTAATCCCAAACTCCTAATTTATCCCTCCCCCTCCCCCTCCCCTCAGGTAACCAGAAGTTTGTTTTCTATATCTGTGAGTCTATTTCTGCTTTGTAAATTCATTTGTATTATTTTTTTAGACTCCACATATAAGTGATGTCATATGGTATTTGTCTTTCTCTGACTTACTTCACTTAGTATGATAATCTCTAGGTCCATCCACATTGCTGCAAATGGCATTATTTCATTCTTTTCTATGGCTGAGTAGTATTCCATTGTATAAATATACCACATCTTCTTAATCCAATCATCTGTTAATGGGCACATGGGTTGCTTCCGTATCTTGGCTATTGTAAATAGTGCTGCTTTGAACACTGGGGTGCATGTATCTTTTCGAATTAGAGTTTTCATCTTTTCTGGATATATGCCCAGGAGAGACTTTTGTTGTTTTAAGCCTCCCAGCTTAAGGTACTTTGCTACAGGAGCCCTAGGAAACTAACTCTGGGGGCCCAGAGAGGAGGCAGGGCCACTCAGAGGCAAGCTTGGGGGAGGTGGGGACCCTGAGAATGGATGATCGGGGAAGGCCGATGATGGGGACCCTTAAGGTGATACTCCAGGGTGAAGAAGTAAGGGTCTAGGCAGAGGGAACATTAGGGGCAGAAGTGGAAGCCCAGGAAGAGAGGGAAGACAAGGTCAGGCCAGCTCTGATGGGCAGTTACTGCAGAGTGGGGGGGGGGGGGAAGCACAGGTGCCCAGTCCGTGACAGCACAGGGAGGCAGTGAACGCCCAGCTGGAGACCCAGGGGCTGGTGACACCATAGTGGACTCGCCAGGCAGGGCAGTCTTGGCACACTGGGAGCTGCAGAAGGGCCCCCCCAAGACACGCCCCTGGAAGGTCCTCAAGGCACCCTTCCCCAACACTATGCCAATCCCACCCCAAAGTTCTGGGGGCTGCACTAGGTGGGACAACAGGGACATGGGGTCTTACTGGGCACAGAGCTCCGCTGGAGCTGCACACCTCCCTCTGGCCTGCACCTGGGCACTGCATCCCAGCAGGCTGGGGTGGGATCAAGTGAGCAGGGGCCTCAGCAACGGGACTGCCCCCAACCCCTTCACCACATACTGACTGCAGGGCCACAGCCCGTCACCGTCAGGTTCAGAGGGTGGGAGTCGGCGGGGAGGATGTGTGCAGCAGCCCAGGAGGGCCCAGTGGTTGCTCTCCTACCCCTGCCCTATACAAGCCCTGACAGGTCCTAGAGAGGTGTGAGGGGCCCCAAGTGGGAAGCAGGGGAGCCATGCTTTGCAAGCCCAAAGGCAAAGCCCAGTGCTGCCAGCAGGGCCAACTGGAGATGCTGCTCCCCTGTTCCACAGCCTGGCGTCCATGGGAGAGGAGGCCGACTGCCCCACAGGCACAGGATGGCCTGCACACGAGCGCCAGCCCCGACCCCATCTGTCTAGGCAGCAGGTCCCCACAGCCTGGCTGAGCCTCCCCCAAGGCAGGCGGCCGAGCCTAGCACACAGTGAGGCCCCTTCCAAATGGCCAAACGCACGTGGTTTCACCTGTGACTTCAGGAAGCTCTCCCGGCCTCCAGGCGGGCTACTCAGCCCGGGCCCAGCAGGAGGCTCTGGGGGGAGGCCCCGGGGCTGGGGGGCTCGAGGCCAGAGGGGCTTCCAAGAGTGAGGCCAACAGAATAATCAAGTGAACTTCGAAAGCAGGTCAGGCTTGAAGAAGCTACTTGGAGTTGCCCATTTCTACTATGACTGTGTTCTAACGTTACTTGATTTCTGGAGCTGATAAGATCTAGATCTCTGATATGTTTAAGTCCAAACCCCTTAGACGCTGCAGTTCTTTCCCAGTTTTGCTTACCCACAATTCATTCTGTGTAGCTAATTAAGCTGGAGAAGCCTGGGAATAATGTTTGGAACCAGGTTAATAAAGTTCCTTGCCTAGTAACAAAAAAAAAAGAAAGAAAGAAAAGAAAGAGTGGGGTGGCGGTTCAGGACAGTGCACACTCCCGACCCCTGGCAGCCTCGCCACGTGGAGAGGCACGGCGGGAAGGGTGCTTCTGTGGGTGCAGGAACCCTGACCCCAGGGCCATCTATGTCCACCCCCCACTCTGGGGCACTATACAAGTTTCCTGGGGCTGCCGTAACAAATGATCACAAACTGGGTGGCTTAAAAAACAGGAATTTATTCCCTCACCGTTCTGGAAACCAGAAGTCTGAAATCAAGGTGTGAGCAGGGTTGGACCCTTCGGGAGGCTCTGAGGGACAATCTGTCCCAGGCCTCTCTCCTGACTGCAGGTGGCTTTCGGCAGTCCATGGTGTTCCTGGGCTTGTAGATGTGTCACCCCGATCTCTGCCTCTGTCTTCACGTGGCCTTCTCCCTACGTGACTCTGTTCTGTCTTCTTGTAAGGACCCCAGGCACTGGATTCGGGGCGCACCCTATTCCAGGATGACCTCACGGTGACTTGATGAGATCTGCAAAGACCCTATTTCCAAATAAGGTCCCATTTGCAGGTTCTGGTTAAACATGAACTTGGGGGAGGGGGGACACTCTTCAACCCACCAGAGTCACCTCATCCTGTGTCCCCTCGAGTCCCACACTAAGAACCATACCATAATGGCAACATCTCAGAGCTCAAGCCCCAGCCCTGCTCCTGCAGCCCCTGGGCCTCCCGGGCCGTGCTCTCTCCTTCACTTCCTCCGCTGTCACCCAGGGGCTGAGGGGTGAAGCCAGGTCGGCACACAGACCCGCCCAGCACACGTCAGCTACAGAGGAAATGACCCAGACCCTGAGAGGCAGGTGGCCGGCAGCGTCTGCAGAGCCATTTGGCTGCATCCATTGGGAGCCTAAACGATGTTCCTGCCCTATGACCTGTAATCCCACTTCTGGGAAGCTCTCTTGAGGAAGATGGTCCAAAAGGCAGATTTATGCACAAGGATGTTCCTGCAGCGTCGCAGAGCTGCAGAGCGAGAAGCCCGAGCTGCATGGCAGGATCCTCCAGAGAAGAGCAGGGGACACACGCCTGCCCCCAGGGCCGGAGGTGGACGATGGGGAACCCACCTTCTGGTGCAATTTCTAGACCATCTCTGTGGTTGGTCCGTGCAGGCGCAGGCTGACCCGGGAGAAGGCTGGGCTATCCCCTTTCCAGGGACAACCCCAAGTGGGAACAGGAGCTGAAGTGTGCAGGCTGCAGGGTGGCCGGCAGCCCCAGAAATGCCCCATGGGACATGGGAGGAACTCCAGGTCAAAGGAAGGGCCACGGCAAATCGCATAACCAGGGTGACTGGGGCCACCTGGGCTTGAAGCGGGGACCCAACACTCCACGTTCGTCCTCCACAGGCCAGAGACTGACACGAACCCGAAAACAGGCCAACACAATGATCCTGACAGTGAGGGGTTCTGTGAGGGCGGGGGGCTCCCTGGAGGCCATGGGGAGAGATGCCCCAGCTGCATGGAGCAGGGGAAGGGAGGCTGCTTGAGGTGCAGAGGCCCCGCAGAGGTCAGAGGTCAGAGAGGAGGCTCCCCCCCACTCGGGCCAAGGGGCTTGGGGAGTGGTGGGAGCGTGATCTCACATGCAGACAGTGAGTCACAGATGTCCACCCAGTATACCTGGGGGACACAGAGAGGCATCCCCAGCTCCGGGCAGGCCCACCAAAAGGGCATGGGAGGTAGGAGGGACAGAGCAGGCGTGCTGGGGTGACACAAGGCAGGGCTGGGTGGGCGACAGGGTCAGAAGCCCCTGACTGACAAGGGCAACGAAGATGGTGACAGCAAGACCTAAACGGCACCTTCCCACATCCCACCAGGTGCCGACCAGGCACCTGACGTGGGTCAGCTCAGGCACATGCAGTGGGTTCACTTAGGTCCCTAAAAACTTAAGTCCACATCCTCACCCCAGAAACCTGTGACTTTGACCTAATTTGGAAAGAGGGTCTTTACAGATGTAATTAAGGAAAGTATCTTGGGATGGAGAAATCTTCCTGCGTTATCCAGGTGGGCCCTAAATCCAATGACAAGTGTCCTTATAAGAGACAGAAGAGGAGACACACACAGGGAGAAGGCCACGTGGAGATGAGGCAGAGACTGAGGCAGAGACTGAGGCAGAGACTGATGCAGTCACACACTAAGGAACGGGGGAGCCCCCAGAAGCCGGAAGAAGCAAGGAAGACTCTGCCCCCAGAGTTTCAGAGGGAGCCATGGCCCTGCTGACACCTTGATTTCAGACTTCTGGCCTCCAAAGCTGTGAGAGAATAAACTCCTGCTGTTTGAAGCCCCCCAGTCAGCAGTACTTGTTACAGCAGCCCCAAGACACTCATACCCACAGATCGCCCAAGCCAGGACAGATGCAGTCATCTCCCCTTCCCAGGGGAAGCTGAGGCTGGTGGGTGGGCCCTGAACCCCTCCCCCACGCACAGATGGTGCCCTATTACCTCTCTCTTTTAACTTGAAAACGAAGTTGAACTCCAGCAAGCACAAAGAACTACATACCACACATCCACTCCCTCAGTCTAAGACCTAATAACTGTCACCACTCCGTCATCTTGGCCTCTCACTTTGCAAAGTGGACAACGGAGCCCTGAGGAGGCCACCAGGGCACCCACATTACCGCCATGCTTCCCACCGGGCGACACTGGACGCCATCGCCCTTGACGCACTGACTCACGATCTGCCTTCTGGGGGCTCTGAGAGCACCAGGGCCTCTGAGGGGACAGAGGCTACTTGGGGACCGTCTAGTTCCATCAGGGCCCCACACCCCTCTCACTAACAGGCCCCTCTGAGCATCCAGGTTACGCGGCCCTCTTAGGCACCCCCCGCCCCCAAACAAAGGGCCCAGAGGCAAAAGATACCCAACAGATAAGCACATGCCCGGGCCTTCCAGAGTTCCCCACAAGGTCCTCCGTCCAGCAGGTACCAAGCCCACTACTGGAAACACCAAACCCACCACAGGCATGAACTTCTGACACTTTAAACCTCACGGTGGTGCCACCACACGTCCCCAGAGGTCGGACAGTCCCACAGCTAGAACCGGCGGACAGAGACAGAAGTGGGGAGACTGAAGGTCATATGTAAACACATTTACAAACCGTGGATGGCCTGTTCACAACTGCCAAAAGGCGGAAACAACTGAACGGACGAAGGGATAGAAAAGATGTGGTCCGGCTATACCATGGAATATTACTCAGCCATAAACAGGAAAGAAGCACTGACACAGGATACGACGTGGAGGAACCTCGAAAACATCAGGCCGAGTGAAAGAAGCCAGACACAAAAGGCCACACAGTGTAGGATTCCACTTCTATGAAATGTCCAGAACAGGTAAATCCACAGAGACAGCAGATTAGGAGTCACCAGGGGCTGCAGGGGGCGTGTAGGGAGTGACTGCTAATGGGGACGGGGTTTCCCTTGGGGATGATAAAATGCTCCGGAGCTGGACAGACGTGACAGTTGTCCAACACTGTGAATGCACTAAATGTCACTGAATTATTCACTTAAACATGGTGGATTCTATGTTATGTGAGTTTCACCTCAATCTAAAAATTGGTGGCGGCTGGTAATCCTTGGTGTTCCTTGCCTTATGGCTCCATCACGCCAATCTCTGCTTCTACCCTCACACGGCCTTCTTAGAAGGACACCAATCACTGGATTCAGGGCCCACCCAACTCCAGGACAATCTCATCTCAAGATCTTTGACTTAGTCACACCTCCAAAGACCCTTTTTCCAAAGGTCACAGTCACATGTTCCAGGGGTTAGGACTTGGACATACATGTTTGGGGGACACCATTCAACCTACTCCACCAGGTTTGCTGTAAGGCTGACAGCCTGTGTCTGTGCCCACCCTCCTACTCCCCAAACCCGTGGACTGCGGCTCTCCAGCCAAGGGACCATAGGCAAATCTGTAACCTCTTGGCCTCAATTTTCTCATCTGCAGCATGGGGCTGGGAGCGCCTCCCCGGCCAGATGGAGGAGGGGTCGGAATGATTCTCACGGGGAAGCACTGCGGGGTGCCTGGGATGCAGCGAGCCTAGGCAGGGATACCAGGGGCCCGCAGTGCACGTCCACAAACCCCCGGCTCTGTGCCCAGTGAAGACTCCACTCATACCAGGCTGCGCCCCCATGTGCTTGAATGAAGGCAGGGCAAATCACTGCACCTCTCGGGGAGCTGGGGCCTCACTGAGGGCCAGTGGACCTGCTTGGTGGAGGGTCTGTTGTGGGTTGAATTGTGTCCCCCGAAAATATACATCCATGTCCTAACCTCCGGTACCTGGGAATCTGACCTTATTTGGAGACGGTGTCTTTGCAGATCTCATTAGTTAAAGCGAGGTCGTACCGTAGTAGGGTGGGCCCCAGTCCAATGACTGGTGTCTTTAGAAGATGAGAAGCGACACAGACACACAAGGGAGAAGGCCACGTGGAGACAGAGGCAGAGACTGGGATGATGCGGCCACAATACAAGGAACATCTGGAGGTACCAGAAACTGGAAGAGGCCAGGAGGGATCCTCCCCTAGAGCCTTCGGAAGGAGCACAGCCCTGCCGCACCTTGCTTGGGACTTCTGGCCTCCAGAACCGTGAGAGGAGATGTATTTCTGCTGTTAAGTCACCCAGTTCATGGTCATTTGTTACAGCAGCCACAGGACACCAAGATGGGCCTGAGGACTTACAAGTGCGTGCGTGCTGTACACGGGGAGAGGCGGGGGACTCTGAAACTCATCGTTTCTCCACCTTTACTCCGAATACACACCGCTTCTGGAACGTGTGAGCACGTGTCTCTGTTTACAGCTGAAAGAATGGACCCTCTGCAGTTTAATTTTAAATCTCATCACCAACTGGAGAACACAAACCACCAGCTGGGATGCCGGCCCCTGGAAACCGGGGCTGCCTCCCAGCAAGCGGCCCCTCGGCCCAGGCACGGAGAGGGAGCCGGACTCAGACGGGCCGTGATGGGTCCTGCGCCTCCCTCTGCCCGGCCCGCCTTGAAAACATCAGACTGAGTTTCTGACAGGTGCCAGATGCAGCAGGGAGCACAGCCTTCCGCACGCCGTAGGGGTCAGCACCTGCCGGCCTCCGGGATCCCCGGCGCCGCGGGGCAGTCTGCCAGCAGCTGCTTCGGGCCGATGCCAAACGAGTGGCTTTTAAAAATGGCCTCCACACAGAACTCAGGTTCTGGGTTGAAACCGCCTCTCGCGAGTGGCTCCTTCAATGCTGCCTCCCCCTAGGATGGAAGGGGCCACGGGAAGATAAGACAAAAGCGAGATGCCCTCATTACCACGGGCCCAAAATAGCTTTTATGTTCCATTTTTCAGACATAGCACAACTCTGGAGTTACATATTAACACTGCACGCTGTTCTGTGGTCTGGGAGGCAGGATCCCGGGCCTGCCCAGGCCTACCCTGTGCCCCTCAGGCACTCTCACAGCCCTGCCTGAGCCCCTAAGACTGCCAGCCCCCAGCGGGGCCCTGGGTGGCACCTGCTCCGGGCATGGGGATGGGCAGGGTCAGCCCTAGGGCTGCCTCACTGCCCTCAGACCACAGTCGGCCTGGCAGGGCGGGCCCCACTCGGAACTGTCGTGTCCAGTGGACATGTCCCAGGAACCGTCACCAGCTCGGGGCCACGCCCCCCCCCCCAAGGAAAAGACAGCAAAGACAAGGGCTGAGAAAGGTGAATGCCAAGGGCTTGTGGGGATGAGCAGCTGGGCAGGGTGACATGGCAAGGAGACCACGCGAAGGTGAGGCCAGAGAGGGGGCCGGGCCGGGCTGGAGAAGGCCTGAGTGCAGGGCCGAAGAGGTGGGGGCAGGCAGGGGAGCATCCCACGGCTTCCCCTTTCCCTCTTCCCTTTGTTGTTTCTGTGAGCAAGTCCCAGCGGCTCCCCCTCCAGGGCCCCTGTGAGCCCCGTCCACATTCCCAGCCTGGGTCACCTTGCACCAGGATGCCCGCACAACCTCCTCCCCGATCCCCCTGCCCGAAGCCGTCTCCGCACACCGCTGCCAGGAAAGCCTTTCTTTCCTTCTTGAATTAAGTTCAAATTGTGTCACGCTCCTGTTTTAAACACACCAGTAGGTTGCTATCCTATTTAAAATCAAAGCCAACCCCACTCTGGCAGCTCCTGAACAAGTTAAAAAGAGTTACCTCGGGATGTAGCGGTTCCACTCCTTGGTACGTGCCCCAGTGAAATGAAGACCTACGTCCACGCTGTTCACAGCAGCCAAAAAGGTGGAGACAACCCAAGTGGCCATTGATGGGAAAATGGATATACAAAACGTGGTCCCTTCACACAATGGAACATCGCTCAGCCATAAAGGAACAAAGCGCTGACACACGCTGCAATGCGGGTGAGCCTCGAAAACATGCCGGGTGAAAGCGGCCAGACACCAAGGGCCACGTGCTGTGTGACTCCATTTAAGGGAAACGCCCAGAACAAGTAAATCCACAGAGACAGCAGATCAGTGGTTGCCGGGGCTGGGGGAGGGGGTGGGGCGTGACTGCTCACGGGCCTGGGGTTTCCTCTTGGCGGGGGGGGGGGGGGGGGGGGGGAATATTTTGGAACTAGATAGTGGTGGTGGTCACACGACATTGTAAATATACTAAATGCCATTCAACTGTTCTCTTTACATGGTTACTTTTATTACATGAAATTCACCTCAATAATCAATCAATCAGTGAAAATCGAGCCCAACCCTGGGGGGCTGGCTGTGCCTGCCATCTTCTCCCTTGCCCCCCTGCCCCGTCACTCGGCCTCGAGGTGGCCGAGTCCCTCTCCCCCCAGAACCTCTGTCTGTGCGTCCCCTCCTCCTGCCCACGCTCCCCCCAGTTCTGGGAACAGCTGCATCCCGACCTGGGGGTCCCATGCCGAGCCCCCTCCTCCGAGAAGCCCTGATCTGCTCCCTGCCCGGCACTCGGGCCTGCCTATTCCCCTGGGCCCAGGAGGATGGGAGCAGCGTCTGCAGGCCTCCGAGCTCCCTGGGGTCAAGTGGGGCTGCCGATGAAGAGGGGAGGACTGGCCACTGGGCTGTACCAGCCCGCAGTGAATCCACCCCAGCATGCAGTGTGGGGTTGCAACCTCGATCCTCTTCACGGGCCGCTGAGAAGACGGAGCCGGGCTCCAGGGCACGCTTGACCCCGAGGGCCACCGCCCAGAGACCGATAAGGGGGAGGAGCCCCCCCCCCGTGGGTCCTGACTGAAGCCCACTGGGACCCTGACACCCCAGTCTAGCAGCCTCTTCTCAGCCCCCGTCTCACTCTTGTCAGGATTCCCTCGAAGCTCTCCAAATTCTGACTTCCAACCCAGCGCCCGCCATCCTCACAGAGAGGCTGCACAGACACCACAGGCGAGACACGCACACACCTCGCTCACATGTGCGTGCAGAGGCAGGCATACACGTCTGGGCACACACTCACACGAATGTGTTCACACACACTCAGTACTGAATGCACACACACGCGTGTGCGCGCACACTCACCCACACACTCGTGTGTGCACACGTACGTGTGCTCACTCACTGGTGCACACGCTCACACCCCTCCCACCCGGAAGTGCCTCTCTCAGAGACACCCCCAGAAGCTGAAGAGGCAAAGAAGGATCCTCCTCTAGAGCCCAAAGAAGGAACCAACCCTGGCAGCATCTTGAGTTTGGACTTCTGGCCTCCAGAACTACGAAACAATAAATTCTTGTTGTTTTAAGCCACTAGGTTTGTGGTCATTTGTTGTGGCAGCCCCAGGAAACTAATAAACACAGTGCTTGAACTGTCCCTGAAGACTCTCAGGGGACCCTCCCCCAAATCGCCCTCCAGCTGGGTGCAGGGGCACCAGAGCCCAGGGGTAGCAGGAAGGGCCCTGGAAAGGTGCTGAGGGAAGCACAGAGGTGCAGGCAACAGGACGCAGCCAGAGCGGGGAGGTCCCCGGGGTCATCTCCGCCGCTCCGGATGTGGGAATAGCATCCCAGTCCCTAACCCACCATCCCGAAATACAAAAGCTCTGCAGAGGCCCTTCTGGTGAGCGTGGTGCAGGCCGACCAGCAGTAACATGACCAGTGGATGGGAGGCTATTGCCGTTTGCTCACAGAGCATCAGTTTTTCTGCAAACATGTGCCAGGTCCATACTGTGAGGCTGCCCAGACCCCATCGTGTCTGTACACGCACAATGCCATCTTCCTAGAAATAGAGCCAATATGATTCCCAGTGATTTCTGGAGCGCCCTTGACCCCCTGCTGCTCAGTCTTCCTGGGTGTGTGTCACTTGCCTGGTGTCACACTGGAGGCCAGTGGGGGGACTGCATGGGCCCCAGTGAGCACTGCCACTCTGCTGCCTCTGGGTGGGCCTGGGAGTGAGGGAAGGAGTCCAGCACAGGCTGCCCACAGGAGGCACGTGGCTGCTATTTTCAGGGTGGGTTTCCACACTCGCAGGCCAAGCCGCCAGGACAGGGAGTGGACTGTGTGGGTACAGGGCACAGCAAGGTGGGGGACTTGCTGGCAGCCACTGCACAGGCATCCAGGGGCACCTCCTTGGGCATGCAGTTAGATGTGCACAAAGGGGTTCCCTGCTCTGGCCTACACCCCGGGGCTCTGTGCCTGGGCGTGTTATGCAACCTCCCTGTGCCTTCACGTCTTCGCATATAAATGGAACGTTCCAGATGGACCAGGGCAGGAATCCCAGCCTGCATCGAGCCCCCAGACATTGAGCTAGAAGCAACCAGCGGTGAGCCTCACGGTTACAGGACTGTGTGCAAACAACTCAAACCTCCACAATATAAAATAAGACAATCCCAATAAAATGGGGAGTGAGTGGGGAGGGGAGGTGAAGGACCAGTAAATGGGCACAAAGCCCCAGCTCCCAAGCTGGGATGCAACACAGAACATGGAAAGGGTGGTTTGCAAAACCAGCTGGCTCTTGGAAGATGGTCTGGTGGGTCCTCGAAAAGTGAAACACAGAATTACCACATGACCCAGCAATTCCACTCCTAGGTTACAGACCCAAAGAACAGAGCTCAGGTGTTCAAACAAAAACCTGTACAACCATGTCC
This sequence comes from Grampus griseus, assembly GCF_964374135.1. Lineage (NCBI taxonomy): Eukaryota > Metazoa > Chordata > Mammalia > Artiodactyla > Delphinidae > Grampus > Grampus griseus. Next base: position 161,411,209 of record NC_139019.1, on the reverse strand, counting down.
ATAGCAGCACAAGTCACAATCACCAAAAGGTGGAAACAACACCCACGTCCACTGACTAATGAATGGATAAACAAACTCGATCCATCCATACAATGGAATATTACTCAGCCATAAAAGGGATGAAGCACTGGTACATGCTACACCATGGATGAACCTCGAAAACGTCATGCTATGGTACTGGCAGAAAAACAGCTACAAAGTTCAACGGAACAGAATTGAGAGCCCAGAATTAAACCCTCGCATATATGAATAATTAATTTACGACAAAGGAGTAAAGAACATACATCAGTGAAAGGACAGTCTCTTCCATAAATGGTGCTGGGAAAACTGGACAGCCACGTGCAAAAAATGAAACTAGACCACCAACTCACACCATACACAAAAATCAACTCAAAAAGGATTAAAGACTTAACTGTAAGACCTGAAACCATAAAATTACTGGAAGAAAATACAGGCAGTACACTCTGTGACATCAGTCTTAGCAATATTTTTCTAGTATGTCTCTAGATAGGCAAGGAAAACAGAAGCAAAAATAAACAAAAGGGACTACAGGAAACTAAAAAGCTTCTGCACAGCAAAGGAAACCAGCCACAAAATGAAAAGATGACCCGCCGATGGGAGAAGATATTTGCAAAACATATATCTGATAAGGGGTTAATATCCAAAATATATAAAGAACTCATATAGCTCAACAACAACAACAAAAAAAAAACAATTTAAAAATGGGTAGGGGAGCAGAATAGACATTTCTCCAAAGAAGACACACAGATGACCAACAGGCCATGAAAAGATGTTCAGCATCACTAATTATTAGGGAAATGCAAAACCACAATGAGATATCAACTCACGCCTGTTAGAATGGTTATTATCAAAAAGGCAAGAAATAACAAGTGTTGGTGAGGACGTGGGCAAAAGGGAACCCTCGTGCACTGTTGGTGGGAATGTTAAGTTGGTGCAGCCACTATGGAAAACAGTATGGAGGGTCCTAAAAAAAATTAAGAATAGAGGGCTTCCCTGGTGGCGCAGTGGTTAAGAATCCACCTGCCAACGCAGAGGACACGGGTTCGAGCCCTGGTCCGGGAAGATCGCACATGCTGCGGAGCAGCTAAGCCCGTGCACCACAACTACCAAGCCTGCGCTCTAGAGTCCACGAGCCACAACTACTGAGCCCACATGCTGCATCTACTGAAGCCTGCGTGCCTAGAGCCCGTGCTCCACAACAAGAGAAGCCACCACAATGAGAAGCCCGCACACCGCAACAAAGAGTAGCCCCAGCTCGCCGCAGCTAGAGAAAGCCCACATGCAGCAACGAAGACCCAACGCAGCTAAAAGTAATAAATAAATTAAAATAAATAAATTAAAAAAAAAAAAAAAGAATCCGCCTGCCAATGCTGGGGACATGGGTTCGAGCCCTGGTCTGGGAAAATCCCACATGCCGCAGAGTAACTAAGCCCGTGTGCCACAACTACTGAGCCCACGTGCCACAACCACTGAAGCCCACGCTCCTACAGCCCATGCCCCGCAACAAGAGAAGCCACCGCAATGAGAAGCCCATGCACCACAGCGAAGAGTAGCCCCACTTGCTGCAACTAAAGAAAGCCCACGTGCAGCAACGAAGACCCAATGAAGCCAAAAAATAATTAATTTTTTAAAAAAAGCTTGGTTTGGTTTAAAATAAATTAAATTTTTTAAGAAGTCCCCTCTTAAAAAAAAAAAAGAAAAAGAGGTAGTGCTTGTATACAACAGAATACTACTCAGCCATAAAAAAGAATGACATTTTGTCATTTGCAACAACATGGATGGAACGTGAGGATATTAGGCTAAGGGAAATAAGTCAGATGGAGAAAGACAAATACCCTATGATTTCACTTGTATGTGAAATAGTAAATAAGTAAATAACCAAACAAAACAAAAACAAACATGTAGATAGAGAACAGAGTAGAACAGAGTGCTACTTCTGCCTTCCCAGAGGGGAAGGAGTCGGGGGGCGGAGAGGGTGGAATGGGTAAAGGGGATCAACTGTCGGATGGTAATTAAATTTTTGACAGTGAGCACACTGTAGGGAAGGCAGAAGTAGCAACATAATGTTGTACACATTCAACTTATATAGTGTTATAAACCAATGTTACCTCAATAAAAAATAAATTAAAAAAGAAAACATGACAGAAGCCAGACACAAAAGGCCACATAATGTGAGATCCCATTTATATGAAATGTCCAGAAGAGGCAAATGCATAGAGACAGAAGGTGGCTGCCGGGGCATGAGGGGAAGGAGGGAGTTGGGGAGTGACTGCTCATGGGGACGGGTCTCCTCTGGGGGTGATGGAAACGTTCTGGAGCTAGACAGAGGGGACGGTTGCACAACACTGTGAATGTGCTAAATGCCACTGAACTGTGCACTTTGAAACGGTAAATTTTATGTTATGTGACTTTTACCACAATAAAACAACACGTAAGAGAAAGGAAAAGCATTCCCAAGATTCTGGCCAAGCGCAAAGTGCAAGTCAGCATGGAGGTGAGCGGTGGGTGAGATCCGGAGCGACCTGTCCCGAGCCCCCGCTCGCAAGACAACGGTGTGGGTGGGGGACGGTCGCCAAGGACCACGTCCCTGCCCTCAGAGCAGTGTCATCTAACTGGGAAGCCACCACGGCCCCACATGTGTACGCAGAAGAGGAACACAGACTGCCACGTGGCTTCCTGGCCGTGGCACATCCCCTCTTGAGGCAGCCCAGGGTCAACCTGCCAGGCACCCATCCCAGGAGGGGCACAGCCGCCCACGCACTGCCAACCCACAGCGCCTTGGGGTCCATCGGTCCACGTCAGAGCCTGTGATCTGGCAGGCAGGAGCACCGAGGCCGCAGCTGTGGCCTTCTTGAGGTCTAAGAAGCATTTTGAAAAATGCAAACTAGTGGCCAACTTCTAAATTTTTTTGAAATTAACTTAAACATCAGAATTGCTGGCTCCTCCTGTAACACTAAAAGTGCCAACAACTTGGGGCCTGGATTCCTGGCTCGTGATTTATTATCAGCCAGCGCGGGGCCACATTCCCCGCGGCGAGACAAGAGGGCTGCACAGGTCCCCTCACGCCCCATGTGCGAGTCTGGGTTCCAAGAGGGCCGGCAGGCCTGAGGTCGCCCAGCTGGCTGCAGACCCAGGGCTGCCAAGCCCAGCTTGTCCCCGCTGCCCCTCCCTCCAGCTCAGCAGCTGTGTGGACCGACCCAAGGCCTGGAGGGAGGAAGCCCCCACCCCACCCCACCCCCAGAAGCAGGCCAAGTGCGGGACAAGAAGGTATGGAGCTAGGATGTTGCATGTGGGCCAAGCGAGGCCCAGAATGCAGGTCTCACCCTGAGCCAAACCCAAAGAAATCCACTGCTGCCTGTCCAGCATTTAACCATGAGCAGCCCCACCCAGAGTGGACACCAAGAGGTCTGCAAAGCCCTGGGGAGGGGACATGAGCAAAGGCAAGGGGTCCGCAGTCAGGCCCAGCCCCAGGCTGGCTCAAGAGCCAGGGGTTCCTTGGGGAGAGCGCACACTACACTGCCACCCAGAACCCCCACCTGAGGGAACCGCTCAGCACAGCCCAGGAGCCCTGCCACCCTCACTGGCTCCTGTCTTCACCCTCCAGCCGTCCCAGAAAACCCTATATGTCTGGCCCAGCCGGCGGGGCTAGTGCCCTCCAGGGAGGGTCCACTAGGCATCGCCTGGGGCCAGCAGGACAGGAGGCCCGAGCAGGCAGTTGGAGACACGGGGAGCCAGTCACCTGAGGTTGCTGGAAAGGAGGCTGGCAGGGAAGCCAGCAGGGCCAGCAGGGGACGAGCTCTGTGGCTCATGTGCTTACCCACCAGCATAAAGAGGTCCTGGGGCGCTCCAGGTTCCGGGCTGGGTGGAGGCTGAGGATTTCTGAGTGAGAGGGGCTGTGCAGAAAACAAGCAGGAAAGGGGGTCGGGGGTGGGGGAGCAGGTGGCAAAGGAGGTGACACTAGAGCTGGGAAGAACACTCCAGGCAGGCGGCCCAGTGAGTGCAAAGGCCCTGGGGTCAGAGTGAGCATGACAGGCGGAGGGGGACATGGGGGCAGGCCAGGCCACCCATGAGTGAGCAAGGAGCTAGGGGTAGGAGGGCGCAGAGCCTCACGGGACCTCACTCTGAGTGTGATGAGAAGCTACGAGAAGAATTAAAGCCAGTGACCTAGGCTGCCTTCCCTCGCACAGAGTTCCCATGCTCGGAGGAGGTGGACAGAGGAACCAGTGTCGCGCTGGCGACGGGGGAGCAGACAGCCCATCCACGGCAGGCAGGGCACAGGGCAGGTGGAGATTAGGCCCCTGAACTCAGCCACCTTCCAGGATGGGGCCCAATACGACACCTGGACAGATGAGGGGCTGCGCAGGCACAAGGAAAAGCACCCAGGGCAGACGGGACCTGGAGACTCACCTGTCCCGGGGACCAAGCGCTCCCTGGCGGCACCCCTGGGTGCACTTCCAGCTTTCCAGCAGGTCCCAGGAGGGTGCTGACAAGCACACCGGCTCACCCCAATTATCATCCATGACCCCTGGCTGGTCCCCAGGCTCTATCTGTCCCTCTCTCGTGCCCATGCAGGTGCTGGCCAGCCTTCCTCCCAATGTCTCCTTCCTTCCCATCCAGACCCCAAGGCGGGGTCTGCTCCCCTGCTCCAGCGGCTGTGCCCCTCACTGCAGGCTTCCTGCCACCACCCTCAGGATGAAGTCCCACGTTCCCGCAGGAGCGTGAGGCCAGGACAGGCGCTCTCAGGATCCTGTGCCCTTGGTCCCCACCTTCTCACGGGCAACCCCCACCCCGCCACGCCAAGCCTCTGCAGCTGCTGTGCCCTCGGCCAGGTGCACCCTCGCCCGCCCCCCCCAGGCGAACCTCACTCGGGGCACCACAGGGCCCAACATGGCTCCCCTCATGCCCCATCAGGCACCCTCTGCTCCAGACGCAGCTGTAGCCCTGCACCTCCAAGCACCATGAAGGCTCAGAGCAGGCACTGCTGGTCAGGCCTTTGTCGACCGGGGGTGCCTCTCCAGCCTGGTGCCTGTGGCTACCCTTGCGAGGAAAACCCCCCTCTCTCCCCATTACTTCGCTCCTCTCCCAGCCTCCGCCCTGTGGTCCCCTCCCAGCTCCCTCCAACATGGCTCTCTTAAGGACTCAGCCCTCTGCTTCTCACGTGTCACCCCTTCTAGGGCAGCCCCGGATGCCAAGTCAGCCAGCAACTCCAGTGTGCCACCTGGCCCTGTGCTTGGAACGCTCTCCATCGTGCTCACAGGAGCCTCCTCCATCTCAGCAGCCCCTCACGAGGCTCTTGTCCGCCCAAGTCCTCCACTCCACACCCCCGCTCCTCGTGGCCCTGGCAGATGACACCGTGATCTTCCCCACGCGGCAGCCAGAAACCCGGGGGTGGCCCCGTTTTTCCCTCGGGCCTCCCCGCCGTGGCCGGCCTGACGGTCACCTCTCCTCCACAGCTCCTGAGCCCCCAGATTCCCCTCGCCCCACAGTCGTGCCCCAGACAAACCCCTGCCAGGTCTCTGTGCCTCAGGATATGCTTCTCCTCTGTCGCTCCCTACCCACCTCCTGTCCCACCACAGAGCTCTCTGTCTCCAGGCAGCCCTCCCAGCTTGGCCCCACCCTCCAGTAACCTCTTCTCCCCTCTAAGTCAGTAGCTCCTCAGGGCAGTCAGCAGATGTGATTCCCTCCACAGGGCACCAACTGTGTGCAGGTACAGTCCTAAGGGTTGTTCACACACTGAGATGGTTAACCCGCTCTACAGAACATCTTAGGAGCGGTGATGGGAAAACTGACAGGGGCCAGTTATGTGTTCTCCCAGGGTCACACAGCTGGCAGGAGAGGAGCAGAACTTCATACTGTTAGGATGGCAACAATACCCGAAGCAACCTACAGAGACAATGCAATCCCTATCAAAATCCCAACAACAGGGGCTTCCATGGCAGTCCAGTGGTTAAGACTCTGCGCTCCCACTGCAGGGGGCACAGGTTTCGATCCCTGGTTGGGGTAAGATCCTGCATGCCGCACAGCGTGGCCAAAAAAAAAAAAAAAAAAAAAAAAAAAAAAAAATTCCAACAACATTTTTGGCAGAAATAGAAAAATCCACTGTAAAGTTCATATGGAATCTCAAGGGACCCCAAAGAGCCAAGACCATCTTTAAAAAGAAGAACAAAGTTGGAGGACTCATGCTTCCCGATCTCCAAACTTACCACAAAACCACAGCAACCAAGACAGTCTGGTATTGACATAAAGACACATAACACCAACGGAATAGAATACAGAGCCCAGAAATAAACTCTCACATATATGGTCAAATGATTTTTGACAAGGGTGCCAAGACCATTCAAAAAGGAAAGGACACTCGTTTCAACAAATGGTGCTGGGAAAACTGGATCTCCACATGCAAAAGACTGAGGCTAAACCCATACCTTATACCATATATAGAAATTAACTCAACATGGATCCAGACCTAAAGCTAAAACTATAAAACTTTAACTATGTAACTAAAATTATAGAAGCTCAGAAGAAAACAGAGGAAAAACTTCAAAACACTAGATTTGGCAATGACTTCTTGGCTGTGACACCAAAAAGACAGTCAACAAAAGAAAAATATATATAAATTGGGCTTTGTCAAAATTGAAAACATTTGTGTATCAAAGGACACCATCAACAGAGTGAAAAGGCCCCATTCCCATGGAACGTGAGAAAATATTTGCAAATCATGTATCTGATAAGGGATTAACATCCAGAATATATATGGAACTCCTAAACCTCAACAGCAAAAAACAACTCAATTCAAAAATGGGCAAAGTGGGCTTCCCTGGTGGCGCAGTGGTTGAGAGTCCACCTGCCGATGCAGGGGACATGGGTTCGTGCCCCGGTCCGGGAAGATCCCACATGCCACGGAGTGGCTGGGCCCGTGAGCCATGGCCGCTGAGCCTGCGCGTCCGGAGCCTGTGCCCCGCAAAGGGAGAGGCCACAACGGTGAGAGGCCCGCGTACCACAAGAAAAAAAAAAAAAATGGGCAAAGTAACACAAAAATACTAATTAGAAAAGATATACGCACCCTTATGTTCATTTCCACACTATTTACAACAGCCAAGATATGGGAACAAACTAAGTGCCCATTGATGGATGAATGGATAAAGAAAATGTTTTATACATATGTATTTATACATACACACACACACACACACACACAGTACAACTCAGCCATAAAAAAAGAATGAAGTCCTGCCATTTGAGACAACATAAATGGATATGAGAGTGTTATGCTATGTCAAATAAGTCAGATGGAAAAAAACAAATACCATATGATTTCACTCATATGTGGAATCTAAAAAAAAAAAAAAAGAAGAACAAACAAAATAAAATAAAAACTCATCGATACAGAGAATAGATTAGTGGTTACCAGAGGGAAAAGGGGTTGGGGGTGGACAAAATGGGTGAAGGGGTCAACGTATGGTGATGCATGGTAACTAGACTTGTGTTGGTGATCACTCTGCAGTGTACACAGATGCTGAACTACAATGCTGTATGCGTGAAACGTACATTTAAAAAAAAAATTAAATGGGCAAAGGACCCAAATAGATATCTCTCCAAAGAAAATATACAAATGGCCAACATGTGCATGAAAAGATGTTCAACATCACTAATCATTAGGGAAATGCAAATCAAAACCACAGTGAGATACCACCTCACATCCACAAGGATGGCTATAATCAAAAAGCCATAAAATAAAAAGTACTGGTGAGGATGTGAAAAAATTGGAACCTTTGTGCACTGTTGGCGGGAATGTGCAGCCGCTGTGGAAAACAGTGTGGAGGTTCCTCAAAAAATTAAACACAGGATGGCCACATGATTCAGCAATCCCACTTTTGGGTATACACACCCCCAAAAAATGGCAGCAGGGATTCGAACAGATATTTGTACAGCCATGTTCAGAGCAGCATTATTCACAACGGCCAAAAGGTGGAAGCAACCCAAGTGTCCAATAAATGGGTAAACAAACGTGGTCCATCCATACGATGAAATATTATTCAAGCTTAAAAAGGAAGGAAATTCTGACATATGCTACACCACAGACAAACCTTGAGGACATTATGCTAAGTGAAATAAGCTAGTCACAAAAGGACAAATATTATGAGTCAGTCCATTTACACAAGGTCCCTAGAGTAGTCAAATTCATAGAGACAGAAGGTGTTTAATATGGGAACAGAGTTTCGGTTTTGCAAGATGAAAAGAGTTCCAGAGATGGATGGTGGGGACGGTAGCACCACAATGTGAATGTACTTAATGCCCCCGAACTTAAAAATGGTTAAGATGGTGAACCATTACGTATATTTTCCCACTTTATTTATTTACTTATTTGGCCACGTCACGCGACTTGCGGGATCCTAGTTCCCTGACCAAGGATCAAACCCGGGCCCGGGCAGTGAAAGTGCTGAGTCCTAACCACTGGACCACCAGGAAATTCCCTCCCACAATTTTTAAAAAGGAAAAATACAAAAAGAAAATTAGCATTTCACTCCTATGGAATTCCTGCCCAAAACACACCACCGTAACCCCATGGCAAGAAAACAGACAAACCGCCCTGAATGAGATTCCACAAAAAGACTGAGCAGTTCTCTTCAAGAGGTGAAGGTCATGGACACTGAGGAAACCCTGAGCATCATGGATTGGAGGAGACTGAGGTGACCCAACGACTAAATGCAACGTGGGAGCCTGGCCAGAACCTAGGCCCAAAAAAGGTCACTGAGGGACATCTGGGGAAATCCAAACGCAGACTGGAGTCTAGCTGATAGACCTGTGACAATGCTGCTGTCCTGGTCCTGTGACGCCGTTCATGGTGAGGGGCTATGGAAACTGTACTGTCTTTGCAACTTTTCACTAAATCTAAAACTCTCTCAAAAGAAAAAGTGAAAAGAAATGAATATCCCTCCCCCCCAATAAAACTGAACAGACAATTCCTAAACTGTTTCTTGGCACCTGTCACATGTCAAGCCAGGGCACATGGGTGCAAAGTGTAAGACCCTGCCCCATGGGGCACCCTGATGCCCCCCGGCACGAGGCTAAGCGCTTAGGGTGGGCACGTCATCTAATCTGTACAACTCTACACATGGAAAAACTGAGGCACAAGAGGAGGAGTCATTTGGAGGAAGCCGGCAGAGGCAGGGCTTTGAGCCCCAATAACAGCCACTTAGACTTGCAGGGTGGGGGCGTCGCCATGGGGAGGGCTCTTGGGCACAAGTGACCCCCAGAAGGCCCCTGCTACTGACCCTCAGGGCTCCTCCCTCTGCATCTGTTGAGCCAGCAGGGATGAAATCAGCATCTCCTTGGCACCTTGGCTGCTGGGCCCATAAATCACTCCTGAGGCTGTGCATTGATTCTGTGATGGTTTAATGAGCCGCTCCCATCCTAATTACAGCTATCAAAGCCCTCCTGCTTGGGAGGACAGCAGGGATCAAGACAGCACAATGCTCACGGGTACAAAAGGACCCACGGAGGAGGGCCGCAGGAGTTTGTCTCTTCTGAACTTGATCACTGAACTTGATCTCAATGTGAGAGAGGCTCTTTAGCCGGCAGGGCATGGACACAGCAGCCCCCTGGACGTTCCGGCAGGGTGGACAGATCTCTGTCTTTGTGGGGTATGCTCCACCCCCCACCCCCACCCCGGTGTCCCCAGCCCCGAGGACTGGCCAGCCCTGCAGAGCCAGCCCTGGGCACTCTGCCTGGCTGGGCTGACACTTCCTCCCTGAGATTTCCAGGCGAATGACCAGCTGGCATGCACCCACCCACCCTCCGCGCCCAGGTGAGCTGTTGTCAGATGCACGGAGGAAAAGGGAAGTGCTTTGGGTTTTCTGTTTTCAATCCTCATCAAAGTTTTGAGACATAAACAATTTCTTTTATTACTGAAAAAAAAAAAGGGTGGCAGGGTATGTCCCTGCAACCCCAGCTGGCAGGGAAGGGCACACCTCAAAAGCTCTCACAGGGCTTCTCCCATCATGAGCGTCCTTGCGGGAGCAGGGCAACTCAGGAGGGACCACCGAGCTCCCAGGCTGGATCCAGGAACAGAGGCTCAAATGCTCAACAGCCAACAAGGGAAAAGATCTGTCCTTCACAGCAGAGACTGACCCCTCTGGATAGAATGCCATGCCCCGGCTGTGGGGTGAAACCCCCGTGACCAGTGGGGTGTCAGGATGGGACCACCTGACAGAGAAGGAAGTTCACATAGGAAATTAGGACTCAAGGTCTCTTCTCTGCTGCAGAAATGCCTTTCCTCATTATGGGGGCCACCAGAGCATAAAGTGAAAGCTATTTAATATAAACCTCCCCCATCCCCACCCTGGGGAATCAGATTCCCGATTCTTGGGTGAAAGAACTTCTGCCAAGTCAGCAAGTCCTGGTCTGTAAGGAGTCAGCGTTCATTCCCTCAGCACCCACCACCCCTTGGGGATGCCTGCCCTGGTTCCCTCCCAGGGGACTAGTCCACCCCAGTCCCCTGCATCCCCTGCCCTCACTCTCCCCAGGCCTGTGCCCATATGGTGGCTGGAGGGATCTTTGCTAAACCTACATCACACATCACTGCCCTGCTCATAACCTTTCTGGAGCACCCCACCACCCCAGAATCGGACTCTGACCCCTCACGGGGGCCCATGACACATCACCCACGGAGTTCGGCCGGGCTCTCCCCAACAACAGGCCTCACATCTCCCAATCCCATGGCTCACCCTTGTGCCTCAGGGCTCAGCCCAAACGCCACCTCCACCAAAGGGCCCCCCTACTCCCATCCCATTTCACTCTCTCAGAGCCATGACTTTGGGGCCAGGGACCAGCTGGCTGCTGGCATGGTTTCCCCACTTGTTCTGCAAGGTATCCCCAGGGCCCAGCACAAAGTAGGTGCTCAATAAATACTGACTGAAGGGCTAGACTTTCCAGTCCAAACCCTGGCCACTGCAGGGAGACCTCATTGCGTGGTCCGGTGCTTCCTACGTTCCCCAGCCCAGGGTACCTGCAGGGCCGAACAGGCACCACACTGCCCCAGGCCCGCCCTCCAGAGCCCACAGGGGTCTGCCAGTCCACTCCAGACCCCTGCATAGTCAATACAAACTCCAAGTTTCTCCCTAAAACTGTTCAGAAAACTGCAGCTCTGGGAAGATCCTACTACCCACCTGGCTCTGTAGCCACTCGGCACCCGGTACACGTTCCCAGATGGAAAACGGGACCCCACGCCAATTCCCACTACTTAAGGGGAGAAGCCTGACTGTGTGGTGGGAGACTGGCCCTTTTAGAGGACACTTGCACCCAGAAGATTCTAAAATGAACTAGAGCTAGGCCTGCCCTCGGGGGGGTCACAGTCCAGTATCTGCTTAGTGCCTGTTGAAAACCCACTCCGTGCCTGCTGACTGTCTGCTGTGCCCACTCCATGCCTGCTGCCAAGCGCCTGCTGGGTACACCCTGTGTGCCTGCTGAATGCCTGCTGGGCACCCACCGATGGTTCACTCTGTGTCTGCTGGGCACCTGCTGGGTATACCGGGTACCTGCTGAGCAGGAGCTGAGTGTCTGCTGAATGCCTGCCGTTTGCCCGCCCAGTGCCGCTGAGTACCGCCGTGCGTTCACTGTGCGCACGCCTCCAGAATCCTAGCAGCGGCAAGCACGCATCTACGTGCGAGCCCCATTCCGGACACGCTACCTGGGTTAACCTGTCTAGGTCTCACCACAAGCCTGTGAGGCAGACACCACTGTGACCCCCGCTTCACCGAGAGGGAGAAGAGCCCAGAGGGGACTCCCAGGTCTAAACTCACTCAGGAGGAAGCAGGAAGAAGCCCAGCAGCATGGTCCCAAGCTGGGTACCAGGTGCTACAGGACCCCCTCACCCCAAGCACTTCCTCCCCTCCACGCCCATCTGAGAACCCTGAGGAGGAAGCCCCGGCCGCGCCTCATTTCCATCTGGCATATAATAAATATTGACTCTCTCTGAATCCTTGGCCCGAGAGGCAAGCAGTGGCTTCCTTGTTTGCGCACCTGGACCCCCAGCCAGCCGGCGGCACCAGAGCCACCCCTGGCCAGGGCAGGGCACACCCACCTCTGCTCTGGGGTAGGGCTGGACATGGTGGAGGGAGGGAGGTGAGGAGAGGGGGTCGGAGACGCCCCAGCCAGAAATGGGGGGGGCTAATCCATCCTACAAGCTCCAAGATGAGGTGAGACTCTCCCATCCCCACCCCTTTCTCACTGGTTCCCCCACCTCGCTCTCCTTCCTGCTCACCGCTGAGTAAACCCTGTCATTATTACCTCTGAAATGTCCCAAATCGGCCTTCCCTCTGTCCTCACCGTGGCAGAGCCCAAGGTGCTAGAGTCCCCTCCCTGCTGCAGGGGGTTCAGAGACAGACACACAGGTGGGGCAGGCACAGGGAGGAATACAATGAACGCCTGATTTGCAAAACACCAGGGATGACCGCCATGGTCATCAACAGATGTATATGAATCGAAGCTCAGCCTCCAACAGGGTCCCTTATGGCTGCATTAAGAAAAATGTGGGCCCCAGATTCAGACACAGGGTCGATCCCAGCACCTCCACACACAGCAAACCACCTGACCTGTCACGCCTTGGTCTCTCATCTGTGCACCAGGGGAAGCAACAGGCTCTTTCTTGGGGTGACTGCCACCACTTGCTGGGTGTAGGCACCTGGGCTCTAGCAAGCATGGCCCCTGCCACTCCCGCACCTTCGTGTCACTCACGTCACCGTCCTGCTGGAACCTTCCATGACATCCCATGGCCCACAAACAGGGCCTGGCCTAGGGCCCTCCATCACCCGCCCCGCCTCCCTCCCCAGCCCTCTGCCCGTGCAGTCTATGCTCCTCAAGCCCTTCCCTCCACGCACAGGGTTCCAGCAGCCTGGAAGGCTCTGCCCCACCCCGACCGGCTGGCCAACTCCCAGAGCCGCATGAGACAGGGGAAAACGTGTGGTGACCTGGGTCTGTCCAAAGGGGTCAAATCCCAGCTCTCCCACCTCGAATGTTCTGTGACATTTGCTCTCTGAGCCGTGGTTTCCCCCTCAGTAAACCCAGGAGGATGCCGTCAGCTGCCTGGGGTGTTGATATGTCGCCAGGCTCAAGGTCTGCACCTCAAGGAACCGGGGGCCTCTACCGACCCCTTCTCGCCTGCACAATCCTGGCACGCGGGGGAGCACAGGAGCAGGGCTTCTCGGCCTCGGCACCCACTGACATCAGGGGCCTCGTGCACACTGCAGGGTGTTGGGCAGCACCCCTGGTCTCCGTTCACCAGATGCCAGGAACACCCACCGCCCCAAGTCATGACAACCCAAGATGTCCCCAGATGTTGCCAAATGCCCGCAGAGGCAGAACAGGCCGGGGTGAGCACCCTGGAGCACCCATTTTTGACGCTTCCCCACCACTGCACTCGGGCCGGTCTCTCCCCAGGCCAGGCCCCACCCCTGACATCCGCATGGCATTTTCCAGAGGGTCCCTGTTTAAAAAGAAATCCCCAGCACCAAGGACTCTGAATCCCAGCCCCTGAGGCGCCAGTACCCTGTCTCACGGAACAGCACGGAAGGCAGCCTGTACCACTGAGCTGAAACCAGAAGCTCCCGGCGCCGAGAGCGGCAGAGGAGGCCCAGCACTCAGCCTTCGGGACGCCCGCAACGGCCCAATTCTGACCCACAGTAACCTAAGTGACCCCGAGCAGGACCAGAAGGCCCACTGCATGGACAAGAGTCACCTGGCACTCTGCCCCCGAGCCAGCCTTGGGGACAGTGACAGCAGAACCCTCCCTGGTGGTACGGACCGACAATTACCACCAGGCCACCAACCAAGGGCCAGACAGCCCACTTACCCCTCTGACGGAGGCCAACCCTATCCCTCCACCTGGCACAGCCCTGGTGACCCCGGTGTCCGGGCCTCCCAGCAAGGCCCACATGGCAGGGTCCTCAGATCCCCACTCAGAACTCAGGTCCCCACCCAGACCTCCAGAAGCAGGATCTTGGGGGAGCCCAGAGTCTGCATCCTTTAGTTCCAAGGTGGTTCAGAGACCCCCAAGAGTGACAGAACCACTGCCCACCATCCTCCCAACCTTCCTTGTTGCTCTTGTTCAGTGGGGCTCAAACTGTGGGTGACAGCCATTGGCCCAGGGCCAGCAAACTCCTGTAAAGAGCCAGATGGTAGATATCTCCACCTCTTTAAGCCATCAGGTCTCTGTGGCAATGACTCAACTGCCACAGACAAGGCATGAATGAATGGGCGTAGCTGTGTTCTAATAAAACTTTATTTACAAAAAAACAGGTGTAGCTGGCTGAGCCCTGGATTACTGGGTTATGAAACCAATTCAGTGGGTCCCTGGCACTTTATAATAAACAGAAGGGAACCAATTATATCAACTTTGCACACACACGGGGAGGGCTGGACTCCTTGGAGAAAACTGTTTCAATTGCATGTTTATTGGTGGCTGCTGTTATGACACGAAACACAAATTTCTAACAGTGGGTCACAGTCAAAGAAATGAAAAGGCGACCTCGGAACTAAGCCCTCAGCTTCCATGCCTGTCCCTCAGCCAGTGACACCCGCCCCTCACCCAGCCACAGACCCCCCTGGTTCCACACCTACTGCAGGTCCAGCAAGCCCTCCTGGATTCCCCGGAGCAGGTGGGCCCCAGCACCGCACACCCTGCGCACCGGCCACCACCTGGTGAATCAATATGCCCGGCAATTCCACTCCCGGGCATGTGCCCACAAGGTGAAAACAGGGGCTTGTGCAAATACCTGCACACACATGTTCACAGCAGCACCATTCATGACAGTGAGAAAGCGGAAACAGGCCATATACCCATCAACAGGTAACAGATAAACTAAATGTGGTCCATCCACACAACGGAATGTTATTTGGCCACAAAAAGGAATGACACTCTGACACGTGCTACGAAGTGGATGAACCTCAAACACATCATGCTGAGTGAAAGAAGCCAAACACAAAAGGCCACATGTTGTATGGACCCGTTTACATGAAATGTCCAGACACGCCAATCCACAGAGACAGAAAGTAGATTAGTGGTTGCCAGGAGATGGGGGAGGGGAGGATAGGGAGTGACTGCTAATGGGGACTGGATCTCCTTCTGGGGTGATGGAAATGTTCTGGAACTAGACAGAGGTGATGGCTGTACAACACTGTGAATGTGCTAAATGCCTCCGAAATGTGTATTAAAATGGTTTATTTTATGTGAATTTCACGTCAATTTTTTAAGGCTTTTTTTTCAAAGCAAGGTCACTCCGCATGGTTCCCGGGCTGGCCATGAGCTTTAGGAGGGTTCTCTACACAGGACCCCGGGCTGGCAGGGCCACTCAGCAGTCCCCTGTGGGAACAGAACCAGGGCTCTCCAAGAAAGCCTCCTTCCAAAGGACAACTGGACCAATTAACCCAGAAGCGTGTCCCGTGCCAGCCAAAGAGACTTCGGCACCCAGCCTGATCTAGACCATGGCTTTTATGGGAAAAGCGCCATGGGCACCGCACAAAGGTGTGTGTGATGGTGTCCCAAGGCTGCCGCCTCCAAGACGAGGACAATTAGTGACAGGAAATATGGAGTCCAGGGTCCAAGTCATCGGAGAAACAGGGGCGTGGCTGGAGAAACTGAGTCACGTTTCGGAAAAACCAAGGCCCACATGGGGCCAAGCAGGCTCTGGCGAGCTACTGAAGGTTCTAGTTTGTGTTCTTACTTCCTTGTTTCGGACACAGCGCGTGTGCTCATCCCAGAGCTACACGTCAGTTCTGCCTCTTCCCAGCTGGGATGCGGCACTGGGCCTCAGCTTCCCCATGGGCACAATGGCAAAGCCGACCCTCCTCTCCGGTAGGAGGGGCTGAGCCACAAGAATGGGGTTGAGTGAAAGCCACACGGTGCCCAGCAGGGGGCAGGACCCGAGAGTGCAGAGGACAGACTTTACCCCTGACCACACTGTGACCATACTCTTGGTCAGCTCCTGACAAGACGCCCCCTCCTGCCCCAGGGCCTTTGCTCTAGCTGCTGTTTCTCAGGCTTGTTCACCATCACCACCAGGCCCAGTACAGAGCGAGAGTCCCCAGGTCCTGACAATGGGTGTGTGACGGATCCACTCAAGGCCTCGAGGGGAACACGACCTGCCAGAGAAGGACACGTGTGCACATCTGCAGACAACCCTCAGGCCCACCGCCCCGAAGCGGGTTCCGCACGGTACCTGGACTCCGCGGGCTCTGTCTCAGCCCAGGAGAGTGTCCGCCAAATGACCGCCAAAGGCGGGGGGGTGCATAAAACAACACAAATTCATTTCTGCACAGCTCGGGAGGCCAGACATCCAAAATCGAGGTGTCGGCAGGGCCATATTCCCTCTGGAGGCCCTAGGGGAGGACCCTCCCTTGCCTCTTCCAGCTTCTGGGGGCTCCACGCATCCCTGGCTCGTGGCTGCAACACTCCAGTCTCTGCCTCCGTCATACATGGCCTCTCATATGTGAGTCCGGGTCTTCTCTTTTCGTGAGGACGCCAGTCATCTGACCACCCTAAATCCAGGACAACCTCATCCTGAGATCCTTACCCTACTCACAGCTGCAGAGACCTTTTTTTCCAAATAAGGTCAGAGTCGCAGGTCCTGGGAATCAGGATGTGGGCATATCTTCTTAGGGCCCCCATTCAACCTATTATCGGGTGTGGCAGATCACGAGCTGGAGGGCACTGAGACTGCTGGGGCCTTCTGGAGATGGGGTGCAGTGTACCCCATCCTCTCAACAGAGCAGCTCGGCGAGTCCTGCGTGCGTGTGTGTGTGTTAAGGCTGCAGATGGCACCAGACACTTGAAGCAGCCGGCACAGAGGCAAATGGTGCCAAAGCCCAGGATGGAGGCCAGGACTGGGGGCGGCCTCCACGCTCAGCTAACCCGAGCCCCCGCTGCACGGTGCCTGCGGCCCAGAGGCCCGTTTTCCAACAGCCTGTGCAGAGCCACCCCCGTCACAGGGTAGGGCCGGGAGAACACCCTCCTTGAGCGCAGCCAGAGCTGGCAGCCCTGGCTGGGCCACCGTGGACTGCTTTGCACGCGGGCTTTTTCTGGCCCCGGTGCTGCTCCCTGGGATGCTCAGTGATCAGTTACAGGCAGAGCCTCCTGTGCCCTGAGCCCCTGGCAAGTGGGCGACGCGCCCCCATCGCTTCCCCTCACCTCCCACATCCGGTCCACCCACACGTCCAGTCATCTCTGCTGGCAAAATCCACCGCTCCGGCCACTGCCACGGCCACCTCCCTGCTCAAGCCACCTTCTCCATTCCCCAGCCGGGATGCTACAGCGGCCTCGCACCATCTGCCTGCTTCCCTTCTCACCCCCTTGCCCACTCAGCTCACAGCCATCTTTGTAAGACACGAAGCCTCCTTGAATGATTACATGGAGAGTTACCATTTGAGAGTGACCAGCAACTCCACTCCTCGGCGTATACACCCAAGGGAAAGGAAGACCCGCATCCACACAAGCACTGGGACACAAACGTCCGCAGCAGCACTAGTCACAGTAGCCAAAAAGGTGGAAACATCCCGAGTGTCCACGGATGAACAGATGGATACGCGAAAGGCAGTGTACCCACACCACGGAGTATTATTCAGCCTTAAAGAGTAATGAAGTAATGGACAGTGGTGGCGACACGACACTGTAAACGTTCTTAATACCACTGATCTGTACACTTATCAATGGTCAAGATGGTAAATTAGGGACCTCCCTGGTGGTCCAGTGGGTAAGACTCTGAGCTCATGCAGGGGGCCTGGGTTTGATCCCTGGTCAGGGAACTAGATCCCGCATGCCGCAACTAAGAAGTCCGCACCCTGCAACTAAAGATCCCACATGTCGCAACGAAGATCCTGAGCGCCTCATCTAAGACCCGGCACAGCCAAAATAAATAAAATAAATACATAAATGTTAAAAAAAAATGGTAAACTGTATGTTTTGTATATTTTACCACAATTCTTAATAAAGAAAGGAAGGACTGATACACCCTACAATATGCATGAACCTCGGAAACATCACGCTGAGCAAAAAAAGTCAGACATAAAAAGCTACGTGTTATATGATTCCATTTATATGAAATGTCCAGAACAGGCAAATCCACAGAGACAGAAAGTAGATGAGTGGTTGCCAGGAGTGTGGGAGGGGGAATGGGGAGTGACTGCTAAGGGGACGGGGTTTCCTTCTGGGGTGATGGAAATGTTCTAAAATTGGTGATGGTTGCACAACTCTGTGAATATGCTAAAAACCACTGGATGGTACACTTTATTTATTTTTTTGGCCGTGCCACGCGGCTTGAGGGATCTTAGTTCCCCGACCAGGGATTGAACCTGTGCCCCCTGCAGTGGAAACTCGGAGTCTTAACCACTGGACCACCAGGGAAGTCCCTAGATGGTGCACTTTTCTTTTTTCTTTTTTGGCTGCGTTGGGTCTTCGTTGCTGCATGCAGGCTTTCTCTCTAGTTGGGGTGAGTGGAGGCTACTCTTCATTGAGGTGCGCTGGCTTCTCTTGGTGCGGAGCACGGGCTCTAGGCACACGGGCTTCACTAGTTGCGGTGTGTGGGCTCAGTAGTTGTGGCGCGTGGGCTCAGTAGTTGTGGCTCGCGGGCTCTAGAGTGCGTGTTCAGTAGTTGTGGCGCACGGGCTTAGTTGCTCCGCGGCACGTGGGATCTTCCTGGGGCCAGGGCTGTCCCCTACATTGGCAGGCGGATTCTTAACCACTGTGCCACCAGGCAAGTCCCAGTACACTTTAAATGAGTGGTTTGAATGTATTGGGAATGATATCTCAATAAAGCTATTACAAAAACAAGCAAAGGATCAGGCCACTGACCATCACAGACCCTCCCAGGGCCCCTCCCTCAGGGGCCAGCCGCATCTCTCCTCTCTCTCTCTCAATATGCCAGCCTCAACCTCGCCAAGCCCTTCCCACCTCGGGGCCTCTGCACCTGCCTCCCTCACAAGGGACACCCTTCCCCAGCATGGGGTGGGGGTGGGGGGCGCGGGGGCCTCTGTCTCACTGTCCAGGTGCCAGCCTCCCGCCCTAGCCAGTCCTAGCACATTGCTTTGCTTCTTCTGAGAGCATCGGCCTCATTTATCTGTAGCAATTCTCTCCTGTCTCCACTAAAACCATGCCGGCTCCCCAAGAGCATGGCCCTCACATGCCTCATATGCTGCTGGCTCCCCAGTACCTAATACAGTCCCTGGGACGTGCTGGGCAAATAAAAATGTCATTTTGTGGAATAAGCAAGCTACCCTTGCTCACAGATCAGGATTCTGAGACCCAGAGAGGTTAAGAAACCTGCCCGAAGTCACACAGCAGAGCACCACAGCCCTCTCTGCACATCAGGCTGCCCATGTCTGAGGACGAGAAAGGAGCATTCGTGCACTCACCTCTCTACCCTGCGACCCAAAAGTGGACGTCACACCCCATCCGCCACCCGAACTAGCCCTTGGGGTACCTGCCCCTGGGTGAAGTGACAGCATGGATCTACTCATCAGGCTCAACACCTGCTGACCGGCCTTTCACAAGGGAAGGCACTGCGGGTGCACCCATCACGACCGAGGGCCGTGCACAGACACACATCGACACGAGTGTCCCCGCTCGCTCCGGGAGTGGGTGTGCTGACCTGTGGAATTCCCCTGAGAAGAGCAGGTACCAACTGGGCCACGTCCCACCTGTTCTCAGGTGAAACGTTTGTGTCTACCGCAGGCGGAGGCAGCGCAGAAGGCTGCAGCCATAGGAGGGTGAGCAGGAGGAGACCCTGCATCAGGCGGGTTCGCTCACCTGCACCAGACACTGCTGATGTACCACGTGCCATGTGCAATAGCCGGAAAAGGCTGGGAAAGAGCTTGCCCATCCTGGTCTCAGGAGCAGGCAAAGCCACCAGCCTGCCCACAGTGGCACAGCCGTATTGATGGGTGCGGAGTTTTGAACTATCTGCCCGGGTGCAAAGCTCGCACCCCTGCCCACACAGCGTTTCCTTCAAACTGAAGGTATCTCGGCCTTGACACTGCTGACACCTGGGGCCGGATCACTGTCTATGGTGGGAGCCGTCTATGCATCGTAGGGTGCATCCCTGCTCTCTACTCACTAGATGCCAGTAGCAGCCCTTCCCCTAGTCGAGACAACCAAAAATGTCATTGCCAAATGTCCCCTGAGGACAGAATCACCCCCAATAGAGAACACTGCTCTGTCTGTAAAAATCTAGTATAAGTGCACCTCCGCCCAGGGCCCAAGCCCACCCTACCTCCCCAACTCCCGAAGTAAAGGAAGGCAACAGGGCGAGGGAGGAAAGAGATGGGAAACGGTTACCAGGGGCCGAGAGAACTGCTGTCTGCGAATCTTAAAAATCTTTTCTACATCCATCAACCAATGAATGGATAAACAAATGTGGTCCAGCCATACAAAGGAATACTACTCAGCCATAAAAAGGAAAGAAGCTTCCTGATACACGCTACAAGGGAGATGAACCTTGAAAACATTAGGCTGAGCGAAAGAAGCCAGACGCAAAAGGCCACATCTTGTATGAGTCCATTTATATGACACGTCCAGAACAGGTAAATCCATAAAGACAGAAAACTTGGTGGCTGCCAGGGGCTGGGGGGAGGAGCACATGAGAAGTGATTGCTAATGGGTGTGGAGTTTCTTTGAGGAATGATGAAAACATTCTGGAATTAGACAGTGGTGATGGTTGCACAACTCTGTAAATGTACTAAAAACCACTGAATTGTACACTTTAAACAAGTGAATTATATGGTACTATCTCAATAAAGTTGTTATTTTAAAGATATCTTTTCAACAACAATTCAAAAACAAACAAACAAAAAGACACCAATAATTCATTTCCAACCCTAAAGCAGAAACCAGGCCTTGGATCATGAAGAACTGTCAAGAACCAGTGTGACCCCTTCTTCTTGTCACACCACATACATTTGACACCTACTGCATGCTAGCACACACTACATGCTGCAGACAAGATGAAGTGGACACTCCTGCACTCAGAAGCCCTGACGTATGGGCAACACTCAAGCTGCGCGCTTTCATTCATTCATTCATTCACCAACCACATCCTGAGCGAGGCCGCAAGCGGCTGGAGCAGGGACAAGCAGCACCTGGTCGACAGTGAGCACCCGACTGATATAGCTGAACAAATGCACGGAAATGAAGACACACATTCTAGTCTTAAGGTCATGATCTCAAAGAGAAACAAGCAACTAATTAAAAAGTAACGTCACCCCAAAAGCCCACCTGAGGAATCAGAAACTGAGGCTCACGGCATGGAGGTAGGTCTGCCTAGGCCAGTCAGATCGGACGTCAAATCCAGAAACCAGCGGGGTGGGTGTCTGCAGCTCCCACTCAACCCCTCCCTAAGGCCCCAGGGTACAGCAGAGGGGTCCCATCGCTCTGCAGGATCGAAGCAGAGATTTATTGCCACCTGTGCAAAGCATGCTCCCCTCCCTGACCCACGAGGAAGGGCTTGCTAGACACACTCCACAAGGGAGGATACCGAGACCCAAGGAGCTTGGCACCTCACGGTGGTCGCCAGAGAGCTGGGGCCCAGAAGAAGGGCCAGGGCCCCCAACCCCAGCCACAACCAAGCCCCTGCTCCAGGCCTACAGCGGCTTCCCAGATGAGGTTAGCAGGTAACCGGGCCTGCTCCTGCACACCCAAAGCACCCAGCCATCTGAAGAACTGTCCCTCCATCCTGGTCCTGAGGGGCCAGGGGCCATCTGTGGCCAGCTGTACCTTGTCCTAGTGGGAGGAACATCACCTGGTCCCCACCATATGGGCTGCATGGGGAAGGGGCAGCTGTCTGCACTCCAAGCTCCAAGACAGCCCAATCTGCCTTCCTGATCCCGCCCAGGTCCCCACAGCGGAGGCCAGACCTTTCCCTCAAGTATCCAAAAGGGAGATACCTATCCCATCTCAGCTCTGCAAGTGGGGGTACCTGTCCTTCCCCCAACACTCAGGCAGTGAGTGCACAGGTGACAGTGATGGAGAGACACCTGTCCCTTCAGGTAGCAATGGTGTGAGGGCAGCTGCACCCCTCAGGTGCCAATGATATAGGAGCACCTATCCCCCCTCCCCAGTTAACAGTATGCTTGCAAGCAGCACCCAGTTCACACACCTCAGTATCACTGCCCTAGGTAGCAGTGATATAAAGGCACCTATCCCCCTCAGGTAGCAGTGTGGGGACACCTTTCCCCCCCCTCAGGTACCAATGATGTAATGGCACCTGTTCCCTCCATGTAGTAATGATGTAGAGACCCCTGCCCCTACAGGTAACAATGATGTAAAGACACCTGTCCCCCACTTCAGGTAGCAATGATGCAGGGACACCTTCACCCCTTCAGGTATCGATGATGTGGGGGCACCTGTCCCGCCCACGACGCCCGGGGCGTGGGGACACCTGTCCCCACGGGCCGAGCCAAGTCCCGCCCCCGCCGCGCGCGCCCCGCCCCCGCCGCGCGCCCCCCACCCCGTGCACGCGCCAGACACGCGCCCCCTGCCTCCCTCTCCGGCCCAGAGGGGTCGGCGCGGGCAGCCCCCTTACCCGCGCGGCCCGCGTCAGGCTCAGGTCCTTCATGACCTCCTCGAAAGCCGCCGTCTCCTCCGCTTGCTTCTGGTTGTGCAGGGCGATCTTCTCGCTGAATTTCCGCGGATTGTTCGAAGTCGCCATCTTCTCGCCGCCTCCTCCTCCTCCTCCTCCTCCTCCTCCACCTCCTCGCCCCCCCCACTCGCCGGTGCCACCACGCAAGCGCCGGCCGGACCCGCGGGCGGCGGGCAGTGCGCAGGCGCGCCGGCTGTAGTGAGAGCGGCACATGCGCACAGGAGCGGCGCGCGGCGCGGGGGCGATAGCGCATGCGCGCGCCTCGGCGGCGTGCTTAGAGGCCAGAAGGGGAGGCGGGAGAGGGAGGGTGGAGTTTTCGGCGCAGTCGCAGTGAGTCGCCTCCTGGCCCGCTGGACAGCGGCCGTCTGGCTGTTGGGCAAGGGACAGGCTGGGCCGCTGGAGCTCCCAAGAGAGAGACTCCTGGACGCAAACCCTTCCAGGTCACCAAGATGGAGCCAGCACCCATCCCAAGGACAGGTAGCACTCGAGGCTGAGCCTGGGCTCGGATCAGTTCAGCTCAGAGACCAGTTCAGGGCGTTGCTCATCCATGCATGCATTCATTCATTTATGGAGCGCCTATGTGTGCCAAGCGTACTGGGGGAACGGCGTGAGCAAGCAGACGTGGTCCCTGCCCTCATGGGATGCACAGTCGGGGCGGGGGGATGGAACATAACCCACCAACAAATGACCCGAGAACTTTTCAGATGGAGAGAAATGTGATGTGGAAAATAAAACCAGTGATGGGCCAGGAGGAGAGTGATGTTAGGAAGGGAGGCTCCTATGGCCAACATGGTTTTGGGGGTGCGATCAGTCCCCAGCCCAAAATCCCAATGTCGTCCTTAACACCTTTCTTTCCCTGTTCCTATCCCCTATCCAGTTCCTATTTTCTGGATCCTTAAGCTCGGAGCACTGGAGCTACATAGCTTCAGCCTCCTCTCTGTGAATTTCTCCAGTCCAGTTTTGCTCAAGGAAGCCAGCTTTGCCATGGGGTGCTAAAGGACAGGTCCAGAAATCCCACCCAGACCCATCAGTGAAAGGGACAGCAGAGTCTCCCCGATGATGAGGGGCGGGGGGCAGGTGACCTAGAGAGGCAAGAGGGATTCTGACACCTAGTTGTCTCTCCCCAGACAGAGGGACCCCAACCACCAATGTCAAAGTTTGTATTCAAGAGGCTCCAGGGATTTCGGAGCATGGGTGGGGCAGAAGCCAGGAGGGGCAGCCAGGGGAATTGGGGGCATCTCTAATTGCACAACAAGCACACTTTTTTACCAGGGCGAGGGATGGCTGGAGGGGACACTGATGGAGATCATAGGGGGAAACCAACATTTTCCAAACATGCTTTTATTTACATTTTACAACAGTTTAATGAAAAGTCCACATTAAATACATACACATACATAGATTTTAATTTGGAGTGTCCTGGGCACTGCCACTGCTCTATTTTATCCTTCTTGTTCATATGGTTTTGAGCACTTTATTGGACTTCTAGCCTTTTTGCCTAGCAAGTATCTGCCACCTATCTGGGGTGTCAACAACCAACTACCCTTCAGGGAACCCTTTCCAACTTTCAGTCCCTGGTTTGTGGTAGAGCTGGTCTCACCACTCGCTCTCCCCACAGTCTCCCCTTCAAATTGGAAGCCTTGGCCAATCAGCAGAGCCATTGCTCTGACCAGCACGATTGGGTCAGGGCAGGCATGTGACCCAGTTTGCCCAATGAGATGCAAGTCTGGAATTTTTGTTTGAAGCATGGGAAAGAGAAGCACCCTCTTTGCTTGGGTGGCTGATTTGAAGGATAACACAGGTTTGGAGAGCCAGAGGTCACCACTTGAAGAGAGGTGGCCTGGGGAATTCCCTGGTGGTCTAGTGGTTAGGATTCTGTGCTTTCACTGCCGTGGCCTGGGTTCAATCCCTGGTTAGGGAACTGTCCTAGAAGTCGCACAGTACGCGTGGACAAAAAAAAAAAAAAAAAAGAGAAAGGTGGCCTGAGAGTAAACCCACACAAAGGAAAACAGAACCGAATGTAGGCAAAGACACTCTCAGAATTCCTGCATCCAGCCATACCTGAAGCTAGACACTCCTGCCTTTTCAGTTATATGAGCCAATAATTCATGCTCTTTTTTGCTGAAGTCGATTTGAAGTCCATCTTCTCTCCCTGGCACGGAGACTGAAGCTTCTGGGAGTCAGGTAAGGGACTGGACATTCTATTTATGTGACTTTTAGTCCCTGCCACCATCCTGAGATTGGACAGGAAATAGTGACAGAGAGCAGGGACGGCAGCTGCCCATAACAAGTTAAGCGCCAGAGCCAGGACTGGAACTCGGGCCTGACAGCAGAGGTCGGCTTCCTTCTCTACACCAGGTTTTGTCAAGTTTAAATGAGGTTAATATATGTCAAGTGCCTGGCTCATAATAAGTGCTCAAAAAATGCTGGTTACCCAGATCACTTACATAAGGCTGCACTAAGCCGGTTTCTGCACAGAAAGATGGAGGAGAAAAGATTTCAGGGGGAGCAGGGGCCACAGCAAGAGGCTGTGCCCACAGGGCAGAGGTGAGGGGCCAGTGCTCGCCCTACTCACCCCCGTTTACCCCGCACCCCAGCAGCAACTCGATCCATCCTAAACCCTGGTGATGAGTCAGAGGAAGCCACAAGCCTGCTTATTGCACAATGGCCAGACAGTGACCAAAGCCCTCCTCCCACTCCACTGACCCCCAGCCCTGAGAAGGGTGAGGCCAGGGCGTCTGGTGACCCAGGCAGAACCCAGCCCTGACTCTATCACTTTCTCCCTTCATCAAAGGCACCTTCCACCACCCAGTGTGGCCCGGGCAAGACTTCTGGAGCAGCTCATGGTCTTCGTAAAGGGGGGCGGATCTCACGCTCCCTATGACACTCAGAAAAAAATCCAGTGGCCCGAAGGGTCCTCACACAGCCTGGCCCCTCACTCCAGCCACCCTGGCTTCCTTGCTACTCCACCTCCAGGTCTTTGCATGTGCTGTTTCCTCTGCCCGCACTGCTCTCCCCCCAGATCCTTTCATGGCTGGCACCTTCTCATCTTTCAGACCTCTCCTCTGGCAGACCCACCCTGAGGGCGCTATCTAAAGTGTACCCTTGAATGTTTGTCCCATGATCCAGGAACATCCCACCCTCTGAAGGCAGCTGTGTCTGGAGTACTGTCTGCTCCCCTATAGACTGAGCAGAGATCAGAAGCTGAAAGTATGTTCACCCTTCTCAGACACTCCGGGGGCTTGAAGTTCCTGTGTGATGCAGAAAGAACACAGACACACCCAATTCCCTACTCCTAAGGCTTGTTCTCTGTTGATGGCTCTGAGCACTTTAGGCCTCATTTTATACTCATCTGTGTTCATTCTGTTTCCCTGGCTCCCCAGAGCTAACACAAGACTAGTCAGAAATGGGGAATGAGGAAGGGTTTGTTAAATGAATATGCCTGGGAAACTCCTATCTATCCCTCAAAACCCACCTCAAATGACCCCTCCTCCAGAAAGCCATTCCTGACCCCAAAGCAGAGCTGTTCCTCCCTCTGGACTCACACAGCCCTGGGTCCTTCTCCAGCCAACCCTGACCCAAAGGGATAAGGAATATCCCATTCTCTCTGTCTCTGTTTTTTTTTTTTTTTGGTTGCACTGGGTCTTCATTGCGGAGCGCAGCCTCTTTGTTGTGGCACGTGAGCTTCTCTAGTTGCAGCACACAGACTGTCTAGTTGTTGTGCAGTGTGGGCTCAGTAGTTGCGGCACGCAGGCTTAGTTGCCCGCGGCATGTGGGAATCTTAGTTCCTCGACCAGGGATCGAACCCACGTCCCCTGCATTAGAAGGCAGACTCTTTATTTTTTCTTTTTTAATATTTATTTATTTATTTGGTTGTGCTGCGTCTTAGTTGTGGCAGGTGGGCTCCTTAGTTGTGGCTCACAGGCTCCTTAGTTGTGGCATGCGAACTCTTAGTTGTGGCATGCACGTGGGATCTAGTTCCCTGACCAGGGACTGAACCCCAGCCCCCAGCATTGGGAGCATGGAGTCAACCACTGAGCCACCAGGGACGTCCCGGAAGGTGGATTCTTAACCACTGGACCACCAGGGAAGTCCCAGGAGTATCCCATTCTTAAATAGCTTCCCTTGAGTTACAGAGCACATCCAAGTGTGAGCTAAGAGGCAAGTCCTATAAGCTACTTCTTGCTGCCTCCATGATACAGTTTTCTCTCCTGTGCTCCATAACTTTGGCTGGCTCCCTTTTTTACTCTGCCAGCTTCCCTAGCATCCTCTCCCACCCTTCCCTTTCTCATGTCCTCCATCCAGCCTTGCTGATCCTGCGTGGGCCTTTGCACAGGCTGTCTCCCTGCCTAGAATGCCCTTTCCCCTGCATCCAGGCCACAGCACCCCTCAACGTAAAGCTTCTAAATACAAGCTAAATTAAAACCTAAATTCCTGTGCGTTTCTGCGTGGCCCAGCCCTTGCCAATTCTCCAGCTGTGTGACAACAGGCAAGTGATTTCATGTCTCTGAGCCTCACTGTCCTCCCATGTGAAATGCAGATAATGGCACTCCGCAGAGCAAGCTCTTGGGAAGATTAAATAGATAATGCATGTAAAGCACTTAGCTCAGCGCCTGCTTCCTCGCAAGCACTCAATAACTGTTAGGGAAGCAAAACCCTACATCGAGATGTTAGTTTTCATGGCTTGCTTTTCTGCACTGCCTTATATGGAATCTTAGTCAATCCAGGGTACCCACATTGCATGAAGGTGAACTCGGGCCATTGGGAGCTGGAAGGCAAAGAGGAAAACCATCCAGGGCCCGTCTTTGACTTCCAAACCAGGCCCTCATCAGACAGAGTTTTGAAAGGCAAAGCAAGAACCAGGTTTGATTATGAAGCGAAAGGGAAGAACCCGATGGGAGCCAGAAACACCAGACATGGAGCTCACTCCTTACGACCGAATAAGAGGTTAGATGAGGACCCAGGCCCCTCAGCCCCCCACCGCAGGCTGAGTGTGGGGTGGAAGGTAGGACGGGGCGGACTGCCGGACTGCCAAGGAGGCTGGAGTTGAGGGGGCAGGGACCCAGGGGGATGGATCTAGGGTATGGTGGGGCAGAGCCAACCGTCCAGTCCCCACCACAACAACCACCACGCTGAAGGGACATCTGGGGCAGGCCTTCCAGTGACACCAGAATGCCCTGAGACTTGGCTGAGCTCCAGCTAAACTGCCTCACAGAGCCCCCCGCTACCCGCTGTCCAAAAGCCCAGGACACTTACAGCCCCAATCTACTCCACAATAAAAGAGAAAGATTCCCCAACCTCTAGGGGGCAGTGGCTGCAGAAGAGATACAGCCGGCTTTTCTTTTTGGTGGCCCAGCATCTGGAGGCTGGGGAATCCCCATAATGGGAATTCAGCCTCCCCAATGACAACAGAGGCTCCAAAGCCAATGGTGTGATCAGTCAAATTATGGGCCTCAGTTCCCCTTCGTTTCTGTGTCCCACCCTTTGCCACACCGCTGTGCATTCTTCCTGCCTAAGGTAGGGGATATTTACCCAGCCCTGATTTTGAGCACATCATTCGCTTTGGCCAAAGGAATATGGGTAGAAGCAGCAGCACAAGAGTTCCGAATCTGGACCTTAGGAAGCCTCATGTGATCCCACTTGTCCTCTGGCACCATTGTAAGAGGAGAACATAGGTTGACTAGCTGCTGGTCCCAGGAAGATGCAAGGTAGGTGGAGCTGAACTTCCTGGTTACTCCACAGTCTTGCACCTGGAAGCAGAGCTGCTCAGCCAAGGGAAGCCTAGAACAAATACCCCACCCCAGCTGAGTCACAGACATGTGAAAAATATTTTTGCATGCCATTGAGACTTGGGGTTGCTTGTTACACAGCAGCAGCAGCTGACTAATACACTGAGGTACTAACTTTCCCCACTCCCTAGGGCATTGGAGCAGGACATGGGCTGGGCCAACAGGATGTTTCCAAGTGATGCAAAGACACAGCATTGGGGCAGGAGCATGTGGTTTCCAGGGGCAGCTATGGCGGAGTACCAGTGGCAGTGCCAGTTGAGGCATCTGGATTCTGTGGTGGTGGCAGGAGTGACCTCACCAACCAGTTCCCTGGCATGATTTCAGCTAATCACCCTCGCCTCCTTGATTTCTACCACTTTCTGAGCCTGGTTTTCCAGCCTTCCTGCCACTTTTGTGAGGAACTGAACAGACTTCCAATGCACATTTTTGCTATTTAATTTGGCCGGTGTTTCCGCTGCTTGCAAATTAAAACCTTGACTTACATAAGATGGGGAAACCCCAGCATCTGTTACATTTATATTATAATTTTGGAACTGTTTGGGTTACAATTAGCAGAATATCTGACCACTAGTATCTTAAGTGGCACAGACATTGTGATTTTTCATAAAAAGGAGTCTGGAGGTAAGAGGTTCCAGGGTGGGACTGGTGCCCCCATGGTTTCAGGGCTCTGGGAGGCAGCATCTCTGTGCCTGTCTTAACTTGTTCCTCATGGCCACAAGATGGCTACAGAAGCTCCTGGCATCATGTCCTCGTAGGAAACAGTAAGGGAGGGAAGGGGGCAATAAAACCTTTCCTGTGTCCAGAAACCCCTACCCCAGACCTCCCCTTAAAACTTGCTGGCCAGAACTGGGAAATGTGCCCAGATGGAGAAAAACCCCCACAAAAGACGTTGCCAAGAATGGCTCAGCCAAATCCTAAATTAACCCCCGAGGCTGGGCACCAAACCATGGCTCTGTTGGTGAGGAGGGTGAAATGATCGCCGGGATGGCAACAAGCGGGGTCAGCCACAAGAATTAAGCTGGGCCCTTTGTTGTGGGCAGAAGCACGGCTTCGTGGCCCTCTTGCCCTGGGGGTCTGCAGGCCAGTGGTGCCCACGGATCCTGGAGTGGATGAGACTCTGCTCCCACCACCCCACCCCAAAAGCTGTCATTTGTGCAACAAACATTCAGGCTGTGCCTCCTGGGACACATGGCCAGGTGCCCCTAATAAAACTGATGTGCCGAGGCTCCACCATGAGAAGCAAAAGCTCCAGGGCCCGTGAGAACAGAGGGGCTGGAGCTGCGTTCTCAGAGATGAAGCCAGGGGCGGGTTTCCAAGCTGGCCAGGTCTGGGGCAGATTCCCACCTCACACGGCTCCCCCGAGGCCCCCTTGGCCCTCGCTCACTGTGAGGCCCCAGAAGTCACACTTGGCCTCCCTCTCGCGGGCCTCCATCCCACCGTCCCAGGAGATGGCGTTTTCCCACAGCCCAAGCCCAGGTGCAGAGGGAGGCTCCTGCCGGCCACATCCAGGGCCACGGTGGGAAAGCAGGATATCTGGAAGCAGACGGGCTCTCCACAAGCTCAGTCCCTACGTGCCCAAGCTACCCTGGGCCAAAGGTGAAGGAGGTGATGAGGTGATGAGCTCCAGACCCCTTCAGGGTGCTGTGCAGAGGAGGGCCAGGCTAGTCCAGGAGCATGTACACATGTGAGCTGTGTGTTTAATTGTGCGTGAGTGAGCATGTGAGTACGTTACACGGCCTATGAACAAGGCTACCTGTGAGTGTGACCACGTGGATGTGGGTGTCAGATGCATGAGTGCAGGTGTGCGTGTAAGCGTCTGCGTGCCTGTGTGCACGCATGTTCCGCCTCCCTCTGAAGGACACAAATGTGCACAAAGTGAAGATGCAAGCCAGTTTCTGCTAAATTAAAAACAGCTTTTTCGTGTTTAAAGTTTACAATACGAAAAATAATTTTCCTTTCTTCCGGGGGGGTGTGGGTGTGGAGAGGGAGGGGCAGGGGGCCCCTGAGAACATTCCATGAACCAGCCCAGACAGTTATGCACAATCGACCCAGTTAGATATGGCAGCACCTCCCCGCCCCCAACTCCGCGCCGGCGCCCCTGCCAGCTCGTTGGGGACAAGATGTTCTGAGGTGTGAGCTGATCTGGGGGGACTTGCAGCCAGCAAAGGCTTCTTCTCCCTTCCCCCCCACCCCGAAGGGGCCGTGCCTCCAGCAGGGAAGGGTTCTCTTTGGGGGAGCTCAGGTTGGGGGTGATGAGAAGGGGCTAGAATGTTCCAGTAAGTCCCTGAGGGCTGCTGTTTTTTCACTTCTATGCCCCTGGCAGTGTGGGCTCCTTACTGGTTCCCAACCAAGTTCTTATTTCCACCCTGCACCCCCATACACACACCCAGCCTCACCCCGGGCCCTGACGGCCACTGCACAAGAGCACCAGGCCTGTGGGTACGTTTTGAGGATGATCCCGGAAGCCCCATAGGGAAGCACAGTGACTTCATGCTTCCTTTAGGACCTGCCCTGCTCCTCCCCTATCACAGCCTCTGCGGAGGGGGGCTCCCCAGCTTCCCAACCTGGAGTCCCAGGACTGAGCAGATGGAGACAGAACCTGCCAGGGGCTGTGGGGCTGGCTGATGGCAGGGGGCCGGGTCACC
Organism: Grampus griseus; assembly: GCF_964374135.1. Lineage (NCBI taxonomy): Eukaryota > Metazoa > Chordata > Mammalia > Artiodactyla > Delphinidae > Grampus > Grampus griseus. The sequence continues at coordinate 161,380,135 of NC_139019.1, read as the reverse complement.
AGGCGCAAGGAACCACCTGGAAAGAGTCTCTGGAAGGCTGCCTTGCCCCGGCTGGTTGCCCTCTGTCTTCCAGGCGCCGGGTGGAAGGACGTCCTAGCCTCCTTTCCTGTTGCCCCCAGGCCTCTGAGCCAAAGGCCGGCCCCACTTCCGGCTCCTCTGCAATGCTGGAAAAGGGCGAGGGGGGAGAGGAGCCCCCAAACATGCAAGGACACGAGGAATCTGCGACCCATCAAGCCCACAAGCTCAGCACTGGGCCCACTCCATCTTTTTACCATAACATTTTTATTAAATAAAAGGAAAGTATTAGGAGACAACGTCTGCTAAGGTATGAGGTTAATTATTTACATGGCGAGCGGGTCACAGAGACACGACATCAATCGTCCATTAGCAGCAGAAGAGACACTTTAAGTTGCCCCGAGGGTACAAATCCCATTTATAAGACAGTGGTGCTGGCCTCTTAAAAAAAAGCAGAAGAGAACAACAACAAAAAAAAATGGTTTTGAGGTTTAGACACCAAAGCAAATGTGGCTGGAGATGCCGCAAAGCCCTTGAAGGCAGAGGCCTCACAGCCCGCCTGACTTCCCACGCAGGGTGGGCACAGGCCTGCGGCATGTCAACCTGAACACAGGATTGGGGGGAGCAGAGGGCTGGAAAGAGGGGGAGAAATAAAAAGCACGGGACAGGCCTGTGGAATGCAGATGCACTGTGAGATTCTGAAGCAGGCGTCCCCTTTCATTCATGGGACCGGGACAGGGATGAGGAGAGTCAGCCCGTTCTTATTAAGGCCCCACACATCACCCAGGGCCAAACGGGAAGGCCTGATGCCCGTAAGGACGGTCTCTGGGAGCCGGCTGTGTTGTTTTTCCTCCTGAAAGCGGATGACAGAACACCCTGAAGGTGCTAAGACCCAGGCCAGGAATAGAAATGAGTGCCGGCTCCCTCCTGCCCAGCAGCTCAGGCTTCTTGGGGAGGCGGAAACGTGCCCTTCTGGCCAACCCAAGCCAGGTCTTGCCAGCCGCTTCTCCTGCTCCTGGAGGTCCATATGTTAGAGACTTGGGATATGTTTATTTTAAAAAGGACGCATGCAACTCATGGGGGTTGGGGGGAATTTGGGGATCAACCGGGAACGAGTTCGTATCTGCATTTCTCAGACCTCCAGGCAGGGGGAGGGGAGAGAAGTGGGGCAAAGCCACACCACGACGCCCCAAAGGAGACCCCGATTCCCGCCCGCCAGGCAGCCAGCGAGAACTGAAGGTGGGCGAGGAAACCACCTTGGGTGTGAGTTTGCTGCCACATCAGCCTTGTTGCTGGCAGCCTCCCCCACTGGGCACAGAGCCAGAATCTGCTTCAGGAAGGAAGGGGGGGGTGAGGAGGGTGCCTTATGCGAGACCAGCCCGCGGGGGTGGGAATTTGAAGTTCCCCGCCCAGACACGCACCCGCCAAGCCCCTCGCAGAAACAGCAGGCGGCCAGGCCGGGAACCGGGGTCTGGGGAGCTACCTCCTGGTCCTGGCCCGGGGCAGCAGGACAGGGGCACAGGCGATGCCGGCAAAGGACTCCGGGAAGTGCAGGTCGCGCTCCCACTCATCCGTCTCGGTGTTGTACACCTGCACGATGCCTGTCACGTTGTTGAGACGCCAGTTGTAGCCCCCAACGATGTAGATCTTCCTGTCCAGCAGGCAGCAGCCGGCCTCTGACTGTCCGGCCCGCATGGGGCTCACACTGGTCCACTGGTCCGTCTCGGGCACGTAGTACTCCACAGCCAGCACGTCGAAGCAGCGGTCAACGTGGTCCATGCGGCCACCGAGGGCGTAGATGCGGCCGCCAGCGCCCACCATGGCGTGGAGCACTCGGGGCTCGCTCATGGGAGCCTTGAACTCCCACTGGTCGGCCTCGGGGTCGTAGCAGTGCAGGGCCTTCTTGTCCTCCACCGAAATGCCGTAGCCGCCCGAGATGTAGAGGCGGCCCCCAGACGAGGCACCCGCGTGGCCCCACGTGCGGCGCTTCAGTGAACAGGCGTAGCCCCACTCATTGCGCCGCGGGCAGTACCTCTCAACTGAGGCCAGGCTGCCGGCCCGGTTGCGGCCACCTGTGGCGTATACCATGCCGCACAGCACGTTCAACTGGAACTGGATTCGGCTCTCCTGCATGGCCTGCAGGCGCAGCCAGCGGTTCAGGTGGGGGTCGTAGCGGTAGCAGGAGTCCACGGCACCCTCGCCACTGCGGTACTGCAGGTGCTGACCCCCGGCCACGTACACGAAGTTGTCCAGCACGGCTACGCACGTGTGGCTGCAGCCCACCTCCATCTCCGTCAGCTCACGGAAGTGACGGGACCCCGGCTCGGGCAGCTGGTACACCTTGCTGCTGACCGAGCGGTCGCTGTCGGTGTAGGGCGTGCCACCAAAGGCAACCAGCGAGGGCACATCCGAGCGCACGGCTGTGCGCGGCGACTGCATCTCATGCTGCCGGAAGGGGAGCACCTGGTAGTTGAAGGCCTCCAGCAGGTACTGGCGGCACAGCACATCCTCCACCATGATGTCTAGCGTCTGCACGCTGTCCACCAGGTCTGAGGACCGCATGAGCGGGAAGCGGATGTGGCAGAGCACGTGGCTGGCGCGCAGCCGCCGGGCGGGGTCGTGCTGCAGCCAGCGGACGGCCACACGGAACAGGTCAATCTCGGCGCAGCTCTGCAGCCGGTTGCTCTTCAGGAAGAAGACGAGGCGCTCCAGCGGCAGGTGCAGGAAGTCCTCCTCCTCGGCAATCTGCAGGAAGTGCCGGAAGGTGAAGGTGTCCACCGATTCCTTGAGCGAGGCCAGGCTGAAGGTGGTGGCCATGTGGCCAATGTTGAGGCAGGTCTCCACGCTCATGGCGGCCTTGAGGAACTCCTCACACAGCTCCACCACGGGCAGCATCTGCAGGAACACGGCTGCACCCAGCACGTCCTGCACACAGTCCAGGTCCAGTGTCACCTCGGCACTGTAGGCAAAGTCGATGATGTGCTGCAGGCCGCGGGCCGACACGCCCTTCAGCTCAATAACGTCCTGGCTCGTCTCCCTCATGCCGCCCGTGAACATAGCCCTGAAGGTCAGAAACATAGCATGTGGGCTCGGGGCAGCCAAGGGGCACTGTGGCTGCCCGAGCATGGCCTGGCCCCAGGACACTGTGAGCAGGGCACGGCCGGCCAGGGGAAAGCAGGCTGGATGCTCATTAAAGACAGGCAAAAAGGAAAAGACTTTTAATCCACCCCTAGCCATGCATCTTCCTACAAGCAGCAACTCCCCACTCCGCCCCCCTACGTGGAGCCCTGCCTGGCCTCACCCAGAAGTGTGCGGTGCTGGGGCCCAGCTGCCTCAAAGGGCGGGAACCAGGGGCTGCTCGCTGCGGGGCTGGTGCGGCTGTGCAAGAGACGACCAAACCTTGGCTTTGGCTTTGGCTCTGGGGACAGGTCTCCAGCCCCACATTAACACCCAGCCCTGGACGACCACGCCGGCGGCAAGTTCAGGAGACAAGGCAGGGACCCCCAAGGGCACTAGGCACTGTGGTTCACAGAGCCCAGCCCCTCACGTGGGCAGCTGGCTCCACGTTCCCCAGCCTGGGTCACTGTCACATGGGTTGGGGAGGGGTGAGGGTGCCCAGTCAGAGTGCCCATCAGGGGGCGGTGCTAGGGTCCCTGCCATCTCCAGAGGCTTACGTGGTCAGGAAAGCCCCCCGAGAATGGCCCAAAGGAACACCAGCCCATCGTGAGACCCGCCCCCCAGCAGCAAGTAACCCCAGCTCTGTCAGCCGTGCTATCCTGCTCTGAGAAGCAGTGCTAATGTGAGCGCTGCTGAGAGACGTAGGCCCTGGGTCACAGCTCCCCATGGCCTTTGAGGGCCCCCCACCAGGAAGAGGGGTGAGAACCCCAGTGCCTGCTCAGGGTTCATGGCAGGTTCTAGAAGATGGCGTGTGCTCCAGCTTGGGGCAAGCTGGCATTTCATAATTATAACTACCATCAGCACACGCCTGTGACAGCCGTCTGAGGGGAGAGAACTTCCCGACATTGCCCGACAGATGTCCGTCCCCTAGTCGCACACCCAGTGGGCCCAGCTCAGGCCCCAGAGGAGGGACAGCTGAGCTTGGTGCTGCCGTGCGGCCACTGACTAACAACCCCCCAACCCTCCACCGCAGTGCTCTACCAGCCCCCTGGACCCTGCCCCTTCTTGTCCCCGCGAGTCCCGTCAGCCCATCGAAGGCAGAAGCAATCACGGTGACGGTGACGGGAGGGAGCATTGCCTTTTAAGGCCTCTCCAACTGCAGTGCCAGCGCAGAGGAGCCTTTAAAGGGCATTTCTGGCTGGGCCAGCCCGCCCGTCCCCAAATCCAGAATAAAAATAGAAGCGGCGCCCCAGATGGCTTGGCTGCTCCAACTCCCCAGAATGGCCCCTCTGAGCCCGTGGGGCGGGCAGCCAGGGGGCGCACCAGGCAAGGCACCCCAGCTGCGAGGAACATGCAGCCCAAGACGGGCACCTGGGATGGCAGGTGGGAACGCTTCGGCCACCCTGGCAATGTGGGGCTGAAGAACCACCCCCAGGGCGGCACCCCAGCTCTCTCTGGTGTCAGGAGGAAGCTTGCCAGCTGGTCACTAAGGGAATGAGGGAGACTGTCCCCAGCCTGTGACAGCCCCCAGCTGATGAGAATGGCCCCCAGCCCTGCTCCGTGGGGCCCTCGCTCCGCTGCCCAGCCAGGCACAGGGAAGGAGCTTTCAGGAAAGGGCCTTTAGGGTAGAGAGACCTGTACACCCAGCAAGGCCTCACTCATCACGTGGGGCCTTGGACAGAACCTGGCGCACACAAGGGCGGCCGAGCAGGTGTCCCTCCCGTCCGTCAGCCTGAGCACAGGTGCCATGAGGGCAGAGCTCGTGCCTGTCTTATCCCTGCTAAATCCCCAAGGCCTAGAACAGCGCCTGGCACATGCAGGCATCACATAAAGCCTTAGAATGAAAACCTGACGGAGCCCTGCCACCTTCGCAGGGCAGAAGCTGCTCATCGGGCACCCACCTCTGTGCCCCAGGCATGCTCTGCTTGTCTGCTCAGTGTCCCCCACAAGTTTGAATAAGCAGCAAACCTGGAAAAACCTGCAGGCTTACTGGACTTCTCTCTAAACCCAAAGATGGGCTAACCCCAGCCATTCTCCCTCAGAGCCATCCCCGGCTAGATGCCCAGCCCTGAGATCTTCCCTCTTAGAAGGGCAGCACCCTCCACCCTGCCCCTGGGGGCCCACGCTCACCTGAAGTAGTCGCTGCAGGCGGCCAGGACCACCTTGTGCGCGTGAAAGGTCTCTTGGTTGATGGTGAGCACGACATCCAGGAGCTGGCCCTGGGCGCGGAGGGCGGCGAGGCCCTGCAGGAGGCTGGTGCTGTGGCCCGGGGCTGAGAAGGTACACTTGAGGGCCCCGTTCTTGTCGGCCATGCTGGGGGAGAGCAGAGGTGGGCAGGTGGCTCACCGGCCTCAGGGCCGTCTGGTCCCTGGGCAGGCTTGGCAGGGCTCTGAAGCTGCCCCGGGTGGAGGCAAAATTGCCAGAACCAGCCCCAGAGAAGTGGAAACCAGGCCTGGGTCCCAATGGTGTCTGCCACCTGCCCACTGACTGGCCGTGGCAGTGGATGCGCCTCTCCAGCCTCCATTTGCCGCCTGTGAAATGGGCGGGGTTTGATGCAGGACCTGCAGAGCCTCCCGCATCCCTTTTTTTTGTATTTGAGATGAGATTCACATAACATTCATCATTTTAAAGTATACAATTCAGTGGCATAAAATCCACTCACAATGTTATGCAACCATCACCTCTATCTAGTTCCAGAACATTTCAGCACTGTGAAAGAAGACCCACACCCATTACCAGTCACCCCCACAATCCCCCTCCCCCAGCCCCTGGCAACCACTAATCTGTCTCCTGTAACTATGGATTTGCCTGTTTTGATGTTTCATATAAATGGAATCATGCAACATGCGGTCTTTTGTATCTGGCTTCTTTCACTCAGCCTGATGCCTTCAAGGTTCATCCATGTTGTAGCGTGTGTCAACGCTTCATTCCTTTTTCTAGCTGAGTAATATTCCCCTGTGTGGACACACCATAATTCCTTTATCTGTTCACCCATCTATGAACCTTTGGGTTGCTTCCAACCTTCTCCTCTTTAAAAATTTATTTCATTAGCTTTCATTCTAAAATGACCTGTGCTGGGGCTTCCCTGGTGGTGCAGTGGTTAAGAATCTGCCTGCCGATGCAGGTTTGAGTCCTGGTCCGGGACGATCCGACATGCCAAGGAGCAACTAAGCCCACGTGCCACAACTGCTGAGCCCGCGCTCTAGAGCCCACGAGCCACAATACTGAAGCCCGCGCGCCTAGAGCCCGTGCTCCACAACAAGAGAAGCCACTGCAATGAGAAGCCCACGCACCGCAACAAAGAGTAGCCCCTGCTCGCCACAACTAGAGAAAGCCCGCGCACAGCCACAAAGACCCAACGCAGCCAAAAATAAATAAATAAATAATAGCAAATAAAATGTCCTGTGCCTACTGAGTGCTCGTTTTAAGGAACAGGACTCTCCATGTCACCTCACTGTCTCCTGTGCCCCAGTGAGCCATCCCCACGAGTAAGCCCCTCTTCTCTCCCCTGCAGGAGGCGGGGTGGGATTAGTTGCCAGCGCAGAGCTCCAGCACAGGTCTGAAGGAGGAACTTGAAACCTGCAGCCTCCCGGGTGGCACTAAGCCCCGGGGTTGGGGGTGCCACGGGCCAGCTTCTCACCGTGGGAGAGGGAGAGCCACCTCCAGCGGGTGCTGACCTTCAAGGTCCAGCCACTCTGACACCAGCCAGCATGGCTCTTGTGCCCTGTACCCCAGGGGAGGGCGGCCACACGACCATCAAGTCACCCTGGCCGTTTACGGAAGAATTCGGCCCTGGCTGCACTCGGTGGATGCCCAGTCGAGGGGAAACGCCTGTCAGTCCTACCTTTCAGGGACACGCTGAACAGGCTGTCCGCAGCCCCAGAGCTATAAGAGGACGCAGGAGGACTGAACCCGGGCCCAGGAAACAGGAGGTTGCGTGGGACCTTCCTGTCACCAACGTAAGGAAGCCATAAAACCAAGAATAACTGCCCTAAGATGGATTTACCTATGGGGGCAGTTAGCTGGGGATGCGACAAGTAAAACAGATTCCTGCACCTCAAAATGAGGATGCACAAGGCAAAGGTTGTCTTGGAATAAAAATAAAGTTTTGAAAAGGAGAGGGGTGGAACTAACCCAAATGCCCATCAGTGGATGAATGCATAAACAAAACGTGGTATATGAATACAACGGAATATTACTCGGTCATAAAAAAAAGAATGAAACTGATTCATGCTACAACATGGAAGAAACTGGAAGACATCAGGCTGAGTGAAAGCCGCCAGACACGAAAGGCCACGTGTTACATGATTCCATTTATATGAAACGTCCAGAAATCCACAGAGACAGAAAGTAGATTAGTGGCTGGGGGAGGGGGGGTGTGGAGTGCCCGCCTGAGGGTACAGGATTCCCTTTGGGGTGATGAAAACGTTCTGGAACTAAACAGAGACGATAGTTGCACGACACTGTAAAAGCACTAAATGTCACTGAATTATATACTTTAAAATGGTGAATTTTAGGTTATATGACTTCCACCTCAAAAACAATACAAAACTCAAGGACATCTGAGCCTTCTCAGGTCCTGGGCAAAACCCTGCCATGACCTCCAGGGCCTCACAGCATACAAGGTCCTCTGTGGCCCAGCCCCTATCACTCCCACTCGCTTCCCCTCATCCCCTACCATCCCCCAGCCCCTGTCCCCTTTGCTGTTTCATCTCGGAAAACTTTTGTAGAAATGCAGAGATAAATGAGTAGTTTAGGAGGCCCTAATACATCACTTCCTCCTCCAAACACAACAGAAGCGGGCAATGCCCATCAGCCTCCATGGGGTCAAGAGCCTTCCCAGGACTCTCTCAGCCCCCACACCCCACCCCAGGCAAAGGCCATCCTCCCCAGCCCTCTGCTCTCTCCCCATGGCCTCCGGCTCTCTGGAACTTGCTTTCCCATTCCTGGGACTGACGCCTGCCTCTGCCCACAAATGAGGGCCAGGAACGTGGGCACTGGTCTTTCCAAGAAAGCAGGAAGAGAAAGAAGGCTCCTCGACTCCTACTGCCCACCAGCTCCCAAAACACAACCAAGGGGTAAAAGAGCTGACGCCGGGCACAAGACACACAGTCGCTGCTGACGGGAGGTCCCCGGCTCGCACAGGCCGCCCCCATCAGCGGCCTTCTGCAGAGCCTAGGGAAAAGGGGTAAACCATCCAATGGGTAGAGGGGCTGCAGGGCCCTGGACACTGCCTGCAGGCCTGCGAGGTGCTCAGGGTTCCGAAGGTGTGGGGACGTGGCGGGGGGACAGGGGACGTGGCAGGGGGACAACACCTGCACTTAGCGGAAAACCATCCTGTCTCTGGGAGGCAGGAACACATGTGACTCAGAGCCCAGCGCTGTGGTCATCTGAGCTGGTGATACTGGGACGCCAGTGGTGTCGGTAGCCAGATCCTGGGTTTGTCCTGGAGGCTGGGTGTGCAGACCGTGGAGGGAGGGAAGGAAAGGGACCCAGGAGGACCCTGAGTCTCTAGCTTGGCTGAGTCGCCTCTCCCCACGAGGTGGAGGGGACGCCCACCTCACACGCCCCCCTCCTCTCCCAGGCAGGAAGCAGCCAGTGCTGCGGCATCCAGCCCATCCTTCCTGACTGGGTCACTGCTCGGATCCGAGTCTCTGCTCTTTTGGTTTCCCAAGAACCCCACCTGACCCATGTTCTGAAGATCACGAAGAGAATGTCATTGGACCCTCAGGATTCAGAAGGCCTCCAACTGTACCCACCCACTGGCCAGGGCTGCCCTCAGCCATACAGGCCCTGCCAGGACATCTCCAGGGACAGGGTGTTGCTGTGTCCTCTCGGCGACACCCTGTGACGGGCCTCTGGAGCGCCGAGCCAAAGCCACATCCCACATGAGCCTCCAAGGACCCTTGAGGTGCTCAGATCCATCCCCCCCTCCCCCCCTCTCCTCATGGGCTTTTTTGTCAGCCCCTTGTCTGTTTCTCATGGGTGGGAGGACACAGCATGAATGAGACAGAGCAGACCTGCCCTCGTCGGGTGCACAATCGGGAAATGGGGACCCGAAGTGGTCACATCATCCACAACTGGCTTCACATCGAAGCTGTGAATGTCCCGGGGGGAGGAGACAGGAGCTGGGAGCAGAGAGGTGCAGAGGCCAGAAAAAGTGGGGGTGTCCCCGGCTTCTCCTCCCAGCTCTGCCACCCCTGAGGTTAGACAGTGACGCCCAGCCTCTCCCTGGGAGCAGAGGGCTTGGCTGCATCCTGGGTGTTGGCCCTAAGGCCCGACTTCCACAAACGGCCGCCCCTGTGCAGAGCCACCTCCCCTCCCAAGACGGGCCCCCTCCTGCCTGGGGCCAGGTGCTCCACCTTCCCTGTGCAGCACAGTGGCCTGGGATCAGGGACGGCTGCTGTGACCCCTTGGAACCTCCCTCCCAGGAACAGGGTGCAGAGAAGAGGTGTGTCTCAAACCAGGGGCCGTGTTAAGATGCAGACACAGACGTAGACTTGGCCAGTCTGGGTAGCCCCGGGGATGGCACTGCTGTTCTCTGCAGATGTCACTCAGCACAGCAGGGGCTGCGGGGTGTGAGGAGGTGACACGCAGACAGCACCTGTGTGCCACTTTCATCACCAGGATCCCCTAGAGTCATCCAAGCCTGGAGCCTGGCCCTGAGCAGAGTGTCTGGAGGGTTGGGCCGGGACCCAAAGCCTGGGAGGTGAATCTTGGCCAGACCCACTCCGGAAAGACTGCCCGGGCTGCACCACGGCCCTTGCTGCTCCAGGCTCTGGCACCTGGTGTGAGGAGCAGAGGGCAGGATTCCGAGGCTGCCCTGCTATCTGCCAGCTGTGTGACTAAGGCACGTTCCCCGGTCCTCTGGGTCTTCATTTTCTCAGCTCTCAAATGGGGCAGGCAGAACTGCCCTGGTGGTCCAGTGGTTAAGACTCCACACTTCCACTGCAGGGGGCACGGGTTCGATCCCTGGTTGGGAAATAAGATCCCGCATGCTGCTCAGCGCGGCCAAAATTTTTTTAAAAGGTGGGAAGGGGCAGGGAGGAGCAGATGTCACAGGGCTGCCATGAGGCTCCCCGGCCCCCATCACCTCCTGGGAAATGAGGGACCACAGACCCCCTACTTCCCCCAGCTTCACTTTGGGCTGGCAAAGTGGGGGGCTACATCCTGCCACCAACCATACAAGCCACTCGCATGCCTTTGAATGGGGCCAAGTGCTTGGGAACTTGAAGCTTGGAACCACCCACAGAGCACCAGCCCACGGCAGGTGTCAAGTGAGCCTGGCTGGCCTCTCTGTGGACACCTCACCTCACAGATTTGGTATATTCCCCCAACCCAGCATTTGACATTTTGCTTTTAGCTGGCCTCAGTTTTTTCTTAGAAGTGCCTCTGAAAGTGTGAGGCGAGCTGGGAGGATTTCCTGTGCTTCCTCTGAGCTCTGGGGACTGGCGTGCCTATGCATGTTTTCACCAGAAGAAAGATCTCCCACCAGAGGCAACTTCATCCTGGGGCTGCTTGGTCCCTGGACATATATTTACAGTGGTCCTCCATATATAAAGAGCACCAAGAAATCAATACAAAGCCAGCAATGTCACAGAAGGATGTGGGTTGACGGTTCCTAGGAAAGGAAGCACAGCTGGCTGGAGAGACCTAAGACTCAGCCTCGCTCACGATAAGGGAAGTGTGCTTGCCAAAGGACTGGCTTCACCCCTCAGGTGGGCAGAGTCATGGGGTGGGCCATCTGGCAGCAGATGCTCTTGTCCATTCCCAGCAGGAGTGCGAAGAGGGACAACTCCCAGGCAGGCAGTTTGGTAGACCTAGAAAAATTCTAAAGGTTCACATCCTTGACCTAGCAGGTCTACTTTTGGGATTTATCTGAGATATACTCGCATGTGCAAGTTGAGAGATGTGTGAGGATATTTACCAAATACCATTTCTGGGGGCTGAAGATGGGAAACAAGCTAAACACCCTTTAAGGAGGTACAAAGGGCTGCCCTCCAGCAGAGCACGGAGGCCGTGCATACTCTGAGCGTTAAAACGCTCCTCTGCTGGAGTTAGGACACCCCGGCCCAGGAAGCCCTACAAAGCCCATAGCACTTCTGCTTACAGGGTGTGGAGCCCAAGTTGCACCAAGGGGGTAGGAAACAGCCCCTTTCTGCACGCCTCATCCTGTCCCAGGCGCTCCTCCTCGTGCCCCCAGCAAGGCTCATGGTACCTCACAAGGCTGGTTTCCTCCTCCCATCTCACCGGTGGGACAACTGTCTCTGAAGCCCCCACCGCTACCCCACACACACCTCACAGCCTCTGGGGAACTCAGGGAAGGAGGGAGGAAGCCGGCAGGGGCCAGAGTCCCCAGCCTGGACAGAGAAGCAGGCTTGGCTGGGCGGAGGTGGGCAGGAGGAAGAGGGAGGGCCAGGGCCTGGGACCGATGACTAAGGGAAGGACCCATTACTCAGGCCGGCCCAGACAGGGGGCGGCTGGCGAGGCGGGGCCCCGGGCCCCCAGGAAGGCGGCAGCGGCAGCCCTTGAGCTAGTCCGAGTCTCCAGACGGCCACCCAAGCCACGGTCACCCGCGCTGAGTCATCGGAGCCAATGCGTCAGCAGCCGGGTCAGGGCGTCTCTGGAGGCCACTCACTGCCTCCCCAGCTGCACCCTCAGCCTGGACCTGGCCTCTGACCATGTGCCCCCCACTGTCCTGACCCCAACCCCCGTGCTGTGTCTCTCTACCACTGTCATCAGGCACCCCCAGCCATGTGCAGTCCCGTGCTGAACAAGGGAAACAGCTGTTGCCTCCCTCTGGATGTCCCTGCACGGGAGCTGACAGCCAGTGGGACTAGGTGAGGTAAATGCCCACCTGTGGCAGGATCCCCACAACCTCCAGGCATCCCCAGCCTTCTGAGCCCATTGCCCATGCTGTCGCTGGATCCTTGCTGGCGCCCCCTGTGTGGGCTCCTTCCTGCCCCCCATTCTTCATGGGGTCACCCCCCAAATATACCACCCCCCAAATATCCTTGCCTCAGGGCCTGCTTCGGGGGGACCCAAGGCAGGATGGCCTAGTGAGGGACAGCCACAGGAGGTGCAGAGCCACACCAAAAGTGACAGAGCCCCGCGACAGCGGTAGGGGCTGCCTTGGGAGCAGCACTTGGCGGGGAGGGCGCTCCCCTCCTCCTGCCCTCGCCCGGCTGCTGGCCCTGGTCTCCACGGTCGGTTTCCCAAGCCCACAGGAGAGATATGAAGCCCCGGAAAGTTTTTTTCACTGGAATGTCCAAAAAAAAAAAAAAAAAGAATGGGAAAAGGCAAGACCAAGAAAGAATTTCATGGAAACATTTCTTTGGGGTTTTGTAAACTCCTTTCCCACCCCCACATGGAGCCCAAAGCTCAGGCCAGAACAGAGTCTGACGGTATTGCCCCTTTAACATACTGTTCTTACATGCAAATTCCCTCACTTCCCCTCAAAACAGAGAGCACTTCCACTTTCAAAGCCAATTTTGGTTTTATTGTCCATGTGGCTCGATGGAGCACAGCAGCGCAGTGCAGCTGGTTGGCTCACACCCCAGCTGATGCAGTACCAGGGAGCTCCAGGCCATTCCACCTTAGGGTCCTGGGTGCATCAGCAGGGAAGACGCTGCACTTGGGCTGACGAAGGGAGATAGAGACCCAGAGAGGGGGAGAGAGACCCAGAGAGAGAGAAAGAGACCCAGAGAAGGGGGACAGAGACCCAGAGAGAGGGGGACAGAGACGGGGTGGGGGGGGAGACAGAGGTTGGGGGATGGGGATGGGGCTCTCTAGCTGCAGATGGAGAAGCGCCGGCAGCCCACTGGTGACCTCCTATCCAGCCACACTGGAAGCTTCTCTGGCTTCCCCTTCCTGCCCGCCTCAGACCCTTCACAAAGCAGGCTCACTGACAGAGCACATGCTGGGCACAGCCCTTCACGAAGAACTTCATGAATCCCTGGCCAGCCCAAGAGGTCAGTGCAGCAAGTGTCCCTTTCAAGATGGAGAAACTGGACTTCCCTGGTGGTGCAGTGGTTAAGAATCCGCCTGCCAATGCAGGGGGCATGGGTTCGATTCCCTGGTCCGGGAAGATCCCACATGCCGCAGAGCAACTAAGCCTGTGCACCAGAACTACTGAGCCTGCGCTCTAGAGCCCGCGAGCCACAACTACTGAGCCCACGTGCCACAGCTACTGAAGCCCGCACGCCTAGAGCCCGTGCTCTGCAACAAGAGAAGCCACCACAATGAGAAGCCTGCACGCCACAATGAAGAGTAGCCCCTGCTCACCCCAACTAGAGAAAGGCTGCACAGCAACGATGACCCAAGGCAGCCAAAAATAAATAAATAGATTTATTTTTTTAAAAAGATGGAGAAACTGAGGCCCAGTATGGCCCCCCCCTCCATGGCTGCAGGCAGCTCCAGTACTGGCTCCTGCTTCCCGCTCTACTAGAGCCTGCTGACTCTGCCAAGGCCACTGCTCTGCCTTCCAGGCACGCAGCTCCATGGATCAAAGGTGCGTCTGAACCAAGGTCCCACATGTCCCACAAAGGCAGACACCCCAAGCCACTGTTGCTGTGGTTACCACAGTATTTCACAGCTCTGGGTACTATGCTCCCAGCCCAAAGGATGGAGTCACCATGTTTTGGCACCTGGCAGTAGCCCTTAAATGCTCCGGCTGGCCAGCAGCCCCCATGCTCACGTCAGCACGCTCTCCCCTGGGGCTGCTCACCCCAGGCCGGCTCCGCCCTCCTCACCCCCAGACAGCCGCAGCCCCACGATAAGGGGCAGCTCCTTCTGAGATGCCTGCAGTCCTCTCGCAGGGCTTGATCCCCGGGCACGCTGGGGAGCAGATGAAAGAGCAGGGCTCCAATGTGGACAAGTGTGGAACCCAGGAGCAGATGAAGGTCCTCAGAGCAGTGTCCCAGCAGGCCTGGAGGCCAAACCACTGAGAGAGACTGGGGGGCACAGAGACCCAGAGAGAGAGAGAGAAAGAAGAACATCTGGCCAGGGCTCCAGATCCCATGTGCCCCTGAGCCTGGGCTCTTTCCACAGCATCAGCTGAATTCTTTATTTCTCCCTCCTGGTCATCATACTGGTTACTTCCTACATCTTCTGCGATAATTTAAATCAGGATGCCCAGTGCCAAGGTGGATCTGCGCACCCCAAGCCAGGCCGCCAGGCAGGGACAGAGCTTCATCCACTCCTTCCCACCTGCTCTGCCTCATCCAAGAGCTGGGCCGTGGACACGTCTAGGGCCCACTGCGAGCCCACCCTGGAAGCACGTCGCCCACAGAGATGCTCTCCCTGAGCCCTGCAAAGGGGCGCCAGGCCACGGTTGCCAACCTCATCTTCAGAGCATCACCAGGCAGGGCCACCTCCCACACGTATGTCTTTGGCTCCTGCCTGTCTGTGCCTGCAGTGCAGTGACAGGGTGATGGAAGAGAGGCGGTGCTGGGTACTGGGGAGTACCGGCAGGAGGGAACCATGCAACCTGCCGGCACCCGGGACTGGTGGCTCCTGAGAACCCCCACATGACAGCCAGGGAGGTTGAGGGTCCAGAGGGTGGTAGGGAAGGCAGACAGGTTCTAGAACCCACGTCCACCTCAAAAGAACCATCATGACTCCTCCCAAGGACCCAGAGAGGTGACAGGAGCAAATTCCTAGGGGCTGGGAGTAGAGGCAGGGGTGTGCCTGGCCCCACAAGTCACCAGCCTCACAATGAGACCCCACCAGCCGTCCCCAAAGCCTGGCTGGGATCCTGAGCCTGGCGCCAGACAGCCTCACTCAGTGCTGGTTCCACTCAAGGCAAGTGGAACCACCCGGTCAGCTCCGTCATCCCGCCCTTCTGAGACAGGGACAAACCGCGTGGATTCCCCCACTCCCACAATACTCACTGGGTTACAGCCAAGAACTCTACAGGTATGGCCCACCCTCCCACAAGCAGAAGGCAACAATGACATCAAACTCCATCACTCTCCTGCCTAAGCCCCCTGTGGCTCTCCCACAGTCTTGCTCCTCAGGGGCCACGGTGAGCCCAGTGCCCCTGAAGCCCAGCTGTGACGTCTTGCCCAGGCTCTCTGCCCTCACCCCAGCCTCTGACTGGTGCCCCAGGGAGCCCAGGACGTAGGGATCTGGCCACTGCTGATGGACGAGAGGACCCTGTAGGCAGCACTTCCCCAGTCCCAGACCTGCCCAACTCCAGCAACTTCTCAAGGCTAGGAAGATGGAAGGCGGACACCCAGACCCTCCTTCCCTCATCAGCAAGCTCTCTGCCTCCACATACCCCCACCCCTCCCCATCCTGGCAAGCGAGCACCCACTCCATGCAAGACTGTGGGCCCGGGGCAGTGCCAACCTGGTTCCCAGCTCGTCTCTCAGTGGGCAGCCTGGAGAGGGGTAAACCACTATCGTCACCATCTTACAGATAGCGACATTGAGGCACAGAGAGGTTCAGGCACCCACCCAAGGCCACACAGCACGTAAGAGGCCTGGCCAGTGTCGGTCTCTCTGTAGCCCCAGGTGGATGGGCCCCCTGATCACCTCCATGATGCAGACGGGGAGACTGAGGCTGGGAGAGCTGAGACCACTCACCAGGAAGGCCAAGCCAGGAGGTGGACGTGGAGCTGGACAGTAAGTAGGGCAGGATGTGGCTCCTCAGTGGCAGCCAGGGCAAGGGTGTGGACTATCCCACTAACCCTCCAGCTGTTATGAGGGAGGTAACCCCATTCTGCCAGGTCACAGTGGGAAAGCCCCACCCAGGCCTCACACCTCTCTGACCCCAACCCAGCTCTAGTTGTCTTGCCTGCCCATCGCTCCATCTGGTAAACCATCCATCTGTTTCCAACCT
Organism: Grampus griseus; assembly: GCF_964374135.1. Classification (NCBI taxonomy): domain Eukaryota; kingdom Metazoa; phylum Chordata; class Mammalia; order Artiodactyla; family Delphinidae; genus Grampus; species Grampus griseus. Next base: position 161,364,160 of record NC_139019.1, on the reverse strand, counting down.
GTCTCCTCGAAGCTGCAACAGGAGACTCACCAAGCAGGGAAGGGTGGGTTCTGTCTCCTGCTGTGTTCCGGCACCTGGCACCATGCCCAGCACGTGCTCAGAGCTCAGTCACACTTGTTGATTAAATGGCTGGATGGCTGAGTGGGTGGGTGGATGAGTGGATGGATAGATGGGTAGATGGATGATGGATGGATGGACAATGGGTGATAGGGTAGATGAACAGATGAATAGACAGATGGGACAGATGGATGGATGGTTGGACGGAAGGATGGGTAGATGGATAGACGGACGGAAGGATGGATGGATGGATAGGATGGGTGAGGTGGCAGGTGGCTGGCTGCTAGGTGGCAGCAGTGGCTGGCGCCTGACTCCTATCTCTGCTTGTTGCAGGTATCTGCTGCATATATCTGCTCTGTTACCCCCTCCATGGAACCTCCTGGTCCAAGTCCTGGGACTAGGTATGTTATCCTTTGACTGGGCTCAACCAGGAAGCCCTCGGCAGGCTCCTCTCTGGGATGTCTGGCCTCCACACTGTACTCATGCTATTCCCCGTGTTGAAGGGCCAACTCTTTCTGCCCCCCACCTCCACCCCTCCTCCCTATGCTGCACTCTCAAGCCCACTAGCTCTTCCACGCTCCTCTATCACTTTCCCTTCCAAGCCTTCTCGAACTAGAAGGTCTCCCCCATGACCTCCTTTGCCTTCATGGACCAGCCAGGGTTCCCCACAGCCTCCGTGACCCCTCAAAGCCCAGCCAGGGCCCCAATGCCAGAGGCAGAAAGGGCTACTACTAAGCAGGTCTCAGGCTGAAGCTTCGCCTGTTTTGTTCCCACCCACTGACAAGAGGCTGATCCCAGTAAGAGCCCATCCCCCCACATTATCCCTGCTGCACTGGGCTTGGAGATGGGGCCACTTGAATGAGCAAAACCCCTTCACTCTACAAATTAGGCAAGTAGGCATATGACTGCATGGCCCCAGAACACAGCTCGGAAACCCTGTGAGAATCCAGCACTGCAAATGCCAGCATTTCAGGACCCAGCCCAGCTGCCTCCCCTGGCAGGGCAGGTATTGAGGCTCTGAAAGGGACAGTTCCACCAAATGGCATGTGCTCATGCCCAGTGGTGCCAGGCCATTTGCAGGCAGACACAGTATGGGTATGGCGCAGCAAGGACCTTCCAACAGCAGCACAAACTCAGGCATCAAGAGGGTCCTCTCACGAACATCTTCATTTTAGGGGGTGCCAACATCCCTTCCTTCTTCTGTTAAGGGCCCCTTGTTTTCCTCAGGGAATCTCCTTCACTCTCAGCCCCAGTGGTAAGGATCAGGAGACGCACCCCTGGGCTGAAAAGGGAGAATTCATAACCCAGCCTGGCCAACCAGAGCCTCCCAGGCCCGCAGCCATGCTGACTGAGCCCAGGATAGGCAGTGTGACCCATCTGACCCAACCAAAACCTTCCCTGGGACTTTTGCTGGAGCCACCAGGATGGAAACTTGCCTTCCCCCTAGGGTTGCTGGGATGATGGAGAGCAAGGTGAGGTTGCCTTGCCCAGCCAAGAGCTAAGAGACGCGAGTCACAGGTTCCAGAGGAATCATCTGAGCTCTGAATTTAATGAATATAAAAACTGGAATTCTCCCTGAACTTGTTTTTTATGTGAACGATAAACTTTAATTTTTTAACTGAAGGCAGTGAGTTGAGTTGAGTTTCTGGCTCTCGTAACCAAAAGGGGCCTTCAATGTCAGAAGCCTCTGATCTGGGGCTCGAATTCCAGACGAGCCTCTGGAAAAACCACTGTGGAGTTAATACTTCTCCAGCTACCACCTCTCCCTGCAATGCACACTGGCTTCCTACCCTGGGAATGGGGACAAGGAAACCTCACTGGTTGATCTGCAGGTGAGTGGGTGGTGACCAGACCCAGCCCGAGCCCCGCCCGCCCATAAAGAGACAGCCCAGCCATCTCCCTGTGAAAGGTCAGCAAGCTACCCATGCCCCCTACTGTGAAGGTTCAGCAACTCTAAATGCTAAAATGCTGGAAGCACGCCTAAGGCTGGAGCCGCAGGGCAGCCCAATGCCATCAGCCTTGGCAAGGAAAACACCACCCAGAGTTTCTGCAAGTGACTCACGTGGAGCATAAACATTTGTGTGTTCCCAACCTCCCTGCCTTACAGCCCACGGGCTGCCATTACCCCTTGCACAACTGAGGTGGGGAGAAAAGAGAGAGAGCAAGAGAAGCCCTCCTAGGATCGAACAGACTTCACCAAGCCAGCACACAGTTATGACTTTATAGTCCTGGAAGTTTTCCAAGTTGAGGCTGCCTCGGGGGTCTGCAGCAGGGCTCCCCTACATGACTGTTCCTTCACGGGCATTTTGGCACCACCACCCCCCAAACCCTCCCTCAGGAGAATGTCCCACTCTCAGCTACAGTCATGGAAGATTCCGGGTGATCACGTCTCCCTGCTGCTGCTTCCTCCGGCAGACTGCTTCAAATTCTAACATCCCTTTGAGAGGCGAGCTGTCCGGATATCCAGCCCAGCCCAGCCCAGCCCAGCCCAGCCCAGCCCAGCCCGCTCCTGCTAGGATCCTGTCTTTGACCCCTGTGGAATTTTGCAGTTGTGGCGTCAGAAAACGTCTTCGGCCTCGATCCTTGATCCTCGGGTGACCCCCTCTTGAGGCCTTTAAAAGCCCAAAGGTCCACCCCTCAAGATTTCCTCCAGTCTGAGCGTGTTCAATTCCGGAAGCTGCTTCCCTCATAGGAAAGGTCTGCGATTCCCCAAAGGTGCCGGTTACTTCCTCCCGAATCACAATATTTTCAGTATGCGGCGAGGTGGTCTGCGGGAAGAGCTCAGCAGCGGGGCTGCTCGGCGAGGGGTCTGAAATCACGCTGGATGCGCCCCAAAACCCACTCCGCCAAGGAATGTCAGGGAAACGCTCTCATAGCCATGGGGGATGAGTTCTGTGAATCCTGAGCAGCCCTCTCTGAAGGGAAACGGGAAAGGGGCGGGGAGGAGGAAGGGACTGGAGACTCGGGGTTAACAAGTGTTAAGAGCCCGTCTGCACAGCTGCGGAGCAGCTACCACAGGAGGAGGGCGGGTCGGCCCGGTGGGGACCCAGCGGGCCCCAGCCCCCACTTCCCCCGGCAGGCAGCTGGACAGGGAGTGCGGCTGGCCCTTTCCCCGTCTTCAACACGGCGCTAAGATCCTGTCCTTGAACTAAATGGAGCTCGTGCAAAAGGGTGCTGCTCACACTGGCTTCTCTCTAACGGGGCTGATTCACTGACAACACACCTGTGAGTCTCTGTTTCTCTACCCGGACCCTGCCATTAACAAAAATCAGAAGAAGAATAGTGACCCTTGCTTGGCTGGCCATGGAGGGCCGTTCCAGAAGCCTCCCAGTCAGGCCAGCTCCCCCTGCAAATCCATCGTAGATTGTATGTAGAATATCCGCTAGACTGTATCAGAGCCTCCACAGTGAAGCCCTGCCTGCGGGGAGCACACATTCTAGGGCACACAGATCCTTAAGAACACAGAATGGACCATGAGCCTGGGGCAGAGGACGAAGAGGGGCAGACGGGGGGAGTCATGGTGGACAGAGTGGCCAGGCCCCAAGGAGGCAACACGGGAGTTGTGCAAAGCTCTGGAACAGGTCACCCCAGCCGAGGGAGGGTGAGCCCACGAGGCCCAGGAGGGGCACCAGCCTGCTGTTGGAGATGTGGGCTGTGGAAGCCTGGGGGCCCGTAGGCGGGCAGGGCCTCGCCGTGGGGGCCAAGGGGATCATGTGGAGAAGTGAATTTTGTTCTGAGACTGTTCTGAGAGTGAGGAAGCCCCCGGCAGGTGTCAGGCAAGGGACGGCCTGGTCTGATACCTGCCTTGGGAGGGTCCCGCCAACTGGAGGTGGGGGGACAGCAGCCAGGAGGGCAAGAATCGATGGCAGCTCAGAGCCAGGATGAGGTGGAAGTGGAAGAAGGGGCCGGATGGGGATGTGGCTCAAAGGTGGAAGCAACACAATGTGCCAACAGATTAAAGGAAAAGAGAGCAAATAAGTGTGCACGTGGTGAGTGCTCTCAAGGAGGTCAGAGAGGAGAGGCAGGAATTGAACTGGGAACGACCAGGTCCTGGTTGTTAGAAGACCAGGGACCCTCGAGCAAGGACAGGCACGAGGACTTTCCAGAACAGAGGGAGGACTTTAAGCCCTCCAGGCCAGGTGTCCATGTCTGCTCCCTGTCCCCACTGTATGATCTCGGGCAGCAGAGCCTCTCAAGCCAAGTGGGGCCTCATCCTCCTGCCTGACGCGTCCTCCACCAGCACTCACTCTTTGGTCCACAGCAGAAACCTGAGAGCTGGTGACTCCCAACCTGGCTGCCACCATGGGTCAGCACGTCACACAAGTTCAACCTTGTATCTTCCCCAAACCCATGCCCACCTCACCATCTCCACGCGCCCCCCTCAGCCCAGGCCCCCTCATCTCCTGCCAGAGGGATCCTTCCAAAACACGAATTTGACCCAGGTGCCCCCTCACCCAAATCCTGCACCAGCCCCCAGTCTCCCCACTCCTCCCTCTCACCCTCTCTAGCTCCTCTCTGCCCTCCGGACCCCTAAAAAGCCAGGCTCCTCCCCCTCCAGAACCTGCACACGCCACTTGCCTGTACCCAGAAAACAGGCCACCTCCCGAGACTCCCTTCCCCCAAGCTGATGGCACTAACCTTTAGGCTCTGCTCAACCTCATTTGTAAGGAGACTCTCAGAACCTTCCGGAGAAGGCAGGAACCTCCAACTCAGCCTCGGGACATTTTATGGCAACCGTGGGGAAATGACAGCCCAACTGCTTCACATGCTGGCACATAAGTGTCCCACACAGGCAGAGCCCCTCTGTCTGGGTGTCCGGGGGCCCATATGCCCAACACCAAGCGCAGGAGCAGGCACACAGGAGGCATGTGACCATCGACAATCGCCAGGGGAAGAGAAGGGTGTCAAATGAGTCCCATCCACAAGAGGAAGGAGCTGGGGATGCCGAGAAGTCACCCTCCCTCCTCCCCCTTCTCCAGGGCCTTCAACCCTAAGTCTGAAACATGCCCCAAGACCAAAGGGCAGGAGTGCAGAGAAGCCCCACTTTTAAAGTGTCTGGGGGGGAGGCAGGCGCAAACCTCCAACCTGGCCCCTCTGAGCTCTCGCGTGAGGATCGGCAATAAAAAATAACCAGTTAAGGAAAGTGGGATGACACACTATGGCTACTCCCTAGAGATGGCGCAACGATAGCAGAGGCTAATAACGCCTTTCTACCCCGACAAGAAGGCCATCCCCGAGGGGTCACAGCTACCGGATGGAAGTGGTTCAGCTATGAGACAATCAGGCTGCACAATTCAGGGCGAAGTGTGCAGTTTTCAGAGCAATTTCACATCCTGAGCTCAAGGGACCCTACCAGTGAGAAGGTGAGGAATGGGGCACCTCACTCCCAGAGAAGGAGCTGGGCTGCGTGACCCAGCCCCCCAGAGCACCTCTGCCCAGCACTCTCTCCAGCTTACCCCAGACTCAACTGCCCCACCCCAATACTCTGCCAAGACCCACCAGCTCATGCTCTACACTCTGTTCCTAGGTGCCAGGTTCACATGGCAGCAACTGTCCTCTCAATGCTGCAGAAGCAGCTCAGACTTGACATGTTCCATTCTCCCACTGGCCCTGCCACTGTCCCTCTCATGGCCACCAAGTAATGATACTACCATCCTCCAAACTGCTCAAGCCAACAACCACAGAATGAATGCTTGTATCCTCCCAAAATTCAAACATTGAGACCTATTCCCTAATGTGATGGTATTAGAGGGCAGGGCCTTCGGGAGGTGATTAGGTCATGGGGATGGGGCCCTCATGAATGGAATTAGTGCCCTTATAAAAGAGACCCCAGAGAGCTCCCTAGACCCAACCACTATTTGAGGACTCAGCAAGGAGGCCGTGTCTATGAACCAGGAAGTGGCCTCTCCAGACACCAAATCTGTCGGCACCTTGACTTTGGACTTCTCAACCTCCAGAACTTCAAGAACTAAATTTCTGCCGTTTATAAGCCACCCAGTCTATGGTATTCTGTTATGGCAGCCCAAACAGACTAAGATACCAACTTTCTCCTCCCAACCTGCCACATTGGCTCGTTAGCAAGACCTGCCAAACACCCCATGATCCCTTCTTGGTCCATGCAGGCACAGCAGACAGAATGCTAACAGCTTCAGGACCGCAGGGCAACATTGCCACTTCCACACACACACACACACACACACACATGTGCAACATGCTGGGTGCCCTCTGAGCATACCTTCACCCTAGTTTGCTTCTTCCCAGCCACCCTGCCCAGTGGGTCCGGGGTCCCACTTCCCGGATGAAGACTAACACACAGAGGGTTGCAGATGTGCCCAAGGCATGCAACAAGCATGTGGGTCTGATGAGGTGCCTGATGTCACCAGATCTCCCAGAATTCCTAGGAGGAGCTGAGTTCCTGTCTCTGAAGGGTCAAATTCCTGTCTCTCCCTCTCAGCTGAAGAGAGGATGAGGCCAAAGGAACAAGAATCGTCTCAGAAGGCCAAATCATTGCCCAGTCTTTCACACAGGGGTTGGGGGGATGGACTCTTCCAGAGTCTCAGGGATTAGTGGAGACAATCTAGGGTGCAGCCAGAGAGGGCTTGTTAAGAAAGTTTAAACAAGCAAAGGCCACCAAGCCAGGAGCAGACGCCTCAGCTGAACTGTGCCAAACCCACTCACACTGTGTCCCAGTCACGACTTCTCAGAGAAACACCTGTGACCGGCGTGGCCCTCACCCAGATACTCCTGCCTCGCCCCACAAGAAGCAGTGTGAATCAATGAGACTGGGCCCCATCCAGACACCTTTAGGAAAGATGGGCAGTGAAGAGAGGATGCCAAAGGCCCAATGTCTGAAGAAACTTCGTGGCGAGAAGGTTCCTCCAGAACTAGGCAGGCCAGGTACCTCACAGCGATGGAATTTTAGCTGGGGAGGTGTGACTCCTGGGAGAGTTCCTCCACGCCCTCACAACACACTGTAAACCTCCTCTCTCTCCAGAAGCCTGGACCCCCTCAAGGGCCTGAGGTGGAGCTGAGAGGGGACCTGCTGCAGAACAAGTTTCTTTTGTGTGAGTGAGCCTGCAGTTAGGACCCCACCTCCCCTCAGCAAGCGCCCAGCCAAGGCAGCCATGCTCTGTCCATCCCAGAGGTTCGGCTTGGTCATTAACGACCATCTCTACTAGGCAACGGGTTTTTTGTTGATCCCTCGAGATAGGAAGGAAGGAGAATAAGCTTTTCTCTTTCTTTTTTCCCCCTTGGTTGCAGAAAAGTGAAGTTGGAACAAACAAGTTATGTAATGCTGGGGGCGGCTGGGGGAACGCAGTCCCTCCTAAGGACAGTTTTTCGAGTTGTGGAACCGTTGGAAGGGCCAAGGGGAAGACAGGAACCGCCCCCACCCCTGGCCAAATGACAAAACCCTTCATGGGACAAAAAGGCAGATGCAGGCACCACCTGGAAGGCTGGAAAACCAGACTCACAGACAGGGTCAGCCTCCCCCCATCCCTGGCAGGCCCACAAGTCTCCCCGAGAAGGCAAGGGACAGACCTGACCACCTAGAAGGGACGTCCTACCAGCCAGATTACAAGCCCTAGAGAGCTTTTCCACACTCCATTCATCCATCCCTCCCTCCCAGCCATATTTCCTTTTTTTTTTTTTTTTTGGTTGCTCCAGGTCTTAGTTGCGGCTTGTAGACTTCTTAGTTGTGGCATGCGGATTTCTTAGCTGCAGCATGCGGACTCTTAGTTGTGGCGTGCATGCAGGATCTAGTTCCCCAACAAAGGATCAAAACCGGGCCCCTGCGTTGGTACCGCAGAGTCTTACCCACTGGACCGACCACCAGGGAAGTCCCCCAGCCATATTTCTTGAACACTTCTTTCCTCTGGGCTGCCCGTGCTCCAGGCATACAAGACCAAGACTACACGAGACAGACATGCTCTCTACCTTCAAGGTACTTCCACTAATAAACACACCAAGTAGTGTTGGGTGGTGACTGCATGTTCAACATGTTCACACAACAGCCATAGGACCCAGCAATTCTGCTCCTGGTATATACCCCTAAGAACTGAACCCAGGTGTTCAGACAAAAACTTGTACATGCATGTTTATCGCAGCATTACCCAAAACAGCCAAAAGGTAGAACCAACCTAAATGTCCTTCAGCTGGTGAACGAATAAACAAAACGTGCTATGTCCACACAATGGAATGTTATGCAGCCATAAAAAGAAATGAAGTACTGACACACGTTACATTGTGGATGAACCTCGCAAACATTAATATGGAGTGAAAGGAGCCAGACACTGAAGGTCACATATGGTACGATTCTATTTATAAAACAGGTAAATTTACGGAATTCCCTGGCGGTCCAGTGGTTAAGACTCTGTGCTTCCACTGCAGGGGCATGGGTTCCATCCCTGGTCGGGGAACTAATACCTTGCATAGTCGCGTGGTGAGGCCAAAAAAAAAAAAAAGGTAAATTTATAGAGACAGAAAGTAGATGAGTAGGGACTTGCCTGGTGGTGCAGTGGTTAAGAATCCGCCTGCCAATGCAAGGGACACGGGTTCGAGCCCTGGTCTGGGAAGATCCACATGCCGCAGAGCAACTAAGCCCGTGCGCCACAACTACTGAGCCTGCGCTCTAGAGCCTGCGAGCCACAATTACTGAGCCCGCGTGTCACAGCTACTGAAGCCCACGTGCCTACAGCCAGTGCTCCGCAACAAGAGAAGCCACCGCAATGAGAAGCCTGCACACAGCAACAAAGAGTAGCCCCCGCTCACCGCCAACTAGAGAAAGCCTGCGTGCAGCAACGAAGACTCAACGCAGTCAAAAATAAATGAATTAATTTTTTAAAAAAAGACAAACCAAGTAAAAAATGGACAAAAGATTTGAAAAGACACTTTACCAAAGATCTGAATAGCCAGTGAGACCATGAAAAGATGTCCAACATCGTTAGTTATTAGGGATATGTAAAATGCAACCAAAATAAGATACCAACATACACTTAGAATGGCTAAAATTAAAGACTGGCCACGTGAAGTGTTGGCAAGGATGGGGAGCAGCTGGAACTGTTGCACATTGCTGGTACAAATGCAGTTATGGTTCAGTCACTCCAAACAACTCAGCAGTTTCCTGAAAAACCCACAGTGCAGAGGGACTTCCTTGATGGTCCAGGGGGTAAGACTGCACTCCCAATGCAAGGGGCCCGGGTTAGATCCCGGGTCGGGGAACTAGATCCCACATGCATGCCACAACTAAGAGTCTGCATACATGAGTAAGAAGTCCGTATGCTGCAGCGAAGATCCCGCGTGCCACAACGAAGACCCAGCGCAGCCAAAATAAATAAATAAATATTTTTTAAAAAAACCTATGGTGCTTGCTTCGGTAGCACATATACTAAAATTGGAACTTATCATGGCCCCGGCACAAGGATGACACTCAAGTTCGCGAAGTGTTCCATATTTTTCAATCTAACCTCAAAAAATAGGAAGCAAGGGGCTTCCCTGGTGGCACAGTGATTAAGAATCTGCCTGCCAATGCAGGGGAAACGGGTTCGAGCCCTGATCGGGGAAGATTCCACATGCCGCGGAGCAACTAAGCCTGTGCGCCACAACTACTGAGCCTGCGCTCTAGAGCCCGCGTGCCACAACTACTGAAGCCCACATGCCTAGAGCCTGTGCTCCTCAAAAAGAGCAGCCACCGCAATAAGAAGCCGGTGCACCGAATGAAGAGTAGACGCCGCTCACTGGAACTAGAGAAAGCCCGCGCACAGCAACAAAGATCCACCACAGCCAAAAATAAATAAATAAGTAAATAAATTTATTTAAAAAAATAGGAAGCAAAAGTACAAAGATTCAATGAACAATTTTTTATATTTTCTGGGATGGGGAGGCCCTACTTGTTAAGAACCTCAATTGCTAAGGTGAGGGGTTATGCTACAATGTGCTTCACTGATTTCCTCTGCCTCTTTTGCTCTGTTTTATTGCAACCCCTAAGTTGTTCATCACTCTAGTATTTGTAGAAAGGTGTTTTGTATTTTGCCACATCATGATAATAATAGTCCCGGTTTGACTGGCTGGTTTATAAGTTTAAGTACAAATAAATAAAAGATCCATTTTACCCTGAAAAAAAGAAAAAAAACTTAAACCTACACCTACCATAGGACCCAGTCATTCCACTCCTAGGTATTTACCCGAGGATGAAAGTATATGTCTACACAAAGATGCATACCCAGATGTTCACAGCAACTTTATCTGCAATTGTCAAAATGGAAACAACCCAAATGTCCATCAACCAGTAAATGGATAAACAAATTGTGTCCATCCATTTAATGGAATAGTAGGCAGCAGTGAAAAAAGAACGAACTTCTGATACTTGTGACAACACAGATGAAACTTCAAAAATATTCTGTTAAGGGACAGAAGCCAGACACAAGAAGCCACATATTATATGATTCCATTCATGTAAAATTTCTAAAAAGACGAAACTACAGAGAGCGAAAGCAGATCAGAGTGTGCCTGAGGCCAGGGGTGGGAGAAGGGTTGACTGCAACGGGCTTGAAGGAATTCATTGTGGTAATGGACGCATTCTGAAAACCTGGATTGTGTTAATGGGTACATAACTCTATAAATTTATTAAAACTCAGTGAGGAGACTTCCCTGGTGGTCCAGTGGTTAAGACTCCATGCTCCCAATGCAGGGGGCAATCCCTGGTCAGGGAACTAGATCCTGCATGCCGCAAAACCCCACATGCTGCAACTAAAAGATCCCTCATGCGGCAACGAAGATCCTGTGTGCCGCAACTAAGACCCGCTGCAGCCAAAAAAACAAAAAACTCCAAAAAACTCAGTGAACTGTTCAGCTAAAATGAGTGAACTGTAGAGCATGTAACGAATTATACCTCATTCTTGCCCCAGGTTATCCCTAGCCAGGGCTCAAAGCAGGGACTAGGATTCACTGTCCCTTACATGCCACCTCCTACCAGTCACCAAATCCTGTCCACTCTACCCCCTGCATGTCTTCCCAAATCCCCTGATCTCTCTTTGCTCCCCACTACAGGCCTCCAAAGCCCAACTCATGCACCCGGACCCTCAGGCTTTTCTGAGGCACACGAGTATTAACCATTTCATCATTTATCACACTGACGGAAATTATTTGCTCCCATAAGCTCACCAGCAAGAAAAAGTCCGAATTTCTTCCTTGGTCACCGAGGGTAGCAGACTGTCCTGGGGGACTGGGATGAGAAGGTCTAGATTACTCTGGCCTTGTGCAATGGGAAGAGGGAGGGAGGTCTTACATCCTAAGATCCCCCCTTTCCGTCTGAGAATCCAGAACAATGCATAAAAATACCTTCAATTGCTATGCCAATTCTGCGGTTCAAACAACCAGTCTCAGGACTTGTCCAAAGAGAAAGGGGGCCTCTCTCAGACCAAAAGGGGTGAATTCTTCCACCATGATCTGAGGGCAAGACCATGCTTCAAGTTCTTTTCCCTGGGGGTGAATGGGATTTATAACCCATGGGGCTTGGAGGGAGGAGCCACAAGGTCGGACCCTTCTCATGTATTTTTTAAACCTTCAGCGCTCTCTCACCATCTTCAGGCTTCCCAAGACCCATTCTAACCCCCCAGGACCCCTGGGACCCCAAGACCTCTCCCTGCCGATCAGGACTCACTGGGACCCCCAGGGCCCCTCAGCTCCCTCTCTCAGGTTCTCCCTGGTCCCTCAGGCCTCTTTCAGGCCCTTGGGTTCGCTTGAGCCTCCTACTCCCAACCTTCTACAGTTCTCACTCCTCCCAGGTCCCCTCAGCATGTCCTCAGGACCACCTTTAGGAACCTTAGGGTCCTTCAGCACCCTCCAAGAAGCCGTGGGCCTCAGCCCTCCAAATTCCCCTCAGCCCCTCCTCAGAGTCGCCCAGACAGCCTCAACAACCTCAAGACTTCCTATAGCCCCTGCTCAGGACCTCCCTGCCTCCCAGACCCCTTGGCATCCCCAGTTCCCCCATGGCCACATCACAGTCAGGAGCCCCTGGGTTTCCTTTCAGATCTCCACACCCCTCAAAGCCCTCTCAGGCCCCTAGGGCCGCATGCAGACGCCTGGAGGCCCTGGGGCCCCCAATCCGCCTTCGGATGACCCGTGAACAGCCCTCAGTCCCCTCAGTACTCCATAGCACCTAAAGTCCGCAGCCCCCGTAAAAATCCTCGAGCCTGCCCAGGCCACTCCTCCAGGACTCCCCTTAGGTCACTCCAGCCCCGGGGCAGGTGCAGGCCCACCCTGTGGGCTGGTTCTCACCTGTTAGGGCGCTCGGGGCCCGGGCCCGCGCGGAAGCCGCCGCCACCAGCGCCACCACTGCCACCGGACGCCGCCATCTTCTCGCCGCCGCCACCGCGCGTGCTAGTGACGGGAACCGCGCGCGCCAGCCCGGGAGACTAAGTCTCGGGGGGTGGGGCGGGGCCTGCTCTGCGGAGGGGCGGGGCCCTAGGCGAGGGGCGGGGCCGGGTCTGAGGAGGAAGCGGGTCCTGGGCTGCGAGGGAGCGGGGTCTGCGGATGCGCGGGGGAGGGCAAAGGCAAGTGCCGGTTCTGCGGGAGGAGGGGGGGTGGGGCCTGGGGAGAGGGGCGGAGTCTGGGACGAGGCACGGTCGTGGGTCTGAGGAGGGACAGGAGACTGGTGGGACAGGGACAAGGGGCGGGGGGGCATAGTCTACGGAGGGACGTGGCCCGAGTAAGGGGAGGGACCTGTCTGGGAGAGACTGGGCAAAGGAAACCTGTGCGTGTGGGGGCGTGGCCTGGGGGGGCGAGGAATGAGGCGAGGGTGAGACGCAGCTAGGAGTAGGGGCAGCCCGACCGTTTAGTGCTGCACTTCAGGAGCGGGGTTGGCTGTGGGAAAGGGGAGCGGCGGAGCCGAGCCGAGATGAGAGGAAGGACATGGAGAAACTGGTCGAAGAAATCTGAGAAACCCCCCTCTCTCCTTCCAGGGTCACTCCCTCGCCAAGACCTCCCTCAGACTCAGGAACTCACCTGGTGCCCAGGCCTCAGACTTCCAACCCATCTTTGGGTCCCAGCCCTCCCCCATCTTCCCAGAGCCTCCTCTCTCCCATCCAAGAACCTCCACCTTCAGATTCCAACATCTGCCCTCAGATCCCCAAACCTCCTGCTTCACCCTCAGTTGTGGTTCCCATACCCCCAAACCCCTGCCCTCAAGTTATCTCCCCCATCCTCTGCTCAAATCCCAACTCCACTCCCCCAAATCCTTGCCCACAGACCCTTCAAACCCACACTTACACCCCCAAAGTCCATTCCACCAGACCCAACCCCCTGGACATCCCAGCTCCAGTGCCGCAAACACCCCTGTCTTCAGCCAGGGCGCGAAGTCCTGCATCTGTTTCCCTTTGTTCTTCCTTCTTGCCTCCCTTTCCTCTCCTCCCTTCTGGACCCCATGGAGCCCAGAGCCAAGAAGGTAAAGTTTCCAGAGCCTTTGAGACCACCCCCCACCCCACCCCCAACCCACTGAACGCCTAGAATCTTCACCCTGGAAGGGTCCAAGCTTCCAGGATTTTCTCTCCAGCCTTGAACCCATTTATTCTTTCACCTTCTGAGTTGGAAAACCCTCCCTTGTGCAGCCTCAGACAGGGTCCAAGGGTCCAAATGGGGCTCAGAGCCTTCCTGCAGTCAGCGCTGGGGAAAGGGGCTGGACATGGGGCTGGAGGGCCCAGAGGAGGAAGCAAGGGGCCTCCCTGGGTGGGCTCCTTCAGGTAGAACCAGACGCAACTGATCCATCTCCAGCAGAGGGTCGGGTACACAGTAGGTACTCAATCATTTGTGTAAAATGCTCAGGACACTGGAAGTTGATAGATACTAGGTGCTGAAGGGCCCTGCTAACTCCTCCAGCACACAATATGCGCTCGATAAGTATTGAATGTGTGAGAGCATGAGCAGCTCACATTCCGGCTAGCTCTGCACACATCCCCTCACCTGCCTGTAGTCTGCCTGCCACTTGAGCCTTTGTTCCGGATGAACCACATGCAGGCATCAAACCCCGCTCAGCAGAGACCTTCAGCTCGCACGCCCGACACATACAGCTGTAGGCAATGGCATCCATGTGCACCCACACTTCATAAACACACAGATTTGACCCACATGTCAGACACATAGTCAAAGATAAGCAAGAAGAGGTTCACTGGGCCCCTGGCTGCGTGTTTACAGGTAGCACACTGCAGACGCATGGTCTGTGGACACACTAGTTACTTCAAGATCACATAGCACAGGAAAGCCAGTGCAAAGGCCCTGAGGTAGCATGCCTGCAGTGTTGCCTAGTGGGGGAAAGTGAGGGAGAGGGAGAGGGAAGGAGAAGATGAGGTGGGCAGCCATGAGGGGTGGTCTAGGTCATGGAGGGCTTGTGGACCACTGTGGAGGCATTTTCCCTGTGTGAAATGGGCGGGGGGCTAGTGAGCAGAGGGAGTATAACCAACACTGACAGTTGGAGGCAATATCTTGACTTAGAGACATTACTTAGGAGGTAAGATTTCCTGGCCAAAAGATGGTGCTCATCCCATGGTGGTGGCCAGGGAGGAATGGGAGGCGATCCTTGCCAGGATGTACTTTGCAGGTGGAGCCAACAGGTGATACAGCAGATGGGATGTCGGGGGGCAGGCAGAGCGAGGCCAGGGATCCCCCCCAGGGTTCTTGGCCTGAGCCCAATGGGCTGCAGTACCTGGAATGCATCACGGGCAGGTGGGGACAGAGAGGACCCAGGAAGGTTACTGCACACAGTCATCCAATAATGATGACCCACGGTCTGGCAGAGCGCACAGGCAGGGACATGGCAGACAGCGTCTGCAGGCCTGGCCACCATCTGGCCCACAGCTGGCACAGCTCTCCCAGAGGCAAAGGCCTCACCACCTGCTCCCCGCTCCAGACCAGCTGTGGGACTCACGGCCCCAGGTTGGAGCTGGGAGGCCTCCTTATAACCTCCAGGTGTTACAGAGGAGGAAATTGAGGCCTGGGGGATAGGAGATGCCTTGCTTTCCTACATCCTCACCCTGGGGCCTCATCCACCCTGTCTGCCCTTCACCACTGAGTGGCCTCAGAGCAAGCTGCTGACACTCGGGCGCCTCCTTCTGCTTCTCTATAAACTAGAGAGGTCACCTTCAAATAAATTCTCACAATCTTTGCTATTACCCTTAGTTGCGCATCAACTTCTTATGAGCCTCGAGGCCTTGAGTGGGTTGCTCCAGCTCTACACGTCAGTTTTCCCATCTTCAAAATGTCCTTGTGGGACAGAGCAGAAGCCCGGATAAAATAAACAATGTACAGGGCTCAGGGCCACTCAGGTAGTAGATCCTAACTCCATGCCAGCGGTGGGCATCTCCCCTCTCCCACACTCACTCTTCGACCCTCAGCCCTGCTTGATTTTTCTATCTAACAAACTCTGCATTTTAGGTTTCCTTGTTTTAAAATGGAGATATAATTCCCATGCCGTAAAATTCACTATTGTAAAGTGTACAATTCAATGGCATTCAGTGCATTCATGATGTCATGCAATCAGCACCTCTATCTAGTTCCAAAACATTTCCATCACCCCAAAAGGAAACCCCATCCCCGTTAGCTGTCACTCTCTGTTCCCACTCCCTCAGCCCCTGGCGATCACTAATCTGTGTCCTGTCCCTATGGATTTACCTATTCTGAACATTTCATATAAATGGAATGACATGTATCCTCCTGGGTCTGGCTTGTTTTATTTTATTCAGCATAATGCTTTTGAGGTTCATCCACATTGTAGCATGTGTCAGTGCTTCATTTCTTTTTATGACTGGGTAATATGCCATAGTATGGGGATTTCCCTGGCAGTCCAGTGGTTAAGACACTGCAATTCCACTACAGGGGGTGTGGGTTCGATCCCTGATCGGGGAACTAAGATCCCACATGCTGTGCGGCATGGCCAAAAAAAAAAAAATTCCACAGTATGGATGGACCACGTTTTGTTTATTCATTCATCCACTGATGGACATTTGGGTTGTTCCTCTCTTGGTGATTGTGACTAGTGTTGCTGTGAACATGCGTATACAAGCATCTGTCAGAGTCCCTGTGTTCACTTTTGGGGGTGCACATACCTAGGAGTGGAATTGCTGGATCACAGGTTAGCTCTATGAGGAATTTTTTGAGGAACTGTCTTGCATTTTCTTTTCTTTTCTTTTCTTGTTTTTTGGCCTCATGGCGTGCGTCGCTTGCAGGATCTTAGTTCCCCAGTCAGGGATTGAACCCGGGCCCTCAGCAGTGAAAGCGCAGAGTCCTAACCACTGGACCACCCGGGAATTCCCTGCATTTTCTTTTCTTCCTTATCCTCTGTCATCTCCTCAAGGGATGGGGACTCTGTTTTCTTCCTAGCCACTCCACAGAGCCCTGGGCAGCACCCAGAATGTTAAGTAAATACACGATGCATGAACAAATCAATGTGACTATTGGCTGAACAAGAACTCTTAGGTTCTCTGGGTTCTCAATTTCCATATATGTGAAATGCGAATGGACTCAATCCTTCCCTTGGTAAGAATTAGTCCTGGGCTTCCCTGGTGGAGCAGTGGTTAAGAATCCACCTGCCAATGCAGGGGACACGGGTTCGAGCCCACGTCCAGGAAGATCCCACATGCCGCGGAGCAGCTAGGCCCATGGGCCACAACTACTAAGCCTGCACTCTAGAGCCCGCAAACCACAACTACTGAGCCCACACGCCACAACTACTGAAGCCCATATGCCTAGAGCCTGTGTTCCGCAATGAGAAGCCACCACCATGAGAAGCCCACGCACTGCAACAAAGAGTAGCCCCTGCTTGCCGCAACTAAAGAAAGACTGTGCACAGCAACGAAGACCCAACGCGGCCAAAAATAAAATAAATTTAAAAAAAAAAAGAAGGAAAAGAATTAGTCCCCCTTTCTCCAAAAAGGCTGTGAGCCTGACACTCAGATGCCCACGGTGTAAGCACCATGGTTTGCTAACTCGCCCCAAGCAAACAGTCACCAATTCTGCATTTCTTCCTCCCACTGCTGCCTCCACAGATGCTCAATGGCCAGAACCTGAACAGCAGAGAAGGTCAAGTGCAGAGATGGGGAGGGGCTCCTGCAGTTACACAGCAATGGCTTTGGGCTCTGCGCCTTAAGGAGTGGGCCGTCTGGGAGGCTGAGACAGAGACAGCTCTGGGGAGCCCCACCTCAGTTGGAGCACTGGGGGCAGACGCCAGTCCACAGCCAGGCAGGGCCAGGACTGCTGCTTAGAGGTGAGCCAACCCCAGGGAACCTCATGCAGGGTGGGCAAAGGAGGCCCCAGTAACTGATCCCTAGTGGAAGTGGGCTCTGGGCGAGGGGAGGAATCCCAGCTTCCTCCGTTGTTACTATTAATAACATAGTAGCCACTATGGGCCAAGTGTTGTGACATGTCCTCCCAGAAGCTTCTTCCTATGAGCCAGGGGTCCTGGTAGCTCCCCAGGACCAAAGTCACATGTGAGTGTCCGGCAGAGCCCAGCCTCAAGCCAGATCCAAATCTCACCTCGTTTCAAATCTACACTCTTCACAGCTGACTCATCCCCTCTCAGCCTCAGTTTTCTCATCTTTAAAATTGGCGTACACCCAAGGGACGTGAAATCGGGTGTTTAAACAAATACACATGCACACATGTTCACAGCAGCATTAGTCACGACCGCCAAAAGGAGGAAACAGCCCAAGTGTCCATCAAGTGACAAATGGATAAGCAAAATGTGGTCCATTCATACAATGGACTATTACTCAGCCATGAGAAGGAATGAAGCTCTGACACATGCTATAACGTGGAAGAACCTAGAAAATATGCCGAGTGAAAGAAGCCAGACACAAAAGGTCACCTTTTGTATGATTCCATTTATATGAAATGTCCAAAACAGGCCAATCCTTAGAGACAGAAAGCAGACTGGTGGTTGCCAGGGGCTGGGGGAGGGGGGTGGGGAGTGGCTGCTAATGGGAACAGGGCTTCTTTTCGGGAAAAATGGAAATGTTCTGAACTAAACAGAGGTGATGGTTGCACAATATCGTGAATGTACTAAATGTCACTGAATTGTTCACTTTAAAATAGTTAATTTTAGGGAGTTCCCTGGTTGCCTAGTGGTTAGGATCTGGTGCTTCACTGCCAAGGGCCTGGGTTCAATCCCTGGACGGGGAACTGATACCCCTCAAGCTGCGCAGCAAGGCAAAAAAAAGGTTAATTTTGCATTATGTGAATCTCACTTCAGTGGGAAAAAAAAGGGGAGGGGCATAGAGACCACTTCCTTCCAGGATTGTGAGCGGGGCTCAGTGACAAATAAACATAGTTGCCCTTTATCTTGCTCTCTCGCTGTCACCCCAGCCGGCCTCACTGCAGCGCCCCCTTGAAGTCAGATCTGCATCGGGTCCACCTTCTCTAACTTTACCTGCCGTCTAGAACGTTTCCTGCCTGGGTCACCCTCCCGGGCCACCACCATAGCTATACCTCCTAAGATCATACTGGGTACTCGGTGACCTCCAGACTTTGACCCTCATCCTCACAACAACCTTGCGAAGTGGGGAAAGTGAGACTCAGAGAGTGGAAGCATCCTGCCAAGGCTCAGGAGCAGGAAATGGAGCCCCCAATCTCCGACTCCGAGGCTATGCCCTCTCCAGCACCCCATGCTGACTCCCTCTCCTCCTTTTCTTCAGGCATTCAATGAGCACTTATTGACAGCTTCCTATGCCCCAGACCCTGTGACGGGCACGGAGTACATGCTCCAGACAAGGCTGAGACAGCCCTACCCCCAGGAGAACAGTCTCGCTGAAAAGAAATTGAACAAACACCCTCACTGTACTGGGTTGAATGGTGTCCCCCCAAAGACATGTCCACCTGGAACCTCGAAATATGACCTTTTTTGGGATAAGGGTCTTTGCAGATATAATTAAGGTAAGGATCTCGAGATGAGATTATCCTGGATTGGGTGAGGGAGCTAAATCCAATGACTT
This sequence comes from Grampus griseus, assembly GCF_964374135.1. Classification (NCBI taxonomy): domain Eukaryota; kingdom Metazoa; phylum Chordata; class Mammalia; order Artiodactyla; family Delphinidae; genus Grampus; species Grampus griseus. Next base: position 161,345,129 of record NC_139019.1, on the reverse strand, counting down.
GTGTCCCTAGAAGAAGAGGTAAATCCAAACAGAGGGAAGGCCATGTGAAGATAGAGGCAGAGATTGGAGGGATGTGGCCACAAGCCAAGGAATGCCTGGAGCCACCAGAAGTTGGACGAGGCAGGGAAGGATCCTCCTCTAGAGCCTCCAGAGGGAGCACAGCTGCCGACACTTTGATTTCAGACTTCTGGCACGGCAGAAGGGCTGGTCAGTGTGGTCTCGTGCACCCTCTCATGTTCTTCAAACCCACCACAGGTCTCTTCCTCCAGGAAGCCTTCCTGGCTGCTCAGCAGAGACCCCATTTCCCCTCTGCCTAGTCTGGCTGCCTAGCCTGTGTCCAGATTGGGGCCTTGCCATGTTTCCAGCCTCTTGAATCCAGCACTGACTGGCAGCAAATCTGTCGGTGAATGAATAATATTTTCTTGTGCTGGCTCTGCTCTGGCTTTCCTTCGTTGCTTCCAGCCTTGCAGCTCTCTTGGGCCTCCCAGTGTCCGCACTATCACCCCAGAACCCAGCCCCCACTGGCTTCTCCTACAGGGGGAGAGGGTCCCCAGCCCGAGCTCCCTGTGTGTGACTTCTTCTAGGGAAGAGCAGAAAAACCCAACATTGAAGACAGATGGAGCCGAGTTTGCACCTTCTCTGCAATTTTTTTTTTAAGTTACCATTTACAGAGTGTTTTCAATGCCCAGAACTGTGCATTCTCATGTATTCTCACCACACCTCTGAACGGTTATTAGTGTCCCCATTTTAGAGATGGAAACGTGATGGCTCTTACGCTCATCTGGTGGGAATGTCAACTGGTACAACCACTTGGGACAGCCGTTTGGCAATATTTGCTAAAAGGGAGTATTTGTACACTCTGTGGCCTAGCAATTCCAGCCTTGGGCATTTTACGAGTGTCCTGGGGCTGCCACAACAAATGACCACAAACGGATGGTTTAAAACAGAAATTTACTCTCTCACAGTTCAAGAGGCCAGAAGTCCAAAATCAAGAGGTTGGCAGGGTTGGTTCCTTCTGAGGGCTCCGAGGGAGAATCACGCCTCTCTCCCAGCTTCTGGTGTTGTCTGCCATTTTTGTCATCCCTTGACTTGCAGCTATACCACTCCAATCTCTGCCTCTATCTTCACATGGCCTTCTTCTTGTGTCTCTCTGCATATTCATTTCTGTCCCTAACCAAGACACTCTCACTGGATTTGGGGCCCACCTTAATCCAGTTTGATCTGGATTCTTAGCTAAATTCCATCTGCAAAGACCCTATTTCCAAACAAGGTCACATTCTGAGGTTCCAGGTAGACATGAATTGGGGGGGATTTGGGGCACCACTCAACCCACTACAGGTATTCCTCCAACAGAAAGGAGGACAGGGATTCACCAAAATATGTAAACATAAATGGTCATAGCAGCCCCAAACTGGAAACAGCCCAAAGGTTCATCAACAGGTTGATGGATAAACAGACAACGACATGGTCAGTGGTGGAATACTATGCAACAAGGAAAAAGAATGACCCACTACTACATGTATCCCACAAGGGATCTCACCAATGCTAAGCAAAAGAAACAAAAAGGACACGTGTTGTGATTCCATTTACTTGAAATTCACAAACAGGCCACACTAAACTGTGGTGACAGAGGTTGGGCCAGGGGGCCACCTGGTGGGGATCATCAGGGAGGCAAATCAGTGACCACAAAGGGACACGGGGCCTTGGGGTGATGGAAATGTCCTATATCTTGATTATGGGGCAACAGGGGGGATTACATTTGGCAAAATTCATTGAGCACTTAACATGGTTGTATTATTAAATGTAAAGTTTGCCTCATTAAAGCTGATTTATTAAACAAAAACAGGGAGTTCCCTGGTGGCCTAGTAGTTAAGATTCCGGTGCGTTCACTGCCGTGGCCCAGGTTCAATCCTTGGTAGGGGAACTGAGATCCTGCAAGCTGCATGGCGTGGCAAAAAAACAAAAACAAAACAAAACAAAAAAACAGGTCGGAGCTTCCCTGGTGCACAGTGGTTGGGAATCCGCCTGCCAGTGCAGGGGACATGGGTTCGAGCCCTGGTCTGGGAAGATCCTACATGCCGCGGAGCAGCTAAGCCTGTGTGCCACAACTACTGAGCCTGCGCTCTGGAGCCCGCGTGCCACAACTACTGAAGCCCGTGCATCTAGAGCCCGTGCTCCGCAACAAGAAAAGCCACCGCAATGGGAAGTCAGTGTACCACAACGAAGACTAGCCCCGGCTCGCCGCAACTAGAGAAAGCCCGTGCGCAGCAAGGAAGACCCAATGCAGCCAAAAATAAATGAATTAATTAATTAATTTAAAAAAAAAGCAGGTCAGATGGAGCCAAGGGGACAGAGGTCAGATGTGGGGCTGCCTGTGGGAAGTGACTGGAAGCGGGCACAAGGAAGCCCCTGGGGGCTGGTGTGTACTCTGTATTTGGGTCACAGGAGTGTTACCATTCATTGGGCTGCACAGTAAAAATGGGTGCACCTTGCTGTTTGTAAGTTACATCAGATTGAAAAGAGAAAACCTGGGGCTCAGAGAGGTAAGTAACTCACCCAAGGTTCCCTTGGAGCTCTCACCACCTCCTGGAGCTCATCACCACCTCCTGGTCTCATCACCCCCTCTCTCCATTCAATCAACAAGCACTTATTATGCACCTAGGGATTCAACTGTAAGCACACGAGACCCGATCCCCGTCCTTCATGTTCCAGAATATTCTGGAATGTATATTCTAATGGGAAGGACAAACCTGAGACATACAAACCAATCAATGGCCAAGATCTTTCCAGATGTGATCATTGCCATGAAGGCAATGGGCTGAGAGTGACCGAGCGGGGAAGGACTGCTTTAACCAGGAGGTTGGGGAGAGCCTCTTTGAGGAGGTGATGTCCCAGCTTTAATAAAGCAGGAGACAGAATGTTCTAGGGTGTTCTGGGACATTCCAGAACATTGTGGAAGGGCCCAGAATGTTCCAGAATATTCCAGGTGGAGGTACTGTGTATGGATCAAGCCAGGTGCCTGAAAGAGCCTGAGGAACAGAGGTGAGACCACATTGGCTGGGTTGACATGGGCAAGGCTTGGAGCTAGGAGGGAGCGTGTTGACAAAGATGTATTGACAGCAGCCTCCTCAATGTGTGGGACACAGCTGTGACCGAGACTGCTACAGTGTCGCATCATTTATTAAACCAATCATCACACAAGCAAAGAAACCATAACTTAATTGTCAACATGATAGAGGCTTGAGCTGGAGCGTAGTGAGTTAGGGGGGCTGGGCTGAGTCACGAGTTCAAGGAGAGACATTCGGGCTGAAAAGTTGGCTAGGAAGAGATCAGAGTCTTCCAGCCAGAGGGAACAGACTGTGTGGGGACTGTTGGAGCCACAGGAACCTGGTGGGACTGGGTGTGAAGGGGGTGGTGGGCAGCATCACGTGACACAGGACCCCTGGAGACTTCAGTTTCCCTGTTGGGCTCACACTTGGCCCCAAGCAGGGACTTAAGCAATCCTCAGCTGGGATCTGACTTAAGCAATCCTCAGCTGGGATCTGGCCTGCACCTGCCCCCCTCACAGAAGAGAAAGACATGAGTCCCCATTCTTCCCTCCAAGATCTTGCAGAGTGTCTCCAGGGACGCCTCCCTCCCTCCCTTCCCACCCCTAGGCCCAGAACTCAGGCCTGTCGCCAGGGAACCAGGACTGCAGGTTGCCATGGCAACCCTCACTACCCAGACACATGGGCGCTCCTGCTTGTTGCCATGACACCAGCCACCCACCCACCTTCCACCAGGCCTGCACTGGGGTACGAGAGGAAGGCGGAGGGAGCGGCAGAGAGGGTGGCATCCCAGATGCCTTGCGGAGCTGGGGGGAGGGCTGGGGACAGACGAGGAAACTGAGGCTCAGAGAGCTGCAGCAAGTCAGGACTTATCTGTGGGTAAGCTCTGTGGACACCTGCCCCTGGGAGGAGCCTCTGATAGAGGTGAAGGGCTCCCTCTCTCCTAAGACTCCAGAAGAGTTTTCACTTGGCACTTGAGGCCCCTTCTCCAGTGAAGCCCTCAGAACGGCAGGTTATGTGAGTAGGTATTACTTTTCTCTGAATGTACACACACACCTTCAACACGCATACCCGTGCACCTGGGACACCCTCCCTTCTCCCCGGATTCTACCCATCCTTCAAAGCCCAGTTCAGCTGCCACCTCTTTCAGGCAGCCATCAGTCACCACCAGCTTGGAAGGGAATCCTCTCTCACCTCCACACATCTACAGGGCTCACAGTTTCTACCCGCACCAAATGGCGTTACGCATTCCACAACTATGAGGGATCCGATCTGGGCCCAACCCTGGGCTGTTCACCGGGGTTTCAAGAACTAATGCACTAGGGACTTCCCTAGTGGCGCAGTGGTTAAGAATCTGCCTACCAATGCAAGGGACGCAGGTTCGAGCCCTGGTCCGGGAATATCCCACATGCCGCAGAGCAGCTATGCCCGTGCGCCACAACTGCTGAGCCTGCACTCTGGAGCCCACGAGCCACAACTACTGAGATTGGGTGCCACGCTACTGAAGCCCACGTGCCTAGAGCCACCGCAATGAGAAGCCCACGCACCGCAACCAAGAGTAGCCCCCGCTCGCCGCAACTAGAGAAAGCCCGTGCGCAGCAATGAAGACCCAATGCAGCCAAAAATAAATTAATTAATAAATTAAAAAAAATAATTAATGCACTAGGGAATTCCCCAGTGATCCTGTGGTTAGGACTTCATGCTCTCACTGCCAGGGACCCTGGTTCAATCCCTGGTCCGGGACCTAAGATCCTGTAAGCCATGAAGCAAGGCCAAAAAAAAAAAAAAAAAAAAAAAAGATTTAATGCACGAGACACACAGCAGCATACAAACAAAGCTCTCTGCCCTTGCAACTCAGTCTTGAGAGAGGGGAGGGAGGACAAAGAGACTGGGATCAGTCACAACTTTTCAGTTCCAAGGAACCCAACACAAACTGGCTTAAGCCAAAAAATCAAGGACAAGATGGCTTCAGGCACAGCCTGATCCAGGACTTCCAGCAAAGGCATGAAGATACTGTCTCTTTCCATCCCTCTAGCTTCGGACTGACATTCTCCCAGCTCAACAACCCCACTTAACAGGGCATGTCTCTCTCCCAATAAATCCCACCAATACCAGAGGAAGCTTGGGTCATGCTGCTCAACTTCCCCTGAGCCACATAGCTTTGATCAAACCAAACCAGAGTTCTGTTAGAGAGCAAGATGAGGGTGACAAGGTGACAGGTAGATTCCTACCAAGTCTATGATGGTGTCCTGAGCAGAGGGAGCAACTATAGCAAAGGTCTGGAGGCTGGAACATTGATGTCCCTTATGTCTTCAGACTAAAAGTTTGGAGGAACATAAGAGGTGGTGGCTGCCAGCTTGGTGAGGATTAAAAGCCCTTAAAAGGTAAGCAGAGGAGGTACTTCCCTGGTGGTCCAGTAGGTAAGACTCGCGTGCATGCCGCAACTAAGAGTTCACATGCCACAACAAAAACAAAAAAAATCCCGCATGCCACAAGTTAAAAAAAAAAAAAAAGAAAAGGTAAGCAGAAGAAATTAGGTGGTGTCCGAGGGCAACAGGGAGCTTGTAGGAGAGGGACAAGGTCAGACTTGTGTAGAGAATGGATGTGACTAGGTGAGGCTGCTTCTGGGGTCTGAGAGGGAAACAGGGAGACACCCAAGCAAAAATAATTACTGGTCACCTGCTCCACGTCAGTTCACATGTGAGATCCTAGGGAGCGGCCTTCCTGGAGCTCATAAAATTATGTTAAACGAGGCTGACATTGAAGCAAATAATTCTTAATCGACTGTAAATGTGGTAAGCACAGGGAAGACGAACGGGGAGCTGAACATGGGTATAACAGGGGATGCTGGCCGAGTCTGGGGTGGTGGGGATGTCTTTGGTTGAGGATGAGCCCTTTTTGTTGAGAACTTTGGTAGAACAGGGCTTCCAGGGTGTTGCTGGCAGAGGGAGATGCAAGTGTAAAGGCCCTGGGGCTGGAAGAAACAAGGTAGGTTCGAGGGATCCAGAAAGAACCCATGTCAGCAAGGGACAAAGCCTCTGTAGAAGTGGTTGGAGATGCTAATTGGGCCAAGTCATGGGGGTCCTTGTTGGTTCATGTGGATATTTGGGCTCCTCATGGCAGCACTAGACCCCAGAATTAGGGTAATCATTTAAATAGATGATGGTGATCATTGCACAACATTGCAGATGTACCTAATGCCCCTGAATTGTACTCTTAAAAACTGGCTAAAATGGCAAATTTTATGTGATGCATATCTTTTACCACCACGAAAAAATAGAGGAAAAACCTTAAATGTACATCAACTCAAACTAAAGAACCAGGAAACAGTCCTTGAGTCGCACTAGCCAGGGCTGTGCAACACCATGTGGCTGCGGGTGGCGCAGAAAGAACGTTTCCGTCATCACACAATGTTCTGCTGGGCAGCGCTGGCCTGCCATCACGTCTCACCTCTGCCCAGGTCTTATTTCCTGGTGACATTCCCGGGGCTGCTCTGAAACCCTACACTGGGCCCAGAAATGTACTCAGGGGCCTAAATTGTCTTTATGTTGAATCCTGATGCTCATGATATCAGGCAGGGTCCTGGCAGCAAGCAGGAGCCAGTCAGAATGGAAGATTCAGGAGAGCAGTAATAAAGGGGATATTTACAAAGGCACAGCAGGGTTGGGTAACGAACATGGGGTGGTGCAGCACACAGGATGGGCAACAGTGGGGAGCTGTTAACACGCCCAGGCTGAAGGCTCATTTGGTGGAGTTGTGGCATTGGGTTGGAGGATACAGGGAGAGAAACAGGGAGAGAAACTCCCAACTTCTCACTCCTCCTTCCTTCCACCTCCTGCTGGTGGCCCCCCGGCTGACTCTAGCAGAGGCTGAGGGCCCAAGTGAATCAACCTCCCAGGACACCGGGCGGGGTGAAGGGTGGTGGGGCAGATCATCAGCCCCACTCAGCTCTCTCTAACTCACCTTCCCCCAACCAGTCACTCATCACCCACAGGCCTCCATCAGACCTTGGAAATCTGTGCCACATTGACCACCATGTCCCTCATCCCAAACTCTTCCCAGGAGATGCGGCCCCCACCAGCCAAGAATCTCTGGTTGCCAGCAACAGAAACAACTCTAGCCTACTTAACCAAAAGATTTACTGGGAGGATCTTGGGGAGTCTGCAGAATGGACAGGAAGGATGGAGTGCCATGGCTGTGGCCTCATCAGGGTGGGCTGTTCCTGTCCTACAAGACTCCTCTTGAATGCAAAGTGCGGGAAAGAACACCAAGTCTGGACCTCTTGAGTAAGGAAAGGGAGAGAACCTGTGGACAGGACCCTGAGACTGCCCCCAACGGGGCAGAGCTCCATCCCAAAAAGAAAGGCGGATGGAAGCCAGGTGGTGACAAAATTAACAAATGTCCTCTTCAAGATGTGACCTGTCCATTTCACAGGAGCCACGTGGAGGCCCAGGACCCACCTGGGCCAGGCAGGTGGCCCAAGCCGCTTATCCAGAGTCACCCCTAGTTAGGAATGTGATGTGCGCTGGGTAGCAGAGGGGCTGTCCTTCCAGGTGTCAGCTGGTTCTCATCACTCAAGCCACGGGGAGTTCCCGAAGTTCACCTCCCGCATCTCAGAAAGGGCCTGGTGGGCAGGGGTCATGGCCACGTTCAGGCCAGTCCCCAAGAGACAGGTGGAAAGACCAACAGAAGCAGGCTCAGTCCAAGATGGGTTTTGTATCATGGTTTATTCCTCCCGACCACCATGCTGCAACTCCCAGCATGGCGCTACCCACCACCTCCCCTCTTGGGGGTGGGGGGCCTCCTCTCACGAGGCTACATCTCCGGTGGTGGGGTGGGGAGAAAGGGGGAAGCCCTGGAACGAAGCGGCTCCCCTGTGACCTCAGCCCCCCAGAGGGGAGAAAGGAGGAAGGACGAAGGCAGCACAGAACTGGCGTTGAAATACTCAAGAAGCTACACGATAGAAGACAAAAGTAACACGCTCTGGGGAAGCGGGGTGTGGAGGAACCAAGGTCAGATCCCGCCCCCCAGGAGGGGCAGGGCAACCCCAGGATGGGGGGGGAGGGGGAGGGGAGAGGGGTGGGACTGGGAAGAGAAGAAGAATTTGGGGAGAGGAGGAGCCCAAGGACCGTCCCACCCTGACCCGGACTCCTAGGCAACGGGCAAGTGAGACCCAAGGAGCTCCTGAACTTGGCAATGGAGGCCTACAGCTTGGTCAGGTCCAGCTTCAGCTTGTAGGGCGGGGGATTATCTGCAAAGGCGTGCGACGGGGAAGGGTACAGGGGCCAGTCTGGCTCTACCATAAAGCCCTTGTGCTGCTCCAGAGACAGGGGCTGCAGGGGGAGGAAGAGGGAGCGAGGGCTATGAGTCCCCAACCTGGCAAGGCTCCTTCCCACCCCTGACCTGAGGTTGCCCCTACTAAGGGTGGGAGTTGTTTCCCCCATTTCATAAGGGAGTGAAGAAACTTGCCTAATGTCACGCAGCAAGTCAGGGGTCCCTGCCTCCATGGGAGAGGGGGCAGCCCTATCCAGACGAGGGAGCAGTTCTCCTCCCACCCCTGCCTGTGGGCCCCGCCCACCTGGAACTTGAGGTGCTGGCCGGGTGCGGTCACCAGGGTGGAACAGCTCAGCCACAGCATCACCAGCACGGAAAGAAAGAGGCAGCAGGCCAGGATCCAGCGAGGAAGCCCGGATCGCCTGCCCCACCCCGCAGGCACGCTCAGTGGCCCTAGTTGGGCCAGATAGTCACTCCCCTCTGGCTCCACCCCCCTCCACCATCCCCAAGTTCTGCAACCCACCGGGACATGCAACTGAGGAAGTCGTTGTCCTGCAGCTCATCGGACTCCACCTTGGCCTTGCTGCTGGTCTTGACTCGAATCTTGGCCTTCCTTACCTTGTCCAAGGGGCCTACAGGGTCTGAGAGAATAGGTCACCTCTCAGCAGCCTCCAGGCCTTCGCCAAGAGGCGACAGCAGCCATGGAGAACAGAAAGGAGGCCAGGACCTGGGGCAATGGGGCATGGGGTCCTGGAATAAATCAGAACCCTGAAAGATGGACCACGGACTCCTGGGAGATGAACCATGGAACCCTGGGAGATGGACCATGGAAACGGGAGATGCACCATGGAACCCAGGGAGATGGACCAAGGAACCCCAGGAGCTGAGAGATGGAAATCCCAATCCTCAAGGGTTCATTTGTCAGGAGAACCCCTTGTGACAGTGGAGCCACCTGTGGAAGGAACACGGGTCTAGGCTTGGACCTTACCAACATGCACCTCCAAGGCCTCAGGGTGGGATCCCCGCCAGGTCACCTCCACTCGCTGCAGACGGGCCCCCTCGTGCCCCAGGCTCTCTACCACAGGCTGGGTCTGGGCCAGGAACAATACAGCACAGAGAAGCCCTTTAGAAAGGCACCATCTTGGCCCTAGGAGGCATCTCTCTGTGCCCCCTGTAGGTTACATTGTCCCAAGCCCAGCTGGCACCTAGTTCCCCTGGGGACAGAGAGGACACCCTCTATGGAGCTGTGAGCTGTGATACCAGGGATGCTGTTCCCTGCTAATATGGGGCCCTGATTTGTCTTGCTCCTAAAGTAGGGATGTGATCCAAGGCATGCCAGTAGAATCACAGGGATTGGCTGAGAGGTTATCACATGACTGAACCAGGGCCAATCAGCTCAGTTAAAACCTCAGAGAGGTTGTCATCTAGAGCCTCAGGCATCCACCCTGCTGTGCGGAGGGATGTGCTTGCCTGAGAATAAAGCCACCAAAAAGGACAGCAGAGTCCAGCAGTGGAGTGAGACACTGAACCCCTGGATCCAGCTGTGCCTGAAGCTTGTCTCCTGTGGACTTTGCATCCCATGAGCCAAGAACCAACTCATCCCACCTTCTTAGCCTGACCACCCAACCACTACTCTAGTGCGGCCCCTGCCAGAGCCCTCACCTGGAACACCACCACCTTCCCATTGTCAGTCTGCAGGTAGTATGTCCAGGTGGAGGAGACGAAGCCCTGCGCCGAGTTGACAAGGTCATTGCAGAGGGTGGAAAACAAGTCCAGGAGCGAGAGGGCCCCACTTGGAGCTTCCAGAACTTTTCTCTGCCAGAGGGAGGCCCAAGGCACAGAAATGTCACCAATGTAGGGCATTAACCAGTGGGAGGGGAGCTGGGAGAATTGATTGTGATCAAAATTCACTAAGTGGTTTGAGGCAACAGGGCTTCATACAATGAACACAGACCTCAGCACTGTATTTGGCTGACTGTGTGCCCTTGGGAAAGTGGATTGCCCTCTCCGAGCCCTGAAATGGGGATGATTCTCTTCCCTCGTGGGGTTGCTATGAGATTTCAACTAGACAATGGTACAAGTGCCTAACATGTAGTAGCTACTATTATTAAAAATATCACCATCATTGTTCTTATTTTGACAGCATCAGGAGAGAACTCAGAATAGGAAGAAATGATAGTGCACTGTGCTTTTATGAACAGTGAAAGCCTGGAAGGGGTGGAGGAAAATGAGTGAAGAGGGAAAAGGCTTTCTGGGGAATCCCAGCCCATGCGTTTCTGGCTGTGATGAAGGATTTCCTGTGCCTCAGCTTCCCCTGATGCAGCGTTTTCTAGACTCTCTCACAGACTATGATAGGTGAGCAGTTATTATTTCTCCCTGGAGTGGGGGGAGGGGTACTACCTGTGTGCCTGGGAGGCTGCTCCCTGCACCTCCGTTCTGAGCCACCCCAGATGAGAGTGGCCACTTGTTCCTCACGAGGAACGTGATTAGACCAGTAGCTGGCATGTAGGTGGTCAGTAGTCAGCTCTTGTGGCACTGAAGATGAGGGAGGTGAGGGGTGGTCACAAGCCCTAGTGGCACTGGCTTTAAATCCCACCTCTGCACAGCCCTGTGTGACCTTGGCCAGTTGCTCTGTGGGCATGAAATGAGGATGACACTGTCTCAGGTGCCTCCGGGTGGCCCAAGGAATTGAGGACAGGCTGAGGTCAGACCTGGACCAGGACAAATGCTTGCTAAGTAATGTAAACGGTGGCTGTTTTGGAGGCAGCAGGGGAGGGGAGGGGGAGAAGTCACAGAGATGATAATTGAGTCTTGGGATGTGAAATGGCTTAATCAAGGACACCCAGTAAGCCCCGAATGGAATGGAGAGCTTCAGAGACGCTGGATGTGAGTGCAGATTTGGGGGGTAGAGGAGAGGGGGGATGGGCCTGGGGCCACAGGTGGGAGGGCGCCCACCTTCTGCTCCAGCTCAGGCTCGGCTTCGGGCTCCGGCTCTGGATTCTGGCTCCAGCAGCCCTCGCTGCAGGCCTGCTGCTCTGTCTCCTTCACGTAGGCCTCCACACAGGCTGCAAGAGGCAGGAGAGGGTGACTGGGGGCACAGCCCTTCCCAGGCCACCTCTCCCCACCCTGGCCCACCCATCCAGCCCTTACCGGCTTCACACTCAGCCTGTGTGGCATTGGGCTTGGAACTCCTGGCCACGAATCGGCAGATGGAGAAGAGGCGGCAGCCTCGCTCACAAGCACTGATCAGGACGGCCCTATTATGCGCATTCGCTTTCCGGGACTCAGTGGGGTCCTCCTCCAACTCCTCCTGGAAGCGAAGATGTGGGGTTCAGGCCAGGGGAGGGGCAGGAGGAGGGCAGCGCTGGAAGCCCTCATGTGAGGAGGTAGAAGATTTGATCCCCCCCAGACCTTCTAAGGAGTTTGGGATGAAGTTGGGGAGGAGGCCAAGCATATTAGCAGGGGCTCTTAGCTCTGATGAGGAGAGAGGGAGAGGGGGCTTGAGAAAGAATAAACAACGGAGGTTGCTGGGTTTGGGTAATGGCTGGAAAACTGGGGAAGATCGAGGGAAATGGTCCCCCCCCAAGGCTCCAGGGAGGAGGGCTTCTCAGGCCTGAAGAAGGAGGGGGGGCTCAGAGGAGGTTTTGTCACCCTTCAGGCCTGGGAAAATTGGGATCCGACTGGAGGGGCATGAGGATAGGAGTGGGGGCTGGTAGCTCTGAGGGGGGGAGGAGGAGGATGTGGAAGCTGCTAGGGTAGAGGGGGAGGAGAAGGGGACTGTCAGGCCTGAGGAAAGTGGGGGTTGGACGCCCCAAGGGTCCTTGCGCAGCAGTGTGGAGCCAGAACCCTCTAGGTAGCATCGGGAGCCCCAGTCTCCTCCCTGCCTCAGGCTTGGAGAGACTCCAGCAACACCGAATTCATCGGAAGGACCCGCATCCCTAAACCCTCCCCCATCAGAGGGACCCCACGGCCCCTCCCCTGCGGGAGGAACATCCCCATCCTCATCGGAGGGACCCCCGACCCCTGAGCTCACCACCATCGAAGGAACGCCAGCCCTTCCCCCACCAGAGGGACCCACCCCCATTGGAGAGCCCCCTTCCCTGACCCCTTCCCCCTCCGAGGAACCCTTGTCTCCCACTCCGAATGGGGGGAATCGCATCCTCAACCCATCCCCCATTGGAGAGATCTCTGGTCCTCCCGCTGGCGCCGCATGCGCTTCACCTGAGCGGGCTGCGGATTAGGGTAGCGGTCTCGGCACCGCAGCTGGCAGCTCTGCGTGTCCCCGAGCTGCAGGGCGAAGGGGTCGCGGGCAGGCGGCGCGGGGGTGGCGGGCGGAGGCTGCAGCAGCAGCAACAGGAGCGGCATCAGGGCGACCGAAGCCATGGCCAGGCCGGGCGCAAGGAGCGCGGGGGACGCCGGCTCCTGGCAGGCGCGGAGGATGCGGCGGCGGCGGCGGGGACCGGTTAGCTGACGTCACCCGAGCGAGGCAGCCTGGGAAGGGGGGGTGGGGGATGCGGAGAACTGGCGGGGGAGCGGCGCTGCGGCACCGTGAGGGTGCGGGCAGGGCGAGGCAGGTGGATCGTGGCCCCTGCCGTCTGTCCCATCTCGGGGGTGCCATGACACCTCCCTAGTATCCACGCACGAGGGATCTCAGCCATCGCTAGGGGCCAAAAGGAAACAAATAGTGTGGTAGGATGGGGGAGAGATCTATTCTCCAGGGAATCAAGGAAGGCCTCCCGGATAGGCAACGTTGGAGCTGGCCACGCGAGGAGGCCGAAGGAACAGCGAGGGCCCTGAGGAGGGGATGAGCTTGTTGGAAAAGGAAGTAGGAGGGCGGTGGTCGTGGCTGGAACCCAGCCAGAGAGTGGAGATGGAGGGTCGTGAGTGTCGCAGAGCTGTGTTAGAGAAGGCCTTCTGAAGGTCTGTGTCATCATCTACTTTGGTACCCAAGTCAGAGATCCGGTAACGTGTGCAGTTTGCCTCCTTTAGGAAGCCCTCCCAGACCCTCCAGGGCTCCCCCAGCCTCTCCTCCCTCTGACCCAGCCCTGATCTACAAACCTTGGGGATCTGGTCCCTGCTCTCCCAGACTAGGGGCCCCTCGGCCTGGGGCTGAGAGGGAGGCGGCACAGAGATGTTGATAGGGGCGATGGGGTGCTGCTAAAATTTCTAATTCTCATGGGAAAACTTGGGACAAGCAGGAACATTTCTGACTTCCATCGCACTCCAAGGTGACAAGAGCGTAGCCCCATGAATCTTGGGTTAGGAGGTCCCCCTAGCTTCCTCTCCGGCAGGCATGGGAGTGAGGGCTCCCCTCTAAGCCTGAGACCTTGCAAAAATGACACCCTCCCTCTCTCTGGCGTGCCCCGCGCAGGTGTCTGCCGCCTGCGCATCTTCCATCCACCCTCTGCCTCAGCAGACAGGGCGGCAGCCACTCGGGGTCGGCGTGTCAGAGGGCGCCGTAGGTTCCGGCCGAGGAGGAGGGGACTGAGGGGGTGATGGCTGGCAAGCCCCCTCCCCCGGCCGGCCGCCGCCCTTTCATCTCCGCGCCTCGACCAGGCCCCACATGGCTTAATCAGGCGCGGCTGTGCCTGGCGGACCCTGAACATCTGGATCCCCGCGCGGCCCTCCCCCGTCCCGCCCCTCCCGGGCTAGGCTGCCGCGACCCTGCGGCTAGGGCCTCCAGCCTGCGGTTTGCGCGAGAGCCAGGGAACCCCGCATCTAACCCACCGCGCGCCAGGCCTGCGCCTTGGGAAACAGCCATTGGTTATGACCAATACTGTTCCCCGTTTCACAGGTTGGGAAACCTAGTCCCCAGGACCCCTCCGCAGAGCCAGGTTTCAAGCCCACACATGTCAATTCCAGAGCCCAGCGCGCTGAAGCCGTCCACAATTACTGTTCTTCATTCATTCCAAACAAAACACTTCCCAAGTATTTTCTTGTAACAACCTATAAGGAAGAACTGGCAGCGTTGTCCAAGTTACAGCTGAGGAAATTGAGGATCAGGGTGGCAAAGAGGGTCGGCCCGGGTGACAAGCGAGGGAAGCCAAGGGAGGTGGGCAGACCCCTGCCAAGACTAGGAGGTGGGGAGTCAGGGGAATCGGGCTTAAGAGGCGTCTCTTAAACCACAACAGGAAGGAAGGAGACCCGCGCCTTTTTAAAAGCGGAAGGGGAAACTGAGGCTGGAGGAGTTGGGACGCTGGCCTAGGTCGCTGGAGAGGAGTGAGAGGGTTTGATTGCCTCCCACTCAACCCCTTTTCCGCTGCAAGAGGCCGCCTGGGGCGGGAGCGGAAGGAGGACTTGACCCCGGCCCCCCAGGTGAGCCCCCGCTCCCCTCCTGCCGTTCCCGAGGGAGCAGGTCCAGGTGAGGGGCAGGCGGGCCGGCGGGCGGCCGGGGTCGGGTTTCAGGAAATCCGCCGACATTCCTTCGGGGCTTAAGAGGGAAAGTTGACTCGGCACCGCCCCTCGCCCCCCCCACTTCCTACCCCCCGGGGCGGCAGGCGGTGGGGGGGGGCGGGGGGAGGGCGCTGCGGCCGGCCTGGGCGTGAATCAGAGGCGGGCCGGGAGTCCGGGAAGCGGCAGCCGAGGTCAGGGCGGGCATCGGACAAGCGCCCTTTATCCCTTGCCGCCCTCGCCACGACCCTGCTGACCCCCACCCCCAAGCCGGGTACAGCCTGGGGAGCGGGCACGGCTCCCTGGCGCCGGCGGCTTGCAGACAGTGGGTGGGGGGAGGGGAAGGGACACAACTGTCACCCCCAACATAGCTGGTGCCTCCTGGAACCCAGACGTCCTAGGTTCTCCAGGGTGCGGAGAGGCAGGGAACCCAGGCCTCCGAGGCCCGGTAAACACTGGCCCTGACCTAGACACAGGCAGCTCTTCACTCCTGAGATCTCACCTCCAATGCCTATGGGGGCTGGATTTTTTTAAGTATAGACTGCACAAAGCTTGGGACCCAGGCAACCCAGCTCCCCAGGCTGAACCTCCAGGGTGGAAATGATAAAGCCCCGCCTTCTCTTGCACACATGTCCTGAACCTAGGTTCTGCTGTCCCAAGCCCACGTCCAGGCGAGCCCCTCACTGTCCCTGCTTCCTGGGCACACTGGCCTGGAACACAAGGCAGCTAATCCCATACTGAGGGGTCTCAACATGGGAGAGGCAGCTCTGTGCCCTCCTCACTCCCAATGGGACCCTGAAGGGGCTGTTACCACTGCCTCTCCCTGGGGCCCCCTCAGTGCCCTGGAATTATGCAGGGAGCTGGGCTGGAGGCTCTCCCCCAAGGTAATCCTTAGGTGCAAAGACTGAGGAGCCCCTCCCTCATGTGGGGCCCTCCCTCCATCTGCCACCTCAGTACATTCCCAGCCACCTTCAAGGACTTGGGTCAATATTTGTCAGAAGTTCCATCAACGCTCATTCCCCTTCCTGCACAAAGAGGTGGTGGGACTGATGAGGAAGGGGTTAAGCCACCTGGAGAACCAAGGGCAGGGAAGGGTGCACCTAGAGGCCAAATCACTTTCCTCAAAGTCAAAGGTTTGAGGTAAAGGTCACCCAGAGGGCAGAGGGTATGCTCCAAGGAGGGGCTGGGTGAACAACCCATACCCTTCTACAGGTAAGGATCAGAGAGGGGTGGCTATCAGGTTGGGTCACACAGCAAGTCCAGGGCCTGGCTGGGATCCCAGACAGCATGATTCACTGGGACTGAACTTTCTTGCTACTCTGAGGCACTGAGAATTCTCCATCCTTTCATTTTGCAAATGTTCACTGAGCTCTTCTCCTGTGGCCCTCACTGGGTCCAGCATGAGGTCCTAATGGCTCTCAGGGTGCTCACAGTCTGAAGAAAATATCTCAAGAGAAAGATGATGTTCGAAGAACTGTGTTACAAAGATAATTTAAAAAGGAGAAGGGGATGGAGGGTGCCTGGGAAGGTTGGGGGACCCCTCGGAGAATACTTGACCTGTGACCTGACGGAAGAGAAGGTGCTAACTGGGGGGAGATCTGGGGGAACTGCATTCCTGCAGGGGGAAAAGCAAATGTACAAAGACCCCCTGATAATAAACAAGCCTATGTGTTTGGGAGAAACGGGTGCAGCAGCTGGAGTGGAGTGAGGGAGAGGAAGAGAGAGGATGAGAAGAGAGGAGAAAAGGAGGGGGGAGAGGGTGGCAGGGCAAAAAAGACCTGCTTTGCTTCTTGTAAAAACTCCTTCTGGGGCTTCCCTGGTGGCGCAGTGGTTGAGAGTCCGCCTGCCGATGCAGGGGACACGGGTTCATGCCCCAATCCAGGAAGATCCCACATGCCGCGGAGCCGCTGGGCCCGTGAGCCATGGCCGCTAAGCCTGCGCGTCTGGAGCCTGTGCTCCGCAACGGGAGAGACCACAACAGTGAGAGGCCCGCGTACCGCAAAAAGAAAGAAAGAAAGAAAGAAAAAGCTCCTTCTGCCTGCTGTACAGACGAGGGCAAGAGGATTTACCCAGGAAGCCTAGGAGGAGGCTGGGCGGCATCCCAGACGGAGATGGTGGGGCCTGGAGCCGGATGGGGTGGAGGAAAGGGGTCCGAATCTCAGAATGGGGATGTGTTTTGGAATCAGCCAACATGATTTGCTGATGGATTGGACGTAGGGGATGAGCGAAGGAGAGAGCTGTCACGCGCACCTCCAGGTCTCTGGCCCGAGCATTTGGGTGGATGGGGGAGCCTTTTCCCGAGACTGGGGAATGACTGGGGAGGAGCAGAGACTGGGGAGGAAAATAATCAAGATTTTGCTCCAGAAGCCTGAAGTCCTCCAGGAGGGAGTCAAACGTTGCAGGACAGAGGTTGTGGGGGAGGGGGTGGTATATATCCTGGAAACACAATTCCAGCCAAGAACTGCCACCTCCACTTAACTCTCTGGACCACCTGGCAGGTGGGACTATGGCCCCATTTTTCAGAGGTGACAAACTGAGGCTCCAAAAGAATGTGCCCCCGGTGCCAGACACTATGCTAAGTGTCTAGACCGTGGAGCCTTCTGCTACGTTGCAACTTCCCACAGAAACCCTTAGGCTGGCTAGGAGTCACCCACTGCGCTGAGGAGGAAACTGAGGCAGAGAGGCCTGGTGTGCCCCAGTAAACGACAGTGCAGTATGCCAGGGCTTTACTCTCTCCTTCACAAACCCATCCAGCGTCCAGATGGGGGACTAGAGGGGCGCACCCCGGACTCCATCCTTTAATCCTCTTTTCTGACAGTCTGAGGTCTGAGTTGGGGACCCAAGTAGCAGGGGTGGAGGGCAGCCGTGAGCAAACGAGATGGGAACTCCTGAGCCCTCCTCAGACACTTTTACCCGCTTGGCTCGTTAGGGACCAAGACGGAGGGTCCAGATCTCTAAGGGAACCCCTGGAAAGGGGAGTTAGAGCCCTTCCCCTCTGAGGGCACGCGGCTGGGGGCAGGGCTGCGACTCTAACAGCCCGGCTGAAGGCGGCCCCGGAACTCTCATTTCAGGCTCCCCCTCCACCGGGGCCTTGGAGGTCAGGAGCCCTTTTATCGTGGGCGCCCGAATCGGGTGGGGACTAAGAGGAGGGGGGTGAGGCGCCCGGGCCTGGAGGGGTCCCGAAACCCAAGCAGTGGCCAAAAATAATAACACGGAGAAGGATCCCTACGCAAAAAAAAAGAAGACAAACTATGCGTCGCTCGGGGCAGCCGGCGTTACCTGGAGTCGGCGGGCGGCGGCCGCCCGAGCGATTAGTCACTGCGTGGCGCACCCCACCCGCGGGCCGCTGAGCGGATTTTTCGGTGGGGGGGGTGTCAGCGAGTCGGGGGGCGCCTCCTTACCGCTCTCCTCCTGGGAATCTGTCCTGCCCCGCAAACGGGACCCGCGCAAGCCCCCGTCCCCTTTCCCACGGGGGCCCATTTCTCCCAGCCTCCCCACGCGGGAACTGCCTACTGAGGCCCCCGGGTGCCCCCAAAGAACCTCAGCTTGGTGCCGCTCGAGGGGGACAGCTGAGCCAGGGTAAGGTCCAGGGAGGCTGTGCCTTGCGGCTTTTTCTCCGTCTTCCCTCCAGCAAAGCCTGGGGCCGAGGCTTCGCGCGCTGGAGGACCAGAAGAGGCGGGATGAAGTGGGAGGGGGAGCACTGGGCCAAAACCGGTGGGACCCGCGCGCCGATGGCGTGGGGCGGGAGGGAGGGCGACTTTTAGGCCCCTGGGGAGGAAGGGGGGCTGGAGATGGGAGCAGGCGGGGCTCAGGGACCGCTCAGTGGGGGGCGGGGCCAGAGTTCGGGTGGGGGCCGAGACAGAGGATGGGGGGAAGGAGCGGGCGAGGGCTGGGGGCCTCAGGGGACGCCGAAGGGGCACATGGCTGAGAGCAGGGTGCAGGGAAGTGGGCGAGGGTATGGAAACCCGACTGGGGGCTCCAGGTCCCAGATTCGGGGTAGGGAGCCTGGAACTCGCGGGGTTGGAAAAGGAGGTCCCAGGTCGGTAAGGGTAGAGTGGGGGGTTTGGGGCCGCGGGAAAGGGCGCGTGCGGTGCGCGGCGGGGCGGAGGCCGGACGGGTGGGGCCCGCGGTGCCCGCGGGCTGGCGGGCGGCGGGGAGGCCGGTGCGGGGCCCGCCGCTCGCCCCCCCCCGGGGGCCGGGCCGGGGGCGGGGCCGGGCGGGGCCAGCGGCGTATTAGCGCCTTGTCAATTCGGTTGCTCAGACTTGCTCTGGCCTCCGCGCCCGCGCTCAGCGACGTGCGGGCTACTTGGCCCGCGCCCCGCCTGCGCCCCGAGTCCCTCGCCGCCGCCGCTGCAGCCACCGCCCGCCGCGCGCCCCCGGCAGCGCCGGCCCCATGCCCGCCGGCCGCCCGGGCCCCGCCGCCCAATCCGCGCGGCGGCCGCCGCCGCTGCTGCCCCTACTGCTGCTCTGCGTCCTCGGGGCGCCGCAAGCGGGATCAGGAGCCGGTGAGTAGCCGGCGCCGTGCTCCCCTCTTCCCGCCTGGGCCGAGAGCGTGCGCCCCGGGGGCAGCCGCGGGGGGAGGGGGCGCGGGCGCCACCTGGACGGCCCGGGAACAAAGGAAGGCGCCCCCGGCGCGGCCCTCGGGGCATCCTCACCTGTGGGGCGCACGGCGCCGAAGTCCCCTGGCCCGAGGGTCCGGCTTCCGCTGCCGAGGCCTTTTTACCTGGGCTCTCCTCTGGAGGACGCCCGAGTCGGCCCAGGGGGGTCGAGGGGCCGCGCGGCCTGGGACCCTCTGCACTCCAGGACGCGGTGGGCGCACGCGATAGCGTCTGCTGACTCGGAGACGCGGGGACCGCGGGTCACCGCTCTTGGGCGGCGGCGCACGCGGTAGGCGCGCTGGGTGCCGGCCCTGAGCGGGGCCCCCCCGGGTGGAGGGATGAGCCCCGTGAGGAAGGCGGGGCGGGAGGGGGCCGCTCTGGCCGCCTGGCGCGCGGCCCGGGGTCCCCGGGGACGCGCCTCTCCGCGGGCCGGCGCCGCCGCCCTCCCCCTGCGGGACCCCGCGCGCGGGGGTCCATGGAGTCCTCTCCACTGGCGGCGCTCAGAACTGTTCCCGGCCACGCTGCGCCGGGCTAGGAGAATCCAGCGAGAGAAATCTTTGTGAGAGAGTGGGTGAAAGTGAGAGGGAGCTGGACCCAGCGAGTCCGGGCACCGCAGGCCCAGCCGTTGTGGGGGGGAGCAGCCACCGGGAGCCCACAGCCCCCGCAGGCCGAGACCCCCGCCCTGCTGGGAGCGCCTGGCCTCCGGTACTCTCCGGTCCCCCACCCAATGCACACCCCCGCCAGGACACGGTCTCCACATCCAGACCCACTCTGGGACACACCCAGAGACACACAAAGACTCACACTGGCTTGTGGCCCGTCACCCTCGCCCTCAGATGTGCACACACTGCATCCCAGATGCACATTCGCACACCATCGGGGCGCACACACACATTCCATCCCTGACACACACACATTCATGGTCACACTCTTTTCCGAGGGAGAGGCAACACAGGGCACGCACGCAGGCACAACCTGCCCTGGATGTTCGCAGTCACTCCACACACCCCATCCAGGCACACAAGTCGACCCGGGTCGGCAAACACTGCACCCCAGGTGGGCCTACATTGCGCAGAGCGGTTTGCAGGCTCCCTGCGGTGCTCTTTCAGAAAGAGCAGGGTCCGGTGTCCTGGAGGTACTTGCTGAAAGCCTAACATGCCCAAGGCTCCTGGGCAGATGAGGGGCTGTCCCAGGCCCTTCTGGGCTTCCTGATAGCTCTGCCAGGCAGTGGGCAGCACCTGTGATGCCACCTTTAGTGGCAGGCTTTGTTTCCCAGCCAGCAGAGCAGCAGGCAAAGGTGGTGGTGGTGGAAGGATTGTTGTGCGTGTGTTTTTTCCTTTAAGGGGGAAGAAATTAAAGATTCTCACACCTCGGCAATATGTTTCTACTTACGGTGTGGTGTGTCTTAGCACCTGACCAGCAGGCGGGTGGGTCGTAAAGCGTCTGCAGGTACCAGCGGGACAGGAGATGGGGACCCCCATGGGGACCCCGGATGGAGGCCACTCTCCTGCCTTGCTTGCAGAGAATCTCACACTTTTCCCTTTTAAAACACATGGTGTTCCTTTTTAATAACGGCAGTGGCTCCAGATTGGGAAGGGGGAGAGAAAAGACTTTTAAAGGCCCCAGCTCTGCGGGAAAGGCGGGGAGGCAGGGAGCAGGGGAGGGGGGCTGTCCAAAAGCCTAGCCCAGGGATCTGCTTAAGGGAGCCTTCTAGGAAGCCCCCCAAACCAGGCCAAGGGCCCTCCCAACCTCAGTGGGCTGTCCCCAGCTGCTTTGCCTGGGCTGGAATGTGTGCATCCTGGTCCCAAATGCCTTGGCCCATTGTTTGGGGAGGCCTGGAGGGAGTGCACCAGCCAGCCAGGGACCCCAGAGCTGGGAGGGGCCCTAATTCCAACAGTTGCTAGGCACTGCAGTGTGCTGGGCCCTCTGGACATGGTGAGCTCATCTCATTCATCTCCCCAGCAGGTAGAACGTATTTTCCTCCCATTTTACGGAGGAGGAAACTGAGAACAGGGGATGGGAAGCCAATTGCCCAGGTGCCCCAGCCGAGATGGGCACCCACATCCCAGGAGGAGAAGGTCTCCCTGTGACCTTTCCTGCTGGAGCTTGGGGTGCGGGACTGGCCTGTCCAGGCCCGCCTGGCCTTGCCCTCTTGCCCTGTCCCCCGCCCAGCCCTGGGAGGGCAGCTGCAGCTGCTGGCAGGCAGGCCACACCAGCCCAGGCCAGGCTGGTGTGGCAGAGGGGCAGTGCCACAGCCAGCCAGGACCCCCCTGAGAGCCCCCTTCCTGGCCTGACCGTGGGGGTGAGTGGGGGACAGGAGGGCTGTGACCCACCCCTGGCAGTTTGAGAATGGGCCTGGGGTCCGGGCAGGCCTGGCCGTGCCTCCCACCCTGCTGGGAGGGGGCCCGGGCAGGAAGCGGTGGGTGGGCCGGGGCAGAGACGCTGGCACGCCCGAGTTCATGCTGAAGGAATTCCGAATTAGCGGGCGGCTGGCTGCCTGGGACCTCCGGGGCGGCCCCCTGGCCCCCCGCCCCCCAGCCGCCCCCGCCTCCTCGGCTCTGGCCGGCACAGCCGGCTCCTTCGCACGGACGCTGAGACCTCCGGCGAGCCCTGGGCCAAGCCCCAAACGCAACTGCGATCCCAGGCTCCAGCAAGACATGGCCCTCAAGCCAAGTTTGCCCCGGAAAATCGTCAGGGCTGGCCCCGGGAACTGTGTCCACCCCATCTCGCCCATTTGGGGCAGTGAGAGCCAGCACAGGGCAGCCGCTGGCATTTAGGGGCCTCCCAGGGAAACCAGGATCACCCTGTCCTTGGCTGCCAGGGAAGCTGGGCTGCCCCTGCCTCTCTGCCCCCCTGCAGTCCCTTCTTACAGCTGCCCGGTGATCCTTTTAAAATATAAATCCCTCCCTTGCTCAGAACCCTGGAATAACTCCTCCCTGCAGGTCTGGCCCCCTGCTAACCTCCCAGACCTCATTTCCTACCACCCCTGCCCCCCCAGTATCTTTGCACTTGCCGCTCCCACTGCCTAGACACTCTCTTTTGTATATTTTCATGGCTACTTCTTTCACTTTATTCACATCTCAGCTCAAATGCCACCTCCCCAGACAGGCCTCTTGGGCCGTTTAGCTGCCACCCCTGATTCGTGCTTTATTTTCTCCCTTACTTGTTCTCCTAGACATTTATTTGTTCTTTTTCTTACTGCTCCCTTGGATTCAAGGCCCAAAAGGGCATGAATTTTGGGTATCTTGGTCACCATTGTGCCCTCAGGTCCTGGCACACTGTAGGTGCTCCTTGAATGAATGAATGAACGAATGAGTGAATGAGTCCTCACTACTACTCTGGGTGGAGGGAGAGGCCCCTTCCCAAAGTCTCAGAGAAGTAAAAGAACTGGGTTAACCTCCAGAGTGACCTGGGGGCATTCGAACCCAGCTCAGCCTGGCTTAAAGATCCCACAAGGTTGTCCTTAAGACAATATTTTCACTCTTCTCGAACAATCTCATGTGGCTGATACCATGATGCCTACTTCCCAGGTGGGGAGACTGAGACTCAGAGGGGCATCAGGGGCTTGAACTGTGCATCCCCTCCCCCTCTTCTGTGCCTTGGTTTCCCCTCGGATAAAAACAGCTCTCTCTTAAGTTCTAATCTTTGGACTAGAAGGCTTCTCCAGTGGAAGGCAGGAGGAAAGGCATCAACCACGGCACCCCAGAGGCCCCTGTGCCCAGCACCCAATTCACACACAACCCAGTTTAGGAAGTCACTTCCCATCTGATCTTCCCAATGGCCCTGAGGACCGTGAGTTTTCTTGTTCCCATTTTGCAGATTAGGAAAACTGAATCGAGGGAAAGCATGATGATGGCAAGTCCCTTTGGATGGGGGTGGGGAGCCTAGAGCTTGCCACGATCACTTTCAATTCCAGCGGCAGCGCAGAGACTGACAAATATAGGTTTAAATAGTGTGCCCTTCTTCTATTTGGTGACCTTAGGCAAAGGACTCGATCTCTCAGAGCCTTGTTTTTTTTTTTCATCCATAAAATGAGCAGGATTCTAGTAGGGGTCAGGGCACCCCTTTTTAGAAGTGCCTTCCTCCCCACAGAGACACATGTGTGAGGTTCTGGGGGTAGAAGAGAAAGAACACACAATCTGTTACTTCTAATTGTCAAAAATAAAATGAAAAAAAAAAAAAAGCAGAGTGTGGTGGTTGTCAGAAGTATGTGCAAAGCAAGAGGTACTTGGATCTGAGTGAGGTTTGTAACCACTCAGAAAGCCCTGAGCAAGTCAGTGAGGAAGTGCTTTGGGAGGACCTGAGTTGTGGAATCAGACAGTCCTGAGGCTGAATCTTGGCTTTACCACCAACCTTGGGTTTGTCACTTGACCTAATAGAGCCTCAGTTTCCTTCTCTGTAAAATGGGGACCATCATATAAAGCTCCTTTGCAGGACTACCGTGAGTCTTGGAGGACCTAGGATGGTGGGGGATGCTCAGGGCAGCTCCATCCCAGGCCTGACAGGTGCTCCTCTCTGACCCCAGACACGGCTGTGATCAGTCCCCAGGACCCCACGCTCCTCATCGGCTCCTCCCTGCAGGCCACGTGCTCAGTGCACGGGGACCCACCAGGGGCCACCGCCGAGGGCCTCTACTGGACCCTCAACGGGCACCGCCTGCCCCCTGAGCTGTCCCGAATGCTCAACGCCTCCACTCTAGCCCTTGCCCTGGCCAACCTCAACGGATCCAGGCAGCAGTCGGGGGACAACCTCGTGTGCCATGCCCGTGACGGCAGCATCCTTGCCGGCTCCTGCCTCTATGTTGGCCGTAAGTGGGCCCCCAGGACACCTAGGGGTAGCTCTTGGGGGCAACATCTCCCTCTGGAGAGGGGCATGAATCATGGGTCCTCTGGTCTGGGGCTGAACAATGGGTATACTGGCATAAGTTGAGAGGTACAGGCCACTAGGGTGGGAATGAGAACCTGGAGACCACCCCCCCACAAGACCATCCTCAAGAGAGCCATGCAGGCGGTCCTGCCAACATCTGCTCTGTCCATCCTCCTTCCGCTCCAAGGTGGGGGCCCCAGCTGGCAGCCAGCAGCTCCCCCTTCCACCTGTCCACGGCCCATCCAGACCCTCAGCCCCTGCACCCCCCCTTCCCCAGTTCCCCCAGAGAAACCCTTCAACATCAGCTGTTGGTCCAAGAACATGAAGGACCTGACATGCCGCTGGACGCCGGGGGCCCACGGGGAAACCTTCCTCCACACCAACTACTCCCTCAAGTACAAGCTGAGGTTGGTGGTGGCCCTCGGGTGACATGTGTTCCAACCTGGCTGTGTGGCCTTGGCCAAGCCTTTCCTCTCGGAGCTCTGGTGTCCTCTCTGCACTCTGGGGCTGCTGGGGGGAGGTTTGGGGGCCCAAAGGGACCCTCACATGTCCTCCTCCCCTCCTGCCCCTGCAGGTGGTATGGGCAGGACAACACATGTGAGGAATACCACACGGTGGGACCTCACTCTTGCCACATCCCCAAGGACCTGGCTCTCTTCACACCCTATGAGATCTGGGTGGAGGCCACCAACCGGCTGGGCTCGGCCCGCTCTGATGTGCTGACACTGGACATCCTGGATGTGGGTGAGCCCTACCCCCCCTGCAAGGCCAGCCTGGCCCACCTGGGATCCACCCCCTCCCCCTCGGCCCCCACCAGCCCAGCCACTCTGCAGCTCAGCTGAGGTCTGCGCTGCTGGTTGGGTTGGGGAGAAGCTAGGCATCCACCCGTCCGTCCCCAGCCCCCTGAAGCAGCCAGGATACCCCTACTCTGTGGAGAACACCTGGCCTGGCTGCCTCCCCCTCGACAGCCCAGGTGTGCTGAGAGGGGCCCCCCGGGGAGCTGGGAGGGGGGGCGCCCAGGTCTGGAGGCGCCCCAGGAAGCAGCAGCCTGTAGCTGGGGGGGGCGTGCAGGCGGGAGGCAGGAAATGGATGATCTGCGGGCAGAATTGGGCCTAATCTAATTAGGGTGTTTCTCAGCCCCAAGCAGGCCTGTGCCTTAACCCTTTCGGCCCCTCACCAAGGCCTCAGGGGAAGAGGTCAGCCCTCCCTGCTGCCCAAAGGGCTCCCAGAAGGTTCCTCAGAAGTGTTGCAGTGACTCCGTCCTCCTGCTTCCCACTTTGCTTCCTTAAGTCCTGAAGCTGCAGTGGGCATGTTCTAAGCCTCAGTTGTCCCTTTGCACCGAGCAAAGCCGTCACGTTGAGGACCTTTGTGAAGTTGGAAAGAGCAGGAAGTGGTCAGTGGGGGGGTCGGGGGAGCTTCCCAGGAGTCTGGCAGCCCCAGGGCTCCCTGGTCTCCTGGGCATAATAATAATAATATCATCATGCAGGCAGTGTCTGCTTTTTACATAGTTCCCTGAAGATAGGATTATGTTTCTCCTGTCACAGATAATAATGGTGATAACAGCTAACATTAATTGAGTGCTTCTAGGTGCTGAGTGTTTCCTGAATATTATCTAATGTAATCCACCCGTCCTGAAGGGGGGAGAGGGGAGAACGGAGGCAGATGCCATCTAAGCCACGTTCCCTGGTATTTGGACCCAGACAGGGACCAGCCAGGTCCAAAGAGAGCCCGGTGCCTAAGCCCCGCCCCGCCCCCCTAGTGACCACCGACCCCCCGCCAGAAGTGCACGTGAGCCGCGTAGGGGGCCTGGAGGACCAGCTGAGCGTGCGCTGGGTTTCACCGCCTGCCCTCAAGGACTTCCTCTTCCAAGCCAAGTACCAGATCCGCTATCGAGTGGAGGACAGCGTGGATTGGAAGGTGCCCGCACCCACCCCCCAGTTCCGCTCCTCCCTCCTCCTCTCGCCCCTCCCCACCCCAAGCTGCCCCTGCCTCTGACCCTGCCCTTGCCGCCCAGGTGGCGGACGACCTCTGACCCTGCGCTTTCTGCCCAGGTGGTGGACGACGTGAGCAACCAGACCTCCTGCCGCCTGGCGGGCCTTAAGCCAGGCACCGTCTACTTCGTGCAAGTGCGCTGCAACCCCTTTGGCATCTATGGCTCCAAGAAGGCAGGGATCTGGAGCGAATGGAGCCACCCCACGGCTGCCTCCACCCCCCGAAGTGGTGAGCACCCCAACAGGGCTGGGTGGTCCTGGGACCAGCCCCAAACCAGTCTGGGCCTCTGTTTCCTTGTTTCCTTCAAGAGAGCAGAGGTCTCAAACTCTTGGCCCCAGGGGCCAATTGTGGCCCTTGGATCTATTTTCTTGGCCTGTCATTTGGAAAAAAAAAGTTTGACCTACTGGCAGACTTTTAAAAACAATAAGTTTGAACACAAATATCCTAGATTCCCTAGAAAAATTGTCTAGAAAATGTAATAGGACACAGCCAGAGTTACTCCACAGCCCCCATCAGCAGAGGCTGCCCCTTAAGTCAGGGCCTTTACTCTTTCAGTTGC
Source organism: Grampus griseus (assembly GCF_964374135.1). Taxonomy (NCBI): domain Eukaryota; kingdom Metazoa; phylum Chordata; class Mammalia; order Artiodactyla; family Delphinidae; genus Grampus; species Grampus griseus. Next base: position 161,318,403 of record NC_139019.1, on the reverse strand, counting down.
GCCATCCCCACCTGGCCTGTTTCACCCACATGTACCCCTTCCCCAGCCCCTAAGGGCAAGTAAGTTTGAGACCCCTGCTTCTAAGACGATGGGCTGCCAACTCTCCCTATGACCGGCTTTGATTTCCCCTTCTGTTAAAGGTAGCGGGATGGGATGATCAGGGGCTGGGTCTGATTTCCTTTGCGGTCGGGCCGTGGTGGGGGGGGGGGCGTATCTAAGCCCATGGACCTCCCTTCTCTCCTTTGTGAAATGGTATGAAATCTTATTTGGTATGTCTGGCCTCAGCTTCCCTATCTGAAAAGTGGGGATGATAATCATGCCTGCCTCAGGCTACTGTGAGGGTTAGATGAGAGATAACCCATGGAAAGTGCTCTCATGGTGGGTGCCACCCAAGCGTTTGCAAGTGATAGTTACTGAGACTCCCATCCCCTGCTCCCCCAGTGGTTTCACCTAAGGGAGAGCCCCTTTTCTGAGATGAGGACACCAAGGCCCCAAGGTCACACAGGGATCTGAACTCAGTTCCCTTGAAGTCCTGGCTCATGCTCCTGGGGTGATGGGGAAACCAAGGCCCAGAGAGGATCCCAGAGTCAGGGAGTGGCAGAGCAGGGCTCCAGCCAGTTCCCCAGACCCCATCCCGGGCCCCTCCAGGTTCGGCGGTGGGCGGGAACTAGCACAGCTGGGAGGGGCCTGGGCCTTGGCCCCTGCTCGTGCCCAGCACCTGTGATTCTTGCACGTGAGCCAGCAGGCGGCTGTGTCCGCTGGGGAGGCTGGGGAGGCCAGGGGAAGCCGGCAGGGGCGGTGGGGGCCGGGGCTGTGCCAGGGCCTGTCAGCGGGTCCCCAGCGTTATTTATGACGTGAGGCCGATGTCCTTATCCGCCAGCCTGCTCAGGGCTGGCTGCGGCCAGCGACTGGACCGACAGGCCGGCCTCCCACCTGGCCCTCCTGGCCCACTCCCCATCCAACAGGCTGTACTCTCAGGCCTGTCCTGGGGGCTTGCCCCTCCCCCTCAGAGCCACCTCGAATTCTCTGTCTCCCTTCATCTCTCTGTCACTCACTCTCTTTCCCTGTTTCTATCTTTCTGCCTTTCTTGGTTTCTGCGTCCCTACACCCCCAGTGTCTCTGTCCCTCCCTGCTCTGGCTCTCCATCTCTCGAGCCTCTGCATCTCCTTGGCTGTCTCTCATTGCTTTCTCTCTCCCTCTATCTGTCTCTCCTTGCCTCCATCGCTCAGTCTCTGTCTCTCTCTCTCCAGCTCTTTCTCATCAGCGTCTCTCTCTTCCTTCCTCTGCCCCCTGCTCTGTCTGCTTCTCATCCCTTTGGCCCTGGCCTCTCTCTCCTCCCCCCGCCCCCTTCCACTCACACCTGGCTCAGGCCACGGGAATCGGGTTCCTAGAGGGGATGTAGAGGAGGAGCCCCTTCCTTCCCCTGCCCCCTATCTCCTTGGGGGCGCAGCTGGGCTGCAGTGCAGGGCTGGGCCGTGGGGAGGATCGGGTCCCGTAGAAACAGGGTGGGAGGTGCCCTAAGGGAACATCCCTCTCCTGCCCGCGCGCGCCCTCTGCCGGGCGCGCCCTGACGCGGCCTCTCCGCCCCCATTAGAGCGCCCGGGCCCGGGCGGCGGGGCGTGCGAGCCGCGGGGCGGCGAGCCGAGCTCGGGGCCGGTGCGGCGCGAGCTCAAGCAGTTTCTGGGCTGGCTCAAGAAGCACGCGTACTGCTCGAACCTCAGCTTCCGCCTCTATGACCAGTGGCGAGCCTGGATGCAGAAGTCACATAAGACCCGCAACCAGGTAGGAAGGAGGGACGCCCGGGCGAGAGGTGGAGGGGTGGGGCCAGGGGGGTAAACGGGCTGGGGAGGTAGGTCCTCAGCCCTCAGACACTGCCTCCTTCCTTCCAAGCACAGGACGAGGGGATCCTGTCCTCGGGCAGACGGGGCGCGGCGAGAGGTAAGGGGGGCCCAGGTGGGTGGGCAGGCAGGGAGACAAGGGCCCCTCCTGGTGGCCGTAGGCCACGGGACCTCCACCCTCAGCCCTAGTTACTGAGGTGCAATCCCTTCCTCCATCTCTCTTATCAGCATTTACGTTAACACCTACTGTGTGCCTGCCCCTGTAGCCCTTAGTCTAGTAAGAGCATCCAGACCCCTTTAAAATGTCCAGAGGGGAATGTCATCCTCAGGGATGAATGCACATAACCACCCGGTAGCATTATATGAGCGCCTACTGCATACCGGCCCCGTGCCAAGTACATTACCTGCAGGACACCCCATGGAATAGATATTACTTTTCAGAGGGGAAAACCGGTGCCTAGAGAGGGGCAATAGCCTACCCAAGGTCACCCAGCTGAAAGTGGTGGGACCAGGACCTGAAATGGGGCCTCCTCATTTGCTCTGTGCTCCTGGCCCCTCCCAGGCTCCTTGCTAAGCCTGGCTTCCCCTCTGCCTGCAGGTCCTGCCAGATAAGCTCTAGAGGCTGGGGCTGCCCTCCCTGCTGCATGGAGACCCAGGGGCCACCCCCAGACTGGGGGCCACCTCTGTACCCTCACCTCAGGGTGCCCCAGCCCTCTCGGCAGCAGCTGGGGTGAGCACTCTGAGCTCCGAGGGCCACAACAGCTCTGGCCTCCACGTGAGGTGCACCTCAGTGCGGGGAATGTCTGTGAGGGGGGCTGAGCTTCCCAGAACGCCTGCCAGGGCTGGGGGTGAAAAAGGGTCATTACTCCTCCCTACCCAGGACCACTCCAAAGAGTCTTTTTAAATAAACAAACTATTTAGGTGCCCTGACTGTGAAGGTGAGTTTGGGGCTAGAGTGGCCTAGGGTGGGGGCTGACGAGGAATCCTGATGACCCTTTGGGATGGGAATCTTGACCTCCCAGAATCTAACTCTCTCCATGATCTGAAATATCTGGTTTCAAACTCCTTGGAGAGTGTGATTCAAAACACCAGAGTTTTTACACTCATGGAGTGGGGGAATCTTGCACCTGCCATCCCTGGCTTTGTGGGATCCCACCGCAGCACAGAGAGACAGTGGAGCAGCTGCAGACGAAAGGTTCTTTAGGTTCTTTATTATGAGAGGTGAGGCGAACTTGAAGAGGGTCAGTGGTCCGGTGGGGCATGACCCCAGCCAGCTGGCAGTCAGGGCAGAGCGCTGTACACCCCATTTCCCATCTCCTCTGGCTTGTCCCTGGGGAGCCACCATCACTCGGCAGATTCTGCATCAAACCTGAGATCCTGGAGAACCTCACTGATCGCTTCCATGGTTTTAATTACCCTACAAGAGTGGATGGGAACTATAAATAAAATCCAGATGGGGCGAATTAGCCGCCGCTGCGCCGCTCCGAAGGGGCTGTAGCCAGCCCCGGGCCCTCTTGCCTGCCGCCAAACCTCCAGGCAGCGCTAGCAGCCAGAAGGACCATTTAGGTGCCTGGGAGGATGGGTGGTCCCACGGGTCCCGAGTGGCAAGAGAAAAGGCCATCTTGGGTGGGTGTGTGCCATCAGGAAGGTGTGCAGGGTGACTGTGGCACATGTCTAGTGGGTGTGCACACGTGTGCGCTTGGGGGGCCAAAGGAAGGAACGTGCAGGCGTGTGCCTGGTGGGGCCTGGGTGACCATGTCCAAGCTCGGAGTTGAGCCATGTGAGCAGGATTGGTGTGTATGAGGTGCGCAGCTGTGTCCTGGGACTGCACAGCGAGTCTGGTGTGAAACTGCATAGCCTGTGTGCTGAGGGAATGTGTGGAGTACATCTAGGAGTCACCAAGTGAGTACTCTGGCGTGCACACCCTAAGGGTCGTGTGCAGATCTGCCCTTGCCAGCCCTGGGGCGCACCTGGCTGGGGGTGGGTGCCCAAGGGTGCATGTGCAAATCTAGCATGGTCAGCCCACTGGGAGGCGGTGCTCACTTCATCTTCAGCTGGTGCATCTGCAGGTTGTCCTGCCCAGTCAGCTCTGGCGTCCCCATCAGCTGCAGCAGGGCCACCTAGTTGGGGAATAGGCAGCAAGGAGGGTGTCACAACTGGCAGAGGCCACCCCCTGCCCTCCCACATAGTAGGGAGGAAGAGACACTGAAGCACCGGGAAAGGCAGCGCAAGGGTGGGGCCACAGCAGGCGCGAGTCTCAAGGGGCGGTACTTCGCGCAGAAGGAATCTAGGATTACGTTTAGGGGGGCTCCTGAGGAGAGGGGCCGAGTGGGCGGGCCCTAGAATCAGTGCAGAGCGCAACATGGGCATGACCTCATGTAGGCGGGGAAGGGGAACAGTGGTGCCATCTCAGGCAGGGATAGGTGGGCGGGGGCGGGGGTGGGGTGGGGTGGTTGGGTTGTGAGGGTTGTGAAGTAGGCGGAATCTCAGGGACCAGCCGGGGAGTTACAATCCCTAGACTGGGATTGGGTCTCTAAAGCAGCGTGGCCTGGGAATCCCAGCGTAGGGTGTGATGTGGGCGTGGCTTCACGTGGAGTTGGCCTGGGAATGGTAGTGTATCTTGGTCAGGATTGGCTGTAGAGGCAGAGTAGGCTGGGCCTTGGATCCCTAGCGGGAGGAACAGAACCTAGGCTGGGATCGAGGGTGTACCCGGAAGGGGACCTGGCCTGGAAATCCAAGGCCCCCAATCAGCAGGGAGTTGAGTACCTGTCCTGGGGCATTGGGACAAGACGGGGGGGGGGGGATAGGAGCATTGTAGGGTCGGGGTCTGGGATAGAGTGGGCGTGTGCTGGGACTAAAGATCTGGATGAAAAGTGGGGGCGGACTAGGGGGCTAACCCTGAGACTCTCCAGTGAACTTAGTGGATGACTGAGGTGGGGCAGGAAGAGGGGGTGCTGGGGCGCCAGGGGCGGGGTTCGAGGGAACGGAATCTGGTCCCTCCCCCAAGGGGTGCACAGTGGGCCATGGCCCGAGAGACAAGCCGAGGAGTAGGGGGGATACATGGAGGGGGCGGGACCTAACCGTGGCCAGGCGCGTCTCCTCCAGCTGCTGCAGCCTGCGCACGTGGCTCGCGAGCAGCGGCTGCGCTCGGGGTCCGGCTAGCTCGGCCTCCACCGCCAGCACCTCCCGCGAGGCGGCGGCGAAGGCCTGGGTCACCTCGTGTACTGTGCTCCGGTAGCGCGGAAAGTCGTAGGGCGGGCCGCTGCTCAGGTACTGTCGGTGGCCTCTGCAGCAGGCGGGGATCCTGAGGCTACGGCCCCGGCTCTCAGGCCCTGCACCCGCATCGACCACCTGAAAGCCCTCCAAGTGTCCCCTAAACCCCAGAGTGTGGAGGACGTTCTGACTCCCGCAGGGTAACCCGAAACGGGCCCACTCCCGCGCACGCGGAAGGGAGCGATCTGGTCTCCCCGCAAATCCCGCCCCACCTCTGACACCGCGGCCCCGTGGGGACCCAGTTCCTCCCCCGAGGCACGCTCATCCCCGGAGCGGGCTGTGGGCTGACCCCTCCCCTCCCCTTTGCCCTCACTTACTCCTCCAGCCGGCGGAAGGCCTGCGCGCGCTCAGCCTGCAACTGGTGGATGCGCTGCACCAGCGCCCGTATCGCGGCATCTTTCTACGGGGCGAGGGGCACGGCTAGGGTATGAAGCCGGCGCCCCCGCGCCTGCACCGCCCGCCCCGCGCCTGTTCCCGCTCGGGCTCGAGCTCACCCAGGGCCACACCAGCTGCTCGCGCTCCGGGGCTCCAGTGGCTCCTGCATCACCGGGCACCGCGGGGACAGCGGACTCTGCCGCGGCCTCAGTGATGATCATGACTGCGCAGCTCTGGTCCCACCCGGGAGCAGGTTGCTCCGCTGCGCCTGGCGCCCCCTGCAGGCCCGGAGGCCTCTGGAGCCAGCTTGTGGCGACCAGCTAACCTCGAGACCCCGGGGGAAGAATGGGGAGCGAAGACTGGGGGCTTCTCAGGCCTGACACCCTCCACCCACCTCCACCCCTGTGCTTGTTCCCGACTGGCGCCTGCCGTAACGTTTTCGACCTTAAATGTACGGTTCTGTATACAGCAAGGCTGTCCTTCGGCTTGTTTCTATGCAGCTATGTCAAAACCCGACTTCAGGGCTTCCCTGGTGGCGCAGTGGTTGAGAGTCCGCCTGCCGATGCAGGGAACCCGGGTTCGTGCCCCGGTCCGGGAGGATCCCACATGCCGCGGAGCGGCTGGGCCCGTGAGCCATGGCCGCCGAGCCTGCGCGTCCGGAGCCTGTGCTCCGCAACAGGAGAGGCCACAACACTGAGCGGCCCGCGTGGAGGAAAAAAAAACAAAAACAAAACCCGACTTCACTTCCTCACATCCCATCCCCACTAATATAAAGAAAATTGAATCCAAGAAGTGATAGCCATCATCTAATGCCACAAGGTTGTGACAAGAGTGGGATTTGAACGCAGGTTCTGACACTGGAGAATTCCAAGTCACTGGCACCCACAGGTTCTGTGTGAACTGCTTTGAAGAGGGGGGCCTGTGCAAAAGGCCCTAAGGTGGGAGTCAGTGCAGGGCTGAGGTCAGGGGTGGGGGGTGGGGGGTGGGAGGGTTCCTATTAAGTACAGAGAAGACCTGGGAGCTGGACATACACTGCCTAGTTTGAGCTTCAGGAAGCCTCCTCCTCCAGGAGTGGACACAGGGTAGACCAGAAAGATGGTGGTGGCCTGGCCTTAGGGAGGAGGGGGCAACTGACAAAAATGAAACTCAACTGAGGCCTGAAGTGAGAGCCTTTAGCTGGTACTCCAGGTCTCAGCTGTTCTCAAGCATCACTGTCTAGGCCTGGGTTGTCACCTACAGGAAGCCCCAATCACCCCAAGACAAATAAAAGCATGGCGTTGTCAGGGCACTACAAGCCCTCACCTGACAGACATCAGTCTTGGGTGGGACTCAGGAGCTCCTAAAGGTCAGTCAAAATTGAGAACAGGTATTTCACGCTAGGTGGGGTGTTCCTTCCTACCCCGCCATCCACCTACACCCAAACACCTCCAGGCCCCAGATGTGAGGGTTGTTAATGTGCCTGACCAGGTCCCACCAGTCCCTAGGCTGAGGTTTTTATTCCCATATTACAGATGACAAAATCCAGATGGTTGGGCTCACTAGGCTATGTGGCAGAGAGCCAGGAGTGAGACTTGCCTGTGCTGTGGTTATGACAACTTTAGACATGAAGGGCCGAGACCATGGTCAACTTTACAGGTAAGACAACTGGAACCCAGGACAAAGGACCCCCAAGAGCTATGAAAAACTGAGTGACAGGACGTCCCTAAGGGAGATGCCCGCACCTCAGCGACCTCCCCACTGGACAGACCAACCACATGGACAACCAGTTACTGCTCCAGTCAACGAAAGGGAAACTTTACTGAGGCCCCAGGGTCATGGGGCTTAGGCAGGAGGCCACCCTGTGGGCAAAGAAGAAGCCGGTGGAGGGGCCTTATTTGACCTTCTTCTTGGGGCGCAGGTTGTTGGTGTGGCCGCACTTCTTCTTGCGGCAGTTGACAGCACGGGGGTGCAGGCGAGCATAACACCTGTGCAAGGACACGAGCGAGTGGTGAGGGCACATCCCGACCCCCAGCAGGGCCAGCCCACACCCCCAACCTGAAGAGTACATACTTGCGGCAGATCATCTTGTCGCAGTTGTATTTCTGAGCAAGCTGGCGAAGGGAAGGCTCGATGATGCCACCTCGCAGACGAAGCACCAGGTGCAGGGTGGACTCTATAGGAAACGAAGGGCAGAGAGAGACAGTGACTGAGCCTAGGCTCACCACGTCAGTCCCACAGGTGCAGGGCAGCCTCCAGTGCCCTGCAGACCAGAGCTTCTCACGTGTTGACAGGGACACATCAGAATCCGTTGCGTGTTCTATGTGTAGATGGACACACCAGCCCAGCCCAGCCCACAGAACCTCCACCTTGTCATTTCCCACCAGTCCTCGGGGAGTCTGAGACTAATATACATATACATCAACAGTGGTGTCCATCTGGGTTTCCCCAAGGGCAAGGCAATTCTAAGTGGTGCAAGGACCTTTTATTTTCCTAGGTAAGATATTTAAATCTTTTGCTGCAAAAAGTGGTGCCGATTTTCTTTACAGTAATCACATTGAGAAACACAAACACAAGAATTAAAGAAAAAAAGTGAGTAAGAACATGAGAAACCATCGCCATTTGGAAATCCTGGTGGAGATCTTGAGATGCTTTCCAGCGATGGAAACAGTACCTTACAAAGCAATACTCCCTAGCCCTATCTGATCCTCACCTTAAGAACAATCCTCCTCTACAGCCCCCTCCCAGTGCTGAAGAGGCTGTCAGCTACCCATCCTGGGTCCTAGGCCCCACTGAGGTCCTATCTAGCCACCCCACCCTCGTACCTTTCTGGATATTATAGTCTGACAGAGTGCGGCCATCCTCCAGCTGTTTGCCCGCGAAAATCAGACGCTGCTGGTCAGGTGGAATGCCTAAGAAGAGAGCACTTCAGTTACTAAAGCTCTGGCAAGAATACTACCAGCAGATCTCCCCTCCCTCCACAGGGCTGTGCCAGGATCACCCCCAAACTGTCAAAAGGGAAAATGAGGTAGAGAGGACAAGCTGCCTTCCCAAGATCACACAGGGGAAGCACTGGCATGGCTGAGATCTGTCCAAGCACCCATTCCACAAGGGACAGCAGATCCCCAGGGCTGAAGGGCCTCCATTTTGCGGAGCACCCAGCCCCAACCCAACTCACCCTCCTTGTCTTGGATTTTAGCTTTGACATTCTCAATGGTGTCACTGGGCTCGACCTCTAGAGTGATGGTCTTGCCCGTCAAGGTCTTCACAAAGATCTGCATCTCTGCGTCTGCTAGGGAGACAGGGGGGAGAATGGCCGGATGGAGTAGTGAGCACTGAAGGTCTGAGCAGCCCGAGCTCACAGGCTGGCCAGCCTTAGTTCCTGACAGCCCTGTGCCGGCATCGACTTCAAATGCAGGCCCGCCCCAGTGCCTGTTTCCTTCCACCCTCCAAGCCGGCAGCTTCGTCTTTAAAGATGGAACGAAAAGTTCAGGTCTACGGCACCACCTTGCCAAGAACGGTCTGGAGGTCCCATCCTTCCTCTCCTCCGCCAGCCCCCAGACTGCCTGCAGCCGGGGTGGGAATCCCATCTTAGTAGCATCCCCCCAACACACAAGCTTTCCTCCCTACAGTCCCTTCTCCTTATTCCAAGCTCAGACACCCAAAACTTTGGCTTCCTTCTGGGTTACGCCCTAATCCTCAGACCACATTTCCTGCCTTTGATCCAATCCATAAGTACCAACTGCCAACCACGTGCCTGATACTTGTTTACACAGGTATTTCCGTTTTTTCACTTTCCAAGTCTAGAAAACGGCTGCTACTACCAGACTCTACTTACAGATTTAGAAAAGGAGACAGAGACCCAGCTCAAAGGCTTAATATTTTTAAATGGACTGGCAGAGTGTCTGCCACGAGACAAAGTTACAGTTAATACTCCTCCCCATTAAATCGGATATGCCCCGAAGGACACATCCTCGCCCCAAAGCCTCGTCAGATGGCTGGGGCCGGCGGAGCGGGCAGGCTCCTCTTCCAAAGGCCGGCTTCCCTCCCATGGCCCAGTTCGGGCTCGGAACCCGGCCCAGTGCGCCTTGCTAAGCCGCCCCACAGGGCCTAGCTCGCCTAGACGGATTCCAGGCCGCCCCCTCCGCTGCCTGGGTCCCCGCAGGCTACCGCGCAACCCTACCCAGGCCATCACCGACCTGCTCCGTCGTCTCGTTGACGAGAAAGAGAGCGGTTGAACCGGAAACCGCCGATTCGCCGCCAAGGGCGCCTGCGCACCGAGCACGCTGCGCGTCTGCGTCACAATCCGCGCCGCGCCGCGCCCCGCCCTCGGCCCCGCCCCGCCCCTATGCTGGGTCCGGGCGCACGAAGCAGCGGTGCCTGTGAGCGGCCGATGCCCACCTGCCTCGGGGTGCGAGCTCCGCCCGTCGGGTCACGTAGGAAATGCCGCACCTTTCCTGGTGTTTCTGCTCGCTGTTTCCAGGCCGCCTGAAGACTGCCCGCACGTAGCGGGTGCTCCGGAAATATTTCAACAGAGTAGGGGAAACTGTTTTGTGCTAAAGTGGAGGCATTAAGCAGAGGGTCTGCAGGTCCAAGACGCAAGGGTCGAGGCAGGAGGCGGCGTAAGGGCCGAACGTGTTGGAGCCACTGGAGGCCGGCCGCTGTGCACAGATGGATTAAAGGGCGGGTCCGTACAGGAGCACGGAGAGCAGGTGGGGCTGGTGCATTCACCCAAGGAAATGGGGTGGGACCCAGGGTCTGTTTAGGATATAAGACGGAGGAGACTCAAGGATGGCTAAAAAGTGCTGGGCGCCGGAAAGCGGTGAGAACTGAGAAGTTACCTGTGGGTTTGGCAGCGTACCTTATTTCCTTGAACACTTCCCGGCGCCCCCTATGGACCAGGCAAAAGCAGACACTCTGAAGTCTGGGAAGAGGCCTTTAATAACACAATTTCTAAGTGCTCCAAAGATGAGGGGACTCTGTGAGAGTGTCTGATGGGGAATGAGACCCTCAGCTCCTTGAGGAGCCCACCTTAGGGCTGAGATTTGGAGGAGGAGTTACTCAAGGAGGTAAAGGAATAATGTTGTGGGCACTGGGAATAGCACATTTGAAGGCCTGGTTGGTGACAGGAAGTGGGGTTATTATGGTTGCCACCACTGGAGACTCCCACTCAAAGCAGAGCAGCCCACTTCTTTCCAGCTCAATGGTGCCTGGCTGTCCATAACCATCCTGTCCCACATCCAGCACTTGCCCCCATTCTGGACTGCTGGGCCCAAGGATGGAAGGAAGCCACTGCTAGGTGCACCCTTCCCTTTTTAGTAACAGAGTCTTTTTATTGATAACTTCCCAACAGCATCTGTAAACATCGGGTACAAAAATATTCTGCTTAACTCTGTTCTCCAAGGTGGCTCGGCTTGCTCCATGGAGGCCCCAGGAGAAGCCTGCTGGGCCCTCAGGGTCCATACCGCTGGTCCGAGAAACAGGGCCTAACCAGGCTCGGTGCTGAGGGGATGGCTAATCTCTGCCTTGAGGCTTCTACAACTGTCTCAGAAACCTCTTTGAGATAATGATTGGAGAAAGTATTCAATACTGTCATTGAAGGAAGGGGCAAGGAGACCAGAATTAGTAGGCACAGGGGTGGGCTGGGGTGAACTCAGACATGACAGTGCTTGGCCACCTTGAGGAGGTCCTGACCAGGGTGCTGGGGCAGAGGACATCTGGCTCTGGTCTCTGGGAACCTTTAGGTGTTGCTCAGAGCAGACCTCAGGCCTGGCTCTGCACCCAACCCGACTCCAGCTGGACTGGTCATCCCCTGGCCTGGCAGAGGGGTCTACAGAAGAGAGATGTTCTCAGTGAGGGAGGAGGAGGAATGATAGATCCCCAGGAATTCCATACCCCAGGGAGGGAGCCTTGTCCCCCAGTGAGCCCCAAATGACAGAGTAGGGTGGCAAAGCTGACTGTCTCAAGGCAGGGTTACCCACTGCCACCTCAGACATCTGGGCAGTGGCACCGCTGCTGCCCTGAGACCCATCCGAGCTCCTGGGAGTAGGGCTACTGGCCCGGCGTCTCCTCGTCATCTGTATGGCTGTGGCCATTGATGGCAGGGGAGCCGGGCCGGACGTGGGACAGGTCCTCGAAGCCGGGGCTGAGGGAGGGCGAGACTGTGTCGGGGCTGGTGTCACATGAGCCTGTGCTCTGTTCCGAGGTGGCAATGGTTGTTGTGGTGCTGGGCGGGATGGGGTCTTCATCCTCGTCTTCCAGGAGGGACGCCTCCGGGATGTCTGGGGGAAGGAGGCCCAGCAGTTGGCTTAGTCACCATGCCAGGCACTGTGATGAGGGATTAACTGGGCCCAGGACCCCTGACAGCTACCCCCACCCCATGGGACATAACTCAGTTCATTTTACAGATGAGGAAACCGAGGTCCAAGCAGGTGAGAGGCCTCTCTTTAAGGTGAGGTAAGGTAAAGACGCAGGTTCTCTGGGGTTAGGCCTACGCGGGCCCTGGGGGCAAGTCTGAGCCTGGCTCTGCCCTCTTGACTGTGTCACCTGGGCCAGGCCCCTCACCTGCCCGTGTCTCAGCTCCCTGCTCTATAAACTGGGAATGATGGCATTGCCTTTATGCCTGTGGTTGTCAGCGGCCCTGGAGTGGGGAGCTGTTGGCCCATTCTGCAGACTGGGTAAACTGAAGCTCAGCATGGAGGACGCTGTGCTTCCTCTGACAAGTTACTGCCCCTCTGGGCACAGTCCCCACCTCATAGGTGTTTGTGGGTAACAGCCTGGCTCGTAGGGGTACGTGACATTCACTGGGCTAAGGACTGTCATCATTCTTGTCCACATTCCCTCGTGTCACCTCCCCCAAGGGAGGAGGCTCTAGTCCCAACACCTGCTCCGCCGGTTGCCAAGAAGATCAGGCCAGCACTCCCGCCCCTGCCCCAGGTCTTACTGGACCCACTGCCCACTAGGGCCCGGGCTTGGTGTCAGCCCTTGAGGTGACCTTCCAGAAGCCAGCCCTGGGCTGAGGGCCCTGGCATCCAAGGGCACAGAGCCCAGAAGCGGGATGTAGGAGCTCTGGGTGACACTTACGGCTGAAGGCCTCCGGGTGCTGCCTGGCCAGCTTCCCTTTCAGTGTCCTGCAGGGGAAGGGAAGGCACACAGGGCTGAACCTGCAGAGTGTGCAGGCTGGGCCCGGTGCAGGCCAGGAACCTCCCCGTCACTGCTTGTCATACTCTGCTCCAGGGCTGGAGGTAGGACTGGGCGCTCAGCCAGCGGACCTCCCACCCCCAGGACGGATGGCAGCTACCCAGCTGTCACCCAACTTCTGCGTGTCCTTGGTGCTGGCTCTGCGTGCCGGCTGGGCCCTCTACCTGCAATGCCTCATGTCTAAACCTCTTCTACCGGGACAACCTTCCAGGAAGCTTCCCTTCCCCTTGCCTCAACAGGCACTCCTCTGGGTGACTTGTCCTAGCCTGTCTCTCCATCCCCGGGGTGAGGATGTCTGTGGGGGCCAGGAGTGTTGACTATCCACACCCCAAACACCGAACACTGGCACTCACTAAACTGAGCTTCACAGAGAAGCACCTGCTTCCCTTTTTAGCCTGGTTTTTCCTTTTTACCTGAAGTAACGCAGTTCTGTTTACAAAGAATTACAAAAGGCTCTTCAGAGCAGTCTCTCACCCTTGACTATGGCCAGCCAGCACTGTCCCCCCCAAAGTACCACTGCTGCTGCATCCCTGCCTGGGTGGACACACTTATCTCCTTCCTGAGTGACACAGATACACACAAAAGGTGTCAACCCTTGTGGTTCCTACTCTACTCCCACCCCTGCAACACCACACGTGGGCAACCAGCCTGGTGAGATGCCCCAGAAAAGATACGCTTTGATAAAGGATTTATCCGGCCTGTCTTGTGATTTCTGCACAGAGCATGCTCCAAGGAAACATGTTGCCCTCAATCTGTGGCACCTGCTCTGCCAGCAGATGCGGCTGCCCCCGGAAAAGAAGAAGCGGCACAGTCAGCCAGAAATACAGCTGTAGTGCCAGCTTGTTCCAGGCCTCGGCGCCCCAGCAGCAGTTGTTAACGGCAGTAGTGGTGATAGGAGCTCCGGGGGCCGTGTCAAGCATTCTATGTGGCTGGGGACTTGGACATCGTCTTTCTCTGTCCTCATGGAAACCAGCTTGAGAAGGACCCGCAAAACCTGGCAATCTCATTTTCCTCTTGAGAGAAGTCCTGGGTGGAGGCCAAGGGGGACATAAGGCTAGCCTTTCACTGTCTGCTCCTGCCTGCCTTTTGCATTATGGGTCTGGCACTATGTTGCATTTTCAAAAAAGGAATAAAATCTAAATTCAGAAACTCCAAGATTTTCAGATCTTCTCTAATACTAAGTGTGCAATGAAGCCTCCTAAAACAAGCTGAATCTCCCCACCGCCCTGCTATGTGGAGAGGACGGCCCTTATTGAAAAGAGGAGGAACCCTCTTTTCAGGCTCAGAGGCTCAGAGCAGGAGGCAGAGACTGGAGAGCCAAGCACTCACCTGATCCTGCGGAAGATGCTGTCCAGGTCCCGTTTCATCTCCACCAGGGTCCTTGTGTGGTGCAGAAAGCGCTCGCTCATCTGCTGCAGGCGGGCACTTGACAGGTTGTTGAAGTTGAGCAGCATCTCGTTTGTCTTCTCAAAGCGGTCCAGCCTGGTGGCGGAAAAAGGGCACCGACTCCTCTGCTCAGCCTCCAGGTCCCTGCCAACTGATCCTGCTAGGCCCTTTCCTGCTCCATGGCCTTTGCATAGACCATTCCCTTGTCTTGTGGAGCTCTACCTGGTGTTTGAGCCAGCTAGCAAACTCCTATTCAACTTTCAAAACCCTACTCAAAAATCCTACTCAAGTGTACCCTTCTCATGTAGCCTTAACCCTCTCCCTCAAGTAGGCTCTTTGACACTCTGACTCCCCTAGCCCCAGCTTCTTTCTCTTGCCCAGCCCTGAGACCAGGAAGGTTCAAGTCTGATTTTGTCTCCCCTCGGCCTGGGAGTTCCCCAGGGTCAGGTCTGAATCTGAACTAAAGACCTAGGAGGGAGATGGGTATGCTGAGACCCAGACATATCCAGCACCACTGTCACAGGGCAAGAAAGGTAAGGTATCAGGTCTGTGCTGGGTTGTAAATGGAAGGAAGAGCCTTTGGCTTAAAGACACAAAAATAAAGCCCCAGGAGACCATGTTTCCCCCGGAAGGTTGTGTCAGCCCTTCTTCCCCACAGAGCAGGCCGGAATTAGGGTGAGGCTATGGTGGACACAGTGCCAAGCCCCAAAGAGGGCAAAGGCCATTCACAGCCCTTCCAAGTGACCCTGGGTGCTCCACAGAGACAGCCTAGGCTCTGAGAGAACAGGTTCCCAACAGGAAGTGAGCCGACTGGCTCCCTTAAATCCCCCAGCAGTTCCTTCCTTATCCCCCTCAAGTCTCCCCACCCCAGGCCTCGGGAAAGGAGCTGCTGTGGTCCCCGCCAAACTGTCCGCAGCTGCGAAACTGTCCCAGAGCCCTGCTTCCTGTGCCAAGGCCTCGCCTCCAGACCAGGAAGGAATTTACTTTGGAGCCAGCCAGCAGATTTGCTCATTTCCTTCATTTTATCACCAGTGTGGGCCCGGGGTAGAGGCGGGCAGGGCAAGAATGCTGGCCAGCAAGTGGATTCCTTCCCATACCGGGGGCCCAGGGCCCTTGGCTTCCACTCACATGTTCTTCTGGGCCAGGATGATGGCGTTGACATCGTCCGCATTCACCATGCTCAGGATGCGGCTACAGAAGACCCTCGAGGCCGAGTCCGGGGGGTCCATCTCTTCCTCCTCCTCCGCTGCCTGAAACAGGCGGGAAGAAAGTGTTTTCAGTCTGCATCAGGAAGTGGGGGGAGGTGGGATGGGGGGCTGGGAACCCCACAGGCCACCTGTCCGTAAGTGGGTCATGCCACCTGAGCCTCAGCTTTGTCATGCCAGGAACTCGGGGGTGTTTCGAGAACCACAGGAGTTCCTATTTATAACTTGCACCCAAGCACATCACAATCCCATCACCCCTCCCACCTCCACACCTGCCCCTCTCCACGTGCCCAAAGCTACAGGCACCTTCCTCCTGCATAGACCTGCCCCCTCCTCCTGGCTGCCCCCTCAAATCATCACCCCCTCCAATGCCTTTTCTCCCAAGAGGTCTTTGATGACTACCCCTATTCTGGTCACTCATCACTTCACCTTTTTTTAATTGCTCCACTGTCTCATCGCTTCCTGAAATTATCTTAGTTATCAGTTAACCCTTTTGCCTGTCACCCCCACAGCAATATTAGCTCCAATAGAACAGAGGCATGTGTTCTTTCTTGCTCGCTGCTCTGTCTCCAGAGCCCAGCCCAGAACCTTGTTCACAGCAAGGGATTGCCTGAATTTAGTTTTATGAAGGCAAACGGAACCTTTCAAACTCAGCTCTGAAGCTAGACTTATATCAGCAAGTTAAAGCCAAGAATTTCAGGCACTGGCAGCCAGGCTGTGGGCCCCAGCAACCCAGATGGCTCTGTGGCTCTTGGCTCCCAGCTTCCCTGGCACACAGATGCTATCCCAGCAGGTGGGGACTTCCTGGACCATGCTAGGGCAGGAGGGACCATAGCTTCAGCACTGACCCTCCTAAGGAGGTTCAGGAAAAACCCAGAATCCTGACATAGCTTGGCTCTGTGGTCTGCACGTTTAATCGTCGACTGAAAGGCCCACTTGCAATTGGTTAAGGTTCACACACAGGATCAGGAAGGGCTTTCAGAGCCCACTTAACTACCCTCCTCTTTATTGAGCACCTACTGTATACTAAACAAGACACCGATTTCAAACCCTGGCAATTGTTACCATCCTTATTCATACATGAGAAAATTGAGGCTCAGAGACTGAGGAACTAGGCAGTTGTCACACAGCCAGTGAACATGGGTCACAACTCAAACACCCACAGACCACAGGATCCACAAATATGTGACTCTGACGTTCAGTAGCTACCTGTGACAGGACAGCTGCTTCTTGCAGCACCTGATTCCTGCCAGACTTCTGATTGTTTCCAGAAATAAACCTGAAATATGGATTTCTTTTTCCTGTGAAATCGCCTCATTTACAAATGTTAGCAACTAATATTTTTCTTACCCCAACACCATAGAGGCCAAGAGTACGTATCTATTTATGCCCAGAATCTGGCTATCAGTTTGCAGCCATTACGTGCCTTCTGGAGATAAACTGCCACACCTGACGAAATCCACCACCTCCCCAATCACCATGTTTGAGCTCCTTCTATGTGCCAGGCATGGACACCCACACCCTCCACATTTCCAAAGAAGATCATGTATAAAGAGGACACTTGGGCTCTCAAAGGACAGAATGTGGCGGGAAGCCCACAGCTAGAGCCTGGCAGGTGCAGGATTTGGACCTGTGGGAAATGGTTCTGCTACAAAGATGGGCTCTTTCCTGTCTCTGGCTCCCAGATGTGAGGGCTGAGGGATTCAAGGCACACTCCCCCACCAGCTGCCTCTCACAGGAAGACTTCCCTGACTAACATACACATACAGAGTGGAAATGACCCAGCATGGGCTCTGATCCTTGCTCCAAATATATTTATGGGGGACACACGCAGAGAGGGAGACTGTGTGATCTTGGGAGAGTCACCTCACTTCCTAGATCCATTTTCTCACCCAGAAAATAGGTATAACAAAGAATCTGAATCTCACAATGCTGTCTGTGGGGACTAAAACCAATAGTGCTAAGAGGTGCTGGGCTCGGAGCAGTCAGTTTCTCCAAGTGGAGTGTGAAGAAATCCTAGGACAGGGCCCGGGAATCAGTATTCTAATGAGGGCCTCCCTAGTGCTTCCAAGAATACAGAACAAACACTTATATAGCACTTCATTTAATCCTCAGTCTCCCCTACAAGGGCATCTCCGAGGGCACCAAAGGCTCCCAGGGGTGGGCTCAGGTCACACACCAATACGGAAAGGCGCCGCTACTCCACCCAAGTCATTTAACAGAATTTAATTTGGCTGCCCAAGCTCAGCAAAACCCGCGAGGCGGGGCGGGGTTCACAAATCCCCTCATGCCCCGCCCCTGTGAAGCGGGAAACTGAGGCCCAAGCAGGTCAACGCCCGATTCCGGGAGACAGGGCACAGCCTGAACACAGGCGGCCCCAACTCCCGCGCCTCGGATCCAGACTCGGCCCATGGCGCCGCCCGCGCGTCCACCGCGCAGACGGGGAAACAGAGACCTGTGCGCAGGAGGGGTGCCCAGATGTTGCCAGCGGCGCGCCCCACCCCGCTACAACCCGAGAACCGCGCCCGACCCGGCCCGGCTCCCCAGAGGCCCCTGCGTCCCCAGCCCCACCCCGAACTCGGCCCCGGCGTCGGTGGCAGCAGCACCTGCACATCTGGCGGCCTTGCTCGCGCTTCCGGGATGGCGCCCGCGCCGCCGCGACGTCACCACGCACCATGCGTGCGAGCGCGCGTGGCGGCGACGTGCCCTGGGCTGACTTGCGTGCGTGGAGGCGCGGCAGGAACGGGTGGAGCTTAGATGCAGCTTCTATTTGCGGGTGCATCACAACAAATAGCCAATCAAGCAGTCTCTCTCGCGCCTGCGTAGTTTCCAAAGCCTGAGCTCCAAGGCAGCCCGGAAGGGGGGAGGGGAATGGGGAGGGAGGATGAAACAACCAATTTTATAGATAGTAAGACTGAGGTCCGAGAGCGGCAAGCATTCCCACAGGGTCATACAATCCTCGAGTGGGCTGTGGTGGATCCAGACCCAAATGTTCTGCTTTCCAGGCTGGGAATCAGACTCACTCGCGTTCAAACACCCTGCTGCGTTTTTGGTAACCTTTTTCTGGGCCAGGATCCTGCATTGCATTTAGTCTTGTCTCCTTGGTCTCTTCCACTCTGTGACAATTCCTGTCTTCCTTAATCTTTCATGACCTTAATACTTTTGAAGAGTACTGGTTTTGTAGAACACCTAACATTATGGGTTTGTTCAATATTGCCTCATGATTAGACTGAAGTTGAGCAGCTTGGGAAAGAATCCCACAAAAGTGATGTTTCCTTCTCAATGCATCATATCAGGAGACACTGGGATGTTGATATGTCTCATTGTTGGTGACGTTAACTTTGATTACTTGCTTAAGGCAGTGTCTACCAGCTTCTCAACTGTCAAGTTACTATTTTCCTTTGCAATTAATAAGTATCCTATGGGGGGATACTTAAGAGACCATGTAAATACCATTGGTGTTTTGGTCTTGGGTTTTTTTTGTTGTTGTTTACATATTTTTCACCCTTTAGTTTTAGCATCCATTCATGGCTCTTGGCAGCAATAATGATTACTTACTATGTGTTTGCATAATGGTGATTTTTAATTTAATTATTAATTGGAATTCTGTTGTAAACAAGAGCTGTCCATTCTTCTCAATTATGTATTCAAGTATTTATATCACTATGGAGTCATGAGTATTTATTTTATTCTGTGCCTTATAATTAATTTCTATATTATTTATTTTACTGCCCCTTTAATTTAGCTCCTATGTCTTTTTAATATGTCTCCATGTTTCTGTGAGTACGTCCTTACTTTTGGCATCACAAGATGTTCTGTGCTTGCTTTGGAATATCCCTGGAATCAGCCATTTCTCCAAGGAGCCTGGTTCTGCTTCTTGGAGAATGGTATTTAGAGACCAAGATCTGGGTGCTGGGTGTGCTCACTGCTACCCAGGTATTATTGCTTAGAGACCCTCTCAGCAGTCAGAGCTAGGAAATACATGTATGTCTACTAACGCATGCATATACACATCTATTTTTAGTTCTATATCTGTTCCCTTGTGTCTCTACTGAAAACCATGAGTTCATACTGAGATGAGGATGCATTAAGTGAGATAACCCAAGTTAAATGCATGAACAAAATGGGGCAAATAGTAATTGCTTGATAAGTGTTAGCAATTATCATTAGTTTCTGGGGTCTTATGAAATGTATGTTATATATTATATGTCTGATTTTTCTGTGTCTCAGTTTGTTAACTGTGAGTCTGGGTGAACCTAGCATCTGCCTCTTAAGGTTGCTAAGAGCTTGAGAGATACACACATACCTTTGGGCACATGGAAAACTCTTTGAGAGCCCTGGAATTGGCATATCTGAGTTCTAATTCCAGCTGTCACATCCTAGCTGGGTAGCCTTGAACAAGTGGCTTAACCTTAAGAAATCATGCAGGTTAATTCCTTACAAGAGGGGTCCCCAACCCCGGGCTGTGGACCAGTACTTTTCCTCGGCCTATTAGGAAACAGGCTGAACAGCCGGAGGTTGGCGACGGGTGACCAAGCAAAGCTTCATCTGCCACTCGCCATCACTCCCCATCAGTCACATTAGCACCTGAACCATTGCTGGCATTACGGCCTGAACCATTGCCCCACCCCACCCCCATCCGTGGAAAAATTGTCTTCCACGAAACCAGTCCCTGGTGCCAAAAAGGTTCGGGACCGCTGCCTTACAACAGAGTTTGGCCCATTGTAAGCCCTTGGTAAACTGAGGGTAAACTCTGTTATTACTCTCACACTCTCCTGCCTTCATTCATTGAAAAGTAAATGATGATCAGGAATCTTATACATTCTTATAGTTCAACCAACAGTTTTAAAAATTGTTCAGTAAACCCTCTAGTCACCCCTTCTGGGTTTGGCCCATATTCTGAGAATCCAGAAAATACTCAGTCCCTGCCTAGCCTTGGAGGATGAAGGAGAGTCTGACACAGACAATCCCAGCCCTGAAGGGAACAATGTTGGGTTAGAGGGAGGAGAGACTCAAGGCTGGAGGAACCTACAGAGTGGGGTTTGAGGACTTCTGAAGGCCAGGAAGCAGGTACATCTGGATGGAGTTTTGAGGTAGGATTAGGAGTTTTGCAGGTGCTGACAATCATTCAGGACTGAGGGGATCACAGGAGCAAAGACAGGATGGTGGGAAAGCACATAGTGTGGATTTGATCTTTTAAGAATTGTGGAGCTCCATGAGCCAGACAGCAGCCAGTGCTGAGAAGAGCCTGGGTGGCGGCTGCTGGGAAAAGTAGACCTGTGGCTCTGTCTGCATGGCTTTGCCAAGCTGTAGCAGAAGAGGCCCAGACTGGAGAAACCAAGCTTTTCAACGGGTCTCTTGGGCTCTGTTGGAAGCCAGGGAACAATTACGAGGGTCCTGGAAGGGGTGGGGGCTGCACACTGAAGCCAAAAGGGACTTGGCTGGTCCAAAATGTTTTCCTTTTCTATTTTGTTTAAATTTTATTTATTTATTTTCTTGGCTGTCTTGGGTCTTTGCTGCTGTGCGCAGGCTTTCTCTAGTTGCGGCGAGCCAGGGCTACTCTTCGTTGCAGGGCGCGGGCTTCTGATTGCGGTGGTTTCTCTTGTTGCTGACCACGGGCTCTAGGCATGCGGGCTTCAGTAGTTGTGGCACATGGGCTCAGTAGTTGTGGCTCGCGGGCTGTAGAGCGCAGGCTCAGTAGTTGTGGTGCAGGGCTTAGTTGCTCCGTGGAATGTGGGATCTTCCCTGACCAGGGCTCGAACCCATGTTCCCTGCATTGGCAGTCGGATTCTTTTTTTTTTTTTAATTTGATTGATTGATTGATTGATTTTTGGCTGTGTTGGGTCTTCATTGCTGTGCGCGGGCTTTCTCTAGTTGCAGTGAGCGGGGGCTACTCTTCGTTGCGGTGCATTGGCTTCTTATTGCTGTGGCTTCTCTTGTTGCGGAACATGGGCTCTAGGTGCACAGGTTTCAGTAGTTGCAGCACGTGGGGTCAGTAGTTGTGGCTCATGGGCTCTAGAGCGTAGGCTCAGTATTTGTGGCACACAGGCTTAGTTGCTCCGCAGCAGGTGTGATCTTCCCGGACCAGGGATCGAACCTGTGTTCCCTGCATTGGCAGGCAGATTCTTAACCACTGCGCCACCAGGGAAGTCCTCCCCCCCCCCCACCTCTTCTGACAGGGCAGCCTTCCTTCCTCCCCGCCTTCCTTCCTTCCTTCCTTCTTTCCACAATGATTTCCCTGAATACCTCCCCCTGTTTTGTGCCATGCAGTATGTAGGCCTCAGGACTAAAACAATAAGAAACAATGTACCCTTCTCAGATTTTGGGGGTCTTCCAGTCTACCGGGTGAGGCAAAAGTCAACTGACGGCACAGACACAAGTGAATCAGTTATGAAGTGGAGGTTCATTTTACCAAGACTGCAGCCAATCAGGACACCTGGCCTTGCCATGGGGAGGTCAGGGATGGCTTCCAGTAGGAGGTGACCTCAGAGCACCTATCTGACAAGTTACCGCCAAAAGCCAGTTACCTTCTCCAGTGTTAGCTACCTCCAAAAGCCAGTGTCCTGCTCATTTATTCATTAATTCATTCAATTATTCATTCATCTATTGAACTCCCATAGGGCCTTAAGCATCATTCAAGGAGGTGGTGAGGACAAAACAGACAAAATTCTTTCCAGGCTGGAGCAAGATGGGGGGAAGGGGGGAAGCAAAAGAATGAACAAGATCATTCTGGAAGGGGGTAACTGCTGGGAAGAAAATAAAATAGAGTGAAAAGGAGTAAGTGCCCCCTCTTTCAAAACATGAGCCATAAAAACCCTTCTAATCAATGCTGACACCTTCTCCTGGGGCCGTGGGCACCTTATCATGCTCTAGCAGAAGGTGCAGGGAGGAGGGACTCCTCCCAGTAGCCCTGCTCTCTCAGCAGTTAACCTAGCCATTATTGAGTTCCTCCAGTATGCACCAGGCCACCCTCCCGGGATTAGACAGACCAGGTGCAGGGGCGGTGCAGCAGGGCGGAGGTTCTGTGTGCTCTTGGGCACGTCGCTCCCCCTCGGGGCCTCGGGTCTACAGAAGTAACTAGCGGTTCAGAGTGGGTTATCCAGCAGTCTGGCTGCTCTGACCTGCAAGCCTGAGCTCCTTAAGGAAATACCATTTAGTGTTGTCCTCCCAACAGCCCCCAAGGTGAGAGTGCGCGCATAGAGGTGTTTATCCCCATTTCACAGATGAGCAGAATGAAGCTCAAACAGGGGTTGTATGTCTTGCCAAGATGCGCGGCACTGACCCGAGAACTGACTCGGATCTTCAGCCCCCCGCCCCCGCCTCCGCCTCCGCCCTCGCCTCCGTCCGGGGTTGGCGCGACGGCCTCTGCCCCTTTAAGAACGCCCCACGGATGCAAGCAGGAAGGGGGCGGTGCCTGTGCCTGAGACGGATGTGCTCGCGCACCAATGGACGCTGCAGTCACCGCGGCGGCGTCCAATGGGCGCGGTGAGGGCGGTGCTGAGTGCCAGAGCCTGGTTCCCGAGGCGCGGCGGCCGCGGCTGGGGGCGGGGAGGGGGGCGCAGGACCCCAGGCTGGGGTCCCGGAGCCGGAGGCACGTGTCCCGGGGCGCCGGCGGGGTAGCGCTGGCCCGGAGCGCTGCCCGGACCTGGGCTAGTCCGGGGGCCGGCGCGGCGGGGGCTGCGGCTGCTAGGCGGAGTGAAGGGCCGCGGGGGAGGCGAGCCGGGGGGCGCGGGGGTTCTGAGTGCCGGAGAGGGCGCGGCCTGGTGAGGGCAGCTGGGGGTGGGGGCCACGGAAGGTCAAGGGCAGCGGCTGGGGGCGCTGCCGGCGGAGACGTGCAGGGCCGGGGGCGCCCGAGGGTTGCGGGGGGTCGGGAGCCCCAGACTGGTGGCGTCAAACAGGCGTGGGGCGTTGGGAACTTGGGTGGGAGGTTGACGGTAGGCCAGGCCGGTGCAGGGGGCGTCTGGAGAGCGTAGGGTGTTATGGGATGGGGAGGGGGGGCGTCTGGGGATATCAAGGTGTTGAGGGGCGACGGGCCAGCTGTGGGGGAAGCTGGCCCGGGCTGGGGTCGGTGCTTGGGATGGGGGGAGGGCTATTTATGCGAGCGCAGGAGATTGTGAGGGTGGGGGCTGGGAGGGTCTCAGAAAATGGGACCCGAGCCCGGAAGGAGCAGGCAGGTGAGGGTTAGGGAGGGGATGCTGTGGGTTAGAATGACGGCTCTACCACCGCCAGAGCTTGGGGCCTGGGGGAGGCGGACAGTTCTTGATGGTCCAAGGAAGAAGCCGTGGGGGTCTCGACCACTCCTCCTCAAAGGAGACTACTTTGAGAAGGTGGTAAGAAGGCCTGAGGAGAGGAGAAAAGGCTCCCAAGGAATGGCTTGGGTCAAGGTCCCTGGTGTTGGGGGCGGTGGTATTAGGTTCAGTGTATGGAAGGAAAGCCTTGGGGTTTCTGGGTGGCTCCCCTTAGGAGAAGGGACAGCTGGAGGTGGGGAACTCTGGTAAAGATTCAGTTATTTTTCCCTTGGGCTCTAAAAAATAGTCTCCCCAAGATCTCAGGGGTTGTCCCCCTGAAAAAAATCCCAGCACCAGCTCTGGACGTTTAAGCAGATAAAGCCCTAGGTTCAAATCCTGCCTCCTGTGGTTGGCTTGCTCTGTGACCTTGGGCAAATGGCTTTGCCACTCTGGGCCTCAATTTCCTTTTCTGCAGGGGGAATGTTCCCTACTTCCCCGGGGTGTTTATAAAGATTAAATAATAGTTAATAATAGCTAACACTGTTTGAACCTGATGCCAGGGCTTGATGAGTGCGTTGTTAAGTCCTTTGGACAAACCAGGGTTGTTACTCTACCCACGCTGTAGATGAGGAAACTAAGGCCTGGAGCCCCTGAGTCACACAGCAAGTGATCGGCGGTGTGGAGAATGGAGGCAGAGGAGATTTGAGGGGCTTGGTGGGATTCTTACCCCCATCCATTCTCCCCACCAGGGCCAATTCCCATCCCCCCAGCAGCATGGCATCCTGTGCTGAGCCCTCTGCTGCGGACCCTGAGCCCACTGCCCCGCCACCTGCTGGGGTCCCACCACTTGAGGACTTCGAAGTGCTGGACGGGGTGGAAGACGCAGAGGGCGAGGAGGAGGAGGAGGAGGAGGAGGAGGATCTGAGTGAGCTGCCGCCACTTGAGGATGTAGGGCAGCCCTCACAGGAGGAGGCCGAGCAGCCCGGGGCCCTGGCCCGAGAGTTCCTGGCTGCCATGGAGCCAGAGCCTGAGCCCGCCCCAGCCCTGGACGAGTGGCTGGACATCCTGGGTAAGGAGCAGGGGTGGCTCGGGTTGACCGACAGGGCCTGGACAGCTCAGGTTCAGGAGTGACCTTGGCCTAGGCCCTCTCCCCCTGAGCCTCATTTCCCCATCTCTGTTGTGAAGGAGGTTGGAAGTAAAACATGTGGTAACCACGTTGATCGCCAGCCACAGGCAGTTGCTCGAGACACTTCACGTTTATGCCCTTTTCTTGCCTCCCCACCCCATGACTTGCTTTCGCAGAGCTGTTAACAGGGCTCAGAGAGGCTGAATCACTTGCCCAGAGCCGCACAGCCAGCACAGCAGGCACTGGCAGCTCCCAATCCCCACTTTTCTTGGCATTTGTCTGGCAAGTGCCTGTCCCCAGAACAATGTGTCCTGAGGTCAAATAGATCTGTGGAACATTCCATTTTGTTCATCCCTGTGTCTGGTTGATAGTATTCATTAGTGTGCTAATTGTTCAGAAAAGTCCTGCAAGAAAGAAACTAGGAGAACCCACACATGTGCCACCCCCATGTACCCCATCACAACAACTCTAGAAGATAAACACAGCGATACTAGTTCTGATATCTAATACACTAAATAATGCTAATGACCACACAAATAATAGTAAAACATTATTACTACCATCATTAGTGCTAATGATACAGTAGTATCGAATAATACTGGTACTGATAAAATCGAATTGGTACTGATTTCACCTCCACTACAGATATAAACCTTACTGCGCCTAAAAATAACACCAGGTGATATTTACTGAGCATTGGTTCTGTGCCAGGCCTGTGCATCATCTTATTTTATCCTCACAGCAACCCCACGATGTAAGTCCTACCATATCCCCGTTTTACAGATAGGGAAACAGGCTCAGAGAGGTGAAGGCACTTGTCCAAGGTTGCACAGCCTCCTTGGCTGTATTAAAGTTTGGGAAGCTCTTCTCTAATGATATTAAGAGCTGCCCTGCTCCCTACCTGAGCATGAGGATGGCTCTGTTTGTTTATATTCGAGCCAGCTGCTTTCTGAAGTCAGAATTCAGGCTTCTAGACAAGGAAACTGAGGCCTTGAGAGGGGCTGTGATTCTACATCCCCGGGTTTACCTGGGTGAGAGGCAGTGCCTGGTTGAGGTCCTACCAGCATATCCACTATTAGTGCCCAGAAACCTCAAGACACAGGGGTCTCTTGGCATCCACTAGATCGTTGGTTCTCAAACTGGATGCAGGGGCATGTATAAGTTGGGGAGCACTGCAGAAATTTGGAACACTCTAGAATATTCCATAGTATTAATAGATCTCTCTGCCCCTAACCTTTAGACTGGGGTCTACTCAGACTCATGGTAGTATTTTCCAGACCAGTGGAATATTATGGAATACAGGTACTTGTTGGAACATGGGTGACTGCAGATGATGTCAGTCTGACGTGCCCCATAGGTGTAAGCCCTCTATTGCCCCAGCAGTTGTCATGGCATGACAGTGGGTGTCATCATTGCGGGGGCTCCTTAAGTGGATTCATGAGAGCACGGGGCCCCATGCCTGGTACTCAGTAGGTGTTGGCTGTGGCCATTTGGCCATTCCTAAGATCGTTTGGGGTATGGAGGGGAACATAGTGGTCTCTTCGGCCGCTGGAGGGGGGCGTTGGGGGCTACTTTTGCTTATAGGTCCTTCAGTGATGTGGTGCTTTGGTCGGGACACAGTCCTGGCATCACAGGTGCTCTGCTAACCAAGCAAACTACTCACTAGGTGTCACCAGGATACCCCCTGATCACCCCATTTCATGGCTGGGTAAATCGAGGTCCACACGTCACAGGGCTGAGATTGGAACCGGAGGAGGGAGGAGAGGGTAGCTCCAGAGTCTCATTACTGGGTATCCCTGCTGCCCTGATTGTGGTAGGCAGGATGGCTTTTCTCAGCCCTTTGCCCTCACTGAGCCTTGACTTTCTTTTTTTTTTCTTCTTTTGGCCACGCCGCCTGGCTTGCGGGATCTCAGTTACCTGACCACGGATTGAACCCGGGCCACAGTAGTGAAAGCCCGGACCCGGAATGCTAACCATTAGGCCACCGGGGAACTACCTTGGTTTTCTTAAGATAACAGACCAGCCAGCGTTCACTGAGCCCATCCTTGGAGCCAGTATCGTCAGTCCCCAAATCAATCCTTTCATGCCCAGTGTCCAAGCCGGGGACACTGAGGCCCAGAGGCATGGGGTCACCTGCCCAGTAGTGGCGGAGTGGCCACTGAAAACTCAGCTTGTGCCCTGGTGCTGTGCCACCCCCAGGATAGGCAGGGCTGGGGAGGGGGGAGTGCCCAGGGGGCAGCTGCCCATCTGAGCTGCTCAGTGACAGGCTGCTTGTCCCTGCTCCATGGCAGGGAATGGGCTGTTGAGGAAGAAGATGCTGGTTCCAGGCCCACCAGGCTCAAGCCGCCCGGCCAAGGGCCAGGTGGTCACTGTGCAGCTGCAGACTTCGCTGGAGAATGGCACACGGGTACAGGAGGAGCCGGAGCTGGTGTTCACTCTGGGTGACTGTGATGTCATCCAGGTGGGAACGGTGCAGGGCCTGGGCAGTTCTGGGTGGGGAGGGGCTGGGGTGAGATGCAGGGGAGGTGGTGGTGGTGGCGGCGGCCGGGTGGGTGGGCACTACTGTACTGCACCTGGACCCACTCAACTCATGCCACTCCCCTCCCCGACCCCAGGCCCTGGATCTCAGTGTCCCGCTCATGGACGTGGGAGAGACGGCTATGGTCACTGCTGATTCCAAGTACTGCTACGGCCCCCAGGGCAGGTGAGTACCTGCTGCCTGCAGGGGTCCCTGTGAGGGTGAGGAAGTGGGTGGGACCGGTTGCTCCCCCATCTCACCCTATCTAGGTGCACATTTTATAGAAAAGGAAACGGGCTCCGGGAGGGGAACACCCGCACCAAGTCACGGAGCTCAAGAGTAGCAAGAGTTAACTTCCCTTGTGTTTTACTGAGGAGGGGGTGACGGCCCTTTCCCGCCTGTTCCCACTGAACCTAGTGTGTTTGGGGTTCAGTCATGGTGGCCGCTGGGTCTGAGTGCTGTCCCCACCCCATCCCCCAGCAGGAGCCCATACATCCCCCCACACGCGGCCCTGTGCCTGGAGGTGACCCTGAAGACTGCCGTGGATGGGCCTGACCTGGAGATGCTCACGGGGCAGGAACGCGTGGCCCTGGCCAACCGGAAGCGGGAGTGTGGCAATGCTCACTACCAGCGGGCCGACTTCGTGCTGGCCGCCAACTCCTACGACCTCGCCATCAAGGCCATCACTTCTAGTGCCAAAGGTGACCGCCAGGTCGAATCCCAGCACCTCCTCTGCAAAGCCATCCCCACTAGTGCTAGAAACTTCAAGCCACAGAGGGCCCCAGATTCAAAATGTTCTAGAAAATTCTAGAATATGGATAGATGTTTATGCCTAGTCTTTAGATATTTCTAGACTTATATCCCAGGTCCGTGGACTGTTATGGAGTGCAGGTAGATGTTGGAACGTGGGTGACTGCAGATATTGTCAATCCATGATCAGGCACTCGTTCACTTAGGCTCCATTTTTGTCGACTCCTTGGGAGTGCCCTGAGGACGGCACTGGTCTTGGCCCATGTTAGAGATGGGGAAACTGAGGCCAGAGAGGCCTGAGGTCCCCCAGGGAGTAGGTGGTAGAGGCCCCAGCACTGGCATCTTGAAAATCCCCCATTTCCTGTGACTGGGACGCTCAGAGACCCTTCCCCCCCAGTCTCCTCCAGTACCAGCTGCAGTGGGGTGGGCCTAGGCCTGGGTCACATAATCCCTCTGCAGATGGTTGTGGGTGGCTGGCGGTGTGGTAACAGTGGCTGTAGTTGAGTGCTGTCCCCCAACAGTGGACATGACATTCGAGGAGGAGGAGGAGCTCCTGCAGCTGAAGGTGAAGTGTCTGAACAACCTGGCAGCCTCACAGCTGAAGCTGGACCACTACCGTGCAGCGCTGCGCTCCTGCAGCCTTGTGCTCGAGCACCAGCCCGACAACATCAAGGCGCTCTTCCGCAAGGGCAAGGTGAGCTGCAGCTCACAGGCAGCAGGCGGGCAGGCTGGCTCCCTGACCTCAGAGCAGTGGCGCTGGTCCCAAACCCTAGATTTGAGATAGGCACAGGTATCAGTCAGCCAAGCTCTCTGGGGTATAAATGGGGAAACTGAGGCTCAGACAGGTGCAGGGGTGGGCCTGGGTCACAGCAATTCATTGACTGAGGCCAGATTTTTTTTTTTTTTTTTTGTGGGCTGCACTACATGGCATGTGAGATCTTAGTTCCCCAACCAGGGATCAAACCCGTTCCCCCTGCATTGGAAGCGTGGAGTCTTAACCACTGGACCACTAGGGAAGTCCCCTGACTGAGGTCAGATTTGAACCCTGGGTCTTAGGTTCCCTCTACTCCCCAACACTGCCCTTTGGCCCATTGATAACTGTTCTTTGCATATAACCCTTTGTGACTCCCATCTCCCTCAGAGTAAAAGCCGGGTTCTTATTTCAGCCTTTAAGGCTCTGAGCTATCTGGTCTTCCTCCTGCCATCATCTTCCAGTGTGCTGTTGCTTTTTTGCATGCTGCTCAGCTTCTCCACTACTTGTTGCCTGGGCCAGGTCTGCTCCTACCCCCGTGCCTTTGCACAGGCTATGTTCTCTGCTTGAGATATTCATACCCCAAATACACCTATGGGTCCTTCTCTCACCTCCTTCAAGTCTTTGCTCTGATGTCACCTCCTCAGGAAGTCCTCCCTACAACACCCACCCTGACCCTCTGCCCTGCCTTCATGTTTCCTGTGTCACCGTCAGCATGGCCAGGTGTCATGCCTCTTGTCCATCTCCCTTACCAGAAGGTGGGGATTTTGTATGTCTCATTCACTGCTAAATCTCTAGCCCTTCAAACAGAGCCAGGCATACAGTAGGTGCTGAGTAAGTGCTGGTGGAATGTAGGAGTGAATTTGGCTTGAATGGATTTGACTTTAATTGCTTTTGTCCCCATCTCTGTTCATCTTCACCCTGTTGGGATAGGGGGTGCTTTCAGCATTTTTTAGCAGTAAACCAAGGAAACTGAGGTGCAAGCAAACGCAGGGTCACCTAGTGTGTTAATGAGAGGCCTGAGCAGGCCAGCCAGCATTTTTTAAGTGCTTTTTGTGTGTAGAGTTCTGCATAGAAACGGAGAGTAGAGAAAAGATGTTGTCCCTGTTTTTCAAGGGTTTAGAATCTTCTTGTGGGGAGTGAGACTGTCTGTTTATGTAGCCTTATACATGTTTGGGTCTGCTGGTTGAAGGTGACGGAAAACTACTCAAATAGATTCAGCCAAAGGAATTAACGACTTGTGGAACTGCCAAGTCAGGGGTAATGGCTTCAGGCACAGCTGGATCCAGGTGTTCAGAAATGCTGTGCAGATGCTGTGTCTGTCTGCCGCGTTTCTCTCTCAGGCAGGCTCCTCTCTCAGGGTGACCAAGATGCTCCCTCCTGCTCTGCCAAAAGCTCCAGGCTTCCATCCCTTCCACTTAGCAACTGGCCTCTCAGTGGTACCAGCAGAGTTCAGGCTGGATCTCACTGGCTGGCTTGAGTCACATGCCTGGCTCTGAATCATTCGATGTGGCCAGAGCTTTGGCAGCATCCATTTGGCTTCTCGAGCCAGCCGAGGTGGTGAAGGAGGAGGAGAGACCAGCACCTGGGTCTCCTGCACAGGATGAGCCAGACACCCAGGAGAAGGAGCAGGTTAGGGGAGTGACACCAAGCCTGGTGGTCTGCTCATGTAGTCTAAGGGCTCAGGGGAGCAGTGTACGGGTGACTGGACCCCCGGGGCACTTGCTAGAGATACATTTGGGACTAGTCAGGTGGCCAGGAGCCTGGCAGGGCTGGGTCTCTTGAAGGAGAATGTGGCCCACCGTGGGTCCAGAATGATATACGCCCCACTTCCTCCCACAGGTGTTGGCCCAGCAAGGCGAGTACAGTGAGGCCATCCCCATCTTGAGAGCAGCCCTGAAGCTGGAACCTTCCAACAAGGTGAGCAGAATGGGGGCACCCTGAGATTTGCTGTGCCGGCCTGTCTGGGAAGTTTTTCCTGTGGCCTGCCCCTTAGCCTTCTTGCTGTGGCTCTCCCTATGGTGTTTCTACCTGGGAAGTGGCAGGGGGTAGGTAGCTGAAGGGCCCCAGCCCACCTGCTGAGGCCCTTATTGACCCTTGCATAGGCAGTCTGGACTCACCCCCAACAGGGGTCCCAGAGGCCAAGGGCACTAGCCAGCCTGGCCAATGCCAGTGTCTTCAGCTTTCTTCCCAGAACCTTCCTCTCTCCTGGCCACCCTTGCTCCACTCCATCTTCTGGCTTCCTAGGAGGATGGAGATAGCAGCCTTCACTTCGCCGATGCCCAGAGAATAGCTGACAGAATTCCCATGTCCCAGTGGTTCCAGCCCTGAAGGGCCCCAGGGCCCCAGAAAGGCAGACTGCTAGCAGTGATCGTTGGCTTCTGCTGCCACCTGCTCTCACAGACACCCCCCTCTCACAGACGATCCATGCAGAGCTCTCAAAGCTGGTGAAGAAGCACGCGGCCCAGCGGAGCACTGAGACCGCCCTGTACCGGAAGATGCTGGGCAACCCCAGCCGGCTGCCTGCCAAGTGTCCTGGCAAGGGTGCCTGGGTGAGCTGGGGCCGGCGGGCACAGGGAGGCTCCTAGAGTAGGGGCAGGGGCTATGGGCAGGGTACGCCATGCAGAGGGAGTTTCTTCATTTTGCAAACATCGATGTCTTCATGAACTGGGGTGTTGTGGACCATGCTGGGGACACAGAGAAGCCCAGTGCTGTGTGACCAGGACTAAAGCAGAAGATAAAACACAATCTGGAGGGCTCAGGGTGGGGCTCATCCAGAGGGGAAGGGGAGGTGTACCAGAGGAGGGGACATTTGGCTTGAGTTTTGATGCATGAGTAGGAGTTTTCCAAGAGGCAGGTAAGGCATTGTCAGGCAGTGGTTTCCTGGGAGGCCTTTTTGGGGCCTGTTGCTAGCTGAAGTGCAAGACATCCGTCTTGACCGCTGTCTAGCCTCCTCTTCCCTCTCCTTTATCCACAGTCCATCCCATGGAAGTGGCTGTTTGGGGCAACTGCTGTCGCCCTGGGGGGCGTGGCACTCTCTGTGGTCATCGCTGCCAGGAACTGACCACCCAGGTGGCCGCCATCCCCTCCACTCACCGTGGACCCCACCCTGCGCTCCCTAACTCCCCCAGGCTCCCTGTCCACTGCCCTAACTGGCCTAGCCCCCTCCTCTGGGGCGGGGGCAGTGAGGTTTGGGGGTCGTGTGGCCCAGCGAGCAGGAGGGACTGAGCCCTATAGGAGGAAAGTGAGGCAGGGCCCGGGCCCCACGTCCAGCCCGGAGCAAGGGGGCCCTCATTCCTCCAGACCCAATTCCCACCCCTGACCCCACCCCCTGGGTTAGGTCCCAACAGGGTCCAGCCTCAGTTTCTCCTTCCCAACAGGCCTGGGGGCAGCCCTTCCCCCACCCATTCCCTGTCCAAGCGCCAACTCCTCCTGCCCCGCCTGCTGCCCTCTGTCCAGGTACCCCACCCCCCACCCCCCAACACACAGTGAAATAAAGCCTCCCACCCCGCACCCTGCTGGCTCTGGAGCCTTCTTCCACCATCACTTGGGGCTGAGCCAGAGACAGCCTGTGCCTTGTCCAGGGTCACACAGGACCGTGGATATGGCCAAGCCAGGACTAGAGTGGGGGTTGTCTGCTCTCAGATCACAGCAGACCATCTTTACCAATGGGGACACTGAGACCTGGAATAGCGGGGCGTTATGCTCAGGGTCCCTGGTCAGACTCTGGGGGGGTTCACAGCTAGCTATGCTCCTTACCCCACCTCTCTTGACTCTGTTGCCTCTTCTGAAATTGGGGACCTTGATGGGACCTAACTGGGGACTCTGCTGAGCCCTCAGTGACCACAGGGGTCTGGCTGTGCAGCAAGAGGACAGCCCCATGTCTGGGCAGCAACATAGCCAGTGCAAAGGCCTTGGAGCAGCATGGAACCTCGTCTGTTCAAAGTTGATAAAGGTGGGTGGTCAGCAGAGCTGGACCCTGCAAGGCCTTGGGGGCTATGGGGAGGGGTTGGGAGCTCCATCCCATCTCCTTTTCCCTACAACCCAGGGCTGTTGGAGCTTCTTTCCAAAATGTTGCCCACCGTCACAACCAGGACAGCCAGAGCCAGTGTTTGGGCCTTTATTAACCTGAGTTCCTCTCACTGCTGCTGTCTCTGAGATAGACCACACAAGTGTTCGGCCTGCCCCCATCCCTTACAGTCCAGGAGTAGAAGCAACTGGCCACAGCCACCCAGCAGAAGGTGGCCATCAGGCCTGGAAACTAGATCTTTGCCCTGCCTGCTCCAGGCCGTTGCTGGGCCACCTGGATTACTCTCAGGGCATAAATTGGGGTGGCTTGGACCTGCTTCTCCTCTCCACCATTCAGCCCCCTTAGGTTTCTACCTTGTCCTCAGACAGGAAGGGGGCTCCATGGAAGGTGCTGGGGCGGGGACCATGGGTTGGCCAGGCTCGGGAGACCTGCATCTCAGGCAGGATACCCCCTCTTTCCTCAGTCTCCTTGACTTCAGGCTGGGAAGCTGGCCTGAAGGTTGGCCAGGGGGACTGTGGGCCGGCTGGGGTGACTTCCTGGCCCGGGTGTGAGAGTCACCACTGCTGACATTCCTGAGCACTGATTGTGTGCTGGCAATGGGGTTAGTCCACTGTTTACCCACAGCAGCCTTGTTCTGTGCCCATTTTTCATGTATTCTGGGGACAAGTCCTTTGTCCTATAGGTATATTGTGAATGTAGTTCCCACTCTGTGGCTCACTTTTCATTTTCTTAATGATGTCTTTCAAAGAGCAGACATTTAAAATTTGATGCAGTCCAATTTGTCAGTTTTTTTTCTTCCATTCCATGTGCTTTTTGTCAATATTTGCTGAGCCCAGCTTGTAGAGATTTTCTAGGTTTTCTTTTAAAAGTCCTATGGCTTTAGCTTTTGCATTGAGATCTATGAGCCACTTTGAGTTAATTTTTGTATGTGGTGTGAGGTTGGGGTTGAGGTTCATTTTTTTCTTCTTTTAAAATATTAATTAATTAATTTGGCTGTGCTGGGTCTTAATTGCAGCACATGAGATCTTCGTTGCCGCATGTGGGACCTTTAGTTGCAGCACACAAACTCTTAGTTGCGGCATGTGGGATCTAGTTCCGTGACCAGGGATCGAACCTGGGCCCCCTGCATTGGGAGCGCAGAGCCGTAGCCACTGGAGCACCGGGGAAGTCCCCATTTTTTTCCATGTAGCCATCCAGTTGTTGCAGAAACATCTGTGGGGAAGACTTACTTTTCCCTAGTGAGTTACTGTGGCAGCTTTGTCAAAAGCAACTGACCACACATGTGTGTCTTTTCTGGACTCTGCTCTATGGTGAGGGTCTCTGTGTCCCCTTGGCAGGTTCCACACTGTCCTGAAGACTGTAGCTTTTTAGTAATGATGGAGTCAGGCTGGGTGTGCCCTCCACCTTTGCCCCTTTTCTCCATGGTTGCTTTGGTTGTGTCCCATTATTAGCTGAGCAGACTGAGGCCCAGAGAGGAGACATCTCCTGCCCAGGGTCCCACTACCTGGAAGCAACAGGCAGGATTTGGCCCAGGTCGGCCTGCCTCCAGAGCACATGCTCCACCCACCAGCTGGTTCTGCATCTTACTGCAAGTTAAGGCCAGGAGATGAGAAAGGCCTTGAATGCCATGGCCAGATGTGTGACTTTAATGTGTTCACCCCCTTGGTCATTCCATCCTCAGTAGTCTGAACAGGGTTGGGGTGGGGAGCCAGGGCATCCAGGACGAGGGGCATCGAAGTTGCCCTAAAGGCACAAGGAGGCCTTTGGTGGGTGGCAAACGGTGCTTGCTCCTGGTTCAGGCATAGCATGTGCAAACGTGTGCTGGCTGGCTGGTGCGTGGTATGTTCAGAGGACAACTAGGATGGATTTTTCTTTCACATCAAAACATACACCAGTGCCTTCTGTGTACCCTGTCTTCGGCGATGACTCAGCCTGAACTTGCCCTCGAGGGGCGCGACTCTCAGTGGGCTGTGAGTTGGAAGTGAACATGGTAGAATGAGCTTTGCGTGTGAGAGCTCATGTCTCCCGAGCACTTCAGTGGGATGACCTTTGCATACTTCCATCTCATGTCATCCTTAAAGGACAACTTCCTGGTGGGGAGTGTTGGCTGGGGTCACCCAGTGTGGAATCATCAGTGTCTCTGAATGCTTGTGCTCTATTTCTCCTCCTGGTGGAACTCACCTTTACTCCTCATCATGCAGATGGAGCTGGTTCCCCACCAGCCTTCAGGGGTGGATCTGCAACCCAGGCCTGACCAATCAGAGCATTCTAGCCCCCTGGCCACAGTGATTGGCTCCTGGGTGGTCACGTGACACACAGTGAACTATTAAAGCCTTCTGTGGTACTTCTGCTGGAGCCATGAGGGCACCTGGAGCCCCACCTGCTTTAGAGTGGTAAAGAAATAACTCATCAGGCCTGGGTTGTCCAAACTATGCACATTTAAAGGACTGGCCCTTGACTGGCACCTGGGAGGTCACCTCTAGACTCTTGGAATGTCCTGACTGGTATAAGTGTTTACCTGAGGTTGTGGGCCACACCAGATAGTCCATGCTAACAATATGATTTAGGGTGGGGGCTTTTGGCCACATGATATCAGTTCAACCTCTGGACGGGCTGGAGACTGAATTTCATCGCGTGGGTGGTCAGCCATATCTTCATGACTGACCCCTCCTCCCCAACAAAAACCCTGGACAAGGCTCGGGTGAGCTTCCCTGGATGGCGGTATTCCATGTGTGTTGTCACATGGAATTGCTGTCATTGCTGGGAAAATTCAGTGCTGTCTGCAGCCAGAAGCTTGTGCCTGGTTTCTCTTGGTTTCTGCCTTGTGCACCCTTTTCCTTTGCTGATCCTTATCCTTTCGCTGTGATCAACCATAGTCACGAGTGTAACAGCTTTTCTGAGTTCTCCTAGTGAGTTATCAAACCTGAGGGCGGTCTTGGGGATCCCTGACAACAGATGTCTTTACCCCCATCCCGAGAAGAGCTGTGAGCACCCCCCTACCCATTGCACAAATGAGTCCTGAAGCCCCAAAAGGTAGACTTGCTGGCTCTGAGGTGCCCAGCTAAGGGAGCACCGGAGCAGGCTGCTTGCTGGCCACCCTACCATGCAAAGGGGCCAGCTCCAAACTGAGTGTTCTCATGGATCATCACGTTCCCTTTGCTGCAAAACTGTTTGCTTCAAAATCCCAAAGGTCCATTTGCTCTGACCTAGCATCTCAAGTTTCAGGAAGTTCTGGGACAGATGTGCAGAGATGTGTCTCTAAGGGCTGTGCGTTGCAGAAGTTTTAAGGCGTTTCTAAGATTTCTCATCCTGTGTCATCCCAGGTCTGGGAATGTGGTAGACCTCACTCCCATGATTGTGTTGTTATTGGGCACAGTTTACCTTAAGATAACCTGGGTGGGCCTGACCCTGCTGGTTGTAGAAGAGGAAGTCAGAGGGATTCAACATGAGGGAGGTCTCTATTGCTGAGATGGAGGGGGCCACGTGGCCAGCGCCTGAGAGTGGCCCCCAGCTGACAGCAAGGAAGTGGGGACCTCAGTCCTACAACCACCAAAAAATGAGTTCTGCCAACAACCTGAAGGAGTTTGAACACAGATCCTTCTCCAGATGAGCCTCTGGATGAGGACACAGTCAAGCCAATACCTTGATTACAGCCTCATGAGACCCTGAGCAGAGAACCAGTTAAAACATACTAGACTTATGACTCACAGAAACTGAGATAATAAATGTTCCTTATATTAAGTCACTAAGTTTGAGATACTTTGTTACACAGCAATAGGCAGCAATAGCAAACTAATACATATATTAGCGATAGCCAACTAATGAATAGTGGGTGTTCATCCCAGTGTAGTTTAAAAACCCACAAACTGCAAAGAACATAAATGTCTAACGGAAAGGTTATGTACATAAACTCTTGTAAACCCATTAATAATAATAACAATTTCCATGACGATGCCATTTGCCTTTGGTCTAGGGCCAGGCTCTTGGGTAAATGCTGTTATTATCCCTATTTTATGGATGAGCAAAATGAGGAACAGAGAGGGTGAGACACATCCAAGGCTACAAGGGGTGAGGGTCAGGCTAGGGTCACTGTTCCCATCACAGAGCTAGACCTTTTTCAATGGGCTTGTTACGTGGAATATATGTTGAGAGGCTACTCAAGGTGATCAACTGGCTTCCAATTTCTTGAGTGACCTAGTTCTTAAAGGCTTTTGGAGAGCATGCCAATGCCTGATGATTTCCTCCATTATCATTTCAGGGGTCCTGTTGGGAGCCACTGGGGCATTCAGTGTAAAGTGGAGAAAAATCAATACTTGTTACCAAGCACTACAGCCCATTGTTGCAGTGTTCCTAAGTCTTTTAACTTCTCTAAGTGCTCAGTTTCCTCATCTGGCAGATGGGACCAAGTCACTGTATCCACCCCGAAAGGCAGTTGTGGGTGCCAGACACTGAGCACAGAGCCTCGTGTGTTTTAAACACTCTACGTGGGGTGACTGTTACTAGTACTGTTGTCTGTTTCTCAGATGAATCCACTTACACTCAGAGAGGGGAAATGCCTTTCCCAATGTCACACAGCAAGCTGGTCAGCACTTAGAGCTGGCTCCTCCCATGTTCTACTCCATTCAGCAGTCTGGCTGTCTCTCCCCTCCTCATCCTCTTAACTCCAGACTGCCTGCTCCACAGCTACCCTTCTTGCCTTTCTGTGGCCCTTCTAGGGGCAGTGCAGCCCTGGCCTGCTCCAGTATTTTCCTGGCCCAGCCTCCGGATACGCAGTTGGGCACAGCAGTGGGTAAATAGGTCAGCGTGTCTGAGCAAGTGCTGGCATGTTGGTGGTAGGATGATCTGATCCTAGATGAAGGGTGGAATATCCCAGAGCTTTGGCCCTGAGCTCAGACAGGCTGGAGTTGGAATCTCTGCAGCAGTATGTAAGACCTTCCAGATTCTCCGAGCCTCGCTCTCCCCATCCCTGAAATGGGCTGATAGCTGTGTTGTGAGGATTAAATGAGATCATTTATTAATTCAACACATATTTCCTGAGCACCTACTCTGTGCTAGGCCCTGTGCTGGGGTTGTTCAATGAGGAAATACAGAAAGGGACCCAGGTACCAGAGGCAGGATGAAGGGTAATCAGGAGGGCTCTGGATCAGAAAGATCCAAGTTCAAAGTTCCAAGCAGCCCATTCACTGGTAGGGTGAATATCGTCACATGTTGCCTAACCCTTTTGAGCCTCAGTTTCTCCATTTGTAAATGGAGATATTAATGACAGGTATGGAAAAAGGTTTCACAGAATCTAGCATTGCCTTTAGGGTCAGCAGTTCATGATCGGGGTAAAGAGATGGTAGTGCCAGCCTGGCACTGGTGGGCAGAACTAATGAGACCACCTGGGTAGAGACATACACCTTCACCTTCCTGTCTTGCCTCAAAATATTCATTCTATGACCACCGTAAATTAGATTCAAGCGAGAAGGAAAACAACTCAGGAACTTTTTGCAGGTCAGAAGACCCAGGAGCCCAGGAGGAGCTCTCCTGGGCAAGCCAGAGCTGGTCTTCAGCTTCAGTTTCCCCACATGTAAAACAAGAAATTGACAAAATGGCGCAGTTGCTGTGAAAAACAGCTTGGCAGTTTCTCAGAAGGTGAAACATAGAATTTCCATATGACTTCGCAATTTCATTCCCAGGTATAGACCCAAGAGAAGGGAAAACATCTGTCCACACAAAACCATGTACATAAATGTTCACAGCAGCACTATTCGTAATAGTGAAAAAGTGGAAACAACCCACATGTCCATCAATGGATGAATGGATAAACAAAATGTGGTTTAGCCACACAATGGAATATTATTCAGTCATAAAAAGGGATGAAGCATTGATACAGGTAACAGCATGGACTAACCTTGAAGCCATCATGCTGAGTGAAAGAAGCCAGTCACAGAAGGTCACATATTATATGATTCCATTAATACGAAATGTCTAGAAAAAGCAAATTCATAGATAAAGTAGCTTAGTGGTTGCTAGGGGCTGGGGAGGGGGGATGAGGAATAACCTGTTTAGTGGGTATAGGGTTTCCTTTACGGGTGATGAAAATGTTCTGGAACTAGATGGTGGTAGTGACTGCACAGCACTGTGAATGTACTAAATGCCACAGTATTGTACACTTTAAATGGGTTAATTTTATATGTGAAATTTTTTTTTTTAATAGAACTGGACAACCACCATCTCTCAGGGCCCGTGGGGATGTAGGATTTTATTCTATTAAAAGTCTACTCTTGGGATTTCCATGGTGGTCCAGTGGGTAAGAGTCCGCGCTCCCAATGCAGGGGGGCCAGGTTCAATCCCTGCTGGGGGAACTAGATCCCACACGTATGCCGCAACTAAGACCCAGCGCAGCCAAAATAAATAAATAAATATTAAAAAAAAAAAGTCTAGTCTTATTGCGAGCAAAGTTTACCAGCCCCCACAATTCCCCAACAACCTTAGGGAAGCCCCACCAGCCCAACCCAGCGTCCAACGCGCGCTCGGTTTGCATAGTCACGCCCACCCACTCAGTCTGCAGCTGGTTCCGCCCCCCCCCCCACGTGTTTTGCGCCGGCCTGGCCCCCTCCGCGCCCTCGTTGGGGCTCTCAACAGAAGCCAAAGGCGGAAGACTTGGAGAGACTGCGTAAGTAATACATCACGTCAGCAGCTGGTGGGGCGGGGCTTCGACGGGCCTGGTTGTCAGGGTCTTGAATAATACACATTGAGGCGGGGCCTGAAGGTGGGCGCGTGTCGGGGCGGAGTCCGGGCACGAAAGCGGACACCTCTAGAGTTCTGAGAGGTGGGGCCATCCGCGCCTTATGAATATGCAGGAAGTCGGGGCGGTGACTGTGGGCCTCACTAGGCCCGCAGGGTGGCGTGGCCAGCCGCGTCTCACGAATAATGCAGCACGTCGGCGGGGGGTGCGGCGGCGATTGTGGTTCTCGCTGAATCCGGAGGGGGCGTGGCCAGTCGCGTCTCATGAATAATGCAGCACGTCAGCAGGCGGCGGGGTGGGGCGTGGCCGGCGCGCCTCCGGCCCTGGAGCCGGGAAGGGGGGGCGGGGGAGCGATGGTCGCAAGATGGCGGCGCTGAAGGAGGCTCGGAGCTACGGGCTGTCGTGCGGGCGAGTGAGCGACGGCAGCAAGGTGTCCGTGTTCCACGTGAAGCTCACCGACAGTGCCCTGAGGGCCTTCGAGAGCTACCGCGCCAGCCAGGTGAGCGACACGGGGCTTGGCGCGGCCGTCGGGGACGTCGGGGCGCAGGTCGGCCTCGCGCGTCCCTCTCCGTGGCGTCCTTGCCTGGGGGCTCGGGGTCCGGCGTCTGAGGTGCTGATCGCGGGTTCCTGGGCCGGTGGGGCGCGGGGTGGGCACCTGTCCGGCTCGGAGCGCGGGGAGCCTCGGCGCGGGGAGACGACCCTGGCGGGCGGCCCAGGGCGGCCAAGGGGCCCGAACTCG
Organism: Grampus griseus; assembly: GCF_964374135.1. Lineage (NCBI taxonomy): Eukaryota > Metazoa > Chordata > Mammalia > Artiodactyla > Delphinidae > Grampus > Grampus griseus. The sequence continues at coordinate 161,278,278 of NC_139019.1, read as the reverse complement.
CGCGCCTGGTCCGGGGGACGTCTGTGTCGGCACCTGGAGGCGTCCGGGGCCTTTCCCGACTTACCCGGCACCTGGGCAGGAACTCGTTTTTTTACCTGACCAGGGGAGGGGGTGGAGGCAGCGCCGTCCGAGCACGGGAGGTGGGGGTTTGGGACTTCTCAGTCTGGCTCCTTGTAGGGTGGCTGGTAGGGATGGCTGACTGCACTCCTGGGGAGCAGCTTTAACGTCTAGGACACTGGCAGGGTGGGTCAGTGGGGCACCGCTGTCGGGGCATCTGTGGGGTCCTGTTCCGTTTGTTTATGGAGGTTGTGTCTACACTTGGGGGCCGTCTTTGATGCTTTCCAATGAGGCCTCTGGAGTTGGGTTCACTCTTGGTTCTTGTGAAGGGGAGTTTGGGCAGAACCTGACAGCTTGTCCCCAACTCCCTAGGTGAACCTGAATCACTGGACACCTTTAGAAAGTGGGAGTGTTTTGGGGAGGGAATTGCTGGCATGGTGCCTCTCCCAAGCTGGGAGCCTGTTGTGGGCACCTGGGGAGGAGCTCTGGCCACTGCACCTGGCTGCTGACTCAAACTTCTCAGGGGCCGATTTGGGCCCATCTCGGGAAGTTCGAGGCGTTTCAGTTCTGCCACCTGGTCCGGGGGGATGGGGAGAGGCTTCTTTCTACCTTCTTTCAGGCCTGACTTTGGGGCACATCTGGGGCCCGTGGTCAGAAACTGCTTCTTCCCATTTCTGTTTGTGTCATGGCGCCCTCCTGCTGTGTTGGGACAGAAGTTGCAGGTGCCCAGTGGTCAGGTCCTGAGGGGAGGTGGTTTGGGAGCCCTTTTCCTCCTTTCCTGGAAAGTGGGGGCTTCATAGTCAGTGGCTGTAGGGGGAGGGGTCTGGCATCAGGTTCAGGGAGGCCCTAACGTGTGCGTGTGTGTGCGCGCGTGTGTACTGGGGATGGGGGGGCCTCGGGCGGGTGAGGAGAGAGACTAACTAGGAAGGAATGTGGCTTTCTTCCTGCCCTGGACTTGTTCGGCACCATTAGCTAAGCTGGGAATTTCTTCCCCTGTTTTGTTCCCAGTGCCCACCCTCCCGCTCTTCTTCCCACTTTTTTGGACAATTTCCTTCCTGTCCTCGTGTCTCAGTTTCCCCTTCATAGAACCGGGATTTCATCTTTCTGGAAGAGTGAGTTCTCACCTTGTCAAAAGGGATTCCCCAAGGTGAGGCTGGGGTGCCAATGCAGGTGAGGAGGAGGGGGCACGGTGGCCAGCTTGAACCTCCCTTCCTTGTGGAATTCCAGCCGGGAGTCTTTTTCCCTGGGCAATTCTGACTTGTTCCCCTGGAAGGCAGGATTTCCTAGAAACAGCTGGGGGAGAGCTTATGCGTCATGTAAATAAGGTGAGCTTGGTAGCTGGTCACTGTGAGTTCGGAGCCCCGCCTTCCCTGCCATGCTGCCCTCCCTTGATCTAGTTGTCCGGAAGGCCTGCCTGTGCGTCCACCTCATGCTGTCACGCTGCTATTTTTAATTTAGGGTGTTGGTTACATCCCCTAAGCTGGATCTTCCTCCTGTGAGGGTGAAGGTATAACTGTAGACTCAAGTTCGTCCCATGGAGAGCCCAGCTGTGTATGTCTGTGTTGATCAGCCGGAAAGGGCTCCCTCGAAGAGCTTCTCCTTCTCAAGCTACTCGTGTTAACTTGGCTAGCTGGGCTAAATTTTGGGGGTGACTCAAACTTTCATTTTTCTCAGAGGCTGACTTGTCATTTAAGTTACTTGGCAGTTTTGTATTTAATCTTATCCAGTGGGCAATGTAGTGGACTGAAGTAAAATCAGGGCAGCTTGGGCACACTCAGTGTTCTTGGGTGGTGGGCATGGGGAAGGCGACTTGAAGAACTTGTTTGTGTGACTAGTGAAGTGTATTGGTTATTAACAAAACCTCATATGTTTGACTGTCAGTAGCGTCTAGAGTTTTCTATTCTCTAGCGCTGTGGTTATATGGTTTGCCAGTGGCAACTTGTGGGGAGGGTTTTTACTTTTACAAAATTTTTACAGTTGCCCTTGAACAACACAGGTTTGAACTGCCCGGGTCCACTTGTATGTGGATTTTTTTCACTAAACACATACTACAGTACTAGGGGACCCACGGTTGGTTGAATCTGCAGATTCGGCACTCAGGATATGGAGGGCTGACTGTGAAGTTTATAAGGGATTTTTGACTGCTCAGGGATTGGTGCCCCTAACCCCTGTGTTGTTCAAGGGGCAACTGTAATTGCAAAGAGGTTTTTACAGACTCAGATGTGGCAGGGGCCTGGAGAGGAGCATCCTTCAAAACTTTCTCTGTGGCTCCTGGGAGCCTAGCTGTTGGAGTAGCCGGAGAAGTCCCTGACAGCTTCCCTCTGCAAAGAGGTCTGGAGTCTGAGCTGCCTTTGTACAGACCTAGTGACCAGCCTGGAACATGGTGGAAGGTAAAGATGTAGTCATATGTGCAGCTGCCACCGTCCAGACTTGGGCTTCACGCAGTCTTGAGTGCATCCCAAGGCACTCCCGTGGATCTCCCTTTTCACTGTGATGGGTTACTTCCGGGAGAGAAGAGAGGGGAAGCGTAAACACAACCCATCTTTCCAAGACAGCATCATGCGCCTGTTCAGAGAAGTGTCCCTGACAGTGATTGAACGGAAGTGACCTTCCCTGGGGCACCTCCCTCGACCACCTGAGTATTTCATCATCGGATTTGGTGGGCTCTGTTGCTGAGTGATCCTCCCCTCCCCAGATTAAAAGGTCTTTGATGAAGAGTAGCATATTGTTGTTCAGGAAAAATTGAGGGCCCAGGGAGGGGCCCAAACAACCTGGGAACTGGAGCCTATCTGGGTTTGAATCTCTGAATCTCGGCTCTACCTGCGTGAGGCCTTGGGTCAGTGCCTTACCCCTCCCGGTCCAGGTTCTCCTCCTCAGAGCTATGAGGATCCCAGTGGCTGCTCTGGTTCCTTCTTCTCTTTAGGATTATGAGTGTCCCAGTACCTGACCCCTCCCAGCTCCAGATCCTTCTCTCCGGACTCAGGGCCCTGCCCTCTCTGAGCTCTGGCTCCTCCTCTCAGGGCTGTTGGGATTCCTTTGGCACACGTGCGGCCCTCAGTGCAGCCCTGACCCCTCCCAGGTTCTCAGCACTTGGTGTCGGTACTCAGGGCTGGTTCCCACCTGGAGGTTTGAGCAGAGACTATAGGAGAGCCTGGGCTCCTACATTTTCCCAAATCTGATTGAGCGCCTGCTCTGTACAGGGACACTGCTCAGGGGCTGGACATTTATAAGTGACCAAATGAGTCCCCAGTCGAGCTGGCATTCTAGAGGCAGGAGACAGATGATGAACAGGGTGGCACAGAAATCAGCATGAAGAGCTTGTCAGCAGTCATTGTCAGGAAGGAAATAAAATGGGGCGATGTGAAAGGGCGCTGCCTAGGAGATGCCAGAGCTGAGGTCTGCTGGGCGAGGGGTCCCCTGGGGGGAAGGGGTGTGAGTTCCAGGCATGGCACATGCATAGGCCTTGAGACATGAGGGGCTGGGGAGGGTGTTTGGACAGGGGGCAAGGCCCAGGTAAAGACGTGGAGGCAGCTGCAGGGCTCTGTCCTGGGACGGGCTTAGGAAGAGGAGGTCTGCAACAATACTCTGTGACTGTTCTGACCCACGCTGGGGGCTGCTTGCCTGCTGCTAAGTGGCTAGCTGCGTGGGTGTCAGCCTGGCCACCGGTGGCAGGAGGAGCCTTAATTTAGCCTCTACTCCCCTCCCACTGTGAGGCCCCAGGAGGTGGGTTTGTCTCTCCTTCCTGGGGGGCTGCCCCACTCGGCCCTAACTAGGTCGCTTCTTGTCTGTTTTTCATATGAGCTGTCTTTATTTTTTTAATTTTTTTGGCTGCGTTGGGTCTTCGTTGCTCCACACAGGCTTTCTCTAGTTGTGGCGAGCAGAGCCTGCTCTTCGTTGGCGGTGCACGGGCTTCTCATTGCGGTGGCTTCTCTTGTTGTGGAGCACGGTCTCTAGAGCGCAGGCTCAGTAGTTGTGGCGCATGGGCTTAGTTGCTCCGCGGCATGTGGGATCTTCCCGGACCAGGGCTCGAACCTATGTCCCCTGCACTGGCAGGCGATTCTTAACCACTGCGCCACCAGGGAAGTCCCCGAGCTGTCTTCAGGAATAGCTAAATTCGCTGCCCCTCTTGGCCTCTGGCCAGGCCCCTGTAAGCCCTTTGTCCAGGCATGTGTCACCTTCTTGACAGTTTTGGCAGGAAGGCTAGCTTATCGTTCCCACTGTTCATTGGGGGCAGTTGAGGCTCTGAGGGGCAGCGTTGCCTGCCTGAGGTCATGCTGACTGTCCTCACCGGCCCAGGCTGCCTCTCCAGTTGGGCGGGAGTTTGAGCCACAGCTATGAAAGGGAGTCCCACTGTGGTCTCAAGTCCTCATGACATGCCAGCATCCCTGGGTCCCGAGAACATTGGTGACATGAGTGGCCATGCAAATTCCTGAAGTCGCCAGCTTTGACTGTCCCGTGCCCTCTCCCCTGAGAAAGCTTGCAGGTGATAACCAGTGCCTGTGGATTGTGCCCTGCATGCCAGTGCTGGCCTGAGCTGTACATGTTACTTCATCTTGTCCCCTGGCTGTCAGCCCTGTGGTGGGGAGCGGTTCTCAATTCTCAGGTGAGGAAACAGGTAAAGACTCTGGGAGGCCGAGTCACCAGAAGGAGTCTCCCAGCTGGGATGGGGCTGAGAACCGGGCATCTGGCTGGAATGCAGTATGTGTGGCCTTGAGCTTTGCCTTCTCTGAAGGGTGGTGGCCGAGTGGACTGGGCTGGCCCATTGGTGTCAGGAGCATGACGTAGGGGTTCGGTTTGCATGTGTGTTTCAAGGTGGGCACTCAGTAGGTCTGGGTGGGGTGAGTCCCTCCCAGAGGCGCATGTCTCATAGGTACTGAGGGAAGGCGAGCAACCTGGGGTATGGAGTGAGTGCTGGTCATTTCTGCAGATGGCCTATGAGGCTGTGTGAGGGGCCAAGCCCCGCATCTGCCACTGTGACCCTTGACTAGGCTTCCGGCAGCCATTCACCATGGTGACTGTGTGTAAACAGCCGGTGGCTCTCGGAAACCCACCCTCTGTTGACTCATCGGCAAGGCCAGAGTTCATCACCCTTGAAGTAGTTTTGACATCACACCCGGATTGTGACATCTCTGGGGAGTCCTTGAAAAACAAGACTGTTTCTCCTGTTCCATGCATCTCTTGTCCCGGAGCAGACCCTGGTTTTGGGAAATCTGCTTCTTCATGGCAACAGCCCTGCTCAACGTGCCTGGCTGGAAATCCATCCTGTGCCTTTGGGTTTGCCTCCCCTAGGTCCTTCACTTGTAGGGCCTTGCTCCCTTGCTCTCTGCCATTATGACTTTCTCCTTGGTCTGTGACTCGCGTGGCCTGGAGGTGTCTGAGATCTCACCTCTAGCGATACGTGGCCACTCTGCAGTCACCCAGAGACCACAGGGATGCTTTCCAGAACAATCCCTGCAAACAGCCTCTGACCTGTAGTGCAGTATGTGACACAGACAGCCACCATGTACAGTTTTATCACTTTGATTTTTAATAAAGAAGCTGGTGTCCAAGTAAACCATTAAGGGGGAGATCTCCTGCTCCCACACTAAGTGGCTGCACTGGAATCTGACGCTAATTATATCCTCCTAGCTGGGTCCCTCCCTGGCCACACTGAGATGCGGCTCCTGGCTGAGTCACCAGGTCAAAGGGGTGCGTTGGTGACTCGCCACAACCCTTCCAGAGGGGAGGGGGCCTCACATGTCTGTGAAGTTTGTGGGGTCACCGAACTCCTGTTTAAAAGGGACACATGTCAAAAGTTTCTTTCTTTTTACCACAAAAGCTGTAGAGTTCAGTGAGGAACACTAGCAATTCCCTGTTCCATGGGCTGTTGTTGGCACCTCAGCACCTTCCTCTGTCTTGCATCCAGAGGAAGTGGACATCATAGTGGTGTCCTCATATAATCTTAGGTCTCGATTCTTTTTTATCGCAGTGCTAAACTTTGTTTTTTAGTGGCTTTAGTCCTAGTCTGCTGTCCGGTACTGAGGGCTGTGCAGAGATGCTGAATTGCAGTGAGAGGCATCCCTGGTGTACCTGTGCATTTGCGAGTGGAGCTGGAGGTTGCAGGTGCTGAACGGTGCAACTATTGTTATGTTGAAATTGAGGCCCAGGAGGGATATGGTCTGGTTTGTGGTGTTGGATGCTCAGGGAGGTCAGGCCTAGAGGTGGGGAGGCTGGGGGTGGAGACTTTGATGGCCTGAGCTGGGGTCCACTGGGGTCGGGCAAGGGGACAGATGTAGAAGTATTTGGGCTGCCACCTGAACCTGGTTGGGGGAGGTGGACATTTCTAACCTTTCCTGATTCTGGCCATAGGGCAGAAGTGTCTTTGCACACTCGGCTTACTGTCATGCCTGAGCTGGGTTTGTGAGAGTCGGGTTATGCAGGGCTTGATGAGACGCTAATGGTCACCTCTGGAGTGACGCTTGGCTGGAGGAAAGGCGACTGTGGCTGATCAGAGAGCTGCTGCAGGTCTGTGGTGGGTGAACAGCATCAGCATCATCGTCATTGATGTGGGGCGAGGTGGAAGACGTGCGTGTGCAGCCGTGGTGATGCTGCTTTAGGGCCCGTGTCTTTCTGGGTTGCTAACTTTGTCTCAGGGTGTGGATGTCATGAGTTTCTTGCCAGTGTCCTAACCAGTGCAATTTGAAGGCGGTTTAGAACGGATGTGGTGGCCTTGGAAGCCAGCAGCCTTTCTTTTTCTGGTTCTTGGATTGTGTTCGTTGCTCAAGGGCAGTTGGATAGCAGGTTTCCTTTATTGTGCTGGCATTGACCAGTTTCTGGACAGTGGGTGTTCTGGACACTGGGGGAGCCAAGGCTGGGCCTGGACGTAGGGGCTGCACCCTGAGACAGCATTTGGGTGTCAGTGTCACCCCAAGTCAGCCTCATGGGCAGGCGAGCAGGTGGGCTACGCCGTCCAAGTGCAGATAACATTGGGTCGAGGGCCCAAGGCTTGCTTAGCACTTCCCAGGGTTCCCAAGCACACTCCATAACAGGAGGTCCTGGAGAAGTTCAGCCCGCCTTGGACTGCTGTGCTTTCAAGAAATTAATGAGCCGCCGATGATCAAGGGCTGTGGTTAATGCTCCACATCATTGCTCCATCATCGGTGTTCTCCTGGTAGACGTTCAGAAAGGGAGACTGCGGCTTGGCACAGGACACCTTTCCCGAGTACGTGCCCTTGCACCTACCCTGGTTCCTAACCCAGGCTCCTCACTGTTTGCCTTGCTGCCCCTGTGTCTGTCTTAGATACTAAGGGAGGGTGTCCTAACAAGGGAGTGCCTCCCTCAAAGGATGCTACACGTTGGGGTCAGGTAACCTGGCTCCAGCCAGGTCCTGCTGACAGCCTGGGGGCCCCGGGCTGCTGGCTCCCTCCCAAGCCTCAGCTTCCTGGGTTGAAGCAACACCTGCAGTTGTAGTGGCCTCGCAGGTCAGATGGGCGAAACATATGGATGCTGACCACTCCTGCCCCCGTGTGTGTGTGTGTGTGTGTGTGTGTGCGCGCGCGTGCGCATACTCTACAAATGATCTGAGAAAGTGAAGCCCTTCAGAATTTAAAATATCCACTTCTTTGCCTCTATCGTCAAGGATTTTTTTGTAAAGTAAAGAATGACTAGATTAAATGGATTTCCCCAGTCTTTTTTAGCCACTTTCCTGCCTGGAAGTCCACCGCACTGTGTCGGAGGGAGCTGGGCCTTGTCATGCATCCCGCTTCTTGATCCCTCGAGCGGCCTCAGTGGGCACTACTGGTGGAGCAGGCAGTGAGCAGAGGCCAGATGGAGCTGAGGAGGGACAGGAGGTCGTGCCGGGGTTTCTGGAGACGTGTCCGGCTGGGCCTGGGGATGACTGCTGAGCCCACTGGGTTTGTGGCTGCTGCCGGCAGAGTGTGAGGAATCAGCCCCAGAGCCCAGGATATGGTGGCTCCATCTTTGCCTTCAGGTTGTGCTCAAGCTTGTGAGTACTGGGGAGTCACACAAGGGCAGTCTCGAGGGGCCAAACTCCCTCTCCATTCGAGAATGCTGTTCCCTAGGTATGTGAGGAGGGGTTCCTGGCCCTTCCATCATCCAGCTTGGCTGAGTGTGGCCCTGGCAAAGGTGTGCAAAGGCCGAGTAACGAGGGGCCACCCTGTCCGCCTCTGCCCTTTCCTGGGCCCCTCGGCTTCTTTTTGGACAGGAGTGGCAGGACACGGGCATGAGAGGCCTGAGGAGTCCCTGGCCTACCTCTCTTCCCATCTGGATGTATGCCTGTGGCCTTCGTGTCCTGTTGATTAGACTGACTGACTTGGTCTCACCCTGCAGTCCCCACATCCCTATGGGGGAGGCCAGCTGAGGGCATGGTGATGATGGCTGCCAGGTGGGAGAAATGCAGCGGCGATGGGGAGGGAGGTGCCCTTGGGAAGCAGGGCAAGTGAAACCATCCAGGAAAGGCCTAGAATGTCAGCGTGAGATCTGAGAGAGCGGCTGAAGGAGGGAGGCTGGTAGGGAGGCTGGGAGGGTGGAGCAGCCAGAGGAAGTTGGGGCTAAGGAGTGCCTGAGCCGGAAGTTGGGGTTAATTTCGTCATCCAGGGAAGCCCTGAGTGAGTAACTGTGACTCCTCTGCTTTGTGTGGGTGTAGACGGCTGCAGCCCCTTCCTGGGGGCTCCCTGTGGAAGGCTCGACCCCATGGCTGATTTCACTCTATGCATGAACATTTTCCCTTGGGGGCTTCCTCCTGTGACAGGCAGGACTGGGGGCAGGGTTGTGGTCAGGAGGCCTTGGGAGTGCTAAGACCAGTCAACCCCAGTCTTTACCTGGGATCTCTCAGAGCCTTTTCTAAAAAAATTTTTCATTATTGTTATTTTTTATTTTTATTTTTTATGCGGTACGCAGGCCTCTCACTGTTGTGGCCTCTCCTGTTGCGGAGCACAGGCTCCGGATGCGCAGGCTCAGCGGCCACGGCTCACGGGCACAGCCGCTCTGCGGCATGTGGGATCTTCCCGGACCGGGGCACGAACCTGTGTCCCCTGCATCGGCAGACGGACTCTCAACCACTGCGCCACCAGGGAAGCCCTATTGTTATTTTTTATCTTTTTTTTTTAAGAGTGAAACCATATATAGCTGAGACCACTCCTATTTATTTATATCTGTGTTGGGTCTTTGTTGCTGCACACGGGCTTTCTCTAGTTGCGTGGAGCGGGGGCTACTCTTGTTGTGGTGCGCGGGCTTCTCATTGCAGTGTCTTCTCTTGTTGCAGAGCACGGGCTCCAGGCGCGTGGGCTTCAGTAGTTGTGGCACATGGGCTCAGTAGTTGTGGCTTGAGGGCTCTAGAGCGCAGTCTCAGTAGTTGTGGCCCACGAGCTTAGTTGCTCAGCGGCACGTGGGATCTTCCTGGACCAGGGCTCAAACTCGTGTCCCCTGCATTGGCAGGCGGATTCTTAACTGCTGCACCACCAGGGAAGTCCTGTTATTTTTTATCTTTAATTGTAAAATTCACATAACATACATTTGCCATCTTAACCATTGTTAAGTGCACAGTTCAGTGGCATCAAGTATATATATTCACATTGCTGTGCAGCCATCACCACCATCCATCTCCAGAACTTGTTCATCTTCGCAAACTGAACCTCTGTCCCCGTTAAAAACTAACTGCCCGTTCCCCTCCCCCAGCCTCTGGCAACCACAATTCTGTTTTCCGTCTCTATGAATTTGATGGCTCTAGGGACCTCTTAAAAGTGGAATTGTACAGTATTTGTCCTTTTGTGACTGGCTTATTTCACTTAGCATAATGACCTCAAGGTTTGTCCATGGTGTAGTATGTGTCAGTATTTTCTTCCATTTTAGGGCTGAATAATTTTCCATCGTTTTGATCTACCACTTTTTGCTTATCCATCCATCTGTCAGTGGACATTTGGGTTGTTTCCACCTCTTGGCTGCTGTGAATGATGCTGCTGTGAACATAGGTGAACAGTTGTCTGAGTCCCAGCTTGCAGTTCCTTTGGATATACACCCAGAAGTGGGATTGCTGGATCATGTGGATCATATTCTATGTTTAACTTCTTTTTTTCTTTTTTTTAAAATAAATTTATTTATTTACTTATTTATTTTTGGCTGCTTTGGGTCTTCGTTGCTGTGTGCAGGCTTTCTCTAGTTGCGGCCAGCTGGGGCTACTGTTCGTTGCAGTGCGTGGGCTTCTCATTGCAGTGGCTTCTCTTGTTGCGGAGCACGGGCTCTAGGTGCACGGGCTGCAGTAGTTGTGGTGCCAGGGCTCAGTAGTTGTGGTGCATGGGCTTAGTTGCTCCGTGGCATGTGGGATCTTCCCAGACCAGGGCTCGAACCCATGTCCCCTGCATTGGCAGGCGGATTCTGAACCACTGCGCCACCAGGGAAGTCCTATGTTTAACTTCTTGAGGAACTTCCATACTGTTTTCCATAGCGGCTACACCATTTTGCATTCCCACCAACAGTGCACAAGGGTTTCAGTTTCTTGACATCCTCACCAACACTTGTTATTTTCTCCTTTTTTTTTTTTTTTTTTTTTTTTTTTTGATACGCGGGCCTCTCACTGTTGTGGCCTCTCCTGTTGTGGAGCACAGGCTCCGGACACGCAGGCTCAGCGGCCATGGCTCACGGGCCCAGCCGCTCTGCGGCATGTGGGATCTTCCCGGACCGGGGCACGAACCTGCGTCCCCTGCATCGGCAGGCGGACTCTCAACCACTGCGCCACCAGGGAAGCCCTATTTTCTCCTTTTTTGATAGTAACCATCCTGACGGGTGAGAGGTGATCTTGGAGCCTTTAAAATGTACTAAGATGTTTGTGACTCTCTGGTGAGAGTTAAGGTCTGAAGGCCCTCTGGCACTTGTTGGACCATTGATAGGCTCAGGAGTTCCCTGTGAAGGTGACAGAGAACCTGACCCCAGCAGAACGGAGGCATGTTGGTACCCACACTTGAGGTGGGCTTGGGCTGGCTTCAGGTCCTGCCTGAGGGAAGATTTTGAGAGGGTCACCCCTGGGAGCAGATGACAGGAAGGGCAGGGAGAGCAGGTGTGGCCCCACCCTGAATGAGAAGCTGTGGTCAAGTGGAGATGACAGTGACAAGGGGAGGATAACAGTAATGAGTTGAGATAGCAGTGACGGTGTAGGAGCCTGGGCCCAGTCAGGACCCGGGTCTCTAAGTTGGGAGAGTTAGTATGTACCTTGGGTGGTCTGGAGAACTTGTGGGGGGGGCAAGCAGTGGGGGCTGAGGGCCAGGGAAGGGTGGGAGTGTGTGTGACATGGGGTCAGCTCAAGTAGCTCAGCTCTCTGCCACGCTCACCACTTCCTGCCCTTCCAAAGGCAAGACTTCTGTGCTCCCCACTCCCCCTAAAACCAAAGAGAGGCCCTGAGGTCATGTGACAGGGAGGGTCTGGGCTCCTCCCTGTGGGCACCTGAGGCTGCTGGGCCCTACCCTAGTCATGAGCTCTGATGTGGCAGAATCTACTCGACTTTTGTGAGTTTAGCAGTTTGTGTCCCATGTTGAATCACAAGGGGACTGTTTCGGAAATGGGCTTTCTTCCAGGTGGGAAGCGGCTTGGAGACCCCAAAGGTCAGGCACTGCCCTTTGTGGGGCACTGGGCAGGTACAGGCTGAGCTTCAGCCTTCAAGACCTCCAGTACCGTTGACCCCGCTCCTGCCCTTGACCTGGCCTCAGGGCCTGAGGGGGAGGAGGAGCAGTGTTTTTTTCTGGACCCAGTGGGCAGATGCAGCCCGCTTGCCCTCGGGGGGGGGGGACTTCAGCAGGTGGGCTCCCTGTGCAGTCCTGCTTCTGCCTCCAGTTCTCTTGCATGGTGTGTGTGCGTGCGTGTGCGCGCACAACGTGCACCCTGGCCCCCATGCTTTTGGTTCCCTCCATCCAGGGGAGGCTGATCTGAGAGGGCCCGAGGGCCCTGGTTGGGGTGACCACCCTGTTATGCTGCCCTGGGGTCAGGGTGACCTTGCCTTCTCTTACTACCCTGAAGAGAGTAAGTGGGCCAGGAGGTTCCTTTTTCCTTTTAAAGTTTTATTTATTTATGTGTTTATGTATTTATGTATTTATTTAGGCTGCACCAGGTCTTAGTTGCAGCATGTTTTAGTTGCGGCATGCAGGATCTTTTTTTTTTTTTTGGCTGTGTTAGGTCATCGTTACTGTGCACGGGCTTTCTCCAGTTGTGGTGAGCGGGGGCTACTCTTCGTTGAGGTGCGCAGGCTTCTCATTATGGTGGCTTCTCTTGTTGCGGAACACGGGCTCTAGGCGTGCAGGCTTCAGTAGTTGTGGCACCCGGGCTCAGTAGTTGTGGCTCGTGGGGCTCTAGAGTGAAGGCTCAGTAGTTGTGGCGCATGGGCTTAGTTGCTCCGTGGCATGTGGGATCTTCCCGGACCAGGGCTCAAACCCGTGTCTCCTGCATTGGCAGGCAGATTCTTAACCACTGCGCCACCAGGGAAGCCCATGCAGGATCTTTTTTGTTTTTAGTTGTGGCATGTGGGCTTCTTAGTTGCGGCACGTGGGATCTAGTTCCCTGACCAGGGATGGAACCTGAGTCCCCTGCATTGGGAGTGCAGTCTTTTTGGGGAAATTCAGCTTCCTGCTGTGGACCTTGTGGTTCTCCCCACATCTGGAGGGAGTGATTTAACGGTCCCGGTGCAACATTTCCAACAAGGGGAAAACCCACTGAATTGAGTCAGGACAGCCTAGCTCACAGGGGCTAGAGTGGGGGCAAGCTCAGCTTGGCCTCGCCCTTGATGGTGGGTCCCTCCCTGCCACATTTTCAAGGTCCTGACAGTGAGCCAGTGCCACATCGCCCTTCTGACTGCTCCCTTTACCTGTGGGATTAGTGGTGGAACTGATGGGCCCTCTTTTTGGCCCTGAAGAATCTGAGGTCTCTTGGGCCCAGTGTTGCTGCTGTAGCTGTTGGCCCCCAAGACCAAGGCCTCGGTAGTTTGCCACCATGTTAGGTGAACAGAATCGGATAAGGATGCTGATGAAGTGCACTGTTATGGCATGTTCCTTTTTTCAGTGTCAGCCTTAGAATCTAAAATGAGGGCCAAATCTGGCCCCCACCTGTGTTTGTAAATAAAGTTTTATTGGGACGCAGTGGTGTTGTCTATGGCTGCTTTTGCACTGCAGCGGTGGCAGAGTTTTTGCAACAGGGACTATCTGGCCCTCAAAGCCTGAGACATTAACTCTCTGGCTCTTTACAGAAGAAGCCTGCAGTTGTTGGTCTGGAGTGTTGGGATGGGTGTGTTTAGCAGACTGTTGCTGTCCTGGGGGAAAGCTCAGGCCTCGGACCCCTGGTCCCTGGGCTGTTGCCTGCAGCCCTGTGAGCCCTGGCAGACAGCTTGCCATGGCATCTCAGGGCTAGACGGATGCTTCAGAGGGTCCTTTTTGTCCAGCCTCTTCATTTCATGGATGGGATGTCTAGAGAATGGTGGTTGGCCCACGGTCACATCAGCATAGATAAATCGAGCCTCAAACCCAAGGGTGTCCACTCTGGGACTGCCTGCCCTCCCAATTTCATTGAGACTCCGAGTGCTTCCTGCCCCTCTTGTGAGTCACTGGGTTTCCTGGGAACAGCTTTTCTCAGGCACAGTGACAGGCTTGGCACAGCTTCCAGTGGGCCTGGCCTTTTTATTTGTGACCTTCTGGTGAACTCTGGAAACATAACTGTGCAGCCTGGGTGGGAAGGGCTGTGTGCGTGTCCCTGGCCGAGCTGGGAGGGTGGGCGTCTGCCTCTGATTCGAGTCAGGCTCTGGCTGAAGTCCTCCTCGTCCCTCAGCCTCGGCTCCATGGGTGTACAGTGGGGCTGGTGTCACCTTCCGAGGGGAGATTGTGCCCAGTAAGGGGTCAGTTCCCACAGTGTTTTCGAATGTGTTTCATGACATGAGGAACAGTCAGATGACAGTGGTTTCAGATGGGTCCCTTGTGTGGAGACGACGGACAGCAGGCCTCTCCTGCTCCCCAGGAGTGAGCTGTCCTCAGGCGGGGCCCGGGGGTTGGCGTTCGGGGAACCTTTGGAGCGTTCTCAGCTCTGGACGAGTGCTACCTGTAGTTAGATTCTGACAAGTGCCATCTGTAGATGATTCTGAGTTGGACACTAGAGAAGGCCTTCTTGGGCAGGCCTCTGCCAAGGGGCCGCAGTTTCTGGGTTCTGTTCGCAGAAATGGCATGATTTTGCTGTTATCTGATGTCATTTCTCCCTTTGTAGAATCAGATGGGACTGTTGAGCTGTGGCAGGGTGGGCAGGGGGACGGTGTAGGGGGAAGTTCGAGGCAAGGGGGAGGTCCACAGGGGGATCATACTGGGGACATCCCAGGGTGGAGAGACTGCTGGGAGATGTCTGGGGCAGGGACAGGCCACAGCTAGAAGAATGTGTTCTTTCCTCCTCTGGTTGTACTATTTTTGGTATTGGATGCTCACAGATGTCTGCTGGTTCCAGCAAAGTATGCTCAGCTCACAGTGGATCTGGCTAGTGGGATGAGGACAACCAGCCCTAGTCGCCTATGTCCAGCTTGTCTCCAGCCTGCTCTGGGGAGCGCACCAGGCCCATGCTTGCTCCCTTACCTGTGCACAGCGTCCCACTAGTCGAGAGCCTTGTTTGTAGAGCCACATGACATGGTGATCCGTGCCAGCTTGCCCTGACAGGAAGCGGAGCTGTGTTAAGAAGGATTCTGAGGTGGTGTTTGGCCTGGAGTGTAGGATTAATGGTATGTGGCCCCTGGCCCTCCCTGGTCTTAGCCCTGCCATCTAGCATCTCTGTGGGGAGGGTCCCTTCTTGTTATTGAGCAGGTGAGGTTAGTGACCCCCCCAGGTGAGCCTGGGCTGTGAGAGTGGGGCCAGCGAATGGGGCCTGCCAGTGCCTGGGTATGCGGGGCTTGGCTCACAGGCTGTCAGTGGAAGGTGGACTGATGCCATGCTACAAATGCACAAAGCTTTGGACCTGTTTTTCCCCAGGGGTTGAAGGTGACTCTCCAGGGTCTGTGCCCCAGAGCCGTGGCTCTGATTGCACTTTGTCCTGGGTCTTCACACAGCTCCTGCCACCTGCCTCTCTTCCTCCTGGTTTTGGTCTCTCATGTAAGAATTCACTGAGGCCTGGATGCTTTCGTGTGACAGGAATTGCCAAGTGAGTGATCTGCTGGGCACAGTTCAGCTTTGGTGAGTGGCTGGTCTGAGCAGACGTGGCTTCTGCCTCCGTGCCCTCTTCTTGGAGCTCCTGGTGCTGTTCCCGGGGCTCAGCCATTCAAGAGCGAGCACACAGAGTGGGTGTCCCCCTGCTGTTGCTTAGCTCAGGGGGCGGGCGAACTTGGAGGTGTTGAAGCAGGTCACTGGAGGACGCAGGGCCCAGGCCTGGGACAGTGAAGCAGGATACCTCGAATTGGCTGAGCTGGGGCTGGTTTTGAGCCAGCCTGCAGACCTGGGGAGGCTGCCCACTGCTCCGTGTTCATATGGGCACCCAGCAGGCCTAGGTACAGAGGTTCCGGATGTCTGAGCTCTGTACCTCAGACAGCTGAGGGCCGGGGTAGGGAGGCAGGCCGTATTGTTTCTAAACTCTCACTGGTATTGACCATGCATGGGCTGGGTGGCTGCAGAGTGCAGCGCAGGACACGGGTTGGGGAGAGGGGACTGGCTGGACAGTGGCACCACTCTCTGGACCTCATTTTACCCCCCCGCGGGATGGGGGTCATGTTGTGGGGTCTGTGCCTTCCTTCCATGCTGCAGCCCTAGCTGTCTAGCAGAAGAGTCAAGGCCTGAGGTGTCTCTGAAAGGTAGGCATTTGCTCCTCTGTTGGAGCCATAGGCCAGGAATCTCCTGGGTGCAGGCATCATAGACCTCAGGCTAGCTGGCTCCTCTGTTGCTCAAGGTTACAGGGTCTTTGCGGGCCCTCAGAGCCTGTCGACTGGACAGGTTGGTGGCCGGACTCGGTGGTGGCTGTACAGGGCTTAGCAGAGTGGGCATGTTCCATTGTAAATAGCATTTCCCATGACAGCCCTTAGAGCACATTAGAGATGGTGAGCGGGGACACAGTTCATGCACAGACGCTGCCGGGCCTTAGGCAGGATGCAGGCTGGGGAGCTCTGTTTGTTTAAAGTTGGGTCTTGTGTTCTTTGTTGTTACTTATTAAGCCATTGATTAACCTTGTGGGTGGTACCAAGCTGGCCTTAGGCCTGGCAGGTGGGGTCTGAGCTCTGCAAGCTGGCCAATTCTGGACGGAAGAGCATTGTTGCTTTGAAAACCGGGTGCTGGGATTGAGGATTCTGGAGCCTGTAGTTGCTTCCCCTTCTGGCCCAGTCATAGATGAACGTGACTGAAATCAGATGTGCACAGCAGTTTCACATAGGCGGCCAGGAGGAATCCTGAAGTCTGCGGAAAATTTAGGGGAAATTTAGAACAGTGATCCCCACGTCATCATTTTCACTCAGGATGTGCATTGAGATTTTGGTAACTCAGAGAGTCACAGGACTGCATTTGAAAAACAGAACAGGAGTGGCGTCAGTCAGCCCACGCGGGCAGATCCCTCAACAGGGTGGCTGGCCTCCTGCCTCTCTTCAGTCCCCTGCACCGTCCCAGCCTGTCTGCATGGTGGCCAAACACCCATTGCCCAGGGCCTGAAATGAAATAGTGTGTGTGTGTGTCCTCTGCACACTGCAGCTACTTGGTGAGTCCTCCCCAGGCTCTGAGGCCCAAGCGAGGCCCTGGCCGCAGGGAGTAAGCAAGTGGGATGCTACATGTGGGGTCCTGGTCAGCCCCAGGCATCTGGCCCAGAGCACCTGTCCTTAGGTGGACAGGCCGGGCTGCAGCCAGGCCCCAGGTGTGACATCCCAGTTTTGGAGTGCCTGGCCCTGTGCCGAGCGTTGTGGGTCCTGAGTGAAGAGCGACAGTCCCGTGGGCTCTAATTCCACCTACAGGTCAGGAGGGCTTGCTGGAGATGGAACATTTGCTGGAACCTGTTGGAAAAGTGGAATTCCTGGGGCCAGAGCCGGTGGTGGGGAAGAGCCTACACCCCAGGAGGCCCGGGAGGCTGTGCTGAGGAAGAAGCCCGGCCCTCTCCCAAGAGTGCCGAGATCAGACAAACAGGTCAGAGTGCTGGGGAGGGTGGCCAGCACACGGCACCGCAGGGCACAAGCTTCAGGAAACAGCGTGTGTGCCTGTGCCTCAAACACTTTTCCTCTAGGTCTCTATGGGCCTCTCCCTCCCCCACCTTTGTAGTCTCTGCTCAGAGGGCTCCTCCGTGTGTCCCCGGCACTCAGCGTGTCCCCTGAGGTGTGAGTGCTCCTGTCCCAGCGTCTGGAGCCACATCGGCACTCTGTAGCAGCAGGGTGAACCATACCATATGAACATGTGGTGGGACCGTGGCCAGGAGGGGTGCAGGCCCCGTGTGATTGCCTTGTCCAGCTCACTCTGCCCAGTCTGTTCTGTCACTCCAAGGGCCAGCATCCTGCTCCAGATTCAGGATGCCGTCAGCTCAGCTCCCTCAGCAGACCCCTGCCCTGGAGGCCGTGACTGTTCTCAGTGGGGGGACTCTCCTCAGTCACATGTGTCTGATTCTCTCCCTTCCTCATTCTCCAGCTCTGCCAGATTCCTTTTCCAAATATAAAAGCTCTGCCACCTCCTTCTCACCAGCTTTATCCCAGTTCTCACCCCAGGGTGGTGGTATTCCCTCCCAGAGCACCATAAAATCCCCTCTGGAGTTGCTTGGGGCAGCAGCGCAGGCCCCAGGGTGGACAGTGCCGCCAGAGGGCCAGCGGTTCACAACACCTCCTCTGCGGCGGGTCTGGGCCTGGTGTGTTATGCTAATTTTAACGTTTTTCTTTTTGAGCGGGGTTCCCTTTTTACCAAGTAAAACCAGCTTAAAATGCCACTTTATAAAGCAGGTGACAGGGGTGACTCTGGTGGGGGCCGGGGAGTCCTACTGGGTGGCCCATGCCATGGGGGTTGGGCCCCAGCTCTGCCCAGGAACCCTTGGTGAGATTCTGGCCTCATCCTGGGCAGTGTCCTCCCACTCCCAGGGCTTTCCAAGCCTCCACAGCCTGCCTGGGTTGGGGGCACCCCAGATGGCAGCATTGGGGCATTTGCTTGGAGCCCCGTATTGTTACCAGTGACCAGGCTCCTTCCTGGGCATTGGCAAACCTTGCTAGGCTGCTGAATGCTTTCCTCAGGTAGGGGCTTTTGGATTCTGCATTTATGGGCCCAGAACTTCTTCCCTAAGTTGGCTCAGAGGCAAAAAGAAAGAGGAAGGTCATTGAGTTTCCTCGCAGAACCCTGACCACGCTGCACGCGCACGTTCCTGCTTCTCTGTCCTGGAGATCTGGCATGCGGCCGCTGGTGTCGCTGCTGTTTGTCTTCCTTCATGGATAGGGTTTGGGAATCCCAAAAAGCCGCTGTTTGGGGTCCTGGAATGTCCTTGGTGGGGATATTTGACCTTTTGACTCTAAAGGTTTCCTCCTAATTTGGCTGGTTGGAGGATTTTCTGTGGTGGTGTGGTTCCCATTTGCAGAACTGACAAAGGCCAGCTCACCCTGGGTTCTGGCTGCCCCAGCGGTCTGCAGCACCGCTGTCGCCAGTGCCTCCACCTGGAGCAGTTGGTGCAGGCCTGCACCCCTCCCTCCCTAGGGGTCTGTGCCCCTTGCCACCCTCACCTGGGATGCCCTCTGTCCCCTCCTGACTCACTCCTGTCACACCCACGACTCACGGAAAGCACTCTGTCAGCATAGATAGCTCTGTGGTCATGGCTCCCGGAAGCCTCCCTGCACCCACAGACACGGGGCCTGCCGTGTGTTCTTGTGCCGTCACCCCAGGGTCGCCGTGTCTCTTCTCTGGGTCCACTGCTTTCCTGGAGCCCTCATTCATCTCTGGCTGGGAGTGTGGGTCCTTAACGGGATATCCAGCCACAGTGATAGGGGCCACTCCTGTCCTACAGAGCTCTGGGACATTTGGTGGCCTAACGTGGAGTTTCTGCCACCTGTTACAAACCCCTCATTTGTAACAGCTGGGTGGTGTTGCCACTCACTGCTGCTGGGGGCCACCTGTGGGCGGCGATGTGCGATTCACAGGGCTCCCGGGGACCCCGCTGCCCAGGCCCCAGCATTCTCTCCTTGACAGCCAAAGGCCTTTCTTTGAAAGTCTCCTCGGGAATTCCCTGGCAGTCCAGTGGTTAGGACTCCTCGCTCTCACTGCCTAGGATCCGGGTTTGATCCCTGGTCGGGGAAATAAGATCCCACAAGCTGTGCAGCACGGCCAAAAAGAAAAAAGGTCTCCTTTTTAGTGTCTGTGCTCTTGCTGCCTCCCCTCCTTCCTGCCCACCAAGAAGCACACTCCTGGAGTCCAGAATGCTCCCCAAGGACGGAGTGTGCATGAGAGGGCCTGGCACACACCAGGCCTTTGCTGTGAGCCTGTGAATTTGATTGGGCCTTCTCTTTCTGGATCAGTGGTTTCTGACTTTGTTTTGCTCTTACATGGTGCAGCCAGCTCTTAGGCACCAGCCAGGTGTGTCAGACAGACCAGTGGGAAGTGCCTCACTCCCACAGAGCACACCCTGCTGAATGCTGAGGCCCCTCAGGTCCTGCCCCGTGACTCCAGTGCAGCCTCATCTGCTCCCGTGAGCAACTGGCACCTGGCTCAAGATACTTGGCCAGCCCGACCACAGACTCGAGGGAGGGGCAGGATCTGCTGTCCTGTGGGTTGTGCCTTGTTCCCCACTACCCCCAGCAGCTGACCTTTCGTGCCACCTCTGCGAGCGTGTCCCAGGACGTTTCCCACTTCTTTGTGCATACCAGATTGTCTTATTCTTCCTAATTTTGTGGTAGTGCTGGGCAAAAATGGTATCTCTCATTTGTGTTTTCTTGGTGGCATCTCATATATTTTAGCCACTTGTACTGTTCTCAGTCTGTGCCACTCGTCGCCTTTTCCTCTTGGTGTGTGTGTGTCTTTGAATGGGGTTCACTCCCGCGCCAGTTAACCCCCTCAGCTCTCTCACTGGGTGCCACCTGAATGCTGTCTGCTCTCCAGAACGGCATTGCGGCGTGGTCATTTCTTCTCCCAGGTGTGACCCACCACACACTTTTTTTAAAAAAATAAATTTATTCATTTATTTATTTATTTTTGGTTTTGTTGGGTCTTCATTGCTGCGCGTGGGCTTTCTCTAGTTGCGAGCGGGGGCTACTCTTCATGGCCGTGCGCGGGCTTCTCACTGCGGTGGCTTCTCTTGTTGCGGAGCATGGGCTCTAGGTGTGTGGGCTTCAGTAGTTGTGGCACACGGGCTCAGTATTTGTGGCTCGCGGGCTTAGTTGCTCCGTGGCATGTGGGATCTTCCCAGACCAGGGCTCAAACCCATGTCCCCTGCATTGGCAGGTGGTTTCTTGACCAGTACACCACCAGGGAAGTCCGTGACCCACCACACTCTTGACCGAACAAGATCGCCTCGGTTTTGGCTTGGCTGTCCCTGTGAGTGACACTTACTCATGGGCTCTTCTCTGGCAAGTCGGCTGTGTAAAGTTGGCAACCAGCTGGCCATTTGTCACTTGCTTGAGTGTGACGGTGGACCCAGCTGGCCAATGACTTTGAAGCACTTAGACTGTGTTGTTAGACTATTTTCCAGGGTCTTGGGTTTGCTTCCATTTACCTCAGTGACATATTAGTGGAAAAAACGTGCTTGTGGATTGGAAAATACTAGTCTGTATAGCCCCTGTTGGTTCCCAAAGTTATTCCATATATGTATAGCGTTTGAGCCCACGCCAACTTTAGGAAGCAGCGGTGGTCAGTTAGGGCCACTGTGCCAGGCCATGGGAGGCACTGCTTGTCCCTGGGTCAGAGTGAGGGCTCACTGAGAGGTCTGGGCCCCTGTGCCATGCTGACCTTGGCTGGGATGAGGATGTGCCATCCATCAGCCCCAACACACAGCTGCTTCCCTGAAGGAAGCCATAATTCCCCCATCATCCCTCCATCCTGCAAGGGTGGTTCCTATTTCTGCCTTTGACAGAGTCAATTCCTTGAGGAGGGATCTGCTGACAGGTCCTGCTTGGAGAAAACTGGATTTGACCTGCAGGATTTCAAATGTCATGACCAGAGGGTTGACGGGGCTGCTGTTAAAGGACTCCATGACAGACGTCTGCGTGGTGAGTGCTTGGTGAGCACCATCTAAGGGGTTCAATCAAATGCTGAACGTGCACTGGGGTCCTTACGGAGATACCCACCACGTACATGGCAGATGTGGAAACATGAGTGTGGCTAGTAATCATGTTTTACTTAAATGAGCTTATTATTATTACTTTTATTATTATTGACTTGTTATCACCTTGTTGAATATTATTTGAGATCATCAATACAGTTTTGGGAAAGGTTCCCTGGCTCTGATGGTTCCCTTGGTTTGGGGGGTGGGGTGCTCCCTTTGTCTGGGTCTAGCCTGTCAGCCGTCCCTGGTGGGGACGAAAAAGGCAAGAACAAGGTCATTCCCATTTCTCAGATGAGAAAACTGACCACACAGCTGGTTAGAGGGTGGTTTCCCTCACTCTGGAGGTCCTCGGAGGTCTCTTGGCCTTGCCTTCTTCCTTGCGTCAGGGTTGTTGTTTGTTTTGTTTTGTTTTAAAGAGTGTTGCAATACTTTATTTTCCAGCGTTCAAAAACTGAGAGGCAGGAAGGAGCCGGAGGTCACGTGCGTGGCAGAGCCGGTTTGTGCTGTTCTGTACGTTGTTTCAGCACAGCCCCGTGTGGCCAAGCCAGAGAGATTAAGTGTCTTACTTAGGTCACACAGCTCTTAAGTGGCAGATCCTGAAGTGGAAGCAAATCCTCTGATCGTAGTTCTGGGCCCTGAGACAGAAGTTTTGCTTTTGAGTCCCAGCAGCTGCTGAAAACCCCAGTGTATCATTCCTGTTCTTAAGCCTTTGGTTCCCTGTCTCTGCTGGGACCGGTTGACTGATGTGGAAGCCTGGCAGGTGCACTGCTCCGATCTCCTATAAGGAAAGGACAGGACACCTCCAGGTGCTGCCTCAGCTTTCAAGCAGTGCCCAGCCCTTCCCCCCCAGCTATGGGTTGGGTTTGAATGGCTTGGAGTGGTGTGGAGGAGGGGACCCTGGACCTTGGAGCGGGTTAGAACCTTTTGGCTTATCGTCCCTGCATAAGGCTGTGAGTTTCATGTGACGTTCTCCTTAACCCAGCCCCCGGGGCAGCGTGGTGGTGATGGGAGGCTGGACCAGCCGAGGGCCCCCAAGTTCACCTGACCTCTCATCCTGGTTGATTCTGTGTTCCTAGCCTAGAAGTCCAGAAAGCGTTTGGACTGTACTGTGCAGTCTCACTGCCGATGCACACGACTGTCAGTGCCAGCGAGACACTTCCGTCTTCCTTTCCTAAATAGACCTTCTGGTCCTCCTTCCGCTGAGGCGGCTGGCCTGGAGTCCTGCCAGGTTCTCCTTCTGTGATGGCGCAGATTGTAAGCTGCTCCCGAAATCTAATTTCAGGCCTGAGATAAAATGGTTTTGTTGACCTGAGGTTGTTGAGTAGGAAGGCAGGAGACTTGAGTTTTTCCTTCTAGGGGTTTCGTGTTGCTGGAGTGATGTTTGCTCGCTTAGAAGACTCGGTATTCCGGCCACGGTGAGAGTCCACTGTGCTCCTCCTGTCGCTGAGGCTGGCCTCACTGCGTCTCCTACACAGACTACCCTTCTAGAAACTTTAAAAAAAGTTGTTTCTTGCACCTGACCTGGTTTTATTTATTTTCGAGCTCAGGAAGACGTGTTCTGTCACTCACAGGTGTGGCACGTGGCTGGGTCTCCTCAGGTTTGGCCTGTTGAGCAGCCGAGTGGTGGAGGCAGCACTTTCCTGGGTCACCCCTCGGGAGACTCTGCTGCTTCCCGAGCCTGGAGGTTGCTCTGGCTCCGTTGTCTCCGAGACTACAGAATGCTCACTGCAGGAGGCTCCTGCCTCTTTTGGAATCTCAGCCAGTGTCCGCGCTTGAGGTCCTCCTGTGTGAGGCAGGGGCTGCACGACCCCTGGGCTCACGCATGGCTCTCCTTTGCTCCAGCGTGCCACGTGGCACACACTCAGGCACGGCCGTCGCAGCTCGAGGTTGTCAAGATCTGAAGTTTGGCTTGGTGGTGCCTAAAGGCACCTGTGTGGGGACCTGGCCGGTCTGGGTTGAGTCCTCCTTCCCTCGTCGTGGGGCTCAGGCATGGCCCGAGCCTCCGTTTCTCCCTCTGTGAGGAGGGAGCAGTTGCCCCTTCCCTGGAGGTTGTGAGGGACTGAGTGGAGTGTCAGATGAAGGGCCACGTGAAGGGGTGTCCTCTGCTCATCGCTGTCACGCTGGGGAGAGGATGCACTCGGCCACACCTCCACGCCTGTCCAAACCCTGGTCATCATCTTTTGGGGTGTGCAAATCCCCGCCGTCAGGGCAGGGAGCAGGTGTGCCAAGGAGAGGCCCCTTCTGGAGAGTGCAGGGGCCTCTGCTCGGCCCTCCTCCCTGAGCCCTGTCACCCCAGGCTCAGGTCAGAAGGTCAGCAGAGGCACTGGCCTCTGCCAGATCTTTCCCTCAGCCCAGGCTGAGGTACTTGGGGTCAGCCTGCCCATCCCCTACCCTAGTGCAGACTCCCCGGAAGTGGCTGTGCAGGGGACCTGGCTTCTACCGGCCCTGCCTAGCGCTGGGGGCCCCTCTTCCCTCCCCATCACTCTACTCTGCCCGGCTCAGCATCCTTAAGACTGGTCTCTCTGTTTGGACCCCCCCCCCCACTTTCCTCCCTCAGCTGCAGTGGGGAGCTAATGGGGACACGAGTGAGGAGGAATGGCAGAGGCCAGCAGCTCCCATCTGGGGTCTCCTGCTACTCCTTACTGGCTCCTGTTCTGTGCCCCAGCTGCCCAGAGCAGTGGTTGACATGCGCGTGGGACCAAGCAACGCCCCTTTGGGTGCTCAGGCCCTCTCTCCCTGCTCCGTTTCCCTGGTCTGGCCTCCCTTGAGGTCTGTCACCTCCCATCCTTCTGGTCTTGGCTCAGCGCCCCCTCTCATCCCATCAGAACAGCCTCTCCCAGTGTCACTCTATTGTCCACTCTTAAACTGTGCCAAGGGACCCTGAGTGGACAGGGCAGCGTCTGTCTTATTGGCTGCTGGGTCCCCGCCTCCCGCCTCCATCCTTCCAGCTTGCTGTAGTGCTTTTGCTGCCTTCTCCAGCTATTAAGTCCTAGGCGAGATGGTTCTGAGATTACACCTGCCAAAGGTGCCAGGTGTCCAGGTGTTGCCAGCTCAGGAAGTGGAGGGAGAGGATTCCAGTCTGGCATGGGCAGAGCCGATGCAGCTCTGAAGGCAAAGAAGATGCTGGGAGATGCAGTTACCTGGTCTGGCGCCCAGAATGGGGCAGATGAGTGTGGGGTGGTGGGAGGGGTCGAGCTGAGCAGAGGTAGGGAGTTGGAAATTTTCGTCTGTGGTCTTTAGTGCCAGGCAGCAGAGAGGAGGGACCTGGGGAGTAGAAAGACCTGGGGGGATTTCAGGGAGGGTCTTTGGTCTTTGGGGATCCTCATGCCCTGGGATAGATTTCTAGTATTGATTTTTGTTTCTGATTACCTGCCTGGTGAGAGAGACCTTACTGTGCCCTTGTAGGACAGGTCACCTCTTAGGGGCCTCTGGGACTGTCCCCTCTGGAGGGCACCTGTGTGCTGGGACCAGAGCAGACAACACTGGGAAAAGTGATCAGTGACCCAGCAGGCCTTTCCCAGGCTGCAGGGTAAAGGACGGTGTTTCCCAGGGACCAGGTGGCTGGTGGGCCCTCTCCCTTTGTCTGTGGGGCTGTCTAGGTATGGACGTCCTGCCTGCCCTACCCGTTGGGTCACCTGGGTAGGTTAGAGAGGGAAAAATATGCCATGTTCTTTTCATTTCATCCTCCTGAGTGGGGCGTCTCGCTCCCATTTAATGGTCTCTGTTTTTTGCCCAAGGTGAAGCCCCAGACCCTGCGTTCAGTGGAGCCCAGCCCTTTCTGCCCTGGCTAGCAGCCTCAGAGGGGACAGAGGTGTCATTATGCTGCCTAGAGCCCAGGCAAGCTCTGCAGTGCTGCAGTACAGAGAGGGTGTTTTTTGGTAGGTGCTGGGTAGAGCTTCCCAGCAGGGCCTGGTGGGCAGCTCTGGTGACAGCGGCCCCTTCTCACCACCCGGGGTCTGAGCTGCCTGTGACGGTCTCCTTCTTTCCTTTTTAGGTTCTCATACAAATCCCTGGGCTTGTAGAAATGGTTTGTCTTTGGTACATCCCTCGCTTTCCTTCTTAGTTACCCTCCTGGTCTGGTCTTGGTGCAGAAGACGAAGGCAGCCTGCCCTCGCCTCTGCTTGTCCAAGTGGCTTTAGAAACCACACCAGATCAGGAGCAGCAGTTTGGCCCAGCCTGCTCTGTGAGGTGTTCAGAGCTGCCCTTTTCATTTTGGGGGTGGGAGGGGGTCTTAGGAGGAATTGCTGGGTGTGGGGGGAACATGTACTTATTCTAGCCTTTCCTGGTGTCGTCTCAGCCCAGCTGATGGAGGTCCGACTGAGGCCAGCACACAGGCTCTTCCTGCCAGGGGGTTTGGGGAGATGGGGCAGGAGGGACAGCCACTCCAGGGAGTAGGCAGCCTGACGCTGCAGAAGGGCAACCTGAGTGAGAAGGCGAGGCTAAGGGGCCTGCAGAAGGGGCCTGCTCAGGGGGAGGTACTCCAGACAGGCGGGGAGGGGGGGTCATTCATTTCCAAATGTCCTCTCAGTTGTGTGACATCTTGTGGTGCCTGCATGCACCTGTGTTCATGATGTAGTAATGGCATTTTAAATAATTGGAACCAGATGTTCTAGGACTCAGCCATGTGTTCCCCACTGCATGGAGGACCCGCCCGCTCCGTGGGCATCAGCAGTACTGGTGTGGAGGCCGGGGTGCTGACATTCCATGCCCGAGTTAGCACTTTACGTGGCTTATCTGGTGATTCCTCACCCCCAACTTTCTGAGGCCAGGAGTAAATAGTGTTTTAGAGACAGTGGATTAGTGGGGGTAATTTTTTTTGAACACAGCCTACTTTATAAGCACCTTCCCAGTCAGGCTGTCATGGCCACACCCTATTTGGGGCAGCTCCTGGTAAGTCACTGAATTTGGGGCAGCTCCTGCTAAGCCTCGGCCCTTTCTGGGCATGATCCCTCTCAGATGCCTAAAATATGTAGAATTACGAAGGAAATGTGCTACACAGAGAGTGAATAAAGTATTAAAAAGGAATGTGTGACCTAGTAACAAATTTATTATGTTGATGTGTTAAGTGATGAGATCTAGCAGTGGATCTAGTTGCTGTAATTTTGAAATTGTGGTGAGCAAAAATGGTGTTTGAAGACAGCAACAAACCATCATTTGATGCGCTAAAGCATATCAGAGTTGATACTGCTCATAACTGCTGTAGTTTGTTGCCTGCCTTTGTAACTGAAGGAAATGCTAAGTTACAGTTAGTGGAAATAGATGTGTTTTTTCTTCCCACCCAAATTCAAGGACGCCCCAAATGTGAGCCCTGTTCTGTACACTTCTTCCAATGTAGGGCCCTCAGCAGCTGTCTCGGGCATGGACCTCTGTAATCTGCTGTGAGGAATGAGGAAGCTTCCTAGTCTCAGTCTTGGAACCGAGGCTCCTTTGAGAGCTGGACAACTCCTTGGCTCTGGCCAGAACCTCTTGTGGTGCTAGGACGTCAGAGAGGTCCCAGAGGAGGGCGGGGATGAGTTGGGAGCCAGCACCAAGGACCCCAGGGCCAGTCTGAGACAATCTGAGTATCAGGATAAGTAAGGACTGGAATGCACTTGAGACCATTGCAAAAGGCAGTCCATGAGTCTGTCCATATCAGGGCTCTCCAGAGAAACAGAACCAATAGGAGTGAAGGAGTGAGAAGAGACTTGTTTGCGTGTGTGTGTGTGTGTGTGTGTGTGTGTGCGCGCGCGCGCGCGCGCGTTTGGCTGAGCCTCGCGGTTTGTGGGATCTTAGTTCCCTGACCAGGGACTGAATCCAGGCCATGGCAGTGAAAGTGCGGAGTCCTAACCACTGGACCAACAGGGAATTCCCTTGTGTGTGTTAAAAAAATTTTTTTTTTATTGAAGTACAGTTGATTTACAATGTTGTGTTAATTTCTACTGTGCAGCAAAGTGATTCAGTTATACATATATATACATTCTTTTTAAAATATATTTTCTATTAAGGTTTATCATAAGGATATTGAATATAGTTCTCTGTGCTATAGGGTAGGACCTTGTTGTTTATCCATTCTGTGTATAATAGCTTACATCTGCTAACCCCAGCCTCCCACTCCATCCCTCCCCCACCCCCCTCCCCCTTGGCAACCACAAACAAGTCTGTTCTCTATGTCTGTGGGTCTGTTTCTGTTTCATAGATGGTTCATTTGTGTCATATTTTAGATTCCACATATAAGTGATATCATATGGTATTTGTCTTTCTCTTTGACTTACTTCACTTAGTGTGGTAATCTCTAGTTGCATCCATGTTGCTGCACATGGCATTATCTCATTCCTTTTTATGACTGAGTAGTTTTCCATTTTATATAGGTACCACATCTTCATTATCCATTCATCTGTCCATGGACATTTAGGTTGTTTGCATGTCTTGGCTATTGTGAATAGTGCTGCTATGAACATAGGCGTGCATGTATCTTTTTAAAAATTATTTATTTATTTGGCTGCTCTGGATCTTAGTTGCGACATGTGGGACCTAGTTCCCTGACCAGGGATCGAAACTGGGCCCCCTGCATTGGGAGCGCTGAGTCTTAGCACTGGACCACCAGGGAAGTCCCATATGTATCATTTTGAATTAGAGTTTTTGTCTGATGTATGCCCAGGAGTGGGATTGCTGGATCATATGGTAATTCTATTTCTATTTTTAGTTTTCTGAGGAACCTCTATACTGTTTTCCATATTGGCTGTACCAACTTACATTCCCACCAGCAGTGTAGGAGGGTTCCCCTTTTCCCACATCCTCTCCAGCATTTGTTATTCATAGAGTTTTTAAATATTTATTTATTTTATTTATATTTATTTTTGGTTGTGTTGGGTCTTCGTTGTTGTGCGTGGGCTTTCTCCAGTTGTGGTGAGCAGGGGCTACTCTTCGTTGCGGTGCACAGGCTTCTCATTGCGGTGGCTTCTCTTTTTGCGGAGCGCGGGATCTAGGCGCGCGGGCTTCAGTAGTTGTGGCACGCAGGCTCAGTAGCTGTGGCTCACGGGCTCTAGAGCACAGGCTCAGTAGTTGTGGCACACGGGCTTAGTTGCTCCGCGGCACATGGGATCTTCCTGGACCACGGCTTGAACCCGTGTCCCCTGCATTGGCAGGCAGACTCTTAGCCACTGTGCCACCAGGGAAGTCCTCGTAGAGTTTTTAATGATGGCCATTCTGACCCGTGTGAGGTGATACCTCATTGTAGTTTTTTTTTTTTTTTTTTTTAAAGACTAGGTTTTATTATGGTTTCTAATTTAAACTTGAAAATATGTTTCTATTTGTTTTTTTTTTTTGCGGTATGCGGGCCTCTCCCTGTTGTGGCCTCTCCTGTTGCGGAGCACAGGCTCCGGACGCGCAGGCTCAGCGGCCCATGGCTCACGGGCCCAGCCGCGTCTGTGGCATGTGGGATCTTCCTGGACCAGGGCACGAACCCGTGTCCCCTGCATCGGCAGGCAGACTCTCAACCACTGCGCCACCAAGGAAGCCCCTCGTTGTAGTTTTGATTTGCGTTTCTCTTAATAATTAGCAATGTTGAGCATCTTTTCATGTGTCTATTGGCCCCTTGTGTTTGAGAAGAGACTTCTTGTAAAGAATTGGGTCATGCAGTCATGGGGGCTGGCAAGTCCAAAACCTGTAGGGCGGGCTGGCAGGCTGGAGACCCGGGGAAGAGCTGATGTATCTTGAGCTCAAAGGCTGTGCGGTGGCAGAAGTCCTCCTTTTTCCAGAGGATCTTGGTCCTTTTTTCTCTTACAGCCTTCAACTGATTGGGAGGGTTGTGGAGGGTAATCTACTTTACTCAGAGTCTATTGATTTAAATGTTAATCACATCTAAAAAATGCCTTCACTGCAGCTGGTATCTGACCAAGCAGTTGGGTTCCCTGGCCTAGCCAAGTTGACACATGAAATTCACCATACTGCTGATGGTAGCGTGTAAATAAATTAGTGGGGAAAAGGGAGGGCTCCTGCTTATGGTGGGATGCCGAGGCTGCCAGAGACAGGGACTGAGTTTTACAGTCACCACCGTGAAGCTGTGGAGGGTGGGGCTGGCTGAACCCGGGCTGTGGGTAGAGAGCAAGCGTCTGTTGTGACCCGCATGGGGAGAAGGCAGACCGAACAGGGTGGCCCTGCCTGGGTGATCAGAGTTAACCGTCCCAGAAGGGCAGACAGACCCCTCTGCGAGTGCCTCTGGGTGGGGTGCCGTGGAGGACGATGGTCACCTCCCGTCATGCGGATGGAGCACAGTGCAGTTCATCACAGTGACACTAGGTAGACCCAAAGTGTAGCGTGCTCTAGTAAAGAAAAGGCAGGGCCGCCTGTATCCTCCAAAAATGTCAATGTCCTAAACGTCAAAGAACAGCCAAGAGGGCTTCCCTGGTGGTGCAGTGGTTAAGAATCCGCCTGCCAGTGCAGGGGACACGGGTTGGATCCCTGGTCCAGGAAGATCCCACGTGCCGCGGAGCAACTAAGCCCGTGTGCCACAACTACGGAGCCTGCGCTCTAGAGCCCACGAGGCACAACTACTGAGCCCACATGCCACAGCTACTGAAGCCCGTGAGCCTAGAGCCTGTGCTCCGCAACAGAAGACACTGCAATGAGAAGCCTGCGCACCGTGACGAAGAGTAGCCCCCGCTCGCCACAACTAGAGAAAACCCACACACAGCAACAAAGACCCAATGCAGCCAAAAATAAACAAACAGCCAAGAAACCTCCAGATTAAAGGTGGCTGATGAGCCGGGGTGGCTCAGTGCTGTGTGCTGTTCTCCTCACTGGAGGGAGGGCAGTGGGAGGACACCACCGAGCCAGGTGGCAACGTGGAAGGTAGACAGTGGTGCACAGTGTCCCGTCAGTAATGAACATGGTGAAACTGGCGGCTGTCATGTGGTTTACTCCTAGGAGACGCACTGAGTGTTTAGGGGTGAAGCGCAGTGGTGTGTGCAGCTTACTCTCAATTGGTTTGGGAAAGCAAGCACGTGCACCCAAATCTATATGTCATGGCGTGCATGTGTGCGTAGGGGCAGAGAGCTTGTGGGCAGGTGGGGAAAAGTGAGCGGCAGGTCAGCGTGGGGTTTAAAGGTATTTGGGTATTCTTTGTGCCCTTGCAGCTTTTCTGTGAGCTTGGGATTATTTCCAGACCATATTTAGGAGAGATAGCCAGGCAGGGACGTTTGTTCCCTGCTCCCGGAAGCAGCGTCTCACCTGCCACACGGTGTGGTTAGGGCTGGCTCACGTCTCTGCTCTGCATGCAGCTGAGCCCTGACTTGGGTGACCTGGTGCCAGACCATCTGGAGATGGTCACCATCCTGGAGACCAGCAGTGATAGGACATCCTCCCTCCTGGGACTCATCTTCAGACCAGCCCAGCATGTCTGTCAGGGAGATGTCCTCACCTGGTGGCAGGAGTCCGAGTGAGCGTGCCCCACTGGGAGCCTTTCTGAGGAAGCCTCAGTTGAGGAGTCAGCCGGTTGGATCCAGGGAAGAATGCCTCGGACAGTGGCTTGGGGGGGTGTCACACAAGTGCTGGGTTTGAGTATCGTAAAGGGGGTCACCGTGAGCCCCCAGGGCTGCAGGATGTGATTTGACGAATGCTTGTAAGAGTCCTGGAAGGACTCCTCATTTACATCTACACTCTGTTCTTACTCAGATCCGCAGTTTGCTCAGCAGAACTCCAGCTGCCTCCTGGCTTCTGGGGCGCGTCAGCTTTACACAAATACACAGTGCTTAATCTTGTCACTTTGAGCCGAGATCAGTCACTTTTGTTTTTAGGCAGGTGACAAGATGTTCTGTAAAAAGGTGGCTGACGGTTTCAGACTTCTGGCTCATTTGTGCTTTCAGGGCAAGACTCTCCTCCAGCAGGCTGATGAATGAAAATGGATCTGCAGAAACAGGAGCGCCCTGTGCAGCTCCGGCGAGGACGCTGGTCAGCCAGTTGAGGAGGGTGACAGGAGCATCCAAAGCAGCATGGCCCCATTGATGCTGAAGGAAAGGCAGTCAGGGGAAAAGATCTGTCCTAAAGTAGTAGAGGACCCTCCGCCTCCTGGTTTGGGGGGCCGTCCTGGGTTTGAGTGTGTGCTCTGCCGCTTCCTGAGCTGGTGACCTTGAGCAAAGCTGCTGGCTTCCCTGAGCCTCAGTTCCTCATGCACCCAGAGCTGATTGTGGAAACACGTGACCTTGTCCACGGGAGGTCCCCACGGTTAGGCTCTTGAGGGCCAGTGGGTGCAAGCTGCTGGCAGAACACATGCTGCTCCCACCCCAGAAGAGACCAGCATTGCTGCCCCACCCGTTCTGCAGGATGGGCCCAGTTTGGTGACATTTCTCGTTGGGCTGTTTGCTCTGGGGGCAGGTCATGTTTCTTGGGGGGTAGTTAGTTGGTGGACCTTGGTGGACACCTGTGCACAACTTAACGCAGGAACAGGGCTGATCCTTTTGCCGATGGGAGCCAGGTGGCAGCTGATGTGTTTGGAGAGGCGGCCTGGGCCAAGCGTCACTCGCTGCTCACCTGCCGGGGGCCCGTGGGCACATCTCTCAGAACTCCAGTTCAGAAGGAGTGTGGTGGAGGCAACCCGCCCCACAGACTTCCCTGTCAGCCCGTCTGTGCTCAGAAGGGGCTGTACTCACCACCCGGCAGCGGCAGCTGGCAGAGAGCCCTTTGAGAGGTTGGTCTGAAGCCAATGGCTGGGATGACAGCTGGATGGGCAGCTGGGCCCTGCCTCCCTGGGCTCCAGCAGCTCCTGAGTGTCCAGAGTCTGAAAGTCCAGGTTGTTCTGGGAAGGCCTGTTCTGTCTGTCAGGGTGATAGAGGATCCTCTTGCTCCCAAAGTCTGACACCTGGGTCTGTCGGAGGCCAAGCAAGGATCGGAAGGGACTGATCCGTTCTGGGCTCTGATAGTGATGAGACCTGAGTGCCCGACAGCCACACGGGTCCTCACTGTGGAGATGCTCTGCAGGTGCAGGACTCAGGGCAGTGTTGGCTCCCAGGGCCTCCCCGAGGGTCCAGCACAGCCTGGCCTCGGCCAGGTCAGGTTAGGTTCTGTTTCTCAAAGACAAGTTTAAAAGTGTGCCGATTTCATACAGTCTGCTCCATGTCAGACCCTGTGAAGTTGAAGACTTTCTTGGGACATGTAGCTGGTAACTAGGGGCCCATATCTGAGCCAGCCACCTGGCCGCTCAAAGCCCTATCCCCAAACTGCAGGCTGCACCCAAGCCCAGCTCCGTGCATGGTGCCCTAGTGCTCCTCCAGGAGAAGGAAGATCGTGGGCTGAATTCAGCGATGTTGGCTTTCTGAGGCCTTGCTGCCCAGAACACACACCTCACACGTGTTTGTTTGTCACGTTTGTTCTTCTCTCTCCTGCCCCACACATTTGAGGGCAGGCCAGGACGAGCCCTGGGCCCAGTCAGTGCCCACCCCCTGGTGCCATAAGAGCAGGCCAATGACCAAGGGACCTGTAGGCGGGTCCCAAGCCCTAGGCCATCTTTTCTCCCGGATTTTTTTTTTTTTTTTAACAAATTCTTGTTTTATTTCTTTTGGCCCTGCCACGCAGCTTGTGGGATCTTAGTTCCTGACCAGGGATTGAACCCGCGCCTTTGGCAGTGAAAACGCAGTCCTAACCACTGCAACACCAGGGAATTCCCTTCTCCCAGATTTTGATGGCTCTTTGAGACTTTTGGAGTTTTCTGGCTCAAAATATCAGAGTTGGGCTTCCCTGGTGGCGCAGTGGTTAAGAATCCGCCTGCCGAGGCAGGGGACACGGGTTCGAGCCCTGGTCTGGGAAGATCCCACATGCCGCGGAGCAACTAAGCCCGTGCACCACAACTACTGAGCCTGCGCTCTAGAGCCCGCGAGCCACAACTACTGAGCCCGTGTGCCACAGCTACTGAAACCCGCATGCCTAGAGCCTGTGCTCCGCAACAAGAGAAGCCACCACAATGAGAAGCCCGCGCACCACAATGAAGGGTAGCCCCCGCTCGCCGCAACTAGAGAAAGCCTGTGCGCAGCAACGAAGACCCAATGCAGCCATAAATAAATAAATAAATAAAATTAATCTTTAAAAAAATATATATATATCAGAGTTGCTAGAAAGAGAGAGGTTACCCAGCTCTCTGGGGAGGTTGGCTTGTCCAGACGTTTCTCCAAGCCTCTAGGATGTCTCTGGAACCCTCAGGAACAGTATCCCAGCCTGTGCTCCAAGGCCATGTCTCTGACCCAACCTTGTGGTGGAGGCAGCCTTTACTGCCCAGCTGATCGAGAATCGGCTCTGCTCAGAGGCAGTCTCCCTTCCCGGGGTCCCCAGCTGGTGAGTGGTGGTGTGTTCAAGGCAGGGTCTGCATGGTGAGGCCTTTTCTGTGGTTCTGAGCAATTAGGATTTACTCCTTTGCAGTGGTAGAAGTGGTGGAGGGTGTTGAACATGGCCTTGAGCTGATGCCTGAAGCTGGTCAGAGGCTGGTGGTGTGGAGAGGTAACATGGACTGGGAGCATGTGTCCGAGGTGACACGGTGGGACCAATGCTGAGTGAGCTCCTAGGCTGGGAGGGTGGGTCCCTGACCTGGCAGCTCCCAGATCCAGATTGCAGGTCATTTGTGTGTGTGAGAAGGAGATACAGGAGAGTGACCCTGCTGTGGGCACCAGCTGGAGGCCATGGGGTGGGGTGGGGGATCACATCCCAAAGGGGAGAGAAGGCCGAGTTCTCAGCCATGGCATTTATTTGTCTGTAATTTGTGCCTGCATCTCCTGGGACAGGTTTGGGGTGCTTTGCAGGTGATGAGAAGGGAGCAACTCGAGCTGAGCCCCATGCCGAGATGCAGACCAGCATCCTGGGCTGCGCCCCAGAGTACCTGGGCCATCTAGGTCAAGCCCTCAGCTTCCTCCGCTGTAAGATTCCATCCTCGTCACTGCTGTCTGGGGGGGAGAGAGAGAGAGAGAGCGCGCGAGAGAGACAGAGAGACAGAGAGACAGAGACAGAGACAGAGATAGAGAGAGAGAGAGAGAGAGAGAGAGAGAGAGAGAGAGTGTGTGTGTGTGTGTGTGTGTGTGTGTGTGTGTGTGTGTGTGGTCGTGTTGCCCCCAGGCCATGGGCAGAGGACAGGTTTGGGCACAGTGAAGTTTGATGCTGAGTTCAGTGCCTGTTGATGAGTTTTAGTGGGCATTTAAAAAGGAAAAACAGGGACTTCCCTGGCAGTCCAGTGGTTAAGACTTCACCTTCCAATGCAGGGGGTGTGCAGGTTCGATCCCTGGCCGGGGAGCTAAGATCCCATATGCCTTGCGGCCAGAAAACCAAAACATACAACATAAAACATAAGCAGTATTGTAACAAACTCAATAAAGGCTTTAGAAGCGGTCCACATCAAAAAAAAATTCTTTTTTAAATATTAAAAAAATAAATAAAAAATAAAAAGGAAAAACAAGCCCACTCAACATTCAGGCTCCTGGCAAGGCACGTCAGAAGCGCAATGGTGCAGAATGCCCCAGGTAGCTTTCTGCCTTTTTGTCTGCATTTCCGGAGTGCTTCCATCAGCCTTGTCAAGGGCTCCCTGAAAGAGAGTAAGATGAGGCCAAGGACACAGCTCCCTGAGGTGGGCTCCTGCTCAGAGGGAGGGGGCCTTAGGTCCCCGGAGCAGAGCAAGGGGCCTGGGCTGCAAACTCCAAGACACGGTGCTGTGGTTCTTTGCGCAAGCTTGCTCTGTTCCCACAGGGCAGCGGTAACACAGACAAGATGAGATCCGAGGTTCGGCCATCTGGGGACAGGGAACTGAGTCCAGCGTTTGGACCTGGCTCCTCCGCAGGCTGTGCTCAGTGCTGCAGGCTGCGTGTGCCGGGGGCGTGCAGCAGGTACTGACGTGGGGCGGCTTCTTAATTTTTCTATTTGAGGAAAGGCAGATGGGAAAGATGAAATAATAACGAGGCAAAGGTGTTGAAAAGAGGGCCTGGCGCAGGCGTGGGTTGCAGAGCTCAGAGAGGTGGCAGGGTTGGTGGCTCATGAGAGCGCACTCCCCTGGAGGCAGGCCTGGGATGTGCTGCGGGCAGCTGTGGATGGAACAGGGCTCAGCGGAATAGGAGCACTTTAATGTGAAGAATTGTTTAGCAAATGTTTGTCTCATCCCATTATGACTGGGTCACGTGCATTTCACAAAGAGTTTGGATAAATTGTGAAATTGGGATACAGTCTAATGGGGCAGTGACCAAGCATGAGCAGTGTGAGGGCCCCAGGACTGGCCTTCCTGTGAGGTTGGGATCAGCTCTGCTGGTGGAGTGGGGCCCCCAGCCCTGCCCTGTGACCTCCAGCAGCCCTGCCCCCCCGTACCTTATTTTCCTCCGTCGTAACAGCAGGAACCCTGATATCTGAGTAGTCGAAGATGGGAGTGAGTTTCCTGATGGATGCCTGCTGTCCTTGATACCACAAGTCATCATGTTCAATTTGGCTGTGATTTCCATGGAGAGCCTGTGCCCAGCAAGTCCGTGCAGCTCCCCTCCAGTCAGGGCTCAGATGCCGCCCACCCACTGACATTTAAGTAGAACACACACCAGACCCTGCCCTGCGGGTCCTTTTGCCCTTCCTGTGTACCGACGTCCCCTGTGCTCTGACTTGTCCAGTGACCCTCTGTAGAGTCACTGCTTTGGACACCTGGGGCAGTCGTGTCGGCTGGCACACGAGGGACACGGGACCCAGCAGGGGAGTGGTCTTGGTTCCACATGGCCTAGGCCCGACTTGTTGGCTTTATGGGTGTGTGAGCAGTGGAGCAGCATGTGCTGCCGCTCAGGGTGAGGCAGGGGTGTCAGGGGCAGGCAGGACACCATCTACCCCACCCCACCCCACGGGTGTTGTGAGGCTGAAACCAGATGATGTCCTCAAACCCTGCACCATCTGGCTGGTCAGCACCCAGGGAGTGTCGGGTCATGATGCAGAGAGCATGCAGACGTGGGAGTCTGAAAGAGACCCTGCAGTGGGATCTGGGGTGGGGGTGGTGTTGGACTCAGCAGTTCTCTGGAACTTCTTTTTGTGGAGAGGAGAGGGAAATTGGTAAGAATTTAGAAGATTTTAATAAAATTGAGCCATTTAAAAAAAAAGAAAGGAGCAGGACTTCCCTGGTAGTGCAGTGGTTAAGAATCCACCTGCCAATGCAGGGGACACAGGTTTGATCCCTGATCCAGGAAGATCCCCCATGCTGCGGAGCAACTAAGCCCGTGCCGCACAACTACTGAGCCTGTGCTCTAGAGCCAGCAAGCCACAACTACTGACCTCGCACGCCACAACTACTGAAGCCCACGCGCCTAGAGCCCGTGCTCTGCAGCAAGAGAAGCCACGGCGATGAGAAGTCTGCGCACCACAACGATGAGTAGCCCCCGCTCGCCGCAACCAGAGAAAGCCTGCGCGCAGCAAGGAAGACCCGACACGGCCATAAATAAATAAATTAATTAATTAATTAAAAAAAATAGAATTAAGGACTGCATTTTGAAGGACATTGTTAAGAGAATAAAAAGACAAGCCACAGACTGGGAGAAAAATCTTTGTAAAACTCATCTGCTAAAGCTCTGGTATCTAGGATATAAGAAGAACTCTCAAAACGCAATAATAAGATGACCCAGTTTTAAAAAATGCGTTGGAGATTTGTATAGCTTCACCATAAAGATTCAAGAATGGCAGATTAGTCCATGAGAACATTCCACGTCATTAGGGAAGTGCAAGTTGAAACCACGAGATACCACTTCACACCTACGAGAATGGCTAAAATAGAAAACCTGACAACATTAAATCCTGGCATGGGCGGGGAGCAAGTGGAACTCTCCTTCTTTGCTGATGGGACTGCAGAATGTACAGCCACCCTGGAAGCCAGTGTGGCCATTTCTCATGAAGTTAAACATACACTTACCATTCGGACCCAGCCGTCATGCTTCTGGCTGTTCATTAGGTGAAATGAAAATTCGTGTCTGCACAAAAACCTGCATGTGAATGTGTATAGCAGTTGATTCATTAGTTCCCCAAACTGGAAATGACCCTAACTTAGTCTGCAGGTGGATGAACAGATTGTAGTATAATATGGTGGGTTAATACTAAGCAGTAGAAAGGAATGAACTTCTGGTGACAGCAGCGTGGTTGAATCTCCAGGGCATTATGCTAAGTATTGTGTGGTCAGCCGGATAAGGGCCCCCTTATCTATTGATGTCCAGGTCTTAACCTCTGGAAGCTGTGAGTGTGACCTTATGTGAAAAAAACGACTTTGCAGGTGGGAGTAAGTTAAGGATTCTAAAGCAGACTCACAGATACAGAGAACAAACTAGTGGTTACCAGTGGGGAGAGGGACGCAGGGAGGGACAGTATAGGAGTAGGAGATTTTTTTTAAAAGGGTTATTATGGGATTATTTGAAATCATGTGGGTGAAACTTCTGAAAATTGTAAAGCACTGTAGAATTTAAAGAATTTTTCATTCAATAAAAAAAGTTTTTAAAAGTTTAAAAAAATAGTAAAATATGATAAATGTAAATCTATGTTTAGATCAAAAAAAAAAGCCAAGAAAAAATTATTTTAAAGAGTTAAGGATTCTGAGATGGGATTATCCTGGGTTTATGGGCCCTAAATGGATCACAAGTGACCTTTTAAGAGAGAGCAGAGAGAGATTTGATGCAGAGGAAGAGAAGGTGATGTGACTACAGAGGCAGAGGTTGGAGTGATGCGGCCATAAGCCATGGAATGCCTGGAGCCTCCAGAAGCTGGAAGAAGCTAGGAAGGATCCTCCCCTAGAACCTTCGGAGGGAAGTCAGCCCTGCCAGTGACGCTTTGATTTCAGCCCAAGGATACTGATTTCTGGCCTCCAGGACTGAGAGAATAAACTTCTGTTGTTTTATGCCACCAAGTTAGTGGTGACTTGTTACATAGCCACAGGAAACTAATACAGTATGATTTCATTTATATGACCTTATAGAAAAGATGCAACCATAGGGACAGAACACAGATTGGAGGTCGCTGGGGATGAGGGGAGAGTTGGAGTACAGGTGGGCATGTGGGAATTGCAGCAGAAAGGAAGGTGGCCCGTCTGGTGCTGACCATGTTTATTTGCTGACCCAAGAAGAGCAAACAGAAATGCATGGGAAGGTGTCAGGGCCAGTTGCAGGTGATTTACATCTGTTTTTCTAATCCTCAGGATGTCTTAAAATTTTTTCCCTAAACTTTCTGTGCACTTCTCTGACTTTAGATAGAAATATTTGCTGTGCTGGCCACCACGTGGGTCCTGATTTACACCTGGCCTATGGCCACTTGGAATCCCTTTTCTTGCCTTTCTTTGCATGTCCCTTCACATAATGATGAATGTTGTGCCGTCCTCCCGGCCAAGGGGAGGAGCTGCTGTGGGCCCCTGTGCTGGCCTGCCATGCCCTTGCTCTGCTGTGACCTCATCAAGTAAGGGTAGAATCTTATCAGTGTGTCCACCCAGGTTTCCCAGCTTGGCCCTGAGCTGGCCACGCCCACAGGACTGATCTGGAGATGCATCCCAGGCCTTTCCACCCGCCTGTGGTTCACACAAATGGCCCCTCTTGGTCCCAGACACTGTCTAAACTCTCTGTGGTCTCAGCATCCCACTCGGAACCTGCCAGGAAGTCACAGGGAGGATTCCTGAAAGGCGTTTCCCAATCGTCTCTGCTTTACTGGAAATTGGGGGACAGTTGCCAGGAGGTTGGCTGACAGGCCTTTTCTCAGGACCTAACCTCCCCCTTTGCTGGCCACGCACTGCTCAGGAGAGGTTGGATCCCAGCTCTGCAGAATCAGCTCAAGGGCTACGTTTGTGCTTTGTAGAATCAGAAAGACAGACTCTTTAAGGAGGAACAGAAGCCTTCCCTCCCATCACTTTCCACAGGCACCTCTGAGTTATGGGGGCTTCAGGCCACAGGGAGCATGCTGCCTGGGCACAGTTTCCACTGCCCCCTGTGGGCACTTCAGGACCGAGAGGGGCAGTGTTGGGTACTGATGCTCCCCACGTTCAGCCAGTGGTGGGCATCCTGGGACTGTGTCCAGATCTGCCCCGTCCTTGATGGTCCTTCCACCTCCACTGGCTCCAGCCCTTTCCCCCATGTGAAACACCAGCTCTGTGCTCACCAGCCTCACACCCTCCCACACCGTCCATTCAGTGTGCCTTGGGTGGAGGGTCTTGTGCATGTACACTTAAAAAAAAAATTATTGTGCGATAGGGAGGGTGGGAGGGAGGGAGACGCAAGAGGGAAGAGATATAGGAACATATGTATATGTATAACTGATTCACTTTGTTATAAAGCAGAAACTAACACACCATTGTAAAGCAATTATACTCCAATAAAGATGTTAAAAATATATATATATATATTTATTTATGGCTGCGTTGGGTCTTTGTTGCTGCACACGGGCTTTCTCTAGTTGTGGTGAGCGGGGGCTACTCATTGCTGCGGTGCGCGGGCTTCTCATTGCGATGGCTTCTCTTGTTGCAGAGCACGGGCTCTAGGTGCACAGGCTTCAGTAGTTGTGGCATGCGGGCTCAGTAGTTGTGGCTCACGGGCTTCGTTACTCCGCAGCATGTGCGATCTTCCCGGACCAGGGCTTGAACCCATGTCCCCTGCATTGGCAGGCGGATTCCTAACCACTGTGCCACCAGGGAAGTCCTGCACTTATAAATTTTTAAAAATTATTTTATACAGCAGGTTCTTATTAGTCATCAGTTTTATACACATTAGTGTATACATGTCAATCCCAATCGCCCAGTTCATCACACACACACACACCCCTGCCGTGGCTTTCCCCCCTTGGTGTCCATACGATTGTTCTCTACATCTGTGTCTCAATTTCTGCCCTGAAAACCGGTTCATCTGTACTATTTTTCTAGGTTCCACATATGTGAGTTAATATATGATATTTGTTTTTCTCTTTCTGACTTACTTCACTCTGTATGACAGTCTCCAGATCCATCCACGTCTCAACAAATGACCCAATTTCGTTCCTTTTATGGCTGAGTAATATTCCATTGTATATATGTACCACATCTTCTTTATCCATTCGTCTGTCGATGGGCATTTAGGTTGCTTCCATGACCTAGCTATTGTAAATAGTGCTGCAGTGAACATCGGGGTGCATGTGTCTTTTTGAATTGTGGTTTTCTCTGGGTATATGCCCAGTAGTAGGATTGCTGGATCATATGGTAATTCTATTTTTAGTTTTTTAAGGAACCTCCATACTGTTCTCCATAGTGGCTGTATCAGTTTACATTCCCACCAACAGTGCAAGAGGGTTCCCTTTTCTCTACACCCTCTCCAGCATTTGTTGTTTGTAGATTTTCTGATGAAGCCCATTCTAACTGGTGTGAGGTGATACCTCGTAGTTTTGATTTGCATTTCTCTAATAATTAGTAATGTTGAGCAGCTTTTCATGTGCTTCTTGGCCATCTGTATGTCTTCTTTGGAGAAATGTCTATTTAGGACTTCTGCCCATTTTTGGATTGAGTTGTTTGTTTTTTTAATATTGAGCTGCATGAGCTGTTTATATATTTTGGAGATTAATCCTTTGTCCGTTGATTCGTTTGCAAATATTTTCTCCCATTCTGAGGGTTGTCTTTTCGTCTTGTTTATGGTTTCCTTTGCTGTGCAAAAGCTTTTAAGTTTCATTAGGTCCCACTTGTTTATTTTTGTTTTTATTTCCATTACTCTAGGAGGTAGATCAAAAAAGATCTTGCTGTGATTTATGTCAAAGAGTGTTCTTCCTATGTTTTCCTCTAAGAGCTTTATAGTTTCTGGCCTTACATTTAGGTCTCTAATCCATTTTGAGTTTATTTTTGTGCATGGTGTTAGGGAGTGTTCTAATTTCATTCTTTTACATGTAGCTGTCCAGTTTTCCCAGCACCACTTGTTGAAGAGACTGTCTTTTCTCCATTGTATATCCCTGCCTCCTTTGTCATAGATTAGTTGACCATAGGTGCGTGGGTTTACCTCTGGGCTTTCTATCTTGTTCCACTTTTTATTTTAAACCTTTTCACATGGGTATGTGCGTGGGTTGTGGGACAGAGATGAGCATAACGAGTGCCCCCTGGCTGTCAGTCTCACCCTCTGAGCTTTTACCCATCTTGTCTCAACTTTTCCCTGTGCCCTCCTCAGTTCCCCATTTTTGGTTTGTTTGGTTTGCTAGAGCATCTTTAAAACGATCCCAGGTATCTTTTCATTTCATCCATGGCTATTTTAATCACTGTGTTGAATGTTAACAGATACAGACTTGTGTTTTTTAGACATCGCCTCCGTGCAGCTCCCTGAGAGCACCCTTGCTGGCTCTCCACAGGCTCTTCACTGAGGCTAGTTCAAGTAGGGTCCACACAGAGCCACACGCGACATTCGTGTTAAGTCTGTGGTAATTTATAGCACTCCATTCTTCCCCTCGAACCATTCATCTGTTGAAGAAACCAGTTCATCGGTCCCAAGGAATTTCCCATGTTCTGCCCTGGCAGTCACTGTCCTCGTTACTTTCCACGTGGCAGCAGCTAGCTCAGGGCTTCTCGGCCTTGGCTTCACTGACATCTGGGGCTGGGTTACTCTGTGGTGGGACCATCCTGTACACCGTAGTCTGTTGGGCAGAGTCTCTGGCCTCCATCCATCAGATGCCAGGAGCAGCCCCCCACAGCCAAGTCACGACATCCTAAAATGTCTCTGCGCGTCGCCAGTGTCCCCTGGGGCAGAGTCACCCAGTGGAGAACTGCAAGTGTAACTCGTTGCCTTACCCACTGCACTTCCTACAAACTGGTTGCTAGACCTGGAGGTGGATTTCGTAAGCCACTTCCTGTTGCTTCACCCTCGTAAGTGTTCTTCTCCATGGGGAGAGAGAAGAGGATCCCGGCCGTAAGCTTCCTTCTCGCCCTCGCCCCATCTTAGGGAAGAGGAGTTTCGGGCCAGGAGTCACACCTTCTCCCACGGGCCTGCCTGTTCCCCTGACCGTCACTGCCCTGTGCCCACCCTATTTTTTCTTACATGCATCAACATCTTTATTAAACAGGTTTCTTCACCCAAGTTGCGCCCCCCGCATTGGGGAGCTGCCTGGGGGCTGAGTGACCTCAGGGCGCGGACGCCCCTGCCCTGCTGTGTTGAGGCCTTCCTACTGCCCACCACTGCCAGGCCTCCCAACTCAGCCCTGGGCTCTCAGTCAAAGCATGGCACTAGCAGTGACACTTGTCCCGAGCAGCTCCTGGTTTCATCCTCCCTGCACTGCTAATGGGGGATGGTGTTCTGCTACTTGGGGTGCTGACAGGGCCGGTGTGGGGGTCGGTGCCTGCTGCTCAGGAGGTGGCACACTGGGCAGCTTGGCCCCGGGGGAGGGCGTGACCTGTGAGCCTGTGATGTGAGCGACACAAGCCCTCAGAGGGTCTGAAGAGACTAAGCGTGTCGTGTGTAATGCTGCCAGCCTGAGACGTAGCCCATGCATGTACCAAGTGTGACAGGCATGGAGATGGGTGGTGGTGTGCCTGGGGGGTGTGTGTCATGGGAAGTTACATTACCTGGTGGCTTGTTAATCACCGTCTGAGGGCTGACCCAAAAGCTGCTGAGGAGACAGGGAAGTGGGCATTGCCCGGGCTAGTCCGTCAGTCCCTCTTGGTCCCTAAAATGTAGAGGAGGTAACAGGGTGGCAGGTACCCCTAACAAGCGGTGCGTCCCTGATCCTATGAGCTGTCAGCCCCTGCAGGGAACAGCCAGCCAGAACTCAAGGAAAGACCATGTTTGCAC
Organism: Grampus griseus; assembly: GCF_964374135.1. NCBI lineage: Eukaryota > Metazoa > Chordata > Mammalia > Artiodactyla > Delphinidae > Grampus > Grampus griseus. Next base: position 161,235,319 of record NC_139019.1, on the reverse strand, counting down.
GTTCAGCCCATGCACCACCAGGGGCGTCCTAGCTGCTGGGGTCCAGGGCAGGCTGGGTGGGTCTGGAGGGTGACGCTGGTCCTGCTATAAAGACACCTCTGCCTGTTTGCTCAGAAGACACTGTTGGTACCACATCTACTTTCTGAAAGGGCCCACGAACCCAGGGGGACCCCTGTCTCGCTCATACCACGGCTGCCCTCAAACCTTGCCTTCTTGGGCTTCCCTGGTGGCACAATGGTTAAGAATCCGCCTACCAATGCAGGAGACACGGGTTCGAGCCCTGGTCCATGAAGATCCCACACGCGGTGGAGCAACTAAGCCCATGTGCCACAACTACTGAGCCTGAGCTCTAAGGCCCGTAAGCCACAACTACTGAGCCCACATGCCACAGCTACTGAAGCCTGCGCGCCTAGAGCCCGTGTTCTGCAACAAGAGAAGCCACGACAATGAGAAGCCCATGCACCACAACGAAGGGTAGCCCCCGCTTACCGCAACTAGAGGAAGCTCGCACGCGGCAACGAAGACCCAACACAGCCAATCAATCAATCAATCAGTAAAACAAAAAAACAAAAACCTTGCCTTCTCACCCACGGCTGCTGTCTCTGCCACCCTTGCTGCCTGCAGTCCAGCTCAGCATCTCCGCTTCATCTCCTTACGCCATGTGCACTGTGCCCCTTACTTGTTCCTTCCATGTGCAGTCACGGCCATGTGGTGTCCTCTCTGTGTCCAGCTGTCCCACTCTGTGAGGCATGGCCTGGGACCCTCGAGGCTCGGGAAGTACCCCTTGAGGGCAAGAACGGGTAAATGGTCCGACCAGGCCAGAGGTGCACGTTCAGCATGTCCAGTGGCAAATATGCGAGTCCACCTGCTCCACGTCCCCAGAGCTGAGGTGCAGGAGGTCCGGGTCAGCTCTGGCACCGGGAGACCACGCCCTCCCAGTTAATCTCCTGCAGTGGGTCAGATGGTGTCAGGACCCTGGGACAGTCTGCTTCCATCTCCCCCTCCTCCTCCTTGCCCCTGGTTGCCACCCATTTAGTGTTGCACATCCAAATCCCACACTTCATTATTGTTATTTATGCCTTCAACTATCAATTATCTTTTACAGAAACATAATGAGAAAAAGGTCTTTCATGTTTATAAATGTTCACCATAACCTGACAGTCTTCATCCTCTGTGCAGATGTGCATGTCCATCTGGTGTCACTCTCCCTTCCTCCTAAAGAACTTCCAGAACCTTCCTCGTAATGCAGATCTGCTACAAACAGACTCTCAGCCTCTGTCTGAACAAGTCTTTATGTCACCTTCTCTTTTCACTGTATATGGAATTCTGGGTTGGCAGTGTTCTTTCCTCAGTGTTTTGAAGATGTCCTTCTGTGGTCTCTGAGCTTGTTTCTGACATTTGGCCTCGTGAGCGCGTCTCCGTTTGTGGTGCGTCAGTCAGCCCGCTGCACTTGTTTGCTTATGGTGTGTTGCCACGTGGTTCCTTGTTTTCTGCTGGAGCTTCTTAGGTCAGTGGATTTATAGTATTTGTCACATTTGGGGGTTTGAGGCCATTATTCCTTTGGATATCATGCCCTTGGGATTCCAGTTACATGTATAATGGACTTCTTAGTACTGTCCCACAGTTCACCACGGCTTTTTTTTTTGTAATCTTTTTATTTTCCCATATGCATGCACACACGCATATCTACAGAGTTCTTGTCGGAGTGTGCAAGCGGCGTGGGAAGACAGTTGTCACCTAACATACGTTTCTGGGCCATGGCCCTGCACCACCATCTACGCAGCACTCCATGGCAAGGTTCCAGAATGTCCCACGCAGCCTCGCGGCGCTCATTGCCGCGGTGAGACATCTGGACGTCTTCCTCATGTCTGGGCACTACTTCGGCTTTTCCGTGTTCCTACTCACACACACTGGCCTTGGGCGCCCGTGGTAATGCTCCTCCCCTCATGCTTCCCACGCCTGGATTTCCCACCGTCTAGGGCCACGGGCTGGCCTTCCTCACCTCCCACAGTCTTCAGACACGCAGCCGGACTCACCAAGGCTTTGTTCATTTTCCTGTAGATTTTTTTTTGTGTGATTCATTTTGGGTAAATTGACATTACTTTGTCATCAGATTCACTAACCTTTTCTTCCACAGTGTTTAACGTTAATCCCACCCAGTAAGTATTTCATCAAGATACTGCATCGCTCAGCTCAAGAAGTTCCATGTGACTCTCCTCTGGTACTTCATATTCCTCTTCTCACCAGTTCAAGGTTCCCTTTAAGCCCTTGAGCATTTTAAATTTAGAGTAGTTGCTCTAAAGTGAAACCCTTGTCTGATAGTTCCATCTTCTCTGTCGTTTCTGGGTCTGTTTCCATTGACTGATTTTTCTCCTGGGTTAAGGTTCACATTTTTCTGCAGCTTCACATGTCTGGAGAGTTTTGGGTTTTGGATACTGTGTGTTGTAGATTCCATGGGATTGTCTGCTGGATTTTATTGTCTTAAAGCGTGTCATTTCGGCTGGCTGCTGGCAGGCAGTTTGGTTAGCAGTGGATCAGCTGATCTTGGGGAAGCTTGTTTTTGAAATTTCTTAGTAAGGGGAATAAGAGAACCCCTTAAATGAGGGCTGGTTTAGCTCCACTGCTGAGTGGTGCAGTGAGGACTCCTCTGGGCTGGCTGTCTGTGGCGTGTCCTGGCCCATATTCCTGGGCTTGGGGCCCCAGCCCAGGGAGAGACCCGAAGCCTTCCTGGGCAGCAGCTCAAGGCCCCCTGCAGGTGCCAGGAGCTGTCCCTCTGCACTGTCCCTACCTTCATGGGCCTCTGCCCGCACGTGCAGTTCCTTCGGCCTCCCTGGCCCGTGGTCCAGAGGTTCCTGGAGGCAGTGAGCTGAGCAGTCCAGAGGCTCCCTTGGCCGTTTCCCTTCTTTCACATCTCTGGCCAGTGCTGCCTGCATTCACTTTGAAAGCATTGTTGTGTGTTTTGTCCAGCACCCTAGTTGTCACCAGTGGATGGCTTGTCTGGTCCCAGGTGGTCTGTCTGGCCCTGACATGGGGGCCTGCTTGTGAAGAAACTGAGAAGATTCAACGGGACAGCTATCTGTCCATTCACCCCTCCATCCATCCAGTGAATATTTCCTGGGCTCGGGTGGCCCACCATGGCCTTCCAGTGGTGGAAAGGCCTGCCCCCTCTAAGTGGAGTGCAGGGCATGAGTCACCGGCCTAATCACCAAAATCCCCAGACAGAAGGTTGGAGGTGACTGCAGCAGACGTGGCTGTGTCCTCCTGGGGTCAGCCTGCAAGTCCCTGAAGGGCTCAGAGAACGGGAGGCTGCAAATGTGTGTACCACCCAGCACAGAGAACCTTGGAGGTGGCAGGTGGAGTTGGATCCTGGCCCTGTGTGGGTTTGGGCGAGTCATTTGACCCCCTCTGATGCCTGAGGTTTGTGGTGGAGTTTAGCAATAACAAGCCTAAATTCAGCTCTTAGCCTGCAGCCTGCAGGATGTGTTCCTGGGTGCCATGTGCCCTGGTCCCGTGGTGCCCCCCCTGCTCAGGATGGCTCTGGGTCCCGAGCCTTCACCAGGCTGTTAAGACAAGGGAAGTGCAGGCGGGCTGTTCCTCAGGGATCCTGGATCTTTGGCTTTCAGTGTGGCCTGCCTACAGGAGGTTGGAAGTTGCCGGCCTGGGGCCTTGAGGCTGCTCTGCCCAGGTTTCCCCGGAACCTTCAGGAACAGCCAGCATCAGACCTGCACAGTGTGCAGCGCTGCTGGTAGACCACAGCCACTCCGACTCCCACCAGCCCAGTGGCCACCCACTGGAGTCAGGCACAGGCCTTTGATGGGTGGGGCTTGTGTCCTGAGCGCACCCAGTGGACACCCAGCAACCTCCAAGTAAGGGTCCCCATTGGCGTCCACTGCAGCTTGCTGGTTGGAGCGGGAATTAGCCCAGATGGTCCTGTCCTGCCTTGTTTAACAGCAGAGGGTGGAAGTGGGGCCATGGCCCCAGGTGCTGGGAGGCACCTCTGTCATTGTGAGCGACCCATATGGCAGGGTTTCCAGAGGGGCCCGCGGCACTTGGGGTTACCCTCAGACTACCTGCCCCACTTTGAACCTGACTCAGAAGGAAGGGAGAGAGCCGATGAGTTTATCACGTGACCAGCTTCCTTCCGATAGTTTCTTGGAGGTGACAGGGCTGGATGCACTTTGAGTAATTCAAATAAAGTGTATTTGCTTCACAGTAAGCACCTGAAAACTTCTGTTTAAGAAGATGTTTTGATCTAAAACAGATCTCCATTTCAAGTAGCCCCTGCGCCACAACAAAACAGTAGTTGCCAAAGGCCACTTTGGTGGATGTTGAAGACGCACAAGTAGTTTTTAAGTACATTTTAGAACGCTTTAGAAAATTCTCTTTTCTTAAACCTTCTTGTAAAAATTTTAATTTCGTTGTGCTTCATTAAAATGTTATTGGGCCTCCAAGCTGGGAGTCTGTGACAGGTGGGATGGTCACATGCCAGTGTGCAGGACACTCCAAAATCAGAGACTCCTGCAGCCCTTGGAGAGGTGCCCTGGCCAGTGCCTGTGTTTCCTCCTGGAAACCGGATGCGGGGGACACAGTGGTGAGCAGGCAGCTTACCTACCGGCACCCCATGTGGAAAGGTCTGCAGAAAGGATCAAGGCTGTTGCCCCCAGGACAGAGGAAAACTGATGGGCGAGAGCCACAGCCAGCTTAGGCAGCTGCATTAACCCAGATCACTGAGGGTGGGCCCTCTGGTGCCAGCAGATGTGCTTTTGACTGCTCTTGGTCGCCAGCTGTTCGGCAGCATGGGCTGAGTGCCATCAGAATACACCTCAGGGGAGGGACTTCCCTGGCGGTCCAACGGTTTGGACTCTGTGCTTTCACTGCTGAGGGCCCGGGGTCAATCCCTGGTCAGGGAACTAAGATCCCACAAGCTGCAAGGTGCAGCCAGTCAGTCAGTCAGTAAACAGACAGCCACGGAGCAACTAAGCCCGTGCGCCACAGCTATTGATCCTGCGCTCTAGAGCCTGTGAGCTACAGCTATTGAGCCCGCGCGCCACACTACTGAAGCCTGCACGCCTGGAGCCCATGCTCTGCAACAAGAGAAGCGACTGCAATGAGAAGCCCGTGCACCACAACGAAGAGTAGCCCCCGCTCGCCGCAACTAGAGAAAGCCCGCGCACAGCAACAAAGATCCAACGCAGCCAAAAATAAATAAATAAAATAAATAAGTAAATTTATAAAACAAACGAACGTACCTCAGGGGAAGTCCCTGGTGGTCCAGTGATTAGGACTCTCTGCTTTCACTGCCGAGGGTGCGGGTTCCATCTTTGGTCAGGGAACTAAGATCCCATAAGCCGTGGAGCGTGACCCAAAAAAATGGAAAAGAAGAAAAAAAAATACACCTCAGTCATTGACCAAGTGTCATTGACTCCTCTTTTTGTTCCAAAGTCTTCCAAATGGGGGCTCTTGTCCCCTCTGCCGGCACAGGGGCTGGTGGAATTTAGACAGGTCTTGGCTTGGTGTCTTTTTTGCTAATAACGATAGACAGGTGGCCCATCACCTACATGTGTGTGTGTGCGCGCGTGTGCGTATGCATGCACGCGTGCACAGTGGTATGAGTGAATTGCTCTGTTGTCGATGAGAAGGACCTGGCCTGATCCTCCTACTGGAGGGAGGAGACACCACAAGAACCCATGTGGCCCGGACCCTGGTTCTATGATGAAAGTCAGGCGGCATGGGGACACACGCTTGAAGCCAGCCCTCCTGGCGTAGTGGAGGAAGCTTGGGATTTTAGACCTCTTGGCTAACTGCTCTACAGTATAAAGTCTTATTCTCAGTGCCCTTGGGGATTGAATGACTTTGTGAGAAAAGAGTCTCCCAAATAACTTGCTTGACAACTAGGCCAGTTAAATGCTTCACTAGATGGCCCACAGGGAGCGTGTGATCCAGGGGGAGGATGGCCCACCACACCATCGAGTCAGCCAGGCACCAGGGGGGCTGCCCTGATGGAGTCTCTCCTGGGAAGGTGCACCCTTCTTAGTTCCTCTCCTTCGCTACCTAAATCCGGGCTCACATCATTGCTGATGTCATGGCCTCTGTCCCCCAAGCCCCTGGAACACAGAGGCTTTGCGGTGTGTGGATGACAGACACACATGGTGCTATGGTTAGCCCCGAGCTGAGTCTTGCATGGAGATCTGAACCGAGAGACCTGGGGGCATGAGAACCAAGTCCTGCATGCTCTTTACTACCATGGTGTCCCACGTCTCTGCTCCGGGCTTTGCACTTGCTGTTCCCTGGTCAAGAACACCCTGACTTCCTAGCTTTCATGATCAGGTGATGTCAGTAGAGAGCTCCGTAATGACGACCGACAGGGTGGCTTTACCTTGACGCTGTCTTTGCTGTGTGCTTGTGTGTTCTGCTGTTTCCCTTCCACCCACTTTACATCACTCTTGCACTGAAAATGGTTAACAGATGGGAGTCTTCTCTCCCCATGTTCAGGTGGTGTTCCTCAAAGCCCACACGAGTCTTCAGAGAAAGACCCTCTGTATGCCCTAGGGCAGGTCACAGCATTATGGAGGCATCATTTGTAACCCATAGAACTTCCCCATTTTAGGTGTATAGTCAGTGAGTGTTAATGTTCTACCCAAGAAGTTCCCCCCAGCCCTTCTGCAGCCACTCCCCACTTCCAGGCACTCACTGATCTTTAGTTTTGCCTTTTCTGGAACTTTATATAGATGGAATCATCCATCGTGTGGTGTTATATGTTGGGCTACTCTCACTTAGCTGGTGGCTTTGAGGTTTGTCCACGTTGTGTCCATCAGGAGTTCGTTTCTTTTTATTTCTGGGTAGTATTCTGTTGTTTCTCTGTCCACCAACTGATGGACATTTGGGTTGTTGGCTATTTTTTGAATAGTAAGAGTATTCTGCTATGTATGTTTTTTGTGCAGACATATATTTTCATTTCTCTTGGGTATATCCCTAGGAATGGAATTGCTGGGTCATGTGGTAACTCTGTGTTTAGCCTTTTAAGAAACTGCCAGACTTTTCTACAGCACCTTGTATGTTCCCACCAGTAAAGGACGAGGGTTCTGGGGTGTTGTCTTTTTTCTTTTAGCTAGCCCAGTAGGTGCCTGCGCCGTCTCTTCCTCACTGATGAGTAAGGGCTTCTGCCGTGCTTATTGGCCACCTGCAGGTCTTCTTTTTGATCTCTGTCTTTAACCCATTTCCAAGCAGAGGCCACTTAAATGTTGCATCTGCAGGGGCCCAGCTAGGTGGGGCCCCCACCGGTGCTGCTCCTCTAGTACTCTGAACAGCAGCCCAGGCAGTGGTCTGGTTGTGGTTTGCGGGACGGGTCATCTGGTCCTGAGCCTGCTTTGAAGGGACCTTGGCCCTTGTCTCAGCAGCACGGTGGCCCTTGTGCCTGCAGGGGCTGGAGCAGCACAAGGGGCTGGAGGACCTCCCATATCTGCCAGCCTGGCGGTGAGGAGTGTTGTGCTTTAGAAGTGTGGGGTGGTTTCTGGAGGGTCAGATCCCATGGAGGTAAGTGCTGGAGCTCCGTGTGACCTCTCAGGTCTGCTCCAAATGGCGGAGTCCTTGGAGATCCTTGGCAAAAGGGGAGGCTCCTGGTAAGCAAAGTGGGGTGAGTGTGTGGCCCACAGGGTCCAAGCTGGCTGAGCCCTGTCTCCCTCACATGCCTACAGCCCTTGGCCCACTTGGTGACGGGGTCACGGGCACCAAGATGCCAGTCTGCCCATTGGTTGGTTCTCCCCACGTGTATGTAGCTCCTCTATCCACCCAGGGCTTGCGGTGGGCCTGACATTCTGAGTGGGGAGCAGACAGGTAGCCACTCCAGACGCTCTGAGAGAGGCGTGGGGGGGCCCAGGTGGGAGAGCCTCCCCTCCCTCTAGGGGGCGCTAGGGTGGAGACCTGACAGGTGGGCTCTGATGGAGGTGGGAGAGCCCAAGACTTTGGCACCCTGTGGAGGAACTGGGGAGGACAATGGGCACAGAGGCCAATTTGGGCCCTGTGGGTTTGGGGGTAGAGGGAAGGGGTTGTGGTGACAAACCAGCACCACCCTGTCGGGTGATGTCTGCTACACAGAAGGTGGGTGCTGAGAGCCCCAAGATAGATGAGAAAAAGAGGTGCGACCCTCCATCTGGATCCGTGTTCTTTCTGAAATTCCACCAGAAGGCTGATCTCTGAATAGCTAAAGCTTAAATTATTTTGAGTTTTTTGGTGTATTTTTTCTTGTGACATTTGGAAATTCCGCCACTCCAAGTGCAGTGACAAGCTGCTCTGAAGCTGTGACGTGGGAGCTGGGCAGGCGTTGGGCTCTGTCCTGCCAGGGTGTTGGGGGGCAGGGCGTCACCTCATCAGCCTGCCTCCTGGCTGGTGGTGCTCACCCACCCCGATTCCTTTCCAGTGGGGTGTTTCTGAGGCAGGATGACCTGGGCTGTTGTTGGTTTTGGGCGAATGGTGAAAGGGGGCTGCCCATTGCCTGTATCTTCACTCTTGCCTCTCATGTGTACCTTCAGCCCTGGCCCCTGTGCCATCTGAGGAACTCCTATTGATCCTTCAAAACCCTGCTCCAGTAACCTTTCCTGTAATTTTCAACATGTGTGGATTTTATTTCACCCCTCCTGAAAACACTGTCCTTATCTGGCTCCTTGTATGACTGGGAAGTGAGTCTTTGAATTTCCAGATTCTTTATTGACATTTTTCCATCTTGCTTTTTTGCAGGACTCTGTTTCACTGAGACCTTCGATCCGATTTCAAGGAAGTCAGGGGGTGAGTCTTTTTTTGGTCTTAATCATATTTAGAATTGTGGAACTGGTGTGCTCCCTGCCCTGTTAGGGCTTGCTGGGCACAGCAGCCGGCTGGGAGCAGTGTTTTGGCCCCATCCACTTTTGTGCCAGGCTGGGCCCTATGCTGAGTCAAGGTCTGCCTCTGGTTGCCTCCAGGCTGGTCCTGTGGCTGGGGCCACACCAACAGGCCATCTGTGGTCTGAAGGCAGCTCTCCTGTCCAGTGGCTCTTCAGTCTCTCCCACTTCCTTCCTGTAGCCGCCAATCTGACTTGATCTCTGTGCTGATTCAAAACTATGGCCCCAGAGCCCAAGCAAGCCTGGAACTGTGCCCCCGCAGGGTGGGACGCTTGTCTCTGTTGGTGGACCTGGGACCATGGGTGTTTGTCTGGCTTTTGGTACTGGGCAGGGGGGTTATAGAAACTCAACATTCCCATTTTTTCATGAAAGGTATTTGATTCTAAATAACCATCTTACAGAAAAATTGGGGAATGGAAGAAAGGGTGGGTTGTCTATAATCCTTACCCCCCCAGGTCTTAGGACCCCCATATCGTCCACCTACCAAAGGTGCTTTAGAACACTTTAGTTTTTCTTCTAGTCTTCATTGCAAGTCTTTTTTTTTTTTTAAATCTGAAGAGTTGCCATATGTGTCTAAGTCAGTTTCCACCTGACAGCCTGCTGGCTTCTTACAGAACCAGGGGTTCTGTGGGTTTTGCCCCAGCCAGCATGCTCCAGAGAGATGGAGCCTTGAGGAGATATGTGTCTGAATGTGCAGATACATTGATACCAAGAGATTTATTGCAAGACATTGACTCATGTGGTAGTGGGGCTGATGAGTCTGAATTCCATGGGGCAGGTAGGAGCTGGCACTGGGGTTCATAGGTGAGCTTCTTCCTCCTCAGGGAGGCCTTAGTTTCCTTCTTAAGGCCTTCAGCTGATTGGATGAGGCCCACCCAGAGCATGGAGGGTCATCTCCTTAAAGTCCGCTGGTCGTGGGTGTCACTGCATCTACGGAGTACCTCCACGGCACACCCAGATTACCATTCATAGAGTCTTTGGGGGCTGTGGCCTGGCCAGGGGGACACACGAACTGACCATCACCCCAAGACCAGTCAAGGTCGGTGGGGCCCTTAAAGGCCCCAGGGCCCTCCCCCCGACACCCCCACCCCCCCGCCTCCCCGTGCCTCCTCTGGGGCTTCCTCCACACCTTCATTGGCCCCATCAGTCTTCTGCCAGTCACCCTTTTGCAGTCTCCACTTTATCTTCCCTGAGACATTTCCCCAGGGGTTGGAGGTCAATGCTGGGCTTGCTGCCAGACTGGCCCAGTGGCGCCCTCTTGTGGCCCATGATCACTCTGTGCCCTCAGCAGCCGTGGGAAGATGAGGAAGCCAGTGCACGGATTGGTGTTCATTTATCCAGTGAGCGATGCTTTCTAGTCAGCAAGGCACCACGTGGCTGCTCATAGAAGCGCTGTGAGGTTCTCCTGGGTTGTACCCCGTGTCGCCCAAATTCCTGTGCAAAACCTAAGAGCCACATCCATTCAAGTTAGGGGTCCCAACATCTTAGTCTTAGACTTATGCTTTGCCCACATTTCCTTCCTTCTGGGCATTCTCATGTGTAATGGAGTTCCTAGAAGGTTCTGAGGGTGTGGAGGCCCTGCGCTGCAGCTCGGGGCAAGCCAGGCCATGAGTCTCCACTAAGAGGCTATTCCCTGTCTGAGACCATGTGAGGGCTGGAGGGGGCTGTGTGACAAGGTGGGTGCTTTCCCAGCTTGCTGTGAAGGATCAGGTGCTAAGTCTGCCCCTTATGACCTCTGGACCTTGTCCTTCTCCTCCTGGGCATTGATGGAATGTGACCATTCCTCCCTGCCAGGTGTGAGAGGCCTGGCCTGGTGCCAGGCACACGGCGGACTCTGTCCTGACCAGGCCATACCTGCATGGTCACCCAGAGCGGAGGAGGGGAGGAGGCAGGGTGCCTCGCTCTCCGCTCCCACTTCTCCTGGTCGCTCCGTACACTCCACCTGTGAGGTTGGAAATAGAGTAGGAGGCTGGCGGGTGGAGTTGGGCAGGCTCATTCAGCGTTCCTGATGCTTGGGCTGACTCGATGTTCTGGACCCCGCGTAGGCCGACAGGGCCCACTTCCCAGAGGCCCATGAAGCTGGCAGACTGAAGATTGAGACCCTATTTGCTCCTTAGCTCAGGGACCTTGGCCAGATCTTCTCCCTCTGTCCCTTGGCCTCCCTGCCCAGGAGATGGGCCACCCACCTCAAGGGTTGTATGCAGGTTAACTTGGCCTTAGGAGAACCAGAGTCCTCCCTGCATTCCAGAACCCGCTCACTCAGTTCCTGGTGCTAATCCCCACCTGATGTGAATGCAGTACAGCTGGCGTAGGGTCTCGGTGTCACTCAGCTCCTGGGTTGGGAGTCACATCCAGTCCAGCCACCTCCCCGCCTGTGCTGTGAGCGCCGCAAGGGCTGGGTGCTGTGCGGCTGGGCCCCGGTGTTGGCTGGTTCCTTGGGGCAACTGTATGGCATTGCCAGGTTCCCCGGAGAGCCTGGCCCCACCTGTAGCACATCCATGATCTAGGGCATCTAGGGCATCGTCTTCAGAGCAAAATGCTCACCTTTGTTTCATTTGCCGTGTACATGTGTGTTCTCTGCCCTCTCACAGACACTGAGCTGGCTGACCTGGGCCCCTCTGCCATCAGGGGTCACTTCTAAGTTGTCAGCCCCTGACAGCTGGTGAAGCGTCAGGCTGCAGAGGGGAAAAGAAAACCCCACTTGGCCGGCTGCAGCCCAGCACTCTTCAGTTGATGAAAAAAGAAAGAAAGGGAAGTAGGGTTGGCATCCAGGGCTGTTGAAGGCATTTGCATGTGCTGCAGCAGGAACCCAAACGGCAGTTTACAGAATGAGGTTTGGTGGCACTTGTCAAGGGCCTTTGACTGGTGTCTCTGTGATCTAGGAGCCAACTCTGCGGGAATCATTAGGGATGTGCGCAAGATTGAGCCACAGGGGTGCTTGTTGCTGTGTCACGGGGATAACTTGGAAAGCCCGGGAAGGGGCGGGCAGGTGGGCGGGCGTTGTGCACTCCCGCTTCCCAGGGCCCACAGTGTGCGGGAGCGGCTCTCCAGAAGGAAATAGGTGCTTAGAAAGCGCCCTGGGTCTGGGGTTGAGGAAGCTAGCCTCCCAGTGGGCGGAAGAGGCCACTACAACTCTTAGGAGTTGTATTTAGCTGCGCAGTAGTAACTCTTTACCCAAAATATGTTTTATTCTGAGGGTTCCCTGGAAAAGAAAGATAATGAAAACAAACGTTCTCTGAAAACCCCTCTGGCTGGAGAGAGCCTGGCTCATCAGTTTGGTTCCTGTGTGTGCCTGTTTTGTCTTGTTCTTACCAGACTGGAATACCAAGTGCTCCCCACCATTTATCCCCCACCCAGCTCGGGACCTGATTTGTCTCGTCGAAGCTCCCACCTGCACCGCGGACAGACCAGGCCCGGCAGGTCTGGGGGAGGGCTGCCGGCCTGACTTGGGACAGATTTCAAAGGGGGTTGATTTAAGGGCTCTGGCAGGAACTCGACCTACTCGCAGTGGAACCAACACCCCCTCTTGGGCCTTAGGCCTCAGAGGCGGATGTCAGTCCCTCAGGTGCCCAGGACCATTTGGGATGGGACAAGGCTGTTTGTTGCTCCAGGTCCATCTGTTCGTCTGTGCACACAGACACATGACAACTCCCTCTGCCTCCCCATAACCAGGAGTTGGGGCTAACATCAGATGCACCCAAACCTGCCATGCTCGGGCCAGCTGAGGGCCACGTGGCAGCTGAGACCTGGTCCAGAAGGCACACGTACTGCTAAGCGGGGCCCAAGTTTCGGAAAATGTGTCGAGCTCTCCGCTGTCACAGAGAAAGCCGCGCATTCCTGAGCCATTCGTGCCCAGCTGGCTGGTTTCCCTGCTGGTTTCCAGCGACTGGTAGCCATTAACCAGCATCGTTAACCAGCAGCAAAACAGCCTGTTAACCAGAGGATTCCATAGGGGGTGGTGCCACAGAGCTGGGAAGGGCCTGGGGCTTCAAGAGCCTCCAGTGCCAGGCTCCAAGCAAGCTCCTCTTCCCACCGTCCTGCAGCCCCAGTAGCTGCACAGACCCTCCTCTGGGCTCTGTGCTGTGCCCCCGCCTCCAGGATTTTGGAAGTGGCCATACATACCCATGTGGAAAAGGTTCTCACAGGGTAAAAGGATCACAGTGAAGGTTCCACCACACCCCTGCCCAGAGAGAAGCACGGTTGCATCAAGGCTCATGCTGTACGTACCCTCTCCTTTCCTCGTAGGGGCGATAGCCTGATGGGGACTGTGGCAGTCATGGCAGCCACTGCCCTTTGAGCAGACTGAGATGGAAAAATGCCACCTGGGGAGGCCTGGTCTCTGCCAGAGCCGGGATGTGGCGAGGGGAGAGGATCAAAGTCAGGATGGAGGAAGAGCCACCCGTGTTGGGGTTCAGGCTCCATCGGAAGTGCCTTTTGATTTTTCTGACTTTGTGGTGTACAGTCTTCCTGCCGCATTTTGGGCGACTGCATCAGTGTGTACCTGGCTGCGGGTGCATCTCCCACAGTGACCCTCAGAAGCATCTGAGTGCTGGGTTTTCAGTTACTTCTATAATGGAGAACAAAAGTCACATCTGCAAAGGAACGAGCAGACAACACAGGGTGGCTACTAGTGCTGGACGAGATGCTGCACACGCACTGGAGCGTGTGTGTGTGTGTGTGTGTGTGTGTGTGTGTGTGTGTGTGTGTGTGTGTGTGTGTGTGTGTGTGTGTACATGTGTGTTTTCCTGCCCGAGGTGAGTGATAGCAGGCAGTCTGGGTTTGAATTTTTTATAGATGCTGAGTGTGAGCTGCTCCATCTCTTTTTGACCCTCATAAAGAAACAGGTGTCTGTGTTGAGATGAGGGCCTGCGTGGCTGGCCAGGGCCGACCTGGCATTGCCACCCTGCTGGTCTCCTCCATGGACTTTGGCCTCACCTGCCACTGGGTGTGTGTCCTGGGGGGGGGGGGCCCTGCCCCCGAACTGCATTGACAGGATCATGCTGGAGGGCCAGGAGAGAGTGCTGGACAGACCCTAGCTGGGTGGCTGGGTGGAGCTGGGCCAACGGGGCAGCCTTTCTCCTGGGCAGCATTCATCCTGGGGCGGGGACGTGGGGGACAGGGATGATCATTGGCCCAAGGTCATTTGCAGTCCTTGGACGGCTGGTGCAGACTGTCCCTCTCCCCCAGGCCAGGCCCTTCCTGCCCTGAGCGGCTGTGCCTGGGAGCCACTCTGTGACGCCTTGGCTCTCAATGTGCACGGCGGGGGCCTCTCTTTGGAGCAGGGACTGGCTGTGCATTGAGGGCTTCCTGCAGCATTTTGAGCCAGCCCTGGGTTGTGTGACCTCCCAGCTTCCCTCATGGGTCTACACACCACCCTGAGGGCTGGGGCAGGGGAGCCGCATCCCTCCCTGTGGCCCAAGCTGCCGTGTCCTTGCTCTCACGGACAAGGCTCAGACAGGCTGAGCTGCCTGCAGTCACACGTGACAGCTGCGCACAGGGCAGGGGGGATTCAGCCCTGAGCCGCATTCTGTCCAGTGCTGATGAGGCGTGTTAGCGTCCTCACACAACCAAAGAGGAGACGTGCTCGCCCTGGCCTGCTGGGCTGGTGCGACAGCCCAGGAACGAGGCCTGCTGCCCCCTAACCCCCAGTGCTGCCCCTTCTTGTTGACCACCTGTGACCCCACCTTGTGTGTCTGCCTAGCTGTGATGAGCTCCTGTGCTCAAGCCCAGGGATTACTTTAAGGCTGGTCACCTCTGGTGACAGGGTTCTGGAGGCCCTTCCACTGCCTGCACAGGGGCTGGCAGCCGGAATGTCAGGTTTTCCTGTCTGTGTTTTTCAGCAGCTGCTGGCCTTCACCCAGTGTGGGCAGGGGGCCAGAGGGTCGGCCTGGAATAAAGTGGCCTCTGGATGTCCTGCCTATGCTGAACCCTGCACTTTGGCCAGGACTAGTGCTGTCTGTCTGTCTGTCAGCCAGGTCGTCTGTCTCTTCCCTCTGGCGGCTGTGGCTTTGCCTCGCTAGGCTACAGTGGTGCTCTCTGAAGTTGGGGTTACATAAACCATGGCACACGCATCCCCTGTCATGGTTGATTGGGGGCAAGTGCTGCCCCTCTGTGAGCCCCTCGGGGCCCGTGCCTGCCTTATTCACGGACACCCAGGTGGAGTCATCAGTGTTTGGCCTGGAGGAGGTGGAGAGGGCGTTGCTAAGTAGGAGTGCGGGTCGGGGTATCTCGACCTCTCAGCATGCCCTGCCCGCTGCTGACGCCCACCCATCTTGTCTCATCTCATCTTTACGGTTGTCCTGAAGCAGATCAGCCCTGTTTGGTGGGGAAACTGAGTCATGGCCCAGCTTGGGGTGGGGTCCCTGCCTCTGGTTGTGTGCTGAGTGCTCTGTGCTCCTCAGACTGAGTTGCCATTGCTGCTTAGAAACCAGACACAGGACCCCACCCCCCTGCCACTGCATGAGAACCCAGGACCCACCAGCAGCCTGTCCATGGTGACACGCTGGTCCTGTCACTGTCGGGAAAACAAAGGTGCGTTTCAAAGGAATGTGGTTGCACATTCCCACTGTAAGGGGCATGCTTCAGGGATGGGCCTGGGTCCTGTGCTGGCCCATCCTGTGGTCCCTTCTGTGCTGTGGACCTACCGGTGATGTCCCCCCCTCTCCACGCAGCACATCTCCATCCCCCAGCCTGACTGCCCCACGGAGCCGCGGACGTTCTCCTTCTACCTCTCCAACATCGGCCGTGACAGCCCCCAGGGCAGCTTTGACTGCATCCAGCAGTACGTCTCCAGGTGAGCCTTGCCCAGGCTGCCCCAGGTCTCCCAGTGGGCAGACCCGCCTACCCCGACTTCCACTGTGGCGTCCCCTGCCCCAGCCTGCTGTGCAGATGTTTACCCACCACCTCCAGCCCCAGCGCCCCTTCTTCCCCTTCTCAAGTGAGCTACCCTGGCTCCTTACAGTGTGTTCAGGGCACAGGTCTAGGTCCTGGCGTGCCACCTGTGGCCCAGGGACCTGGGTTCCCTTGTTTCTTTCGGGTCAAGATGTGCCTTGAAGGGCTTCCCTGGTGGCGCAGTGGTTGAGAGTCCGCCTGCCGATGCAGGGGACACGGGTTCGTGCCCCGGTCCAGGAAGATCCCACGTGCCGCGGAGCGGCTGGGCCCGTGAGCCATGGCCGCTGAGCCTGCGCGTCTGGAGCCTGTGCTCCGCAATGGGAGAGGCCACAACAGTGAAAGGCCCGCGTAACGCAAAAAAAAAAAAAAAAAAAAAAAAAGATGTGCCTTGAAGAAACCGTGTTGCCCAAGTCAGCACCAAGCCCCATTTCTTGGACATGGGGGTGGTGACCATCTCTCCTGGTCATCCCAGGTGCTCATCCCAGCTTCTGGCCCCTTGTCTTGCAGCCATGGGGATGTCCACCTGGACTGCCTGGGCAGCATCCAGGACAAAATCACAGTGTGTGCCACCGACGACTCCTACCAGAAAGCGCGGCAGAGCCTGGCACAGGCTGAGGAGGAGACGCGGAGTCGAGGCGCCATCGTCATCAAGCCCGGAGGCCGTTACCTGGGTGAGGATCAGGGGCCTGGGGCTCCACCTGTGGGGGCCTTGCACCTGCTGGGCAGCTGTCGGGGGAGCAGGAGAGACTCAGGGCCCACTCCACCAGGAGCGGGAGTGACGGGTTGACAGAGGTAGGATGAGCTGGGTCAGTGTTGGGTCAGGACAGAAGGTCCTTCCTGGGTGGCATCTGCTGCCTCCTGAACCCAAGATGGACTAAGGGACCCGAGAATTCCAGGCATTCTGAATCTCAGGGCTCCTCTCCCAGGCTGTAGCCTTAGGGACCTCTGCCCATCATGGAGACTCACCCTACATGAAGCTAGAGCTTCGGTCTGTCCTCCAGCTGCCACCCCTGCCCTCACCTGCCCAGATGTCTCCTTCCCAAGACCGACGTGGCCGGGGCAAGGTGCAGATGACGAGATGCACCCTGTGGCGGGCAGCCTGCTGCTGTGTTGGGGGGCCAGCGAGGGGCCATAAGGTGGAGACCAGGAAGGAAACGCATTGATCCCTGTTCACTGGGAAGGCTCTGGCCCCTCAGCATCTGCTTGGAAACAATTTCAGTGAAGTCAAGACACTGACAACATTAAAAGTATAGGGAGAAGAGTACTATCTATTTATCCATTTAGAAAGCCCCGTCATCTTGCTGTAGTCTTCCCGCCTCCTGGATGCAGATGCAGTTGAGGAGTCATTGGAATGCATTGCCAGGCAAGAAAGCCCTGAGAGAGGTGTGAAACGGCTTACAGCAGGGGAGAACTTGATGGCTTTTGGGGTTTTTTTCTTCTTTAAGGAAAAGCAAGAGCGTTTCACATTGCTCCAAAGAGCATGCGATTTTCCTTGCTTGGCAGTGGGGTTGGCTCTGAATGAAACCCCAGACGGTGCAGGAATCTGTCCTGCCTGTCAGCGCTGGGCCCCAGTGGATGTGGCTGTAAGTGACCAGGGAGCCTGAGCCCTGGGCAGTAAGCTGCCCAAGAGGTGCCAGCCAGAATCTAAAAGGGCTTCAGAGCCTGCTTTTGCTTCAAGATGCAAATGTGGACATTTGTACACATTTGAATACATTTTGGGTGGGTCTTTCAGTCAAAAACTTGGTCCAAAATTCGTGTTACGGTGCCATTTCGGGTACAATGAAGGTTTTTGCAGTAGTTTACGTTCTGGTGGAAACGCTCGTGTCCTGGCCTCTTAAGCCACCGACGTGCACATCCTGGGTGTGTCAGGCCTCTCCCCCCACCCCACGTCGGCCCGTCAGATGGGTCCTCTGGGGACGAAGTCTGGCCCTGAGGATTCTAAAAGCACTTCTTCCCTGTGTTCATTTGACAAATCAGATTTGAGGGATACATGCAAAAGGAAGTCGTCGTGGAGAGGTTTCTGGCCCAAGGATTCAAGGTGTGCGCTGACTTTGCTCAGCAGTCCTCGTTCCTGCAGTGGCGGGAGCGCCGTCCAAGGTGGAGTTAATGACTTAGGAGTGGAAGCACCCTCCCTCGAGAGCAGTGCTGGAGGCTCCATGGAGGATCCCCTTGTACGTCTCTGTTTGCAGCAAGAGGGTGGGGGATCGGCCTGCTGCCCCCGGGCCTCCAAGCACAGCCAGGTCTGCTCAAGGAGCACTTGCCAGGGCCACAGCTGGGGAGCTGCTCACACCCTGGGGCCTCTAGAGCAGCTGCCCAAGTGGCCCTGACGCCTTTATTTTCCTTCTCCTTTTTCATAAAAAAGAATGACGGATCCTGTGGGACCAGCATAGTGCTGTGGAGTTCAGTCTCTGGGTGCCTGCCTCTGGCAGTTATGGGACTCCCTTGTTAACATCAGCCCCCTCTCCCCATATGGGTCAGGTGTTTTGGGTCCCCAGGATGTAGGCTGCCCATGATGAAGTCAGTTAAGGCTCTAAGCCCGCTTCTCTTTCCTGTAGCTCCCGCTTCTGAGACTGTGGGGCCCTGCAAGTGCCCACTGAGCTGTTTGTGGTCAGCAGGTGGCAGTCTCGGCCGCCCAAGGGCCCCACTGAGCAGGTGGGGCTGGACGAGGCTTGAATTGCCTTCTGTTGGGCTTAGTGAGAGCTTGGGGCTGTCGGCCATCGGCCATCCACGGGTGCCCACGAGCTCGCTCAGGAACTTGGCGTCGGCCCCAGGCAGTGGGACACGGTGGCCACTCCCTCACCCCTTCCAGTCCCTAATGCCTGGCTCTTATTGCAGGCAAAAAGGTTCAGTTTCGGAAACCGGCCCCGGGGGCAGTGGATGCTGTGCCCTCCCGGAAGCGGGCGACCCCCATCAACCTGGCAAGCGCCATCAAGAAAACCAGCGCTGGCAGCGTTAGCGGGGGCAGCGGGGTGTCTCAGCGGCCCTTCCGTGACCGGGTGCTGCACCTCCTGGCGCTGAGGCCCTACCGGAAGGCCGAGCTGCTGCTGAGGCTGCAGAAGGACGGCCTGGCCCAGGCGGACAAGGACGCGCTGGACGGCCTCCTCCAGCAGGTGCGTGCTTGCCCTGGACTGGCCTGGGCTGCGCATGTGGCACTCACTGTCCAGGGCCCTCCTCTTTACCAGCTGCGGACACACAGGCAGTGCGCGTAGCACAGGGGATCCAAGACTTCAGTCGCACAAGGTTTTTAGAATTGAACGAAGTCTGAGGAACCCGCAAGCATGAGTTAGCAAGAGCTCGGGCTTCACAGTCAGACAGCAAGGGCCTCCTTATTGCTCATCAGTTGTGGCTCCAGGCAAGGGGCTTCATGTCTGGACCCTCAGGCTTCCATCTGCAGCTGGGGCATGACCACAGCACCTCTCTTGGGGTCAAGAGCTAAGCGGGCAGGAGCGTGGTGCCAGCAGGTGGAGCCTGCTGTTAAGCAACCGGGGCTTTGGAGCAAGGGCGGTGGCCCCAGCACCTTCCTGAGGCCTTACCCTAGAGGAGGCAACTTGAGGACCCCTGAGAAGGTGAGTGGCTCACTCCGGCTTCACCACATCAGCTGGGCCATGTGGATACCACTTTGCCATGAAGTGGGGATGGGCCACCTCAGAGCGCTGTGAGGATGGCACA
Organism: Grampus griseus; assembly: GCF_964374135.1. Classification (NCBI taxonomy): domain Eukaryota; kingdom Metazoa; phylum Chordata; class Mammalia; order Artiodactyla; family Delphinidae; genus Grampus; species Grampus griseus. The sequence goes on along the minus strand of NC_139019.1, from coordinate 161,215,886 downwards.
GCCAGCAGCAGTCACGCCAGCATCCTGAGGAGGAGGCGTGGCCCTGCCTCAGATACTCTGGGCACTTGGATGGTGCCTCCTATAGCAGAAAGTACGCGCCGTGACCATCAGTAGCTATGTCTGAGGATGAGTTTCAGATTTACCGAGTTCTTCAGCAGGCCTCTGGGCACTTCTCTTCCCCATCCCCAGTGCAGTCCAAGGCTGCTGTGACCACACAGCACGTTTGTTGGGAGGATGTCGGCATGGCTCTCATCCCCCCGTGCTCTGGCTGGGGTCCCTGTGTTACCCATTACCCCCCAAGAGTTCAGGGCAAAGGGAACGGGTGAAGAGGGAAGAGAGGCCTCTGTGACATTCCCCTGCATTCCGAGGCGCAGATGCAGGCCTGGGCAGGGGCTGGGCCCCATCCACAGAGCAGGTGAAGGGTGCCTCCCCCATCCTTCACCCGAGGAGAATCCTCTTGTGTCCTGAGGGCTGAGGTGCTCACCAGAGACTCACGTTACTGTCAGGAGCGCCCATGTCCACTCACTGGGTGCTTTTGTGCGGATTTGGCCTCCTGAGCCGCTGTCCCCCACGTGGAGGTCATGCTGGCAAGGACTGAGCAGCACTGTTTCTCCCTGCAAGCTTAGGAGTTGGCTCGGGGCCTATTAGAAGATAGATGCATGGCTCTGGAGCCCAGAAGTTTTCTTTGGCAAAGGGGCTTGCCAAAGCACCCAGAAAGCTCTAGAACCAGGAACAACATTCCCAGGGCGCTCGTTTCCTTGGAAAGCCGCGTGCTGGCCTTGCCCCTGGGAAATGGGGGGAAGTATGTGGGAGGCCCTTTCCCTGGGCTGGGGGCCACCCAGAGCTGCCTCCTGCAGCACGGGGTGACCACAGCAGGGCTGAAGGGAGCTGGACAGAGGCATCAGACATGAGCCAAGACTGGAGACAAGTGCGGCAGCCACGCCCACCCCTGGCTGTGCCCGTAGCTTGCATTGCCATCCAGCCAGGCCCTCGGCCCCTGGTATAGCGTTCTTAGAAATGCCCTTGCTCCCGCTCTCTAATCTTGTTCTGTTTGTTCCCAGAATAAAAAAGCACAATGCAGAATGTGACCCTTAGCTGACCGAGCACTTGATTACACCTGAGATTTACCCACTGAGCAGCCCTCAGATGCGGCAGGGATGCCAGGCTCAGTTCTCTGGAGAGAGAGGGGTCTGGTGGTTCTGACTTAGGTCTGCCTGGGGCACTGCTCCATTTTTAACCCCTGTGACATTCTCATTGCTCCTGGTCCTTTCCTGGGACCAGAGAGGCACCGTACTGGGCTCCAGCTTCTCCAGTGGACTTGGGTTTGGCAGCTCCTAGGGGGTGGCCCAGCCAGTGTCTTGGGGTAGAGCATCCTCCTCGCGCCCGCTCTGATTTCTCCTAAACTGCCCCAGCTGCCTTGTGCTTCTGTGTTTACTACCCAACTTGTTCTCCGCAGCGGTGTGGGGGGCAGGAGGACCCCCGCCAGCTTGGGGATGGGAAGGTGTCGGGGGCTGTGCCTCACCCAGGATGCTCATTTCCAGCCCCCGCAAGTGACCAGGGACTCTGATGAACAGCACTAACAAAACCACACTGCTCAAAGGCGCCTTCTCTATTCCTTCTGTGAAAACAGAAAAGATTTAAGGCATTCCATCTTCCTGGTGGGAGTGTTGACGGGTGGGTGGCTCTTCTGGAGAGCATTTTAGCAAAACGTATCAAGAACCATAAAAATGTTCAGAGCCTTTGACCCACTAATCCCACTTCCGGGAAGCTGGCTGAAGAAAACCATCACCAGCATGGAAAAACCTGCACAAGTGACGTCTGTTTATGCTACAGAGAAACTGGAAACGGCGTCAGCATCCAACAAAGGAGAAACGTTTGAGTACATCACAGTGTAGCCACTTGGTGGAATATTACTCAACCATTAAAAATACTCCTTGTGAAAACTGCTGTGATGTGGAGAACTTGTAGTCTCAGTGATAGCGAAAAACAGCGCGCCAGCCACACGGCTACACACGCGTGTTCTGGAGACCATGGTGCCCAAGCGAGACACTCAGGGAAGTGCCCGCTTCAGGTCAGGGGCCTGAATTCCGTCAAACATCTTACGGCAAACGTTTTAAATCCATCTTCGCAAAGAGTCTTGGAGACAAGCTCAGCTTTTGTTAACCAGCAGCAGCAGGGCTGGCTGGTTGCAGGGAAGGTGGGCTCAGCATGGTCCCTGGAGGCACCACTCACCCAGCACCCCAGTCTCGGCCGACTCTGCCACAGGAGGTCTGAATCCGAGAGCGGGTATGTTAGTCCATCGGGCTGCTGTAACAGAATACCATAGACTGGATGGCTTATACACCACAGACGTTTACTTCTCACAGCTTTGGAGTCTGGGAAGTCCAAGATCAAGGCGCTGGCAGATTGGGTGTCTGGTGAGGGCATGTGCCCTGGTTTATAGACAGCTGCCTTCTTACTGTCATCACAGGGGGGAAGGGGTGAAGGAGCTCTCTGGGTTCTCCTTTATAAAGACACTAACCCCATCATGAGGGCTCCACCCTCATGACGTAATCACCTCCCAAAGGCCCCACCTCCGAATACCATCACCTTAGATTAAGGGGGTTAAGATTTAACGTGGACTTTGGGAGGACAAAAATGGTTCAGTCCATAGCAGGGGGATGGGCTGGTGATGGAGTCTTGGGAGTATAGATGGCAGCCTCCCCTTTTTGGAGCCAACCTAGCCTCCAGCAGCTGTAAGACGTGTATATATGGACCTGCTGCCCTGACCTTTCTGCACCCCGAGGGTTGCTGCGCTGGCACGCAGGGGAGCTGTGGGGTGAGGTGTTGGCTCGGGGAGGGAGTGTGCTGTCCTCTTTCCCCTTTCACGTCTGTCTCCGCCTCTCCCTGCCCCCTCGCAGATGCTTTCAGGAACATCTGTCTCTCTCGGGCATCACACAAGGTGACACCAGCTCTGTCTTGCAGGTAGCCAACGTGAATGCCAAGGATGGCACGTGCACGCTGAAGGACTGTGTGTACAAGGATGTGCAGAAGGACTGGCCCGGCTACTCAGAGGGGGACCAGAAGTTGCTGAAGCGGATGCTCATCCGGTAACTGCCTCCCTATCCCTGAGCGAGTTCCCAGCCCCTGGACCTGGGGCAGATCTCATCCCAAGGATGCTGGGGGGGCCTCATCTGGCCCCAAAGGCTGCAGGGCCCGCAAGCAGGATGGAGGGGTCTGTGGAGACTGCCTGGGTGGCCCACCGTGTCCTCCTGTAGGGTAAAGGCCAGCCCTTACCGAGTGGGGTGGAGGGTGTGAGTCACCATCTTGAACACCAGAATGCCCGGACAGAAGGCCCCAGACCGTTCCTTCTGCCCCCTCTTGCCCTTCCTGTCAAGGTTGCTTCCAAAACCTGCACATCCCCACAGGCGTCTGCTGCGGGCCCTCTTTCTTAAAAAGAGCCTCTCAAGGACGAGAAGCAGAGAGAAGCAAAACAAAACTCCCCACAGACAAGATTAAGCAGCATTAATTAAATGCATCCCCTCTCTGGTTAATTGGGACCCAAAGTCAGGAGTGGCCACGGTAGCTCTAGGGAGAAGTGGGTAAGTAGGCCCCCATCTGAGGCAAGCAATTAATGATTTCCTTCTCAATTGATGCCTGGCTCCGGAGCCCGGGCTGTGAAGTGAAGTGCTGTTCAGAACAGCCTGATATGCTAATTAGTCCTTAAGTGATTTCTCAGGGACTTGGAGCTATTTATGAAGGGTTTTGGGTTTTTTTTGTTTTTTTGATTTTTTTTTTTTTAAGTTGAGCTGTTTAAAGCAGTAATTGCGTCTGGAAAGCAGAGCTGAGTCGGGGCCAGTCTAGGTGAACCCTGAGTTCCTCCTTGGCCCTGCGGGACACTCACCTGCTGTCCCGGGGTCACTGCTCTGGCTGTCTGGAGGTCTCTGGGTGCTCAGGGAGGCTGAGAGGAGATGGTCTCAGCAGAAGGTGCCCCCCCGGCCCCCACTGCCCTCTCTGGGGGTCCTCTGTTGCCCCAGCAAAGCACATCCTGGGTAGGCAGTCACCTCCTGCAGGTGTTCACATCTATCACGTTTTTTGGCAAAGGGTTGAAATAGTCACTTACACCCACCCTAGTGCTTTGAGGTGGCCAGGGGCACATGGTGGGGGGCACCTTGAGACTGCTTCCACTCTTCCTTCCTTCAGAGCCTCTCACTGGGTGCCTCGCTGATCTCAGACCCCAAGCGTCTTGTCCTCCCAGAGCTCCCAGGAAGGGGTGTGGCCGAGAGCAAGCAGCCTGTCTGTGTGTGAATGGGTGTGGTTTGTAGGAAACAGCGCCTGGGCTGAATCTTGAGGGGTGTTAGGTGGGAGGTTCCTAGGGATGCGGACTCTGGAGCTCAGTATAATGCCAAGCTCACGCTTCCTCCCTTGTTTTCGCTCTGGGCTGTCTGGATGCTCTTCTCTCCGTCTGCGTGGGCCGCTGGGAGAGCAGCCTCGCCACCGGAAGCCTCTTGGGAAGCCGACAGCTCCTACTGCCCTTGGAAGCGTGAACTGATTGGCGCGCAGAGGGCAGGGTCAACACCCCTGATGCCCGCAGCCACACAGAAGGTTTCTCCAGGCGCCCCTCTGCACAACTTGTTTTTCTTTAGGTTGCTCCCTTCCTGAAGAAAGCCCCAGTTATAGCAGGTCTTGATGCTGTGGTCTCACGGCAAGAAGGAAAAAAACAGGATCTTGGGGTGTTTCTGTTGTTACAGGCAGGGTGTGGGGACTTGTGTCACCCCAGGGGCTATAACACCTCCTTTTCCTACAGCTTGTTCTGAACTCGTACCTGACTTAAACATGCTCACGCTTCCAGGGTCTGCCTGGGCCCCCGTGGCTTTGCTCTGCACAGACGTGCACTCCCAGCATCTCGGCTGTTGACTTGGATGCTGCCCCTGTGCTTTTAGTCCCCACGTGTGTAGCTGCTTGGGCCTGGCCTGTCCCAGGAGGAGTCTGTGGACGTCGCAGTGCAGGATGAGGCCTCAACTCCACCTGGCCCTGAAATCAGTCACCCCGGCCTGCCCGTGTCCTGGCCTCACCTCCCCCAGGGCACAGCCTAGACAACCCGAGCCTCAGTCCGTCTCGCACGCATCATGCTTTCCCTGGAGTTGGTAACCTGCTTGGCCGAGTTGTTACTTTCTCTGCTCAGCGTTCTGTGTCCTTCATGTCCAACCCCAAGCTCCCCGTGGTTGTGCCGTGGCCTTTTATCACTATCAGGGGATCAGGGGTTCCACCGGGAGCTGCCCCCGTCCCTTGCGGGTCCTTCTGTTCCTGGGTCTGTGATTCTGCCCTGGGGTTGAAGGGACGCAGCTCTTGGAGCATCTCTCAGAGGAGAGGGCTTTGGGAGCTCCATCTGTCATATCTTCACGCCTGGGTGGCCGTCACACTGGATTGGCAGTTGGCGAAGTCTAGTCTTCCAGATTGGAAGGAACTTTCCCTCTATGTTGAAGACCTGGCCCCCGGAAAGCCACGGAGGTTCCCTTCCTGGCCCTGTATCCATCTGCATGGTCACAGGATGGCCTGGCGGGTGCTCTGGGACCGGCGCCCCAGCCCTTGCAGTCTGAAAACTTGCCTCGTCCTTCTTCCCGTCCTGGGCGTGGTTGTGAGAGGCCTCACTGTCCTCCCTCGCCCTTCCTCTCATTCTGCCACTGGGGGCTGTGCTGCACCGTTCACCATTGTCTTCCCTGTTGTTTCTTTTAATTTCTTCTACTTTTGGAAGATTTCTTCACCTTCTCCCTCTGTCTCTTTTTTTGCCATTGTTGCTAGTTCCCAAGGTGCAGCTCCCACTTCTCTCTAGTTCCAAAGCCGTCACCCCAAAACGAAACCCCACGTTAACAGCCACTCCCCGTTCCCCCTCTCCCAGCCTCACTAAGCTGCCTCTTGTCTTGGTGGATGTGCCTGTTCTGGATGTTCCATACAAATGGGATTATGTACTCCAGCCTTTTGTGTCTGGCTTCTTTCACTTGGATTAGGTTTTCGAGTTTCGTCCACACTGTAGCACGTGTCAGAGCCTCACTCTTTTTTATGGCCAGGTAGTATCCTATTGTGTGGGCATTTTGTTTATTCATTTGTCTGTCCATGGACACTTGGATTGTTTCTACCTCTTCATGATTACGAGTAGTGCTGCCATGAGCATTCCTGTACCAGGACATGAATATAGCTGACATCGATTTTCAGTTCTCTCAAATATACACTGAGGAGTGGAATTGCTGGGCCATATGGTAATCCTGTGTTTAACTTTCTGAAGAACTGCCGAACTTTTTCTCAGTGGCCACGGCATTTTACATTCCCACCAGCAGTACTCAGTTCCAGTTTTTCTACATCCTCACCAACACTTGTTATTTTCCATTTTTTTGATTCTAGCCATCCTGGCAGGTGTGAAGTGGTATCTTATCATGGTTTTGATTTGTGTTTCCCTGGATGAATAATGATGTTGAGCATCTTTTCATGTGCTTATTGGCCATTCGTATGTCTTCTTTGGAGAAATGTGTATTTAAGTTCTGTGTCTTTCTAAGGCTATTAAGGATGGTGTTTTTCTCGTGGATTTAAAGTTTTCATCCCCTTACAGTGTCTCTCTTTCTTTTCAAATGCATTTTCCTGTCTATTTTGGGGTCTTACATTTGTTGCCTGGAAGCCCGGGTGCGCAGCCTCTTCAGGACTTTCCCATAGGCAACGCAGCCTCCTCAGGAGCACTGCTGAGGCGTTTCTGAATCCCCCATAGGCCCCTCTGTTTCCTCTTCTCCCGAGGCCACGTCTCTGTCCATCCTGTGTGGCCCGAGCATCCTGGAGAAGGCCTGGGCTCCTTCACTCCTGAACATGCTGTGGGCTCCCTTCCCTGCTGCCCCACAGCAGGCCGGGACCCAGAGCAGGGCTCTGGGGGGACAGCCTGGCAGGGGCCCCTCTGCTGAGGTTCCTGAGGCACCCATCCTGGGCCCGTGGGGTTCTGTGGCCTGGGACTCTGTTTTCTTGGATCCTATAGGACAGTCACCACTTGTACTTCTGCATTGAATATCATTTCTCTCATTTCTCTCATTTCTCTCTCTTTTTTTAAATAAATGTATTTTATTTATTTTTGGCTGCGTTGGGTCTTCGTTGCTGCATGTGGGCTTTCTTTAATTGTGGCGAGCGGGGGCTACTCTTCGTTGCGGTGCGCAGGCTTCTCACTGCGGTGGCTTCTCTTGTTGCAGAGCATGGGCTCTAGGCATGTGGGCTTCAGTAGTTGTGACACGTGGGCTCAGTAGCTGTGGCGCACGGGCCTAGTTGCTCTGCGGCCTGTGGGATCCTCCCGGACCAGGGCTGGAACCCGTGTCCCCTGCATCAGCAGGCGGGATTCTTAACCACGGCGCCACCAGGGAAGCCCCCTCATTGCTCTCTTCTTCCCTTTCTCTTTTATGCCTTTTTAGTGGGGGCTTGAAAGAGAGTGGATGTAAATACCTGGTCCTCTGTCTTTAACCGAAAGCTCTGGTCGCTTCCACGTGGCTGGAGCAGCAGAGTTGCCCTCAGCCTCATGGATTGTGTTGCCCCAAGTGCCTGCATGTTTCGGGCCCTTTTCCTGTGGCTCTGCTTGCATTTCAGGCCACCGTGGAGGGGACAGCAGCAGTTGTCTAGAGTGTGGCTGTTGGTCAGGGGCTGGGCTCTGCTTGTCACTGGTTAGAGCAGCGCAGACATGGCCCTGGACCTCAGCTCAGCTTCCCTGCAGGGCGTGGAGGGCCCTCGGCACCACTCCCAGCACCTGGCCAGCTGCCTGGGCTCCCATGAAGCGCACAGTCTCCGGGAGTGCAGGAGGCTAAGCGGAGAGCCCCCTCCCCCCCGCCGAGCCGGGGTGACTGTCGGGGGCCTCCATTTGTGTGTCAGGCATTGGGGTGTTTCTTCTCTCTTCCTTGGCTACATTGTTGTGCTCGCGTCCCGCCGGACTGGTGGCCACCCCTGCCATCCCTGGAGGTGCTGTGCCTGGGCTCCCAGGACGATGGGCGCTGAATCTGGAAGGCCCTCCCACCACAGACCAGGGCATCTCAGTCCTCTTCTGTGTTCTCTGTTTCTGCAGTGAGTGTTGTTTATTAGGATGACAGTTGTTTTTAAAAGTGAGGACCAGCACCCCAGTGACAGCAGCTCCCCTGGGGACACAGCATGGATCTTGAGTGTCTGGTCAGTTTTATATGGGTCCTTGGTCTCCACGGTAATGGGAGTCTAGATGAGTGGGTGGTCATCTGACCCTTCTCTGGGCGCAGAACACCCAACGGGACAGTCCTCCTGGCAGTGAGGCTGTGACCTTGGCCACAGGGCAGCTGTGGATAAACCCAGGGTGGAATGTGCTCAGGCTGCTCTCTGCCTGCCGGGCCCTGGTGTACCCATCACACTCAGCCCTGCTCTGGTTCTGCTCTGGAGTCAGGCCCTCCCCAAATCCCTGGGACAGCGTGGTGTCAGTGCAGGGACAGGTAGGCGTGTGTGCGCCCCACAGGGCACTGCTGAGGATCCCTCCAACCCACCCTGCTTCTCCTTTGCAGGAAGTTGTGCCAGCCACAGAGCTCAGGCGGCCTCCCTGGGGACCTTGCGGCCAACAGTCCCCCGGGCGAGCACGGGAGCTCAGCCTCACCCCCTCAGGTAGGAGCGTGGTGGGGAGGGAGGGTGGGTCTCACCAGAGCCAGTGGGCCTGACCTGGCCTTGGTTCCTACGGAGCCTGTTGGGCTTTCGGCTCAGGGCTGGCAAGCTTTCTTGAATGAGTGAACAGCTGGCTGGGGGTTGGGTGTCCTGGGCCTGGGACTTGGTTATGGTTCCTTGGTTTACCTGTGGGTATGTGGCCGAGGGAGGGCAGGCTGCTGAACCACACTGAGCCTCCTGCTTTCTGTGTGGTGGGCGCTCCTGCCTCCTAGGGCTGTTGGAAAACCAGCCAGGGCGCAGTGGGGTCCTATGAGCAGTGGCCACGGCCATGTTAGTCAGTAGTCGGGAAGGGCATTTGGGGGGGCCTTGCTGTTGGGGGCTTGATCTTCAGCAATACCCGCCTCACCGTTGCTTGAGCTGTTTGGTGAAAGCTCTCCCCACCCACCTGCATGCTCTGACTTATGAGTCCCACGTCTCCATCCCTGCTTGGGAGAGGCCAGCCCCTCTTCTCCCTCTTCCTCCTCTGCCCTGGAGGCACCCAGCCTAGGCCCATGACCCTTAAAGCCTCCCCGTGGCTGTAGGGCCGTTGTGGAGAACAGAGGGCCTCATTTCACTTGCGTCCCCACTGCTTCCCTCTGATCCTGGGTTGCCCATCTGCCTTCTTTCTCCCTACCGCTGCTTCCCTGGTCCTGGGCCACCTGGTCTGATCCTGGCTCCATTCCTGGGGTCTGGCCTTGCCTCACAGGCCTCAGTGTTCTTGTCTGTGAAATGGGGATGAAGCCTGCACCATGTCACAGGGTTGCCACGGGGATCCAAGTAGTCAGGGGCCTGGAGGTGTTGGTCCTGTCCTGTGGGGCTGCCCTGTGTCACTCAGATTTGGCTCTGTCACTCTTCCCATCGTCCAGGGAAGATGCTGAGCACAGTGGTGTTTTAGACCAGTTCCCAGAGGTGGCCCTTCTGGTCTGCAACCAGGTCCACTAATGACCCAGCGCCCTTCCTCCGCTCTGGTGGCCTCTGGGCCCAGCTGAGAGCTGAGACCCTGGGCAGGCAGCCCCGGCTGAGCTCTGGGCATCCTGGGCCTGGCTAGTGTTCGCGCGCCCCCATGTGGTCAGCGTGGGCCTTGCGTGTGGGCACTGGGTTTCCTCCGGGCCTGCGGTGCCCAGCCTCTCCCCAGTAACTCTAGGCACAGGCTCCCCTCTGAAATTGTCTCCTTTCCTTCCCAGAAACGGCCACAGCCTCCTGATTTCATCGACCCTCTGGCCAACAAGAAACCCAGGATATCGCACTTCGCCCAGAGAGGTCAGCCTGCAGTCAATGGGAAACTGAGTGTGCCCCACGGCCGTGAGGCCCTGCTTCCCACCCCGGGCCCACTGGCTGGTACAGACGCCCACCTGCGCCTGCGGCTGGAGCCACCACGGGCCCACGACCCCCTGGCCGACGTCAGCAACGACCTGGGCCACAGCGGCCGGGATTGCGAGCGTGGGGAAGTGGCCGCCCCGGCACCTACTGAGTGCCTCAGCCTGCCCCTGCTGACGGACTGTGCCCAGCCCAGCAGGCCCCACGGCGCCTCCTTGCACGGCAAGTCCAAGAAGAAATCCAAGAAGCACAAAGACAAGGAGAGGGCGGCTGAGGACAGGCACCGGCCCCGGCCGCCAGACCAGATGTCGGGCCCCCTTGGAGCCCCACCAGTCGCCCCGGGTAGGTGCCAAGAGGCAGGCCTAGGGGCAGGGGCTCTGCAGGAGGGTGTCGCCAGGAGCCTGAGCACTGGCCCCATGCCCACCGCCCTCACTCCACAGAGTGCCGAGAGGGCTGCCCATGAGCCCCCACTTCGGCTCAGCCTGCACATGAGGCCTCTTTGCCTCCTGTGTCCTCGCACCGGCTCGTCTGTGACTGCCCTGGCATTGTTATGCTGAGAGCCTCTTGCAGTCCTGTGTGTGCCAGGCCAGCTCTGGGGGCCAGGGGCTTGGAGCCTGACGAAGCTGAGGCTCACGGGAGGAGACATCACACAGGGAGAGCAACAGTTCCAGGGCCCAGCTCTGGCTGCGGGGAGGTCCCAGACACAGAGAGAGAACAGGGTGGGACTGGGGCTCAGGGAAGGCAGTGGGGGGCAGGTCCTGGTGGAGAGGGAGGTGGACAGCCCCTGGATCACCAGGGACCTGGTGTGGCCTGCTAGGCGAACATTTCAGCCTGTGGAGAAAGGGTTTGGGAGGTGGGCCCAGAAGGAGGTGGGAGACTGTCCATAGAACAACAGAAGGTAAGAGTCAGAACACGGTCTTGCAGTTGCAGCCTGTGGGGAAGCTGGCAGTGGAGAGACCCTCAGCAGGATGACGGGTGCAAGGCTGCCCAGGGCCATGTGCTGAGCAGGGAAACCTTCTCAGGCCCGGGGCACTGGGGAGGCGCATGGATGGGCTAGGATGGCGGTGGGGCTGGGGTCATGTCCCCCAGAGCCACCCCGCCTCCAGTTATAGCCCTAGGCACCTGAGCCGAGCACCCCTTGTGGCTACTGTCAACCCCAAGAATAATTCAGGAGGCTGCAAATAAGAAAATCGTGTATTTGAGGTCTTAAAAATTACAGTTTGGGAGACATAGATTCAGGTGAGCGCGAAAGAGTGTTCTGAGGAGGAGAAAGAGTCGGGCTTATAAAGACAAAAGCCACGCGTCTGTTAAAGGTTGCCTGGTGAGGATGGTTTAGCTCTGACGCAAGTCAGAAAATATTTGTTTTAGGTTAGGGGTCCAGTAAGTAGACAGTGTCACGAGTGTTTTTAGGGTAGGGGGTCTGATGAGTAGATAGGCTGTCACAAGTTTCTGGCAGATGACTTCATTGGGTCAGAAGGTCAGATTCCATCTAGGCTGAGACGTGCACAAGTCACACTTCCTTAATGGCCTCTTGGTTCCGTTTTTAGAGCGCTCTCTTAGCAATACGGACTCCATTGTGAATTTCCTTTCATGTAATTTAACCTTATCAGCATGTCCTGGCAACAGGCGCAGCCACGGGGGCCTCGTCACCTGCTGCAGCTTTCTGACGATTTCCTCAGGAGGGTTCCCAGCAGGGGGCATTCCTGGATGGGGTGGAGCCACTTCTCCTTAAGGCTTTTAAATTTGTCCTCACCTATCCTTCACGGGCTTGCCAGCCCCTCCCTCTGTGGCTGGAGGGCAGGTCCTGGAAGAGCAGGGTTGGTCCGGTGAAGACGGACTTTGCAGTTCCGTCAAGTCCCCTGGTAGTCCTCAACCCTGTTGCACGCTAGGCTTCCTAGCACCTGTGGGTGGGCCGCAGGGGAGAAGGCGGCCCGGTTCCCGGAGCACACGCTATCTGATCCGGCTCCTCCTCAGGGAGACAGGCTCACGGGAGGAGACATCACACAGGGTCACAGAGACATCACTCAGCAAACTGCTGAGCAGCCGGGCAGCGCATTCTGCCCCACATGGCAGAAGCGGATGCCGTGTGCTTCTGGCAGGGCCCTGGGCAGGAGCACTGTGGGGCCGGGCATCAGATGGGGCCAGGAAGATGCTGCCCAGGCCGGCCCACACGCAGGGCTCAGATGGCTTTGCGTCCTGCCCGGTGTGCGTCAGCTCCAGGCAGCTCCTCCCCAAGCCGAGGTAAGAAAGTGACATTTGGGGTCAGGCAACCCAGGGAGTAGAGGCCCCAAGGAAAAGGAAAAGGGTAACTGAGGCACCAGAAGCCGGGTCTGGCGCCAAGTGATCCACCTTAAGCCGTCTCTCAGGCGGCTCAAATGATAGTGGTAATAGGTGGGTGCAAAGCCCCCCCAAGCTCCCAACACTCACACACACACACACACACCACACACACCTCTGCTGTAACATGTTGTCCCCAAGCTCCCAACACACACACACACACACACACACACACACACACACACACACACACACACACACACACACACACACACACACACCACACCCCGCTGCTGTAACGTCTGTTGTGACTCCTTCCTGGGTTGGGGGCATGTGCAGGCAGGAGCTACCCACCCACTGTTAACAATAGCGTTGTTCTCTGAATGCTCCCCCAGCCTCGCTGGAGAGCGCTCCAGGTCAGCCCCTGAGGAAGCTTCCTCACCCTTATGTCCTGTGGGGCACAGGGATGGGCATCTGTTTAACCCACCCTTCTGCGTGACACTGTCCCCCTAGTCTGCTGTCCCAGCCCTGCCCTGTGATCGCCTCTGACCCTGACAGGTGTGGCGGCTTCCACCTGTCAGGCAGGTGGCTCAGCTCAGCCTCCCTGTGGCCCCCACTCTCGAGGCCCCCCCTGGCCATCTTCATCCCCCTATGCCGCAGGCCCACTCCTGGGTCCTACGCCCACCCTCGACTGCCCCCGACTCTTGCTCAGGCTGTGGATCCCTCCTGTGGCCAGAGGGCAGGCTGGGCAGGCTGGCGTGCTGGGTGGAGGGCTTGGGCTCAGCCAGGCCAAGCTCAGGCCCACTGACCCCTGTGTGGAATTGGGGGCACCCTCTCTCATTGGCACCCAGACCTGGGTCCTGCAGGGTGAACTCACAGACATGTCCCTGCACCCCCTGCCCTGGGGAGGCACAGGAGAAGCTAGTGGAGGGGACACATGGGTGTGGGAACCAGCTCGGCTGGTGCAGGGGCAGCCAAGTGACAGCCTCACGCAGCCAGTGCCGGAGCAGGAGTGGGGACCACAAAGGTTTGCCACAGGCTGGACCCCAACAGTGTCTTGGGTGCCAGGTCAGCCTGACCCTAAGCCTCAAGGCAGAACACCCCAGGAGGCCTGTCGTGTGTGGGGTGTGGGTGGTGGGAGTGTAGACTAAACCCTCATGTATGTGCCTGTTGGGCTGCATTCTGGGGAGGCCACAGCCTCTTCAAAGGTGACACCAGGTGGGGGTGGGCTCCATCCATTGGTGGGAATTGCACCTCGCGCTGGAGTATAAAACCACAGGAGGGCTCAGCAAACTGCTGATCCACTGGGTGGGCTGCTTTCCTCTGAGAGAGGCACAAAAATACGCACTCAGGATATGCTTCAAAGCGATCAAATTGCTTCTCAGTTGTGGGGAGGGGGAGGCCAGCTGGAACAGTTTCCCAGGGGAAGAGGACCGGACTGTAGCTTTGGTCGACTGCAGCCCGGGCAGGCCTCGAGCCCTGTGGACAGTCTTGTGTCACAGTCCCTGGCCTCGCAAGCCACCAGCCCAGCCCTGTTCCGGGGCTGCCCCTCTGATCCTGAAGGCCCATCTCTGGTGTGAGGAACGGGAGGATGGGGAGAGGGGGTGGCTCAGACCAGGGACCGGAGCCTGCAGAGCCTGCAACTCCATCCACGGGGAGAGGTGTGGACAGGAGCCAGGGCCGTCCCTGCTGGCCGTCTGTCTTTGTCCTGTAGGGCTGGAGCCCGGGATACCCCTGGGACTCGATTATCCAGGGGTCACCGGTTTTCAGCTTAGTGATCTTTTACACGAGGTCAGTGGAGGCGGCAGAGGCTCTGGACGAGTTGCCCAAGCTTTGCCCTGCAATGAATCCATCCTTTGGGGTGCTTGCTGAAAACGTACCCACGATGCCATCTCTGCACGGCTGTGCTTTGGGGACACACACCATGCTGCCTCGCCACTTCTCCCACGGGCTGAGGGCACTCCTGGCTGCAGCTGGACCCCCGAGGTAGCCAGACAGCACTTGCCCAGTGCTCATGCCTCCTTTGCCGGTCCTGGCTCCCGCTACGTGGCCTCAGCAATCCTCTGCACGCAGCGTCCCTTCCAGGGCCTTCAGACAACAAGGCATCAACCTTCTGAGGATCTCACCGTGGACACACGAGCTGTGGACTCAGGAGTTATGCGTTTGCTCTTTGTAGGTTTAAATGGGACCTGCAGCAGCTCAAGTGTTCCCACGTCGACCTCGGAGACTCCCGACTACTTGCTGTGAGTACTTCCCTTGCCGGCTGTGCCTCTCCCCTCCGGGCCCCTGCCCTGCACGTTAGCAGAGGCAGAGCTGACCCCAGGCCATGTGTGTGAATTCCTGGCCCAGTCTGCGCGAGGTCAGGGCTGCTTCCTGGGTGGGGCCGGCCGCAAGGCTGTGGGCACTTCTAGGCTCTCTCCTGCCGCCCCCTGAGCCCCTCCTGCCCCTCTCTCTGGTCTCTCCAGAAAATACGCCACTATCTCCTCCTCGGAGCAGCGCCAGAGCTACAAAAACGACTTCAATGCTGAGTATAGCGAGTACCGAGACCTGCACGCCCGCATCGAGCAGATCACACGGCGCTTCACGCAGCTCGATGCCCAGCTCCGGCAGCTCTCCCAGGGCTCTGAGGAGTACGAGGTAGAGCCCTGCCCACGCACATCCAACGGCTCTGCCCGGTGCTGGCATCCTCGGGCATGTTCTGGGCTGAGGGCCCTGCTCGCCCCTCCTTCCCACTCCCCAAGTGGTTTAGGCCTGTCCCTGGAGCTCAGCGTCCTCAGCAGTGGGGCCGGTTGTGACCGACTCCGCAGGTGGGAGATGACCCACGGGGGCGGGGGCGGTGTTCCGAGCAGTGGAGACAGCGGGGAGCAGCGGGCTGGGGTGCCTGTGTCCCCACCTCTGAGAGCGCCTGGGGTCCCCTCTGCAGCCCGCTACCCACGTCACACGAGAATTCTCAGTCCCCCAGCCAGGAGGGGCTGGCCAGGCCACACCCCACGGCCCATCAGAGCTGTCACAGACACAGTGGGGGGTGGGAGGGGATGGAGGGTCCTTGGGGTTCCCCCGCCCCAACCCTCTTCCTCTGGCCAAGGGCACCTGGGTTCCCCAAGCCATCCCATGTGGGAGCTCACTGCAGGGGGCTTGGTCACCAGCCCTGGGACGCCAGCCCTCCCCCTTGTGCCACCTTTCAACGCTGGTTACCTGACTGCAGGGCCAGCCCTGATTAATCGTGGTGTTGGGGTCCATCACCCCTGGTGGAGGCCACTTGGGTTTCCAGAGGAGATGGCTCGTGATTGGGGCAGAGAAATGGGGCCTCTGAGGGTGTAGGACAGAAAATCCCCAGGGCATCTCTGTCCTCCCTCCTCCCTGCAGGCCCCACAGGGACACTCCCCAGGTGGTCAGGGGGCCTCTGCGCTTGGCCTTGAACGGTGCACAGGCCAGCTGGGTGCGAGGGAAAGGGGCCGTCCCATCTGCTCTTTGCCTCCTCCAGAGGCTCTGACCAGCCCGCCCCTCCTACCGCGTGGCCTCATGCTTGTCCCTGAGGCTGGGCGCCTGCCCCTCGCTCCCCTGGCCCAGCTTCCTCCCCCACCTCCTGCCCTGCTCATCCCCCAGCCTGCCCCCTGCCCCTCCTCTGTGCTTCCTCACGCCATCACGCCATGCTGAGGCCACTGTCCCCCAGCATGCGGTGACCTTGCAGGTCGCAGGTTATCAGGGAGAAGGGGACATTCAGTTGGGGTGTCCTGCAGGTAATGCATTGTTCGCTTTCTCTTTTGTTTTTCCTCCAGACTACTCGTGGGCAGATTTTACAGGAATATCGAAAAATCAAGAAGGTGAGTGTCCATCCCTTTGTTGGGGTAGGTGGGGTGGGGTCAGAAGCTGTTTCAAGATGAGTGGCGCCAAAGTCTGGGAGAGGAGGGAGGGAGGAAGGGCCTCACTGGGCTGGTCTCAGGCCCTCGGAGTAGCCCCCGCCCCTGGTCACAGCTGAGGAGCTGAGCCTGTCGTATGAGCTTGGGTGCAGCCCCCACCCCCGCTCTCCCAGTGTTTGATGGGCACAGCCCCAGGTCCTTTCCGCCTCCCAGCCTTGGGCTCCCTGAGAGTCTCCTGCGATGTGGTTCCACAACAGCAGCTCACGTTCCTGAGGGCCACATGTGCCAGGGCGGCTCACTGCCAGCCAGGCCCCCGCCAGCCAGGCCCCCGCCCAGCGTGGAAGCTTCATGACCTATCTTGCCTCAGCCTCTCACCCTGGCTGTGACGGTTTCCCAGGGTGGAGCCGAGGGGCGGAGCAGGGGTCCCCGTCATGGCATGGAGAGTTCAGGCCGCAAGCAGGGCGAGTGGGAACCTGGGGCAGCCAAGCGGGGCAGCTCGAGTTCGGGTTGGGCTCTCAGCCTTGGCCGTGTGGGCGAGTGTCAGCCCGGCCGCTCTCTTACAGACCAACACCAACTACAGCCAGGAGAAGCACCGCTGCGAGTACCTGCACAGCAAGCTGGCCCACATCAAGAGGCTCATCGCTGAGTACGACCAGCGGCAGCTGCAGGCCTGGCCTTAGCTCAAGGCCACAGGGCAGGAGGCCCCACCCAGCCAGCCAGGCCAGCTCACCTCACCGGGCTGACCGTTCTGGATGGTGGGGGAGCTGGGGGTGAGGGGGAGCTGAAGATGAGGAAACAAGAGATTTATTTGAAAAAGTAAACGTGAGGAAGACGCATTCATCTGAGCCAGGAACGCCGGCTTTCAGGGGAGTCCCTGCAGCCCTGGCGCCCACAGGTCACACAGACCCAGGTGGGGTGTCCACCTCCCCCGGGGCCCCACACACCTCCTGAGCAGCCTCCCCACCCAGATGGGCTCCCCAAGAAGCCCACCTCCTCGCCAGCCCCCCCCGCCCCCCAGGGGCTTCAGCTTCCTCTCAGTGAAAGACTCCAAGGCCGCCCGCCTGCCTTCTCTAGTTTTATACAAAGACAGCCACTTTTAGCTACTGCTTATGAGACGTGAGTCTATTTTCATACGAAAGAGAAAGCATCTTTTTTCTAAGCCTGTGCCTCCCCTCCTTGGACGCCCAGGGTCTAGGCGCTGCCCTGTGTCCTTTCTACAGTATTACAGATGCTCGGGAAGTTCGGCGTTGTTTCTGCGAGCTCCAGGGCTCCCAGGAGAGAACCCGTGGTGGGCGGGCAGGGGTGCCTCTCCCACGCTGGTCTCCCTCACACACAGCCTCTCCCTGGCTCTAAGAGGGTGGGCAGGGCAATGCGACCCCCGCAGCTCTATTTGGAAAACTCCAGCTGGTCCAGGAGCAGCTGCTGGGAGCCACCAGGCCCGCCCTGCTATTCCAGGCCCTCAGCTGTCAGGGGTCACTGGGAGTTTCTGTGCTTGTAGCCCGCGCTCTGCGGCAGCAGTGTCGGATTTTATTTTACTGTCTTCTCGATTCTCCCCTTTGCTGCTGCTCTTCGTTTCGCACTGTTGAGACCAAGTGGTCTCCATGCTGTTGACCTCGCCCCGCCCCTCAGCCCACTTGTGGGTCCTGGGGTCGTCTTTGCAGAGCCGCCACGGGGTTTGCACTCAGGGAGGGGCTGGGGGGTCGATAGAGCCAGGGGCGGGGGGGCAGGGGGAAGAGTGAGCTCGGAAAAGGCGCCGGATCCACCCATTTTGGGGGTGCTGGTCCGAGGACACCCCAATTGCTGCTTAGTCACTGTGCCTAGTCTAATGTCCCCCAGGGCGTGAGGGGGCGTGCGTGTTTGTGTGTGAGGGACCCCCGGGCGCGGTGGGGTCTAAAGCGAGCGCTCACATGAATTCAAAGCCGTGTTCAGCGAAGCCACAACTGGGGAAGGTCATGGGGGTGGTTGCAGCCCACAGCCCAGAGGTCACGGGGGGCGGAGGTGCTGCCGGGAGCCGTAGCAAGGGAGAACGGAAATGCTCATGTAGACACGTCTAGTTTTCTGAGCTGTGGCGGTGTCTCCTGATGGCTTCCCAAAGAGCAGGCACGCCTGCATTGTGCCCACCCCACCCCAGAGTCTCTGTGGGACCCCTGGGGTGCCTGGAGTGCCGAGGATGCTGATCCTTTCTGTTTCAACAGCTGTTGTTTTGTTTCTCATTTGGGATGGAGAGGGGGAAGGGCTGAGCACACCCTGGGACCCCAGGTTCCCCCGACAGCCATCTTGTACTCAGCCTGGACGTGCAGACTCAGGTGAAATGGGAGCACTCAAGGAGGCCCCACCCTGGAGGGCCGAGCGGCCCTCTGCCCTGGGATCCAGTTCAAGGGACTCTCAGTTCAATTTCCTCCTCCTCATTGTTTTTTATTGTTGTTGTTTATTTTCTCCTTTTAAGGAATCATGAAGCTAAGAAAAGTTTTGTGCTTTGGGGGTTGATGGACAAAAGTTCTAGCTGATTAAATATGGTCTAACTTATTGATACTGTTTTTTTTTTTTTCCTTTTAATATTGTACTGTGGAGAAAAACTTTTGAGCCATGGAGTTGGTGTTTACAAGAACTTTTCACTTTTGCCAAAATGTTACAATTGAAAGGCATCTGCATCTTTAGTTTCCTAATATTTTCTTAAAAGAACTAGTGTCCTTTTTGTACACTAAAGAGGTGAATGCTGATTTTTTTCAACCTATAATAAATTTCACTGAACTGAACCTGTCGGCCCAAGCTGGAAGTGTATGTGTCATTCCCTGGGGGCGGGCGGCTGGTTCTGTGTTGGGGTGGGCTGGGGTGAGGAGGCATGGTGATGGGCGGGGCACAGGCTAGTACTGCCAGAGCCACTGCCCAGGAATGAGGCGGGCAGGTGGAGGGCTGAGCTGAGGCGGAGGGCCCTGCAGGTAGGTGCCAGAGCAGGAGGCCAGACAGCCTGGTCATGGGTGAGAAATGTCAAGAGATGGGAGGTGGAAGCAGCGGGGAGCCATGGCCGGTGTATGAGAAGGGCAGTGCCCCCGTGGAGTGTGCAGGGTGGGCTGGGCCAAGCAGGGGGTCCCCGGGGCTCCCACAGGGCCAAAGCCCCCAGTAGGGGGGCCACATGGGGCAAAGGGAGTGCCCTTATTTGGGGTAACAAGCTGTGACTGACTGATGAAACGGCAGTGAGTAACAGCACTGCTTGATTATTCCTCCCGGGCCACACGCTGGGGTGGGGGGGTCCCCTTGCCTCCCCCCCATGGGGACACGGACACCAAGGCCCAGTGGAGCCCCACTGGCTCAGGACACCAGCCGGATGGCCATCCTTGCCCCTTGTTCTAGGTGAGGAGAAGGCAGGGGGCAGGTTCTACCCTCCAAGGACACAGTGGGGGGGAATGTTTATTTTAGGAAGGAAAAACAAAGAATAAGACCAGGATTAAAGGGGTCCAGGGGTCAGGGACTGTGGGCCTTAGCCTCTCTGGTGGCCCTGCTGGCCAGTGGCCTTGGCCTGAGTTCTGAGGCGGCCCAGGAATCTGAGGGGCGCGGGAGGGGAGGTCAGGCAGGCCCTGTGGGGCAGAATGTACCCTGCTCCCCAGGCAGCCTGTCCATGCTGTTCTAAGGGGTAACAATGTCCCTGCTGCCACAGCCCCAGGCCGAGGGCCGACACCTGCCTCCTTCGGCCTCCCGCGCCTCAGCCTTGCGTTGCTTACCCGCCTCCCCCATGGCCCCCACGCTGCCCCGTGGCACCATGGCCACAGGCGGTTCCCTGACCATCCTTTCCCGAGCCGACGGCACCTGAGTCCAGTCCCTCAGGGGCCCAGCAGGGTCTTCCCACCCTCACGACCTGCACTGTGGCCAAGGGGCTTGGGGTCACCCACCGGCCCCTGCCACTTGCCAGACAAGAACATCCTGCACCCAGATCCTGTGGCCCCTCCTGTGCACCGGGCTCCATCTGGGCGCTGGCACCCAGCAGTGACCTCAGCAGCTTTGCCCTTGCCCTCGGAAGCCTGCGGTCTGGTGGGATCGGGGGTCTCCAGTCGCTCACTGCTCACCACCAGGCAGCACACTCACCCCGTGTCACACACCCAGGCGGTCCCCACAATGGCCTTACAGCACCAACTGACGGCTTGGAATCAAAGCAGCCACGTCCCTCCCAGCTGCCCCAACACTGACCCTCCAGGGATCCTGCCCGGGTCCGCTCTGCCCCCACCACCCTCCTGCCAGCACCTCCCACAGGTTGTCCTGTGAGTGCTGGGGTTTCCCAGGGCTGGGTCTTTGGGGACCTTTCTGTACCCATTCCTGTGACATCACACACAGCCTGAAGGCACAGCCTCCCGTAGATTCCAACAGTTCCATTATCAGGTCTGGCATCAGACCCCACAGGTGAAGGGGCTCAGGCCCCCACTTCAGACACCTGCCACAAGTCCCTGGCCACCCAGACTTCTGACCAACCCGCTATAAATCAGGGGTTCCCTCCCGCCCCCTCAGAGGTTTGGTGAGTTGCTAGAATGGCTCACAGTGCTGAGGAAAACACTTCAACAGCCGAATGGAGGAGAAGCCAAGAGCAGGGTGTGGGGAATGGTGCAGGGCTGCCATGACTCCTCCAGGTGGGCCACCCTCCCAGCACCTCCATGTGTTCCCCCGAATCCTGTTGTTTAGGGGTTCTTTTTACAGAGGTTCCATTACATAGGCATGATTGAGTAAATCGCTGTCCGTCGGTGATTTTTTTTTTTTTTCTAATTTTTGGCCGCACCACACAGCACGCGGGATTTTAGTTCCGCGACCAGGGATCTAACCCTCGTCCCCTGCAGTGGAAGGGCGGAGTCCTAACCACTGGACCACCAGGGAAGCCCCTGGCCATTGGTGACTGAACTCAATCTCCAGCCAGGAACTGGGGACAAAACCCAAATATTTATTATAAAGAATTCTCTGTCCCCAGCCCTGAGGGTCTGCCCTGGTCCCCAAACTGCCTCCCTCTCCCTCACACCCAGCCCCGTTTCATCTGCCCCTGAAACCAGTCCCCCAGGTTTTTGCCCGGGCAGCTGCTCTTCAAATCGTTGATAGGAGATGTCTGGTTATCTCAAGACCCCTTCCAGCAGCCACCTCCTCCAAGCAGTCTGCCCTGCCCACCCCTGCCTCTTAGGTCCCTCTGGCTGGGAGTGCCCCAAGTCCACTTCTGAATCCCCTACACTGGGGCCCCTTGAGGGCAAAGCCTGGACCAGAGTCTTCGAGCCCCCACTCCCCAAGGCCAGGCTCTGACCAAGTTTCCTGCAAACGTTCCCAACGATCCACCTTTTGGGCCAGCTCCAGTGGTGGAAACTTTCCAGCCGGAGGAGGCCGCTTGTTTTGGAAAGTTCCTGGGGGAGCCGCCCCCGCCCGCCTGCCGAGTTCCCACGCTCCTTTATCACTGGGCGCTTAGAGGGGCTCAGTGCTTTGCAGGCCTAGCTCCTCCCAGCTGGCCACCTCTGCCCTGCCCATCCGCTTCCCTCCCTTCCCCACAGAACAGTCTCTCCCCCTGCCCCCACTCCAGCCCGGCCCTATCAAGCCCTCCTGCTATAGGTGAGGACACCGAGAACTCGAGGACTCGCAGCCACCCCCGCTCCATGCGAGCCCTGTGGGGGTGGAGTGCCTGGTGGGTGCTGCTGCTCAGGAAGTGGGAGGAGGAGGCAGCCTGGGCTGGAGGAGCGTCTCGCGTTGAAATTCGAATCCTGACTTAGTCTTCTGCCTCAGTGTCCCGTGCCTCAGTTTCTCCAGAGACGCGCCCCCTGGTCCCCCTCACGCAAAGAATGAGCTTCCTAACCTAGCTCCACCTCCTGCCTTGTGGTTGGGGCCTGGCGCTCACTTACAACCTTAAAGTCCTCTTTTGTAAAATGGGAATAAGCGGCCGCGGGCCCTAAGTTAATCACGCGCGCCGAGCTAGGGCCGGGGCGGCGGGAGATGGGGGTGGGGGGTGGCTGCGGCCCACGTGATTGCCGGGCCGGGGACCAGATAGCCGCGGAAGCTCCGGGCAAAAGGGCCTCGAACCCAAGCCCCACAGCCGGTGCGCGCCCTCCCCCTCGCGAGCGCCCCTCCTCCCCTGCGCGGGCGGAGCGAGGGGCGGGGCGGGGGTGGGGCCGCGGCTCTTTTCTCTGGAGTTCGCGCGCCCGGAGCCCTAGCTGTCCCCTGCTGTGCCAGCCGACTCCGCGCCGGTGAGTGCCGCCCCAGGAGGGGTGCAGGCTCCCCGGGGACCGAAGTCGGCTTGGCCCGGCCGGTTCTCGGGTCCCCTCTGACCTCCTGGCAACCCCGTGCCCCCAGCTCGTCGCGATGGAGGCCGCAAGTGAGTTCGTGGTCGAGAGCCCCGACGTGGTCTACAGCCCCGAGGCCATCGAGGCGCAGTATGAGTACCGGACGACGTGCGTCAGCCGCGAGGGCGGCGTCCTCAAGGTAAGCGAGGGACCGACCGGGCGGGCCATGGGACTGGGGGAACCAGGGAGCCGGGAGGGAGCGGGAACTGCCCAACTTCTGCGACTCCCGCCGTGCAGTGAGGCGGGAGGGGCCTGCGGCCCCGCGGCTCACCGAGCTGCCCGCCCTCAGGTGCACCCCACGTCCACGCGCTTCACCTTCCGGACCGCCCGGCAGGTGCCCCGGCTCGGGGTCATGCTCGTCGGCTGGGGCGGGAACAACGGCTCCACGCTGACCGCTGCCGTGCTGGCCAACCGACTGCGCCTGTCCTGGCCCACGCGCACCGGCCGCAAGGTGGGGGGTCGGGCGAGGCTCGGTCGGAGAGAAAGCTTCGCAGGAATCCATGCGGAGGGGGAGGGGCTCGACGGAGGAGTGGGCCCGCAGTGGGCAGGGTTTCTGGCTGTGGGCTGACTCCGGGGAGGGGCTTCCGCGGGTGGGCGGGGGGAACTCCTCAGGGGTCTTGCGGGGGCGGAGCCTAAGGTGTGGGAGGGCTTCGGGGTGGGACCTCAGGAGCGGAGCGGCTTCCGCCCCGGCTCGGAGCGCCATGGGGAGGTGCCCCAAAGTAGGGCGGGGCTTGAGGGTGCCGATAGGGGTCCTGGCCAGCTCGTGGCCCACGCCACGCCCACCCTTCACTCAGCCCCCTCTGCCCACCCCCCCAACCCAGGAGGCCAACTACTACGGCTCGCTGACGCAGGCGGGCACTGTTAGCCTGGGTCTGGACGCCGAGGGCCAGGAGGTGTTCGTGCCCTTCAGCTCGCTGCTGCCCATGGTGGCACCCGACGACATCGTGTTCGACGGTGGGCGGGGCCCTGGGTCGGGGGTGGTGTGGGAGGCGAGGCCTAGAGGGGCCCAGGATTGGGGCCGGGCCGAGCTTGAGGGTCCCCCCCAGGCTGGGACATATCGTCGCTGAACCTGGCGGAGGCGATGCGGCGCGCGCAGGTACTGGATTGGGGGCTGCAGGAGCAACTGTGGCCGCACATGGAGGCCCTGCGCCCGCGGCCCTCCGTCTACATCCCCGAGTTCATCGCAGCTAACCAGAGCGCGCGCGCCGACAACGTAATCCCGGGCACGCGCGCGCAGCAGGTGCAGCCCCACCCCGCGTCCATTACCCCTGCCACTTGTCCTCCCTCCCCACCACCTGTTACCCCTCTTTTGTCCCCATGCTTCCATCCCGAGGGTCCAGGTCCCACTTTGCACTTGGGGAACTGAGTGGCCCAGGCCTCCAGAGGTCGGGGGAGCCTGTACAACCTCCTCCCCCTCCATCCCCCCCCTCCCCCAGCTGGAGCAGATCCGTAGGGACATCCGCGACTTCCGGTCCAGCGCCGGGCTGGACAAAGTCATCGTGCTGTGGACAGCGAACACGGAGCGCTTCTGCGAAGTGGTCCCGGGCCTCAATGACACCGCTGAGAACCTGCTGCGCACCATCCAGGTGGGCGCGCCCAAGGGGTGGGGTAGGCTCAGGGCCAGCCCCCACGGACTTCTCTGTGCTGACTGCTCGCTTCTGCCCGCAGCTGGGCCTGGAAGTGTCGCCCTCCACCCTCTTTGCCGTGGCCAGCATCTTGGAGGGCTGCGCCTTCCTCAATGGGTCCCCACAGAACACGCTGGTGCCTGGTGCCCTCGAGCTTGCATGGCAGCGCCGTGTCTTTGTGGGTGGAGACGACTTCAAGTCGGGGCAGACCAAGGTCAAGTCCGTGCTCGTGGACTTCCTTATTGGCTCTGGCCTCAAGGTGTGTGGGCCTGGGGGGCTGCTCAGCTCAGTATGGGGGGGCGAGGACCCCGAGGGGTGGGCTTGTGTGCTGCGGGGCCTGCAGCTGCCACGGGTCTCCTTGCCCCCGCAGACCATGTCCATCGTGAGCTACAACCACCTGGGCAACAACGACGGGCAGAACCTGTCGGCGCCGCCACAGTTCCGCTCCAAGGAGGTGTCGAAGAGCAGCGTGGTAGACGACATGGTGCACAGCAACCCAGTGCTCTACTCGCCGGGCGAAGAGCCCGACCACTGCGTGCGTGGGGCGCAGACGCAGCAAGGGGCGGGGATGGGGTGGGGTGGGGTGGGGCGGTGCTCCCCACAGAGAAGGGCAGGGACCCGTGTGACCTCGTGCCGCCCCCCAGGTGGTCATCAAGTACGTGCCATACGTGGGTGACAGCAAGCGTGCCCTGGATGAGTACACATCGGAGCTGATGCTGGGCGGTACCAACACGCTGGTGCTGCACAACACGTGCGAGGTGTGGGGCAAGAAGGGGCAGGAGTGGGGCTGCCCACCAGCCCGGCCCACCTCCTGACCCGCTGGCCCCACAGGACTCACTCCTGGCCGCGCCCATCATGCTGGACCTGGCCCTGCTGACTGAACTGTGCCAGCGTGTGAGCTTCTGCACCGACATCGACCCGGAGCCGCAGAGCTTCCACCCGGTGCTGTCGCTGCTTGGCTTCCTGTTCAAGGCACCGCTTGCACCACCGGGCAGCCCAGTGGTCAACGCGCTCTTCCGCCAGCGCAGCTGCATCGAGAATATCCTCAGGTGTGCCCCGACCTTGGGGATCCCCACCTATGGCCCAGATGTCCACTGGCGGGGCTATGCACAGAGCCTAGGGACTGCAGGGCAGTCTTGGGATCTGGCCCCGCTGAGCCGTGACCATCTCTCAGGGCCTGCGTGGGGCTCCCGCCGCAGAACCACATGCTTCTGGAGCACAAGATGGAGCGCCCTGGCCTCAAGCAAGTTGGGCATGTGGCCACCGCCTGCCCCGTGCCTTGCAAGAAAGGATCAGCGCCAACTGCCCCCAATGGCTGTACTGGTGACGCCTATGGGCACTCACAGGCTGAGGCACCCCAGATGCCCACCACCTAAGGCCATGGCCATACAGCTCCCTTGTAGCTCCTGCCCCCATTGCTCCTCAGCAGGCGACCCTTCCAGGCTCCCTTCAGACAGACAATAAAGCCAGTGCCACTGAGCCACACCTGTGGATTCTTGGTGCCTGCGACCTAACCCTAACGGCCCCCAATACCAGCCACATCTCCCTTTTCCACCAGCTGGACTTCTACCTACCCTTCCAAACTCTGCTGTCCCAGCTCTCAGGGGCTTTCCAGAACCCCCGGGGGGAGGGGGGCTCTGCCTAACCACAACCCTTGAAGGTTAGGCTAAGCAGGCTGTGGCTATAAGCCAAAGCAAAGAAACCCGAGAACAGATGCCAAAAACCAAAATCGAGTTATGTTTATTGTTGGGGCCCACCCCTGCGCTCCAGGGGAAAGGAAATCCCCCAAGGAGCCCCCTGGACAAAACAGAAATGGCGGGAAGGGCCCATACAAGAAAGAACGTCTCTGAGGTCCTTGCGTTTTTTTATAAAATGAATGAGTCCTTCGCGCGGGGCCTCCCAGCCATCCAAGCCTTGACCGGGAGTCCAGTTGCCCGCGGTGTGACCTCAGACCCTCACCCTGCAGACCACCCGAGCCCCTGGACCTTGGCCCTGGGCAGGGGCGCTGGGCAGAAGCCGAGGTCGGCAGTGGGCAAGGGGCTGCGGCCCCATCACACGCTCATGGTCATCCCGGGGGAGTACTGCGGAAAGACGAGGGGGTGGCGCGCGGGGGCCGGCTCAGTTCCGGCCTAGGCTGGGACCCGCCCCCGGGGGGAAGGGGGAACAGGGCGGGGTGGACGTGGGATGGAAAGGGACCAGGTGTTGATGCGTGGGGAGGCCGCCCTGGGCCGCGGGTCCCAGGGTTGGGGTGGGATGTGGGCGGGGCGGGGCGATAGGGCGGGCCTGGGGAGGGGAAGGCGGGAGGAAGGGAAGGATGCCGCGGCCGCCCCCCCACCTGGCCCGCCGCGGTCACGGTCTTGCTCTGGCCCCCCGGCCGCCCCGCCGGGGTCTGCCCGCCAGGCCCCTCCGGCCCGACGCCGCCGCGGGGGGGGAGTCGACGCAGTCGCTTACGCTTTCGCTCGGGAACGGGTGCAGGAAGGTCCCGGCGGCCGCCATCTCGCCGTCGTCCCGCGGGGTGCCCGGGGTGTTGCTCAGGCCGGCCACGGCGCCGGGGGAGCTCTGGGGGCGGCCGCGGTCAGAGCGGAACACCCCGCCCCGCGGGCCAGGCCCCGACCGCCGCGCGGCCCAACCAGGACTAGGCCTCTCCACGCGGGCCGACCCCGCAGCCCCGCCCCCCGCCCCCCGCAGGAGCGCGGCCCCCTCACCTTCGGCAACCCGTCCAGATCGCCCGAGCCTGTGGACCGACAGACGGCGGTGACGCGGCTCAGACGCGCCAAGCCGGCTCCACCGACCCCTTCCCGAACTTCCCCGGCGGCCGCGCCCCCTCCCTCGGCCCAGCCCACTGGGGCACCGCCGGGGGTCCCGGGCCGAGGGCCCAGATCTGGGGTGGTGGGTCAGTGCCGGCGGCCGGGCGTCCCCCCGGTTTAGTTACTGGACCCTCCCCGCAGCGCTGCCAGCCCCAGTCACCGAGCCCAGAGAAGCTCGGGGCGCGCCCCCAACGCCGGCTAAGCACAGAGGCGGAGGGACTGAAGGGGGCCGCCAGGGTGCGCACGAGGCTCGCGAAGCAGCTGGGTGGGGGCGTGTGTGTGGGTGTCTGTGTGTCCCGGGACTCCGCCCACTCACCCAGGGATCCGTTTACATGGTGAGGCTCCATCGCACTCATGGCGGCCATGGGGGCCTCCGGACCAGGGCCAAGCGGGAACTGCAGGCAGAGGAGCAGCTTGGGCCTCGGGCCACCACCTCTCCGCCCCCACCCCGACCCCCGCAAGCCCCAGCTCACATTAGCCCTGCCGGCGCCTGGCCCGATGGGGTTCATGATGGTGTACATGTTCTCACTGGAGTTGGTGGAGTCTGAGGCAGCACGTGAGGGGGTGGGGTGTGAGAGGGCCTCACCCAAACACACCCCTCCCTATGCCCCGCCCAGGCTGTAGTACCTCCAGGGCTGGGCATGATGGGTGTTCCAGGGGGCCCACCTCCTCCTGGGGGTCCCTGCACACAGAGGGAGACAAAGAAGGTGAGAAAAGCTCTCCAACTGCCACCCCACAACCGCTGCCCCCAGGTCGGGTGTCCCAGCTTCGGCATCACTCACCGTGTAGCTGCCAGGGGAGGAAGAGGAGTAGGGGATCTGGGGAGATGGGCAGCTGTGAGCAGTCCGCCCACTCTACCAACTCGCACACTCCTAATCCCCCCCCACACACACACCAACGCCATCCCGACACTCACCGAGTTGCCACTGGGGCTGGCCCATGGGCCACGCACTCCGGGTCCCCTAGAACAGACAGTGGTGGACCCTGGGTCTAAGCCAGGCGGTACACAGCCCCCCAGCACACACTCCCTGACACCCCCAGCCTGCCCCACGTGCCCTCAGAGCAGCAGATGTTGGCCGAGAAGTAACCAAGCAGATGCCAGGCCAGCCTTCAAATCCCAACCCCATCCGTCACTCACTGGTCTTTGAGCCCGAGTTTCCCCACCCAGCAGTGGCGTAAACAGTATCGGGACTGTTGTGCGGCTTCGGGGTCTGCCCCAGCATACCCAGCCCATGAAGCTGGGTGGTGACCCACATGGGCACACTCTCGGGGGTTCCTGAGGGCCTTACATGTTCATGGTGGGCAAACCCGGGCCAGCAAGAGAGTTGGGTGGGGGCCGCATGCCACTTCCGTAGCTCTGTGAAGGTAAAGGGGCCGTGAGAGGGCAAACCGAGAGAGGGCAGCCCCTGAAGCTGCCCTGTCGCCTGGGCCCAGCCCTTACCTGGGGCCCAACGCTGGTCATGCCCCGTGGAGGCGTCACCCTCTGCATCGGGCCCATGCTCGAATGACCTGGGGCAGAAGGAAGAGGGCTCAGGCCGCGGCCGTTCCCCGGTGTGGACAGGCGCTGTGCTGGGGGTTGGGGGTATTCCTGCACGGTGGGCGGCGGGGAACTGGCTCTGGGATCCTGACGGGAGGCGGGGGACAGCAGCGGGAGCTTCCCTACTCACCCTGAGCACGTGGGGAGGGGTCCATGGCGCCAGGGAGGAGGGGCTGGGAACCGGGTAGGCCCACGGGAGGCTGCGGAGGGGGAGTGGCAGCACTGAGTGTGGGTGCCCCCACCCCGGCCCAATTCCTTACCCCCCTCCCCTCATCCCTCTCTCACCTGACTCGGCATCCGCAGGGTGGGCCGAGGGCCCCCTGGGAACCGCGGTGACATGAAGGGCTGGAAGAGGTGGGCCGGGGATCAGCACCTCCCCCCACCTACTCAGCCCCCAAAGCTACCCGCTTCCTGCCACACCCGGGCCCCCAGCCTGGATACTCCCCCTCCTCCAAGACCAGCCGGCAGACCTCAGCCAGCCGCGCCGGGGGCGTGGGAGCGCAGTGGGACGGGCCCAAGAGCCAGGGGGAGGGGTGTGCGTGCTCGAGGGGGCGGGGCACCACAGGTCCTTACCGGAACCTGAGGCCCCATCATGGGGGCGTTGGGGTTGTCGGGGGGAGGCTGGGAGCCGGGGGGGGCCCTAGGAGGACAGAACCAGGTGGGTTGGGAGGAGCGAGGTCACCCGAAGTTCCACGGTTTCCTGTGGCTCTGCTGAGCCTGGCCAGGGAGGGGAGGGGACACCGTGGAGGCAGGAGAGTGGGCCAACTAGCCCCATCTGCGGGACGTAGCGGGGGTGGGGTGGACCCAAAGGGGGAGGTCATGGGCAGGACCCGTGGTTCAGCGAGCCAAGCTGTGCGGCCCCAGGCGCCCCGACACACACAGGCGCAGGCCTAGTGCAGAGACCCCGCCCCCTCCCGCAGCGGGGCCCAGGCCAGATGGCCCCTCCCTCACCAGCACTACCGAGGCCCGCAGGGGCATACCCACCCCGTCATTGCCCCTGCCTGTCACCCTCCCACACAAGCCCACCCAGGGTCAGGAGACAGGGAGCCCCAGCCCCGGCTATACCTGGAAGAAGCCGGTTGCCATGGGGCCTGATGCCATTGCATCATTGGGAGCCATGCTCCCCATCACCGGGCTGGGGGCCGCTGCAGCGCTCTGCAGGGGTGGGGGAGATGGCAAGAGCCAAGTCAGGTCACTTCCTGTCCAAGTGTTTCCTTCTATCCTCAAGCAGCTGGCCCCACGGAACAAGGAACCCAAGCCATCCAACTACTCAGGCACGGGAGGATTTGCGGGGGGGGGGGGCAGTGGAGGGGGGAGGGGAGGGGGAGGGGGGAGGCGGCTCTAGGTGAGGGAAGAGCTGCGGCCCCTGTCCCCACCCTGGCTTAGCAACCAGATGTGCTGGGTGGCCCTCGGCAAGGGCTCTGCCTCCTTGCTGAACCCGTGACCCTGGAGGTGATCAGGGCCCAGCCTGGCTGAGCCCACAGCCCAGGTGATCAGGGACCTCAGCCCCCCATGTCCCCACCCTGAGGATTCCGGGGGTCTGAAAATGCCATCCACCCAGGACTCCAGTGCGTGCCGCATCCTTCTAGCACAGCCTTGTTCTTTTGGTCTGAATCTAACTTCAGATGGGTGGGGGCACAGTCCCCCACTCCCAGCCGAACCCAACCAGCCCTGATTCCTCCTGCCTGGCAATGCAGGTTAGCTGGGCCCCCAAGACACCTCAAATCAACAGACAAAAAAATCAATAGACAGCTTCAAGATGAACCTCCCTCCCAGAGGGCTCCTCCTTGGAGCTACTGTACAGACCACTGCCCCTCCTCCTCCTCCAGGAAGGAGGGGAAGGAAGAGCAGAACTCTGCAGTGGGGTCTCCAGGCCCCCAACCTCTCTTCAGATGGAGGAGGGGGGAAGACCGGGTGCCTGAGAGGGGAGTTCCCATGTCTGCCAAGGGTGGAGATGCTGGTGGCAGGCCCAGAGTTGGCAGGGGGACAGGCTGACAGGCCACTTCCTCTGGTCGGTTCCAAGTCCCAGGCTTGTCTGCCTTTGGGGCCCACAGAGCAGGGGGAAAGGGGGAGATAGAGGCCTAGTCTTTAGGGCAGAGGAGACACATCAAAAGGATAGGGACGGGGGAAGACACTGCAGGCATTGAGTAGGGCACTTCTCTTAAGGCCCCTTGACTCTTGTGGCTGCATCATCTTCCCCCCTCCGCCTCCAGGCCCCAAAAGGAAGAGGCTGATCTGTCTGGGTCACTGCTGTCCCTGCAGCTGGCACAAGCCAGCACACAGGGGCACTCAGGAATTTGTGGAACTGCAGCCACTTGGGTTCCGAAGAGTTAAGCACTTAGCCCATGGTCACACAGTGCATCCTGCCCTACAGAAGTGGGGAAAGGGGCCCCTCGTCTGGGTCGGAGCAGGGCCCCTGGAGTCACACCCTTCCCTTTGTGGACTGACACCTGCCCCCTTCTTGCTCCTTCTCAAAGGTCAGCCTCTAATGGATTTCTACCCAGGCCCAAGTTGGGAGGGTACCAGTGCGAGCACTCGCAGGGCCCAGCACAAATCTTTGAAAACCCAAGTGACCCCGGGGGTGGAGGGGGACGAAGCTCTCAGCCCCTCTCCAAAATGCTGGGTCACCCCTGCCCTCCACCTCACCCTCTCCCACAAACACAACACGATGGCTTAGAGCAGCTACTCTCGCTGGCGCCGGCCTCAGTGGCTGGAGGGAAACAGCTCTGAGCCCTGGGTCTGTCCACCCCTCCCCAACCCTTACGGAGGGCAGGAGCGCAGCCCCCCTTTTGAGCCGCAGCAGGCGCCAGAGCATTTCCTGGTTGGGGAGGGTGGTGGTGCGGGTGGCTGCCGCTCCAGACCGTGAGGTGTGGGGGCGGGGAGAAGATGGGGCTCCCCAACTCTAGGCCTTGAAGGGTTAATCCAGGGTTGGGGGGTGGGGGGTGGGGGGTAGGGCCCACCCTCCCGGTCGGGTGACCTGAGCTGGACCCCCCAAGTCAATCAACCACCCCCAGAGGCGCCAGCCTGGCCTGCGTTGCCATAACAACAGGCTGGGCGCGCTCGCGTTTCCTGGAGACGCCGAGGTTGGCCCCCAGCCGGGAGGCTCTGACTGAGCCCCCTCAGGGGGCGGAGGGCGGGAGGAGGGAGCCCCGACTGCGAGGGAGAGGCGGCAGGACGCCCCTTCACCCCACCCCCAGTAAGTGCAGAGGTGGGGCAGAACGTGTAGCTGGCTTCAGTCTGCTGACACAGGGACCCTGTCACCCCAGGGACGGGGCGCCACCCCCCTCCCTTGACGCGCCCTGCTGCCATGGTAACCAGCAGCGCGCCCCAGGAAGCGCGCTCATTCCGCTGGGAGACCGCGCTCTCCCCTCCCCGGAGGCGCCAGGCTCGGGGCGGGGACGAAGGCAGGCGCGGAGAGGGAAGGGCTGCGCAGCCCGGGAGGGGAAACAGAGCTCAAGGGGCCCAGGAGAGGCAAAGGGAGGAGCTGGGGACTACATTGGGGAGAGAGAGCTGGGCCCACGCGGAGTCACGCACGCACACAGCTACACACACTTCTGTTACCCCAGTTCTGGCGGGACCACAACATGAATAGTGGGACCTGATGGGGGTGAACAGCAGCGACCTCGGCTCCCATAAATGCGCATACAGCGTGCATGGGGCGTCTTCAGGGATATGGTGAACCCCAGCCTTCTCGGGCTGCACCCTGGCCCTGCAGAGGCCTGCACGCCTCCACAGGGGGGCCTCTCTGTTGGCGAGGCCGTGCGTGGTGTGGGACCCAGACTAACCGCAGAGGGCGGGGAACAGCCAGGCCCTGAGGGGCACAGCAGAGCAGAGGGCGCAGCAGAGCAGAGGGCTCAGGATGTGAAGGTGCCCACTGCAGGAAGAGTGGTTGCAAGGGAGGGGGGAGGGCAGGGGGAACCTCTCTCAGGGGCCAGGTGGCCAATCCCCACGGGCCAGGGTGAAGAAGTTAAAGGCAGGGGGCTGCCATCTCCCCATGACAACAAGGTGGCGCCCGCCCCCTCACGTTACCCACCCACCTCTCGGGACAGGCCTCTGACTCCCACTCAACTTGTATGAAACTGAGGCCAAAGACGTGAAGTCAGCAGCCCCAGTCGCAGAGCAAGGTTGGGAGATCTGCCAAGTGCTCGGCCTCTCCTGCTCCAGGGTGCACAGGCAGTTAGCCGTCCCCCAGCACCCCTGCCTGGGCCCCCACCCCAGAAGGCTTGGAAAGGCTGGGGTGGGAGGGGACAAGCAGTGGTGGCCACCCGTCCGGCCCTGCATACACGGAGCTAGGGAGGCAGGAGCTGTGGTACTGTCTACCTGGTTCCACATAGGGTTCACGTGAGGGGGAGCAAAGGAGGAGCTGGCCTCGGGAGGGTGTGGGGCTCATGGGGACCGTCAGGAGTTGGGTGCAGTGGGGGGCAGAGGGACCCCACAGAAGCCATGATCTCAGGTCAAACCCCACAGCCTGGCCCACTAGCCCACCTGAGCCAGCTTCCGGCCATGCAGCCCCCCAAGGCCACAGGACCCTGCCCACACCCGTGAGCCCTGGTCCCAGCCCCTGGGGCGGGGACTCACGTAGTCCTGGAAGGCCTTGGCTTCACTCGAGTGCTCGCACGCCTCTCTGCGGTCGGGCGCTGCACAGTACAAGTCCCAGAACACGCTGTGGGCGGCAGGGGGGGACGA
Organism: Grampus griseus; assembly: GCF_964374135.1. NCBI lineage: Eukaryota > Metazoa > Chordata > Mammalia > Artiodactyla > Delphinidae > Grampus > Grampus griseus. The sequence continues at coordinate 161,182,832 of NC_139019.1, read as the reverse complement.
TGGTTTCCCCACGCGCCCCCCCCAGCCCCCCCCATGTCCCACCCACACCAGCCTTGCGCGCACCACCACCAGGAATGCAGGAAGCCCGGGGGCTCCCCCAGCGTAATGTTCTTCTCCCATCGGATCTGCAGGGGAGAGGGAAGGAAGGTGAGGGCTAACGGCCTGGCCCTGTCTGACCCCTTCCCCTCCCAAGAGGCAGCCCCAACCCAAGCCCGGGGCCCAGGAAACACCGGGTCAGGAAACCAGCAGATCAGAGCAAGGGAGCCAGGAGGGGGACAGCTTGGTGAGGACAGGGACAGAGGAGCGGGAGGCAGATCCTCAGATGGATGGGCAGATACCAGGATGCCAGCCCTGCCGCTCCGCAGCCCTCAGTTCCCAGGGCACAACCCAACCCCACCACGGAGACCTGATAAAAATGGGTTAGGGAGGACCCCAGGATGTGGGTGCCAAGGAAGGGGCTGGCTGTGGGGGCCCTGCCTGGCCAGGACAGCTTACCTCGGACAGAAAGGTCTGGGCTGACTTCTGGGCACCAACGTGCAGCAGGTACTCATACACGTACAGCGCCAACCTGCAGGCGGGAGGGGTGGGGGCCGGCTCAGGCTCTCAGGAGGTCCAGGCAGACCCAAAGCTCTGCCCCGAGGGTCCCTGGGAGGGGTTTTAAGGTGCGGCACCTGCCCTCTGGTGGGAAGGTGGAGAGGGGCAGGGGCCCACAGTGAGCCCCTCATTGTACCTACCACCTACTGCCAGCCTCACTCACTTCCCTCTGCTGGTCTCCCCCTCGCCCCACCTCCCCCACCCCTGAGAAGAGATGGCCTCCTCACCAGTTGCTCAGCCTGGCCAACTCCTACACATCCATCAACACACAGCCTGCAGGCCCCTCCTCTAGGCAGCACTCCTAGCAGTTCCCAGCCCCCCACCTCCAGGCCAAATTCTCAGTTCAACACCCCCCTGATGGACCAAGTCCTGGCCCCATCCTGCCAATGCTGAGACCTTATAGCAGCCTTGGCCCCAGGGAGTTCCTCTCCTTGGAGAAATGGCTCCTGGGCTTCACTCTAGTTTGTGCTCTGGGTGGGGTCTCCCGGCAGGCACCCCGGGCCATGTGGCCAGGGCCCAGGGCCTAACTCACTCCCAGCCTCACCTGCCAAGGAAGAAAAGGGGCTCTCTGACCTGAGGTCTTCCTCCTCCAGGTTTCCCTAGACCCCATCCTTTCCCTCAGGATCAGTTCCCATCCGCCAGTGGTGGCTATGACACATCCACACCAGCCCCCCAAGGGGGAGTCTGGGGAAACGGGAGGTAGGGCCAGCAGTGCCACTCAGCTGCCACGGCACCGCCCTGTCCAAATGCCCACAGTGCCCAGTACCCCTGCACACACCAACTGGCCACTGCCCACCCCAAGAGCACAGGCCACACTCCAACCAGCAACACCATCCATTGGCCTCCACCACACCCCAATCTGTCTTCCACACCCGCCAGCAGAGGGACAATTCCCCACCCGCTAGGGTCACCCATTCCCCAGCCCCCACTCTACCAGTACCGGCCCCTCCGGGCACCTCCAGGGTCTTCCTACTACCCAGCCAGGCCCCAGGTGGACCGAGGGGAGTCTGGATCTAAGACCGGGGGCTCCCCAAGGGCCAGCCTGAGGCTGCTCCGGTGAAAGCTGTAGGCCCTTCCAGATGCCTCCCCGCTCAGCTGGCCTCCCTCCCCTGGCTGATGGCCCCATACTGAAATAACCTTGCTTTGACTCATGCTCCTGCTTTCTCTCACCCTTCCCAGCCAGGCTGCTCAATCCTCACATCCCAGCCCCCTCTGCAGAGCACCCCCGCCCCCAGTTCCAGCTCAGACCTCACCAAGGCAGTTCTAGCCCTTCTGTCCCAGGCCCCACCCCATGGCTTCTGCCCTTGCCCTGGACCCTCTTTTCCTTCCTTCATCCATCCATCCGTCCTTTCAGTCATTCATTCAACAAACATTCACCTCCTTGAGCAGTGAACACAACAGACCCCTGTCTCCCTGGAGGCTACCTGCTCACGGGGAGAGACGGAGGAGCAAAAATACAAAGGAGGAGGTAAGTCATCTGGTGGGGTGGAAGGTAGTGTGTGCTACAGAAGTACAAGGGGGGACATTAGGGAGTCCGGGTGGGCAGCTGAACCAGGGCAAGGTATGTCCACAGCTCACATTACACCACGCGAGCTGTGACAGCCACCGGAGGGACAGAAACAGGTCACAGAGGGGTAGGATTTGTGGGGCTCACATAGTTCTGAGCATGGGTCTCCCCCAAGACTGGCCAAGGTTCCTGCCTCATCATCACACCCCTCTCAGCAGCGCCTCCAGCCCGGGCACCCCCAGGTTCCAACATCGCACCCTGGCAGCATCCACCCTTCTCCAGCCCAGTGGTCTTCCTCACCCCCCAGCCTCCAGGCTCACCTGTCCAACTCACTCCTGGGACCCCCCTCCCTTTCTAGAGGTTTCCTGAGCCTTCACGAGTGGACTGCATCTACCAGGCCTGAGTCCATCAGTGAAGAAATGAACATGAAAAGTCAATGGGGCCGGAGGAGACCTGAGCAGCCCCAGCCTGCTCACCAACCGACCCTCCAGGCAAATAGAGAGGTTTGAAGAGATCCAGCTGGCCCCCTGCCACCTTGGGGAACGAACGGTGCAGGGAATGAGGTACCCAGAGACAGGGAGCAAGACAGAGTGGGGGGATCCAAGTAGGCTGCCCAGAAGGGAAGTGCAGCAGGGCAGGGGAGCACATGGGGGGCTGCAGTCTGGTCCCACCCCCACCAAGAGCAGAAGCCTCTCCTCAGGGTTCAGGGAGCCTCCTGAAGAACATGCTGGCTCCCACTAAGGCCACCAAGGGCTCTATGCTGCCAGCCCATCGGGTCCCTCTCCATCACCTCTCACCCTCCACTGGCCAGGGGTGGCATCGGACCCAGGATGCAGGTCCCGGAGCCCACCACTGCCCGCTCCCCTCCCTCCTCCGGCCCTGCCCCAGCTCTCCTCTCTTCTCCCTGGGTGGCCTCCCCTCCTGCTTTGATGTTGATGACTGACGTGGTGCAGCTGCCCACAGGGTTCCTCCAGCCTGGCCTCCCCTGTGAACTCAGGGTCTGCCGTCCACTTGACATCTTAAAGGCCCAGCCCCACCCCAGCTTCTTCCCCTCCTGTTCCCTGACCCGGGTGGTCTTGACTCACATAGGTGTGGCGCAAGTGTGAAGATCCACCTAGCTGTCCCCCAGAGATCACTACATTTATTGAATTTAGGGGAAAAACTTAAGGAAAAAGCACTCTCTCTCCTGATTCTGAGCCTTCTTCCTGCCTTCCTCAGCACACACTTGGTCCAGGCCACCACTATCACTTACCTGGATCTCAACAGGGCCCCTCTAGGGGCTGCTTCCTCCCCTCCCCACCAGCACTCCTCACTCAGACCCTTCAGTGCCTCCCACACACGTTGGCCACTCTCTACCTCTCCACCCCAGGGCCTTTGCACAGGCCATTTCCCTGCCTGAGACACTTCTGCTAGAGACCCTCATGGCTCCAAAGTCACGGGGCAGAGGCTTCCCTATCACTTCTAACGGCAGCCCTGCTCCATTCTCCACCTGCCCCCCATCATATTTATCTCCATTTGACACAAGGCCCTCTGCTTACTGCCTGCAGCCCCCACTGGATGTAGCTTTGGGAGGGCGGGACCTCGTCTCACTCCTGAGCTTACACAGCGCTGGGCATCCTGGGCCCCCAGCCACCCCAATGAATGAACCAACCAACCCTGAGCCCCCTCGCTCCCGGGATGTCCAGTAGGCACTTATGAAGGTCAGCACTTACTTACTATTCTGATGTTAAGAATTTGGGGTTTTATCCCAAGAGCAAAGAGAAGCCAGAGAAGGTTTTCAGTTTTGCTTGATTTCTCTTATATGCTGGTACTTTAATTTTTATCAAGTCTCAGAGAACCGTGAGCAGCTTTCTTTGTTTGTTTTCAGTGAAAACTTTTGAAGCCTGGACATCTGGTCAGGTTGCTTCGGGACCTCCAGGGCCCGCCACTCAGGGAGGGCTTATGGCTTGCAGGTCGCTGTCTAGGCCCTGAGATGGGTTGTGGGAAAGGGCCTGGGCTCTGGATCCAAATCCTGGCCCCACCCCAGCCCTGGTCAGCAAATGACCTGCAGAATGAAGAGCCCACCCATCAGGGGGGCTCCCGACGCAAGAGGGCAGGAGATGGGAGGGAGTGTGGGGTGCACCGGGGGCCCTCCCTCCAGAAGGAACGGTGACCTGGAGGATACAGGGTGCCCGGACCTGGAGTGCTCATGGGGAGAAGCTGCAGCTGCACAGGGAAGTGGTGACAGAATGGGGTACTGGAGCCTCCCGGACTAAAACGCAGCAGTACTACCTTCATCATCAAGAATTACCATAATAACCAAGAATTAAGGTAAGAGGTGCTCCCTGCCAGGCTCCCCCTCCCCTTTAAAGCCCCTGGAGGCACATACTGCTGGGGGCTGGAAGAAGCCCTCTCTACTCAAGGCCTTGTGTCACCCCCTCACCCCCATCTAATCCATCACCAGGTCGCACTGACGCCCCTAAGGGACTCTCCAGCCAACACATTTCCTCCCTCCCCTCTGCTACCCTCATGGCCAGGCCCTCAGCTCTTAAGAGCCAGGGTGGTGGCCACCCTCCTCACTGGCCTCCTGGCAGCCTCCACATTTGCCCCTTACAGCCTTTCTCCTACCCAGCAGTCAAAGTAACCGCCCCCACTAACAAATTCCATCCCAGCATTTGTCCCCCAGATACTGCCTCAAGACCTTCCCAGAAAGCTCCCCTGTGTCCACGGGCTCTGCTCAGCCTCCAGGACTCAGTTTGGGGGCTCCTTTCTCAAGAACCTCTTACCCATGCACCCCCCTCCAACAAGGATGCCCACGGGCATGGGCACCTGGAAGCCCAGCTAGGGATGGGACAGACACACGGTGAGTCCCTTGCCTGCTGGGATAATGAACAAACTACCTGAGGTGATGTGCCCATATCAGAACTAACCCTGGGGACTTCCCTGGTGGTCCAGTGATAGAGAATACGCCTTCCAATGCAGGGGACGCGGGTTCCGTCCTTGGTCAGGGAACTAAGATCCCACATGCTGCTGGGCAACTAGGCATGTGTGCCACAACTACTGAGCTCACGCGCCTCAACGAGAGCCCGCGTGCTGCAACCTACAGAGCCCACACGCCCTGGAGCCCACGCGCCACAATTACAGAGAGAAAACCCGCTGCCACAACTAAAGAGAAGCCCGCATGCCGCAACAAAATAATCTGCATGCCTCAACGAAGATCCCGTGTGCCACAACTAAGACCCGACGCAGTCAAAAATAAATAAGTACTAAATAAATCTTAAAAAAAAACAAAAACAAAACTAATCCTGGGAGAAAAACACAAGACACCCAGTGACACTGACAGTGACCATCACTTACGGAACTATTCTAAACCCACGTGGCAGCACTTAAAGTGTTCAAGGATGTACACACACGATGCAAACATTTAGATCTCTCCCCTCAACTTAGGACAGCACAGCCTCTGGGGCTGGAAGGGGGAAGGGATGCAAAGGGGACACAGGGGCCTTCAACTGTCCCTGTCACCTTCATCTTATTTAAAGAGACCTGAAACCAGTGACCGAATGCAAGCGCTAGTTAGTTCTGGGTAGGAAGTGATCTCGGGGTTTCCCTGTAGGTTGGAGTGTTCATCACTCACACAAGGAGAGGCTGTGTCTTCCTGCAGGCAGCCCACTCAGACCCCAGCCTCCCTCTCGCCCACCCTGCCATCCCTTCCTTGTATTCCCTGGACCCAGAAGTCACCACGGTTTGCTGTGAGCCCCCAAGAGCAGGGACCCACCATCTGTGCACCAAGCAGGCACTAAGTCCATTTCTGGGACAGGCTAGCCCAGACCTAGTGCTGAGATGGGGAGCCAGAGGGGGCTCAGGACAGGGGCCCAAGAAGGAAAAAGAGGAAGGGCAGGAGGAGTCAGGAGGGTGAGATCAGGGAGGAAAAAACAGTCCTGGAGAGTCGAGCAGTGGAACCCCCTTCACCCCATTTCATGGAGGAGGAAACCAAGTCCCAGAGACGGGAAGTGGCATGATTGGTGAATGCCTGTGAGGGGTGCTCTATCTGCAGCCTCTCCCCCAGTCCTCGTGAGAATCCTGCAAGGCCGGCTGTCCGTGTTTCAGAGGGGAAACTGAGGCTCAGAGCAACCAGCCTGCCTCTCTAGTGTATCAGCCCCAAGCATCTGAGAGCTCTCCTGTGCCCCAGAACCTGAGTCTTCAGCAGGGTCCTTCCTCTCCAGGGCCTGGCATCCCCGTCAGTGAAGTGAATGCCACCATCTGGTGTTTTCCAAACTTTCTTTAGCGGCAGAACCTCGTCTCCAAGCCAACACTGCTACAGGACCCTCTCGACAAGAAATGGATGAGTGCAGGATGGCTCTGGCCAAGAGGTCAGATAACCCCCTCTTCTATCCCTAGCCAAGAGCCGAGGCCCGGTTCAAAGAGTCAAAATCTCTCCTGGACTGTCTAGTGGGATTGAAGCGCACGCCAAACACCATGACCCCAGCTCAAACCTATTTCCTCCCTTCGCTTATCTCCACAGCCACCCCCTAAGCTGCCACCATTAGCTCTCTCCCAGATAACTGTGCCTGCCTCCCCCAGGTCTCCTGGCCCTCTACCCTCACGCGACCCCCAGTAAGCCCCACTCCACAAAGGAGCTGGAGTGTACTTTGGAACACAAGCCTCTCTGGCCCACACAGCACATCCCCACCCTGGGCACCAGCCCCAGCTCTTTGGCCTGGCCTCGCCCTAGGGCCTTTGCACTTGCTGTGCCCTCAGCCATCGGTTCTTCCTCCAGGTCTCTGCACACCTGACACACCTCCTCACAGTTCACTACCGCCCACTTTCCCATTTTGCTTTTCTCAGAGCATAGCTCCAGATCCTTCCATCGGCTTGCTGAGTAACTCACTTGCCTCCTAGCTAGGATGTGGGCTTCTTCAGGACCAGGGCCTGGCTTCCCAACCACTACACCCCAAGACCCAGCCCAGCACATGTCTGAACAAGTGAACGATTCCCACTGGGGAAGTGGTAGCCCCCAGAGCCCAGAAGCCAGGGTACAAGGATGGCTGGAGATGTGCCAAGATCCCCAGGAGTGGGGTGGCTACACCCCCCTGCTTCCAACCTGGGCAGGAGCCAGGTGCCAGTTTCAAAAAGTCTTCCTGCTTAATGGTGCTTGGAAATGGACCCCAACCTCATAACTGTGCAGACAAGAGAGGTCTGGAAGGGCAATCATCTGTCTAGCATCTCCTGGCCAGAAGAATCTCTTCTCCAAAATGACCCCGAGGCTGGGTAGAGAATGGACACTCATCCTTGGGTTGGGGGGAGAGGTGGTGCCCCAGTGTCAGTCCAGGAAGAAAAGACAGGAGACAGCCCATATTCAGGGCTCCTTTTCACTGCCCAGACATTCAAGTCCTCACTCCCGCTCTGGCCCTCAAAGAGAGTCATCATGGGACCTCTCCCCAATAACTCAGCCTCCTAACTGCTCCAGCAGCTGGTTTCCCGCCCTAGGTGGCTTGACTTCTAGGATCCTGCAAATCAGCCATTGGCCATCAGACATCAGAAGCCTTCTCTTTTCCCTGGCATTTTAACAATATCGCAAACTGTTGGGTGCCCTTGCTGTGAGACAGTCACACGTCCTAGCACCTTTCAAACACTCCCCAAACCTAAGAGACAGCACTGTTATTATGTCTGCATTTCTCAGGATAGGAAAATAAGCCTAAGAGGGAGTGCTCCCTCACCCAAAGCCACAGGGCAGGTAAGTGGCAGGGCCACGAGACAAGCACAACAGCTCAGCTTCCTCCCCACCCCAAGAAGCTCTGAGCGCCCTCCGCCCCTCACTGCAGAGTCTGGGAGTTAGGAACCTGCCCCTCTACCAGCCTAAGACCATCTGCTACCCACGGCCCAGCGCCATGCCCAGAACAAGTGGGGGCCCCAGGACTGTGATCCTGCGGCTTCCCCAAGGGCCCCACCCAGCTGCCCCAGGCCCGGCTGGACAGGTGGCCTTTCAGGGGTGGGGCCGGCGCCCCTCAAGCCCTTCTCGCGTCTCTCAAGCTTTCGGTAAGCAGCGGGGGAGGGGGGAGGCGCCCAGAGCGGCCAGTCTCGCCTGTCCGGGAAACTTCCCCAGAGGATGGGGGAAGCGGCACGAATGGCGACTCCGCGCGCACACACGTTCACAACCTCCCACACCCAAGGCTTAACCGTCGGGAAGGTCTCGCGACCCTCTAGTCCCGCTCGAATCTCGCGCGCCCCCGCAATCTCACCCCCCTCGGGTCTCCGGGGTCCCTTCTACTCTCACGACCTCTCGAATCTCGCGCGTCCCCTCAAATCTCGCGACCCGTTAAGCCCCTCACGCCCCTTGGGTCTAGCGAGCTCCCCAGTAGCTTGCGACCCTCCAGCCCCTCCGGTCTCGCGCGCCCCTTAAATCTCGCTCCTGCCCCGCACCCACGTGCCCCACGCGGTGCCCGCCGGCGTTAGGGCCACGGAAGCGGCGCGGCCACCGAGCCCCGCCCCCGTCTCCCACGGTCCCGGACCACCGACTCACTTCTCTCGTGCCTGGCTGTCGGAGGGCACGGCCGAGCCCTTGCCCCCCTTGGCGTACATGCTGCTCCGTGCCGCCGCCGCCGCCGCCGGGGCCCCACACCTGTCAGGCGGCGCCGCGGGCCGCGCTCCCGGTCGCCATAGCTACCCCGCGCCCCGGGCCTCACCGCCCCGAGCCCCGCGCGGGCATCGCGGGCATCGTCCGCGCGGGGGAGCTCCAGACGGCTGAGACGGCGGCGGCGGCAGCTCCAGCTTTGGCTCCGGCCGCGGGTTTTATTTTCTTCCTCTCTTCCCTCAGCGCGGGCTGTTCCGGGAAGCGCGCGCCCCCTCCTCCCGCCGCGCGCGCCCCCGCCCGCCGCCTCCCCGTCGCCCGCGGGCGCCGCTCTTAAAGGGGCGATGGCGTGAGCGCGGGTGGGTCCCGCCGCCGGGACCGTGGGCCGGGCGCGCACGCGCAGTGCCCGCCGCGGGGGGAGGGGGCGCGGGGATACACATACTCGGTGCGACTGGGGACAGCCACCCGGGGACACACAGCGGGACACAGCTGATCACGGCTACACACACACTTTCCAGATACACCCAAATTGTACACCCAAGAACACAGCCACACACTTAGTTGCGGCTACATTCTCCGACACAGGACTGCACACGTAAGTCTCTATAGCTACTGGAACAACTACTGATAGCCCCGTAAAGCTACAGGCAGTTATACTGGGTGTATCGCCCCGCAGAGCTACCCACGCCCAGCACGGGTGGGAACCGCCACACACACAGTCTGCCCAGGGATACACTGTCACACACGTAGGTATACACAGCTCAAATAGTGGCTGTTACAGAACGTTGAAACACACTCGACGTTCACACACGCACACAGCCGCACAGAGACAAGCATCGGCACCGCTATGCCATAGCTTCCAACAGCTGTGGAAAGAGCCCACGCAGCTACTTGCTGTCACCCTGGGGCACACCGTCGCAGGCTCCCGAGGGCTCCACACAGGGACCTGGGGTCTCACCGAACCACAGATGGCTCAGTCACACGCAACACACAGTCACACAACACAGATACATGCAGCACAAAGACACCACACAGACAAGAAGCTCCTGGGGTACCCAGGCCACACCCTGGGAGCTACCCTGCACTGCCCCACAGTCACACTTCCGTGTCAATTGTAGGTGCTGGGTGACTTGACTGACTGGGTCATTCCCGCTGGCTCCGCCTCTCAGCCTGTGCTGCCAGCTGTAAATATTCCAACTTTAATAGCACCTTTTCAGGAGTCAGGGGTGCAGGCAGTGGGCACCCCATTCTCCCTCCTAGGGCCCTTCTTCTCCCCCCAGGAGGTGTGCAGAGGTGGAGGCCGACACCGAGGCAAGGACACCCGCAGGGCAGGGGTGTCGGGTGGGCGCGGAGGCCTGTGTGCCAAGGTACCTGTGGGCAGTGTGCGCCGGACGTGCGTGGGCTAGGTGGCGGGAGGCGGTCCAGTTGTGACTCTAGGTCTAGATGCTTCTGTGAACGTTTGCCATAGGTTTTTTTGTTTTTCTTTCTTTTTACGACCACAAGTGTGTGTGTAAACACGCGGTTCCTGTGTGAGTGCACGTGTGCGTCGTTGTGCGTGGGGGGTTGGCAGGCACCCAGTCGCTGTCTGGGCAACTGTCCCTGGCTCTGAGACAGTGGTTATGTGTCCGCGGCGGCCGTGCGGGGCCGAGTGACGCTGCGTCAGGTTTTGTGCACTAGTGTGTGTGCCTCCCCGAATGGGTGGATTGCTGGCTCCCTGGGACGTGTGTGGTGTGGCTGTGCGCTCACATTTCCTGTGTCGTGTGTTATGTGATGATCGGAGCGCCCCTCCCGCTGCCGGCCGACCCCCCATTATGCCTCCAACGGCCTCCTCCCCACCCAGGTCTTCTGCCGGGCGGGAAGTCTTGAACCGCTGCGGTTCCAGACAGGCGAAGAGGAAGGGAAGGGCCAGGCCGGCCCCAGCCCCGCCTCCATCCCGAGGGGCCACGGCCGGGGGGGAGGGGGGGACACGCCAACCCTTCCCACTTCCTGTCCAGCAGGTCGTCCCCTCCCCCAACTTCCTCTCCCGCGGACCTCCCGGGCCCCGGGCCGGCGCGGAGGAGGGGCCCGCGCTGCGCACTAATGGGGGCGCGGCAGGCCAGCTTCAGTCGGACGTCGAGATGGGGACTGCCCAATGACCCGGGGGCCACCGGTGAACGTGGGCGTCAAGGACACCCTCATCGTAATACCCGTTCCCATCACCGCTCTCCAACTACTCCCGGCCAGGCACAGAGAGGGTGTGACTCACCCAAGCCACACAGTGTATTGGTGACAGCTGTGATTCCCACGGACGCTCCCACCACCACCCCAGGCGCCCCCATTTATCTCCTAATGCTCTGTTGCTCCCCAGAATTCTGTGTGCCCTGGGCGGGTCCATGGCCCTCTCTGAGCTCCGGTTCCTTGAGTCGATGTGAGTCTTCATCCTCCCGACAAATATTTATTGAGTGCCTTCTGTGTGCCGGGCTCTGTGGACCCAGTCGGGACACGTTGCTACTGCTTGTGGAGCAGAGGGTCTGATGGGAAAGGCGGACAGTCAAAAGCTGGCGAACAGTAGGATAATTTCAGGGAGTTCCACGTGATGGGCAGAGGGAGGGGACCCCGGTGAAGAGGACGGGGCGACCGCAGGGGCGGAAGGCGGAGGGAGGGAGGCTGGGAGGCGGAGGCGCCCGTGGCGGGGCTAGCTGCGGAGGGGGAAGCGCGGCCGGCGGGAGAGACTAGCGCGGTTCTCATGGCAACAGGGACGGATCTCCAAAACACTGCCTCGGCGCCGGCGGAAAAGTCGGAGAAGAGCAAGCTCTAGCCCCCATGCGGCGTCCGGGGAGCTGAGCCGCGTGCACAACCAACCAGAACGCACGCCTTGCAAAAACATATATATATATATATATATATTTAATAAGGGGAGGGGGTGGATCCGAAAGATCTGGAAGAAGAATGTTCAGATTGTAGTAACGGCAAGTGCAAAGGTCCTGAGGTGGGCACACGGTTAAAGTGTTGGAAGCAGAGCGAGGAGGGCGGGGGGAAAGGAAGAAACGGGTCGGGCCATTCCTGGTGGGGACGGGTTGGGCTTTGTTTTAAAAGGAATAGGGAGCCACAGGAAGGTGTGTAGCCGCGAGGGGCGGGATCTACGTCAGGATTTTAAGAAGCTCCTTGGGGCTGCCAGGTAGATCGGGATGGCGTGGAGGAGGCAGGGAGGTTGACCCGGTAAGAGGCCCTGGAGGACCTGACAGGCCCGGGAATTGATTTAGGAGCCGGTGTGGGGGCGGGGGACGGTAAGCAAGGAGCGCTAAGGGTTAAGGCTGGGCCCCAGACCTGCGGCTCCTTGCCGGCTCCCGGTCGCCCCCGTGTGGCTGCCGGGGACTGCAGCCCTGAGCTGGGTCTCTGACTCTTGGGACCACCGACGCCCCCAAACCCCAGCTCCTTAACGTCGGGGTCGGTGCCTGGGAGAGTCCGAAGTCGGCTCTGCTTGTAGGGTAGGGGGATTGCCTGCAGGAGGAGCCACCCCTCCCCTCACTCCCTTCCAACCCTTCCATTCTTCAGACCCACCTCTCGGCCTTTGCACTGGCCGTTCCTGCCTCCTGGAGCGCTCTTTTCTCTGGCTCTTGGCCTGGCCTGTTCTGGCCTCCTTCGACTTTTGGCCGCATTATTCCTTCTTCTCCCCCACTCGCCCTTCTCTTTCTCCTCCCTCCTCCTCCCCTTCTTCTCCTCCTCCTCCATCTCTCCCTCCCCCAACTCCTTGCCTTCTGTGGCCATCTCCTCCAGATTACTGGTTTTGCACTAGCCTTGGTTGGACTTGTCACTGTTATGATAAAATAATGCCTAAGTCATCTGTTGGCAGCCTCCGCCTCCCTCTGGATCTGCTCTCCCTGCAGACACAGCGGTAGGGGTCCATGAATATGTTGCTTGAGTCGTTGGGAAGGCTAGTTTGGGTTTTCCCGATGATGCTTTTTCCTCTCCACAGGAGGTGGAAGCAGCCCCGTTAATGGGGAGGGGGGGACGGGGGAAGAGAGGGATTCGGGGAGGGGCCAGGATCCAGGCTGGAGACCCCTGCAGCCCCTCCTCAGCCGTGCGTGGGAGGCGGCCACAGCTGGGAGCAGGGTCTGCGCCGTGAGACGTTTCCTTTCAGAAGCTGTAATTATGGGTAATTTTCTAACTGCAACAGAAAAATTAAAACCCAAACAACACCGGGAGGGAAGAAGCCACAGCAGCTGGTGAGCACCGGCGCAGGCTGGGCTGCGGGTTCCAGCCTAGACCTGGTGGGAGGAGCAAGTAGTGGGGGAGGAGGTTGTGAAGGGACACAGGGCGGAGGGTCATTAAGACAGGCTGGACTCTTTGGACAGCCAGCAAACCCTTGTAGTCTCGGGTTTGCGAAATGGGGGTTATACCCCAAGGCTGGTCACCTGGAGGCAGAACTCCCCGCTTGGAAGATCTGGACCTGGGTTTGAACCCTGGCGCTGTCGGTCCGGCTGTGTGGCCTTGAACCTCAGCCCCCAGGCTCTCAGGGTCTTGAGGAACTCAGGCGAGAGAAGGGACACAGGAGGGCTGAGTGGAGGAGCCTCAGTCGAACCCACAGCTCACTCCCCCGTTCATCCTCCGTGAAGCTCAGCCTGAGCCAGTACACTGCCAGGCTTCCAGCACCTTCCATGGCTCCACAGCTCACAAATCAAGACTCCGCCCCTCCGCCCTGCACTTTCCAGAGTCAAACTAATCCGTAGGAATTGGTACGCCCAGCTCTGATCATCCCTTAAAATCCTCCCAGCAGCCTCCTGAGAGAGGCAGCACTTTTTTCTCCCCATGTTACAGAATGGGGAAACTGAGGCCCAGAGAAGCATGAAGGGAGATACATGGGCGACCCAGAGGCAGCACCCCACTCACCGGAGTGCCCCCAGCTCCCTGTCTGGGTCTGGGATACTCTGGGAGATTGGAGGCATTTTGTGGAAACCTCAAGAGCAGGGAAGGGAGAAATGGGGGAGGGAGAAACGTATCGCAGCTACAGAGAAAGTTCTGCAGATACATCTGAGGCTCAAAGCCGGGGAGCCACTCGCCCGGGGACGCACATTAGGGAGTGGAGGCACCGGGTCCCACTTTGGGGTGCCCTGGCAACGCTCCTCCCTCGCCACCTCTCTCTGGAGCTCCGCCTCTCTTCCTGTGGTGGATTTTCCATGGCAACCTGAAGTCCTAAGATCCCGGGGCGGTACAGGGGGAGGGGTCTTTTCTTCCCTTTGGGTGGGGGGCTTCCTCTGCTGAATAACAGCACTGGGGAGTGGATGCTCACTAAGGACCAGAAACTGGTCAGTTTTGTCCATGATCCTGTTGTCTGCACCCAGCTCATTCCCACCCCAAAGCCTCTGCACAGGCTGTCCTCCCGGCCTTGGACACCCTTCCCCAGCCCCTCCCCATAGCCCACCTCTCTTTGTCCTTCAGGCCTCAGAGAGGCCCTCCAACCATCTGGATCACATTGCCCTGTTGGGTTTTCCTGCAAATCTTATTTTTGCACGTTGATTGCCAATGTCCCTAGTAACCCATGAGTTCTGTGAGGGCAGGGAATTCTATCATTTTGTTCAGTGCTGTGTCCCTAGCACTTACACGTCTTGGCACACAGGCGCTTAATAAATACCTGTTGCCGACCGAATGAGTTAAAAATTACCAATGTCCCCTCTGTTCTGGGGCCTGAGGCCTCCAGTACCCTCCTTCAGGGGTCTCAGCCTGAGAGCGACACAGACCGTCTTGAACTCCCCCCATCCTCCCCGTGTTGGTCGGGATGGAGTTTGGGAGTCAGAGAAGTGGGAGGGACCAATTCTCTGCCTCTGCCAAAGCCACCAGAACCTGCAATCCCGAGTCTGGCCACACGAGGGCAGCAGAGATTCGCAAGTACAACTCCGGAGGGTCCCAGCGGGCCCCGCCTTAGCGCGCCTTTGGAGTGGCTCTTGAGACCCCGAGTATCAGGCTTGGAATCTGGTACACCTCTGTTGACCTTGCCCATGCCCCCAAGTAGGCTTCCAAATGTGTATTTACATATTTATGTACTGAATTATTTCATGGCAAAAAAGAAGAAAAATACAGAAAAAATCACCCAGTTCTCCCATCCCCCCCAAAGTGTTCTCATTTTGAGCTCTTACCTGCACATGTTTTTTTCCCGTTTTGTCTGTTTTCTTTTTTTTTCCCCCTCGAGAGGTTTTCTTTGACGAACCCTCTTCAAAACTGCAAACCGCCCTGTCTTTCTCTCCAAATCCCCCAAATTCTTTTTAACTTTTCCTCTCCCCAGCCCTATTATTTCCTAACCTCCTTTAAATTTGCTAATTTACGGTTCATCGGATCTCTCCCAACCTCCCACCCCTCCCCCAATTCACCTTTCTAAGGGTGAGAGTTTTGCTGCATCTGGTAGGTGCTCAGTAAATATTTCTGGAAGGAAGGAAATCTTACCAAAAGTAAAAAATAAATTAAATAAAACCTAGCAAATAAGCTAAATAACCTTCTTAGCCCCGCCACCCCCAGGCAGCCACTACCATGAAGTCAAGTCTAAACCTGCGCATCCAGGAGCGGCAGATTGTCATCGTGTGCCGCGCAATGGCTCTGCACACGCTTCTACGTAGATGCAGACAAATGAATCTTGTCTGAGCACAGTGTAGCCTAATGGTTAACCACACGGTTTGAGGGCTCACCCTCGGTTGCTGTAGAGCCTTGGGCAAGCTACTCAAACACAGTGTGGCTCAGTTTCCCCGTCTGTGAAATGGGGGGGTAATGACAGTTCCTACCTCAAGAAGCTATAGTGAAGATGACATCGCTTAATAGCCAGTGCTTGGCTACTGCTAGTTATAATTACTTAAAATGTTTTAAAAATCTGACGGCTTATAATGTTTCTTTATATTCCTCCACCTATCTTAATTTGGGACCCCCTGGAAGTTGACCGGAGATCGGAATTCAAGACAGTAATTATTTGGGAGGAAGCCCTGGTCCGGGTGAGAAGAGAGACGGGGACCTGCAGGGGGCGCCAACGAGCAGGCTCCACAAGGCTGGGTTCCCACTGGGCCCTCAAGAAGCCCGCCAAGAGCAAGTGCCTCTGAGACGTCCTACCCAAGGAAGGAGGGAGGAGGAAGCCGAGGCGTTTCTAATCAACTCTCCTTCCGTCTGTGGTCAGGGCAGCTCCCAGGAGAGCCGTGTGGGCCAACAATGTGGCATCCTGTGACCAGAGCAGCCTCAGCAAAGAAATGCCGGTCTGGCAGGTGGAGGGTGCTTGCTGACCGCAGCTGCCCTGGTGCCACATTTTGTTTGCCCACCCCTCTCCTAAAGGCATTCTTTGGCTTCTAAAATGTTACTGTAACCAACGAAGCTATGTGACCTCAAATAAGGTCTTTCCATTACATTAAAAATCAAGCTTTACCTTCTGAATTCGATTTTTGTGCATGATGGACCATTTACACCTCCCCCACCCTTAGGACACTCAGCTGTGTATTAGTCACACACGGCCTGGTACCAGGCACATGCTAACATTCACGTCCGTCTCCCAGCCCTTCACGGCCACCTTGCACGGTGGTTTTCACTGTCCTCATTTTACAAAGGAGGAAGCAGAGGGACGTCCCTGGTGGTCCAGTGGTTAAGACTTCGCCTTCCAATGCAGGGGGTGAGGGTTCGATCCCTGGTGGGAGAGCCAAGATCCCACATGCCTCCCAGCCAAAAAACCGAAACATAAGAAAGAAGCAATATTGTAACACATTCAATAAAGACTTTAAAAATTGTCCACATCAAAAAAAAAAAAACTTAAAAAAAAAATTGGGCCTTCCCTGGTGGCACAGTGGTTACGAATCCATCTGCCAATGCAGGGGACACAGGTTTGAGCCCTGGTCCAGGAAGATCCCCCATGCCGCGGAGCAACTAAGCCCGTGCGCCACAACTGCTGAGCCTGCGCTCTAGAGTCCGCGAGCCACAACTATGGAGCCTGCGGACCACAATTACTGAAGCCCGGGCACCTAGAGCACATGCTCGGCAACAAGAGAAGCCACCACAATGAGAAGCACACGCACCACAAGGAAGAGTAGCCCCCGCTCGCCACAACTAGAGAAAACCCGTGTGCAGCAACAAAGACCAATCGCAGCCAAAAATAAATACATAAATAAATAAATTTATTTTAAAAATTACAAAGGAAGAAGTGGAGGAACAGAGGGTTTAAGGTACTGGCCCCAGGTCACACAGCAATGAAGTGGCTCAGGGCACTGTTTGCTGAATTAACGCATGGAGGTCTGCAGTTGCTGGAGTCTGCTCACATTCCAGGTTTGCCCGTAAGTTGCTTGGCCACCTTAGCCCAGCCCTTGGGCATCATAACTGCCTGAGGTCCTGACCAGCCAGCTCCAGAGCTCCTCAGAGGCCTCAAGATCCCCAGGCCCTGTAAAGGGCTTCTACTGTGGCCTGGGCTGCCTAGCAACCTGCCCCAGACCCTCCCTGGGGTGAGACTGGATTCTAAGAGTAGCCAGACCAGAGCCAGGGGATGGGGGTGTCGGTAGTTCAAAGGCTGTCACAGGGAGAATGGAGATGGCAGGAAGGGGCTGAGGCCAGAGGTTTAGAGACCTCACCCTGGGGAAGCTCGGAGGTGGAGAGGGGTTGATTCCAGATAAGTGTGAGAGTCTCGGGACGGACTGGAGGTGGATGTGGGGAGGGGAAACCCTTGGCCCCTCTCCAGCTCCCCAGACGAGGGGCTCCTGGGGACACACCGAGGCCTCACTCAGCACAGGGTGCGTACTGGGGATCGGAGGGTGTTGGGCAAATGTGGCAAAACTGTGGGACCACAAGTTGGTGGCCCTGAGGCTGGGTTACCCCAGGGTACGCCCCGCATATCTGTCTTTGTCTTTGGGAGTGGTCTCTGAATTTCTTCTAGGTATCTCTGGGGTCTTGGGGATGTCTGCGTTTTTCTGGGTTTCTCTGGGGTTTCTGAAGGTCTCTAGGTGTCTCTGAGGCTCTACAGAGGTCTCTGTGCTGACAGGTTGGCCCTGCCTGGGACTCATATGGGCAGGAGGGGGAGTATGAAGGTGAGCCCTCTGGAAGTTTCTGGTTCCTCTCAGCCAGGTTGAGGGCCGGTGTAGCCCCTCTTCCCACAGCCTAGCCATGGCCTGCCAGGGCTGCAGCAGGAAGGCCCAGGCCCCAGGCTCCCCCAGACCCACCTCCAGAACCCACTGTCTCAGGCCCCAAGCCGGCCTGTCCCACGCCCACATAGTCCACCCCAAGCCTGAGTGTCTGGCCCTTTAGTTCCTCATTTCCTTCACTTCATTTCCTCATTTCCTCCCATTCTAAGAGGCCTCAGTGTTGGAATCCACCCACACCCAGGCCCGCCAGCTGGCGCCCCTCTGTCCCTCTCATCCTAAAAGCCTGATTTCTTGTGTGTGCTTGTTGGCTGATTTCAATGTTTGGATTGAACGTGTTGACTGATTTGTATTCACATGACATGATAGGATTCTAAAGGAAAAAAGATAAAAATATACATGGGGAGCTTCTCCTTCCCATCCATCTGCCACTAAGAGGTAACCCCAGGGTATTTGTTTTTCCTGTTTCATCAAAAGTTTCTATAGGGGGGCTTCTCTGGTGGCGCAGTGGTTAAGAATCCACCTGCCAACGCAGGGGACATGGGTTCGAGCCCTGGTCCGGGAAGATCCCACATACCACGGAGCAAGTAAGTCCGTGTGCCACAACTACTGAAGCCCGTGCACCTAGAGCCAGTGCTCTGCAACAAGAGAAGTCTGCACACCGCAATGAGAAGTAGCCCCCACTCACTGCAACTTGAGAAAGCCAGTACGCAGCAATGAAGACCCAACTCAGTCAAAAATAAATCGATTTAAAAAAAAAGTTTCAGTAGGAAGCTGCTTTCCCCCCCACCCCAGTTAACATATTCATTTGAAGACATCTGCTCTCACCCAGGCCCACTCTCGCCCCAGGGCCTTTACACAGGCTGTTCTACTCCCTGCATGCCCTTCCCCCACCTCCTTGCTCAATAAGCCCCTTTATCCTTTGCAATAAACCCTCCCTTGATCATCCCATTAAAAAGTTGCCACCCTCCCTGCTTGCTTCCCAACTTTACTTTCTCTGCCACCTGTTACATATGTTTTAATTAATTAATTAATTTTTGGCTGCGCTGGGTCTTTGTTGCTGCGTGCGGGCTTTCTCTAGTTGTGGCGAGAGGGGGCTACTCTTCATTACGGCGCATGGGCTTCTCACTGCGGTGGCTTCTCTTGTTGCAGAGCAGGGGCTCTAGGTGCACAGGCTTCAGTAGCTGTGGCATGCGGACTCAGTGGTTGCGGCTTGCGGGCTCTCGAGCGCGGGTTCAGTAGTTGTGGTGCATGGGCTTAGTTGCTCCGTGGCATGTGGGATCTTCGCGGACCAGGGATCGAACCTGTGTCCCCTGCATTGGCAGGCGGGTTCTTAACCACTGCGTCACCAGGGAAGTTCCATATTTTCTTGATAGATTCTGCATGTTTCCAGCCTCCCCGACTACTACAAGAACTCCACGGGGATTGGGAGTTTGTCTGTTTTGTTCATGGCTGTATCTGCAGCTCCTAGACCAGTGCCTGGCACACAGTAGGAGCTTAATAATTGTTTGTGGAGGAAATGAATTAGTCTTTCCTTATTGTTTCATAGAGATATATAATTTCATTTTCATGACTCTGTAGCACCTCCCAGGATAGATGAGCTGTTATTGATCAAACCAATCCCTTAGGTGGTTTCCAATTTTTGTTTTCATAAAACAAGCAGTGCTGCAATGAATCATCCTGTAGCTCTGTCATCTTTTTGCCTTAAAAAAATTTTTTTATTCAAGTATAGTTGATTTACGATATCTTGTAAGTTTCAGGTGACTTTTTTTTTTAATTGTGCAAAGTACACTTAACAAAAATTTACCACGTTAGCCACTTTAAAGTGAACAATTCAGTGATTTTTAGTACATTCACAGTGTGTGCAACCATCATCCCTATTTAGTTCCAGAACATTTTTATTACCTCAAAAGGAAACCCCGTCCCCATTAGCAGTCACTCTCCGTATCCCACTCCCCAGCCCCTGACAATCACTAATCTACTATCTGTCTCTGTGGATTTGCCTGTTCTGGACACTTTATATTAATGAAATCATACACTGTGTAGTCTTTTGTGTCTGGCTTTGTTCACTCAGCATAATGTTTTTGAGGTTCATCCGCGTGTAGTGTGTATCAGAGCTTCATTCCTTTTTATGGCCAAATAATGTTCACGGTATGGATGGACTACATTTAGTTTATCCACTCATCTGTTCCTGCCCCTGTCATGTTGTAAACATGAAAATATTCAGGAGTCCCAGGAGTGGGATGCTGGATCAGTGGGCATGCGCCTTCATCATTCCTGTGACAGGATGCCTTACATCGGGCTGCACCACAGATGCTCCCCCAGCAATGTGTGGGGTTGCCTGTTTCCCCACAGCCTGGCCAGCACAGGGTGTCATCACACGTTTGAATTTTTGCCCATCTGATAGATGGAATCAAACAGTATCTCAGAGTTGCTGTGATCTGCTGTGTTTTACTAGGAGTGAGTATCTTTGGGTTGTTGAAGAACAAATTGTAGCCCTTCCCCAAAGTCTCAGTTCAAGACCTTTGACCATTCGTCTGAGTTTGGAGATGGAAAAGGGGCAGAGTCTGAGGAGAGGGGAAAGCGTGGGGGAGTAGACTCCAGCCTCCCAGAGTCCAGGAAAGACTCTTGACATTTATCCCATTTTACAGATGTGGAAACTGAGGTCCCATTTTACAGATGTGGAAACTGAGGTACCATTTTACAGATGTGGAAACTGAGGTACAGAACAGTTAAGGTCAAGCAGTGAGCCAGGGGCTGGAAAGGATTTGAACCTGGTCTGCCTGAAACCCGGACCCCAGTGAGGTTGAGACTCTCTGCCAGCCTACCTGTACCCATTCCCTCCTCAATCTCTCTTGTGTCACTATCCCTCAGGTCTGACTCAGCTCCCCCTCTCCCTCTGGGACTCCAGGCTCCTCAAAAGGTTTGCCACCTCCAGACCCCAGACTCACTCCAGAAGAATCTTTCGACAGAGTGCCCCTCCCCTGCTCACATACCTGCTTGGCCCTGGGAATAAAGCCCCACTCCTCCGCCTGGCTTTGGAGGCCTGTGCTGCCTCCCCAACCTGCCCATGTCACCAGTTCCTCCATTTAGTCAGTCCCTTCCAGCCACTCCTAACCACGCTGTCCCAGCCGGCCATGCTTTCTCAAGCTGCAGGACCTTTACTCCTGCTGTGCCTTCTGCCTGGAATCTGCAATGCATTCCTTTCTGCCTTCCACTGCAACTCATCCTCCAAGCCCCAGACTCAACATCCCCTCCCCCAGGGAGCCCTCCTCACATCCCCCCTGCAGCATGGAGGCATGATTTGTACATGAGGAGAGCTCTGATCTTGTGGGAGAGGCTAGGAGCTTGGAAAGTCAAAGGCCGTTTGCCAAGGAATCCTTGGCAAACTCCTACTCATGTGTTGAAACCCCAATTCTAATGTCTCCTCTCCAGGAAAACTTCCAGTACCCTGTCCCTCACTCTGGCCTTGACCTGACTCCATCAGACTTGGGGTGCCTGTGTCCGGTTCTGTCTTTTTCCGAGACTGGTTGCTCCTGAAGCAACTGGACAGGACTGAAGTCTCTTGGGGACTCAGCATGGATGATGTTTGTTGAACGAATAAATGAATGCATGGGTTGGGATTCAACTGAACTGAGACCAGGAAGTGAGCTGATGAGGTAGCAGTTAGTTGGGGTGTTACTGGGGGACATGTAGTCATTGGGTTCCAGCAAGAAGGAAGCAGGCTGCCCCTGCCCTTCCCGTAAGAATCCTGGTCCTTGAGGCCTTTCAGCGGGGAGGGGGTGGGGGCGGGTCTCTGTATCTTCTTCATTCTTCCCCTCTGCACTTCAGCCGACACCAGTTCCTCTTCCCCTGAGTCGCTGGGTACAGAGCCTGAGAAGCGCCAGGCACCGCAGTGGATCCGGATCCGCGGAGGGTCAGACCCTCTGACCCCCGCGTCCAGGTGAGCCACGACGCAGCCCCTCGGCACCGGAGACTTCTAGCACGACCAAGGCCAAGGCGTGGCAGGGGGGACCAGAAAGGTAGGACGGAGGCACTAGAACTTGGGTCTGTGCAAACCACAGCTGGTGGGACCCCGTCAGCAGCACCCCCCACGCCCACCCCCACCGCCAGCCCAAGACTCCCAACAGCCTGCAGTTCGGAAAAGAAAGGCAGAGGGGCGGGGTCGTTTCCGGGCCAACGGCTCATTTGCATGTAGTCCCGACTTGGCCAGAGAGGGCTCCTGAAATGTTGGGGGAAATTGGGCAACTTAGCCCAAAGGGGCTGATCTGAGAGAAGGGGAAGGGGTTGTCTGGGTCAGGTCTCCTCCTCGCCTTCCATGCCCCTGAGGCATCCCGGTTAGGTACCCATTCCCCGGAAGGGGAGACTGAGGCAGGGGGCCAGAGCCAATCAAAGAGGAGCCGCCAGCGGAAGGGCTAAGTTTGAACACTTCAGAAGTGGCCTGAGCTGCTCTCGGCTATTAAAAATGTATATAACAAACACAGGTGGCGAGGGGGAGGGTGACCCTAGACTGAGGTTGGGGCTTGGATTCCGGTGTCTCCGCTTAGGTTGCTTGCATGGGGGGCGCCCCGGTGTGGGTGCTGTTGTTGCCGCTGCTGTTACTGCTCCGTCCAGGCAGCCAGGAATTGTCGTGCCACGTGTCCTCGGGGGACGTGGACTGGACCCGGGAGTTCACGGACAAATGCCTGAACTTCAGTGGCCGAAACCTGAGCCTGTTGCCTCAGAACCAGTCTCTGCAGGCCAGCAGTGTGCTTCATCTCGACCTGTCTGGGAATGGCCTTCGAAAGCTCCCACCGCTTTTTTTTGCTCACCTGGGAAAGCTGCAGGTCCTGGATGTGACCAACAACCCCCTGGACCTCGTGGACAGGGCACTGGCCGAACACTGTGACCTTGACCTGAGGGCTGACTGCAGCTGTGGCCTATCACCCTGGCACGAGGTCCGGCGGGACAACTGCTCTGGCCCACAGCCTCTGCTGTGCCTGGATGTGTCCACCGGTGCCTGGCGCAACGTCTCTGCCTTCTTGGAAGTGCGCTGTGGGCTTCCCCTGACCATGATAACCACAGGAGCTCTGGTGGCCAGTGGAATCCTGCTCCTCATGCTTGCCATTGCTGGCCCAGTGCTGGCGTGGAGACTCTGTAGACGTCGGGTAGGCAGTAGCGGGGGCATGAGCAAAACGTGGGCTGCTCAGAATGGTCCCAGGTCTGGTTCGGGCCAGCAGCCACGGTATAGTAGCCGGGGCCTCAGCCCTAAGCTCCCAGCAGCCACCCTGCCTGGATCTTCCACTTCTGACTATGAGAACATGTTTGTGGGCCAACCAGCTGCCAGGCACCAGTGGGCTGAACACAGGTGAGTGACCCACACACATCTGCTTGCAAGACTCTGGAGCCAGATGGCCAGGGTTCAATTCCCAGCTCTGCCTCTTACAGGCTGTGTGATCTTGGGCAAGTCATTTCCACCTCTCTGGGTCACCGTTTCTTCACCGATAAAATGGGGACAATAACAGCCCTCCGCCTCATGGAGTTGGGATAAGAATTGAGTTCTTGTGTAGGAGACAAGTGTTCCTCTCATGACCTGCAAACCCAGCTTCTGGCTGCCAAGGATTGGGAGAGAGGAGGCAGGTGTTCAAGGCAGAGTCGGGGTTCTGCGGTAGCAGTCAGCGGCCTGGGCTCAGATGTCGTGTGACCCAGGGCCGTCTCTGAACTTCTGTTTCGGTCTCTGTAAAATGGGACAGCACTCCGGTCTCCTTCTGACACACAGGAGATGCTAAGAGAGCCATCTGTGTCTCTCTCTACCCCACAAAGTCCTGCCTCCAAAGTTGCCTGGGCTTAGATAGATGGGTTCAACTTTTCCAGGTTGGACGAGGGAGTGGAGGGGATTTCAGGGGGGCAGGCACAAGGAAGGGCAAAAGCCTGGCAGTGGGAGAGAACAGAGAATCTGCTGTGGATGTGTTTTGTGAAGGCAAGACATCAGGGCTGAAGTTGGAGGGGGCTGGGAGGATCCAAGCAGGAAGGGAAGAGCTTGGTCGTGGCTGGGTTTTGCGGCCGCAGAATCCAAAAGGTGGGGGAGGCCTGTGAGAGACTATTGGTTAGAAATAAGAGAATATGCAAAGCAGATGCAAATAGAGCTCAAATGCAGAAGTGGGCTGAGGTAAGGAGTTGAAGGCACCACACTCCCTAAGGCAGCTTGTGTTCTGATGCTTGCCTCTGCCTCGCTGTCACCAAGACCTCAGGACCAGTCTCCTCTAAAAACACTGTTAAGAATTGGATGTGTCAATCCCAACCTACATTTTAAAGTTGCGGAGATGGAGGTTCTGGAAATTCCCTGGTGGTCCAGTGGTTAGGACGCTGTGCTTTCACTGGTGAGGGTGCGGGTTCAATCCCTGGTCGGGGAACTAAGGTCCTACGAGTCGTGCGGTGTGGCTGAAAAAAGAAAAAGAAAGAAAGAAAGAAAGAAAGAAATGGAGGTTCTGGAAGGCAGGGGAATGACATGCCCAAGGTCAGAAGCAGAAGCAAGAAACAAACCCTGAGTTCCATCCCCATACAACCATTTATGTATTTGGAGTAAATTATACTAAAGTACAAATGACTGATAGACACCATTTACCCAAAGTGGCCTTTTTTACAAGAGGAGCGGGGGTGGGGGTGTTAGGATGTTCTGGAGGCAGGAAAGTTCTTCTCTGGGTGTCTTGCCCACCATAGCAAGACACTCCTAAGAAGCTACCTCCTCCCTGATCCATTTTGTGGATGGGGAAACTGAGGCTCAGAGATTTATTTTTGTACCAAGACCACAAATTCAGCTGCTTCTGGGGACCTGGTGAAAACATTTCCCATCTGAAGGGGCACTGGTTCAGCTCCAGCTACTTGTGTTCATGTGGCTGGTGTGACTAGAGCTTCCAGTTTTTCAAGAGGAAAACAAAATCTAGAATTTAATGTAAAAAAATGGGCAACCATCTCAACTTTAAGGAAGAAAAAAACCCTACAATGACTCAAGGTCCTTGGACCACAGCGTTACAACGCTGAATCCACAGAATATTCCCTGAATCACTGCCCCTTACTTGCTTTCCTCACAGAAAGTTGGGCCAGGCTGGGAGAACACTGCCCCATGACTCACTTTTCTCATATGTAAATATTAGGAGTGGACTCAATTGCCCTGAACTACGTTGCCTCTCAAAGCTGATGTGCCCGCTTCCTGAATCCTACCTGCCCTGCCATCTGTCTGTCCGCACAGGCCTCACCCTTCAGAGGACAACGACTTCTACATGAACTATGAGAGCCGCCACCATGATTCCCAGCCTGTCTACTGCAACTTGCAGTCGCTGGGCCAGGCCCCATCGGATGAAGAAGAGTATGTGATCTCTGGGCGCTGAGCCTTCAACATCTCAAACTCCAGCCTACCCCCTTCCAGGTGACTTGGGGCACCCTGGATCTTCCCTGGCCTCAGTCTTCCCATCTGAGGAATGGGGCCAGGGAAGGATCATCCTTGAGGCCCCAGGGAGGCTCTGCAGCCCTCTCCCTAGACCACTCTGCTCCTCAGGCCACTCAGCTGCTAGAAGTGGAGAAGGAGAGACGCCAACACAGGGATGGGAGGGTCAACGTGTGAACTCTGTCGTCACCCTCCCGTTGGTGTGCAAGTATTGCCCAATAAGTTCTGCGGGACAGATGAGGCTGCTGGGCTTCCAAGACGAGAGGTCTGGGACTCCCAAATTGCTCCCAACCTCCAGTCTCTCCCCTCTGTCACTCTCAGGCCCCCTTCTCAGGTGCCTGGTATCCAGACTTGGCCCCCCAGGGCAGCCCACACTAGCCTCAAAGGGATCCTTATAACTCATGAATGGGACTGCGCCCCTCCCCTGCTCACGCACACTCTATGGCTCCCCACTGCCCCCAGATTCTCAGCCTGGTGGTTGAGACCTGCGTGACCCAGCCCTGCCCAACCCACTGCCCTCTCCCATTCCTCTGCCCTTCTGGTCTGGGCCTCCTCTCCATCAAGCTCACCTCCCTCCTGAAGCTTTCATTTTCTCATGTCATTTACCCATGCCTTTCCTTTTGCCCAGATTGCCATCCCCTTCCACGTTTTCTCACTCTTAAGCATCTAAATACAGATGCAGAACTCTGGTCTGGGCATCAGGAGGCATGGGTCCACTTCCTGACTCTGCCATTAACCCTCTGGGCTTCAGTTCCCCCATCTGTAAAACAAGGTGATTAAAATTGGCCTCTAAGGCTGTTTTAGCTCTAATATGCTGAGATACCTTAACTCATCCTTCAAGGCCCAGGTGCAATGCCAATGCCACTCTGAGAACCCTTCCCTGGTTCCTCCTCAGGCAGAGTTCCTCACTCCCAGAGCTCAGTGTATTTCAAGAGTTTGTTCAAGCTCATGCCTCAGCTGGGTTTTCTGTCAGCTGCTCCCAGCCCGACTCCTGCCAAGCCCCCAAACTAGGGGAGACAGAGCTGGACACAGACACCCCCAGTCCTGGGAGGTCAAGCCTGGGCCAGAAGGAGAGATGGAACGACGGTCCCCAGAGGGAGATGAATGAAGGAGTTTAAAAAGGGCTGTACGTAAGAGGGGAATCTGAAGTGTGTTTTGAAGGATGCATAGGTGTTCGAGAAGTAGAAAGGACAAGGCACACTGGGCAGGGGGAGCAGCCTGGAGGTGTGAAGAGGCACATGGGCAGCAGTGTCCGGCAAAGGCAACAGTTGATGTTTGGGGAGAGACTCAGTATGGCAGCTGCTACCTTTGGGTGATCCTGACATTGAGTTTAATTTTGAGGTTCCCTTGGCTTCCCCAACACCTGGGAGTGACCCAGGGTGGGAGAGGCAACCTATGAGGGTCTTCAGCTTCCTTGCACCCCTGCATCCCTGCCCTAGACACTACTCGAGCCCCCACTCCTGCTGCCAAAAATCTGTCTTCCTCTGCTCACTAATGCATTGCCTGGGTTGACCTCTTTGCACGATTCTTACTACCATCAGCCGCTTATGATTTATCTTCTACTCGTTTGTCCCTGCACTCAGCTGAGCTTGAATGGAGTCGTAAAATTTTGCCTACGTTGCTCCTTCGTGTCCTCAGTGCCCAGCCATGGCCTGGCACAAAGTGGGTACTCACTGAATACATTCAGGGCACCTGCAGTCATTCAGATCTGCCTCTGGATGCTGGGGTTCACAGGGGACACATCTCACTCACTGCTGAAGCTGGGTGCTCTGTCCTCCAGACTCCCATGACAGTTCCTCAGGGTGAACAGGCAAGTGGGTGTGGGGAAGGGGCTGGGCTTGGTACAGCTCAGCAATTCTAAGATTCTAAGTAGGAAAAGATATAACCTGGGAGATGTGGTGTGCATGAAAACGTTCTTCACAACTTACTTCTCCCTGCTCTTTTTTTAAAATTAGTTAGTTAATTAATTTATTTTTGGCTGCGTTGGGTCGTCATTGCTGTGCACGGGCTTTTCTCTAGTTGTGGCGAGTGGGGGCTACTCTTCATTGCGGTGCTCAGGCTTCTCATTGCAGTGGATTCCTTTGTTGCAGAGCATGGGCTCTAGGCATGCGGGCTTCAGTAGTTGTGGCACACGGGCTTAGTTGCTCCATGGCACGTGGGATCTTCCCGGACCAGGGCTCGAACCCACGTCCCCTGCTTTAGCAGGTGGATGCTTAACCACTGTGCCACCAGGGAAGTCCCTCTCCCTGCTCTTTTTTATATGAAAGGATAAAGGCATGATTAACATGAAGGGAGGTGCCACAAACAGGAGAAGTAATGGGACTCTTCCAGGTCGGGGGCAGAGTCACACACAATGCACGTGACTCCGGGCTGCCTGTGTTTGGAAAGGTGACCCCCATGGAGGGAGAGAGAGCAGGATGGTGATAGAGACAGGGCCAGATAATTACGGAAACAGGAGTACTGAGAGATCAGAAGAGATGGAGGGAGGCTGAGACCCAAAAGGGTCTCAGAAACAAAAGCAGAGGAATGGGGAGGTAGAGAAGCACAGAAACAGAGAGAGGGATGTCCCCGGCTGCGCTTGAGGACCATTGGCATCGTGACCACCGTCCAATCTCTTGGCATCCCCAAGAACGTCCTGCCACCCATTCCCCGGACTGTTCCAATCATCTCATATCAGCTCCCCTGAGGGAACTGAGGCCAGCGGGGGTGGGCTCTTCCCAAGGTCACCAGCTCCATCCTGGACACCACAGGGGTCAGGTCAGACAGCTTCATTTTTATTACCAGAGTTTTCCATAAACGCACACCCTGTCAGACCACGCCTCCCCAGCCCTCCAGTTCCCAGGCAGATCACCCCAATAAATTAATAATAAATACAAACATAAATACATAGGTTTGGGCCAGGAGGGAGCAGACAGCAATGGTTAGGAATCGGGTATTTCAGGTTCCACGAGCCCACTAGACAGACAAGGACAACTGAAGTCATTTCCATTGCATTTGTGCCATAAGTGAAGGACCAGGGCTGCTCACACGCAGTGGCAGTCCTTGGCCACGAGGTCGTCGAAGGGCGTGAGTGACACGCGGCCGTCGCTGTCTTGGTGCATGAGCACCACCGGATCGTAGCTGGCTGGCACGCAGCATGGGGCAGGCGCAGCATCAGGGTTCAGGCCATGCAGGCGCGCTTGCATCTGCGCGTGCGTGTTAGCCGATCGGAAGTGGCTCGGGCACGCGCCGGTGCACATGCGCACGTCCAGCTCGCGCGGCGCCAACACCCAGTCAGCCCAGCCCAGGTCCTCGAGCGACGCGCGCAGGCTCTGCAGGCGACAGCAGCGCCCCTCCCCTAGCGGGCAACCGTCCCGGGTGCGAGCATGCGCGTGGCGTCGCCTCCTGGTGGCGCTTGTCCGCCAGTGCAGCTCAAGCTGGGGCTGTGCAGAAGACAATGCCTCCAGCAACTGCTCCGGTCGCCGCAACGGTCGCAGGCGTATTGCGGGAGCCCGGGAGCTTCCGAGGCTGAGCTGACGCTGTAGTGGCCGCGTCACGTCCCACGAGCTCCGCGCCTTCGGGGACAGCCGGAGAAGGGCCCTATGCAGGCGGGAGGCTGCGGGGAGCCCCTCAGTTAAGTCGACCCGGGGGATGCGCAGGTGCAGGTGGCCGCCTGGTCCAAGTCGCACTATGGGAGAGAGGGAAACCAGTCATTCACGGGCCTACTGTGTGCCGGGCGCGGGGTGGTGGTGGTGTGTGTGTGTGCCCATTTCCTCCAACACCCCAAGCTAGATCTTACCTCACGGCCTTTGCACAAGCTACTTCCTCTACCGGCCACACTCCTCCCCTGAATCTCAGCATGGCTGGTTACGTACCACTCCAGCCTGCCTAAAATTGGCACCGACCTATTTTATTTGGTTGTCTATTATTTGCCTCCCCCACCAGAATCTCAGCGGGGATTTCTGTCTGCTTGGTCACCACTGTGCCTGACACATAGTAGGTGCTTAGTTAACGAGCTACTGTGTTTTCAACTCTCTGGTTTCCTCCATATCTGAGAAATGAAGGGTGTCTGGCTCCCCAGGATTCTCAGACCTCCAGGCTGGTACAGATGTTGGGGAGACTGGGGAGACTGAGGTTTGAGGGCTCGCAACCCAGTCACTAGGCTCAGAGAGAGGGAAGTTTTCCTGGAGTCCCACAGCACAAGTGGGATTAGGGCGGGATAAGAGCTCTTCCTTCTGGCCTGACATCCACCCCTCAACTCCCAGTTCCTAGCGCAGCCCACATCTCCTTGCACCCCCTCCATCCGCTGGAGGCTCGGTGGAGGGCGTGAAAATACTCCACTCCCTCCCTAAGGCACCAGTCACGTGCAACTTTAGCAGTGCCTTGGCGCGCAATTGCATCAGATTCGGAACCAGCCCAAGCAGGTTCTGCGCACCTCTGTGCACCTCTCTGTCCCTTTCCCCGTCCCGCCCTTCCGCCGGACCCCTGGATCCTTCCCACTGGAAATCCCCCTCCAACCCTTTCCTCACATCCAAGAGCAGGGACCACGTGCCCTCGCCCAACCTTGTCTCTGGGTTCTCCGGACTCTTGGAGTGTTCAGTAGAGTCTCTGGATTCTCTGGCCTTAGTTTCCCCATCTGCCACCCGGGGAGGTGTTGTAACATCTCAGGTTGGCTAAGCCTCGCCTGGTCCTGATGCAAACCCAGCCTTTAGTTCCCCCATCAGCCTCGAGGGGTGACTTTCTTGCCGGGTTCATGGATGGGAAAACTGAGGCTCGGCGGCAGGTCTAGGCCTCTATGTTTAAGAACCACTGGTTAAATGATGGGAGCTGCCCAGGGTGGGGTCTCCGAGATTTTACTCACGCTTTGGAGTGACTACCAGGACTTGAGGAAGGGGAATGAGGTCCGGGTTCGAGTCTTCCCGGGTCTGGTTCGCTCGAAGCCGGGTCAGCAAATCTTCGTAGCGTTTCCGCAACTCCCGGAATCTGGAGACATCAGGACTGGAGTGCACGTTTGAGGGTCCCGGGAAAGTGGGGAGGTGCTCCTGGGCCAGAGATAGGGCGCCTCGCGACGGCAGCCAGGAGAACATGAACAGCATCAGCAGCATCGGAGAGCAGTGTGGTGGTGTCGGTCTCTGCCCTGGCATGGCTGTGTTAGTTAAGCTCTAAGCTGGGACTGACCGGACGCTGCTGGACTAGCCTTTATAGTCCCCGGACTTTGTCCGCCCCCGCCTGCCTGGTCCCGCCCACCGTGGGTGCAGAGTAAACACTCCAGGGACCACAACTGGGTGGGGTCTTCGGCTGCTTTTCAGGGGGCAGTGCTTTCTGATGGGTAGGAGCTCCTCGGTATGCTGGGAAATCCCCCTCAGGAGCCTCTCTGAGCCTCAGTATCCTCTTCTGTGAAATGGGGACATCATCCCAGCTTGGTGGACTGGAGGGAAGAATAATTTTCTCAAAAAAGATTTATTACTATGTGCTAAACTCCACAACAGGAGCTTAAGGGATGAGGTGGCTTTCTTCCCTGATGAGATTCCTGCTCTCCCCTCTTTGCTTAGGGTCAAAGGCTGAAGATAGTGAAAAACAAAGGAAGCAGAGGAAAAAAAAAAACGGCCAGAAAGTGCAACCTGGGGCAAACCATTCCTCTCCATCACACCTCTATTTCTTCATCTGGAAAATAAGGAAGGATTGAGACTTTCACTGGAGAGAAGGTCAAATGAGGTGTAAAGGACAGGACCAGGCACATAGCAGGTGCTTGATAAACTGGGTGTTTTTGCAGTTACTCATCTTCAGCTGGGGAACTCCTATCCATTCCTCAAAACCCTACTCAGAAAGCCCCTCCTCCAGGAAGCCTTCTGACATTTCCTTTCCAGGCTCAGCAGGGTGCTTCCAACCCCATGCCTTCCTCCAGCCCAGCCCTGACCCCACAGCGCTGGGAGTGTGTGTGCTTGCTTGTCTCTGTCTGCCCAAGACTGGGGGCTTCTTGAAGGCTTGGGCAGGGATGAAGCTACTCTGGGCCCCCATCCTTTGGCTGGGCCTGAAGAAGAGGTGGCAGAGAATTGGGGTGCCAGGGCCTGGGGCAGTGAAGGCTGGTATCAAGTCCAGTCACCAGAGGATAGAGGAGTAGAGGGTGCCCCAGGAACATCCTTTCTCCTGGGGTACCCAGCCCTTGCCCTACTGCTCAGGACTCCTGGCCCCAGGCATCCATCCCTGTGCCTACTCCCAGCTTCCTGGCCTCAGGATGGGCCACTGTGCAAAGCAGATCGTGGGGGTGTGTAAAGTGTGACGGGGTGTGTGCAGGCAACAGATACAAGGAGGGGTGTCACACAGCAAGGCTCCTACTGGAGAAATGGAGTCCAGGCCTTCCCCATCTCCAGCTGTGTGAGTCCCACCAAGCCTCTGGCTCCACTGGGTCTCAGCCTCAGCTTCTGTCAGTGGGATTATCGCCCAGCTATGGGGGTGGAGGGCTGAGGCTCTCGATGTGATGCCCCGGGCATTCAGCAGGTGCTTAGTAGAGACGTCTCTCTGCTCATGTCACCATCATGTCCAACTGACTGCAGCTGGTTGGGAGGCTGGACCAGTCCTCTTCTTTCCATGGGACTCAGTTCCTTTCTAGGGATAAGGAAACAAAGACTTTGAGGGGCAAGTAAGGTAGGTAGAGTTGTAGGGGACGATCTCACCATAGGATCTTGCACGTGTCCACACAGGCCACGCAGACCTCATCTGAGTCTTGTCAGAATTCCTGGGTGCCCTGGGAACCCAGAGTTTGGAGGCCTGGGGGGAGTTTCTCGGAAGCCATCACCACTCACCTCCTTACCTCTCTTGGAAAGCTGTCATGGGACAGCTTCTCATGCCTCCCAGGTATGAGCCTCCCCAGGAAATTCACAGAAAATTCAACTTTTAAAGTGAACAGGACTTCCCTGGTGGCGCAGTGGTTAAGAATCCGCCTGCCAATGCAGGGAACATGGGTTCGAGCCCTGGTCCAGGAAGATCCCACATGCCGCGGAACAACTAAGCCCATGCGCCACAGCTACTGAAGCCCGCGCGCCTAGAGCCCATGCTCCGCAACAAGAGAAGCCACCACAATGAGAAGCCCGCGCACCGCAACGAAGAGTAGCCCCCGCTCGCCACAACTAAAGAAAGCCCACGCGCAGCAACGAAGACCCAATGCAGCCAAAATAAATAAATAAATAAATTTTAAAAATAAATAAATAAAGTGAGCGATTGAGTGGCATTTAGTACATTCACAGTGTTGTGAAACCACCACCTGTGTCTAGTTCCAGAATATTTTCATCACCCCAAAAGGAGACCCCGTCCCCATTAGCAGTCACTCCCCATCCCCCCTCCCCCAGCCCCTGGCAGCCACTAATCTGCCTTCTATCTCTATGGATTTGCCTGTTCTGGACATTTAATATTAAACATTCTTTCCCCACATGAACAATTCTCTGACACCAGCTGGGTGTCCTATAATTCAACTCAGTTATGGCACTGTCTACCCAGAGATAGCATCAGACCCCACGGCTTAAGGGCTCAGTACCACAAGACTGCCCTCCACCACCCCTCTTTAGATGCCAGTCACAAGTCCAGGTGGTCACCTGTACTTTTGACCAATGGCTATAAATCAGAGGTTTCCATAATCCCTTCCTTGGGTTTGATTAATTTGCTAGAGCCAGTGAGAGAACTCAGGAAATCCATTCACTCACTAGATTACAGGTTTATTACAAAGGATATTAAAGGAAAGGGAGGGACTTCCCTGGTGGCGCAGCGGTTGAGAATCCGTCGGCCAAGGCAGGGGACGCGGTTCGACCCCTGGTCCGGGAGGATCCCACATGCCGTGGAGCAACTAAGCCCTGCACCTCAACTACTGAGCCTGCACTCTAGAGCCCGCGAGCCACAACTGCTGAGCCCGCGTGCCACAACTACTGAAGCCCACGCACCTAGAGTCCATGCTCCGCGACAAGAGAAGCCACCGCAATGCAAAGTCCGTGAACCGCAACAAAGAGCAGCCCCCGCTCGCCGCAACTAGAGAAAGCCCGTGTGCAGCAACGAAGACCCAACGCAGCCAAAAATACATAAATAAATAAATTTATATTTAAAAAAAATAAAGGAAACGGATCAACAGCCAGATGGAAGAGATGCATAGGGCAAGGTATGTGAAAAGGGCATGGATTTTCCATGTCCTCTTCCAGCACACCACCCTCCCAGCACCTCTGCATGTTCATCAACCCAGAAGCTCTCCAAAGCCCATCCTTTGGGGTTTTATGGAAGCTTCATTACATAGGCACAGTTGATTAAGTCATTGGCCATTGGTGATTGAACTCTAGCTCCAACCCCTCTTCCATCCCCAGAATTGGGCGGTATAGGGAGGTTGGGGCTGAATGTTCCAACCCTCTAATTGCATGATTTGTGCTCCTAGCAACCAGCCTCTATCCTTGAGTTGTTTTTCAAAAGTCACCTCTATAACATAACGAAAGACACCTTTATCTCTCTCTTCACAGGAAATCCCAAGGGTTTTAGGAGCTCTATGCCAGAAATGGGGTGGAAGACCAAATGTATATTTCTTATTATAAGTCACAATATCACATATATAAACGGATTCGTGCAGCATGTGGCCTTTTAGATCTGGCTTCTTTCACTCAGCGTGTTTTCAGGGCTCATCTATGTTGGAGTATGTATCAGTGCTTTTCTCTTTTTTATGACTGAATAGTATTCCAGCATATGAAGACACCACACTTCATTCATCCATTCATCCGTTGATGGTCATTGGGTTGTTTCCACCTTTTCAACTATTGTGAGTAGTGTTTTCGCGAACACATACATGAAGATTTGAGGACCTGTTTTCAATTCTTGTGAGGTTGTACGCAGAAAGGGAATTGCTGGATCATATGATCATTCTATGTGTAACTTTTTGAGGCATCACAAAAATGTTTTCTACAGCCCTCTGCCTTTTTATTTATTATTTTATTTTATTTTATTTTTTTTTTTTTTTTGCGGTACGCGGGCCTCTCACTGCTGCGGCCCCTCCCGTTGCGGAGCACAGGCTCTGGATGCGCAGGCCCAGCGGCCATGGTTCACGGGCCCAGCCGCTCCACGGCATGTGGGATCTTCCCGGACCGGGGCACGAACCCGTGTCCCCTGCATCGGCAGGCAGACTCTCAACCACTGTTCCACCAGGGAAGCCCTGCCTTTTTATTTTTAAATTTTTATCAAGATATGACTTACAGAAAGCAAAAAGGCCTAATCTTAGGTGTTGAGTTTGATGACATTTCACATAACCACCTCCCGAAATGAGGTTCCAGAACATTCCCAGCTCCATCACTCTCCCTACCTTCAGATAACAGCTGTGCCCACCTCTGTTACCATGGATGAGTTTGCCTGTTTCCTAACTTGATGTAAACAGAACCAGCCAGTACATCCTCTTTTCTGTCTGGTGACTTTCACTCAACACCATGGCTGTGAATGGCTGTGTTCTTCACCTATTGTGTGCCTTGTTCTTTTTCCTTGGGGTATAGTATTCCACTGTGCATGTCCAGGAGTGGAGCTGCTGACTCATGAGTGGGTGTCTGTCCCTTTACGAGCAGGACCAGTAATTAGTTCCCTTTATTCCTGGAACTTCACAAGGGGACACAGCCCGTGGGTGGTCCCTAGGGACAGGGAAGGATGACATTAGCTCCCTGGTGGTTTCCACTTCACCAAATTCTGGAATGCTGGCAGCCAGGCCGATCTGGCTCCCCTTCACAGCATTGTTAGCCGATGACCTCATGGCCAGTCCCATGGCCAAGCTGGGAGGAACAGTGGGGCAGGCCGCAGGCAGCCAGCCAGCAAAGAGCTCAGTCGGCCGGGACCCTGCATTCCTCATTGGCAGCTTCCACGAGCCCCAGAGGCCACGCCACGGCAGAGGTGAACAGAGCACAGAGGCCGGGGGTCAGGCTGTTCCCTCCACTTGGCTTAGCTCCCAACCTCCTAGAATTTTTCCTCACTTCCTTCTGTTGGCCGTAGGCACCCTCATCAGACACACGCAACACACAAGAAACAACCCAAACCCAGTTGTTGGTTTCTCATTATGTGAGGCAAACACAGTCATGACACGAGATCCAGAAGAGGTGAAAAAGCAGGTTATTAAAAAAATCTCTTGAGTTCAACGGACAAGGAGAACTGCTGTCCTGCAGCTGTGAACGTCCCTCCAGGCCAGCATGTTGCCTGTGTCATCGATGGGGGACCACAGGCAGCCTGGGTTCAAATCATGGCTTAGTCCTTGAGATGCCAAGCAGATTTGGGAAGCATTACTTATCTCTCCAAACCTGTTTCTCAGTGCAGCCTGTTTCTCAGTATTACCCTCTTATAGGGCAGCACTGAGTAGATGAAGGTGGATTGGAGCTACACTCCCAAGAACTAACAACTATTGGTATTATGGGTAATTGGCCAATAATATCTCAGCTTCAGCTGGAGTTGAGCTCAGATAGGTCTGGGCAAGCTTACTTAGAAAGAATGGCCCCCACTGGCAAACTCCTATTTACCTCTTAAACCCCAGTTTGATGCCCCATCTTCCAATAAGACTTCCTTGTTCTCTGCCCAGGTTCCCTCAGGCTGAGGGGCCTCCCTCTGGCCTCATCCTGACCACACAAGGCTGGAGGGTCTGAGTCTGGCTCTGTGCCCTGTCAGACCAGAGCTTTCTGGGACCAAGTCCCAGTATCATTATGTTAGTTTCCTGCGGCTGCCATAGTAAATTGCCACAAACTGGGTAGTTTAAAACAACAGAAACTTATTCTGTCACAGTTCTGGAAGCCAGAACTTTGAAATCATAGGTTGGCAGGGCCGTGCTCCCTCCAAAGGCTCTGGGGGAGGAGGCTTCCTTGCCTCTTCCAGCTTCTGGGGGCCCCAGGTGTTCCTTGGCTCGTGGCTGCATCACTTCAGTCTCTGCCTCTGATTTCCCATGGCCTTCTCCTCTTCTCTGTCTATCCCTCCTCTTCTCTAAGGACACCTGTCAGTATGCAGTAAGTCTCCTACGTGCGAACGAGTTCCATTCTGAGAGCGCGTTTGTAAGTCCAATTTGTAAGTCCAACAAAGTTAGCCAACGTACCCAACTAACACAATCGGCTATATAGTACTGTACTGTAATAGGTTTATAATACTTTTCACACAAATAATACATACAAAACAAACAAACACAAAAAAATAAAGAAAACATTTAAAATCTTACAGTACAGTCCCTTGAAAAGTACAGTAGTACAGTACCACAGCTGGCATACAGGGACTGGCATCGAGTGAACAGGCAAGAAGAGTGACTGACTGGTGAAGGGAGAGGAGGTGGGAGATGGTAGAGCTGAAGGATCGTCAGCAATAGGAGACGGAGGGCAAGCTGCAGTTTCACTCACGTCCCACGTTGATGGAATGTACGTTCGCATCTTTGAAAGTTCGCAACTTGAAGGTTCATATGTAGGGGACTTACTGTATTTAGGGCCCAGTGTAAATCCAGAACAGTCTCATTTCAAGATCTTTAACTTAATTACTTCTGCAAAGACCCTTTGTCCAAATGAGGTCACATTCACAGGGACTGAGGGATCTGTATCAGCTCATCAAGGGAGGTGTGGTCCAGAGAAGGGCCATGAAATTCCCTGAGAAACATCACAGCAGTGAATGATGGCGATGGTGTGGAGAGACACCTACATCTGCAGCAAAGTGTGGAGGGGAATACCTGGGGAAAAATTTTGAGCATCTACTGTTACCAAACTGAACTCGGGTCAGCTCACCCTACGTGCAACAAAGCCAATCTACTGACACCAGGTTGTGTTGAAGGAAAGCACAACGTTTATTGCAGGGCACCAAGCAAGGGAGTGAGAGACCAGCCTCCAATCCACTCCACCTTGGCCCCTGAGTTAGGAGTTTTTTTAAAAGGGGAAGAACAAAAAGGCTGAAATTAATCATCTTGTGACATTGCTGTGACATTTCTGTTTTTTTTTTTTTTTTTTTTGGTACGCGGGCCTCTCACTGTTGTGGCCTCTCCCGTTGTGGAGCACAGGCTCCGGACGCGCAGGCTCAGCGGCCATGGCTCACGGGCCCAGCCGCTCCGCGGCATGTGGGATCTTCCCGGACCGGGGCACGAACTCGTGTTCCCTGCATCGGCAGGCGGACCCTCAACCACTGCGCCACCAGGGAAGCCCCTCTGTTTTTTTTTTTAATCAGAATTGTACCCATTCTTTTCTTCTTCTTTTTTAAAATATTTATTTATTTGGTTGCACTGGGTGTTAGTTGCAGTGCTTGGGCTCCTTAGTTGTGGCATGTGAACTCTTAGTTGCAGCATGCATGTGGGATCTAGTTCCCTGACCAGGGATTGAACCCATGTCCCCTGCATTGGCAGGCAGATTCTTAACCACTGCACCACCAGGGAAGTCCTGGAGTACAAAGTCGTAACTACTGTGCCACCAGGGAAGCCCCTGCTGTGACATTTCTTAATCGTAGTTTCAGGCATCAGGATCTGTCTGGTTTACGATGCTCTGGCCAGGTGGTCCATGGCTCTGGGGTCTGTGAGCCCATCTCGCCCCGGAGAAACAAGCTGAGTTTGTATGTTAGCGATGTTATCTACAATAGCCATTTTGGTACCTTAACGATGTTATCAACATCAGCAATTTTAATCATCTGACTCTGATTAGTGTTCAGGTAGCACAGGATTGAGGTCAGACGGGAAAAGAAAGGGAATGAAGTTTGGGATCGAGGGATTAATCCTAAACTTGGTAAGGGAACTCGGTTTTAGGGGGGCTCAGTTTCACTACTGTGTGTCTGGCACATAAGACATAATCCTTATAAGACCTGATAGGAGCGGATGACGATCTTCACTTCACAGGTGACAACCTGAGGCCGGAGAGGCATTGTGCCAAGGCCAGAAACCAGTGAAGCTGGGCTTGAAGCCCAGGCCAGCCCCCTAGCCTGCTCCGTCTCCCCCAGAGCCTCTAAAAAGAGGGGATCTGGCCACCCTCAGGGGCCAGCATGAGATGTAGGGCAGCGAGGAGGAAGACGAATTCTCCCTCTACCCTTCTGAGTTCTTGGTTGAGACCCCCTGGAATAAAAGACAGACTAGCAAGAGAAAGACACACAGAAATTTAACATGTATATCTCGTGTATATATGAGAGATACAGAGGGAAACTGAGTAAAACTCCCCAAGGGGGCCCCAGCCACTCCCTTAAATATCATCTTCCGCTAAAGACAAAAGAAAGGTGCTGGGCCTGGGGTGGGTGTTGAGGCCAATTCTGGGAGGTGACCAGGAAAAGCACAGTAAACAAGGGTAAGATTCGTTCTGCAGGTTTTAATTTGTGCTCTCTCCACTGATAAGATTCTCCAGGGATTCAGAGCCAGGCTCTTCCTCCTCGTACAGAGAGGGAGACACACTTAACGAATGGAGACTTCTTTTATAAATGTAAGTGCCCCTTACAAAAGCATAACTTCTACTCTGTTTTCAGAGTTTCTCCTGTACCTGCAGTTTCTCAAAAGAATCTTTATGCCAAAGAGGCAGGCTCTGGAGTGGCACCTTCTGCCACCCTTCAGATGGGACTGATGAAATTGCAATGTTGGGCATATGATGGGCTTGCAATACCTGGGCATTGTGGGAAGAACTCAGGCTCAGGGAAGGGAGATCCAGGTTCGAATCCTGATCATGCCAGTTCCTGGCTGTGTGACCTTGGGCAGGTGGCTTGGCCTCTCTGTGCCACTCTTCCTTCAATGTCCTGAGTCCTGGACAGGCCACAGCTGTGAGGATCCACAGATCTTTCTCCTTGTGCCCACATGAGAAGTGCTTTAAAGGAACTCATCTATTCATTTATCCATTCACTCCTTCATCCATTCGCTCCACAGATATTTCTTTAACATCTATTATGTGCCAGACCTCCTTTCAAGTAGCAAAAGAAAAGTCTCTAGGCATGGGAGGAGTAGAGGAAAGGGTGATTCTGGCAGGGGAACACAGCATGTTCAAAGACCCTGAGATCAGACAGGCAACTCCAGGCACCAGGCTGGCAAAGGAACTTGAAAGCTGATGCAGGCCCATGAGGCCATTCACAGCAGACAAGCCTGGTTCAAATCCGAGTTTGGCTTCTCCTTGGCTCTGTGGCCCGGGCAAGCAAGCACTTCACATCCTAGAATCTTTTCCTTGTCAAAGGTAGTTTTCCTCACCTGGAGAGGTTTTTTTGCAGCTCTTCACAGTCAAGGTAAGTTTTAAAAAAAATCTGTGAGCATGTGAATGCACCCCCAAAGGTGCCCAACTGATGGCCGGGGTTACTTGAGCAAAGTCACTTTTAGTTTATTTTATTATTAAAACAATTAAAAAATTATTTTCCATTACGGTTTACTACAGGATACTGAATGTAGTTCCCCTATGCTATGCAATAGGACCTTGTTTTTAAATAAAATTTTTAATTGTGGTAAAATACATGTTACATGAAATGTATCATTTTAACCATTTAAACATGTGCAACTTAGTGGCATTTAGCACATTCTCAGCGTGGTGTAGCCATCACCATTATCTATTTCCAGAACTTTCCCATCACCCCAAAAGGAAACCATGTCCCCATCCGCAGTCACTCCCCATGGCCCCTCCTCCAGCCCTTGGCAGCCACGGAAACTGGCCCCAGAGAGTTGACAGAAGCAGAAGACTAACAGGAATTCTTGAGTTTGTCTTGCAGAGCAACAGATAGGGAAACAGCTTGTTG
Source organism: Grampus griseus (assembly GCF_964374135.1). NCBI lineage: Eukaryota > Metazoa > Chordata > Mammalia > Artiodactyla > Delphinidae > Grampus > Grampus griseus. The sequence goes on along the minus strand of NC_139019.1, from coordinate 161,143,026 downwards.
AAACCCCTCTGCTTGTAAACTGTCTTCACTGATTAAGCTTGCTTTAGTTATTTTTTCTTTCATTCTTTTCTTCCTCTCTTTAATTGCATACCCTCCCAGAGTCACGTAGGCCAGCTGTTTTACAGGAACTTGGAGTCAGCTCTTGTTTAACTAAGGCTGATGGGGACCACTGACCCCAAAACTGGGCCCGTGCAAGCATTGAATGAATGGCCTTTTTTTTTTTTTTGCGGTACTTGGGCCTCTCACTGTTGTGGCCTCTCCCGTTGCGGAGCACAGGCTCCGGACGTGCAGGCTCAGTGGCCATGGCTCACAGGCCCAGCCGCTCTGCGGCATGTGGGATCCTCCCGGACCGGGGCACGAACCCCTGTCCCCTGCATCGGCAGGCGAATTCTCAACCACTGCGCCACCAGGGAAGCCCTGAATGGCCTTTTGACGTCAGAAAACTCCACCCTCAGATCATGCTAAGTGCCTCCATTTTTGAAGATGCAGAAACATGTAACCCAGATACGCCTGTGCAGAACACTGATTACCTCACCTTTTCCCCTACCTCCAATCACCTTTTCCTATGCCCAAGACCACTCTGCTTCTCCCATAAATATCCCAACCCCCTCGTCTTCGGGGAGGCAGATCTGAGACTTGTTCTCCCGTCTCCTCGCTTGGCTGCCTTATGAATCAATTCTTTCTCTGCTGCAAACCTCAGAGTCTCAGTGTTTGGTTTGCTGTGTGTCAGGCAAATGGACCCAGTTCGGTAACACTGGTATCAACATGTGTGTACAAGTTTTTGTTTGAACACCTGCTTTCAGTTCTCTTGGGTATATATCAAGGAGTGGAATTGCTGGGTCATGTGTTAATTTTATGTTTAACTTGTTGAGAAATCACCAAGCCTTCTCCTGTCAGTTTTATTTTTCATTATGAAATATTCCAGGCATATACACAAAAGTATCAATAATAAAGTAACAAACACCCAAGTACCCAGCACCCTGCTGAAGAAACATTCCCAAGAGAGCTGAAGCAACATTCCCAAGAGAGCTGAAGCCTGTGTACACCTCCACCACCTACCACTCATCAAGCCTTTGTCTAAAATTGGGATTTGATTTGATCATCCCCATGCATGCCATATATATATATATATATATATACATACATATATATAGTAAGTATATTTAAAATTTTATCAACAAAATGGTGCACTATGCAGCTCCAACATCTCCTTCCCCTACAGGACCATCAAACAAAAACTATCAGAATTGACTTTGTTAGAACTCTGGAAAACAGAAATTTGTAACAACTAAGTGCATGTTGAAGCAAGAAAAAGGCAACTGGAAAATGGTAGGAAAACTTTGTGGCATTTCCACTTGCCCTTGCCCCACCCACTCTGCAGCTCGGCTGTGGTCTTTTTTTTTTTAATTTTTATTTATTTTTTATTTTTGGCTGCAATGGGTCTTCACTGCTGCACGCATGCTTTCTCTAGTTGCAGCAAGCGGGGGCTACTCTTCGCAGTGGTGTGCAGGCTTCTCATTGTGGTGGCTTCTCTTGTGGAGCATGGGCTCTAGGTGTGTGGGCTTCAGTAGTTGCGGCATGCGGTCTCAGTAGTCGTGGCTCACAGGCCCTAGAGCGCAGGCTTAAGTAGTTATGGTGCATGGACTTAGTTGCTCCGCGGCATGTGAGATCTTCCCAGACCAGGGATTGAACCCATGTCCCCTGCATTGGCAGGCAGAATCTTAACCACTGTGCCACCAGGGAAGTCCCACAGCTGTGGTCTTGTAGCGAAAATAACCCATGTTCCCAGTGCAGGACCCTGGTCCTTGGATCTGGTGGGAGCAGTGCAGATCTTATTCACAAATTATTGTGTAGTTCTATTCTAACCTGTCTGGGGCTTCTTGAAGGACTGACATGGGTGCTCACCTCTGAACTGCCTAACTTGGAGCTCGGGCTGGAAAAGTGGTGGGTGTTGCTCAAAAGCACTGCAAGCTGAACCAAACATATACAGACACTTAGGGCAAAAGGTTACGTTCAAAACATATTATCAACCACTTAAACCCTGAGAGGAAAAGCTGGGGGATATTATTTGGGAAATTAGGACATTCAAAAGCACCTGTGTATATGAAGGGAATTTAGAAATCCATGTACACACCCAGGGGCAAGACTTATGCTCAGAAGAGAACTGAGAAGACTCTGAGCTTCACCTCAGGCTGATCCCTAGTCTCAGTACAAACCTGGCTAAAAGTTAAAGGAGTGTTCCAGCCCAGAACCCATCTACAAACACTGGGAGATGTGGATTTTGTTTGTTTGTTTGGGTTTTTCATTTTTAGCTCCTGGCATTCAAGGAAATCTCTGTCAAGACATTAGCCGGACATGAGCTAAATGGACAGAGACATCAGTGACCACACATGAAAAGGAATACAGTCTTTGCAAAAAATAGTTTGGAAAAGTACCTAAACAAAAGGAATACTGCAGCCTTCAACAATTCAAAAACAAAATCAAAACAGCAAAACCCTCAGGAAGGCATAGAACCTGATTTCCAGAGTTTGCCACATTATAATATTCAAATGCCTAGTTTTCAACAAAAAAAAAAATCACAAGACATAAAAACATGAAAGAATGGCCCATTCAAAGGAACAAAAGTAATTGACAGAAATCGTCCTTAAGGAAGCCCAGACATCAGACCTACTAAACAAAAACTTTAAAACAACTATTTTAAACATGCTCAAAAGCTAAAGGAAAAAAGAAAGAAAAGAAAAAGCTAAAGGAAAACATGAAAAAAGAACTGAAGGAAATCAGGAAAATGGTTTATGAAAAAAATGAGATTATCAATAAAGAGACACAAATTATAAAAAGAAACCAAACAGAAATTCTGAATCTGAAAAGTACAATAACTGAAATGAAAAATTCACTAGAGGTGTTCGACAGAAGATTTGAGCAGGTAGAAGAAATAATCAGCAAACCTGAAGACAGGACAATTGAAATTATCAAGTCTGAAGAGCAGAAATAAGAATGAAGAAAGGTGAACTGAGTCTAAAGGACCTGTAGGACACCATCAAGAGGACCAACATATATATTATGAGAGTCCCAGAAGGAGGAGAGAGAGAGGAAGGGCAGAAAGAATATTTGAAGAAATAATGGCCAAAAACTTCCCAAATTTGATGAAAGATACAAATCTACACATCTCAGAGGCTCAGTGAACTCCAAGTAGAATATACTCAGACCCACACTGAGACACATTGTAATCAAACTGTTGAAAGCCAGAGACGAAAAAGCGAAACTTGAAAGTATTAGGAGAAAGCTATTTATCAAGTACAAGGGATCCTCTATAAGATCAACAGCCAGTTTTTCATCAGAAACCCTAGACTCCAGAAGGCAATGAAATGACATATTTAAACTGCTGAAAGAAAAACTGTTGACCAAGAATTCTATATCCAGCAAAACCATTCTCCAAAAATAAGGGAGAGGGAATTCCCTGGTGGTCCGGTGGTTAGGACTTGGCGCTTTCACTGCCAGGGTCCAGGTTCAGTTCCTGGCTGGGGAACTAAGATCCCACAAGCTGTGCTGCATGGCCAAAAAAAAAAAAAAAAGAAAAGAAAAGAAAAAGAGAAAAAAAAGAAAGAAAGAAAGAAGGAAAGAAAAAGGGAGAAATCAAGACATTCTCAGGTAAGCAAAAGTTGAGGGAGTTTGTTACCATTATACTTGCCATGCAAGAAATGCTAAAGGGAGTCCTGCTGGTTAAAATGAAAGGACTCTAAACAGTAACTCAAAGCTGTATCTAAGACTTGAAGGGAGAAGTAAATAGTTCTACAATAACAGTTGGAGACTTCAATACCCCACTTTTAATACTGGATAGGACATCTAGACAGAAGATTAAAGATATGGAGGATTGAGCAGCTCTCTAAACCAACTAGACCAAACAGACATCTATAGAACACTCCAACACCACAATACACATCTCTATCAAATGCACATGGAACATGCTCCAGTATAGATCAGCTATTAGGCAAAAAAGCAACTCTCAGTACTTTTTTTGGCATCATTTATTTAATTTTATTTTTTATTGAAGTATAGTTTGATGTACAATATTATATAAGTTACAGGTGTACTCTCAATAAATTTTAAAAGGCTGAAATCATCTTCAGCTACAATGGAATAAAGCTGGAAATCAATAACAGAAGGAAAGCTGTTATATTCACAAATATGTGGATATTAAACAACACACTCTTTTTTTTTCCGCTGCAGAAAGTTTTATTGTTTCCATTTGGTCCAAGGCTTGGGAGAGAGCTCCAGGGTGGTTAAAAATCTGCCTAGTGGCTGCAGAGACGGGCTTCAGGCAGAAGCTCTGATGCCAGAGGGGCTCCTCAGAGGCTGCTGGACTTCAGAGACTCCTAGTCATGCTTGAGGGTGAGTACTTCCTAGAGATACTCGCCCAGCCCAGCCTGGGGACTCGTGGAGGTTGGTCAGGTGGCACCCATCTTCTTGATGAGTTTCACCCCCTCATCTAGGGAGTGGCTCTCTAGGAAGTCACAGAGGTGGGGGTCTGCATGGGCAGAACCCAGGGCATGCAGGTCCAAAAGGGCCTGGTTCAGGTTCTTCTCAATGAGAATGGCGTCTTCCATAGTGTCCTGGGTTTTACTCCACTCATCCTGAGATGGCTTCTGCACATCCTGGAAGAGGGCACGGCCGCCGCGCTGGTTTTGCATTTTCAAGAGACACTCAGCGCCCTCGCACTTCTCTTTGGCCAATTCGAGGGAAAAGTGGCCCACGCCCTCCAGAGCCACGTCGTCGGGATCAAACTAGAAGCCCAGAGACAGGTAGGCGTGGGAGACCCACAGATGCATGTTGACCAGGCGGTTGATGGCGGCCTCCACCTCAGTGGAATAATTCTGATGAATCTGGGAGCTCACGGTTGATCGGTAATAAGGAGTTAATCTCGAAAAATGGTGTTGGCTGGTCCCGGTGACCGAGGATAACTGAGTGGCTGATTCTGAAGGCTGTGACTGGAAAAAAATGTTGGAGGGTGGTCAGAGGCTGGAGCAAAGGGTGTCCCTGGGTCTGTTCCATCCAAACACTGTTGAAGCAAGAGACAGATGCACGGGACTGCTGAGCACACTGCTAACACACTTTTAAAGAAACGACGGATCAAAGAAGAAATCACAAAAGAAATTGGAAAATACTTGGGGATGAATGAAAACAAAAATACAACATGTTAACGAACGAAACTTGGGTCTGCTCGCCCACGTGCAGTAAAGCCAATCTATTGACACCAGGTTGTAGTGAAGGAAAGTGCAGCATTTATTGCAGGTACAAAGCAAGGTGTCCAGGTAGCTAGTGTTCAAAACACCTGAACTCCCTGGTGGCTTTCAGGGAAAGGTCTTTAAGGACAAGGTGAGGGAGCGGGGTTGTGGGTGTGTGATCAGCTCATGGACATTCTTCTGATTGGCCAGTGGTGAGGTAATCGGGAGTCAACATCATCAACCTTCTGGTTCCAACTGGCCTGAGGTCTACGTGCTTGTGGGCAGCATATGGTTACCCTTTTCCACCTGGTGGAGGTTTCAAGCATCTGAAAAACAACTCAAAGGATGTGGCTCAGAATATTATCTATAGCCCTTGAGGTGGAACTAAAGGTTCTTGACTTTGTTTAATGGCTAAACTAGTATTATTTTGTCTTGATTGACTGTTTTCCCTCCTTTCTGCATTTTCTCACTTCTCTGATTAAATTTATGCTTTGGAACTTGAGGAAGGCCTAGGAGCCTAATGTTCTTCTAGAGACAAGAGGCAGGCAGAGGACATGGCGGGGTCATGGTGGGGGGGTCTGTCCCAGGAAGGCCCCATAGGGTCCTGGTCAATTATAAACATACTAAAAGTTATCAAGAACCTAACTTTATACTTTGAGGGAATAGGAAAAGAGGAGTAAACTAAAATCAAAGGTAGTAGAAGTTAGGAAATCATAAAGATTAGAGCAGAAATAAATTGAATAGAGAATAAAGAAATAATAGAGGTACTTCCCTGGTGGCGCAGTGCTTAAGAATCTGCCTGCCAATGCAGTGGATACGGGTTCGAGCTCTGGGCCGGGAAGATCCCACAGGCCGTGGAGCAACTAAGCCTGTGCGCCACAACTACTGAGCCTGAACTCTAAAGCCCGCAAGCCACAACTACTGAGCCTGTGTGCCACAACTACTGAAGCCCATGCGCTTAGAGCCCATGCTCTGCAGCAAGAGAAGCCACCGCCATGAGAAGCCTGCGCGCTGCAGTGAAGAGTAGCCCTCCCGCTCGCCGCAACTAGAGAAAAGCCCGTGAGCAGCCATGAAGACCCAACTCAGCCAAAAATAAAAATTAATTAATTAATTAAAAAACAAAAAGAACCAAAAAACTTCGGGATTTCCCTGGTGGTCCAGTGGTTAAGACTCTGCGCTTGCAATGCAGGGGACGTGAGTTTGATCCTCGGTCAGGGAGCTAGGATCCCATATGCCACGCTGTGTGACCAATAATAATAATAATAATAATAATAATAATAATAATAATAAACCTTCCAACAGAGAAGTCCAAGACCAGATGGCTTCACTGGTGAATTCTGAATCATTTATGGAATAATACCAATTCTTATCTAATTCTTCGAAATAATAGAAGGGGAAGTGACAGTTCTAACGAGGCCAGAATTACTCTGATAATAGTGACAGGTAAATATGTTGCAAGAAAAGAAAATTACACACTGTGAGATAATAGGAAAAAAAATATATATATATATTGGTCTCTGCCCCCGGTTCCTGCCACAGAGCTCCTGAAAACCTTGTAACTTCCTATGTGATAAGAACCCTCGGAGCATCTTTTGTTCTAATATTTGGTCTTTGACCCTAGTTCCTGACACAGAGTTCCTAGAGCCTCTGGAATTTCCTGGGTGATAGGAGTGTCTTTCGTTGTAATGATGGGACTGGGTGGGCTCGTGGATGGCCCCTGGATGGGGGCTGGTCACCAGGAGGGCCAAGCCATGATTAAGAGTTTGGAATTTTCAGCCACACTCCCTCCCCCACCATTCTCCAGAGAGGGGGGATGGCCTGAAAATGGAGTTAATGATTGATCATGCCTACGTGATGACGCCTCCATAAAGATCCCAAAAGAACCGGGTTCAGAGAGCTTCCGGGCTGGTGAACACGTGCAGGTGCTGCAAGAGGGCATGGAAGCCGTGCGCCCCTTCCCGGATGCCTTGCCTTCCACATCTCCGTATCTTTTTCATGTTCTTCTTCTTTTTTTTTTTGCCGGGGGCGGGGGTGGGCTTAAAACAGTAGCAATTTATTTTCTCACAGCTCTGGAGGATACAAGTCTGAAATCAAGGTATTGATAGAGCCACGCTCTTTCTGAGATCTATAGGGAAGAATCCTTCCCTGCCTCTTCTAACCTCAGGTGTTTGCCGGCAATCCTTGGTGTTCCTCGGCTGGTAGAGGCATCACTCCAATTCCTTTTTAAATTTAATTTAATTTATTTATTTTTGGCTGCGTTGGGTCTTCATTGCTGCATGCGGGCTTTCTCTAGTTGCGGCAAATCAAACCTATGGTGAGATACCACTTCATTTATTTTTAAAATGTATTTATCTATTTGTTTGTTTGTTTATGGCTGCGTTGGGTCTTCGTTGCTGCCCGTGGGCTTCCTCTAGTTGCGGTGAGCGGGGGCTACTCTTCGTAGCGGTGCGCAGGCTTCTCATTGCCGTGGCCCTCGTTGCGGAGCACGGGCTCTAGGCGCCCGGTCTTCAGTAGTTGCGGCGCACGTGCTTAGTTGCTCCGCAGCATGTGGGATCTTCCTGGACCAGGGCTGGAACCCCTGTCCCTGCATTGGCAGGGGGATTCTTCACCATTGCGCCATCAAAGAAGTCCCGAGATACCATTTTATACCCATTAGCATGGCTATTAGCAAAATAACAAGTGTTGGTGTGGAGAAATTGGAACCCTCTTGGACCTCTGGGGGAAATGTGAAATGGTGCAGCTGCCGTGGAAAACAGTTTGGTAGTTCCTTACAAAGCTAAACACAGAACGACCATATGATCCAGCAACTCCACTTCTGGATATATATTCAAAAGAATTGAAAGCAGGGGCTCAAACTGAGCTTGTACACCAATGTACACAGCAGCACTATTCACAAAAGCCAAAAGGTGGAAACAATGCAAATGTCCACCAATAACTGAATGGATAAACAAAATTTGGTATATCCACACAAGGGACTATTACACAGTCATAAAAATAGAATGATGTTCTGATCCATGCTACAACGTGGATGAACCTTGAAACATTATGCTGAGTGAAATAAGCCAGTCACAGAAGGACAAACATTATATGATTCCACTGGTATGAAATGTCTAGAATATGCAAATTCATAGAGACAGGAAGTCAATTTTAGGTTACCAGGGGCTGGAGGAAGAGGGGTTAGAAATGAGGAATTATTGCTTAACAGTTACAGAGTTTCTGTTTGGGGGTGATGGGAAAGTTTTGGAAGTAGATAGTGATGTTATACTATATGTATGCTCAACATTTCAGATGTACTTAATGTCACTAACAGTTCACTTAAAAATGGTTAAAATGGCAAATTCTATGTATGTTATATATATTTTACCACAATACAAAAATGCAAATTAAAAAAACTTTATAAAAATGGTATCACACTGTTACAATTATTTTCACTCAAGGGTCTGGATTGGAGATTTTTGCCTGCAAGTCTGGCCCATCCTTTTTCACTGCTGTATAGTACTCCATCGTAAGAACACACCTGAATATTTCCCAAGTTTCCAGCTCCTTCTTATTATGAACCATGCCGCTGGGAAGGCATGCACATGTAGGTTTCTCTAGGGTTCACACTAGGACCATGAGGGAGGGTCCAGCCATCCTCAGCTGTGTTAGCATGGCCAAATTGTTCTTCTGAGTGGTCAAGCCAATTCCCACGCCCATCACCAGTGACTCTGTCCCCTGCCTAAGAGTGAAATGGGATCTCAGTGAATTTTTTTCCCTGATGACTAGATTGAGCTTCTATTTATTGGTTGTCCTGGGTTCATCTTCCCAGAATTGCCTTTTCATGCCTGTACTGCATTGAATAGTGTGTCCCCAAATTCATGTCCACCAGAACCTCAGATTGTGACCTTGAGGGTTTTTGTAGATGTAATTATTTACATTAAGATGAGGTCATACTGGAGTAGGGTGGGCCCTAAATCCAATGACTGATTACTTTGTAAAAGGACACATGAAGATGGAAGCAGAGATTGGAGTGATGCAGCCACACGCCAAGGGACGCCGACCAGTGCCAGAAGCCACCAGAAGCCAGGAGAGCGGCCTGGGACCAATTCTCCCTCACAGCCTCCAGCCCTGCTGACACTTTGATTTGGGACTTCTGGCCACCAGAACTGTGAGAGAATAAGTTTCTGCTGTTGTAAAGCAGAAATGTAAGACCCAGTTCGTGGTCATTGTTATGGCAAAAACAATGCCATCTGCCCATTTTTCTGTGTGGTGTTTTTTCTTTCCGTCTAGTGTGTCTGGTGGAGTGGGGGCACTTCATATGTCCTGGAAGCTATTCCTTGGTCAGTTAAATGCATCTCAGGTATCTCCTCTCTGTCCTTGGCTTATCTTTTCAATTTCTTGATGGATTTTTTTGGTGGCCGAAAGTTTGAAACTGTGACTGATTCCAAAGGACTGTCCCAAAAGTATTCATTTTTTTTCCTTGTCAAGAGCAGGTTTTCATTTTTCAGGCAGTTAAGCCTGGGGTATAATTTTCTCTCTTCCATGATGCTCTCAGCCGGCCGTGACTTCCCTGCCTTCGGGGTTTGGGCCTCTGCCAGCGCCCCTACCTCTCAGAATCAGAGCTCAGTGAGGGAAGAATGGGGACAGCTGAGTGTGAGTCAGCAGGGCCTGGGCTGCAGGCGGAGCGGGGGACGGAAGTGGTCAGCTCAGGCCCTGGGACCGGCTGTGCGGATTCCTGGCTGCGGGTGGTCACCAGCACAGCCCAGGCCGGGCAGGAAGTAGGTCAGCTGAGGCATCAGGCTTGGAGCCCCACATGCTCACTGCCCGGAACCCATAACCTCCCGACCTCCTGCCCCCACACGACCCCCTCCAGCACCCTGGTTTGCATGCCTGCTCCCGTAATGGTTTCACTGACCACAGTGTGCATTTATGGAGCACCTGCTGTGCGCTAGGCCCTGGCTGAGTGTGGACCCCCAGCCCTGCCAGGTGGCTGGGGGAATCAGTTCCCTGACACTGGGGGAAACTGAGGCCCAGAACAGGGCAGCCCTGTGCATGACTCACACAGCGTGGTGTCCCAGCCACCCAGCCTCCCAAATCCTCCTCCTTGGCTGGCTGGGGCCCTCTCCACCTCTAGGTGTCCTCACCCTAAACACGGCAACTTAGAAGAAAAAACAGCTAGGAAGTTTCCACGTTTTCTCTCTTTGCCTCCCTCAGTCCCTCTCTCTCTCTCCTTTGTTCTCTCTGCATTTCTGGTTTTCTGTTTCTCACCACCCCCCCCATCAGTGTGTGTGTGTGTGTGTGTGGGGGGGGGGGGGTGGGGACAGCCTGAACGCACCCCTCCTCTCTTCCAGGGGACCAGGACACGTCCGGGCAGGTCTGGACACTCCTTGTAGAAACTGCTGACTGCCTAGTGGCAAGATGCCAGGGCAGGAAGGAGCCAGTAGGAAGGTTGAAGAGGGTGTGCAGGAAGGCCTAGTTTGGGATTTCTGGTGTGGTGCTTTGCCCTTCTTACCCCCACCCAGGCCTGTCACACTCAGAGTGTCCCAAGATGACCTCAGCATCTTCCCCCAAAACTTTGGGTTTTGAGGGATGCATAGGAGTTATCTAGGTGTAGATGGAGGAGGGGGGACTTCCAGGCAGAAAAGACAAGCTGGGGTCAGCAGAGACAAGGGAAAAGGGGTTCAGATGTCCAGCAGAGGAGTCTGGCTTGCTCCTGTGGGCCAAGGGGAGCCACCGAGGGTGTGAGAGGCGGAGAGGGGCCCAGGCAGATCCCTGGAATGGGATGGACTCTTGTCTGAGACCCTCACCTTTAAGACCGAGAACATCCAAGTGAGAGCTGAGGGAAAACTGTTGAATGGGGCCAAGGCTTACCCTTGAATGAGCCTCCCTGAATATACCTTAGACCCTTCAGCTGCCTGTCTGTCCCCCATCACAGCTGGGACCCCTACACTGTACTCCCAGCCTGGAAGCTGCTGGTTTCCTGGTGTGTCCCCAGTCCAAAGCCCAGTGCACAGTAGGTAATTTATAAGTTCCTGGAGCAGCCAAGAGGAGATGGGGCTCTAGAGGCAGGGAACAGGCAGGGTGGGGGCCTCAGCTGGAGGAGGCACCTGGCCTTCAGGGGCGTGTCATCCCCCTTCCCCTCCCCGGAGGCTCCTGCGCCTCCCTGCGCCCCCTGTTGGCCTCAGAATGGAACACCCAGCCCCGACCCCTCTCCTCTCTCCCATAGCTTATTGCACACCTATTATGTGCCCAGGGCTGTTCTGGGTGCAACAGACACAGGGGACCCCAGACAGACCTGCCTGTCCTCCGGGACTCCCATAGAACTAGTCAGTTACTACCCAGAGTATGTTGGCACGAGGGTGGGGGGGAACCAGGCAGCTATGGGAGGCAGAGGAGGTACCTGGACAGCCAGGAGGGCTTCCTAGAGGAGGAAGTAATAGTAGTTGTACTTATTAAGTAAGTACTATGCGCCAGAGCTGTAAAAGCAGAATCTCACTGAATTCTCACACAAGGCCCATGAGTGTGGGGAACGGAGGCTCGGGGAAGTGGGCCTCAGATCGTCCCCCACCTCGCAGCTTCTCATAGCCTTTGGAATAACACCCAGACCACTCGCCAGGCCTTGAGACGCTGCGCCATCAGCCCTGCTACCCCTCCCACATCCCCTCCACCTGAATCACCCAATCTCCTCCACACACAGCCATCCCTCTTGGCCTGCAACTTGTAGGGTACAGTTGAGGTCAGGGGGTTTCTCTCTGGGCAGCGTGGCCAAGGGTAGGCGGCGGTTCCCGTTGAACCAGGGAGGTGAGGGGAGGTTTCCAGGATTTGGGAAAAGGATACCCCATGTAAAAAGGACACAGCCCCTTCCAGTGACCACAGGAGCATCTATATGGTACACCTGGGACCCTGCTCACACCCCGGGGCCGTGGAAAGAGCCAGCCTTAGAAGCAAAACCACCGTGCTATAGACACCTCATCTTGGGGTGCAAAGACCTTGGGGGCTCAGGGACTTGGAGGGGGTACCCCTTCCCCTGGGACCCATGTTCCCCAAAACAAGCCATTTCCTTACTGCTGAAGCCCCTTCTTCTTTGAAGGCCACTGACTCTGGAGTGTCCCCATTCCTGCTGAGGACAGACACAGGGGGATGACCGAATCCTGTTTCCAGTGTTCAAGCTGCTCAGTCCAGAGTAGCCGGCTTGGGTTCACATTCCCGCCCCTCCTCTCCTTGGGACAAGGGGCTTCAACTGACAGAGCCTCAGTTTCCCCAGCTGTAAAAGGTGGTAATAGCACCTCCCCCACAGGGGAATTCTGCACACACTGGGGGTCAACATGATCACGATTCAAATCCCACTCCCCACCCCGCTTGCTGTGTGACCATAGGCAAGTTACTCAACCTCTCTGTGCATCAGAACCAAGGCAGTGGGTTGTAGGAGGTAGAACACTCAGTACAGAAATCCTCTCATCATTATCCATTCAGCACACTCATTGCAGTGGCCACACACCAAGGACCAGGTCACACACCAAGCACCAAGGACAGAAATACTGGTGATTTGAGGTCCCCTCTGCCAGTTGATGACCCCAGGTTGAGGATGACCCTGGCGGATGCCAGCTTCTCACAAAGACACACAAGAAATTGCATATTTCAACTGTTTTATTTGCTTTCTGGGGTGTCAAGTTTGGGGTCTCCCGGGGTCCAGCCCCCAGCAAAGTCTGGCAGACTCTTGCCCGGCCTGGGGTCCCAGACACGGCGCTTTCAGACAAGGCACTCATAGGGTTCAGGGAAAAGCCACCCCGAAGCTGCAGGGGCTGGACCCTCCTTTGGGGACAGAACACGGGGTCACCTTCAGCAGGAAGGGTTTTTCCTAGAGAGAGATTTATGACAAGATAGAAACCTGAGATGTTAAGGGAGCTCCGGAAACATGCCTGGGCAGGAAGAAGGCCAACTCTGTTTCCCACGATCCAGATGGGTCTCCCGTGGCATCCAGCCAGGCCTTGGGAGCAGAGAGCCCAATTCCAAACCGGCTTTCTCTGGGATTTCCTCCAAGTGTGCAGGACACAAAAGCCACTGGCCCCAGGTCCCACCCCTGCGAACGGCTTGGGTGAGGCCGGTCTGGGCAGCGGGGAACCAGGGCCTGGGGGTGCTTCTCTCTTTCCCATCCTGTCCCCTTTCTCTGTGCCCCATGTGTACTGCAGAGGCAGGCACTTCTGTGGGTCTCTGGGCAGCTGAAGGGAAGCCTTGGGTGAGGAGAGGGAGGAAGAGAAAAAGGTCTTAAGTGGGGGGAGAAGCTTGGGCTGGACTGGAGCCCTTGGGGGTCTAGGAACCCCTGAAACTCAAGCTGTGACAACTGCCCCTAAACTGGAGGACAGGATCTCGTAGCAGGTATGCCCAGTGTCCATCCAAGAACTAACTTTCAAGATGTGGATTTTGGGCAAATGTCCTTTCCCCTCAACAGCCATTCTGCCCTGGGTCTGAGGGGGATCCTGGCCTTTAACACACTTCTTCACTGCAAAGATGGAGATGTTTTTCCTCCCAGTGGCAGCCCTGGTCCCTTTACGAGGCACTTGTTCCATGAGAAGGGAAATTTAATTGGGGTTATAAAAACAAAGCCCTTTTTAGCTCCCCACAAGTCTGTGGAGGCCATGAGACTCTTGGCCACCAGGGATGACCTGACAATAAGGCAGCAGCCTCTGCCTGTATGACCACCATCAGCGCCTCACGCTGGCTGCAGGCTTGAGAAGGCTTCCAGTGGCCTCAGGGCAGAGGCTGGGCCCTCAGAGGAGAATGGGGCTCTGTCCCACCATCCCCGAAGGGGACTTCTGTGTTCAGACACTCCAAGAGGTGAAGAGGTCAAAGGTCAACAGTCTAGACAGTGGCAGCAAAAAACAGGCCAGTGTGGTGGGTGGATTTCCACGAGCAGCTCCCTTCCCCCGCCCGGCCACCCCTCGGGGGAACAGGCCTGTGGGTGGACATACACACCCACTGGCCCGGCTTCCTGGCAGAAACTTCTAAGATAACAAAAAGGCATCAACAGTATCCTTTTCCAGTCGTCCCCTTGAGCAGGCCCTTTCTGTTCTAGAAGTTTCCACGCCAGCAAAGAGCAGGGTAGCTGAAAACTATTTTTCTTGCTGAAACTATCACAACCTGACCTTTCCCCAAAGACCTGGCACCGACTGGGAAGCCATGACCTCTGCCCCCACCCCCTGCTGCCCCACGGCCCTGTCTCTCTCAATGGCCAGGAGACCTTGGCTGTTCCTTGATTGGACCAGGTGAGCCAGGTGGCACCAAGCCCAGTCCACCAACTGGAATTGCTGCTTCTTCCCACCTTTCTTTCTATCCACTCCGTCTTAGTTCTTTTCCGAGCTACGTACTCATATGCAGACCACCGACCTCCTTTTTGGTGGGAAGCGGGGCGTCAAAGGGGCTTAGAGAAGAATAAAGTTATAAGGTGCAGAGGCTCTGGCACCTTAAAGGAGATGCCATCACCCGACGCCCAGATCACTGTCTCTGCCCCCATCCCCCACCTCAGTACCCTCCACAGGACTCACCAGAGAGAGGCCCCCTCCACTTTCCTATGAGTCCACCCCCAGCATCACTTCTCACTTTTCCCCCACCAGCCTTCCCGCCACATCCCTCAGCCCATCCTTCCACCATGAACACTCACTGCACCCACCCCTTCTGGCATTGCTCACCTCCGTACATGCCAAGCTGCACCCACTTCACAGGCTCATCCCTTTCCCTATTCTGTGCCCCCGACAACCCAGACTCTGAAATGACAAGGCAGAAGGAATGAGACTTGGCCCCCCTCTTCTCACACAGGGACATTTTTTTCCGGGACCCAACAAATGCAGACAGATATACCATGGATTGAATGGCTGAGTTTGCCCCAAAGAAAATGATAAAAAGTAATTAAAACAGGAAAATTTAAAAGCTGGCAGGGAGCGAGTGAAATGTTTAATGGCTATCTGATTAAACAAACATCATGAACAAGGACAGGGTTCTGGTTTGACTTGAGGAGGAAATCTAAAACCATGGCAGGAACACAAAAATGACACGCACACACTCGACAATGATCAGACAATAAATTATATCTCTAAGTTGCTAAACCACATGGTGCTTTAAACAGAGAAGAGAAGGGAGGACAAAAGAAAGATGAAAATGCAGAGTTTGGGGATGGTGTGTCTGGGTTCCGTGGGCACCCAGCTAAGCTCAAACCTGGCTCACTTCCAGTCTTCCCTCCCTACTCCAGCTTGCCTAGGTCCATTTCCTCCTCAGAGCCCCACACATCAGACCTTTAGAGAACAGAGCTAGTTAGAGCCAGATGCCATTCTTAATAAGACCTCTGGGGGACACCCTGGCCTTGAGCCCCCCGCCGCATTCAAAACAGCCACAACCTCTGCTCACAGAAGCCAGCTGAGTGAGTAGATGCCATGACATCCTATGCTCCAGATTTCTCAGGAGACTGCAAACTCGGACCAGGGATGTGGAGGGGGCATTTCTGGCAGATGGAGGGTTGGCATGGAGAGGGGAGCTAGGTCCTGATCATTTTACCCTGCGGGCCATGGTACACACCCACCATATGCTGACCCCACGTCACCATATGCCATATGCTGACCCCATGTCACCCACCTGTGCCCACTTTTCCCCTCCAGAAAAAGCCCAGGACTCAGAAAATGCATTTCACTCAGAAACCTATCAACCTGGTCTCCAAGCGACACAGCAGCTCAACGGAGGCAGCAACCACCCTGGGCATCGGAACAGCAGGGAAAGAGGGCGAATGTTTAAGAAAACAAAACAAAAATCTCAGTTGTTTTCAAAAGAGCTGCATGCTGGGAAACACCAACGTGATCCAACACAGCATCAGACTACAGCAAGCTTCACACTCAGTGAAGCGATAAAACTGCGCGTTCTCCAAAAAAATAGAAGAATACTTCCAAACCGTGTGCTTTCCTCACGGTTGCTCCTGCCACCCCCTCTCTCTGATGGGTGCCAGGGTCCAGCTGAATTTAGTTGCCTCCTGGGAGATGTCACTCTCAACCCTGCTGGTAAGTTCAAAGTCACCGGGGAGTGAGATAAAAATTTACCAGGGACTGAGATAAAAATTTACCGAGTCCCAGGCGCATCCAGAAACCAACTACACGAAGCCTGCTGGCTGCCCCACCGCTCTCCTGCTCAAATACACCAGCACGCATGGAGCTCAGCCCCCAGACTCCATTTTGGCCCTCTCCCCTTAAGGAAGACAAGCACCAAGACTGAAAATCCAGGTCAGATGTGGGGTAGGTTTGCAGCTCCTATGCACTTTTCCATTAAAAAAAAAAAAAAAGTCATGTGCATGTTGAAATGAGAGTCTGCTTTCCCACCGGCAGCCCGGCCCCAGTGGCCCCGTGGGTACAGCTCACAGCTCGGTCGTTGAAAGGGTCAGCCAACCCTTTCAGTCTCCTGGGGCACCAGCCACCCCCCGCTCCCTGTGGTCTGGCCGTGGGCCCAGTGCCACAAGCCCTGAGCAGGGGGACCTCAATGTCACCCCCAAAACAAAGTTGTAGGTCCAGTGTTCAGGGCAGGAGGCTGAAGGGGCTGCACCCCAGGAAAAAGAAAAGACACTTCTGTGTTTGGCTAAAGCCCGCGTTTTAACCAAAGGGAATATAAATTACTCTGTGCCCAAACTAGCACTATTGTTTTTAAAAAGAGAATAAGAAAGAAGAAAAAAAGCCATGCCACGTCCCAAGGCGGCCCTTGCCGGGGCTGTCCAGGCTGCTGGGACATGGATCGGGGTAGAGAGTCTCCAGGACGTGTTTACATTTGGGAAGAAACAGTCACGGACGGAGGGAACTCTGGAATCCCTCCACCACAGACTTAGAATGGCAGGTAGCCCCAGCCATGGGATCACGGAATAGAGACACCTGAGCGGGGTTCTCTGCAGAAATCAGGACCTCCCCGCTTCCTGGCTGCCACAGCTGTATCCCCAGATGCAAAGAGAAATAGAGGAAAAAAATCTTCACTGCGGCCTTCAAATCAACCAGTGCTTTTGCAGAGAAAAAGGGAGAGGAGGTGTGTAAGTTGGCATATTTGATCCAAAACAGATCCCCAGCTGATGGGCTCGTTCTTCCCGGTCAGGCCCCGGAGGGCGGACGTCTCTCTCAGGGTCCCTGGCAGAATGAGGTCTTGGGAGGCCTGAGCAGCAATCAGTGTTTGTGGCAACAGTTGAGTTTGCCTTCTGACTGCTCTAGGACGTCCAGCATCTCCTCGATGATGGCCTGAAGCGCCCGGCCCAGCTGGTCTGCATTGTAGGGCTTGCCCAGAGGGGGCACGTGAACAAAGGCTGAGCGGCCGTGACTCTGGTACAGAGAGGTATAGTAGGCGAAGTCGCAGAGGTACCTAAGCCACAGGGCGTGGGGGATGGGAAGGAGACCAAACGGGGTCAGAGAGTGAATGTTCCATTGAAATCCATCATAAGACACCCCCCCCGCCCCAACCTCACCAGTCATCCACAAGACGGAATACTGCTTCTCCCTCCCCAGGCCAGCCAATAAATAAATAACTCCAAGTGCTGGGGTATATGTGGGGAAGGAAGCAGTGTGAGATGCTGCTGGCTGGGATACAAATTGCCCCACGGGAGCACAATCTGGCAGGCTAGAAAAATTACAAATGTGCAATATTCAATATTTTGTGATAAACCTTAATGGAAAAGAATATGAAGCAGAATATATATATATATATCTATCTCAATCACTTTGCTGTACAGCAGAAATTAACACAACATTGTGAATGAACTATACTTCAATAAAATTTTTTTAAAATAATTTTTGGGCTTCCCTGGTGGCGCAGTGGTTGAGAGTCCGCCTGCCGATGCAGGGGACACGGGTTCGTGCCCCGGTCCGGGAAGATCCCACATGCCGCGGAGCGGCTGGGCCCGTGAGCCATGGCCGCTGAGCCTGCGCGTCCGGAGCCTGCACTCCGCAATGGGAGAGGCCACAACAGTGAGAGGCCCGCGTAATGCAAAAAAATAATAATAATAATAATAATAATTTTTTAAAAATTACAAATGCATAGACTTTATGACCTGATGTTTTGAGTTTTTAGACTATCTCAGGAGCCATCTGCACACGAGCACGAGAAAGACGAACAAGGTATCTGCTGCAGCATGATGTGTAAAAGCAGAAAAACAGGAAGCAACCGGCTAGGATCTGAATGTCCCCCCAAATCCCCTCCCACCCCGTGAGGACACGGCCAGAAGTCGGCAGTCTGCAACCTATAGGAAGGCCTTTATCAGAACACCACCATGAGGGTGCCTGGATCCTGAACTTCCTTGCCTCCAGAGCTGTGAGCAGTAACTTTCTGTTGTTTATACACTGCCCAGCCTGGGGTTTTTTTTTGGTTATAGCAGACTAAAACACCACCTAAGTGTCCACTGACAGAGGAGTGGCTTAATAAACTCTGGTTCATCTGCACAGTGGAATACTATGCAGCCGTTCACAAGGCAGGCAGTGGAGCCACAGGAAGACAGAACTCGCTAAGACCCATGTCACATGCCCACAAGTGAAACCAACGAAGGGAACTCTCATGAAAATGCACACCACGTAACCCCATCCACGTGAAAGCGAAGTGAAACAGGACAAAATTCGAAAGTAGTACGCCAGATGTCCTACATATGTATGGAAACATATGTGTGGGTGAGTAGGAAGGGTCATAGTTTAAGTCTCTGATTTAACCGAGGGATTCCTGGGGCGGGGAGGGGCAGTGGGGAGGAGAGAGGACAAGAGAATCTTTCACAACAGGAAAGTATGAGAATATTCTCTAGAATTATCTGAGTAACTTAAAATTAATTTTAGGGGAGTTCCCTAGTTGCCTAGTGGTTAGGGTTCCGGGCTTACGCCGACAGGGCCCGGGTTCAATCCCTGGTCAGGGAACTGAGATCCTGCAAGCTGTGTGGCGCAGCCAAAAACAAAAAAAAAATTAGTTGAAAAAAAAGACTGAGCCCGCGTGCCACAAATACTGAAGCCCGTGCGCCTGCAGCCCGTGCTCCGCAACAAGAAGCCACCGCAATGAGAAGCTTGCACACTGCAGCAAAGAGTAGCCCCCGATCGCTGCAACTGGAGAAAACCCGCGTGCAGAAATGAAGACCCAATGCAGCCAAAAATAAATACATTTTTAAAAAAAGACTGGTGGGAGGGGGAAGGGGCAATATAGGAGAAGGGGATTAAGAGGTACAAACTATTCGGTATAAAATAAGCTACAAGGATATATTGTACAATACAGGGAATATAGCCAATATTTTATAATAACTATAAATGGAGTAAAACTTTTTAAAAATAAATTTATTTATTTCTTTTTGGCTGCTTGGGTCTTCGTTGCTGTGTGCAGGCTTTCTCTAGTTGCGGCAAGTGGGGGCTACTCTTCCTTGAGCGGGCTTCTCATTGTGGTGGCTTCTCTTGTTGCGGAGCATGGGCTCTAGGCATGCGGGCTTCAGTAGTTGTGGTACATGGGCTCAGTAGTTGTGGCTCGCAGGCTCTAGAGCACAGGCTAGGTAGTTGTGGTACACGGGCTTAGTTGCTCCACGGCATGTGGGATCTTCCCGGACCAGGGCTCGAACCTGTGTCCCCTGCATTGGCAGGTGGATTCTTAACCACTGTGCCACCAGGGAAGCCCAGGAGTGTAACTTTTAAAAACTGTGAATCACTGTATTGTACATCTGTAACGTATACTATTGTACATCAACTATACTTTAATTAAAAAAAAATTAAGGGACTTCCCTGGTAGTCCAGTGGTAATGAGTCTGCCTTACAATGAGGGGGGCACGGGTTCAATCCCTGGTCAGGGAACTGGGATCCCACATGCCACGGGGCAACTGGGCCTGCACGTCACAACCACTGAGCTCAGAAGCCTCAACTAAAGAGCCCAAGTGCCACAAACTACAGAGCCCACATGCCCTGGAGCCACGACTAGAGAAGAGAAAAAACCTGCACGCCGCAGCTAGAGAGAAGTCCATGCATCACAATGAGAACAGCCCGCGGGTGGCAACGAAAGATTCCACATGCCACAGGGAAGATCTCGCATGCTGCAATTAAGACCTGACGCAGCCAAAAATAAATTAAATAAAGAAATAATAAATAAATCTTTAAAAAATAATAATAATTTAAAAAAAAGACTGATGGTAAATTCAGCCACTTCATTCTGTCAACTGAATTTGCCACCTGCCGCCTTTGGACTGGAGAGGTGTACAAAGTGTTGAGAAATCAAGGTATCTGGTGTTGAGAGGGCATAGAACAAAGATGTCTGGGAGGCTGGGGAGTCCTTCCCAAAGGGGCAACATTTTGGAGTTAAGACCTGAAAGAGGTATTATCAGAGGGAGGTGAGCTCTGGGCAGAGGTCTTAGCATGTGCAAAGGCCCTGATGCTAGAGTGAGCTTGGTGTGTTTGAGGAACAGGAGGAGGCTGGTTTGTGGGTCTGGAAGGCAGTGGTGAGGCAAGAGTGAAGGCAGAGGAGGGTGGAGAGGTGGGCAGGGGTCAGACCACACAGAACCTCTGCATGGTGGAGAGTTGGGATTTCATTCGAGGTGCAGTGGAAGCTGTAGGAAGAATTAAGCAAGTTAGGGACATCATCAGACTTAAATTAATAGACCCTCTAATAAGCTGAATAGTTAGTTTCTGTCCCAAATCTGTGTTCATCTAGAACCTCAGAATGTGACCTGATTTGGAGATAGGGTTTTTGCAGATGTAATTAGTTAAGATGAGGTCATAGTGGTTTAGGGTAGGTCCTAAATCCAATGATTGGTGTCCTTGTAAGAAGGCCACATGGGGACTTCCCTGGCTGTTCCGTGGTTAAGACTTCGCCTTCCAATGCCGGGGGTGTGGGTTTGATCCCAGGTCGAGGAGCTAAGATCCCATGTGCCTCGCAGCCAAAAAACTGAAACATAAAACAGAAGCAGGGACTTCCCTGGTGGCGCAGTGGTTAAGAATCCGCCTGCCAATGCAGGGAAAAATGGGTTTGATCCCTGGCCCAGGAAGATCCCACATGCCGCAGAGCAACTAAGCCGGTGCACCACAACTACTAAGCCTGCGCTCTAGAGCCTGCGAGCCACAGCTACTGAGCCCACACGCCACAACTACTGATGCCCGCGCTCCTAGAGCCCAAGCTCCGCAGCAAGAGAAGCCACTGCAATGAGAAGCCCGCGCACTGCAACGAAGAGTAGCCCCCACTCGCTGCAACTAGAGAAAGCCTGTGCGCAGCAACGAAGACCCAACGCAGCCAAAAATAAATAAATACATTTATATGTTTAAAAAAAACAGAAGCGATATTGTAACAAATTCAATAAAAACTTTAAAAATGGTCCACATCAAAAAAATCTTAAAAAAAATAAAAGAAAAGAAGGCCATGTGAAGACACACACAGGGAAGAAGGCCGCGTGGAGGTGAAGGCGGAGACTGGGGTAAAGCATCTCAAGGCGTGGAACACTCAGCGCTGTCAGCAGCCCCCATAAGCCAGAGAGACATGGAACAGATTCCCCTCAGCACCTCCAGAAGGAGCCAACCCTGCGGACACCTTGATTTTGGACTTTCAGTCTCCAGACCTGGGAGAGAATAAATGTTTGTTGCCCTAAGCCACCAACGTGATAATTTGTTATATATAGCAGCCACAGGAAACTAATAGAGAAACTGACTGCTTAGGAGAGAAGGACTGTCAGGGTTGGGGTAGAGGTGGCCGGAGGAACAGCAGGGAGACGGCCGGAGCAACGTGCAGGTGGGAGATGCCGGGGTCCACAATCCACACACAATGAGTTCCAGGAGCAGAATCCGTGGAACCTGTTTTATATATATATACACACACATACCCATATATACTTAAATCTGTGCCTCATGGATGGTGAGGTTTATATACTGTGAAATTCTATGTAAAAATATCATGTATAATACTGTTAAAATATCCCATGCATAAAAAAAAATTATCCCACGCTTTAATCAGGTGGTAAATCAATTATGTTTTCAGAAGTGAAAAAGAGGGTTTCCCTGGTGGCGCAGTGGTTGAGAGTCCGCCTGCCGATGCAGAGGACACGGGTTCGTGCCCCAATCTGGGAAGATCCCACATGCCGCGGAACGGCTAGGCCCGTGAGCCATGGCCACTGAGCCTGCGTATCCGGAGCCTGTGCTCCGCAACGGGAGAGGCCGCAACAGTGAGAGGCCTGCGTACCAAAAAAAAAAAAAAAAAGTGAAAAAGAAAAAGTGGGCACTTGGCCCAAAGAGGCTAAAGTCAAACACACTTGGCTTGTTCAACACCCAGCCTGGGCTGATGTAGGAGGGAAACTCCTACTCACACCTACACCATAGGGCCCCATGGTGCCTTACCTGCCGGCATCTTGTGAGATGGTCACTGACACATCCAGGCCCAGTGTAGTAACCCTCTTACATACAGCGTCCATGTCAATGATGGAGTCAATGCTTTCAGGCCCATCCTCCACACAGCACTGGGAGCCAGGGCAGAATCGGCAGTTGTCCAGCCCCTTGTAGCCCTTGTTGTGCCCGCACTTCTCCAGCGTGACTGTGGTCGCCATGCCTGACACCCCCACATGCACCACCAGCTGCAGACAGATGGGCAAGGCTTAATAGGGTCTGGTCATGGGACTGGGAGTCCCCCCAGGCCAAGGAGAGGGCAGCATCCTCACAGAGCTCTGCTGGGGGTTACGTGCTTTCTGACACCTTGCTGCTGGAACAGACCCTACAGTCACTCTTACAGAAAGGTGTGCCAAGTGAAACATGCAAGAATGTGAAATATGCAAAGATGTTCATTGCAGCTTTGTCATTACAATCAAATATTGGAAACAACCTAATTAGCCATCCATGGTGAGGTGGGGGCGGGGGGGGTGGGGGTGAGGTGGGGGCGGGGGGGTGGGGGCGGGGGGGGCGGGGTGAGGTGGGGGCGGGGGGGGTTGGATAAGTAAAGTATGAGCTACTTTGTAGCTGTTAACATGCCCAAGGCAATTCTGTGTGAAATAACCTTCAAGACATATCGCCAAACACAAAAGGCAAGGTATAATTTCCAGGAATCTAACCTAAAAACAATCAAAGGGATAATAATTTGCCGATGGTCACTTCGGTGTTATTTATAAAAGTGAGGAAAAACCCCCCAAAACATAGAAATGACCAGCATGCCCAATAATAGGAGAATGGTTGTATTAATTACTAAATATTACCCAGCTGTTAAAATAATGTTAAGGGAGAATTTTTCATGACCTGCGTGATTAAATGCTCATGATAACATATTTATAAGAGGCAGGATACCAAACTGAATACAGTTTAACGTCAAATATTAATTATTTGTGTGTATGTTTATATACAGAAAGGGCACTGTAAGAAAATATGTGAACATTTAAAATAAAGACTGATGAGCACACTGTGCCATACGGCAGTCACAGGACACATGTGGCTATTGACCATTTGAAATGTGGCTGATACAAACTTTCTTCTATGCATTTTCTTTATTTCATTATTGGTTATTTCCCTACGGTGATATATCTCACAGTGACTTTTTTTTTCACATCTTTATTGGAGTATAATTGCTTTACAATGTTGTATTAGTTTCTGCTGTATAACAAAGTGAATCAGCTGTATGTATACACACATCCCCATATCCCCTCCCTCTTGCGCCTCCTTCCCACCCTCCCTAGCCCACCCCTCTAGGTCATCACAAAGCATCGAGCTGATCTCCCTGTGCTATACAGCTGTTTCCCACTAGTATATATATGTCAATGCTACTCTCTCACTTCGTCCCAGCTTATCCTTCCTCCTTCCCATGTCCTCAAGTCCATTCTCTGTCTTTATTCCTGTCCTGCCCCTAGGTTCATCAGAACCATTTTTTGTTTTTTAGATTTCATATATATGTGTTAGCATACGGTATTTGTTTTTCTCTTTCTGACATACTTCACGCTGTATGACAGACTTTAAGTTCATCCACCTCACTACAAATAACTCAATTTCATTTCTCTTTATGGCTGAGTAATATTCCATTGTACATATGTGCCACATCTTCCTTATCCATTCATCTGTCAATGGACACTTAGGTTGCTTCCATGTCCAAAAATAAACACAAAATGGGCTTCCCTGGTGGCGCAGAGGTTGAGAATCTGCCTGCCAATGGAGGGGACACGGGTTCGAGCCCTGGTCTGGGAAGATCCCACATGCCGCGGAGCAACTAGGCCCGTGAGCCACAACTACTGAGCCTGCGCATCTGGAGCCTGTGCTCCGCAACAAGAGAGGCCGCGATAGTGAGAGGCCCGCGCACCGCGATGAAGAGTGGCCCCGGTTTGCCACAACTAGAGAAAGCCCTCGCACAGAAACGAAGACCCAACACAGCCAAAAATAAATATAAATAATTAATTTTAAAAAAACACACAAAATGGATTAAAGACCTAAATGTAAGGCCACACACTATAAAACCCTTAGAGGAAAACATAGGCAGACCACTCTATGACATAAATCACAGCAAGATCCTTCTTGACCCACCTCCTAGAGGAATGGAAATAAAAACAAAAATAAACAAATGGGACCTAATGAAAATTAAAAGCTTTTGCACAGCAAAGGAAACCATAACCAAGACGAAAATATAACCCTCAGAATAGGAGAAAATATTTGCAAATGAAGCAACTGACAAAGGATTAATCTCCAAAATATACAAGCAGCTCAATATCAAAAAAACAAACAACCCAATCCAAAAATGGGTGGAAGACCTAAAGAGACATTTCCCCAAAGAAGATATACAGATTGCCAACACATGGCTGATACAGATTGAGATGCCAGTGCAGCACACACACCAGTTTCAGAGACTGGGCATGAAAAAAGAATGTAGGGAATTCCCTGGTGGTCCAGCGGTTAAGACCCTGCGTGTTAAGACTCGACTGCAGAGCACGGAGATCTCACATGCCGCGCGGTGCGGCTAAAAAGTAAAAAAAAAAAAAAAAAGTAGCTGTAGTATAGAGGGTTGAATGGTGATTCCACCACCACCACCAAAAAAAAGAAAAGGAAAGGTATGTCCCTGTCCTAATACCTGGAAACTGTGACTGGGAACTTATTTGGGAAAGGGTCTTTGCAGATGTAATTAAGTATAGGATCTTGAGATGAGGTCCTCCTGGATTACCTGGATGGGCTCAAAATCCATTGACAAATGCCCTTAAAAGAGACACACAGAGCAGGGACAGAGAGAGGGGAAAGGAGAAGGTCATGTGGAGCCAGTGGCAGAGGATAGAGTGATGAGGCCACAAGCCAAGGAATGCCTGGGGCCACCAGAAGCTGGAAGAGACAAGGAAGGATCCTCCCCTAGAGCCTTTGGAGGGAGCCACAGCCCTGCTCATGCCTTGATTTTGGACTTCTGGCCTCCAGAACTGTGTGCTTATAAATTTCTGTAGTTTTAAGACACCTAGTTGGCAGTCAATTGTTACGTCAGCCACAGGATGCTAATCCATGCAGTACGATGCTTAAACAGTACTTGCGGGTGAGCACAAATGTATATGAAGATGCATGTGTGTGAAGAAGATGTGAGTGATGACAATAGCCATGGTACCAGTTAACCACTATTAAGCGCTTACTATAGGGACTTTCCTGGTGGTCCAGTGGGTAAGACTCCACGCTCCCAATGCAAGGGGCTTGGGGTTCTATCCCTGGTTGGGGAACTATATCCTGCATACATGCCGCAACTAAGAAGTCTGTGTGCCACAACTAAGAAGTCCGCATGCCACAACTAAGAGTCCACATGCCGCAACGAAGATGCCGTGTGCCAAACTAAGACCTGGCGCAGCCTAAATAAATAAATTTTTTTTTTAAAAAAGAGCTTACTACAGACCAGGAGTTCTCAACCAGGGGTGAGTCTGCCTCCAGAGGATGTTTGGCAACATCTGGAAACGTTATGGGGTATCAAACTGGAGACACGGTGCTCCTGGCATCTCATGGGTGGTGGCCAGGGATTCTGCTCAGCACCCTACAGTGCACAGCACAGCCCATCACAGAGCAGGCTCTGGCTCCAGTGTAGCTGAGAAACCCTGGGGTGGGCTGAGAATTGTTTATTGCCCTACTGGCCTCATCTCTCTCATCCCCACCACAAACTCATGATGTTAGTGCTTGTGATAGCGAGATCTATAGTAAGAGACATACATGTGTTGGAACTTCCCTGGTGGTGCAGGGGGTGAGACCCCATGCTCCCAATGCAGGGGCCTGGGGTTCGATCCCTGGGGAACTAGATCCCACATGCATGCTGCAACTAAAAGTTCTCATGCCATAGCTAAAAGCCCGCATGCCGCAACTAAGACCCAGTGTAGCCAAAATAAATAAATAAATATTAAAAATAAAAAAAGAAATATATATTTGTTCTTAGTTCACTCTTCCTGGCACAGAGCTCCTAAAACCGTTAGAGTTCCCTAAGTGATGAGAGCAATAAAGATGTCCTGTTTGGTTAATTTTTTTTTTTTTTTTTTCTGCTGCATGGCATGTGGGATCTTAGTTCCCTGACCAGGAATCAAACCCGTGCCCTCTGCAATGGAAGCGTGGAGTCCTAACCACTGGACTTCCAGGGAATTCCCCTGTTTTGTTAATGAGGTAACTTTTGGAAAGCACCTTAGAATGGGGGCTGGTTGCCAGGGGAACCAACCACACGATTAGAGGGTTGGAACTTTCAGCCCCACCCCCCTACCTCAGAGGAAGGGAGAGGGCCTGGAGATGGAGTTCAGCTGGGGAGAGTAGGGCGCTTGGGAGGGCGAAGCAGCATATGCTTGGGAGGGCGTAGGACAAAGCATACATTGTCCTATGCATCTCTTTCATCTGGCTGGCTGTTCCTGAGTTATATGCTTTTATAGTAAACCGGTAATCCAGTGAGTAAATGGGGTTCCTGAGTTCTGTGAGCTGCTCTAGCAAATTAATGGAACCCAAGGAAGGGGTCATGGGAACCCCTGATTTATAGCCAGTTGGACAGAAGCACAGGTAACAACCTAGACTTAAGATTGGCATATGCAAACTATTTTATATAGAATGGATAAACAATAAGGTCCTACTGTAGAGCACAGGGAACTATATTCCATATCCTGTGATAACCATAATGGAAAAGAATATTAAAAAAAAGAATGTATATATATGTATAACTGAATCACTTTGCTGTACAGCAGAAATTAACACAACATTGTAAATCAACTATACTTCAAAAAAAAAAAAAAAGATTGGCATCTGAAGTGGAGGGCAGTGCTGTAGGATGGAGCCCTTACCCTGTGGAATGCGATTCTATCTCTGGGTAGGTAGTGTCAGAATTGAGTTGAATTGTAGGACCCACAGCCGCTCTCC
Organism: Grampus griseus; assembly: GCF_964374135.1. Classification (NCBI taxonomy): domain Eukaryota; kingdom Metazoa; phylum Chordata; class Mammalia; order Artiodactyla; family Delphinidae; genus Grampus; species Grampus griseus. Next base: position 161,115,521 of record NC_139019.1, on the reverse strand, counting down.
AAGAATTGCTTGGTGTGGGGATAACCCCACCCACGCGCTGGAATTGGGTGGTAGAATTTTAGTACTTCAGTCACCCCTCGCTTCGGTATCCACAGGAGATTGGTTCCAGGTTCCCCCCCTCTTCAGATAACAACAGCTGGGGATGCTCAAGTCTCTCATCTAAAATGGCGTAGTATTTTCATATAACCTACTGCACATCTTCCTGTGTACCTCAGATCATCTCTGGATTGCTTACGATACCTAATAGAATGCAAATGTTATATAAATAAATAGCTGTCAGCTCAAGGCAAATTCAAGTTTTGCTTTCTGGAACTTTCTGAATTTATGTATTTATTTATTTATTCTGCACTGCACGGCTTACTGGATGTTAGTTCCCCAACCAGGGATTAAACCCGGGCCCCCAGCAGTGGAAGCATGGGGTTCTAACCACTGGACCACCAGGGAATTCTCTGGAATTTTTTTTCAAATATTTTTGATCTGTGCTTGGTTGATTCCTGACTATTATTATTTCCACCTGTCACAGGAGGAAACTGAGGCACGGGGAGCCCAAGGAGCTTCCCTGAGACCTCACAGCTCATCAGTAGCAGCCTGGACCCAAAATGCTTCTTCTTTATTCCTTTCTATATAGTGAGACATTTTTAAGACATCTTCATGCCTTAGGTTTTCTTTTTAGCTAGAATAAGGCAGGACTATATAGACAGTAGAGGAAAAAGCTCATTCACAGAACCTTCAGTCACATCTCACTGAGCCTCCAGGTCCCCCTCTGTAAAAAGGGACAAATTCTAATTTTTTTAAAAAATAAATTTATTTATTTATTTTTGGCTGTGTTGGGTCTTCGTTTCTGTGCGAGGGCTTTCTCTAGTTGCGGCGAGCGGGGGCCACTCTTCATCGCGGTGCGCGGGCTTCTCACTGTCGCGGCCTCTCCCGTTGCAGAGCACAGGCTCCAGACGCGCAGGCTCAGTAGTTGTGGCTCACGGGTCCAGTTGCTCCGCGGCATGTGGGATCTTCCCGGACCGGGGCACGAACCCGCGTCGCCTGCATTGGCAGGCAGATTCTCAACCACTGCGCCATCAGGGAAGCCCCCAAATTCTAATTTTTAAAAAAGAGTTTTGAGGGAGCTTCAAGGATGGCGGCATCCACGGCACTGACTCTGCAGGAGAGCCCCAGCATGAAAAAAGCAGTGTCGCTGATAAATGAAATAGATATAGGAAAACTTCCACGATTGCTCACCCCAATTCTTCAAAAACTTCACCTGAAGGCTGAGAATAGTTTCAGTGAAGAAGAGGAAGAAAGACTCCAAGCTGCATTTTCTCTAGAGAGACAAGATCTTCACCTAGTTCTTGCAACAATATCATTCATTTTAGAACAGGCCGTATATCACAACGTGAAGCCAGCTGCTTTGCAGCAGCAGTTAGAGAACATTCATCTTAGACAAGACAAAGCAGAAGCATTTGTCAATGCTTGGTCGTCTATGGGTCAAGAAGCAATTGAAAAATTCAGGCAGAGGATTCTCGCACCCCACAAGCTGGAGACGGTCGATGGCAGCTTAACCTTCAGATAGATGGCCCACTCTGCCCAAGCAAAACTAAAATCTCTTCAAGCTGTGTTACAGCTAGGAGTGAGCAATGAAGAGTCGAAGAGCCTGTAGGAAGTTCTTGTGGAATTCAGTCACAAGGAATTGTTTGATTTCTATAACAAGTTTGTGACCATACAAGCACAGCTGGATTCCCTTACAGGATGTTCTCCAAGACTTGTTTCTCTATATACTCCTGCCACCTTATTATTTTGCACTGAAGATAAACGGCCAGGTTGTGTTTTCTGAAGGATTCATTAGCTTTCTTCTTGTAAATTATATGGCTTATTGCTTCTTATCACAGTAACGGCCAAGGAAGATCATTGTTCTGAGTACAGATGTTCTAATATACATTCTCTAGTTCTGTGAGCCAACAGCAAGCAATTGTTAAGAACACTTCTGTTTTAAAGGAAACAAAAGTGAATATCGTATTGTTTTTACTGTCCTATTTTTGCTTTATTGCCTGACCTTTTTGTTTTTTACATACTTGATGATACTTTTATGTATCAAGAAGGGTCCATGGATACAAAGTGTAATGTGTACCTTAGAACACAGAACTTCATTAATTACAATAATAAAAATAAGAAAGTAGCCACATTCAAAAAAAATTTTTTTATTGGAGTATAGTTGATTTACAATGTTGTGTTTCAGGTGTACAGCAAAGTGAATCAGTTATACATATATCCACTGATTTTTAGATTACTTTCCCATATAGGCCATTACAGAGTATTGAGTAGAGTTCCCTATGCTATACAGTAGGTCCTTATTAGTTATCTATTTTATATATAGTAGTGTGTGTATGTTAATCCCAACCTCCCACTTTATCCCACCCACCCACCCCTTACGGGACAAATTCTACTTGAGGTGCAATGAGAGGGCTTCTTAGAAAGGAAGATACCTCCAGCCAGCCCTGGAGGATCTGAAACAGCAGGCTAGGGTCGGAAGCTGAGTGAGGCCCCCACAAAGGGGACTGGGACTGCACTTGTCAGAGATACCAGCCCAGGTAAGTTCCCAGATGGCTCCTGCCCAAGGTCTTGGCTGGGCCAAAACTACCTCTGTGGGAGGGTGTGGTTCCTGCCTGTCTGGCCTCCATTCCATCATATCGGGTTAAAACCACAGCTCTCTCCCACAGCTATTTTCCCTTTGTGGACCACCCTCCACTTCTTCTCATTCTAGGAGGTTTGGAGAGAGGTGACACCACCCTCTGGCCACCGGAGTGGGCATGTGGGACTCAGGCTTCACAAATCAGAGCATTCCTTCTTCCCCAACCATAGTGATTGGCTCAGGGACTGGCCTCTGACCCGAGCCAGCCAATGAGAATCAGCCATAGACTTTGGGGAATTATTTGGAGGAGAGGTGTTCTCTTTCTGCTGAGTGGCTGAGTTGGGAGGATATCAGCCAGCAACCACCTATCTTTGCCACAGCAAAAGCAAAGTGGAAAGCAAAGCAAAGCTACGTGGTCAAGAGAAGAGGCTGACGACATTGGGTGAGCACCTGAATCTATACCACCTGAAGCACCTGAAGCTATACCTAAAGCATACCAACATTTGGGCTCAAGCTGGATTGAGGTGTGATTTGACTGTCACTTATCACCAAACAGGTCATGACTGATACAGAACTCAAGTGGGACAGAACCAGGCTCTGTGAAGTTCCAGATGTTGGCTTTCCTCCCTCACCTCTAAGGGTAACCCAGGAAAGTGCGGCACTTTAGGAAATAAGGCTGTGGCGTCAGCCATGTGATCAGAGCAGGAACAAAGTCACACGAGCCATCCATGTGTGGGGCACCCACCTGCAGGTCCTGATGGGGAAGCACCTACCTTTCCCCCACTCATCTTTGCCCCATTTACCTGTGGACTGTGCTTCTCCCACAGAGCGGGGATGAGCCTCTGGACTGTCTTGTACTCCACTGGAATCTCATACACATGCAGGTCCACGCTGTCACCGAGCCCCAGCTTCTCCAGCTCCTGGGAGCAAGAGCAGAGGAAATGTGGCATTAGGTCAGGGCTGCAGGGATAACTAGATCCCTGGGGACAGAGTGACCTATCCTCAGAAGACAGGCGGGGTTCCTGACTCACTGCAGAGCGGGAAGGCACATGCGCTGGCCTATCCCAAAGATCCTCCCTCAGCCCCTTCCCCACCCCCTCTCTCAGCATCTCCGTGGGCAGCAGCATGATACCATGGCCTCTGAGGCTAGTCTCCTGGATTTGAACCCTGCCTGTGGGGGGAAGGGCAGTGACTTGGGCAAGTCACTCAACCTCTCTGTGCCTCAGTTTCCTCATCTGTAAAATGGGGATAATAAAGTACTTACTTCACAAGGTAGTTATAACAAATGAAGGAACTAATTCACGCTAAAGAGTTCCAAGCAATGTTTGGCATACTGTAGGGACTCGAATAATGTTGACTACCATTACTACTATTATTTTTGTTGTTTGTTATTACGCTCTCCCTTTGTTACACCTGTTAAGAATTATTTATAGACTTGGTGCATGGTAGATAGCAGGGTCTCAACATATATTTACAGATGGACCCAACTCCTTAGGGAGCCTCCAACCATCTCAGGAATGAAGGGGTTTAAGAACATCATGAATTATAAACAAAAATGGGCTATGATGACCCCAAATTTCATAGCAGCACTATTTACAATAGCCAAGACATGGAAGCAACCTAAATATGTCCATCAACAGATGAATGGATAAAGAAGATGTGATATATATATAAATGGAATATTACTCAGCCACAAAAGAGAGTGAAATAGGGACTTCCCTGGTGGCACAGTGGTTAAGAATCTGCCTGCCAATGCAGGGGACATGGGTTCGAGCCCTGGTCCGGGAAGATCCCACATGCCGCGGAGCAACTAAGCCTGTGCACCACAACTACTGAGCCTGCGCTCTAGAGCCTGCAAGCCACAACTACTGAGCCCACGAGCCACAACTACTGAGCCCACAAGCCACAACTACTGAGCTCACGTGCCACAACTACTGAAGCCCACGTGCCTATAGCCTGTACTCCGCAACAAGAGAAGACACTGCAATGAGAAGCCCGCACACTGCAACGAAGAGTAGCCCTCGCTCGCTGCAACTAGAGAAAGCCTGCACGCAGCAACAAAGACCCAACACAGCCAAAAATAAATAATTTTTTTAAAAAAAGAGTGAAATAATGCCATTTGCAGCAACATGGATAGCCCTAGAGATTATCATACCAAGTGAAGTCAGTCAAGCAGAGAAAGACAAATACCATATGATCTCACTTATATGTGGAATCTAAAAAAAAATGACACAAATGTACTTATTTACAAAACAGAGACAGACTCACAGACCCAGAAAACACACTGACGGTTATCAAAGGGGAAAGGGCAGGGAGGGATAAATTAGAAGTTTGGGATTAACAGATCCACACTACTATATACAAAATAGATAACCAACAAGGACCTACTGTACAGCACAGGGAACTATATTCACTATCTTGTAATAAACTATAATGGAAAAAATCTGAAAAAGAATATGTATACATAAGTACATACATATATATGTATATATAAATATATATCTGGGAAAAAAGGGCTATGATGGATCACCACATGCGTACTTTTCTGGGGAAACACGGATGCTTTCCTCAGATTCTCAATGTGGCAGAGCCCATGACTGGGCCTCCTTCCCCCAGATGGCCCACAACCCAGAGCACAGCAGACCCAGAACCAACTTTCCCGGAGGAATGATGATCCTGGCAGCTCTGGCGTCCAGGGGTGAGCAGGGACGTTCAGGGATGAAGGTTTCAGCTCAATATCAAAAACTGAGCATTCTTCATGGTAAAATTAATACCCCAAATAATGATTATCGGTCAGGCTGTTTCATATTATTCTCAGATCTCATGCAGTAATTTGGACATGCTACCACTGGCGGATGTTACAGAGTTCTATGGGCAGGTCCCAGGCGAAGCAGTTTTTGCATCTGGCCGTGCCGAATTCACTAGAGGTGAGCTCTTTTTTTTTTTTTTTTTTTGGTCACGCTGCGCGGCTTGTGGGATCTTAGTTCCCCGACCAGGAACTGAACCCAGGCCCACGGCAGTGAAAGTGTGGAGTCCTAACCACTGGACCACCAGGGAAGTCCCTAGAGGTGAGTTCTTGCATCTCCTGCAGCGGCTGCAGGATTTCTTTCTCTGGTTGCCTTGACCTTGCTATACCCACGCTATGCCAAATCTGTGCCCCACTGACTGCAGTTGCTCTGGAGAGTATCCGATGCCTGGAACAGCAGGTCTTTCCTCACTGATAGCTAATTCCAAATTGCTCCCCAGAGAGGTCACCTGGAGACAAGGACATCTGGAGGGTAGGTGGGGCGAGGCAGGTGTGTGTGCGGGGGGGAGTCTCAAATGCCAACACCAGGATCTGGGACCCCAGCCCTCTTGCTAAGCCCAGTTACGTGTGACATCAGGAAGCCCTCCCCGCCGGACAGAAGAGGGCAGAGCGCAAACCTGCTCCCCAAACGTGGTGCACGGTGAGCTGCAGACACTGATGGGTAGAGGGCTGGGGGGGAGGGTGGTTATATTTTGTGTGAGATCTATTTTAAAAGACGCTAAAGAGAAAACTTTGTAAACTATTTAATTTCTCCCACAATCATTTTTCTTAGTCACTAATATTTTTATTCTTCATGCTCCTTTGTCTTCTCAACTCCCTGGAGTGTGGTGGTGGGAATCAGAGGGGACTTTCTTCAAGGGTTTATGGATTCAGAGACGAGGCAGGCCTGGTGCTCGCTGGCACACAACCATGATTCCTACCTGACCGTATTGTTTTTTACACCATTGAACCCCTGAGAAGCGCTGGAGGTTTTAGATCTGTGCTCCCTGTTTCCATTCCCGTGATTTTATCAATATTCACCCTGTTTGTGCACGCTGCACGCCCGGAGTGATTATTCTGAATGGCCACACATTAAAAATAATAGGAGGTTATAGACCACTGTTTGCTTGACGCTTGTTGGATACACCCAAGTTTTGTTTTGGCAAATTGATTTGGAGATCAAGCCCCACCTCCTCCCCAGCACTGCCCCAGCCTCCTGTCCCCCAAGGCAGCATCTAAAATCACAACGCAGGCTTTCCCTGCTTCCGCTCTGCTGTGGCTCCTGCCACGCTCAGAATAAAAATCTTAACTCCCCACCATAGCCCACGATGCCCTGAGGGGTCGGGATGCTGCCCTCCTCTCCCTTTGTCCCCCTTCTGCTCACTTCTCCCAACACAGCCTCCCACATACCAGACTCACTCCTGCCTCAGGGCCTTTGCACTGGCTATTCCCTCCACTTAGAATGCTCTTCCCATCACTTTCCAGTCAGTTGACTCCTTAGCCTTCATGTCTCAGCCTCCCAAGAAGACATTCTGGATGCCCAGCCTGCTTTACATGCTCTCTTGGTCCCACAGGTCAATGTCTTGGCCACGGCCCAAGATGTGCACACATTCGGTGCTGGTGAATGTCGGCTGAACAAGTGAGCAGTTCAAGCTTGGACTGAGAACAAATACAGACCCAGGTGAGCCTGGGCAAGTACCCGACCCTCCTGAGGGTGCCTTGTTTTTCTTAACTGTAAGTGGGGGTTTGGACTCACTGCTGGCTGTGACCGCTTTCCTTTTCATCCTTTCCTACATTTAAAAGTAGCTCCTAACTATTTGCAACAGCTGAAGTATCCATCACTGGATGAAAGAATATAAACAAAATGTGGTCCATCCATACAGTGGAATATTACTCAGCCATGAAAAGGAATGAAGCACTGACACATGCTACAATGTGGATGAACCTTGAAAACATCATGCTGCATGAAAAAAGCCAGACACAAAAGGTCACATATCATATGACTCTGTTTATGTGAAATGTCCAGGACAGGCAAATCCACAGAGACAGAAAGCAGATCAATGGTTGCCAGGGGCTTGGGGACTGGGGATGGGGAGTGACTGCTAACGGGGACAGGATTTCCTTTTTGGATGATAAAAATGTTCTGGAATTAAATAGAGGTGGTGGTTGGACAACACTGTGAATGTAATAAATGCCACTGATTTGGATACTTTAAAATAGTTTTATACTATGCAAGTTCATCTCAATTTTTTTAAAAAGGAAAAAAGCAGCTCTTAATTGCATGGATGGTGGAGGGTAGGAATCAGGGGTGGAGCCTCTAGAGCCAGGTGACCAGGTTTGTTCTCCCTCCCCTCCCCTCACTCCCTGGCTGGGTGACCCTGGGTAAGTCACTCAACCTCTCTGTGCTTTAGCTCCCTCATCTGTAAATGGGTGAACAGTAGTATCCATGTCATAGGGAGAAAAAATAAAACAATAGAAGAAACTAGAAAAAATAAAACAATGTTAAATTATATTTTAAAACATTAATGTGTTTCCTTTAAAAAAAATCCAAAAAAATCCAAAAAAAATCCAAAATTTCTGCCTAATATGGCATAAGTGAAAAAAAATAGATAAAATGTGTAAAATAACAGTTTTCAGACGTGGAGTTGAGGAGTCAAAGCTGAGGTTCTAGAAAGTGTAAGAAGGCTACAGTTTGCAGAGTGGAGTCGTGGACAGGAGGTACCTGGGGGGAAGAGGAGGTAGGGGGAGGGAGAGGAGGGGGGAGGGGAAGGGGAGGAGGGAAGTAGGTAGAGAGTGTGTGTAGAGAGGGAGAGAGGAAGAGAGAGGGAGAGAGAGGGAGGAAGAGAGAGAGAGATCAATCTAGAAGTTGATCCAGAGATCTTTTGAGAGTCCGAGGACTGATGGGTTTACACGCATGCAGAGGCCAGGGACAGAGCCACTTGAAAGGAACAGAGGGAGCAAGCCTCCGAGCTCACACCAGGTTGGAAATACTTGTTCCCACCAGCCAGAGTGGAAAAACTTCACAAGGAAGTGGAGAAAAATTAGCCCCAGAGCGGAGACTGCTCTGGTTCTGCCTAACAGAACTGAACAGCAAGGCTGGAAAGGAACAGTTTCCAGTAGCTTAATTGTATCCCAGAACAAAGATCAAGAATATTTTGAGGAAATACAAAAGGATACAGCATGCCACAAGGTAAAATTCACAAGGTCTGGCATCAGTTGAAACTTACCAGGCATGCAAAGAAGCCAAAAACTACCACCCATAATGAAGAGAAAAATCAATCAATAGAAACAGGACCGGGGGCTTCCCTGGTGGCGCAGTGGTTAAGAATCCGCCTGCCAATGCAGGGGGCACGGGTTCAAGCCCTGGTCCAGGAATCCCACATGCAGCGGAGCAACTAGGCCCGTGAGTCACAACAACTGAAGCCCGCATGCCACAACTACTAAAGCCCGAGCACCTAGAGCCCAAGCTCCGCAACAAGAGAAGCCACTGCAATGAGAAGCTCGCGCACCGCAACAAAGAGTAGTCCCCGCTCGCCACAACTAAAGAAAGATCGCACGCAGCAACGAAGACCCAATGCAGCCAAAAATAAAATAAATAAATATTTTTTAAAAAGAAAGGAAAAAAAAAGAAAAGAAAAGAAACAGGACAAGGGAATTCCCTGGTGGTCGAGTGATTAGGATTTCATGCTTTCACTGCCGATGGCCCGGGTTCAATCCCTGGTCAGGAAACGAAGATCCCTCAAGCCACGTGGCATGGCCAAAAAAAAAAAAAAAAAAAGAAATGAAATGAAGTGAAACAAAATAAAATCTACAGAGTAAATATCCACTTCCAAGCCCTCCACACACACATAATTTGCAGGAATTTCAAATTCCCAACTGCCTGGGCAGGAGGAAGGACCCAGATATGTGAAGGCACCCAATCTGGGGTCCTCCTCTTTTCCCTTAAATGATGAACTGTGTCCCTTTATCAGGATCTTGAACATGTAGGGGAAATGGGGATACACAAACTTTTCATTTTTAAGGAAAGTGGGGACTTCCCTGATGGCACAGTGGTTAAGAATCCACCTGCCAATGCAGGGGACACGGGTTCGAGCCCTGGTCTGGGAAGATCCCACATGCCGCCGAGCAACTAAGCCTGTGCACCACAACTACTGAGCCTGCGCTCTAGAGCCTGCGAGCCACAACTACTGAGCCCACGAGCCACAACTACTGAGCCCACGAGCCACAACTACTGAGCCCACATGCAACAACTACTGAAGCCCACGTGCCTATAGCCTGTGCTCCGCAACAAGAGAAGACACTGCAGTGAGAAGCGCGCACACTGCAACGAAGAGTAGCCCCCGCTTGCTGCAACTAGAGAAAGCCTGCACGCAGCAACAAAGACCCAACACAGCCATGGAAAGCAGTGAAGCATTGATTCATGCTACAGCAGGGACGGACCTTGAAAATGTTATGCTGAGTGAAAGGAGACATAAAAGGCCACATTCAATTATGTTTTCAAAAGTGAAAAAGAAAAAGTGAGCACTTGGCCCAAAGAGGCTAAAGTCAAACACACTTGGCTTGGGCTTCCCTGGCGGCGCAGTGGTTGGGGGTCCGCCTGCCGATGCAGGGGACGCGGGTTCGTGCCCCGGTCCGAGAGGATCCCACGTGCCGCGGAGCGGCTGCACCCGTGAGCCATGGCCGCTGAGCCTGCGCGTCCGGAGCCTGTGCTCCGCCAACGGGAGAGGCCACAGCGGTGAGAGGCCCGCGTGCCGCAAAAAAAAAAAAAAAAAAAAAAAGTTCCTATAAAAGGGTTTCATCTTCAAAGAATTCATGGAAAAGGCTCTGACAAGTACAGGTTTCTGGTAACTGACTATACTGCTGAACTGAATGAATAAGCATTTTCAGAACTCTAATGGAAAAGTGATGAATTCATAAAAGTGCTAACAAAAGACCAAGATGAAAAACAATTAATTACATGGGACTGAGTGAACTGATGAGGATGATTATAATTTGCGTGACTTTCTGTTTGAATAAAAAAATAAAGTTAAAAAAAATGCATTTCCAAAAAGTGAGCCTGAAACCAAAAAGGAAAGAAGTGCTCAAGAATGATACAGGAGCCAGCCTGAAGGGGCTGCCACGGGCCAAATCCGGGACAATTTGAACATCAAAATTAAGAGAGAAGGATGTAATAACCTATACAGGAAAAGAATCTGAAAAATAATAGATATATGTATATGTATAACTGAATCACTTTGCTGTAGACCTGAAACTAACACAACACTGTAAACCAACTATACTCCAATATAAAATAAAAATTAAAAAAAATTAAGAGATTATCATCTGTTGAAGACAGTACCCATGAGTCCACGCAGTTACAAATAAACTCACAGAAGGTCTTAAAAAGTGTCGAAGGTAAGATGGAATTAGAAAACCATCATTTGGCAAGCATCATACTAAAATAATAACTGATTCAGGTGAGACTCACCAGGGGATGCTAATATGGTCTCAAAGCATCTCTTTACAGGGTCTCAAAGTATCTCTCTATGGATACTTTTTCATCACAAAGGGCAAGATAGTAACTTTGCAAAGAAGAAATCCATCAGACCTCACCTTTAGCAAGTGATCAAGGTCAATGATACCAAGAATGAGACGCAGCAATATAACCAGTGCCTCCTGATATGATGCACGGAGAAGGACACAACGTTACTTCTGTGGGATTCCTGCCCCCAATACACACACAGCCTCCATCTAGTCATGAGGAAACACTGGAGGAGCCACCCTGACGGACACTCTCCAAAGGATTGAGCAGTTCTTAACAAGCATGTCATGCCATGAGACACAAAGGAAGACTGAGGAATTTTCCAGACCACAGGGGATTAAAGAAATGGGACAACTGAACCCTACATATAATCTGGAACTTTCTTCTGCTGTGAAGGACATTAACAGGGTGGTTGGCAAAATCTGAATCAGGTCTGTAGATTATAGAATTGTATCAATGTCCAATAAGCCTGCTTTTGATCACTGTGCTGAGGCTGTGTTTTAGGAAACACACGGTGACTTATTTAGGGATAGAGGAGTATCATGTCTGCAACTGACCCTTAAATGACACAGAGCACGACAGTTCCTCAAAATATTAAACACAGAATTACCATAGGATGCAGTCATTCCACTTCAGGGTCTATACCCACAAGGACTGAAAGCAGGACCTTGAAGAGATATTTGTAGGCCCATGTTCATGGCTGCATTATTCGTAAGAGCTAAGATGTAGACGCAACCCGAGTGTCTACTGACCTATTAATGGATAAGCAAAATGTGGTATATACAGCTTGCGACCAGGCAATGGGATATATATCAACCTTCAAGAGGAAGGAAATTCTGACACATGCTACAACACGAATGAACCTTGAAAACATTATGCTAAATGAAATAAGCCAGGCGCAATAGCACAAAACTGTATGCTTGCATTTATATGAGGTCCCTAGTGTAGTCAGATCCATAGAGACAGAAAGGAGAATGTGGTAGCTGCCAGGAGCCGGGAGAGTGAGGAATGAGCAGTTAGTGTTTAATGGGGACAGGGTTTCAGTTTAGGAAGATGAAAAAGTTCTGGAAACCAATGATGGTGATGGCTGCAAAACAATGTGAAGGTACTTAATGCCACTCAACTGTACACTTAATAATAATGGTTAAGGTGGTAAAGCTTATGTTATATATATTTTACCACAGTTTAAAAAATGACTTGGAAGTCAAAAACATTTTTAAACTATATTTATCTACCTACCTATTTATCTATAGAGAAAGAGCAAATGTAATATAATGTTAACACTTGGGGACTCTGGGTGTGAAAGGACTTCTTTGTCTTCCTCTCCTGCCGTGGCTGGGAGGAGAGATCTCCAGCAAAGACATCTCAGCATAAGGTAAATAATCTCATCTATCTTTACATCCTGTCAACCACGACCCAACTTTTTCTTACCCTCCTGTCCCCCACAGCTTGAAAGTTCCCTGCCCCCTCCCGTTTCTTTTCCGCATGGCCCTGGCAGTGCTTTCTGGCAACATGTTGAAAGTCCAGTAGTGAAAAGAATCCATCCCCCAGGTTAAGTGAGGACTTAAAAGGATCATCTTTATTTGTTCAGAGTTTCACTCAGGGAGTTATCCCCAAAGCTGTCCACGGGACAGGCCACCCATATGCCCAGGCAAGTCAATTTGGTGGAAGAAACTCTATGGGCAGGGGGGGTGGGGTACTGAGGATGCTACTAACTCGGTTAGTGACCAAGCCAAGGAACCCTCTATATGGCGCAGTAACCCGCCCGGTGGCCACCATGACATCTGATACGCCAAGGTCAGACCCCCAGCTCAGGGCAGCAGCCCCGCCTTATGGATCCTGTCTCTCTGCCCCTCTCCCTTCACCCAGCAGAACAGGCGCTACATGCTGAGCACCACTGCCCGCCCAGAGTAACTCAAGGGTCTCTCCCACTGGGTGATGTTTACCAAGCATTAGTGGGAAGAATCGCCCACATCGACTTTTGACGGTAGGAAATGACCTGGTGCCACCAGGGAGCCATGGAGTGAGTCACCTTCTTGTCCTAACCTTTCCTCCTCATGTCCTCTGGGTTCCCACCTACCCCTCCCCATCTGGGGGAAAAAATAAACTAAGAAACCCACCATCAAAGAAATACACACACCCCATGGCCAGCATCCCCACAGAGAGGCGTCCGCATGCTCGCTAGAGACCCTGAGAGGGGCATCCTTGTTGCTTTACTCTTGGGGAGCAAACCCTGAAGCCCCCAGTGTCAGTGCCAATGGGAGGAGGGGTGGGTCGGGAAAGGAGACAGTTGTCCCCCCGCCACACACACACACACACACACACACCAATACAGGGTGAGGAAAAGCAGCCGGTGCCAGAGGAACACACCATCCCATTCATTTCTTTGCAGCTTGAGACCAGGCAAAACTCATCTGCGGTGACGGAGCTCAGGAAGCAGCTGAGGAGCGATGGGGGGCGGGGGGTGGGGTAGCAGGAAAGAATGTTCTGGGTTGATGGGAATCAACCACCTTGATCGAAGTATTGGTGACATGGGCATAAACACTTTTCACCAAAGTGATGGGGGCACTGAAGATCTGTACATGTTTTTATACAAATGATTCCCCAATTTTAATAAGGGCAATGGTGGGGGAGGAGCAGCTGTACCATTCATCTGAAGTTAAGAGAAGCAGGTGGCCCGTAATCAAGCGAAATTCTTGGCCTCTGACCACTTTCTGCTCCAAAAGGACTGGACAGTCCTCCTGGGGGGAGGGTAGCAGCGCACCCCAAGTCCCACGACAATCTGCAGCCAGCACAGCCACCAAGCACAGACTGTGAAAGTAACGGGGCTTGTGCGCCCCAGACAACACATTGTCTACACCCCACCTACCTGACAAGACCCTGCCGCGCGGCTGCGTCTGACCGATTCCCTTGACCCCATAACAAAGACCCGCTTTGTTCCCTGGTTAATATCCTTAGCAGGTCTGTCTAGACTCACTGTGGCAGTAATTGTCCTGTGACCCGACTCCTCCTTGCCCCACTTGGGCAGAGAAGGCTACAGTTGGCCCCAAGCCAACAGAGTCCAAGCCCTCAACACCCACCTGAGCCTCCTAGGGCGAGAAAGACCCGCAGCCAGCATCCCACTCCCGCCACCCAAGACCTGCGGGGAGACGGGACACTTGAAAAATGCAGTCCCTCCTGTGTGGGGTGCCAGGGGCAGCGGCATTTTTTCCTGGGAAAGAGGAAAGGAGGGGTGCCCCTCTGTCCCCAGAACTCCCACCTCCAGAATGTGGCTGATGGGAAACAGTTCACTCTCTGCTGGGGCGCCAGTTCACCCAGGGCATGAAGAAGGAAGGTCAGATAAGAGAGAGAGGAGAGAGACATAAAGAGAGAGAGAGAGAGAGAGAGAGAGAGAGAGAGAGAGAGAAGGAGGTGGGGGAGGGAGAGAGTCAGGAAGAGACAGAGACCCAGAGAGAGATAGAGGCACCCAGAGAGAGACTGAGAGTGACAGAGAAACAGAGAGAAGGGGAGAGACAGACAGAGAGAAGTGAGTTGGTCCCTGGCAGAGGAGAAGGAGTTCCTTCCACAGGTGGCAACTCGAGCTTCAGAAAAATCAGTTGGGACAGGAAGTAACGGCTGCTCACTCCGCCTCACCAAACACCCATCTTCAGCTTGAGGTGACAGACATCAATGGTTGCCCACAACTCATGTCTGGATCACACCAAGAACACTCTGAGGCATATTTTCTTGAGGGACGGATTTGACCCATCCAATGACTACACTCTTTCCATGGGCAAATCTGTTTTATCCAGAGTAACTGAAAAGCACCACCAGCGGCTCCTAGCCACCCCATGGGTGGATCCGGCAGATGCTCTGCTGTGCAGAAGGCATAGGACCCAAGTGCAATTCCAATGACACCAAGTTCTAGAACAGGTAAAACGCACCTATGGAGGCCATAAAGTCAGCAGAGAGGTTTACACCTGGGAGTGGGGTTGGCGGGTGGAGTGGGAGTAGCTGGGAAAGGACACAAGGGGCTTCTGCAATGGGGACGAACAGAGAAGGGGCTGAGAATGTTCTAGGTCTTGATCTGAACTCAGGTGCTGCGGAGGTACACGTGTCAAATTTCATGGGCTAACACTGCTGTGCGCACTCAGGGTATGTATGGGCAACTCCAGTTTTTGCTGTTGTTGCTTTTTTAAGGGAAACAATTGGATCTGGGAAGGTTGGCATTTTTTAGCTGGGGAATGGTGGAGAATTCTCTCAAGAATTCTTGTCTCATAAAGTTGAGGAAGAAAACTGAAAGTCTTCTAGAGGTGAGGTCTGGAGGGATGGGTGACTGAAATATAAGGGGTACGTCCCCACAGGCAGCAGGATGAAAAGCTGCCATCCTCCACCATCCGAGTCCCAAAGCTCGGAGGGATTTCCAAAGATTGTTTAATTGATTTTTCTCCTATTTAGATGCAGATCATAGTGTCTGGGGCCCAGGAATTCAGACACACAGCTTTGTGTCCACTCAGCCCCGTGAAGACTCCTGTCTGAAACTCGCACAAAGCCAGACACACACGTCTTCAGAAACACGCTGTTTCCTTTTTGTCTGGGGCTCCAGGGAGCGGGTGCGACGAGCAGGGCCTCAGACATGCTCCCACCTGCGGAATCCCGGGGATCCTGTCCCTCTGTTCCGCTAGCAAAGTGGGGTGAAAATTTTTAAAAAGGGAGAGGAATGTGGCCAAGATTTTGAGGTCCGGAAGAAGGGTAACAAAAAAGGTGGGGCACCCCAACTGGGAATAGACACACTGAGGTTTCAGCTTGGATTTTTCTCCGAATTCAGGGCTCTGGAGTGGAAAGCAGGGGATGCTTTAAATCAAGAATCTAATGGGCTAGGATTAACACGAGCTTGGCTCTGGTCCATGCAGATCTGATTTATATAAGGAGGAAACTTTTCTCTCTTTCTCTCTGCCCATTGTTCCCCAGTCTGTCCCTCCAAATGCCCCAGCTGACAAAGAAATTGGAAGGCTCAGGACAGCGGGAGAGACCTCCTCCCCGGCAATATGCAGCCTTTGCTTCCTCCAGCTGCCAGGAAGCAACACTGAGGGTCACTGCGCCCCCTCTACAAGGTTAATACATCCCCCAATATCCCTGCCTGGTCCCCCAAAACCTGGCTGTGGCATGGGATACTTCCGAAGAAATGCCACTCTGGTTTCTGAGCTGGATGACCTCAGATAACTCTCTCTGTGCCTCAGTTTCCTCATCCATAAAGTGGGCACAAGAATAACTGCACCTAAGGGTTGTTGGGAGAATTCAGCATGCTGGGCAGCAAAAAACGCTTGGTGCAGAGCAAGCACTCAACAAACGCAAGCTACAGTGGTAACTATCTGAGAGGAAGTGTATATCAGACTTAAATATCTCTCAGGAAGCTTCACAGGAGATGTTCTCTTCGTAGGTTACTTCCTTGCTTTGGTGTCAAGTATTTCCAGGGGAAGCCCAGCCCCAAGCCTGATTCCTCCCCTCTGGATCCAGTTACCTGGACTGCAATCCAGCTGGCATTCACAGTGTGTTCCCCAAAAGGGCCGAACCCTGAAAAAAATAAGAAAAGCAGCATGTCACCACCCAGCGGCCCCTCCTGCCCTGCCCAGGGCCAGGCTGCTGCTTTCATCCAGGAGAATGGAGCAGGGAGCTTCGGGAGCAGCTGCCACCTGGGACAATGTCGGGGGCCTGGTCCCAAGTTTGGGGTGCACCCAGTGGCCCTTCAGAGCCCTCCATCACACAAACTTGTCTGCTCTTAACAGAAGCTGTGAGTCCTTTCTCGTCCTCACTTTCACCTGACCTTCATGCCCAGCAAGAGGCCAGTGCCCTCCTTTTGCCCCAGAAAAGGCTGGCCTTTGTTCCCTTCCCGATTTCTTCCCCTATCCTTGACCCCCAAATATAATATAATTTTATCATTGTCTTTGTGCCTCCTCCCTGGACTCTGGAACTGCAGGGCCATAGGCGGTCTGTGAATCATCACCTGATAAGGAACGGCCCTTAAGGGATGCATGTGTATATCTCCCAGGTCAGGCTGTCCAGACATCATCCCACCACCCTCCTCCCTACTCACTCAAACTCCAGGCCCCATTTACAAACCAGATTCTCACCTGAGCATGTGCTAAGTGCTCTGCATGCCCTGTGGCATTCAGCCTCCCTGTGCCTCTCTTTCAGGCACGGGTGTTTCCTGGGCCCATTTTAGAGGAGCTGGGACTGAGGTACAGAGAGGTGAAGCCAGCTGCCCAAGGTCTCACAGCAAGAAGACGGAAGAGCACGGATTCAAACACAGACCCAGGAAAGTCTGTGGCCTCCCTCTTCTAATCGCCCCCAACACACCTAAAAAATAAACCTCTCTAAAAAATAAACCTCTCCAAGAAAGGCTGTCATTGAACCATGGGTCACTCCAGTTGGGCCAAGGGTCCCAAGTGGTATCATGGCCCTGGGAGGCATACTGTTCCCTGGATCAGCAGGGGGCCCCCAAGTAGGGTCAGAACCTCTCCACCCCTTTCCTCCTCCTGCATGGACCAAGTATGAGTCCCAGCTCAGCCACTTACAAACAAGGTGACCTCTGTGAGCCTCAGTTTCCCCCTCTGCAAAATGGAGGCAGTAAAGATTTAACGAGCTCATGCAAGAAAAATGCCCAGTCCCGTGGCTGCCTGCTGAGTCAGGACTAAAGTAATAAATAAGCAGATATAGGAGGGCTGCAGGGGAAAGTGACCCTCTGGCAAGTTGACACACCTGTTTGTCAGATAAGTGGCTTCTTCTGTATTCCTGGGAATTCCAGGACCAGCCCAAACCTCCCTGGACCACAATATACCTGTTCGAACCTTAGCTGGATTTCTCACTCTGACCCTCCTGACAGGGTCAAAATACCGCACGCCCCCACGCCGACCAGAGGCCTGGCAGAAACTGACCGCACACGAGGCTCCGAGGTGGAGTCTCCTAGAGGAGAAGCAGTTAGTTTTGGGGAGTCGGTGACAGTGGGGCAGGGGTCCAGACTCACCCACAAACAGCCCGGGCAGGAAAGATTTTGACCAAGACAGTCCTTGGGACAAGCGGAAGAACGGCCGGGCACC
The DNA here is from genome assembly GCF_964374135.1 of Grampus griseus. Classification (NCBI taxonomy): domain Eukaryota; kingdom Metazoa; phylum Chordata; class Mammalia; order Artiodactyla; family Delphinidae; genus Grampus; species Grampus griseus. The sequence goes on along the minus strand of NC_139019.1, from coordinate 161,097,522 downwards.
CGAGGTTCCCCAAACTTCACCTGCCCCTGCCTGGGGGGAGCAACCCCCCATTAGCGCAGGGCTCGGGGAGCAGTGGCTGGCAAGAGATTAACTTATCACGGGGCACTTCCTGCCCGCAAATCGACCTTTGTCCCCTGGGACCGGGGGTGGTGACAAACCCGACCTCGGGAGGGGCAGGGAGGAGTCCAGTCCAGCCTGCCGGCCGGGCAGACACAACAAACAAGTGCCCGGAGGGTCCCTGTCCCCAACCGGGGAAGGAAGGAGGCCAGAGGGGCCTGCTCCGTGTGGGGCACTTGGCAGAACACCCACGTCCTTGCCTGCCCCGACTCCTGACAGTGGGACCACAGGGGCGCCCCCTTCTCCACTTTCTCTGTCGCGCGGACTGAGCTGGGCTCCCGCGGGCGATGACATCTGCCAAACCTGGGACGACTTCTAGCACCTGCCCCACCCGGGCCACCGCGCTTCTTCCGGCCCCGCTGCCTCCGGAGCCGCCCGACCCGCCCCCGCCACGGGCCGCGGCTGCCGCGGCCGCCATCAGAGCACTACATCAGAGCGTACCCGTCACCACCACCGCCTTCCTGGGCTGTTCCATGGCGGGCTCAGGCTGCGCCTTTGACCCACTCCTGTCCGGCCCGGCGAGCCCGTTGCTGCCGCTGCCGCCGCTCGGCCACCGCGCCGCCCCGCCCCCAAGCCCGGCCCCGCCCCTCCCTGGCCCCGCCCCCGGCCGGGCCGCTGGGCGTGCGCGTCCCCGCGACCAAGACGCAGAGTGCACGCCCCATCCCTAACTCTCCCCACAGTAGTGCGTGGTTGCCCCCACTCCCCAACCTCAGTTTACCCACCCGTACGATGGGGACAGTTCATACTGCAGGCTGTGGCCGCTTGAACTCGAGTCACACGCTGGGGACGAGCCTGTTATGCATTCCACAATGTTCACCGATCGCTTGCTGTGAGTTATATCGGTGCCCCCCAGCTCCCTGTGAGCAAGGCTCCATTATTCGGCCCCTTTTACAGATGAGAAAACTGAGGCATAGTTCGGAAGGCCATTCACCTAAATCCTCCTGGGGTCACAGATGCGGCATTCAAGCCAGGAGTTTGAGGGAGGGATGAAATAAGGTGAAAACCGGGCACCCACATCTGGGTGGTGCCCAAAGCAGGCTCCTGTATTGCTAAGGAGGCTGACGTGGCCCCAGATACCTGGGCCTCCCCTCCCTCCTTCTCCCCAAACACAGCTGCTCTAGACCCAGCAGTCCTCCAAGGGCCCACCCAACACAGTCCCACCTTCGGGCCTTTGCACCACTTGCTGTTTCTTCTGCCTGGAACATACCCTACAGGTTCCTGCAAAACTAGTTGCTTCTTCAGGGCTTAGCTGGAACATCACCTCCTCCTAGGGGTCCTCCTCACCCTGGCTGAAATCCCCCACCCCAACTCACCACCACCCCAGTAGGTCCGTCTCATTTCCTTGTTTCATCCTCTTCAGAGCAGCAATCACATTCAGAAATCATTCCTTTATAGGCACTGCTTTTCTTTTTTATTTTATTTTATTTTATTTATTTATTTATTTTTGGCTGCGCGTCGTGGGCTTTTCTCTAGTTGCGGTGAGTGGGGGCTACTCTTCATTGTGGTGCGCGGGCTTCTCATTGCGGGGGCTTCTCTTGTTGCGGAGCACCGGCTCTAGGCACGCGGGCTCAGTAGTTGTGGCTTGCGGGCTTAGTTGCTCCCCGGCATGTGGGATCTTCCTGGACCAGGGCTCGAACCCGTGTCCCCTGCATTGGCAGGGAGATTCTTAACCACTGGGCCACCAGGGAAGCCCGACACTGCTTTTCTGGTTCATTTCCCTTTTCCTGCCCTGACTACCAGAAAAGGGTTATGTCTCCATTAGAGCCTTGTGCCTGGCACACAGTAGGTCCCCAACCCACATTCAGCAGAGGCCAGCATTCTTCCAAATATAGCCAAAAAATACGGCTGAGTTTCTGGCCACATCCTTAGAAACAGGACTGGACCTTGGACGTGGGTCACTGACATCTCATTCCAAGCAGCCTTGGCCCAGATTAGTTAGGGTGCTGAACAAGGACCGTCTGCCTCTGGCCCAGGCCTCAGAATATCCAAAACAATGTTCTCTGAACTGCCCGGCAGCCTTGTTTGCAAGCTCAGACCAGAGGTCACACACTCAGTGGCTATTTTGGTCTCTGGCAGTTTCAGGTAGAATTCAGAAAATCTGAAATCCAGCCTGGGCCAGCTGTGGGAGCGAGACCTCAGCCAAGTAGAAGAAAAGAACAGAAGAAAAATCTCACCAAGAATCTGGTTTTATAACTCAAACATGTAATAAGTGTCTGGTACAAAGTGCACGTATTGCTAGAAGCTGGTGATGTGAAGAGAGGGAAACCACAGAGGGTTTCATTTTCCCCCCCATCGCAATGGGAAAAAAAGAAAAAAAGGAAATTGATGACACTGAGTTAGCCGTGATCAGAAAAACTGAGTCACATGCTACTGCCGAGAGTTACAGGGGTAAAAGTTAGTATTCACTGGATGCAGGCCCTGTTTAAGCACATCACTGATGTTCTCTTTTTTAATATCACAAATCTTCGGAGAGAGGAACTATTCTTCTCCCATTTTGCAAGTAAGGAAAAGGGACCCAGAGCAACTAAGCCGCTCGTCCCAAGTCACACATGGAAGGGGCTGGGATTTGGATCAGAAATAAGTGGGTGAGTCCTTAGGGAAGGAAAAGCAGGACCAAAGTCCTTAAGGAAGCACAAGAAGGGCCAAAGAAAGCTGGCTAGATGGGGCTAAGTTATGTGTTCACAGAGAGAGACACAGTCTGGCTTTGCAACAGTGTAACAAGCAGCTCAGTGCCTGTGAGGGGTGAGGTGAAGGGAGGGTGAGGGATGGAGAGCTCTTTATTTAAAAAACCAAGATGGTTACATTGGAAAGCCAAGTACAGTAAAGTGGTGCAGCTACTGTGGAAAAGTTTGGCAGTTCCTCAAGAAGTTAAACATGGTTACCATAGGCCCCAGCAATTCCACTCCTAGGGATAACGCCAAAATAATTAAATAGGTGTCCAAATATTATAGGTGAAAGTTCATGACAGCACTATTCACAATCGCCAGAAGAAAAGAAAACAAATGTTCATCAACAGTTAAAGAAATAAACCGTGGTCCATTCCTACAATGGAATATTACTCAACAGTGAAGAGGAGTGAAGCACTGACACATGCTACTGCGCGGATGAACCTTAAAACACCAGGCTGAGTGAAAGAAGCCAGACTCATAAGGCCACATACTGTATGATTCCATTGATATGAAATGTCCAGAACAGGAAAATTCAGAGACAGAAAGCAGACTAGTGGTTGCCAGGGGCTGCAGGAGGGGAGATGGGAAGTGACTGCTAATGGGGACAGGGTTTCTTTTGGGGGTGATGGAAGTGTTCTGAAACTAGATAAGAGGCAATGGTTGCACAGCATGGTGAATGTATTTAATGCCACTGGATCATATACTTTATTTTTTTAATTTTATTTTTATTAATTTATTGGCTGCGTTGGGTCTTCATTGCTGCATGTGGACTTTCTCTAGCTGTGGCGAACGAGGGGCTACTCTTCATTGCAGTGCGCGGGCTTCTCATTGTGATGGCTTCTCTTGTTGTGGAGCACAGGCTCTAGGAGTACGGGCTTCAGAAGTTGTGGCTTGCGGGCTGTAAAGCACAGGCTCAGTAGTTGTGCCGCACAGGCTTAGTTGCTCCACAGCATGTGGGATCTTCCCAGACTAGGGCTCGAACCTGTGTCCCCTGCATTGGCAGGCAGACTCTTAACCACTGCGCCACCGGGAAGTCCCTGGATCATACACTTTAAAATGGTTGAAGTGGTAAGTGTTATGTGTATTTTATCACAATGATTAAAAAAAAAAACAGCGTGGAAGCACTGATGGAATGAAAAACAAATGTCAGAGTAAGAAAAATGTGTTTGCAAATGCAGAAAATATCTGAGGAAGGAAGAGTAAGAAATTGATAACATGATAACAGTGGGGGCTTTGGGGAGGGAACCAGAATATGGGGGAGGTGAAAGTGGAGGTGGAGGGGAGACACCCTCAGCATTTCTTCCACTGTGTACATACATGGACTACTCAGAAATAAAAGATGAGGGCTTCCCTGGTGGTGCAGTGGTTAAGAATCCACCTGCCAAGGAGGGTCCACGGGTTCCGGGAAGATCCCACATGCCGCGGAGCAACTAAGCCCGTGAGCCACAAGTAGTGAGCCTGTGCTCTAGAACTCATGATCCACAACTACTGAAGCCCACATGCCTAGAGCCCATGCTCCGCAACAAGAGAAGCCACCGCAACGAGAAGCCCGCGCAACAAAACAAAGAGTAGCCCCTGCTCGCCGCAAATAGAGAAAGCCTGCACAAAGCAACGAAGAACCAACACAGCCAAAAATAAATAATAAATAAATTTTTTTAAAAAAGAAATAAAGATGATACACTCTCCTTTTTAAAAAACACCACTCGATTTTTTTAAATTGTGGTAAAACCATAAAATGGACCATTTTCAAGTGTACAGTTCAGCAATGTTAAAAGTACATTCTTCACATTGTCGTGCAACCAACCTTCAGAACTCTTTTCATCTTGCAAAACTGAAACTGTACCCATGAAACAACTCTCCATCCCCCCCCCAGCCCCTGGCACCCACCATTCTATTTTCTTTCACTGTGAATTTCAATACTTCTAGGCATCTCATATGAGCCGAATCATACAGTATTTGTCCTTTTGTGACTGGCTCATTTCACTTAGCATAATGTCCTCAGGGTTCATCCATGTAGTAGCATGTGTCAGAATGTCCTTCCTTTTTTAGGCTGAATAATATTCCACTGTATGAATGGGCCACATTTTGTTTATCCATCTATCCATCAGTGGACACTTGGGTTGCTTCCACTTTTTGGCCATCCTGAGTAATGCTGCTGTGAACATGGATACACAAGTATCTTTTTGAGATCCTGCTTTCAATTCTTTAGACCATTCAACTTTTCTAACTTCCTATCTGGAAATATTTTAAGACTGACAAAGTTGCAAAAATAGTTCCCTCTCCATGGACACTTAACTAAACCAGTTCCCTCTCCGTGGACACTTAACTAAACCATTGTCAAAACCAGGATATTGGGGCTTCCTTGGTGGCACAGTGGTTAAGAATCTTCCTGCCAATGCAGGCGACACAGGTTGAAGCCCTGGTCCAGGAAGATCCCACACACGGCAAAGCAACTAAGCCCATGTGCTGCAACTACTGAGCCTGCACTCTAGAGCCCGCGAGCCACAACTACTGAGCCCGCGTGCCACAACTACTGAAGCCCACACGCCTAGAGTCCATGCTCCGCAACAAGAGAAGCCAACGCAGCGAGAAGCCAGTGCCCTGCAACGAAGAGTAGCCCCTGCTCGCTGCAACTAGAGAAAGCCCGGGTGCAGCAACGAAGACCCCACGCAGCCAATAAATAAATAAATAAATAAATTTTTTTAAAAAAACAGGAAATTGACGGTACGATGTAATGGACTCAGGTACCACACCTTATTTCCTGGAGTTGTAAAAACAAACAAAGAAACAAAACAAACAAATAAAAACATTTCATTTGTGAAGAATTATTCCTTTTAAAATTTCTATGCAATATTCTTAGGGAGAGAATGGAGGGCAGCAAGTGTGGTGGTTAGAGCCAGATCGCCTGGGTTCAAATTCTGCCTGGCTCCTCACGTGGTGCCTGCTCTCAGATGAGTTATTTTCCCATTCCAAACCTCAGTTTCCTCATCTGTAAAATGGGGATCAAAGAGTACTGGGGCCCCAGTGAGTCCTGGGAAGGAAGGTAAAGTATATAATAGGAGTATTAACATAGATAACAATGTGGTCACACAGAATGTCTTCATGGAGCATCTTTTTTTTTTATTGATGTATAGTTGATTGACAATGATGTGTCAATTTCTACTGTACAGCAAAGTGATTCAGTTATACATATATATACATTCTTTTTCATATTCTTTTCCGTTATGGTTTATCACAGGATATTGAATTTATTACCTGCACTATACAGTATTTTTTAAATAGAATGCGCTGTTTGCATATGGAAAGATGAGTGTGATGTATTGCTTAGTCAATCAACAAACCCACAGTCTATCCAGTTTCTTCCACATGCTCTCTCTCCATGCCAACTCCAATCTCTCCTAACACGTGTCTCTGCTGTAATTTCACTTTTATTCATACAGTTGTGCAGCTGCCGACTGTCTCCCTCTGGACTGTGAGCATGGGAGGGCAAGGACCTGATCTGACTTGGTCACCGCTGTGCATAGGGCCCAGCACGAATCGGTGCTCAATAAATATGCTAAGTAGAGCAGAACCCACCATGCTGGAGGTTGGCTTGGGAAAGAAGATGCATTTCTCTGTGGGCCCCCACCCTGACAGCCCTGGGAGATTAGGGGCTCACAGCCACAGAGAGCCAGGTGGGGGAGGCTAGAACTGGAGCTGGATTCAGATCCCACCCCTAGGATCTCCAAGACTCTTCGCATTGCCAGCTCCTGCTGGGTGTGGCCTTGGGGGAGGTGGGAGAGAGTGGAAGCCCATGGGACCCCATGGCGCCTTCTTGGGGCTCCTTCCTTTTGGCTCTGCCAGTTCAGGAACTGGATGGGCCTTTTGGCCGAGTTAGGCAGAGTGACATCTGGGTAGACATGCGCGTTTCAAAGGGTGAATGCCCCTTTTTCTCCAGGCGGTCTTGAGACGTGTGAGTACTTTCGGGGGCTCAGACTAGAAGATGGAGTGGGTGCTTTTGTTACTGAACCAAACTTGGGTCTGCTCACCCACGTGCAGTAAAGCCAATCTACTGACACCAGGTTGTGGTGAAGGAAAGTGCAGGGTTTATTGTAAGGTGCCATCCAAGGAGAAGGGTGGCTCCGGTGGCTCGTGCTCAAAAACCCCAAACACCCAGAAAGGTTTCAGCAAAGCATTTTTCAAGGCCAAGTGAGGGAGGTGGGTCGCAGGGTATGTGATCAGCTTGTGCTGATCCCTGGCGGTCCAGTAGTTAGGATTCCGTGCTTTCACTGCTGAGGGCGCAGGTCTGATCAGGGAACTAAGATCCTTCAAGCCACGTGGCCAAAATTTTAAAAAGAAAGAAACAGAGAAACAAAGAATAAGAAAAAAAAAAGATGCGTATAGTTTTCTAGCAATTTTCTTTTTTTCCGGTACTCCTTTTGCGAAGTGGGTTCTGGTAATCCTCAGAGGCTATGAATGTAGTGGCAGGAGGGGGAGATGGGGGAAGCAGTTTCCACCTGCAACTTAAAACAGAAGAAAACAAAATTAAGGAAGATAAATCTTTTTTTTTTAAGAACTTACATTTTTTAAAAATTATTTGTTTATTTATTTGGCTGCATTGGATCTTCGTTGCGGCACACGGGCTCTCTCTAGTTGTGGTGCGTGCGGGCTTAGTTGCCCCGAAGCATGTGCGATCTTAGTTCCCTAACCAAGGTTTTTTGCGGTACGCGGGCCTCTCACTGTTATGGCCTCTCCCGTTGCGGAGCACAGGCTCCAGACGCGCAGTCTCAGCGGCCATGGCTCACGGACCCAGCGGCTTGGCGGCATGTGGGATCCTCCTGGAGAGGGCCACGAACCCGTGTCCTTTGCATCACCAGGCGGACTCTCAACCACTGCGCCACCAGGGAAGCCCCCCCTTTTCTCTCTTTTTTAGAATCTAACCACTAAGCTCAGCCCACTGCCTGCTCCCGGGGGGTGGGGGTGGGGGAGAATTTACATATAATTTTTTAATGAATGGAAAATATTCTGTCTAGTGGAGGAAACATAGCTTACTCAACCAGTCCACTGCTGTTAGACATTTATATCCTTTCTGCTGTTTTAGAATTGGCAACATTGTTGCAAGGTCTTGGTATGGAGCAGTTCCCTTCATTTGCAAGACCGCCTTAGTATAAAATTTCAGAAGTGAATTACTGAGTTGCAGGGTGTGACACTTTTATGGATTTTGAAACATAATGCCATTTCTCCCCCACTTAAAAGAAAATATATGTCTACCAGTTTCACGACAACCTTGCCAGCACTGAGTTTTATGATCCCCCTCCAGCACTGAGTTTTATGATCCCCCTCCCCCCCTTTTTTTTAAGTGGAGGATAGTGTATCTTTTTAAATTTGATAGGTATCTTGGTTCACAGTCTTCAGGTTTCCGCTGTCAGAAATACAATTTAAACTGGACTGGAAAAAAATAGAGGAGTATTTTCAAGGGATAGGAAAGGATGACGATCTTCTGAAGCATCAGGTACAGCTGGATCCAGGATTAAACACGGCCAAGACTCTAAAGTGAAAAGATGGCCATGTCTGACTCACATTACTCCAGCTCTGCAATTCCAGGAGACTTCCAGGGAAGACCTCTGATTGGTTGAGCCCGGGTCATGTGTCCATGATGGGGGGGAAGGAAAAACTGTGCTGACAGCCTAAAATAGCGGCCCATGCAAACTCTCACGTTGCTCCTACAAGTCAGGGTCAAGAAGGCTTAAGTGTGCAAATGAGCAATTACAGCGTGGTACAATTACAAACCAGGTAATGATGAAAATCAATGCAAGGTACTGAAGTTCAAAGTATAAGAGAAGGAATGATTAGATTTGGGGGGGGGGCAGTCATTGAAGAATTCACAGAGCAGCTATGCATTAGTGAAGGGCCTGCCAACTGCTAGGGACAGAGTCCACACTCCAAGTGAATTAAGCAATAAAAGACAACTTGTTGGGGCTTCCCTGGTGGTGCAGTGGTTGAGAGTACGTCTGCTGATGCTGCAGGGGACGCGGGTTCGTGCCCCGGTCCGGGAAGATCCCACATGCCGCGGAGCAGCTGGGCCCGTGAGCCATGGCCGCTGAGCCTGCGCGTCTGGAGCCTGTGCTCCGCAACGGGAGAGGCCACAACAGCGAGAGGCCCGCGTACAGCAAAAAAAAAAAAAAAAAAAAGACAACTTGTTGGGCTCATATAAGTGGAAAGTCGCACCTTATGACTTCAGATATAGCTAGATCCAGGGGCTCAAACTGTGCCTCTTTTCCACAGAGGAGTTCTATGTTAGATTCAACCTGCAGAGAGCTTCTTCCAGAAGATCAATCGGGATGGCACTGGGCTTTCACTATTGCACTTTAAAAAACCTCTATGAAAAACACTTTTCTCCCTTCTGGCCCTCAGTATCCGTCCCAAGGGTGAGTCTAATTGGCTTTGGTTGGTCACTTGCTCCTCTTTGGCCAACGACTATGCCCAGGTGGACGGAGAACTCCGATTGGCCACCCCTGTGTTGAAAGAGCTGACCAAATCTGCAGTAACCATAGTCCGCCACACGGGGTCACCCAAGCAGAATTTTCAAGGATGAACAGGAGTTTGTCAGTTACGCAAAAGGAGAAGGACTGAACATAGAAAAGTCTAGAAAAGTCAGAACGAGGTGAACCAGCATGCAATTTTCTTCCTACTTCCACCACCATGTTGACGCTGGAGCACTTCATGTAGCCCAGTTTATGTTGTTTACATCAAAGCGGCCTTTACCCTTGGCAAATAAGTCTCGGCTGGTCACACTGATTCCTCTAGCCCAATCGGCATATCACTGTTGGCCACTTACTAGCATCCTGCACACTTCCCTGACCTCACCAGCAACCCTGGGAGCATCCCCAAGCCAATGATAGAGGGGAAAATAAACTCTGCCCTGACCCTGGGTGGGACCACTTTGAGACACAAGCTCTTATGCTGTCTCCCTAAGGTCCACAGCTGGACTAACCCTCAGGTGCCCACTTTGTCACCTGTTCATTGGCATCCACTGCAGGGATCCTTCCCTCCCTGTCTCAGGTCTCCATCCCCAGTGGGGACTTCCTGGGGTCACCCCCTGAATACTCCATGTGTCCTTGAGTCCTCATCTCAGGGTCAGCTTCTGGGGGAGGGCAGACCCCAAACTAAGACATGAAGGACAACTGTGGGTCCAAGGCTACCAGGTGCTTGGCACTCTATATGGGTTTCACATGTGATCACTCCACACAGTAACCCTGATTTGCAGAGATGATCACAGACTGTCCCCGACTTATGATGGTTTGACTTCAGATTTTTCAACTTCATGATGTGCAAAAGCAATCATTCAGTAGAAACTGAACTTTGAATTTTGATCTTTTCCGGGGCTAGACATACACTCTCGTGATGCTGGGCAGCTGGCAGTGAGCCTCAGCTCCCAGTCAGTCATATGGTTACAATGGTAAACAACTGATACACTTAAAACTATTCTGGTTTTTACTTTCAGTACAGTGTTCAACACATTACGTAAGATATTCAACATTTTATCAAATAGGTTTGTGTTTGATGATTTTGCTCCACTATAGGCTAATGTGAGTGTTCTGAGTACGTTTAAGGTACGATGTTTAGTAGGCTAAATGTATTAAATGTCTTTTCAATTTACAATATTTTCAACGTATGATGGGTTTATTGGGACGTAACCCCATCGTAAGTCCAGGAAGATCTGTATTCCTGTTTTTTTTTTTTTTTTTTTTGCGGTACGTGGGCCTCTCACTGTTGTGGCCTCTCCCGTTGCGGAGCACAGGCTCCGGACGCGCAGGCTCAGCGGCCATGGCTCACGGGCCCAGGCGCTCCGCGGCATGTGGGATCTTCCTGGACCGGGGCACAAACCCATGTCCCCTGCAACAGCAGGCGGACTCTCAACCACTGCGCCACCAGGGAAGCTCCTGTATTCCTGTTTTTAACGAGAAGGGAGAGGGAGAAACATGCCTGAGTCACTCAGTCCCTTCATAGCAAAGCTGGTCCCCAGACCCCTTTCCCCTCACCAGGTCCTGGAGGGTAGATCAGGGTAGACCTGATGCAGCGGAATCTTTTATTGAGAAGCTGAGCATCAGGGGCTCCCTGAGCTGGCTCTGAGAGGAATAGGGACTTTACAGCTGGAAGAGCTTGGCTCTGGGCTTGATAAGAAAAAGCTCTCGGGAATTCCCTGGCCGTCCAGTGGTTAGGACTTGTCAGTGACACTGCCAGGGCGGGTTCAATCCCTGGTCGTGGAACTAAGATTCCACAAGCCACGTGGTGCAGTCAAAAAATTAAAAAGAAAAGAAAAAGCTCTCGGGCCAGCGCTGACACTAAGGAGGCCTGGAAAAGGGTAGTCACTGGAGGAGAACACCTATGTCTCATTTACAGACCTGAAGGTCAAGACATCTGTGAAAGTCAAGGCAGAGGAAGGAACCCTCGATGGTCATCCAGCTGGACCTTTCCTGGAAATTTAGGCTGCAGATATGCTCATGAGTGTGTGAAAGTACGTGCATGGTCACCTAGGAGACATGAACTATTCAAATAAATGTCTATGTTCAAAGGAATCATAGCTAATACTTGAGGTAGTGGGTTGAGTATTGTCCCTAAAAAGAAATGTTCTAGCATATCTTGGATAACATAGATAAGTTCTAACCTCCATATCTGTGAATATGACCTTATTTGAAATAAAGTCTTTTTGCAGATATAATTAAGGATCTCAAGATGAAATTTATCCTAGATTTAGGGTGGGTCTAATAAGAGAAAGGAGTGTCCTCATAGAAATGAAGAGGAAGATCTGAGACAGAGAAAAGCCATGTGATGTCAGAGTCAGAGATTGGAGTAATGTGTTTATAAACCAAGGCCTACAGGACTTCCCTGGTGGCACAGTGGTTAAGAATTTGCCTGCCAATGCAGGCGACACGGGTTCGAGCCCTGGTCTGGGAAGATCCCACATGCCGCAGAACAACTAAGCCCGTGTGCCACAACTACTGAGCCTACATGCCTAGAGCCCGTGCTCTGGAACAAGAGAAGCCACCGCAGTGAGAGGCCCACACACCACAGTGAAGAGTGGCTCCTGCTCGCCACAACTAGAGAAAGCCCGCACGCAGCAACGAAGACCCAACACAGCCAAAAATAAATATAAATACATTTATAAAAAGATAAAAAGAAATAAATAAACCAAAGACTACAAGGATTGCTGGGAGAGAGGCATAGGATGAATTGTGCCTCAGATCCTTCAGAAGGAACCAACCCTGCCAACACCTTGATTTCAACTTCTGGGTCAAGTTTTATGGTTTAAAGTCACCCAGTTTGATCCCTCTGTTACGGTAGCCCAAGGAAACTAATACCTTTTCCTAATTATTTTGTTTACCGGCTGTCTCCTCAGTGGGCTCCTAAGCCTCAGGAGGGCCTGGAGTTTTGTCCGGTTTATTCACTTATGTGTTTCTAGGAGCGGGTCCATAGTAGGTGCTCAATGTTGCACACCCGTGTATCAAGTGCTCAGTATGTGCCAGATTCTGTTCTACGTGCTCTTCCGTGGCTTAACTCGTTCTGTCCTCACTGCAACCTTCTAGCGCATACACTATTATTACGGCCATTTCAAAGGGAGGCAAACTGAGGCTCAAAGGGCACAGCCGGGATTCCAACCTACCAAAAGACATGCCTTGGATAATGGTCAACTACAATCATGAGACTCAGGAGAGGAGGGGCCCGAAGGGAGACATAAGCACATCCCAATAACAACCAAACAGCTTCCATTTCTCTCTCTCGAAACTGGAGGTAATAACCGCCTTCGCCCACGCCGTGGAGCCGAGATCCGCGAGGGTTTCGCCTGCGCATGCGCTTTTGCCCACAAGGCCTCCTGCGCCTGCGCACATTGCTCCGCCCCCTTTTGCAGCACTCACGGCGGCACTTTACGAGTCTGTCCCTCATTTCTCCTGTGAGAACACGGCCCGCCCCGCCCTCGTGCTTAGTAGGCCTCGCCTTACTCTGCGTGGATTGGTTGTCCTTCCCACGAGCCCCTCTCTGACTGGCTCGCGTCGCTGCCACTCCATTTCAGCCTAGTGGCGCGCAGCGGGGCTGCTACCGGCGGGAACGTGAGCGGCGGCGGCGGTGGCGGAAGTGGCCGGCGAGCCCGGTCCCCGCCGACACCATGGTGAGGGCAAGACGACGGGGGAGCCGGCCACCAAGGGCCCTCGGGGCGGGTGCTGGGGCAGGGGGTGATGCGGAGCGAGCGTGCCATCCGGGCCTCGAGTCCTCCCACCCCCGGCCCGAGGGGGTGGTAACTGAGACCGGGGACGGCAGGGGCATCTTTCAGGACACCCAGCATGTCGGTCTCAGGGGAACTTGGGACTGACCGAACGTGTAATCATAGTATAGCGGTGTAGCCGCAGTCTTCCCATTTTTCAGGTGGGGAAACAGGCCGGAGAGGAAAGGGACCCACCGAAGGGCCCGGTGAATGCCGCAGAGTGACTTTTCGGGCAGGGAAGTGACTCCGAGTGCATCCGACCCAGTCTAACCTCATAGATTGTAAAGCTAGAGCGCCAAGAAGTAGGGGGCCGGTGTGCGTTCTCAAATTAAACCAATTTAGGGAATTTCAGGGCTTGTAAGGCCCTTAGAATGCTAGCCGCACAACCTCCTGTGCCTCTCTTTTTCAGGCTGACAAACAGACCTAGAGAAGGGTTTGCTTCTTCCTGTGTCACACAGTATGTCGTTCAGAGGGAGAGGGGGTATTTTGAGCTAAGGATGGACTAACTGCACCCTCCCAGTTCACAAAAAGAAAAATTGAGGCCCTGACAGGAAGCCTCCCCAGGGCCATGGCGCTCACAAGTTGTGGAAGTTGTAGATCTAACCCAGAGAGTGTCTGTGCCCCCAGCGTATGACAGGGAAACGGAGGTCCACACAGAGGAATTGAGAGCTGAGAGCTTCTTGGGAGAGTACCTGGCCCATCAGCACCTGAGTTGCTCTGAGATGGTTGCACATTTTTCAGAGCCGACCGTGAGGGCTCGCTAAATTCTCCTGGTCAGTGTAAGGATGGAGAGAAGGAAGCAGGTTCCTCTCTGCTGGAGGGTAGAGTTGGTCTGAGGGACTGGGCATGGAGACAGGATCTTTGTCTTTTATCTTCATATAGTCCCAGAGCCTAGAACAGTGTCTGTGTGAAGTATAGATTCATTCATTCAACCTGTTCGCGCCTTCTGAGGAGTGTTCAGGAGTGGACAAGGCATGACACACTGCCTGTTCCCTGTGGTCAGGGCAGGGCAGGGCCGGAAGCAGAGGTGTGGGCGAGGGAGTGGGTGGTCTGCAACCAGCTTCCTGAGTTGGGAGCCTCAGGATACTATTAGGTCTAGTCCTGGATTGGTCCAGGCCTGAGGGTCAGACCCCAGGCGTTCTGAGAAAGGCCAGAAAAAGGAGTTCTCATGCCTAAAGCTCTTTTATGACTTTCCCGACTCCAGATGACCCTGTCTCCCCCTGAACTGGGTGTTTGGCCCTTTCCTGTCTCCCTGGCACCTTCAAGTGTCTTCCATCCCCACACCCCTGCCGCCGCCCCTTCCCCTTGGCTTTTAAGTTCACCGAGGATCCTCCCCTTCCCTTCGCCTCTGTCTCCAGCACAGTTTGGGGACAAGGACGTAGAAGATGGCAAGATGTGACCACTGCTTGGCATTGCTATCCCAGTGCCACCTCTCCTTTGAGCCTCTCCTTTGAGCAAGAATCCCCCCTGCCCCAAGTGCCTCCCTTGGTGGTGTGTGCTGTATTTGTTCAGAAAATATTTACTGAGTCCTTCACGTGTGCCTGGCCCTGGTGTTCAGTGCTGGACAAAGTCCACACCCTCTGAATTTTCCAGTCTAGCAGGAGGCTTGTGGCACTTCCAGTCTAGCCAGGGAGACATAATAAACAAACAAGTTAATTAGAGACTGGCTACGTCCTATAATAGAAACAGCAGAGGGTGGCCCAGGTGGAAACCGTGTTCCCTCCATGGGGTTATAATGAGGGCCTGGCCGAGGGAGCAGCCGCCAGCCTGGGGAAGGGCACCCCAGGCAGAGGGAACCGAGGAACAAAGCTTGGCCAGCAGCACCGGGCATGGTGTGTGAGGCGCTGAGTGGGCCAGTTTGCTGGACCGTGTCAGGCCTGGCTCTGGCCCGCCTAGGGGGCGGCTGCGCAGGCGAGGGTTGTGAGCAGGTGCTGGACCCATCTGTGTTGCAGCCGTATTCTGAGGGCACACTGCCAGCAACAGCTAAGGAGGTTGTGGGTCTTTCAGGGCTGTGCTGCCGGTAGCTGGGACAGGGTGGCAACCTGAGAGGGACTGGCATAGAGGCTCTGTATGCCACTGAAGGACGTCTGTGGGTCCCCTACTGGCAGGCATCAGCCTACTTTCCCCGGCTTTAGCAGGATCTTGCTCCATGTCCCTGGGCAGGTCCCATCTGCTCTACCGCTGGTGCCTCATCTAGAGGGGCCTTGACTATACTGCTGTGACCCTCTCTCCACCTCTCAGCACTGAGTCCATCTTCATTCTCGCCTTCCAGGGCTAAGCTGGTCCTGTCCCCTCTCTGCTGATCTGGGAGGAGGACCTAGGTGTGTCATCGCCCTGGTCCAGATTCCCATTGTGGGCACAGAGAACAGGCTTGCCCAGCAAAGCGTGAGGCTTCTCCGTTGTAAAATACCCCCTGGGTGTGTGGCTCGTGCACGCGCGGCTGAGCCTCCAGCTCTCCGCACCCGGCAGCATCACACAGATGCATTCCGGAGGAGAGGGCAGGAGCTGCAGGTTGGCCACATTGGGACCCCAGCCTGCCTGCCCACCCTCCTCGGAGCAGCCACCTCCTCTCCACGTGGCTCCTTCTTCCTCCTTATCGTGCCCTTCCAGGAAGCCAGTGCAGGAAGTGGGCTTGGGCCTGGCTTCCTGCCGCCCCTGGATCTTCCCCGGGTGGCTCTTAGGGAAGGCCCGTGGGATGTGAGATATCCCCCCACCAAGCCCTTCCATAGGGAGCCATCCTCTGGGGGTTGAGGGCCCCTTGTGGCCTCCTGAGAGAGGCCACACAGTCCCCACCACCTGGAGAAGCAGCTGCCTCCTATTGGAGGGTGAGGGTGGGCTGGGACTCCCCTGCCAAGAAGTCCTGGGGCTCAGGCCAACTTAGGATTGCAAAGTTGCTCGGGCAAGGTGTGATCCTTGCTGAGGCAGTTTCCCATCTTGTGGGGCCCTTGGTCTAGAACCTTCACCTGACTATACTGGATAGGCTGTCACTGGACCCTGGACCCAAGCACTGCCACCTGAGTCACCGTTCTGGAGACCCAGAGACAGGCCCCAGTGTATGGGTTGTGATTTGTGTACCTAAAATGAAAAGAACTGACTTATTTTCCCCAGTTACACTATATGTTTTTTATAAAAAAGAAATTCAGCAATAATGGGAAAAGAACTATCTTGAAAGTTCACCTTATCAGGGGGCGTTTTTAAATCCCATCCTTTATCTGCTCTCACTTGCAGTGACCACAGGCTTCTTCTGAAATGTTTCTTCCTCTCACCTGGTGAATTCCTCTATGAACACCCAGCTCAGATGTGGCCTCTGATTGGGAGGCCAGTTGCGCCTGGCCAAATCACTCTTGGTTCAATCAGAGCTGCCCCCTGAGCCCCCTGTGGGCTCAGCGTGAGCTGGCTTCTGACAGATGGGGTCAAGTCAAGCTCCGTCTCTCACTAGCTCACTGGTGCCGGGCAAGTTCCTCAGTCTCTAAGCTGCAGTATCTCCGTCCATAAAGTGGGTGTGATGATAACCACCTACCATGCCGACAATGAAAGGCCTAGCTAGAGCTGCATGTATTAGCCTGGATGTATCTCAGAAACATCAGTGGAGCAAAAAATTCAAGCAGCAGCAGAACCTGTGTGCTGTGATGCTGTTGATAAGCATGGAGGGCTACACCTGGTCCTGTCAGGGGTGGGACTATATGCAGCCTGAACTACAAAGAAATGCCCGGAATGGTCAGCGCCAAGACCAGAGGGCAGATGCCTCTGCAATTGCAGGGGTGGGGGTGTTCCTGAGACTTTTCTGTCCTAAGCTAGGAGGCAGGTATGTGTCCTGGGCTTGGGCAGAGTTCAGAAGCTGCATTTCTGTCGGGGAATGTGTGCTCCTGGAGTCTCAGCCCTGCCCAGAGGCCAGGGCTCCACAGCGCTGGCTGATGAAACAAGTCATGTGCTTTTGTTTGCCTTTCAGCTTCCTTTGTCACTGCTGAAAACGGCTCAGAATCACCCAATGGTGAGTACATGCTGGTCTGGGATGGCACATTTCAGCGGGGACCAGCCTCAGCACAGGGACAGGGACACTGGGCAAAGGGTGAGGTGCCTCCAGCCAAAGTCACTTCCTGCCTGTCCTCTTTTCCCTCCCACATGCGTCAGGACCTGTGTCATTTCTGCTCCTGATCAAAGTAATACATGCTTATTAAAAGTGTCAAATACTAGAGATTCAGAGAAAGTGGAAGCTCCTCTTCATTCATCTTCCCAACAATTTAACTATTCTTTGACATATACACATCTGGACTTTTAACATGTGTGTAAGCGTGAATGAGTTTTTAAAATATGGATAGGTTCATGCGATGCTCATTCCCTAAGCTGCTTTGTCCTTTCGTGATAAAGTGTAGTATCTGTCAATATGTTCTGTTGTCTTTTCTTTTTTTTAAATTCAGACGTTATTCACATACCATACAATTCAACCTTTCGAAGTACAGTTTAGGGACGTTCAGTACATTCACAGTTTTGTGCAACCACCACCTCTATGTAGTTCCAGAGCAATCCTGTCACCCCAAAAGGTGACCCAGTCTCCATTAGCAGCTGCTCCCCTCCCCCTCCACCCGCCCCCCGCCCCAGCCCCGGGCAACCACGAATCTGCTTTCTGTCTCTGTGGATTTGTCTGTTCTGGACATTTCCTGTAAGTGGGATCACACAACATGTGGCTTTTCATGTCTGGCTTCCTTCACTTAGCATGATGTTCTTGGGGTTTGTCCACATTGTAGCATGTGTCAAAGCTTCATTCCTTACGGCCAGGTGATATTCCATTGTGTGGATACACCACATTTTATTTATCCATTTGTCCACTGATGATGGACATTTGGGTTGTTACCACTTTTTGGCTATTCGTGAAGATTTTAGCTGCTGGGAACATCCGTGAACACATTTTTCCATGGATGTATGTCTTCGTTTCTCTTGGGCAGATAGCTGAGTTGATTCCTTTTATTTCTTTTTTTTTTCCAAACTTGAAAGTGATGACTTTGCAAATCATATTTTAAATCTTAAAGTGGTTGCCAAGGGAAACGGGCAGAGTAGCTGGAAAATGTCTGCAGCACTGCAGAAGGCAGCAGGAGAGCGCATGATGTCTGCCAGGTGGCCGTACGGGGACTTGGCTGTATCGTCCTGCAGGCTCGCCAAGATCTCACCCTCGCCACGTCACTGTCACCCACCAGCAGGAACTTCAGCAGGAAGTCATAGGCACGGACCAGGCTGCCGCTGGCGCTCATTATGCCGGCGCCTGCACCCATGCCCAGCCCATGGAACAATACAGAGGTGGCGGCTGTGAGCCCAGTGCCTCTCCAGCCCTGAGAGTTGATTTTTTTTTTTTAACTTTTTATTTTATGTTGGAGTATAGTTGATTAACAATGTTGTTAGTTTCAGGTGTACAGCAAAGTGATTCGGTTACACATATACATGTGTCTATTCTTTTTCAAATTCTTTTCCCATTTAGGTTGTTACATAATATTGAGCGGAGTTCCCTGTGCTATACAGTACTTCCTTGTTGGTTATCCATTTTAAATATAGTCCTGTGTACATGTCAATCCCAAATTCCCTAACTATCCCTTCCCCCCACCAATCCCCTCTGGTAACCATAAGTTCATTCTCTAAATTGATTCTTTTTTAAGTCTCAGCCTTTTCCTAGCAAAAGCCTGTCTTCTGCATGACGCGCTTTTCCGGAAACACATCAAAATAAGCAAGTAGTTATTGCAATGAAAAACAGTTTTTCCAGACCACCAAGGATCACATGTGTGCCATCACCGGGCACCTGCCCGGCCCCCGGCCACCCTTACTCATTCCTTTAAAGATGTGGGGGGGGGTTTTGTCTGTTTCTTTCTTCCGCACACAAAAAAATGGTTTCATCGTAGAAAGTCTACAATGCCCAGCAAAGCGTAGCGAGAAAGCAGAGCGTGTCTCCTGTAAGGTGGGCCCCTGGGGGCCTGGGCACCGTGTGCTGTGGCCAGTGGGTCCGAAGAAGACACGAGGATGTGTCTGAATGAGGCCTGGTGGTGGTGGCCTGCTCTTCGGGGTAAGTCTGCACCCCTCTTAGGGCCTGAGACTGACGTGGGACCCGTTTTCTCTCCAGTTGGTGGAGCTCAAAAACGGGGAGACGTACAATGGGCACCTGGTGAGCTGCGACAACTGGATGAACATCAACTTGCGTGAAGTGATCTGCACGTCCAGGGTGAGTGCCCTCCACCCCGAGTCTGCTCTCGCTGCCTGGGGGCCTTGGGGCAGCTCCGGTCTGGTGGGCAGAGCGAGTGGGGGTCGTGTGGCCAGGAATGCGCACTGGGACCTGGGGCTTTACAGAGCCTCAGCATCCTCGCCTCCAAGTGGGGTAAAAGCCCTTCCCTGGACATGTGGGAGGAGTGGGAGGGTGCCTACCGCAGCCTATACCACCAGTCATCCTGCCAGGGGCGGGGCCTCTTGCAGGGGCGGGGCCCGAGGGACTAGTCAGGATGTTGGGGGGAACAGCCGGACAAGGCTCCAAGTCTCTCTAGTGCCCTGGACTTTTCACCTGCGGGGATGCTGCCCAGCAGGCACTGAGCTGCTCCTGCATCCCCGGGTGCCACCCCTGACCAAGAAGGACTTAGGCCTGGGGGGTGCTTCTGGCCATAAATCCCTGCTCTACAGGGAGGGGGTGGGCTCCAGGGCAGGCCCCACCCTCCTTGTTAGCCTCTGCTGCCTTTGGTCCTGGCTGTGGGCATTGCCCACCATGTGGGCCGTGGTGGCGTGACTGTGGGATGTGCAGGCCACCACGGGGCTTGTTTCCCCTGAGGCCTGAAACCAGGAAGTGCAGGGCCGGGGTGGGGGAGAATGTTCCCCAGGGTCATCCCCGCCTTGGGATGATCCACAGAGTGCTGAGGACGGTGATGAAGGCAGGACTCCCTCCCCCTAATCTGCACTGGGTTCTGCTAGAGCTTTCCTTTCACCTTGATTCCAGTCTCTGTCCCCCTGCCCAAGATAGCCCCTCATGTTACAGGGAGGAAGCTCCTGGAGGGCCCAGGCAGGGCCCGGCTGTCTTGAGCCACAGGCAGTGTGCCCCAGGACTCACCACGCCAGCATACGGCAGAGCACAAGGCAGCCACTCTCACCCCGGTCTGTGCTCCTGGACAGTTCACACCCCAAAAGGCAGACAGAGGGCTGTGACCCCCTACCCTCGCCTGCTTGGCTCTGTGACCTGCTTCTTAGGACCGAACTCCTGGTGGCAGGCGTTTCCAGTGTGCCTGTGGCAGACGATGCCACAGTGCACAGCTGAGCGCTTGTCCTTCTGCATGCCGCTGTTACGTCTGTGTCCACTTCTGGGACCTAGAACCAATCGCTGGGTCTCAGGGCAAGGTCCGTCCGGCCTCCATGGCCAGCCGAGACTGGACACGTGGCTCCCCCTGGGGAGTCCCCCTCTGTGACCCAGCGGTTGGGAGGAGAGGCTGGTGGGAGGTACCGTCTCACGCAGGCCACCCAGAGTCCTCATCTGTAAACAGGTGATGGCAGCCCCTCCTTCCCTTGGGTAGCAGGTGGCTGAACAGAGATCCCAGGGGCTGAGAAAGCACGGGAGAGCAAGGGTCGGGAGGCATTTAGCTGCCCCCATGGAAAGCACAGTAAACCCTGTTCCTACAGGGAGCGCGCTGGGCTCGGCCTGCCCTTGGCTGAGGGAAAGCCTCGCGCTGAGCCACCGGCCCCGGCCCCAGCCCCAGCCCCGGCCCTGAGCTTCCACACAATCATTGTTTCTGTCTGGCTGTACTTTGCATCCCCACGGACTTGGCCCCTCGCCTACCATTTCTGGGAAAGGAATGCTCTGAGGCCTCTTGGGGTTCCTGTATGGGTCGGGGGCTCTCGTGTGTGTTCCTGGGAAGAGTTGGCCCGCAAACATTCCATTTGTCCCTGCCGAGTACCTCCACTGGGCTGGGCCAGATCGGCCCAGGCACCGCTGATGAGTGTCATGCAGGACTGGGGCTTGCAGGGAGGCTGGAAGCAAGGCCTGTTGAGGACTGGAGTTAGCCAGACGTGAAAAGGTGGGAACAGCGTGTGCAAAGTGCTGGGGCCCGGAAGCCCACCGTGTGTGTTCCAGAAAGTTCCATCTGGAAGGCACATCGAGTGCCGAGAGAGGGCAGCCAGGGTGGGGCTGGATCTCAGGCCCTCTGGAACCACACTGAGGAGTTTGGACCTCGTCCTTGGGCCAACGGGGCGCTGATTGGGATCTAAGCAGGGAGGTGTCTTGGTCTGATTTCTAGGCGTGGCGGGGGAGGGTTACCAGGCTTCTGGCCTAGGCAACAGGGATGGGGCCGGAGAATTCATCTGATGGATGAGGCCCCGGGCTCCCGCCCAAGGGCAGTAGGAGGTAGCGTGGAGGGAAGGCCTTTTGCTGGTCGCAGGGTATATGGTGGTGGGGAGGAAACAGTCAGCATCCTAAGAACTGCAGGGTTGGTGTTGCTCAGGAGTCTGCAACTTTACAAGCCCCTTGTCTCTCTAGCCTCCAATAGCTCTCCTGAAAACTGGCATCACTGGGAGCTGCCCCTGGCTGGCCCCAGACCTGGCTCCCCACCCCCGTCCTGGCCCTCTTCACCCATCACACAGGGTCTCTGTCCTGCTCACTTGTGTCCCATGCCCAGCTCAGACCCTGCCACGAGATGCTTGTGTGAATGAATGAGTCAGGGTGCATAGAGAGGGTTCCAGAAGGTGAATTCTGGAAGGCTGGGGGCAGGAGGGGGAGGAGCTGGGCTGTGGCAGCACCTGGCGCGTGGGACAGCCTCACCCCTCTCCAGGCTTCGGGCTGCATCCCCCACTGGAGGACAGGCTGAGGACACGGAGGCTTCTCACGAGGCCCTGCCCCACCCTCTCTCATGTGTGAAGGGCTGCCAAGGATCTGGAGAGATCCTGCTGGAGTGCGGCCCCTCCAGTGTCCCGTCCAGGACGAAGAACTTTGCAGCCTGCGGGGCCTGCGGGGGCGATGCCAGGTGCAGGCGGCCTGAGGGGACAGATGCTGCCCCGGCCATCTGCACCTGCTCTGCAGGGACCCTACCACCCCCCCAAAAGATCTGACACACACACCCTCTCTCACAGGACGGGGACAAATTCTGGCGGATGCCCGAGTGCTACATCCGCGGCAGCACCATCAAGTACCTGCGCATCCCTGATGAGATCATCGACATGGTCAAGGAGGAGGTGGTGGCCAAGGGCCGCGGCCGCGGTGGCCTGCAGCAGCAGAAGCAGCAGAAGGGCCGCGGAATGGGGGGCGCTGGGCGAGGTATGCCCTTCTCTCCCTGCTTCCTCCCTAGCAGGCTGCTGGGGCCTCTCCATTGGCGGGGGTGACTCTAGCACGTGGCATCCGTCCCGGCCCAGTGTTGACATTCTTGGCTGGTGCCGTCATGGTGCCGAGGGCCTGGCTCTGAGCCCCTCCTACGTGGAGCTGGGGGGCTGTGACTCATGGGGCTCCTCTGCAGAACAGCTGATGCTGCTGGTTGCCGCCTGTCCCCACCGCAGGAGCCCAACCCGGGGAGCCCAGCTGAGTCCTGGTGGTCAGTGCTGACCCTCACCCACCTGGGCCCTCCTGCCCCACAGTGGCTCTCAGTGCTCCCTTAGGTCTGGGTCCAGGCCCACATAGACCTGGGACTTGAGCCCTGCCTGTGTTTCCTGGCAGGTGCTCTGGGCACCTCGCCAAGGCTCAGTTTCCCCTCTGCAGAGAGGGTCCCACAGTGCCCGCCTCACTAGACTGCGGGTGAGTACCCCAGCGCGGGGCCCCGGCATGGAACCCTTCCCTGCTATGACTCCTTTATACAAAGCCAAGGTCATGCCTTTTGGATAGATCCCAGCACACCACCCTGAGATTATAAATCTGGCATAAAATTAAACTTGTGCAGTCAGCTGGGGCCTGAGCCCAGAGGCCATCTGCAGACCCTGCCCTTCCCGCCTCCCCCGCCCGGCTCCTGTTCTTGGAGGGACCTGGCTTTGTCCCTTGCATCTGGAGGGGCCTCCTGTGTGCCAGGCCCGGGGCCCACCTTGGGGGCTCATGGGCAGGGCTGGGAAGGGCACAGGAGCCAGCCATGAGCTAAGGCTCACGTGACAATCAGAAAGGAGCCAGATGGAAGAGGGCAGGAGGGCACCCCAGGTGGAGAGTAGCCTAGGATGGGGGTGAGCAGGGTCCCAGGGGTCCCAGGACCTGTCCCCGGGGCTAGACCCTTCACTGGAGGCCACCACTGTCAAGTAAACTGCCTGAAGGAGCAGGGAGGACGGGGAGAGCGGCTTGCTCGGGCGGCTCCGAACGGAGGCCACGGGGCCTTCCACAGCCAGTGGGACTCTCACAGGGGTCCCCGCATAGCCAGGCTCCCCTTGGCAA
Organism: Grampus griseus; assembly: GCF_964374135.1. NCBI lineage: Eukaryota > Metazoa > Chordata > Mammalia > Artiodactyla > Delphinidae > Grampus > Grampus griseus. The sequence continues at coordinate 161,074,145 of NC_139019.1, read as the reverse complement.
AGCTGGTCTTGCCCCATGAGACGTGAGGTTAGGCAGACCCTGCCAGCATTGGCTTCTGTCCCCAGAGGGCCCCCTGCATGTCTGTGGAGGAAGGGGGCCTGTGTGTACATTTCTATGTCCCCATGCTGCCCTGATCCTTCTGGGACCTCCCTGGGCCGGGGGCATGCCCTCCCTCCAACTACTCACCTCCCCCAACAGCAGTGCCATTGTTCCACGTAAAATGTATTTTGGAAACAGCCCCACCACTGACTGCAGAGGTCAGGGCTCAGGAGGCTCCCCTGCCCCTTCTCCAGGCTGGACACACACAAACCACCCAGTCGTTTCTCTCCTGGGCCAGATGCGGGTGGTGCCAGAGCAAGGAAGGTCCAGGTCCCCTGGTGCAGCTCCCAGCCTCACAGCTGGGGGTCATTGCCCCATCCCTGGACTGAGTCCAGGCCTTGTCTTAGTTCGTGCCCCCCCTCCTCCTCCTGGAAGCCCTTCTGGCTTTGTCCTGGTGACTGCCCTCCACCTTGGCCCCCAGCCCTCTCTTCCAGGAAGCCCGCCCCAAGCCCCAGTGTGACTTGGTGCCAACCTCTGTCCTCCCTGGCATTCTTTACACCCCTGGGGGGCCTGGTCTGGTCCCTTGTCACACTGAGAATGTTCTGGAGCACTACCCATGCCCAGCCCTGGTCGACACTCCATCTCAGATTCTCAGCCTGCCTTTCCCGCCAGAGGTAGGATCACTGCCCTCACTTTATAGAAGTGGAAGCTGAGACCCAGAGGGATTAAACAACTTGGCCACAGTCTAAGGATTCCAGTTCCTGGTCCCAGTCCACAGTGGGCCTCCCAGCCCGGCTTTGCTAAAGCCCGTTTCCCCTGTCTCACAGGTGTGTTTGGGGGCCGGGGCCGAGGTGGAATCCCAGGCACCGGCAGAGGTCAACCAGAAAAGAAGCCAGGCAGACAGGCGGGCAAACAGTGAGCCGCCCCTCTGTTCCCCAGAGATTGAGCCACCGCCACCGGGCATCTGCTTCCACCCGCAAGGCCGCGTTTCTACTCTCCAGTTTATGAGTCTGTTCAGAACAAAAAGAAGAGGCAGGTGTTGGGGGAGGACCCCCCTGCCTGTCATCTTGTGATCCTCCTCTTTTTTTGTCAGCCAGCAGTTCTACAGTTGGAAACGTTATTCTGTGCTTCTGGTTTTGTGAAGTCGCAGCCAACTTGATTCCTGAAGATTCTGTGTTTAATGAATCTTTAAAGCCCTCACTCTTGTCTTAAGGGCAGGCATTTTCCAAACAGGTTTGTTTTGCATTTTGTGTTAGATCCCTGTGTGGCGAACAGACGGGAGGTTTTTATTTTAAGCTGTTTGCGCTGAGATTGACAGCCTGGAGAGTTTCCTAAAACACGGACCCCAAAATTGCCTTTTCAAAACGAATCCAGGCGAACGTATGCCTCAGAAGCTGTTCTGGGGGACGACGCTGGGCCCTGTCCCTTCACTTCCTCTCTCCCTCTTTGTGTTACAAAAATAAAAACAAATACAACTACAAACTGTAAATCCATTAATTCCTTTTGAACCACTGGGTGCATCTAGTAGGTAGTGTCCTCAGGAAATCACAGCCCCATGCAAGAAGTTGTCTTTTGTACCCTGTGGCCTCTCACTGAGGGGAAGCAATTTGTTGGGCCACTGGTTCCCATGTCCCTCAGCAGCCTCTTAACAAAAGGTGGAAGGCAAGACTGGGCTCTGGGCAGTAGGCGACCCCCTCTTCTCTTTGTGGGGAGGTGGGTGGAGGAAAGTCCCAGGTGGGAGCCAGCGGGACACCTACACCGCCTGGCGTTGCCACCAGTGTTCTGCCCTCCGTCCCTGTTTTGCAAGCACCATTCACACCAGAGTTCACCGAGAGGGAAGCCATGACAGGCGGCTGCTTCGAGGAACACGTGAGGAAGGTTTTCGTGAACCTTTTACCTCTTTCTTCAAGTCAGGGCACTGCCTCTCCACAACCCGGTGATTTGCTTGAGACGCTGAGCCAGCACTTTTGAAAATGTTTCCGGTGACATGGTCTGCTGACCGATATTCCTGGGAACCGCAGAGACAGGCTGGTGTTAGGAGGCCGGTTCCTGTGGGTGCGGGTTCTACCTGTCACGGGGTTGAGACCGGTTCTGAGGGGTGATCGGAAGAAAAGGTGGTGGTGCCTGTAGAACTGCCACTTATCAGGTCTGCAAAGTGCTGGCCTAGCTAGCTCGAAGACCTCTAAGATTTCACAGCCCCATCCTATCTGCAGAGTGCCATACCCTGCCGCCACTCTCACCCCCATCATTGCTTCTTCCCCGGGCCCCCCTCCAGGGACCTGCGGCTGCCTGAATCCCTGCCTGGTGACAAAGCAACACTTTGGCGTAGGTTGAGGACAGGGGTGTGGGGTCTGAGTGTGACCTGGGCCCTGAGAACCCACCTCCCTCATCACAGACGTGGGCTGTGCAGGGGCCCGGCTGACATGAAGGCTCAAGAAGAGAAGGACAGTTGGGGAGGGAGGGGGCCGTGTTCACAACTCCCCTCCCCCATGGCCCTGGACGCAGAGTCCCATTATGGCCTCCAGGGCCTTGGTCTGGGGGGCTAAGTCTCCCCCCTGCCGGGCGCGGGTCGTCTCCAGTCAGGCTTTGATGAAATCCGTGGGGCTCTGGTGTCCTGCGCGGCTGTGAATGGGAAGCCCTTTAGGAGCCCCGCCCCTTCCTGCTCTCCGCAGTTTGGTTTTTCTTCCCTTACCCGGCTCTGGACCAGGAACGTGTTCAGACGTTCCCAAGGGCCCATTCGCAGCTCAGGGTCGTGGGTCCCGGACGCGCCCCGTCTCCGCGCGGGGGCGCATCCTCGGCGTGCGTAAGCGCGGCTTCCCGCCCGCGCCGCCAGCCGCGCCAGGCAACCCTGACCTTTCCAGCCGGGCAGTCCGGGCTCTCATTTCTCTCCTTGCCCGCTGGTGATATGAGCCGCTTCCCCGGCCCTGGCCGCATAGGTGCCGTGGGCTTCCGGAAGGCGTCGTCCTCCTGAGCTGGGTGTCGGGACAGGCCCGTTTTCCAGTCTTCTTCCTGGTTGGTTTCAAGAAGAAACCAGCCTCAACCCCTTCAACAAGAAGAGAAACCAAAAGTGCTGGCCTGGTTCCCACAACTCGGCCTCCTTCTTTCTGCCCTTCTGATGGTCTGACCCCAGGGATTTTCACCCCCATCAGCTGACTGCTGCATGACCTGCAGCCTGCGGGCTACCTTAAGTGTAGGTGGTTAAGTGTAGGTGGTTCCTGTAGGCCCCGACCTCCTCCCCTTGGAGTTTGCTCCAGCTGCTACAGGTCAGGGAGACCCACACACCCAGGGTGTGACTCAGCCTGGGGCCAGCGCCAGCCTGGATGGCCCTGCTGCCTCACCCTGGGGCCATGAGTCCATTTCAGAGACCTGGATTCAGTGGGCAGCCTCAAGCAGCAGCCCCGCAAGCTGGTGGTGGGTGGGAGGGTGTCTCTTGCTTTCCCGCCTGCACACACTTCTGCGCGGATTCCTCCTCTCCTGGGCCTCACCTGCTGCTCCAAGAGCACCTCCCCCGGGAAGCCCTGCCCCCAGACTGCTGCCTCCCACGTCCTCCAGGCAGGCTTGACGGCCGCTGTCCTCCCCACCCATTCAACTGGACCCTGGGGTCCGCGTGTCCTGGCATCAGCAGCATGTGTGCCCCTACCGGCTCAGCATGTGCTTTGGTGTCCTCTGACATCTCTCTGTGGACAAAGGGCCGCTTGGCCTGTGGGAAATGGTCTGACGTCCACTTAAACGATCTCAGTGGGGGAAGCTGCCCGCCACAACGGGAGAAGAGGGCTGGCCGGGGGCGGAGGAACTGGGGCCACAGCTCCATCCCAGGCACTGGAGACTCAGCTGTGAATTAGGCAGAGAGTCCCCACCATGGTGGTCCTTACCTTCCACAGGGGTGAGCTGGCAACAAACAAGCCGAATGCATAAATTCAGAGTAGAAAGCAAGGGTGGGGGAGAGAGGTGGTCTGGGCAGGCCAGGGGGTGACATTCGAGAAAAGGGTTTGAGGGAGGCAGAGGAGCCAGCCATCTGGGGGAAGAGCGTTCCTGACAGGGAAACAGCCTGTGCAAAGGTCCTGTGCCAAGTGGTGACCGGAGCAAAGTGAGAGGACAGGAAATGGGGCGGGTGCAGGCCCTGAGCGAAATGGGAAGCCGCAGAACGTTCTGGAACAGACTGAGGCAAGGGTGAAAGCCAAGAGACCAAGAGTAGGCAGTGCTGGGGGCTCAGCCCAAGGTAGAGGCTGTAGAGGTGACAGGAGAAGGGGCAGGGGTGCCATGAGGGCCCAGGCAGACAGGCTGTTGTTCTGCAGGAAGCTCAGGATGCTGGGGTGGGTCCTTTCCAAAGAGTCGAAGGGGGACATGGTCAAACCAATTCCCGAACAACGAGAAGCCTCTGGCCTCGGAAAGAGAGCAGGGAACAACAGGTAGAGGGAACAGCAAGTGCAAATCCCCTGAGCTTCCATGGCCTGCTTGGGAAGGGCAGAGAGGATGAAGAGACCCAGGGCCGTGAACTAACAACAGTCTAACATGTGCCAGGCAGTGCCTAGGCGCAGACACAGAGAGGGTGAGCGACCCTCCCCAGGACACACAGCCCCCAGGACACACCGCTCCAGAGCCTCCTCTGAGCTCCTCCCTCTGTCCCCTCCTTGAACTTGGAGGATCCATTTACCTTCTCTCAGGTCAGTTGTGTCAGGTGTAGAATTAGGAATGGGGGTAGGTGAAGTCGGCACCTGTTTTTTTTTTTAACAAATATTTATTTATTTATTATTTATTTTTGGCTGCACTGGGTCTTAGTTGCAGCACACGGGATCTTCATTGCAGTGTGCGGGGTCTTTACTTGCGGCATGTGGACTTCTTAGTTGCGGCATGCGTGTGGGATCTAGTTCCCCAACCAGGGATAGAACCTGGGCCCCCTGCACTGGGAGCATGGAGTCTTACCCACTGGACCACCAGGGAAGTCCCTCGGCACCTGCTTTAAAATTCACTCCCCTGGCTATAGCCTCAGTTGAGGGACAGAGTTTGAAACACACAGAGGGCCAGCAAGTGTAACCCCACTGTGCTTCAGTTTCCTCACTGGTCAGCAGGGTTAGTAGGGGACTCCACCTCACAGGGATTGTTGGGAGGATTACATGAAGGGAGAGTGGTTGGTAGACATACAGCCAGTGCTCCATATGTGCTTTTTTTTTCCCCCAGCAGGGATCAAACCCGTGCCCCCTGTAGTGGAAGCGCAGAGTCTTAACCACTGGCCCTCCAGGGAAGTCCCTCATACGTGCCTGAAAACATAGGAGAGGCGCTTCACCGAGCACCTGTGGAGTGTCTGAAACCTCACCGAGGACCCTCTTTACCTCCATAAGCCGTGGGGTCAATGTGATTGGCTTGCTGTCCAGGGGGGACCTGGGCAGTGGTGCCACGCTACAGGGAGTGGCCAGGCCACTGTCCTTTGTACCCTGGAGCCCAGCACCAGACGCCTGGCCCCGGGCTAGGGAGCCGTCACCTTACAGGCCCAAGGTCCTGCCCTGAGAGCCCCCTCCTGGTCTTTGCCCAGCCACCCAGCAGTGACTCACCCCTACTCTGCCCCCGCTGGAACCAGGCACCGAAATAGTCACCCAGCTCATTCTCCGGGAGTGGCCATGGAAATATTTCAGGGCTGCATTCAGTGCCTAAAAATACTTGGCGAGTCCTCATGCATCTTCCCCTCCCTCATTCCCTTCTCTGTTCCTTTGAAGACTGTCCCTGTAAGCACCCCCAGGACCTGTCCCTCCATGCTGCACCCCTCCAGCACGTTAAGCGTCCAAGGCCAGCAGGGCTGTGGGATGTCCCCAAGTGCCCAAGTCCGTGTGAAGGGTGGCGACGTGGCCTCCCTCCCTCCCTGTTGCCATGGAGAGACTCGACAAGGTTCCCCAGAACTCTCTGGAAGGGCGAAGCCTTTTCCACAACCCCCAGAAGTCTCGGTTCCTGGATGGAGAGGCCCGGGCGCAGCAACACTGTCCAGGGAGATCTTCATTACTCAGCAGTTTTCCTTAAAAATTAGAAAATGGATCTTGCTGTTTGTGTTCATGAGGCTGCTAGAAGCAGGCCCCTAGGACGGGGCCCCCAGCTGGACTGAATTCCATTGCCTTCCCTGCCCCCTTGCTTCGGGACCCCACATAGGTTACAGATCCTTCTCCCTCCCCCAGGGGAACAGACCGTCCCCTCCAAGGGACCCAAATATCTTTGATGTCATCCCAATCACTCAGCCTCCCGGGCACACTCTATCCTAACCACAGAGCCCCTTAACCTTTCTTGTGGCCACAGGAAGGCGAGGGAAGCAATTGGAGTCAGACTGTGCCTTGGCCCCCTGGGGTCTGATCCAGCTTCTCTGTCACTTGAAACCTCCAGCTAGAGGGAACTGCAGGCACAAAGGCCCTGGGGAAGGTGCATGCTGGGTGTCTTGGAGACACAGGAGGTTGACCATTATTGCCTAAAGTCCACCCTTTATTCAGATTTCCTTAGTTTTTACCTAATGTCCTTTAAAAAAAAAAAATGGAGGTAACATTGACTAACATAAAATCAACCATTTTAAAGTGAGCAATTCAGTGGCATTTAGTACATTCACAATGTTGTGCAACCACCACCTGTATCTAGTTCCAGAACATTTTCATCACCCCAAAAAGAAACCCCACACCCCCTCCCTCCTCCTCAGCCCCTGGCAACCACTACTCTGCTTTCTGTCTCTATGGATTTGCCTGTTCTGAACATTTCACATAAACGGAATCACACACTATGCAGCCTTTTGTGTCTGGCTTCTTTCACTCAGCGTAATATTTTTAGGGTTCATACATGTTGCAGTGTGTATCAGTGCTTCATTCCTTTCTTTGGCTGAATAATATTCCGTTGTATGCATGGATCACATTTTGATTATCCTTCATCAGCTCTTGGACATCTGAGCTGTTTGTTGAGTTTTTACTCTGCCTTGCGCACAGTTCTAAGCACATAATCCCCACCCCCCACTGTAAAGTCATACTGTGCTCACCATGCCAATTTCACAGTTGGAGAAGTGAAGGCATACCCTGGGGGGTAGAGAGATAATTGGGAAACCAAGAATTAAACAAGATAAATACGCAGGTGAAGACCCTAAGGGTCTTCCAGGCAGGGAGAGCAGCATGTGCAAAGGCCCTGAGGTGGGAATGAGCTGGTGTGCTGGAGGAAAAGTGCAGAGGCTGGTGTGGCTGGAGTGGAATAAGTAAAGAGGGTGGAGGGAGGTGGGCAGCAGCTGTGGGGCCTGCGGAGTGTGGGGAAGTGTCTGGGCTGTACCTTGAGATGAAGAGACAGAGAGAGAGACTGAAAGACGCAGGAAGAGGGGGAGAGACTAAGAGCAGGAGGGAGAGAAGGGGGCCTCAGCATCTTGAGGCCTGGACCCAAGTGGCCTGGGGGTCTTCACCCACATCCTCCCAGCCCAGACCCCTCTCTGATACCTTGACTGCACGGGCATGAGGTAACTGCCCTGGGCTGAGAATGATGTGGGCACACAGGAGGTGGTCCATAAATGTTAGGCGGATGTATGAATGAGGGATGGACAGACAGACAGACAGATGGGCAGGATGACAGGTGAATGGAGGGAGGAAGACCTGGTACCCAAGTCAGTGCAGTGAGAACATTGTCCCCCACCTTCCAGCAGGTGATTGGATGGGGGTTGTGGAGGAACTTATCCAGCTGCCACAGGGCCTCACCCACTCCTCTCTAGTCTCAGAAAATGAGTGGAGTGGAGTGGAGGCTACAGGGTGGGGGTTGGGGAGGGTGCTGTGAGTGCAGAGGCGGGCCGGCTGGGTACCAGATGCCGCTACCTGCCTCTGCCTCTGAGTCAGTATCACCATGGCAACACGGGCCCTGCCGGATGCTCCTCTGGGCACATCCCCCATCACTGCAGCCACCATCACTACCGCCTCCTCACAGGGGGCAGGGGCAGAGGGGACAGCTATTTTTACCCAGGCTCAAGGACCCTGATGCCCACCTTCTCCCATTTCCATCAGCCTCTCTGTCTCCTAAGCCACCCCCTCCCTACAGAGCTTGCAGCCAAACTGGGGGTGAGGAGGCTGAGTGAGGGGCCCAGGGGCGTTGGGGAGCCAGCCAAGGGAGAGTCTCTGGGCTCTGCTCGGTAGGGGAGCTGCAGGGTGTCTCCTGAGGTGGGCACTGGTGAGGGAACATCATGGGCAAGGGTTGGGTGGCTCGATGGCAGCAGTGGGCAGAGAGCTAAGGGGTCGCAGGGAGATGGGCAGGGAGCCACAGAGAGTGTGAGGAGGCCAGGGTGGCACTCACAGAGGGCAGAAGATGGACCCCTGTGACCCTTGGCAGTCCCTATGCCCCCTGTGCCTCCCCTGCATCCTCTGGAACATGGACACTGGTGGGGAAACAGAGGCAGGGAGGGTAGTCACGGGCCCTACCTGGGCTGGCAAGGACTCCAACTATCACCCACTCCAGCTGCTGACAACATGGATACCCCTGCGATTCCCACCCCCCTTACCTTCTCCCATCTCCCCTTTCCTCACCCCACTCCAGGCCTCTTCCTTGAGTCTCTTCCAACACACCTTGCAGCCCTACCTCAGGGCCTTTGCATTCGTTGATCCAGCTTTCAGGCACATCCTTCCCAGGTGCCTCCTCTTGGAGCCCCCTTTGTCTTCAGGTGTCAAGGACCCTCTGTATTCACCACTCCCCTCCTCCCAGTGAGATTTCTTCATAGCTCTTGTCACTGCCAGATATTATATTATCTATGTTTTCACTTATTTCCACCCCAAGAATGGGGGCCCCTCTCAGAACCTCAGTTTACCCAGCTTGACAATGGTAGTAGCCAGTGTGCGGAGGGAAGGGGAAGACAGGCAGTGAAATACCAGTGTCTGGGTCCTCTCCACCTGACCCAGAGCTGCAGGGGCATGGTGGGGACTTGGAGTGACCTACAGCTCCCTGGGCATTTCAGGCCACAAAGCCCTGTCCGAGGTCAGTGAGCAGTGGGTGAGCCAGGCTGGGGCCGCAGCCAGCATCAGGGATCCTGCCCTGTGAGCCTCCAGGACAGTTGGGGCCTCCAGCTCCCGGGGTGGCCTGTGAGTTCCTTATCACCACACATACTGATCATCCCTAGGAGACAGTCACTGTATTTTCCTTGTACAGATTTATAATGTCACCTTCTCTTCATGCCAGCGAGACAGAAGACTGGGTCCAGTCCCCAGCCAAGGGCCCTGCATCCCAGTGAAAAAATGTGGCTTGATTTAAAAACAGTCATTTGTCTCTTCCTGTGTCTCCTGCCTTCTCAAGCTGGTCTCTCTTCCCACCTCCTTTCTCTCTGGTCTCCGTCTCTGTGTTTCTCCACCAGACTTTGCTTCCCTCCCTCTCCCCTCTCTCCCTCCATCTCTGCCTTTCTCCCTTTGTTTATTTCTCACTCACTATAATTCCCTTTTCCCTTCCACTATGTGCCCGCTCCAACCCCCCCTGTTAGGAGGCCCTGATAAATCCGGCCTTGCCCAGAACCTTGGGGCCGGCCCCTTAGCCTCTATCTACCCATTCATCAAATGGGCTTGTCCTAGGACCTGAAGTCCTGGGCGGAGGGGAGTTTGGCAGCGGACATGTCCCTCCCTCCCCGGCTGCAACAGCACTTCACGGCCCGGCAGGGAGGGGTTAACCGCGTGCCGTCCCCCTTCCCCCAGCCCTGCATTTAATTAGCAGCCCCGCGGGGCTGCCGAACTGGGCGTGGGGCGAGGGGGGCCGGGCCGGGAAGGGAGGGAGGGAGGAGAGGAGGCGGGGGAGAAGTGGAGGGGAGTAGAAACGGAGGGAGAGGGACGAAAGGGGGCTGGAGGTAAGGAGGGGGTGCCGGGAACCAACCGGGGATTCGAATCCTGCCTGGCTAGTGTCCCCAGCTCGTATTAGGGCTCTCGGTTCCCTCCCCGCCCCTCGGGGTGGGAATCCCCTCCCCGCCCCTCGGGGTGGGAATCCCCTCCCACCCCCCCTCCCGAAGGCCGAGCCGGGCGCCCGCAGTAAATGTCAGCTCTCTTCCCATTGTCCGGTGGAGGAAACTGAGGCCCACGTAGATGTGGCGACTAAACTAGGACACAGCTCGGGGCTGCCTAGCGTTTATCCGCGTTTGTCTGCGTGCTGGACAACAAAACCAAAACACCAGTTCGTCCCAGCCAGGCGACCCCGGGGGCGGTCTCGGCTTGGGAGACGGTGACCCGGTGGGATAGGGGCGGGCTGGGGCAGAGGGGCAGGAACCTGGAGCCCAGAGGCCCAGGGTTTTCCCACCTAGGCCACGCCTCTCGTGCCTCAGTTTCCCAGTCTATTTGCGCAACGTCGGGGAAATTGGAGGGCCGGACCCTACCCACCACCACACCCACGGTCTCCTGCGCTACAGGGGCGCGGGCCGGGCGGCCAGACCATCCGAGTCTACGCCGCTCCGCCTCGCCTTGACGTCGGTGCTGACGCCACCCGCACCCCTCGCAGCCACAAAGTCCGGTCGCCGCGCGGGGTTAACTCTTGCGCTGCCACCCGCTGCGCCGAGACCTCCCCCCCCCACCACCCAGTAACCTTTCTCTCCCCCACCCCCGCCAGAGGAGGGGCCAGGCTGCCGGGACCGACGTGGGACAGGTCCTGGGCAGCCCAGCCGCCAGGAGAGGCGAGAGGCCCCGATCGGCATCCAGGTCTTTGCCTGCGCCTGGAATGTGCCTCCTCCCCAACCCAAGTCCTTGTTTACTGCGACATCCCTCCCTCCGGCCCGGCCCTGACCCCTCCAGGGCTGGGCGTGTCCTTGTCCGGCTGTGTCTCCCCGCCCCGGATGGGGGGCGCTCCTCAGGCCCGGGGCGGGGACCTGTCACCCAGCGATTCGCTGTTTCAAGGTCGAGTTTCTTATACCCATTTTTAACATGAGAACCGTCGAAGCCTAGAGAACTTGTAAGTCACCCAGAGGTGGGCCGTGTAACCCTGGCCGAGCCCCAGCTCTTGCGGCTCCCCTGCCCCACCCCTGAGGGGGCGGGGGCTCGATTCCCTCGACGGGGGAGGGAACCCTGCAGGCCCCGCCCTGCCCCAGGGGAAGTGAGAATGGGGGGCCCTCCCCCACATCCTCACCACTTCCTCCCGGGGAGAGGCGGTGGCGGAGGGGGCATGGGGGAAGGGTGGGAGGCGACGGGCGAGGGAGTTCAGAGGAACGGGCTCAGGTTCAGAGTGGGGGGGGGTCTCCCTGGCCCCGCGCCCAGGAAGGGCACGACTGGCGTTAATATATACCTCGCAGGCATCCACCCCCCGCAATCTGCTCCTTCCCGGGGGGCCCCTTCCCAAGCGACCCGGACTCTGCCTGCTCCTCCCCACCCTGGGGGCCCCCGCCGCCTCCTCCCTGCTCCCTCGGCCGCTTGCTTCACCCCCATTCGATCTACTCCCCTACAGGAGCCTGATCTGTAGGGCTGCCGACCAGCTGCCGGCCCACAAGGTCCTCCCCCGCCCCGCCCCCCGCAGGCCCGAGGTCCAGCCCCGTCTTCTCTCTGCATCAGCCCAACTCCCTGAGCCTTGTCTACCTGTAGAGATTCACCTGGATTCCAGTCTTCCCTCCAAAGATTGGACCCATGCCTTGCTCAGAGCCTCAGTTTGTTCATGTGAAAAATGGGGACAGGTGTCACTCTTCACGGTGCTGCTGTGGGGTTTTAAAGGAACAACGTCGAGAGTGAGTTTCCCATCTTGGCAGCACGGAAGCATCTGCTCATTACTTCACTCACTCATCCACTTATTCATTTAATTATTTATTAATGTGTCCATTGATTCACACACACACCCTCCCCAATCCCAGGCAGCTTGGGAGCGACCTCAGGGGTCCACAGGACTGTGGGTGGGGACAGCCCCAGGGTCTTGAGGCAGAAATGGGAGCTTCCACTTAACCAACCTGAAGCCTCCTGAGAGAGGCCTCTGCCTGCCACTGCAGCCTCCACCTGTTCCCCCAGACAGGTCGGTACCTCTCAGGGCCTTGGGAGGATTCCGGCTGCTGCAGGCAAACCCCACGTCATAGGTGCTCATCACCAAGGCTGGGCACATTATTGAGCTCCTACTGCGTGCTGGGGTCCTTCCCTTGGGGACAGGAATGCTGGGTGGGTCCCTGTGGCTCCTCCTGCCCTGTGGACGCACATGCCCCACTCTTGTTGGTTTGGGGCTTCCCTGCTTTTAATGCTTTCTGGATACTGGAACATTCGGGGTCCAGGACTGGCCCAGAGTGTCCCTGAGGAGTGAATGCCTGAGTTTTGCTCTCATTTCATCGTTTTTCGGTTTCTTTCTATTTATGGCAAGAGAAACTGGTTTTCCATTCCTGGTGGTGACTCGAAGCTTCCCTCTTGAAATTTATTTACTGAAGTAGAAACAGAAAAGGGTCGACTTAAAGGAAAAAATTGTGACATTGACCTAAAGCGGGCTTCTATGTTATGGTGGTGGTTTCCCATCCCGTGTGAGAGTCTGGTCAGCTCAGAGGTGATGAGAGATGGCCCCAAACCCTCCCCCAGCACACAGGCCTGGGCATACAGCAGGTGTTCAGTAGAGGGTGGTAGAATGGATGAATGAGGGTGCTTGCACTTGACCAAAAGCAAAAAACAAAACCAAATCAACTTCTGAAGCTGGTCTTGTGAAATCGAGCTCACCGCCCTCTGACCCCCAAATCTTCTGGTTCCCCAACGTCGGCCTGTGAAAAGACCTAACCTGGGTCTGGGTATACAGCAAGTGTACACAAAATGTGCACTGGATGAGTGCAGGAGTCCTGCCTGTCCTGGGGGGTGGAGGTCAGGATAGCATAAGACATTATTTTCTTGTCCCACAGCCCTTCTGGACTCATTCAATCAATCAAGTATTGGACCTAGTGACTCTTCTGAGCCTGCGGGAGCCTCGGGACACCACAACCTCGGGAAAGAGTCAACAGGGCCACCGGTCATAAAGCAGGCTCTGCCCGGTGTCCATCTGGTGCTGAAGGTGGCTGCCGGCGCATCAGCTTCCTCGTCTGTAAAATGGTCTCGTGAGACTGGAAAGAGCCAGAGGGCAGGGGCTGAGTCCTCTCCCAGAGGCCTGACGAACACCTGCGCTGGACGAGGGAGGAGGGCGGTTCCTGCTCCAGGCGAGGGCGGAGGCGGGATAGGAGGGGAGGGGCCGCCGCCTGCGCCAGTAACCCGATCCTCAGGAATGCGCCGGGGCCAGAAGCGCCCCCAGCCCGAGCCCGGCGCCCTTCCCCCGGCCCACCCGCGGGGTTCTGCCACCCGGGGACGGTCTCCGCAAGTTCCACCCCCACCAGCCCTTGGGTCCTAAGCGCCGGGGGACTGTCCGCAGAAGCCCCATCCAACCCCGCGGTGATCTGAGCACGCCGGGACCATCCTTGGCAAGAGCCTCTGCCCCAGGACCCCCTCCGCTTCACTCCCTTCGGCTTCCTGCTTAGCTCTTTTTCTTTGGGGCTTTCCGTTTTATTAAGTAGATTTTAGGTCTCTGGAGCTTCAAGTAAAGACTAAACATTAAATCGAATTGCAGGTTGCTTTAAACAAGAAAGCAAATCTCTTCGCGCTGGGGAGAGGGCAGAGCTGCAGAGATTTGAACGCCGGCGAGGGGGCGTTACGTTCAGCCTCCATTTGGAAGGCTGGGGTGGGAATGGGGCTGAGGCCTTGGCTGTGTGACCCAGGGCAGGTCGCGCACCCTCTCTGGACGCTGCTCTGGGAAGTGAGATAATGTCCCAAGACTTAAGAAGCTGCAGGGAGAGTAAAGGCGAAAATAAAGAGTCCCGACCTAGCCCTGTTACCCTCTGGTCCCTCAATCCTATCTGCCACTTCTGCTGCCCTTGAGACAAATACCACCTAGGTTTCAGGGGAGGTACCTCCACTGCCCCCCTTGCCTTCCTTCTCTCGCTCTGGCTCCCCTTGGCTCAGTGAATCCAGCCTCACTTGCTTCTCTACTCTCCATCGGTGTGGCCAGCAGGTTCTACCCCAGGGCTTTTGCACTTGCTGTTCTCGCTGGGACACTGCCCTCAAATGAATTATCTCATGATTTGCTCCAGCTCCTCCTGTATTCAACATCACCTCCTGGGGTGACCCTCCCAGAGTACCACACTCTAAAACACTACCCCTTGGGCTTCCCTGGTGGTGCAGTGGTTGAGAGTCCGCCTGCCGATGCAGGGGACACGGGTTCGTGCCCCGCTCCGGGAAGATCCCACATGCCGCGGAGAGGCTGGGCCCGTGAGCCATGGCCACTGAGCCTGTGCGTCCAGAGCCTGTGGTCCGCAACGGGAGAGGCCACAACAGTGAGAGGCCTGCATACCGCAAAAAAAAAAAAAAAAAAAGTAAAACACTACCCCGTTCATCCTCCGTGAAGGAAGTACCATTTATTTTCCTTGAAGCTGTGCTTGTCAGGTCCCTCCTTCACACTGTGTGTCTGAGAGGTTGCCGGTGTTTGTGTCACCCATGTGAGTCCCCATCACTAGGTTCACAGTAGGTGCTCAATCATTGTATGTGGAATGAATGAATGAATGGGAGTTTTCCCTAGTTCACTGCATGGGACTGTTGATGGATTTCAGGCCCCCCCCTTGACCTGCCTGAGAAGTCCCCAGTCTGGGAGGACTAAAGCTGGACACAGCTATCCCCCAGCTCTATGGGGTCAGCGCTGGTCCAAATGGAGGAGCAGGGCTGGAGTGTCCCAGAGGGAGGAATGAGAGGATGGGGAAGGGTACTGGGTCACAGGGAACAGCAAGTGCACAGCAGAGGAGCCTGAGGGGGGTCGATATTGGAGAGTAGGGATGGCAGAGGCTGCCAAGGGCAACTCCCCACACTTAGAGGCCAAGACAGGTCTTCCCCACCTAGCTCCAAGGACCCTCCTGGGGCAGAGAGAATCAGAAACACAGAGTGGACAGGGCTCAGTCAGATGGAAGGGTTTAGGGGAGTCCCTGGAGGCATGGTTAAGGAAGACTTCTTGGAGGAGGGAATACTGGAGGTGGTTTTTGAAGGATGAGTAGGAGTTTGCCAGGAGGCTAAAGAAGGGCACTCCAGGCTGAGGGTATTCCAAAGAACTGCAGTTAAGTTTGGCCAAATGATAATAAAGTAAAACAATTATAGAGAACATTTATTGAGCCCTTACTATTTGTTCAAATACTTCCAATAAAAGTCACAATACTCCATGAAGTAGGTGGATTATTTGCTCCATTTTCATAAGCAGTAAACACACTCAGAGATGTAACATGCCTTGGCCTTCCTGTGCCTCCATTTCCCAAAGCCTGTCTGTTGGGTGACCGCTCAGCTCAAGCTGGCCCTGCCCACAGCTTACCAGACCATCCCTACCTATCAAAGTCAAGGCCCAAGGTCAGGGTGGAGCCTCCCTAGGCCGCCCACTCACCCTCCTGCCTTGGGGAGAAGCATGATCCCATCTCCTTCAGTCTAGCCCCACTGCACAGGCCCAGAGAAGGGTCCTAGGGCAGGGCTGGTTACAGGCTGGGGGCTGCATCCACTCCATTTAGGGGTCCCTTTGCTCAGGCTGGTACCCAAGAGGACAGGTCTGGAGGGCACAGAGACCCACATTCCTGGAAACACAGACACATACACCTATACACACACACGGGTACATAGATCCATGTGCACGGATCCACACGGGCACAGACACCCACTCCCATGTGTGAACACATCTGGGTACACTGACCCACGCATGAACACACACAGGCACATGTGGGCACAAACAGACATTTGTGTGTATGTAGACACAAACCCATACCCCCAACCCTCTGCCAGCCAGGCCAGGCTTCTTGCTTGTGATGACAACCTCCCTCATGGCCTTCTTGCTCCACAGCCCAGTTAGGGGCAAGGCCAGGTGAGGAAGGGAAATAGAAGAAAGGGTGCTCATGTCCATAGGCCAGTCAGACAAACTGAGGCCAGAAACTGCCACAGCCACCCCACCAGCCTGTGTTCTCCTTTAACACTGGCTGTTGGATGCTAGGCCCTATGCAGGAAGCTGGGGATCCAGCAGGCTCAAGATAGACAAGGTCCCTGCCCTCCTGGGCCTTATGGTCCGTCCCATCATTCTGGATGGTTCTGAAAATATAACAGAAACAAGGTGAGTGGGAGGGGCCTCTCTGAGGACAAGTGCAAGCATGGTGGGGGGAGGAAGGGAGCACCAGGCTGAGGGCATAGCACCTATCGATGAGGCAGCAATGAGTTGGGAAGACAAAGCTCAGAGAGGTTGAGGGTGAAAGGTTAGAGGGGGTCACCCGAAAGAGCAAAGGAGCGTATGGGGCCTCCACCAACTGCTTATGGATTGAGCGTCATCCCGAGTGTGGTGAGAGCCATGGAGGGGTTCTGTGCAGGGGCTGTAAGTCGGATCCAAATGTCCCCAGGATCTCTTGGGAGTGTGGGGAAGGGCCCCTCTCACCTCCCTCAGATCCCATCGCCAGCCAGCCTTTATGGAGGCCCATTAAGCCTGACCTGACAGTCATGATAGTAGTAATAAACAGGTAATAATTACCAGCTTGGATTCCTGCCTTAACAACCCAGTCCGGGAGTCACCGGGGTACCCACAGGAGGCCCTGGCAGAAGCAGAGATACAACGTAGGCGGCTGCCCAGGGGCACGGACGCCCGGGTTCTACCAGATGGATAAGAGTTCAGGCCTGGTCACAGCTCTGGCCCCGAGGGCAGGTCACTCCACCTCGCAGAGCCTTAATTTCCCGTCTGTAAAGTCAGGAAGTCGGACTCCCGCGCTTTAGACCCCACCCAGTGAAGAATAGCAGGATCAAAGCATTTCCAGCAACTTCTGGCTGAAACCTCCTCTCCCCTCCCCCGTCTTCCTGGGGCAAACACACCACCGGGGACTGGGGTGGGGGTGGCGGTGACGTGGAGACAGACCTGACGCACGCCCCCGGCGAGCCACCCGGCACAGCTCCCTCAGGCCCGCACAAAGCCTAGATAGAGGTGCGCTAAGGAAGGTACAGTCGGCACAGTGGAGCGGGAGGCGACAGGGAGTTATTTATCCATCCGGAGCCCCATCCCCCTCCGGGCTCCGGAGGTCGGCACCGCCCCCGCCCGGCCGGGGCCCCACTCGCGGACGCGGGGCGGGGCCGGGCCTCGGGGCGGGCGGGCGCCGGGTGGCCGGGCCCATCACGCCACCCGGAACGTGCCTTGGCGGGAGGCGGCACTGGGGGCATTGGTCGTACACAGCACTCCTGGGGCGGAGTGACCGGGCCGGGCGCTCTGCTTGCCCCCATGACGTCAACCCATAAGGCAACGCGCTGTTGTGCCGTTTACCGCGCGTCACCCGGACAACGGCAGTCGGTGGGGGTTGAGGGGGGCGTTGGTGACTTGGCCCCGCCCCGCCATGCAAATGAGCAACGTCACTCGTGCCCAATGGCGAGCAGGGACAGTGAGCTCATCGCGCCCGGCCGAGGCTATAAGGGGGCGCGCGGGACGCGCGGCTCAGGAGCCGCCGCCAGCGGAGGGCCGGGCGCAGCGGCCGCGGCGGGAGCAGGGCCGAGCGGACGGGGGGGCGCGGGCCCCCCGGGCGGCCGCGGCCACTCCTCCCCCCCGGGCCGGCGCGGCGGGGGAGGCGGAGGATGGAAACACCCTTCTACGGCGATGAGGCGCTGAGCGGCCTGGGCGGCGGCGGCAGTGGTAGTGACGGCAGCTTCGCGTCCCCGGGTCGTCTGTTTCCCGGGGCGCCCCCGACGGCGGCGGCCGGCAGCATGATGAAGAAGGACGCGCTGACGCTGAGCTTGAGCGAGCAGGTGGCGGCAGCGCTCAAGCCCGCGGCCGCGCCGCCCCCGGCCCCTCTGCGCACCGACGGCGCCCCTGGCGCGGCGCCCCAAGACGGTTTGCTTGCCTCGCCCGACCTGGGGCTGCTCAAGCTCGCTTCGCCTGAGCTCGAGCGCCTTATCATCCAGTCCAACGGGCTGGTCACCACCACGCCGACAAGCACGCAGTTCCTCTACCCCAAGGTGGCGGCCAGCGAGGAGCAGGAGTTCGCCGAGGGCTTCGTCAAAGCCCTAGAGGACTTACACAAGCAAAACCAGCTGGGCGCGGGCGCGGCCTCCGCTGCCGCCGCCGCCGGGGGACCCTCTGGCATGGCTGCGGGCGCCGCGCCTCCCAGCGAGCTGGCCCCGGCAGCGGCCACGCCCGAGGCGCCCGTCTACGCGAACCTGAGCAGCTACGCGGGCGGTACCGGGGGTGCGGGGGGTGCTGCGACGGTCGCCTTCGCCGCGGAGCCCGTGCCCTTCCCGCCGCCGCCACCTCCAGGCGCGCTGGGGCCTCCGCGCCTGGCCGCGCTCAAGGATGAGCCGCAGACGGTGCCCGACGTGCCGAGCTTCGGCGAGAGCCCGCCGCTGTCGCCCATCGACATGGACACGCAGGAGCGCATTAAGGCGGAGCGCAAGCGGCTGCGCAACCGCATCGCTGCCTCCAAGTGCCGCAAGCGCAAGCTGGAGCGCATCTCGCGCCTCGAGGAGAAAGTGAAGACGCTCAAGAGTCAGAACACGGAGCTGGCGTCCACGGCGAGCCTGCTGCGCGAGCAGGTGGCGCAGCTCAAGCAGAAGGTCCTCAGCCACGTCAACAGCGGCTGCCAGCTGCTGCCCCAGCACCAGGTGCCCGCGTACTGAGCTCGCGCGCGGGGCGCATGCGCGGCCTCCTCCCAGAGAGGCGGGCTCGCGTGGTTGGGGGGGCGTGGGCGCCCCGGACTCGCAGAGGGCGCGGCCCCGGGATCCCCCCCTTGAGGGTGCCAGGAGTCGGAGAGGGCGCCTCAGACTTGACAAGCTGGACCCCCTGCTGCCGGGGGGCGAGCGCATGACCCCCACCTCCCCCGCCCTCGCGCTGCCTCTGTCCCGGGCGCGCGGCCACCCAGTGTTGCACAAACCCGCGCGTTCTGGCCGCCCCTTTGTACACACCGCCGCCGAAGGAGGCTCCGAGGGGGCGCAGGCTCAAGCCCTGCGTTTTCTCTTCTTTTACTTTTTTTTTGACTTTGGAAGAGAGAAGAACAGAGTGTTCGATTCTGCCCTATTTATGTTTCTACTCGGGAACAAACGTTGGTTGTGTGTGTGTGTGTTTTCTTGTGTGGGTTTTTTAAAGAAATGGGAAGAAGAAAAAAAAAACTCCCTCCTTCCCTTTCCTCGCTCTCGCTTCCCTTCCCCTTCCATTCCTCCGGCGCCCCCTCGTCCCGCCGTTTTTCTTCTGTTTTTTTGTTCCGTTTTGCTACGAGTCCACATTCCTGTTTGTAATCCTTGGTTCGCCCGGTGTTCTGTTTTCAGTAAAGTCTCGTTACGCCAGCTCGGCTCTTCGCCTCCTTCTTCTCCTGCCGGGGCCTGACGGGGTGGGCGGGGCCTGGCCCGGTCCTCGTCCCCTCCTGCCTCCTTCGCCTCCTCCCTCCGCCCCTGCTCAGAGGAGGAGGGAGTCGGCGTCCGGAAGAACCTGCACATCTGGCGCTCAGAGAGCGCCATCTAGGAGCGCCTGGGCGCTGGGCCGACTCCTGTCCGGGTTGGGCGGGGGACATTGGGGTTTCCAACCTGAGTTTGGAACTAGCCAGCCCGAGGGTGTCCCCTTTGTCTCCCCTTTGCGGAGGAGGGACTGCGGGAGGGAAGGGGGACAACTTCAGCCCGAGGCAGGGAGGAAAAGGCAGAAACTAACTTTCCGGGCTTCTGTTTGCCTGTCTGTAAAATAGGCAGAGCAATGGTAAACTTGTTTCCTAAAGTTGTGAGGATTAAGACAGTTCGTTTACAGAGCAGTTCTTGGCTTACGGGTGGTGCTCAGTGTAAGCTTGTATTATCGTTTGTCGGATGGGGAGCGTGAGTTTCCGGAACAGAAGGAAGGTTGGCACAGGTAGGATCTGACCCAGGCAGTCTGCCTCCGGGACTGGAGGTGTGGTTAGGTTCTGTGGGACCGCTGACTTGGAATCCAGGATTTTTCAAGTACTGTCTGAAACACTCCTCCCCCAACATCCTATTCTCCCATTTTGAAGAAACTAAGGTTCAGAGAGGTTGAGTGACAGGCTTCAGGTCACACAGCCTTTTTTAGGAGACCGTGCAGGGACATTTTGCACCTTGGGTTTCTCACTTCCAGCGCCTTGACTGCCAGGTTACCCTCGTCCCCTGCCTGCTTTGGCTTTTGCTACTGTGGGGGCAAAAGACCCTGGACCTTGGGCTTCTGCCTCACTTGGGGCCCGAGGGACATAAGCATTGGTGGCCAAGGACACAGGGCAAGAGGGCAAGTGAGCTTTGAACTCCAGTTGTGTACCCAACCCAGATAGGGAAGGTGGGCAAATCATGCCTGTTTTACAGATGAGGAAACTGAGGTGCAGAGAGGTGCAGAGAAGAAACGCCTTGTGCCCACAGTCCCTCAGCCATCGAAAGAGTGGGGCTTCACCACATACAAGTTCCCTCTTCCTCCGGATCACCTGGCTGCCCACCTTTCAAGGCTTTAAGAGCTGCTTTGGGGTTTGTTTTTTTAAACTATGTGACCTCTCTTTGGTACCACCTTCAGGCAGATGTTTCAGGAGAGGGGTTTGAAGTGAAAAGAGGGCTGATGCTGAGGTTGGGGTGTCCACACAGAGGAGACCAAGAACCATGCTTGGGGGTCAGAGCTTCACTCTTCAGGAGGTTTGAGTCCCAACTTGGGTGCCAATTTGCCCAATTTGCCGCTGTAACCTCAGCCAAGTTCCCTCCCGGTTCTGGCCTTTACCTACTGTGCTGTGAAAAGGATGTGTTTCCCGTGTCCAGGTAACGTCTCAGGTCAGAAGTTGGAAGTGCTTGGGAGATGAACAGCAGTGAAATAGTATTCAGGCGAGGCGTACACTGTGCAGCCCCCAACCTATAGAGAAGGGGAAGCCCAGGGAGGTTACGAGATCTACCGGATACCCCCTGAAAGGTTTTTACTCACAGCACTTCCGACACCAAATGAGTGGGTTTTTTTTTTTTTCCCCCACACTAACCAGTTTTCCAACTGCAGACACCAACTGGGTATCCTACAATTCAATTCTGACACTCTACCTGGAGTTAGCACGGACCACACAGGTGAAGAGTTCAAAACTGCCCCACTTCAGATGCCGATCACAGGTCCCAGGTTGCCACCTGTGCTGCTTTTTATTAAAAAAATTATTTAATTTATTTTTGGCCCTGGGCGGCATGGGCATGCAGGGATTAGTTCCCCCATCAGGGATCGAACCCGTGACCCCTGCAGTGAAAGCGCCGAGTCTTAACCACTCCGCGGGACTTCTGCCCCCCCCCCGCCCCCACCCCGGTACTTCTTAAAGACTGGCTATAAACCCGAGGGTTCCCACCAACCCCTCCTTAGGTTCAATAATTTGCTATAACAGCTCACAGGGCCCAGGAAAGCACTTGACTCACTCTTTCCAGTTTATTTTAAAGAATACAACTTAGGGGCAACCAAATGGAAGAGATGCATAGGGCAAGGTATGGGGGAAGGGCAAATGGGGGAAGGGCAGGGAACTTCCATGCCCTCTCTGGGCACCTCATCTTCCCAGCACCCCATGAGTTCACCAATGCTTGGGCAGGATTGATGAAATCGCTGGCGTTTGGTGATTAACTCAATATCCAGCCCCTCTCCCTTCCCAGGAGGTCTGGGAGGTGTGGCAGAAAGTTACAACCCTCTGATCATGCCTTGGTCTTTTTGGAGACCAGCCCCCATCCTGAAGCTATCTAAGGACCCTGGCCGCACCACTCTGGAGTTTACAGAAATTTTAGGAGCTGTGTGCTAGGAACCAGGGACAAAGATCCTGCTAAATGATTGCAGCACAGGGGCTCAAACCCAAGCCTTTTACCTGCCTAAAAGGAGCCTTGGGGCTAGGTGGAGGCCCTGTCTTTTCACTAGCATGTGACCTGAAGGGCTTTTTGGAAACCATAGATCTGGCCCCTACTTGCCACTTTTCTGGAAAAAAGGCCTTGACTGCACCTGGCCCTGGGCAGGTCAGTGTCTCTTTCCAGGCAGCTTCCCACTGTCCTTCTGGCCTCGGGACCTTGGCACAGCTGCAAGCCTGATACCCCTCTTCCCTCAGGCACCCAGCTGAGCTTCACCTCTCAAGCTCTGCTGCAGATGCCCTTATTGGGCTCCATCAGTGCTCTGTGCTTCCACTATTATCGCCCTGATCACCCTGGATTTGTGTTTGGCTTACTCAGGTCATGAATGGGAACTGTCCTGGTCACTGCTGAAACAAAGGACATAAGTCTTGTCCAACTCCCATATCCCTAGTTTTGCCCAAAGCCACACCCACAGGGTGGAGAAGACAGAGGATCTTTGCAGAGGGAGGCTGGGCGTCCCTGTTGGCCTCTTGCTCTGATGCCCCCCAGTGGCTTCCCAGGGAGGCCAGGCAGAGGCCTCTGGGCCAGGCTGTGTGGCTTTGGCAGGACACTGCTGAGCTGAGGCCAAAGAGTGTGTCAGCCGTGGCCCAGCCAGCAGTGATTCACACGAGGCCTTGGCCCAGCCCCAGGAGGTGACCGGGGATGGTGGCCTCACTTCCCCTTCCAGGACTGTGGCTCAGGGTCAGTGCCCATTTTTGCCAGGCAGTGGGAAGATCCCAAGGGGCCCTGGGCCTGGCACTACCCTAAGGAGCCCCCATCCTCAAAGCCAGACACTCTAAACCCTTTAGGATGTAAGTCAGAGCACAAGAGCCATGGCTTACCCCTCACCTTCTCAACAAAACCCAAACTCTTATATAGTCCTCTCTGAAGCCTTACCTATACAGTCACCCTCCCTGCCCTCTTCTCCCTCTCTCCAATGACTTTAGCCTCCTCCATATCCCCTAAACATACCCAGCTTGTTCCCACCACAGGGCCTTTGCATATGCTTTGCTGTCCACCTGGGATGCCCTTCCCACAGCACACCCCCAGCCAACTCTTTTTTTCTCTCTGTGGGGCTCAGCCCATCCCACCCCCACTTTGGTTCCGTCGTAACAGTTTCACACCCCTAGATTATTTGAGTTGTTTGTGTCCCCAGGTCCAGATCAGGTCCCAGCACAAAGTAAGTGCTCAGTAAAAACCCAAGGGATGAGACTGAGGCCACCTCCAGACACATGGAGGGGGAGATTTTGGGGTCCCCTCTGTGCTCAGAGCCCTAACTTTCTACTCAGGATGGGCAGGCAAGATGTAGCAATCACCATGCCCTCAACCCTGACCCGGACCTGGGTCCTGCCCCCTCCCCCACCCTACTGAGTCAGCCTTCTAATACCCCCTCCCCCCAGGAGATGGGATTGGCCAGGAACCTGGCTGTGAGTCACAAAGCCACCGTGACACCAGTGCCCCAAGGCCGGCCATCTGCCCGGTGGGTTCAGCTTCAAAGGCAGGTGAGTGAGGCTGGTGGCACGTTTGGTGGGGGGCAGTACATGGAGACCTGGTCATTCTCCCCTGGCCCCCAGTGCCTTCAGTCCTCCTGGGCCCTCCAGACTGCTTTGAGAGGTGGAACAGCTCCACAGCCTCTCACAGCAGGGGTGCTAGGGGCCCCCAGAGGCCTGATGGTGGGTTTGTCTGCCTTGGGGGCCCAGCCTGGAGAGCCTATCATGTCTTCTTGGGAAGCTGGGAAAGTGGTCTCAGCTCACGTGACACATGTGGAAGGCTCAGAGGGGTTTGCTCAAAATTGCCTAGCTGCCCACGGAGCTTACGTGTCCGCGGCTCCTATTCCTTCTTCGCATTTCCTGCCATCCTGTTTCTCTCACTCTGTCCTTCCTTCGTCTCCTTATTCTGATTGAGTTTATCGAAAGGGCTGAGCCGTGTGGTTGAGAAAACCTCAGAACCTGGGATGGACCAATTTGGATCCTGAAGCGGCCGTCACCAAGTTCTGAATCCTGGGCCACGTTCATCCATCCATCCATCGATCCATCCATTTATTTATCCTTCCTTTCATCCTTCCATTTATCCATAAATATCTCTTGAGCACATACTATGTGTACTGTTCTAGACACTGGGACAAGGGCAAACAAAGGGTCCTCCCCGGTGGGCAGCTCACAGCCTAACGGAGGAGGCAAATAGGAAACGATATAAAGAAGTAAGACACAGTACGTTGGTACTTCCCTGGTGGTCCAGTGGTTAAGACTCCGCGCTCTCAATGCAGGGGGCCTGGGTTCGATCCCTGGTCAGGGAGCTAGATCCTGCATGCCGCAAGTTAAGAGCCCCGCATGCCACAACTAAGACCCGACACAGCCAAATAACTAAATAGATTTAAAAAAAAAAGAAAAAAAGACGCACTGTGTTGCCTCCTCTGACATGGGGACAGTGACTGTGCCCGCCTCCAGGGAGCCAGCTTCAGGCCAGTTTGCTGTTACAATTTAGTTCACATTGATGCCCATTGTGCCTGGGGCCTGGCTCATCTTGGGGCCAGATATTCTTGAAAACAAATCGACTGTGATCATCTCTGTCTTGAGATGTTTAGTCCATTATCATATCAATGATTAATATGATTGAATTTAAATCTACCATTTTACTACTTTTCTTTCTGTGGTCTCCGAATTTTATTCCTCTGTTCCCCCTCTTCTGCCTTCTTTTGGATTATTTGAATCTTTTTCAGAATTCTCTTTTAAATTAACTACTGCCTTTTTTTTTTTCCTTTTTAGGGGCTGCTCAAGGAACTGCAATCCTTAACATATATCCTTAAGTCACAATTGACTTGGACTTACTATTGTTCTACTTCACCTAAAATGTAAAAATCTTCCAACTGTAGAGGTCTTTTTACCCTCACCATTGTCCTTTATTCTCTTTGTCATATGAATGACATCTACCTAGATTATAAATGCCACAAGACAATGTTTTAGTTTTTGCTAATACAGTTATATGTGTTCTTTAAAAGAGGAAAATAATAGTCTTTTTTATTTATGCAGGTATTTATCATCTCTTATGTGTTCTTCATTTCTCCCCAAAGATCTGTTTCCCTCAAGTGTAAATCTCCTTCAGCTTGAAGAACTTTCTTAGTAGCATTTATTGTAATGCAGGTGTGCAGGTGACAAACTCTTTTAGTTTTTTTTTTACCTGAAAATGTCTTTATTTATTTTTTTTCAAAAATAATTTTTTTTATTGAAGTATAGTTGATGTACAATATTAAATAAGTTATAGGTATACAGTATAGTGATTCACAATTTTTAAAAGTTATGCTGCATGTATCGTTATTATAAAATATTGGCTATGTTCCCTGTGCTATATAATACATCCTTGTAGATTATTTTGTACATAATAATTTGTACCTCTTAATCCCCTACGCCTAGATTCTTAGAAAGCTAAAGGGACACACCTGAGAAGGTATGGTGGCATCAGACCCTCTAACTGATTAATAACAAGACACATCCACAAGCACTTACCCAACAAGCAATCTGTGTTGGTTGATTATGTGCCAGGCTGGCAATAGAGCTGGGGACACAGCAGTACAGCCCTTGCTCTCCAGTTAGCATGGTCATCTTGGAGGTAATCACCCATGACTGCCGTCCGGGCACAAAGCATCTCTCAGGGCATAGGAGCTACACAAGCCACATAAACCAGGTTCTTTGCACATTTTGGACCAAGCAGAGACGACCAGTCACGTGTCATCTTGCTTCTCTTTCTTTCTTTCTCTTTCTCTCTCTCTTTCTCTCTCCCTTTCTTTCTTTCTTATCAAAGTATAGTTGATTTATAATGTGTTAATTTCAGCAAAGTGATTCATATATATATATATATATATATATATTCTTTTCCAGTTTCTTTCCCATTAGATTTTATTACAAGATATTGATCATCTTGCTGCTTTTACTTCCTCTCTGAGGCAGAATTGATTCTCATTCTTTGCATACTGCTTAGAGAACCACTTTTGTTTCTGAGGAGTTTAAAACCTTTTTATGCAGCTTGAAATCTCTGAGTATCTCCGTTCGCAGCTGTTACTTCATAGAGTCTACAGAGAAAGGTGTGCGTGAGATTTCTTTGAGCGCCTAGCCCACCAACCCCACATTGAGCGGGGGAATTCCACAAAGCCTATCCATTTTGAAAAATTTCAGTGATGCTTTGTGTCATACAGTCATCTCTGTTCTGGCTTGCAGGACTTCCCCGGGGTAAATTGACCAAAACTAGGCGGCAATTCAAGATGCAACTCAAGGATTTCCCTGGTGGTGCAGTGGTTAAGAATCCGCCTGCCTATGCAGGGGACGCGGGTTCAAGCCCTGGTCCGGGAAGATCCCACATGCCACGGAGCAATTAAGCCCGTGTACCACAACTACTGAGCCTGAGCTCTAGAGCCCACGAGCCATGACTGCTGAGCCCGCGTGCCACAGCTACTGAAGCCTGTGCGCCTAGAGCCTGTGCTCAGCAACAAGAGAAGCCACCCGCAATGAGAAGCCCGTGCACCGCAACGAAGTGTAGCCCCCGCTCGCCGCAACTAGGGAAAGCCCACACGCAGCAATGAAGACCCAACACAGCCAAAAATAAATTAAAAAAAAAAAAAAGATGCAACTCAAGGAGGACCAGCTTCTGTTTTCTGTAAAATGTCTTTAACTTTACTCTCAAAGGACATTTTTGCTAGGTATAGAATTATCAGTTGGCAGGTTTTTTTGTTCTTTCATCACTTAGGGTGCATGTCAGTTCTCAATTTATTACATCTTGCCTCCAAATGTACCTTTCAATATGTCCATTACTCTGTAATATACCAAGGAGTTCCTTTCATTGTCTCCTTTCAAGTGAGTAGAGGGTACTGGTGAAACATTGCCGGGAAGTGTCAGTGGTAGAGGTGTGAAGATTCCTGGTGAACCTGCCCCACTCATGGGTCTAGAACGTCATCCCTTTGTGACTTTGCAGACATGACCTGGTGAAAATCTTTCTGTAGGCTTCTTGACCCAAAACCCAAAGCCCCCACGGTGGCCTACACACTCTGCAGGCCTTCTGCCCACACCAGCAACTGGACTCCTGACGTGTGCTCATATCACCAGTTACTGATCACCTGTTCCTCCACGTGCACTTCAGGGGGTGGCCTTTTGCTTGCCTGGCAACTCCAGCTCTGCTTCGGTCTGGCCAAACCAGCAAATATCTCTGCCATCTGGTGGGTCAAACCACATCTTCTCCAAGGGGGCTTAACCTCTTCCAAATTTGCCCTTCCTTGGGGATACTCCCTAGGAAACCACATTAGAGTTTCCTTTAGGCTGCGCTGGGTCTTCGTTGCTGCGCGCGGGCTTTCTCTAATTGCGGTGAGCAGGGGCTACTCTTTGTTGCGGTTCGCGGGCTTCTCATTGCGGTGGCCTCTCTTGCTGCGGATCATGGACTCTAGGTGTGCGGGCTTCAGTAGTTGTGGCACGCTGGCTCAGTAGCTGTGGCTCACAGGCTCTAGAGCGCAGGCTCAGTAGTCGTGGCACACAGGCTTAGTTGCTCCGCTGCATGTGGGATCTTCCCAGACCAGGGCTCGAACCTGTGTCCCCTGCATTGGCAGGTGGATTCTTAACCACTGCACCACCAGGGAAGTCCATAGTTACTGTTTTATCATCATAAACAATTCTTTGTATTAAACTTCCCTCATTTAATCTGTGTTGTGGTTTCGATCTCCTGATTGAGCCCAGACTGCTGCAGTGTCTTCTGGATGAGAAGCTGGCTGAATCATGGCTCCACTGTATGTTATGTATTATTTTTCTCTGACTGGTTTCAAGATTTGATCTTGGCTTTTCAGGATGTTGACTGTGTTGAGCCAGGTGTGTGTTTCTTTGTGCTTATCTTGCGTAGGGTTTTCTGAGCTTTTTAAACCTATAAATTTTTTTCCAACAGACTTTTGGCTGTTATTTCTTTACATACTTTTTATACCCTCCTCTTTTTTCTGGGACCCCAATTACATTTATGTTAGACCTTTTGATCTTGTCCCACAGGTCCCTAATGCTTGCTCTATGGCCCATTCTTTATCCCCTCTGTGTTCTTCAGATTGGATAATTTCTATTTATATTCAAACTCACTGACTCTTCTGTCATCTACGCTCTGCTGTTTAGCCCATCCAGAGAATTTTTGAATTCCAGACATTGTATATTTTCAGTTTTAGAATTTCCACCTGGTTCTTTTCTAATATCTTTATTTTTCTATTTCTCTACTGAGATGTCCCACCTCTTCACTCATTACGAGTATATTTTTCTATTTAGCATAATTATAATAGCTGCTCTAAAATCCTTGACTGCTAATTCCAACATTTGGGGCATCTTGGGGTCATACTCCATGGATAAATTTTTCTCAGGAGAATGAGTTACATTTTTTTGAGTTTATTCATATTTCTAGTCAATTTGGATTATACCTAGACATTGTGAATGTTAAGATGCAGAGACCGGATGCTGTCATAATCTTCCAAAAAGTATGGGTATTTTTATTTTAGCAGGCAATTAACTCGGACTCTTTAACACGTTCACTGCAAACATTTCCCCCAGTCTTTTGTACTTTGGCCTTACTTATGGCATCACTGGCCATAATATTGTTTTTGGTCTTTATGATGTCAAACATGTTTACCTTTTTCAAAGCTTCTGGGTTTCCTGTTTAGTTTTACAACAGCTCAGTGATTTACAGGTTATACTCCCATACTAATAAATGTTCTTATCATTTTTCAATCCATCTGGAATTTTTTAGAATATGGTTTGAGATAGAGGTCCAAACTTCTGTTCTTCCAAATAGATTGCCTTGTACCACTTGTTTAAACACAGAACTTTCCCCTCCTGAATTGAAATACAATGTATCCTTGGTACATTGGTGTTAATTCCTGGTTTCACTCTTCTGTCACACTGGTCTCTTTGTCTAGTCCTGGATGGGAACCATACTGTGATTATGATGGCTTTTTTTTTTTTTTTTTTTTTTTGCGGTACGCGGGCCTCTCACTGTTGTGGCCTCTCCCATTGCAGAGCACAGGCTCCGGACGCACAGGCTCAGCGGCCATGGCTCACGGGCCCAGCCGCTCTGCGGCATGTGGGATCTTCCCGGACCGGGGCACGAACCCGTGTCCCCTGCATCAGCAGGCGGACTCTCAACCACTGCGCCACCAGGGAAGCCCTATGATGGCTTTTGAGTATGTCTATAATCTGGCAAGTCAAAGTCCTCTTTACTACTCTTCTTTTTTTTAATATATAAATTTATTTATTTATTGTTGGCTGCGTTGGGTCTTCGTTGCTGCGCGCGGGCTTTCTCTAGTTGTGGCGAGCGGGGGCTACTCTGTTGTGGTGCACAGGCTTCTCATTGCGGTGGCTTCTCTTGTTGTAGAGCACGGCCTCTAGTGTGAGGGCTTCAGCAGTTGTGGCTCGCGGGCTCTAGGGCGCAGGCTCAGTAGTTGTAGTGCACGGGCTTAGTTGCTCCGCAGCATGTGAGATCTTCCCGGACCAGGCTCGAACTCATGTCCCTTGCATTGGCAGGCAGATTCTTAACCACTGTGCCACCAGGGAAGTCCCAACTACTACTCTTCATGATCTTCTTGGCTACTCTCATTTACTCTTCCTTCTGAACATTGAAATCATTCCATGTTCAAAAAACTCCCCATTGGGATTCTAATTGGGCATGAATTACACTCTATGAATTGTGATACTGTGTAATAATTTATAGGAATTCTTTCTTCCTAAGCACATGGTACATCTTTCAGATGGTTTTTGTCTCTTTTCCTGGCCTTCATATAACCCCTTTGGCTTTTGTGTAATATTTGTTCCTATGAATTGTATATACATATATATATATATATATTTTTTTTTCTTTTTTGTTCATACCACACAGCATGTGGGATCTTAGTTCCCCGACCAGGGATTGAACCTGGGCCCTCAGCAGTGAGAGCATGAAGTCCGAACTACTGGACCGCCAGGGAATTCCCTGAATTGTATAGTTTTGGACATCACTATGAATGAATGGTATTTTTTTCTCATTTCCATTTCCAGCTGGTTTTACCTTAAATACAGAAGAGCTATGGGTTTCTGTATGCAGCCATGTGCCTTAGGAAATTAGAATCTCTTGGGTCTTCTAGGTTGACAATTCCTGCTGAGCTGCTCTTTTCAAACATTTACACTGATTATTCAAGTCCTTGTCATCTTGTTTTGCTGTAACCACCAAAAATAATGATACCCGCAGCAAGGGTGGGGCAACATCTTTCTCCTTCCTTTAACAAAAATGACTTCAGTATTTCACCATTTAAAATGACATTTGCTGTGGTTTTGTAGTTAGACTTACCAATTTTAGTTACTATCCTATCTATTTTTAAAAATGTTTATTAGAAATAGCTATTGGATTTGATAAAATGTTTTGGCCAAAATGCTTTGGCCCTTTTTGAAAAATCATATGGCTATCTTCTAGATTTCTAGGTGTAATGAATTACCTTGGGAATATTTAGAAATTGAACTATTTTTACATCTTTGGAATAAATAGCACTTGGGTATAGTATTATTCTTCTGATAAGTGGTCACGTTTTTAGTATGTTTGCATCTTATCTGTCGGTGAGAGCTAGATTGTGGTAACATTTTCCTTTTTTCCTTCCTTTTTTTCTTTTTTAAAAAGGAAATTACAAGGGTTTTATTCTTTTTCTACGAGTTTGTTTTTGAAGTCTCATTCTTTTCTTTTTTCAAAAACGTTTTTCCCCAGTTGTATTGAGATATAATTGACATACAGCACTGTATAAGTTTAAGGTGTATGTACAGCATGACTTGACTTAGGTATATCATAAAATGATGACTGCGATAAGTTTAGTGAACATTCATCATGTCATATAGATCCAAAATTTAAGAAAAAGAAAAAAATTGTTTCCTTGTGATGATAACTCAGAATTTACTCTCTTAAACATATGGCACATATGACATACAGCAGTTTGAATTATTATTATTTTATTTTATTTTATTTTTTTGTGGTATGCGGGCCTCTCACTGTTGTGGCCTCTCCCGTTGCGGAGCACAGGCTCCGGACGCACAGGCTCAGCGGCCATGGCTCACGGGCCCAGCCGCTCCGCGGCATGTGGGATCTTCCCGGACCGGGGCGCGAACCCGTGTCCCCTGCATCGGCAGGCGGACTCTCAACCACTGCGCCACCAGGGAAGCCCCAGCTTGAATTATTTTAATCATGTTGTACATTATATCCCTAGTACTTATTTATCTTATAACTGGAAGTGTGTACCTTTTGACTGCCTTCATGCAATTCCCCTGCCCCCATCCCTACTCCTTCTGGTGACCACAATCTGATCTCTTTTTCTATGGGTTTGTTTGTTTGTTTTTGCAGTATAATTGACCTACATTAGTTGCTGGCGTACAATGTAGTGATCTGATATTTCTATACATTAAAAAAGGATCACCATGTGGTAACATTGTTTTAAAATATTCTATCTGTTATTTCTATGTTGGAGTGAAGGGGGTCAGGTTCCCACATCACATCATTCTGCCACCTTGACTAAAAGGCCAAACTCCCTCATTTTTTCTATATCCTTTTTTGGGCCTGCGTTGGGTCTTCGTTGCTGCATGCGGGCTTTCTCTAGTTGCTGTGAGCAGGGGCTACTCTTCTTTGCGGTGCCCAGGCTTCTCATTGAGGCAGCTTCTCTTGTTGCAGAGCATTGTCTCTAGGCGCACGGGCTTCAGTAGTTGTGGCAAATGGGCTTAGTTGCTCCACGGCATGTGGGATCTTCCTGGGCCAGGGATTGAACCCGTGTCCCCTGCATTAGCAGGTGAATTCTTAACCACTGCGCCACCAGGGAAGTCCTGGGCTTTTTTTAATTTTTTATGATTATTTTTTAAATTAATGAATTAATTTAGGCTGCACTGGGTCTTCGTTGCCGTGCGTGGGCTTTCTCTAGTTGTGGTGAGCGGGGGCTACTCTTTTTTTTTTTTTTGCGGTACGCGGGCCTCTCACTGTTGTGGCCTCTCCCGTTGTGGAGCACAGGCTCCGGACGCGCAGGTTTAGCGGCCGTGGCTCACAGGTCCAGCCGCTCCGTGGCATGTGGGGTCTTCCCGGACCGGGGCGCGAACCCGTGCCCCCTGCATCGGCAGGCGGACTCTCAACCACGGCGCCACCAGGGAAGCCCTGGCCAGACTTTTAATAGCAGACCTTAATTTCTTCTGTTCCCTTTTAAATGTCCTATAATTGGAATAACCAATCTGTCCTCTTTTATGTTCAGCTCCTTTCACTCAAAACAATGTATGTGAGATTTCTCTATAGTGCTGACCTCATTCTCATTGATGTGTTGAACGGGTATAAATAAGTCAGTATTTCTATTCCTATTCGTTCATATTAATATATTGATGAATATACACTTGATATTCATTATTCTGTTGATGGGCATTTGGGTGCTTTCTGGTTTGGGGTGAGTATAAACACTTGGACCTCTTGAGTATATATGTCAGGGTGGAATTGTGGAGTTCCTGTCAAGATATGGATCGTTTCTGCAAGTGGTTGTGACATATTCACCTTTTAAATTTTAGCCATTCTTGTGGGTCTGGACACCATTTCTAATGGCTGGATAGTATACCACTGTATGAATATTCAATTGATTAATTTAAACCACCATTTGGCTTGTTTCCAGTTTTGACTCTTCTCAAAAGTATAGAGATGAACATCCTTGAGTACTTTTCTTTATGCACTTGTAACTGCCCCCAGCAATCACCTTTTTGGTTATTTCCAGTTTTGTATTTAGGTACAAAATAACACTGGATATATGTAAAATAGATAACCAACAAGGGCCTACAGTATAGCACAGGGAACTATACTGAATACCTTGTAATAACCTATAATGGAAGAGAATGTAAAAAAAGAACATATATGTATATATATTTAGGTATGTATAACTGAATCACTTCTCTATACACCCGAAACTAAGACAGCATTGTAAATCAACTATATTTCAATAAAAATTTTTTAAAAACCCCACTGGAATAGACTTCCTTGCACATTCATCTTTTTTTTTTTTTAAATCCGAAAACGTGTGTGTGGAGGAGATTCACTGACAATTGTAGCAGAAGTGCCAATTCTTAAAAAAAATTAATTAAGTTATTTATTTTTGGCTGCATTGGGTCTTAGTTACTGTGCACGGGCTTTCTCTAATTGTGGCAAGCGGGGTCTACTCTTTGTTGCGGTGTGCAGGCTTCTCACTGCGATGGCTTCTCTTGTTGTGGAGCATGGGTTCTAGGCACACGGGCTTCAGTAGCTGTGGCATGTGGGCTCAGTAGTTGTGGCTCGCGGGCTCTAGAGCGCAGACTCAGTAGTTGTGGTGTACGGGCTTAGTTGCTCCGTGGCATGTGGGATCTTCCCGGACCAGGGCTCGAACCCATGTCTCCTGCATTGGCAGGCAGATTCTTAACCACTGTGCCACCAGGGAAGCCCAGAAGTACCTTTTTTTTTTTTTTTTAAAGAAGATGTTGTGGGTAGGAGTTTATTAATTAATTAATTTATTTTTGCTGTGTTGCGTCTTCGTTTCTGTGCGAGGACTCTCTCTAGTTGTGGCAGGCGGGGGCCACTCTTCATCGCGGTGCGCAGGCCTCTCACTATGGCGGCCTCTCCTGTTGCGGAGCACAGGCTCCAGACGCGCAGGCTCAGTAGTTGTGGCTTACGGGCCCAGTTGCTCCGTGCCATGTGGAATCCTCCCAGACCAGGGCTCGAACCCGTGTCCCCTGCCTCAGCAGGCAGATTCTCAACCACTGCGCCACCAGGGAAGCCCCAGAAGTGCCAATTTTTGATGGTGGCTTTATCCTACCCTTTGGCCTAACTGGTATTTCTCTAGTTTTACCTCTGAATGAGTGAGATTTGCAAAGAGAAAAAAAAAAAAAAGTTGTGTTTTTTTTTTTTTTTTTAAAGAGAATTTAGTTTTTTTGCTTTTAACATCTCTTTTCGTTTTGGTCTTGGGGACAGAGCCAACCCAGGGCAGTGTAGCTGCATAATGCATGGGCTGAAGGGATGAAGGCTGCTTCCTCTTGCAAGCTGGCTTCTGAGATTGCGCCTTCTCTTCCTGCTTTTCCTCCAGGTCTGTGACCCTCCAAGGTATGAAGTCTGACTGGTCCAGCCAGAAGGGGATACTTCTGCAAAGTAAGTGTCTTATGCTCCAGGTTATACATCAGGGCTGCTTGACAGTGTCTGAACTCTCTCTGCATCAAAGTACTTCTTTTTTTTTTTTTTTTAAGAGCAGATGGACTAAGATTTATTTATTTACTTAACATTAACATTTAAAAAGATTTCATTTATCTCAGCAACTTGAAAGACAATTGAGTGTACTATTAAAACACTTGAAATCCAGAGACAAGAAAGATCCCAGCGCCATTCTGGAGGTGGCGTGAAGATCTGTGCCAGGCCTCCAACCTAGGCTAGGCTCTGCCATAAAACTGAGACAATCTAAAGATAAGACAGCCTTGGCCTCGTTCCCACTGGGAGACAGCCCTAACTGCTCATGAGTAAGAGAGAGCTAGATTGTACTAAGGACTGGTTCCTCATGAGTCATCAGGAAGGTCAGTTGGTTCTGTCTTCAGCAGGTAGTCAAAGTACTTCTGAAAGCCAGTCATGCCCTCATTCTTCCCTCTACCACCCTTCCATCTGTCATTGATCTATCCATCATCTACGTTATCCCCCATTCATTCACTGATCCATCCAGCCATTCATCAGTCCACCTCCTATTCATTGATCTCTTTACCAATTCCTTCAGCTTTCTTCATTCACACACATTTATCTACTCAGGTTTCATCCATCCATCTGCCCACTCATCTCTCCTCCCTCCCTCCATCTATCCATATATCCCGCCACCCACCCACCCATC
Organism: Grampus griseus; assembly: GCF_964374135.1. NCBI lineage: Eukaryota > Metazoa > Chordata > Mammalia > Artiodactyla > Delphinidae > Grampus > Grampus griseus. Next base: position 161,039,474 of record NC_139019.1, on the reverse strand, counting down.
CACGCATCTATCCATCCACCCACCTACTCATCTATCCATCCATCCATTCCTCCATCCACCCACACATCCATCCATTTATCTGTTTACTCACTCATCCATCCGTTCATCCATCCATCCATGTGTCCATTTCCTTATTTACTTATCTGTTCATCAATTCATTCGTCAACTTCATTTACTCATCCATTTGCAGCCCTACCCTTCATCCATTCCTCCAACCCATCCAGCATTCATGTGTCCCCTGATTTATCCATTCAGTATCTAGCCATGAGACCATCTATCCATCCAACTTTCAGTCCACTCATCCACTCATTTATTGGTCAAGCTAGCCACCCAGCCAATACCTGTTCAAAGCTTGGAGCCCAGCCCTGTGACTGAGATAGGGCCACAGAAGTGACTCAGACTTGGTTCCCACCCTCTAGGAATTCACAGTCGATGGAGGAAAGCAAATAATAACACCAGGCGCATACACACACAAACAGGATATTTCCAAAATACTGTGATCAGTGCTGTACTCACAGTATGTTCCAGATACAGAGGAAGGTCGAAAAGCAGGTGGTCAGACATTCAGGTGAGAACGTGCCATGTGTGCTGGTGTTGAAGTAGCCACAGGGTGATGAGGGAGACATGGGTGCCAAAGGCCACCTGGGCATGTGGCTGGGAGAGAGAGGGCCTGCCAAGGAGAGGAGGAAGATGGCAAGGTGCCAGGAGCAAGAAGATGTAGGTTCTGGGGTGAGTGCCTGCCCCAGCCAGGAGGCCTTGTGTGTACATTACACTGCTCCCTGACCGCTTACTTCCCTGTAACCCCCCACAGGCAGAGCTGAGCCGCCTAGGAACCAAAGCAAGGCAGCAAGCAACACAGCTACAGGTGTCACCCAGTGGGCAGAGCTCCTATCAGCCGTCCCCAACCTTCAAGACAAAGTGGGGACACTGCGTCTGCAGCTACAGGTGTCACCCAGCGGGAAGAGCTCCTATCAGCCCGTCCCCAATCTCCAAGGCAAAGCAGGGACACTGCATCCACGGCCCCGGCATGAGCCGCCTGCATCCGAGGAGACCCTTGTGCAACAGCCAGACAAGGACGAGACGGTGGCTCATCATGTCCCATGCCTCCGGGCTGCGGTGGAGAGCCAGACCTTCAAGAATGTCCTGGTGGACGAAATGGACATGATGCTGTCCCACGCAGCCACCCTCATCCAAGCCAACTGGAGGGGCTACCGGCTCCGGCAGAAGGTAATCTCTCAGGTGATGGTGACCAAGGCCATCCAGGAGGCCTGGCGACGCTTCAGCACCAGGTGCCTCCTCCAGTCTGGCAAGACGGTGGAGAAAAAAGCGAAGGTGGAGGAGAGGGACATCCCTTACCACTCGCCCCGGCAGGTGCGGTTCCAGCATCTGGAAGAGGGCAAGTCCCTTCTGGCCCAGCCCACCATGGTGAGCAAGGAGACCCAGTTTCCTTCCTCCAACGGCCTGGCCGCTTGTACCCACCAGCTGGCCTTGCTGCAGTCCCAGGGCATGTCACAGCCGGGTACGTGCTCTGTCGGAGGCCCCAGCGTCGCCTTTCTTCCACACCAGACCGCTGCCATCAGACTTCCGTGTCCTGTGAGTCCAGAGGCGAAGTGCCTCCCATGCCTGCTGACAAGAACCATCAGAAATGCCTGCCTTGTCCACGGAGAGGGGGACATGATGAAGACCAAGCAAGTTACTGCCAGAGCTAACAAGGCAGGAGGCCCGGGGCCACCACCATCCGGAAGATGTGCCCAGGCAGTTCAAGGACAACTCAAGAGCCAAACCCAGGCCCACATGGAAGCAGAGGTCCTCGAAGGGCCACCACAGACAGGCCCAGCACCCGTGATAACCAAGACCCCAGCTCAGACGTGCCCACAAGCCACAGTGACCAAGACCCTACTCCAGTCATGCCTAGCGGCCACGATGAACAAAATCCAATCCCAGCCGTGCCCAGTGCCCGTGATAACAATAACCAAAACCCCACCCCAGCCCTGCCCAGCGACCCCGGTGACCAAGACCTCAGTTCAAATGAGACCATCAGCCTCGATGACCAACACTTCACCCCGGACACGACCAGCAGCCATGATGGCCAAGACTCCACCCCAGTTATGCCTGTTGCCCTCAACGTTCAAGTCTCCAACGCAGACACGCCCTGCAGCCACGATGACCAAGGCCCCACCCCAGACGTGTGCAGCGCTCGTGACGGCCAAGACCCCACCCCAGGTGCGCCTGGCAGCCACGATGACCAAGACCCCATCTCATCAGACACTCCAAGGCGTCTCGGTGACCAAAGGTCCTCCTGCCCAGACACGCCTGGCGGCCATGGTAACCAAGACCCCAGCTCAGTTACGCTCAGTAGCCGCCATCCTCAGGACCCTGTGCCTGCCCCCTCCAGCAGCTGAAAATCTCAAACCTCCACCTTCAGCATTGGCGGCAGCTGGAATTCCCGACACCTCATCCCACACATGTCTAAGTGGACTGAAGGCCAAGGCTGTGGTGAACGCGAGGCAGGCAGCAGGGGTGACCAAGGTCTCACCCCACCCGTACTTGACTAAGGGAAAAATGAAATGCTTCCCCCCATCACATCTGGGGGCTGGGGATCCCAAGCCTACAGCCAGGCCTCCTTCGGAAGGTGAGAAAATCAAGGACTTCTCCCAGAAACGGGTGAAAACAGAAACAGCGTCTAACATCAGTGAGGCCATGGAAGTGCCCGTGGTGTCGTCCTGGTCAAAAGTGGCTGAGGATGGGAGCAAGCAGGCACACCTGAGGACGGATGTCGTGAAGGCCCTATCCCAGGTATGTGAGCCTATAGAAACAGCTGTGGCACATCTGGGTACCTGTCTGCCTCAGGCACAACCGGCCCCGTGTTCGACCACAGGCTTGCCTCAGGCACGTCTGCCGGCCGAGCTGACCAAGCCCCCGTCCCAGGCACATGTTTCTACCAAGCTGACCAAGGGCCCGTCCCAAGGACATCCACCCCCTGAGCTGACCACAGCCCTAGCCCAATCACATCTGTCCAAGGTGCAGTCCCAGGCACATCTGCCCACCACGCTGACCCAGGCACCGTCCCAGGCACATCTGGCCACAGAAACGGCCAAGAGCTTCCATGCAGCCCGCCAGGCCGCTGAGCTCAGCAGGAAGACCCAGTCCCAACCACTCCTAGTCGAGTTCAAGGCCTCCACCCAGCCCTGCCAGCACGTTGGCGCCCTGCCCCGAGCCAAGCCAGAGGACAGATTGACCCAGCTCCTGTCCCACATCTACGTGCAGGGCAAGGCCACCCAGGGCCCACGCCAGGGGGCCTCTGAGAGCCAGAACACGCTGGTGCCTCTGCTGGCCTCTGCTGGGCACACCACGTGCAGTGTCGAATCCTGGGGGGACAGGGCCCAGCTGTCAACAAGCAGCCCAGCCCCGCCCTGCCAGGAGGAGCTGGCAGCCTCCCAGCTCGCTTCCCTATGTGCTCAGCTGGCTGCCCTGCTGGGCTCCCAGGAGAACCTCTCCGCGCCCTGCTGGCAAAAGCCCTCTCCCAGGGGAAAGTGAGGGCGGCCCTGGACCAGGCCCTATCCAAAGAGGTCTCGGGAGCCACGATGGCCAAGGCCCTGCCCCAGGGCATCCTGGGCACGGCGCTGGTGAAGGCGCTGTCCTGGGGCAAGCTGGCCACCAGCCTGTCCTGCGCCCTGGCCCGGGGCGAGCTGCGGGCAGAGCTCCCTAAGGCCATTCAGGGCAGACTGGCGGACGTGCTCAGCAAGGCCCTGATGGAGGGGGAGCGGGCCACCTTGAACCAGGCCCTGTGTCAGGGTGAGCTGGGCACAGTCCTCAGCCAGTCTTTTTCTCAGGTGGCCCTGAGGTCTGGAGTCGTCCTCCCCAAGGCTGCCGCGAAAACGGCGGGAAGCGGGGTGACTGTGATGCCGACCCTGGTGGAGGTGGACTGCAGGAGGAGCCCGTCGGCTGCATGGGGTCCCACCCTGGGCCGCATGAGACTACAGCCCAGCAAGGTCAGGGTTCACTGGGGTGGGGCCTCGGAGGGTTTCATCACAGGCTGGCCCTCCAGGCTCTTGGAAGAGGTGGGGGATGGAGCCATGCTCGGGGGGTCACCCTGCTCCTCGGTGGTCTCTGTGGGCGCCTCCTTGACTGCTGGACCCCTTGACCATTCATCAGTATCCCCTGATTGCTGCCCTGGACCCCACTCTGTCACAGGAGATGGGACCCAGCAGAGACACCCTAAATCTGTACCTGACCCCCAAGGTCCGTGAGGCAAATGTGTGCCTGCACCCAAGGGCTAGTGAACTGGCCTCAGATCTCAGTCCCATGGTGAGTGATGTGGACCCCAATTTGCCCAACTCGCCCCACCAGCAGCCGCCCCCCAGTCTGTGGCAGCCACTCATTGCCAATGGCGTGGGCCCAAGCATGAGCCGGCCGTCATTGGCCAGTGGCAGCATGACCCCAAGCACCCACAATCCACACGAGGTCAGCAGGGCGGCCCCACGTCCATGGGCGTCGTCGGGGGAGGGCAGGGTAGTGGCACCGGGCAAGCTTCCCGTCACTGCAGGTCGTGGGAGGGGCACCCACTCCCACCAGTGTGCCGCTGCCTATGTGGGGTCGGCTTGCGGGTGTCAACCCTCCGGGGTCAGCAGGGTACCTCCCGGTGTGTGTCGACCCTCAGTGGCCAGAGGTCTGCAACAGTCATCTATGGTCCCTGAGGAGACCATGCAGAGAACTCGGTCCCCAGATCCTAAACGAGCCTCCATGGGCACTAGGGAGATGACCAACAAGGTGACCCCAAGTCCACCACATGCCTCCACGGTGAGCAAAGCACAACCACAGGCCCCCAAGGCCTGTGTCATAACCCCAGATCTCCGGCCCGGCTCCGTAGCTCCTGGTCATCGCTGGGCACTCAAGACTCAGGTTGATCCCAGTCTGTTCCAAGCCTCCCCAGGCAATAGGCTGGCGCCCACCCTTCCCCGTACAGCCATCCCTGGGCAGGAGAAAAATCAAGCACGGGGTACCATTTCCAGTGTTCACTGCCCACAGGAGCTGGTGACTAGCCATATACTTAATGAACTGGTGTCCACTTTGCCACAGGGTCCAGACAGTGACCTGGCCAGAAGCTTCTCCCAGGGCTCCACAGACTATGGCTCCAATGTGAGCAATTCCCAGAGCTCACTGCGCAACTGCAGTTCACTCAGCCTTTCCTCCAAGTCTGTGGCCAGCATGACCGCTGTTGACCTGGTGGAGGAGTAGTCCTGGGAAGCCAGCTTGGACAGGGAGCTTCATCTAGATCCTCTCCTCTCTGGGGCGCCTGTGGAGAGGTCCCAGGGACCTGGGAGCATGGAAGAGTCTGAGAGAGCAGGCCATGGGCACGTGACCCCGAACCTCCACGACCAGCCTTCTGCAGCTTCAGAACTGATCCCCCGTCTGCGTCACAGTGCAGTGGCCAGTCGCATGACCTAGAGTGTCCACTGGGGCTCAGATGGTGAGGGAGATATGTCCTCAGGCCAAAGCGCCATGAATCTGAAGGAGAGCTTGTCCCAGAAACCCTATAGGACTGGGTTGACCCTCAGTCTGTCTTTGAGTAATGTGGTCCCTATGGTCTATTGGCGGCCATCTGTGGCCGGTAGGTTGACCCCATGCCTATCCCAGCCTACAGTAGCCAGTAAGGTCTCCCCAGATCCAGACCAGCTCTCTGTGGCCAGTAGAGTGATCGCCAGCCTATCTGGGCCATCTGTGGCCAGTAAGATGACTCCCACCCTAAGCCAGACATCCAGGACCAATAGGGTGGCCCCTAGCCTAGCTCAGCCATTGGTGACTGATGGGTCCCCAGCTTTGCACAGCCATTGATGGCCTGTAGGGTGGCTCTCAGCCTAGCCCAGCCATCCATGGCCGGTGTGGTGGCCCCCAGCTTAGCCCAACCACCTGTGACTGGTGGGGTGGCCCTGGGCCTAGCCCAGCCATCTATGACCACTGGGGTGGCCCCCAGCCTTGCCCAGCCACCTGTGAACAGTGGGGTGGCCCCTAGCTTAGCCCAGCTGCCTGTGACTTGTGGGGGGACCCCCAGCCTAGCCCAGCCACGTGTGACCAGTGGGGTGGCCCCCAGCCTTGCCCAGACACCTGTGACCAGTGGGGTGGCCCTGAGCCTAGCCCAGCCATCTATGACCACCAGGGTGGCCCCCAGCCTTGCGCAGCCACCTGTGACCAGTGGGGTGGCCCCCAGCTTAGCCCAGCTGCCTGTGACTCATGGCAGGGCCCCTAGCCCAAGCCAGCCACCTATGACTGATGGGATGACCCCCAGCCTAGGCCAGACATGTAGGGTTGGTGGGGTGGCCCCCAGTCTAGCCCAGTCACCTATGACCATTGGGGTGGCCCCTAGCCTAGGCCAACCATCTATGACCATTGGAGTAAACCCCTGCCTAGCCCAGCCATCCTTCGCCAGTGGGATGGCTCCTAGCTTAGGCCAACCTCCTATGGCTTATGTGGTGGCCCCCAGCCTAGGCCAGCCATCTGTGGCTGGGAGGGGGATGCCCAGCCTGGCCCAGCCGTCTGTGATTAGTGTATCGGTTGTGCACTCTGTCAGCCAAGTTGGGCCCGTAGCATGGGTTCAAATCTACTGTCCTCAAGGGTGAGTGCAGTGGCTCCCCGTCAGCGTCCTTCCTCTTTTGCCATTGAAGTCACCTCGTGTGCACCATGTCCATCAGTGGCTAACAGCGTGGGCCGGGGTCTGAGCCAGCCAGCTGTGTCTACTAGGGTGGACCCGTGTCAAGATCCTCTGATGGTTAGTGGGGTGACCCCACATCCCCAGGCCCCTGAGCTCCGCAAGGTGGCCCTTGGGTTCCATCAGCCATCCAGTATCAGTGGGAGACACCCAAGCATAACTGAACAGTCTGCTGTCACTGTTTCAGCTCCAAGTCTCTACCAGGCATCTGTGGCCCGTGGAGAGGACTCTCGTCTGGGCCAGGGAACTAGTATATCTCAGGGGATTCTGTTCAGGGGCAGGGCTACAAGCATGTCCCAGGGCACCATGGCTGCTGGCATGCTTCCACATTTGGAAGCTGCTCGTGTGTTCCTAAGTATGTCTCGGGTACCTGTATCCCCTGGCATGTCAGGGAGTATGGGGTGGAGAAGTGTGGTGACTGGTATGGGCCCAAGCCAATCTCAGGTGACCGGGGGCGTGGCCCCCATTACATCCTGGGCCTCTGCGGCTGGTGCCCCCTTGATTCACGAACCAGCCTCAGAGGCGGGACCTGGCTTCTCTCCAGCTTCAGTGCCCGGTGGATTGGATGTGAGTTCATCCAAGTTTTCCCTCACCAATGTGGGCCCCGGCATATCTCAGGTCAATGTCGATCTCCCAATATCTTTGGACCAACAGTGTCCTTCTGTGCTTCCAATCTCCAAATCCAGTTACCAACAAGCAGATGCTGTCAGCCAGGAGCCTGGGATGGGCATGGCCAGTGGTGTGCTGCCAGGTTCTGTAGCCAGTAGGATGACCACAGCTGTGGCCTCAGGTACTAGGGCCGGTGGTATGACCCCTAGTCTTTCCCCAGGGTCCGTGATCAGGGGTGTGGGCCAGAGCCTTCCTCAAGGGTCCATGATGAGTTGTGTGGCCCCAGCCTTCCACCAGGTTATATGGTCAGTGGTGTGGTTCAGACCCTTCCCCCAGGGTCCATGATCAGTGGCATGGGTCAGGGCCTTCCTCCAGGTTCTGGGGCCGATGGCATGGCCAGAACCCTGCCTCTGAGTTCTGTCACAACTGCAGTGTCCCCCAGCCTGAATGCAGCATCCGGTGCTGGTGGGAAGAGGCAAGGTCTCTCTGTAAGACCGTCAGCTAGTCTAACTGCTCCAAGCCTGCTCCTAGGTTCAGCGGCAAGTGGGGTGGGCTCAAGTACCCCTCCTCGTCCTGTGGCCTCTAGGGTGGACCCAGCATCTATGCCTGGGGGACTGGATCAGAACCTAGTTCTGGAGTCCATGGCTAGGACAGCTGGTCCACCCTCCACAGTTGGAGGCGTGGCCCAGAGCCTGCCCCAAGGGTCCATGCTGATTGGGCTCTCTCCTCATCAATATCACGGAGCCCTGGCAGGAGAAGCGTCCACAGCCTCCTTCCAGGCATCCCGTGCCCCTGGCCTGGCCCAAGCTTACCTCCAGGAAGCTAATGGCACAGCCAAGGGAGTGTACCAAGTGCCTACAGTTCTGCAAAGAGCCTCAGAGTTGAGCCAAGCTCTTGGGATGATGCTGTTTGAGACCACAGGCCACCAGACTGTGATAAAGCCAGAGGACCTGGACGAGGCTTTGCCCCAGGGGTCCATATCCAACTGGGAGCCCGAGGTCCTTGAGGCAACCCCGTGGATGTCCCATAGTCCCCTGGCAACTGACATCGACCACAGTCAAGAATTCCCTGCAGACTCTTCCCAAAGACCAAAATGCCGCTCTTGGAGGAGGTGGCTCCCAGCTAAGCTATGTCTATGACCAGCGGCATGGCCTCTGTCCCTCCACAGTCCCCGAGGTTTGCCAAGCACTCCGTGGCCAGTGGTGGCACCCCAACTCTGCATCAGAGGTCAGCCAGCAATTGGGGGGCCCCCAGTTCCCACCTTGTGGCTGCTAGTGGGGTCCCTGGTGCGCAGACAGGGTCTGTCAAGGGCACTTTGGCTCATCAGCAGACATCAGTGTCTCACGCTGTACCCCGGAGCCCCTCCATGGTTTATGTTGTGCCCCAGAGCCCCTCGGCGGCTCACATGTCCCGGAGCCATTCCCGTGGGACGATGGCTTCTACTGTCATCTCAGGGTCACCCAAGCTGGCCCATGGCAGTACTATTGGCAACCGGTTTACACCCAGGATCTGTGGCTGGGATGGGGACCCCAAGCACTTCCCGGAAGTCAGGGGCCACCAGCGTGGCCTCACACGTGCCACTTCATCCACCCCTGGTGAGAGGGGTGGCATCCAGCACGCTCCAGAAGCCAGTGTCTGGGGGTCTGATGCAGGATGGCCGTGAGTCCCTCGGCCCTAGAAAATCCTTCGGGGCCACGCATGATGTCCCTTTCCCACAAATGCCGGACAATTCTGTGGCTGGGACGGGCCCCGCCCATCAGGAGCAGAAGGATGCCCCCAGGTCCTCACAGGAAGTTCCTAAACCTTCCACAGGCGCACCGCTGGCCCTAGCGCCAACAGTCTACACTGGTGAGGTGGCACCACGGATGGTCTTCCCTAGGCTGAATCCGGGGGTTCGGAGCGTGCCTCTGGGCTCTGAGCCTTCACCGAGTGGTTCCCGGCGGCCCCTCTTTAACCAGGAGTCGCCGCCGGTGTCTCGGAATTCCCTTAGCTCCGTGGCTCCTGCAGACAGTCACGGGGCATCCCTGACTCCCGCTGTACTCCAGGGTCCTGAGGACAGTGGCGTGTCTGGCAGCCAAGCGTGGAACTCTGCTGTCCCCAGCGTAGCGGTCGGGCCCAGAGACGGCACTGCGGCCCCTGGGGGCGCGTGGGATGTCATGGCGGCGGTGGATCCCAGACAGCCGGGGGAGCTGGTGACGTCGTCGGCGCAGGCTGTGGAGGAGATAATCGTGCATGCGGTGGTCATCCTCCAGGCGTGTACACGTGGCTTCCTGGTGCGCCGTACCATCAAGGTGTGGCATCAGTGGGCCATCCCCATCCAGGCTGCCTGGCGTGGCTACCGTCTACGGCGGGACCTGGCCCAGCTCTGCAGAGCCGCCACAGTCATCCAGGCTGCGTGGCGAGGCTTCTGCATCCGCCGGAGCTGCACCCAGCAGATGCTGCTCCCAGGCATGTGGGCTGAGACGGGCAGCAGGGCCAGGACCACGTCTGATCACTGCTGCTTCCAGTCCTGCCACCCACGTGTCTGTAGTCTCTGCCAGTCACTGAGCTCTGGACTGGGGAGCCCACCCATCGTGGTGATGCTTGTGGGTTCCAGCTCCCGCACATGCCACATATGCGGCCATACCCTGCCCACCCGGGTGCTGCATGGCACGGGCCAGGGTGCTGCGGGCCAGGCCGGCATGCCACGGGGCTACCTCACCCGGTCAAACCCCCAGAGCCCCTGGCAACCCCATCACCAGAGCCAGAGCAAGGCAGCCACGGCCATTCAGTCAGCCTGGAGGGGCTTCGCTGTACGCTGCCAGCTGAAGCAGCGGCGGTTAGCAGCCAAGATGCTTCAAGCCACCTGGCGCGGCCATTGCACCCGGGCCTCTCTCACCACGGATGCGCTCTTGGGACCAGCGGCGTGGGACAACTCACAGCACATGCCGTGGCTAGGTGTCTAGGACCTTGGCTTACCAGTGGGGGAACACCAGGGGAGGAGCCATGTGGCTCTCTGGGTCTAATGAATAAAGCCCTCCACAGTCTGGGTCTTGGTCTACCTGTGCTTACGGGGGTGTCTCGGGCATGGTGCGAGGGAAAATGAGAGGGATCTGGAACATCCTGGACAGGAGGGGCCCCAAACTTCCAACCATGCAGTTGGCACCTAGGGTCTGTGGCTGGGATGGGGACCCCAAGCCTTTCCCAGAGGTCAGGGCTGCCAGCGTGGCCTCATACGTACCATCATATTCATCCACGGCTAGCAGGGCAGCGTCGTCGGTTCCAGATGGAGGTACTCCAGAAGCCAGTGTCTGGGGACCTGGCCTAGAATGGACACCATGGGTCCCTTGGCCCTGGAAAATCCTACAGGTGCATGCATGGGTGCCTCATTCAGGAATTACTAGAGGGTTCCAGCCACATCCAGATTTGGGGGGATGCTGGGCCCAGCCCCAAGGGGCCCCAATCTGGGTGAGAGAGAGCCGTACATAGACATCCCCAGCTGGTGGGATCAGGGACAGGGCAGAGAGGGAGAGAGGGGGCAGCCTGGCCAAGAGGAGGGGTAGAGGGGGGTGACAGCGTGGGTGTGGGGCAGCCATAGAGGGGGCACAGAGAGATGGGGGCTCCAGGGGGAACTAGAAGGGGCAGAGGGTATCCTGAGGGGATAGGCAGAGTGTAAAGGCTTCAGGGTCATGAATCAGGAGGGTTTGTTAGGAGAGGTGGAGGGGTCCAAGTGGAGAGGGGGTCAGGAATGTCGCCCCTGGTGAACCGTAGCGCCTCCCAGAGGCCCTGCGTCCGGAAGCCCCGCCTCCGCCTCGCCCCTAAGCAGCTCCGCGTGCCGCCAGCAGGGGGCGCACAGGTGTAAAGAGCAGGCACCTGGCCACACACCTGCGCGGAGCCCGCAGTCCCCCCTCCCCATGCAGGAATGGCGGGCTCCCAGCTGCCGCAGCCGCTTCTGTTGCTGCTGCTGAAACCTGGTGGGAGTTCCGGAACTGCCAGTGTCACCTCTACAGGTAAGAACAGGTAAGAAGGAGATCCAGCTTCCAGGAAGCTGGAGGGGGCATATGGCCTAGCCACACACCTGGCATCTGGACTCCTCCCTTAGGCCACGCTGCTCTGGCACTCCATCCCTCCCCCCAAAAGGGCTGCTCCTTCTCCCAGAAGCAAGGTGGGGAGGTCGTGAGAACAGTGGGAGCACCACCACCCTTCCACCCCCACCCCCAGCCCTGAGGCTGCCAGTTCGGCCACCCCAGCATAGCCTGAGCCAGCGAGAGGCTGGTGAATGCCTCATACCCAGTTTGAGGTTCCGTTTCAAATCTCAGTTTTTCTTAGCCAGACCCCAAAGGGAGAAGTGTGAGGTCCCCAGGACCATGGGGGTGCGGGCGGGAGAAGGGCTCACTTCCTGGTCACTGCGCATCGATGGCTCCCAGAAGAAGTTCTTGGCGCCTGACTTAATTTCTTTCTGCTCCCCTATAAGACAGTTCCCAGGGTGGAGAAGTCATCGCTCTCTCTGACCCATGTCCCAGCCCCAAACCTGGAATATCAGAGTGGAGGCCACCACACGTGAGACTCTTATAGCAGACAAGGGCTTCACTCAGAAGGCACCACGTTTATCCCCATTTCATAGCTCTGGAAACTGAGGCTCAGGCAAGCCGAGCCTCCCAGCCTGTGCCAGACCCAGATTAGAACCAGCTGACTTGGCTCATGCCAGTCTCCTGGTCTAGGAGTCTCTGGGCAAAGCAAACTCCTGGCACAGTGCATAGAAACAGCCCCATTTTACCTTCTGGTCAACTCTCCAGCCGCTCATGAGTGTCTGCTCTGTGCCAGGCACTCAGTAGAGTTTATGTCCTCAACAACCTCCTCCTTGCAGGCCCACTAGTTTTCCTCAGTTTGCTTTAGAAGTTCAACTCCTCAGAGGTCTAGCTTGGCTTGGGGTCCACTGTGGCCCCTGAGTCATCTTCATTTCAGCAGATAACTCTTCTCATCTGTATTCTTCCTCAAATAATGGTGGGAGGCCTTTTGGGGAGGCTGAACTCTTAGTCCTTGACTCCTCGGAGGTCTTTGAGGGGCCTTCTTCCCACTTTCCAGTCACCTGGGGCCAGACTCTCTACCATTCTGAGCCTCAGTTCCCCACCAGTAAAATGGGGATGAAGTCAGGCCAGCGCACCATGCCTCTTCTAGACTCATCTGTCATCCCCGTGGGGCCTGGGAAACTGGACAGAGAAACAGGGTCTGCATGCGGACCCTGCCCCTTCCTGGGGCCAGTGCCAGATATTATTTCTGCATTTCTGCTGCTTGGGGTGAGGCAGGGGAGGAAGCACAAAGATTGGTCCAGGGCAGAGTGGATGGGGTGGGGCAGGGAGTGGTTGATGAATGAACTTGCAAGCAGTTAAGGTGCCCAGCAGCCTGGAACTGGGAAGGAAGTAATTGTGGGGGGGCAGCCCATGAAGTCTTTACCTACCCTCAGCCTGGCCTCTGGCCTCCATGTCTAGGATGGGGTAGAAGCTAGGGAGCAGCTGGAGCAAGGTAGTGGGGGTTCCAGAGTCTGAGAGCCCAGGCCTCTGTGCCCCCCCCATGGGGACCTTCCAGGTGCCTGGGGAAGCAGATTAGGGCTGATCCTCCTTGGGAGCTCAGAGGTGGATCTCTGCCGTCAAACATCACCTTGTACCAGACCTGCGTGAGCTCTCAGAGACTCTGACTTCCTGTGATGTCCATTTTACAGACAAGGAATCTGAGTCCCAGAGGTTTTAAAAGAGTTGCTCAGCATGCTGCTTGGGTTGCAGCCATTCCCCATATCCAGAGATTTCTAGACCCCTGAAGCAAGAGTAAGGGGCAGGGAGGGTCCACCCTGAACTGGAACCCTGGCTGTGGGAGTTCAGATAAGGAAATTCAGACGAGGGCACCTCAGTTTCCCACCGAGCACTCACGTGGGGCACTAAATGCTCCAAGTCTCCCTAAGCGGTGGGTGTCGTCTATCTGACGTAATAGGGAAAGAGGCATCCAGAGGGGAGTCTGGGCCAGGGTCACAAGCCTTGTTCCTAATCATCTTTATCTGACATAATAGGGAAAGAGGCGTCCAGAGGGGAGTCTGGGCCAGGGCCACAAGCCCTTGTTCCTAATCAGCTTCTCCCTGCGCCCCAATGGTGTTTTCTTTTCAGGCGTTACAATCTCAGAGATGGAGAACTTGACTTCCTAATCTCTGACTTCTCCGTCCAGCCACCCCTCCCCTACTTCAGTGGAAAACCACAACAGCCGAGAGAGCCCAGAGACAGGCTCCACCCCCTCACCCTAGCACCCCTAGTTCAGAGGCAGGTTCCATAACCCCCTCAAATTCAGGGGCAACCTCCACCATGCAGCCCATCTCCTCACAAGCAGAGAGACAGTCACCCACTCCAGCTCCGGCTCTCCCAGTTCAGAGCACACCGTCACCTCCCACTCTAGCCCCCTGAGTTCCATCTCCTTGACCACCCTGCATCGGAGCCCCACTCACCCCAATCCCAGCACGGTGCCTTCCTCCGTGTCCCCGGCCACCACTGACGGGACATCCGTGGCCTCTGACCTTGGTGAGTATTGGGACATTTGGGCAGATGGGGGATGGTTGCGGATACCAGGGTGCAGTTCTGAGGTTGGCCACCAGGGGGAGACACAGTCCTAAGAATATGCTGGGAAGGGCCTCTTCTCCCACCCCAGCATCACCTAAACCTCTTCAGACCTTCTTCATTCCAAGCACGTTTTATTAAGCACCTATCCTGTGTCGGGCCCTGTGAGACACAGTTATGTTGGGAGACAGGTTATAAGTAAATTACATATTTGTTTATAAAAGAACAAAGTAGAGCAGGATAAGGGGTTGGAACGTGAGTGCAAAGGTTTTGAAATTTTTAAACACTATTCAGCCAAGGTCTTGGTTTGAAGGAGGCAAAGGAGGGAACCACGCAGGTAGCTAGGGAGAGAACAGCCCAGGCAGTGAGCACAGCAAGTGCAAAGGCCCTGAGGTAGGACTGCGCCTGGTGCATCTGAAGAAGAGTGAGATGGCTGGAATGGGGCGAGTGGGGGTACTAGTGGGGAGCAGTGAGGGTGAGGAAGTTGCAGGGTGTGATCATACAGGGCCCCAGGGGTCCAATAGAGGCCAAGCATTTTCAGAGGGTCTAGAAAAATCTGTCGTTCAAAATAATACATTGTCTCCAAAACATGCAAAGAAGAATGCAAACACGAAGCGTAATAACATTTTGCTTAAAGTCACAGGATATAAACCATCTTCACGAAGTGTCAAATTTTGCACGTATCCTCAGAAAGTCGCTGCATTTGGGAACAGAGTTCTAGGTTGGATTATTTTTTTCACTTTGCAAGAACTCCCAGAAGTGGCCAACAATGGCTGTGGAAACACAGTGAACAAAATTGATTGCTTGTAGACAAATATATTCAAAAGAAAAAGCAAAAAGAAAAGAAAGGAAAAGAAAAACAAAAGTAAAAGAATAAAAATGTGCTTGAAAAAATGGTTACAGCAGAGACTGGAGAGGGAATTAAGCACAGCTTCCTGAGAGGGGACTTAAAAGGCACTGGGCCCTGGTGGGTGTCTCAGCCTTAGAAGGGATGGGGTCTAGGGCTGACTCAGAGCTCCCCTCCAGGTGACACTGGAGCCCCCGAGTTGCACAGGAACCCAGGTGTGGTGGTGGCCGTGTGTCTGCTGGTGTGTGTTTTGCTCATCTGATGTGTGATAATGGCCGTGAGGTGCTGCCACAAAGGCGTGTCTGAGTTCCAGAAGCTGGATGAGGTATCCATGGGGTTGGGGGGAGGCTAGGCTGGGGGGATGGCCCTCCCAAGCAGGGCAGGCCCCTGCTGCAAAGCCCACTGGTGCCTGAACAACCTCCTGTGTGTGTTCCTCCTTCAGGGGCTTGTGAGCTGAAGGTCATCCTCTGCCTGTCACACACGAGTGATCCTCAAGAGGCTGGGATGGGGGGCTTGGATGGGGCTGGGGTGTCTGGAGAGGGGCAAGGCTTTTGGGAATAAAGCCCCTGCTGTTCCTCTGAGGCATCCTGAATCATGGATTCATTTGACAAACATTCTTGAGTGTGTACTATGTGCTGGGGTCACAGTGGGGACCATTTCTCCACCCTTACGGAGCCAACGGTCTCAAGGGGAAAGACTGACGACAGCCAGGGGATCAAGTGACATAATTTCAGATGGCTGAGGGCCAGAAAGTCACAGATTGGGGTTGTGGCTGGATCCCAGGGTCCCATGTGTCCAGGTTTGCAGAGAGGGTAAGGAGGTCTCTCTGGAAGGTGCACCACGAGGCTTGTGGGATCTTAGTTCCCTGACCAGGGATTGAACCCGGGCCTTCGGCAGTGAGAACGCAGAGTCCTAACCCCTGGACCGCCCAGGGAAGTCCCTGGAAGGTGATATTTGTGCCAAGACCTGAAAGGGCGAAGGAGCCACCCTGGGGAAAACCAGGGAAGGTGTCCCAGGAAGCAGGCACGGCAAGTACAAAGGCCCTGTGGTAGGAAAAACTAGGGGTGTTTGGGAAACAACAAAGAGGTGAGCAGGGTCAGAGCTGGGTGAGGGAGGGATCTGTGGGGCACCAGGTGGGCTACGGGAAGAAGTGTGAGTTTTAGCCAGAACACCATGGGGGAGTCTCCAGCCAGCAAGTTCCAGAATCTGACCGGTCTTCTTTCAAGTCTTTAAGAGGGCAGATCAGCAGGGGTAACCAGGAGGCAGGGACAGCCTGTGCAAACGCTTAGACACTGGAAAGGGCCAGAAGCATGCAGAGAACAGGGCGTCAAAATGCCCTCCCCTCCTCGACTCCCACTGTCTCAGTTCTGTTTCCCAGGGTCTGAGCATGGGCGTCCACTCTCTTCCCTCCCATTGTACAGGATGGAAAACTGAGTTTGGGGAGGGGCAGGCCTGGGACTGGGGACCCTGGCGGGTCTGTGGGTTCTTCTTTCTACCCACTCCACCCCCAGGGATTTTCCAGGCTTCTCTAGCAGATTGGGACACCGAGGCTGCAGGCTGGGTCTCGACCGTGTGCCTTGGCCATGACTCCGGCCTGGAGCTGCCCCCTCAAGGCTGAGTTTAACCCACAGTGAGATGGGTGGTCAGAGAGGCTGGGGGTCAAAGTTACCCAGCACATCGAGGTGAAGCCCGCCCAGGGGAGGGTCATGCTCTGATGATTCTTGGGGGCAGAGGGGACAGCAGGGCCTCCCAGGCAGGCAGCAGGTCTGGTGAAACATTAACTCATGGCAGCTTGGGAAGTGGCAATGTCACATGAACCCTTTTCCCCTGGCCACAGCCCTCCTCACCCCACAACCCCTCCTGGGGGCCCCAGGTTCCTGCTGCAGCTCCAGCCCCCACTGTTTGTAG
Source organism: Grampus griseus (assembly GCF_964374135.1). Lineage (NCBI taxonomy): Eukaryota > Metazoa > Chordata > Mammalia > Artiodactyla > Delphinidae > Grampus > Grampus griseus. The sequence goes on along the minus strand of NC_139019.1, from coordinate 161,022,829 downwards.
AGAGTGTTGACCAGAGGACCAGAGAGGGTCATCAATCTGCCTGGGGCAGCAGAGCACGGTGGGCAACTTTCCCGGAGCCTCCAGGGACCTCCTGAAGGCCATCTTCAAACTCCTGAAGACATACCTCATGGGCTCTGGCTGTGAAGCCCATGTCCCAGACCCCAAGCTTGTAAAATCCTCCTCTTCTGACCTCAAAACTGCACCTCTCTCTGCCTCTCTGTCTCTCTGCTTCTCTTTCTCTGTCTCTGTCTCCATCTTTCTGTCTCTCTCCATCTCTCTCCCCGTCTCTCCTCTTCTCTCTCTGGCTCCCTCCATCTCTCATAAGCAAACGCTAGAACAATTCAACTTAACACCTGCCCACTCTGGGCCCGCCCCTCGCCCCACCCTCCCTCCCCCTGCAAACACACGTGGTCACTCGCTCCTGGCCACTCTCTCTCACACCTTCTTGGTGACACCCTCACACCCTCCCAGTCGCTCTGCCCCCCACCTCCCGGCTGGGTGTATCCTGCTCAGGCCTGGCGCTCAGACGGTTAAGGGGCTCCACTTGGGCGGGGACCCTGGGCCGCCACTTGGGCAGGCTAAGTCCTCCCCTCCCCTGCTGCCTGCGAGGTCACAGGACTCAGGCAGGACTCAGTGGTGGCAGTGAGCGTCAGGCCTACCCAGGCCTCGCAGAGCTGGTGTGAGTTTGGGGGGTTCTCAAGTAGTGGGCTGGGGTCTCTGCACCCTCCAGAGCTTGGCTGGGAGCTAAATGGATCCCCCATGGGGGCAGGGGACTTCCTCCTGAGGGTCCGGATGCTCCAAAGCTGCTGACTTGGGCAGGGAGCTGGGAGGGGGCTTGGGGAGTATGTCTGGGCACCGAGCCCACTGCCCTTAGACGGAAGCCCCTGCAGAGGACCGGGTGGCTGCCCCACACTGGTGCCTGTGGTCTGGCCCAGGTTACCTTGACTGAGTGTCTGCGGGCTCCAGGAGAGGATGCAGGGTATGGGAGTGGGCTCCCTGTCTGGGGGGGGGCTCTCACAGGAGTACAGCAGGGCTCTCAGAGCCCAGAGGTCTCACGTCCATCTCCCCAGGTTCAGAGACAACTCGTGCTGCCATGAGGCGCAGCAGAACAACGCTCTCCTTCCCGCTAAACGAGGTGAGCAGTGGGGAGAGGGCTGTGACTGAAATGGGGTGCTCTTGTCCAGGCCATGGGGGAGGGGGGGTTCCAGTACTTGGAAACACCCAGAGCTGCCTGGAAACCCACTTACAGATGGGGGAACTGAGGCCCATAAAGGCCACTAAGCCTCGATCCAAGTATCCAGTCCCGGGCTGCAGCCATTGCTTTGGGAGCAGGGGACTGGGGTGGGGGGCATGGGGGAGGGAGGGCGCTAGGGACCCTTTGGGTATGGATGCAAGGTTTTTGATTGCCCAGGGAAAGGGGGCCTGGATGCCCTCAGTCCAGGGTGGGGAGGGTGTGAGGCCAGACATTCGGGGCAGGGAAACTGAGGCAGAAGAAAATGACAGTAGTGAGTGGGGAACTGGGCAGGAGCTGGATCTGAATCCCAGGCTGATGCCTGAGTGGCTGCTAACTTCTCTGGGACTCTATATGCTTGTGTAAAAAAAGGTGGGGGCTAAAATTTTGTGGCTGGAGAGAAGTCAGGGTGAGGTGGGCCCCGGCAACAGGCAAGGTCCCACATGCTTTTAACTCATTGAGTCACGCCCCAGCTGTCTGTGGAAGGAGGAGAAAGATAAGGGTAGTCCCAGTTTATAGATGAGGAAACTGAGGCCCAGAGAGGCTACCTCTCCCTTAAGGTGAATGGTTGAGCAAGATTTGAACCTGAGTCTTTGGGACCCTTGTCTGTGCTCTGAACCCCTGCCATTGAGCTGAGCCCCCAACTGCTCCAACCACCCAGGACAAGCCCTGGCCCCCCTGTTTAATGTGGTGTGTGACCAGGCAGCTGACTCCCTCTCCAAGTCGCACCTTCCTCCTCTGCAAAGTGGGGACCACATTATGCTCCTCCAAACACTCAGTTTACAGCATCAGTCCTTCCACTTGCACGTGGAGTGCCTACTGTGCTGGGCCTGGGAACATGGAGGCTCACAGGCTGGGCAGACAGAAATTAAACCAAGAAAAAGGATAACCTCTGGAGGTGGGTGAATGTGAGTAAGGCTGCCCAGGCCGGGCAGAGAGGGCTTCTCTGTGGAGGTGACTTTTGAGCTGAAGAATGGATGAAAACGAGCAGCCAGCCATGGGGAGAGCTGGGGGAAGGGAATTTCCTACAGAAGGCACAGCCTGTGCAAAGGCCCTGAGGCAGGTTTAAGGAGCAGCTACGACAAGGTTGGTGAGGCTGAGGCAGGTTGAGTGAGGGGAGAAGAGGAAGATGAGAGGTGATGGAGGGCAGGGACTAGGGCACGTGGGGTCTTGGGGGCTGCGGTGAGGGGTGTGGATTGTGATCTAGGGGTGCTGGAGGCCACGGGAGGGTTAGGATCAGTCAAGGGACAGATTTAGGGTTTGTCTTAGAGGCAGGACTTGGGGTTGCAGCCAGAGCTAGCTCATATCAGGATCTCAGAGACAGGAGAGATGGACAAATCCAAAGACAGCTTCTCAGCCTCCCTGCAATCCCTTCCCCACCCATCCCGCCAGGCCTTCTGTCCCCACTCCAGACTCTCAAGGAGGAAAGCAATTAGTCTGGGGTGGCAGGTTGATTAACGCTGCAGCTGAGAGGTCCGGAGGACCCTCCACTCCCCACCTGCAGCTCTGAGAGCCCCCATCCTTACCTTACACTACCCCGGGGGTGGGGGAGCAGCTGGGCTAGATCCTGGGAGTCGGGGCTTGCTGAAGAATCCACCACCCAAGCCCCTGCAGATGCTGTCGACTGCTCCCCCTAGGGCCTGTCTTGTCTGTTTCACCCCAAAACTAGCCAGGCCCCCCACAAGCCCAGTCCCAAACATCAAACTGCCTCCTCTGGCTCCCCCTGGAGGCCATGTGGAACCTGAATTCACCAGATCGTGGTGCTTCCTGCCAAATCTTCCCCATCTAGGTCATGGTGGCCCCACCCATCCAGAGAACTGTGTGACAAGTCACCCATCATAATCACGAGTTACCCTTGAATCTTCTTGAACATGCTATGACTATGGCCCATCTCTCAGCCACCAAAACACGTCCCGCATCCACTCATGGGCCCGACCTTGGCCCATGTCCCACCCAGATGCTGCCCCAGCCTCTATCCTCCCCCAATGGTCCCTGATGCAGACACAGGAGGCTTCTTAAAATCATAAAGCAAGTGGAATCTCTTTTTTTTTAAATTTAATTTTATTATTATTATTATTATTTGCGCTACACGGGCCTCTCACCGTTCTGGCCTCTCCCGCTGTGGAGCACAGGCTCCGGACGCGCAGGCTCAGCGGCCATGGCTCACAGGCCCAGCCGCTCCGCGGCATGTGGGATCCTCCCAGACCGGGGCACGAATCCATGTCCCCTGCATCGGCAAGTGGACTCCCAACCACTGCGCCACCAGGGAAGCCCCTTTTTTTTTTTTAATTTTTAAAAACTCATCGGGGGCTTCCCTGGTGGCTCAGTGGTTAAGAATCCGCCTGCCAATGCAGGGCACACGGGTTCGAGCCCTGGTCCGGGAAGATCCCACATGCCGTGGAGCAACTAAGCCCGTGCGCCACAACTACTGAGCCTGCGCTCTAGAGCCCGCGAGCCCTAACTACCGAGCCCACGTGCCACAACTACTGAAGCCCACGCGCCTAGAGCCCCTGCTCTGCAGCAAGAGAAGCCACCGCAATGGGAAGCCTGCTCACCGCAATGAAGAGTAGCCCCAGGGCTTCCCTGGTAGCGCAGTGGTTGAGAGTCCGCCTGCCGATGCAGGGGACACGGGTTCGTGCCCCGGTCCGGGAGGATCCCACATGCCGCGGAGCGGCTGGGCCCGTGAGCCATAGCCGCTGAGCCTGCGCGTCCGGAGCCTGTGCTCCGTAACCGGAGAGGCCACAACAGTGAGAGGCCCGCGTATCGCAAAAAAAAAAAAAAAGAAAAAGAAAAAGAACAGTAGTCCCAGCTCGCTGCAACTAGAGAAAGCCCACGCGCAGCAATGAAGACCCAACACAGCCAAAAAATAAATAAATTTATATAAAAAAAAACCAAAACAAAACTCATTGGTGTTTATTTACTTACTTGTTTTTGGTTGCATTGGGTCTTCGTTGCTGCGTGCAGGCTTTCTCTAGTTGCGGTGACTGGGGGCTACTCCTCGTTATGATGCGCGGGCTTCTCACTGCGGTGGCTTCTCTTGTTCTCTTGTTGAGCACGGGCTCTAGGTGCGTGGGCTTCAGTAGTTGTGGCACACGGGCTCAGTAGTAGTGGCTCTCAGGCTCTAGAGTGCAGGCTAATGTGGCGCATGGGCTTAATTGCTCCGCGGCATGTGGGATCTTCCGGGACCAGAACTCGAACCCGTGTCCCCTGCATTGGCAGGCGGATTCTTAACCACTGCGCCACCAGGGAAGTCCCACAAGTGGCATCTCTTGAAAGCTCTCAATCCACTCCCAGAACCACCCCTGAGGTCCCACATCAATTCCCCACCAACCCACCTCCCCGCACTCCGCTCCGGCCTCCCCTCACTGTTCATCAAACCACACCAGCTTGTTCCCACTTCGGGGCCTTTGCACATTCTGTTCCCTCTGCCAGGTATGCTTTTTCCTAGTTCTCTCCTGGCCAGCTCCTTCTCCTCTTTCCAGTCTCAGCTCAAAGTCATCTCCTCAGAAGGGCCCCTAACTACCCCTGAGCAATATTACTGGCCCCTCCCCCAATCACTCTCCAGGCTCTAACATAGTTTAATTTTCTTTCCAGCACCATACGAATTATCTTTTTGTACTGAATGCATAAATGAATGAATATACATGTGGGCAAGTGGTTTTCCCATCTGGAACTCAGTTTCCTCAAGAAGAAAACAGACAGCTGACATCTCAGTGAGCCTCCTGTTCTGGGAGGGGCCCACTGTCTCCATACACCCCACCCTCAGCTTTCCCTGCGCATCCTCCCGGCTGCCAGGAATCCTCCCTGGGGAGGTCTAGGATGGAACACTTCGATTTTCGCGTTAGAATTCAGGCGCCCTTGGGAGAGGGTGGTGATGGTAGTGCTCGAATGGGGTGTGTGTCAGGGAACAGTCAGGTATCCTAGGTCCTAGGAGGAGAAGATTCGTGCAAAGATTTGAAGGGAGAGGGGGAACATGAGCCGCCCCCAGCTGTGTGACCCTCAGCAGGTCATTTCCTCTCTGAGCTTTAACATCCACCTCTGTGATATGGGAATAAGAAGATCCACCTCACAAGGAAGGAAATAAACATAGTAGAGGTTCAACTGATGTCCCCTTCTCTCATCTTCTTCCCCACCCCCCTACCCTGGCTCTTCCCTGATTAGCCTTGTGGTCTTGGACCTCAGTTTCCCCATCTGAATGTTGAGTCTGATGGTGGAGACAGACTCACTTGTGAGGTGCAGGGGCAGAGCAGGAGAAGGCTGGCTCTGAGCTCTGCCTCTCCCATGTTTGTTCCTTTGACTCCCATTCCTACCCCCATGGCTGTGGGTTCCAGTTTTGGTGCCACTGCCTGGGGTCAGCACTGCGGACAGCTCCCAGCCTACGACTGGCCCATGCCGGCCGAATCCTTTTCTTATCAACAACCCCAAGGAATCTGTTTGGATTTCATCACTGGTTCACAGATGGGGACACTGAGGCATTCTTGGTCTAGACCACATGGCATGGATTGAATCCAGATCTGTTGGGCTGGAGAGCGCACACTCCCGACTCATCAACTCATCCCGATTCTGTTTGAGTTTTAAATGTCCCAAGTGTTTACCCAGCACATGCTTGCAAACACCATCTCATTTAATTTTTCCTGTTAAGTCCTTCCTTCAAGAAATGAGTCACCAAAGCTCAGAATTCAGAATCCCATCTCCTCCATTTACTTACCAACGGCAACCTTGAGCAAGTTACTTAACTTCTGAGCCTCGGTATTTCTTGTTTGTACGATGAGGATAATTGTATAAAATGGTCTCGTTGTGTTCTTGTGAGCTGACCCATGAGGAACCCTTAGAACACCACTTATCTGGAGTGAGTGTACAAGAAAGATTACCTATTGGTACTGCCATTATTCACTTGTTTACTTATTGCATATCTTATTTTTATATTTTAATAAATAATATACTATGCTAGAATACAATTACAGTGCGTATTATTATAATAACTGGCCATATATTATATAATGTTATAAACAATGAATATACTGTGTATTAATTGATTGATAAATAAGTATTTTTGCAAAGCCTACTGTGGGCCAGGCATTCTTCATATCCTGCAAAGGTGAGATCCACATCCCCATTTCATAGATGAGGAAACTGTGGCTCAGAGAAGGAAATTCATTCAGGGAATAAGTAGGACTGAGATACACAACTCTCCGGGTCAGTCCAGGAATCTGGGTGAGGGCGTCTCAGAGTCTCATGGTCCCCAGGGTCCCAGAGAGGTCTCATGCCTGGGAACCGGCTCATATCTTGTCACTCTCTCCCCAGTCAGTCTGGGAGTCGGTGGATTCTGGCTTGGCCCCCATGAATCCCCTTGGCAGTGGTGTCATCCGGAGGTGCTTCTCAGGGACCCCATTGCTGCCACCACTGTCGAGCCGTCTCGGGACCACTGGAGACGTGGAGCCCAGTGCCTGTGTGGTGTTCAACATCGAGGCTGGAGGGAATGAGCAAAGCCACAGCCTGGCCCCAGGCAGGTGAGGAGGCATGTGGGGGGTCAAGAGGCCCTGTCCCAGGAGAGGGAGAGTACTCTGTCTAGCTGAACCTTTCTTTAACTTGTTCAGCAAGCATTTATTAAGCACCTACTGTGAGCCAGGCTCTGTACTGGGAACACAGCCGTGGGTAAGTAGGTGTTCACAGGGAGATGGTGGAGATAGACTCACACTAGCTGGAGAGATCAGGGCAATGTGGAAACCCAGAGGAGGCTTCTGACCCAGCGCGGGGGGGTGCAGGGGTGGGGGAAGGACTGGTTGGAAGAAGTGACATCTAGGCTTAGCCTAAAGGATGAAGAGAAGTCAGCCAGGAGGAGCACAGGGAAGTGTGTGCCAATTAGAAGAAACAGGATGTGCAAGGTCTTGGACGCAAGAAGATCAGGTGCACTGCGGCTGGAGGGTAGGAGGGGAGCCTGGGGAGGTGGGCAGGGGCTTGACCACACAAGACTTCATGGGGTGTAATGGGGAGACATGGGTGGGTTTTCAGGGGTGTGAGATTGGCATTTAAAAAACTTCCCTGTGACTGCTGTAGGAAGAAGTGTCAGGAACAGGAGTGGAAATAGCTGGAGCCCAACGAAGAGGCCTGGGCAGTGGTGCTTGGACCAGGACAGGAGCCATGGGCTAGAGAGAAGTAGGTTATTTTTGAAGTAGACACATCAGGCATTGGTGGACACCAGCAGGGGGTGAGAGAGAGCGGGGACTGGTATGGGCAGCTCTTGGTCGTTGACCCTTCACATGGGACATTTCTTTTCATCCTCGCAACAATGCCAAGAGGTGGGAACACCATCATTATCCCCATTTTCTGGAATAGAAAACAGGGTTGTGGAGGGAAAGTGCCAGCCAGCCAGTGACAGAGCCCACATCTCCCACCACTGGACCAATTTGTCTCCCACTGTCAGCTTTGGAGGGTAGGGGACTGAGCCATATGTAATGGACAGAGAGAAGCAGTTTGTTTCGCATCACCCAGCAAGATGTGGTAGTACTGGGGCTGGAGCTCAGTCTGCTTGAATCCCTGGCCCAAGCATTTTCTATTCCTCCAACTTGGGGACATAACTGGGGTAGAGGGTAGACAGTCTTCATGGGAAATAGCCTTGAGAACTGGGGTAGAGGGTAGACAGTCTTCATGGGAAACAGCCTTGAGAACTGGGGTAGAGGGTAGACAGTCTTCATGGGAAATATCCTTGAGATGTCCTTGTGAGCTCTCTGCTCCCAAATGGCTGCAAATGCTTCCCTTCCCCAGCCACACCCACCTTCTCAGCCCTGCTCTTGTCCATGTCTACTTCTGTTAACCGTGATCTAAAATATTCTCGCCCTCCCTTTGCCACTTCCCAGGAAATTACCCCTGAGATTAGAATGCCTTGTGGGCAGGGCCTTGAGTTTCTAGAACTGTGGAAGGGAGGGGCAGGCCTGGGATTTGAGGGCAGGAATTGTGACTGTGAGGTGGGGCCCAGGGTGTCACAGGGCAAATGAGATCCTACCATTTCTGCTGAGGATCTGGGTGTCAGTGTGGCTATAAATAAGTGCCCCTCTCTACCCACCCCCACTGTTGGCAATCCCAACCAGAGGCAGCTTCTGTGTGCCCATCCCAGGCATTGGAGAGCCCTGCCACAGCCCTCCCCCGTCTCTCTTTACATCCCGGATTCCTGCCCTGCGTGTATGGGCGTTTTAAGGTCCCAGAGAGACCCCATCTGGGGCTGAACCACTAAGCCTACCTTCCTCAGCAGAGGCTGACATCTGTGCCTACCACTGAAGACCTGAGCCCTTGACTCTGCTTCCAGACTCGTCTTTGCTACAGTCATGGGGGAGGGTTGAGGACCCACCACTGCTTTCAGCACCTCCTGGGCAGTCTGCCCTGCCTTTCAGAACCGACAGGTCGCGGACAGCTCCTCTCTGTCTCAGCCACCCGGAGCTCCTGAATCTACTGCCTTCTTTCCTTTCGGCATCAGGAGTCGGGGCAGTGCCTTGGTGTTGGGGGTCTCCAGAGCCCCTGTTTTCTCGCTCTCCATTCAGCAGCAATCGGGAGGACAATTTCTGTCTTCACTCCAAGTCCATGTCTTGATCCTATTTCGTTCAGCACCAGAAGGGACCTCAGGCCATCCTTGGCGCTGGGGATCTCCCCAGATCCTGTCTTCAACCCTCACTCCCAAGTTCTTCTTCCCCTGCTATCTATCCTTCAGCACCCTCTCAACAAGGACAGCTCCTCGGTGTCAGCCCCACCTTGAGCCCCTGGGTCTACCTTCTCCCGCCTCAGCACCTCCGGCGCGGACAGCTCCTCTCTGTCTTCTCCACCCCCGGCTCTGGCCGGACCCGGGCTCAGACACTTCGTTCCCGGGGACCGCTCCCGCGCCCTGCTCTCTGCCTGCTCCCCCGCTCGGTCGCATGGAGACCCCAGGGGTCCAAGAAGGGGTAGAGACATCCCGCGAGCTGAACCGCGCTCGCAGCCGCCAAGGCATAGCCAGGGCTCCGATGCACCTGTGGCGGCAGCCCCGGCACCCCATCCTCATCCAGCGGCGCTTCCACTCAGACCCGGACAAGTCTGTGGGCCGCAGGGAGCGGGACCTGAGCCCGCGGCCGGCGCTCGAGAAGTCGCTGCGCTCCTGGCCCTCCTCCTTCCACAGGCGGTAGGTGGGCGGGGGCAGGCCCCTCCCGCGGAGTGGGGGAGGGGCGCGCAGGGCCTGGCGGGAGTAGGGGAGGGTCTTTGCTTTTCCAGGGGCGGGGGTCTCTGCCTCTTGGCTGAGGCTGGCGCTTTAGAGGAGGGTGGAGCTGGGGGGTGGCAGTGCCATGATCGCTTATGGGTCTGTGTGACCTGGTGTGCCCAAGTGCCGTTGCATCCGAATGCGTGTGAATCTGAGCAGTTGCGACCCCGTGTGTGCTCCTATCTGTTGTGTGAGTGTCCACAGCTGGCTGTGTGTCTGTGGGTGATGGGGATGTGTTCAGGTGTGTGTATACCAGTTACCTACGTGCTTGGGTGTTTCCCCTTGTGGTGCCCGTGTGTGTGGCTGGGCGCGACTGTCCTCCCTCTGATCCAGTTCGGTGTCCAAGGGCCCTCCAGACCCTGGAGTGTCCTCGGGTGTTTGTGGGTTTGTGGCCACGGCAAGCATTTCAGGGGAGCTTGGGTTGGGTATATGAGAGGGCCAGGGCAGGCTGTCTGCTGTGCTGGGGGAGGAGCCTCCTCTGTGGCGTGTCCACACACACACACGCACACACTCACGTGTCCCCTGCTGTCAGAGGGAAGCCTCTTGGGAAGCCTGAGCACAGGATGTTTCTTCCACACAAGAATGAGGTGGAGAAGAGGGGAGTAGAGGTGGGGGAGGGGCTGCTCCCGTTTCATATAAACTGAGGGAGGGGGGCAGAATAAGACAAAGACAGAATAGAAACACAGAAAAACAGGGGCCTTAGTGGGGTCAGAGGGGTCTCAGTGCCACCAAAGAGCAGGATCCAGGAGTCCCAGGCCCTCCTTGGATGGGAGGGGGAGCTAAATCAGGCCAGATCTAGAGCCCTGGGTTTGAGGCCAGGCTGAGCGACCTTGGGTGAGTCGCTTTCTTTCCTCTCTGGACTTTTCTCCTGCCTTGGTCCCTGGACCTCCCGGGGCCACAGACTTCTTGATCAACAAGCCTGGCCTAACACCCCAGCCTGGCCCTCCAGCAGCCCTGGCTGGTGTCTGGGGCAGAAGGGCCCCACAGCCCAGAAGGGTTGGAGCTTTCCTAGGTGACCCAGCAGGCCCCTTGCCTCCACCCTCCAGCCCTCAGCTTCTCCTCCCCTCTCTCCCCGTGACTCATGACTTTCCATCTTCAAGAAAGAACAAACAGAGACTAGGTTTGGGCCCATCTCGGGGGAGAACCACGTGGCTCTGGAAGGCAGGAGTGGTGGATTGTGTTCCTGTGAGTGTGTGTGTGTGTCCTGCCCATGCATATACGTGCTGATGTGGTGGGAGAGGCTCAGCCTTCAGGGAAGCTAGGTTCAAGGCCAATGTTCTGTGCACTGCCAAGCAAGCGGTGGTGCTTCCCTGAGCCTGTGTCATCAGTGAGATGCAAACACAAACCCATAATTTCTGCATTTTGTCATGCACGGTCTGTGCCAGAGCACGGTCCTCAGCTGTGGCCCTCCTCCCCAGTACCCCGGGTGGATCACATGGGTCTGGGAGGGTCTGAGCATCTTGTTCAGCAAGCATTTATTTAGCAGCTACCATGTACCAGGCCCTGTACTGGGGCCACAGCCCAAGGGCAAGCAGGTGCTCATAGGCTAAAGGTAGAGACAGACTTATACCAGCTGGAGACAACACAGAGTGATCTGTGCTGTGATGGAGAGAGATCAGGGTGCCGTGGGGCCCAGAGGAGGCTTCTGACCCAGCTTTTGGAGGTAGGGGGTGAGGAAGGACTGCTCGGAAGAAGAAGACATTTAAACTTAGCCTGAAGGGTAAAGAGAAGTCAGCCGGGAGGAGTGCAGGGAAGGGTATGCCAAGCAGAAGGAACAGAATGTGCAAAGCGTCAGACTCAAGAGGATCAGATATATGAGGACATGAACACAGATCAGTGTGGCTGGAGGGTGCGAGGGGAGGCTCTTATTCATCTCACAAACATTTACTGAGCACCTACTGAGTGCTGGGCACTGAGGGCACAACTGGGAGCAAGGCAGACCTGGTCCTGCCCTCAAGGGGCTGGCAGGTGAGGCAGACACAGATCAAATAATCAGGACAGTAAATGTGAAATTGTACCCATGAGAGGAGGGTGTTCTGAGAATATTTATTTTACTTGGCTGGTCACGGAGGGCTTCCTGCAGGGGGTGACGCTTCAACTGTGACCTGAAAGACAAAAAAGTTAGCAGGGGGGACTTCCCTGGTGGCGCAGTGGTTAAGACTCCGCACTCCCAGTGCAGGGAGCCTGGGTTCGATCCCTGGTCAGGGAACTAGATCCCACATGCATGCCACAACTCAGAGTTCGCATGCCACAACTAAGGAGCCCGTGAACCGCAACTAAGGACCCGGTGCAACCAAATAAATTAAAAAAAAAGTTAGCAGGGGAAGAGCCTTCAGGCAAGGGCATGGGATAGGAATGAGCCTGGATGCTTTGAAAAACAGCAAGTGGGGAGGGGATGATGAAACTGAAGCAGAGTGAGCCAAGAGGAGTGTGCTGGGGAGGCCGGCAGGAGTGAGGCCACACAGGCGTCCAGGGAGGTATGGATTCAGAAGTGAGGGCAATGGAGAGCCACAGGAGGACCTGGAGCAGAGGAGGGTGAGATCTGACCCATGTGACCATCTGCACATGTGACTCAGCCTCCACCCTCCTCTCTCTATCTAGATTCTTCAAAGGGAGACTTTCCCGGTTGTCCAGTGGTTAAGACTCTGCGCTTCCGAGGCAGGGGGTGCGGGTTTGATACGTGGTCAGGAAACTAAGATCTCACATGTCCTGGAGTGGGGCCAAAACTTTTTTTTTTTTTTTTTTTAGAAAAACAGAAAAAGATAACTAGATTCTTCAGGCGGACGTGGGCAAGTCATCTCTCCTCTCCAGACAGACTCATACCAGCTGGAGACAACACAGAGTGATCTGTGCTGTGATGGAGAGAGATCAGGGTGCCGTGGGGCCCAGAGGAGGTTTCTGACCCAGCTTTTGGAGGTTGGGGGTGAGGAAGGACTGCTCGGAAGAGGTGACATCTAAGCTTAGCCTGAAGGGTAAAGAGAAGTCAGCCGGGAGGAGTGCAGGGAAGGGTATGCCAAGCAGAAGGAACAGAATGTGCAAAGCGTCAGACTTATGGTATACTTGTCCATAAAATGGGTGTAACAGCACCCACCTCCTGTCTCACGGGGGCCACCTGGTGGCAGAGGAGACAAGTGCTTGCCCAGGGAAGAGGCTCAAATAGGGGAAATTGAGACACCGAAATGTTAAGGACATTAGAGGCTGCTGGGCACCTCCTCAGGTCACATAGCGTGCAGGGACAAAGTTAGGGTGAAACAAAGTCACGTCAACCCCTCCTTTGGCCTCTGCCCCTTCTTGAGTGAAGCTTGGGGTCATCTCCCAGCGTCAGGCAGGCCAGGTTTTGAATGCTGAATCTTGGCTGTGTGGCTCAGTTTCTCCATCCAAAAAGCTATTGATAATGCATTACCGTTAATACTGGTTATAAAGTATTTAAAGTTGAATCTATTAATGAAACATTAATATTAAAACTATTGATAAAGCATTAATGTCAGAGTAGCACCTGGGACTGCAGAGGAGATGGAGCCATTGGGAGAGGCTGGGGAGGCTGCCAACCTAGGCTTGAATGACCTCAGGCAATGAGCACACCTCTCTGTGCCTCGGTTTCCCCATCCACAAAATGGGAATAATAGTCCCCACTTTATAGAGTTGCTCTGAAAATAAAATGACTTTTACATGCACAGCCCTTGGCTCAGCACCGGGAGAGCAAGGAGTGCTCAGTTCGTACCCATGTGTTTAGCCTTAACCTTCCATTTTATGTTTGTGAATTCAGGAGAAGGACTGCATCTCCTCAGTCTCTCCTTGGGGATATGAGAACGCTGTGAGTCTCCCCCATGGGGCTGAGGTGGTGTCAAGGCTCCTTGGACCCAGCCCCAGTCTCTCCACTAGACTGATCCTGGCGGCCTCTATCCCCTGGGGACAAGCTATAATTAGGTATAGCCACAGCAGCTACAGATGGTATTTTTGTCTTGGGGACAGAGTCTGATTCCCACCAGGTGTCCGGTTGCAGGGCCACAGGGACAGAAGGGGGTTCCCAGCCAGACCCTTGAGACTCTCTGTCCTTCTGAGCCCCAGTGTGACTCCTCTGTGAGCCTCCGTTTTCTCATCTATGCAACGGGGACCATAGTATGATTGAGATGTCAGGGGAGGGTCAGGGTCTCACCACGGAAGCCCTGATCTCCCGAAATAGTATCTCACATCCCCCCAGGATTGCCAGAAACCTGGGTGGCATTTGTCTGGGACTCCCAAAACTAGTGCCGTCCCCTGGGGCAAGGCCCAGGCAGGGGGCTTGTTATCCCACAGCAGGACACAGTCAGGCCCATAGCTTCTGTGTGGCCTCAGGTGGGCCTCGGTTGCTTCTGCCTGAGAGGTGGGTGTCCTGGGTCTTGCCTCCAAGTGTGACATTCTCCGAGACTTGGTTTCCTTTTCTGAAGAATGGGGCAAGACCACCCAACCCCAGCATTCTGAGGGTAGGCCAGCTGGTACAGACTCCTGAACAGCCCCGCCTGATACCAGGGGCAAGGCTTCCCTTTCCAAGGGTCCTTCCTGGGGTGGGCGGTGGCAGCTGAAGCTTCACAGGACCGGAAGGCCTGGCAGGAGTGGAGTACGGATGTTTGTCCAGTAGAGACAGCGGGAGAGGGGAAACGATCCAGAGACAGGGCCTGGGGAATGTCAGAGCAGGTGGAGGTCATGTGGGGACTTGTGGAGGGGGACAGGAAGAGGGGGAGCTGCCTTGCCGTGAAGACGCGTCTGTTACCGCTTTTCTCCAAGCCTCAGTTCCCCACCTGACAGAGGATTAAGGGTTTGTAGTTTCTGAGCAGCCCCTTGGTGGCTCAGTCCTCCGTTTCTCCATCTGGAAAATGGGTAGAGGGGTATTGCAAGCACTGTGTGGGATCTGGGCAGCCCCTCGGCAAACTCTGTGTCTCGGTGACTCCCTGATAATGGAGAGCGCTTCCTTTTTTGACTTCTGTATCTCTTTTCAGCCGAGTTATCAGTTGAGCAAGCTGCACTACTGGGGGCCATGGTGGCAGAGGGAAGTGGTATAAGATGCGGTTTCTGGGCTCCCCCAAAGGGGAAGCAGAGAGTGTCCCGTCTAGCTCAGTGCCTCGGTTTCCCCATTTGTCCCGGTGAGGGCGTCCCTGAGCGGTCCTGCGGCGAAGGCGGGGCGGGTGCGCCTCCTGCCCTCTCCCCGCCGGGCCCCGCCCCCGTGGTTGTCCAGAAAAGGTCCCGCGCAGCCTGTACTCCGTCCAGCCTCCACGCGGTCTTGGCGATGCAGGGTCCCCCTGCGTCCGCCCCGGCCCCTGTGCCCAGCTCCCCCCGGGGCTCCCCGCGCGGCTCCCCCGGGCTCTTCAGGAAGCTCCTGGTGAACCAGAGCATCCGCCTGCAGCGGCGCTTCACCGTGGCCCATCCGCTGTGGTGAGGCGAGACAGTGGGCCTCGCAGGGCTCATGGGAACAGCCGGGCTGGTGGTGGGAAGGGCAGAGTCAAGGACAGCTGGGGCCAGGTTGGGGGTCAGGGCATAAAGGCTCTGCCTCTTTGCCCTTTCTCGGTATCTCTCTCCCTCTGTCCTATCTCTGTCTCTTTTAGTTGATGACTGTCTCTCTCCATCTCTGTTTCCCTCCACCCACCGCCTGGACACACGCCCAGGGGACCAGCCGTCTGTCCCTCTCCAGCTGTGCGGCCTGGAGCAGGACGGGCTGAGGCTCACGTCTCCTTCTGACCCTCGCCAACCCGGGGCAGGCGGGCTGAGAGTCCTGGAGGTGGAGGGAAGAGGGTCACTCCTCCCCTTGGTCTGCCCCCGCCATCCGTTCTGGCGCCAGCAACGGGATGGCCTGGTGGCCTCACACTAAGCCCTCGATCTCCGCGGAGGAAGAAGTGATTTGATGGAGGCCTTTGAGGCAGGGTGTTCGCGGTGTAAGAGAGCTTGTTGCGCACCCGCGCAGAGCGCCGCCTCTGCGCAGCCCCACTCGGTTGCGTTCTCCAAGGACTCGTTCCGCCGCTTTAGGTTCGAATTCCGGCCCTTCAGGAAGCGACTGTCACATCGTGGGTCGCAGGGCAGAGGCTGGGGTTGGAGGTGGGGCTGGTGGGCGCCGACTGGGTCTCATACCTTGCGCTTGGCTCGTGCGGTTTTCTCACTTGGTAATTTGGCATCTTGCGGCTCAGAGACTAAAGGTCCCTTCTCCAAGGTCACACGGCCAGTGGCAGCTGGTGGAGAGGGGGGCAGTTGTGACGGTGGTCCCTGATGGGCCATTTCAGGCCGAGACTGGGGTCCCGGGTCCGGGAGAGCGCCCCCAGGGCACCAGAAGCTTGCGAAGAGGGGTCCCCGCCGAGGGCTCCGGAGTGAGCACAGGGGCGTCGAGGACGTCAAGGGCGTGAGGCTGGGCGAGGGCAGGTCTCTCCGAGGCCCCTGTGCTTCAGTTTACCTGCCTAACAGATGGACAGACGCGCCGTTCCCACAGTCGGTGCGAGCTCCTCCCCGCTGCCCGCGTCATGGAACCACGGCCTGACCCAGCAGCTCTCGGCTAAGTTTAGAGCAGAAAGAAAAACAGCTTCCCCCGTAGCGACAAAACCCCGGCTCAGCCCTTAACTCTCCGTGCTCGCTACTTGGATTCGAACCCAGCACGCTGTGGCCTCTCCCGGCCTCAGTTTCCCTATTCATCCATAGGTGTGCTTTTCCCAGAACTTTTGGGGAGATGAGAGGGAGGGGTAGGTGGTAGCCACTCCCAGGCCTCCCCCTCTGAGCACAGGTTTAGGGTATCCACCGCCACTAGCCCGCCCCCAAGAGTGTCTCTCCTCCAGTCACCGGGCACACTCGGAGGCCGGGTAAGAGCTAAGAAGTCCCGCCCCTCCGGGTGACGTCACGAAGCGGGAACTCAGAAACGCCGGACTTGAGGGGCTTCTCCAGGAGACCCAGAACCCGAACAGACCGAGAGCGGTCGGACATAGCCGAACACCCGAGTGAGGCCGGACTAAGCCGAATATGCCCGACCTGGCCCGAGTGCCACCCGGACTTGCTCGAAAACCTGGCGCGACTGGACGTAGCCGAACACGCCCGAACGCATCCGAACCTACCCGAATGCGGTCGGTTGTAGCCGAATTCTACCGAACTCACCCGACAGAACTCAGGGGAAGAGGTCCAATCCTGTACGATCAGACCCAGCTTAGTCAAACCTGGCCGTACTTGACCGAGCCGGACCGAATCCAGCTGAACCGGACAGAATCCTGCCGAATTCCCCACCCCCAACCCGGTCTGAGCCGAATTCCCTGCTCGGAATCTTCCGGCAGGCGCCGATCCCATCCGTGGACTGGGATGGGGTGACCTAGAGGGGGACCAGGTGGACACTGGCCCTCGGCCAGGAGGGGCGTGTCTAGGGGCGGCCCCTGGCGTCTTCCTGTCTCCGTCTTTCCTGCCCGCTCCCTTCTCAGAAACCTGTGACTCACTTGCAGCCCCTCTCCCTGGTTGCTAACTCGCCCTCCCACACTTCTGTTCTAGCCCCATGCCCCCTGCCACTCTTTCTCTGACCTCTGACTCGAAGGATGAGAGTAGTAGATCCCCCTTATTCCGTCAGAGTGTGGCTGGAGGGAGGGATGGGAGGGGCGATTGGGGATTGCCTGGAACAGGAGGAGGACGGTGCTCTGGGGAGAGGACACATCCTGTGCAAAGGCCCAGAGGTGGAAGAGAACAGGCAGAGCGTTCAGGCCAAAAATAAAGCAGAAGAACTGGGGAGCTAAGGATAGGGCCAGAGCGAGCTGGAGGCATGGTTGGTGAGATTGGGGTGGGGCCATATGGGCTGGAGCTGGGGAAAGGGGACAGGTGGTCCAGGGCGTAGCCAAAGCTGGCTGGGGATGGGGCCTCTCCTGGCTGTGAGGAGCCTTCGTGTGTGCCCCGTCTAGGCGGGGCCCAGGTCCCCTCCAGAGAGGAAAGCCCAGGAAGTCGTTTCCAATCCCCATGAACTTACCCTGCGACTTGGACCTCAGTTTACTCCTTAGTAATACGGGAGCCCTGTCGCTCTCCTCAGGTGCTCGGTAAAAGCACCCTAAAAAGCTCCCTAAAAGCACCCTGGGGATGAAGACTACCACACCCATATTAGAAACAAAGTTGTTGATGTCCATAGAAAAGCTGAGACCTACCCATGGTCACAACAGGCACTTGGAGACAGATCTGAACCTCACGTCCTGGAGTCCAGATTAGTCCCAGTGGAAAAGACTCTGGGGTACAGAGGTGGAGATGGAGGCGTGAGGGACGCGGCAGTGTCCCTGAGTGGGGGTGTGACCGTGGGACAGATGGACAAGCTGCAGGCCACTCCTGCCCAGCCCACCGCGTGGCCCCAGGGAGGATGTGACAAAACTGATATAGGCCATGACCCAGCATCCATATGCCAGGACCCTCGGCTCTGACTGTGACTCCTTTTCCTTCAGCTTGGACCTGGAAAATGGGCTATCATGCGGAAGAAGCGCCCTGGACCATCAGGCTGGGTCTGGCCTTGGCCGGGTCATCCAAGCCCCTGCCCAGCACAGCCAGAGGCGGGAGTCCTTCCTGTACCGCTCAGACAGTGACTACGAACTCTCGTCCAAGACCATGTCCCGGAACTCCTCTGTGGCTAGCGACCTGTGAGTCTGAGGCTGGGGGATAATACCGCTTTCTACTTCCTTCCTTCCTTTATTCCTCCATTCGGCACACCTCCTTCAAATGACCGTTTGAGGTGGGCCTTAAAGTTTATGTAGGAGTTTGCCTATTTGCTTGTTCAGTAGGACATGCTAAGAATGATATCCAGTGATCCTCTGTGCTTCACTTTAGGCTGGGGTTGGGTGGCAATCCAGTGACATTAAGTCCAATTAACAGCAACCGAACGTACACTTTGATTTGAGCTTTCTGGTAGCAATAATTTCCTGCCTCTACTAAGACTCCTGTTGCCCCTGGGACTCAGATTCTCCATTTGTGAGATGGGGATAAAGTGAGTGATTGGTCAGAGGGGCTGTGGCTGCTTTCAGAGAAGAGTCAGGTGAGGGGAGTCCAGGAACTACTAGGAAGACACCCAAAAGAGGGAGTCGGGACAGGAGGATGCCCTCAGCTGAGGGCACAGTGTGGGTTAAAGCTGAAAGATGGGGGACTTCCCTGGCGGTCCAGTGCTTAAGACTCTGCGCTTCCACTGCAGGGGGCACGGGTTCAATAACTAAGATCCCGCATGCCGCGTGGCGCAAAAAAGGAAAAAAAAAAAAAAAAACCCAGAAAAAACTGGAAGATGGGAACGTGTGGGAGGGCTCCCTCTGACCGCCCTTCGATGTCTGGTCTCCCCGCAGACACGGAGAAGACGTGATTGTGACACCCTTTGCCCAGGTGGGTACCCACCTCTCCTTTCTCCCGTGTGCCGGGCAGGTAGAGCCGACCCTTCCTTCCCAACGCTGGCCACCCCCCCTCGCAGGTCCTGGCCAGTCTGAGGACGGTTCGGAGCAACGTTGCGACCCTTGCCCACCTGCAAGGCCGCGGGGCAGCCAAGTACGCAGGGGGCGGGGCTGGGCGGGGCCTGGCGGAGAGAAGGGCAGGGCCTGGCGGAGAGGGGCGGGATCAGAAGACAAGGTGGGCGAAGCAGAGGCGGGGCACGGGCGGAAGGGGCGCGGCTGGCAATTCGGGGATGGGGGAAGAGGAGGAGGGGCAGGGGCCAGGAGGTCTTGGGGGGCGGGGCCCTATGGGTGGGGCAGGCCGCTCCTGAGCCTATTGTACTGCAGGCAGGCATGCGTCGGGAACACCCCATCTGGCAGTCAGCCCCCTCCACCAACAGGTAATGCGCCTGCTGCTATCCCCTCCTTCCACTGTGGGACAGCTGTGAACTTCCTCTCTATGGGGACCTCCCCAGCCCATGAATCCTTGGGCTGTGCTAATTGTAAACCTCCCCCCCACCCCACCCCGCCACCCCCCCACCCCGCCCAAACACCCTTGGGGATGCGGAGATTCTGGGGTCCTGAGTGGCCTCATTCTCATTGGGAAGGCATCCAGGGTCCAGATGCACAGATGGGAGCAGGAGGGACACAGGGTTCCCAAGTAGGGGTGGGGCAGGCCCCTGACCAGCTTGGCCCCCAGAGGACACTGGGCAGAAGCTGGCTTTGGAGACACTGGACGAGCTGGATTGGTGTTTGGATCAACTGGAGACACTGCAGGCGCGGCACTCGGTGGGGGAGATGGCCTCCAACAAGGTTAGTAGGGCCAGATAACTGAGATCACTTGCCTATGTCCACAGTGCCCCCATCATCACTGACATCACCTTCCCCTGCAGTTCAAGTGGATGCTGAACCGGGAGTTGACTCACCTGTCTGAAGCCAGCAGCTCTGGGAACCAAGTGTCTGAGTACATATCCCGAACCTTCCTGGGTGAGCTATGGTGGGTCACTGACTAGGCCACATTACAGAGGTAGGAAGAGGGAAGGGAAGGAAAGACTTCTGCTACAGACTTCAACTGAGGAAGATAGAACCAGACACGGACACCCCCAGCCCCATGAGGCAGGGCTGGACCAGAGGGAGGGACAGAAGGATCTTCCAGGAGGAGGGGGACATTAAAGTTAGGGTTTTGAAGCGTGAGTAGAAGTTTGCCAAGGAGGAGATAGAGGGAACGACAGAGCTGGGTCTCCAGCTTGGGAGACGGAAAGGACATTTGACTGTTTTGGGAAAAATACTAAGCTCCAGGTGCCCAGGGGCCATGTCCAGCAGAAGAGGTCACTGAGATCAGCCTTGAACAGAGGAGAAGGGTATCTACAGGCCAGAAAGGACTTTACTCTGAGATTACTTTGGTCCAGGTAAAAAGGAAATAGGTTGATCTTGAGGCTTGGCAAGGTCCAGTACTTGAGGCCACGCAGGCCAACCCTAGCAGGTGAATTGACTTCTCTGAGCCCTACCCTGCCCCATCTACAGACCAGCAGACTGAGGTGGAGTTGCCCAGGGTGACCCCCACGGAGCCCCCAAGGCCCATGTCCCAGATCAGCAGCCTGCGTGGACTCCCCCACAGTACCAGCCTTTCTGCAGCCACTGTCCCACGCTTTGGGGTCCAGACTGATCAGGAGGGACAACTGGCCAAGGTGGGTTTACAATAGGAATGCTGAGACCCAGGTTTGAATCCTGGCTCTGTGTGGCTACCCTATTTGGGGCCTCAGTTTGCCCACCTATATACTGACCAGGTGGGGCTCAGCGTAGGACCTGAGGCCTGGGGATGGGGGTTGAGGCTCCAGAGTCTGGGGAAGTTGGGTTGCAGTTAAGCTCCAGTCCTTCACATTTTAGGAGCTGGAAGACACCAAGAAGTGGGGGCTTGATGTGTTCAAGGTGGCAGAGCTAAGTGGGAACCGGCCCCTCACAGCTATCATGTTCAGCATCTTTCAGGTACCTCCCCTGCCCTTGGCTTCTAATACCCTTGTGTTTCCTGCACTCCTTCCTACCTCAGGACCTCAGGGGACACATATTCTTCAAATCCTCCCTAACATCCCTGAATGGGGTCATTTGAGCAGGGGCATTGAAGGATGGATAGGCATTTGTTAGGTTTAAAAGTTCACTGCTGATTGGCAACAAGACTCAAGCCTCAGCCTTGGGCCAGGCCTGAAGAGACCCAGTCTGTAGGGAACAACTGTGGGGTCAGAGATGAGCCAGAGGGGAAGGACAGAGACCAGGGGAGTTCAGAGGGAGAGCAGGGAGGGCATCCTGGAAGAGGGGGCACTTGAGAGATGGATAGGGATTCAGAAGGAGAGAAGGCATAGGAATAGTGTGTGCTGCCACCCAGAGGCCGAGGCCCTGACTGGGGCCCTGTGATGCACCAGGAACGGGACCTGCTCAAGACATTTCGGATCCCAGCAGACACACTTGCCACCTACCTACTGACACTGGAGGGTCACTACCACAACGACGTGGCCTACCACAATAGCCTACACGCCGCTGACGTGGCCCAGTCTACACATGTGCTGCTGGCCACACCTGCGCTTGAGGTAGGGCCCTACAGCTGCAGGAGCCCTGGTGCGTGCAGGGCACAGAGAGCCTGCCCCTCACCTCTTATGCTCCGTGCCCACTCAGGCCGTGTTCACTGACCTGGAAGTCCTGGCTGCCATCTTTGCAAGCGCCATCCATGATGTGGATCATCCTGGGGTCTCCAATCAGTTTCTCATTAACACCAGTGAGTTAGGGGGCTGGGCCCTGCTGCCACCTGTCAATCAAGTGATGTTAGGTGGTCCCGTTCCTGCTCTGAGTCTCCCTGTTTGTGAAATGACTGCCACAATCTTCCCTCCCTTAGGTGCTGAGAGCAGACCCAGATATACAGTAGATACTCAGTAAATGAGAGAATAACAAATGTGACAGAGCTGATTTGGGCCCACTGAGATTTTAAAGTTTAGGATCCTTTGTGGTGTCAGAAAAACTCAGTCAACAAGCAATTATTGGGTACCTCTTATATACATCCCTGGAGAGCTGGAGATAAGAGTGGAGCCCTCTCACTTGAGGATCCTAGGGTCTAATAAGACAAAGACTTGGTAGTTCACTCAACCAGCACACAGCACTGTCTCCTGCCATGCCAAGTCCCCAAGGAGTCACCAGTCTCAAGGAGGTAGAGCTAAACACAGATGCCCCCAGCCCTGCAGAGTCAGGGCAGGGCCACGGGGGGAGACAGGGTCCTAGAAGGCTTCCTGGAGGATGGGGCATTGGAGTTGGGGCTTCAATGCATGAGTAGGAGTTTACCGAGAATGTACAGAACCGGCCTTTGGGTGGAGTGGGTTGGGTGGGCAGGTCTTGAGGTGCTCCACCTCCCCTACAGACTCAGAGCTTGCACTTATGTACAATGATACCTCCATGCTGGAGAACCACCACCTGGCTGTGGGCTTCAAGCTGCTGCAGGCAGAGAACTGTGACATCTTCCAGAACCTCACCACCAAGCAGCGGCTGAGTCTGCGCAGGATGGTCATCGACATGGTGAGACAACAACGATGGATGGGGTGGGGCGATCTTGATATGGCTGGGGGTTCAGTTGGACCAGGGCATGTCCCCATTCTGAGTCCGAGCTTCCTGGTCTGTAAAATGGGGCAATGACTGTCCAAGCCTTGGGTAGGGGTGACTAGGCCCTTGGTCAGGCTAATCAGGTCTTGGATGTGATTCACGTGCAAACAATGTGGAAACTTTCTGGGGTTTCAGGTGCAACTTTTCTGACCCTTAAGTCTGTGCATTTGATATTTTTCAAGTTGGGAGACACCAGTACGTTTTGGGGTCTTATGCATCAACTCATTTATTGAACAAGCATTTATTGGGCATCCATTGTGCTTGTCCTGTGACAGTGACCATTAGAATTCTGGCCTTTATGAAACTCACAGTCTGTGGGGGAGATGGACACATAGGTGGGAGCCATGATGGGGGGCCCACAAGCAGAACCATGATGGGGGACCTGTAGACAGAGCTGTGATGGAGAGATGCTCAAGGTTGAGGAGGGCTTCCCCAGGAGAGAACACTGAAGTCAGGGCCTGAAGAGTGTAGAGGACCATGGGGTGGGGAGGAGTGTTCCCAGCAGAGGGAACAGCATGTGGGGAGGGCTCAGAGGAAACCAGGCTCCAAGTGAAGAGGAACTAAAAGTTTGCTGAGGGAGAGTGGGGGCTCTGGGCAGTGGGCACTCCCAGTGGAAGCATCATTTGGTCCAGATGGAAGGTTTGGGGAGAAGTATTTTTTTAATATTTATTTATTTATTTGGCTGTGCTGGGTCTTAGTTGCCGCATGAGGGATCTTCATTGCAGTGTGCAGGATCTTCGTTGCGGCATGCAGGATCTTTAGTTGTGGCATACAGGATCTTTAGTTGTGGCATGCGGGCTCTTAGTTGCGGCATGAGGGATCTAGTTCCCTGACCAGGGATCGAACCCAGACCCCCTGCATTGGGAACATGGAGTCTTAACTGCTGGACCACCAGGGAAGTCCCCTGGGGAGAAGTTTTGAGACTTCGGTCTGATTCTCAGAGAAGCCCGTGGGTCATTCCTGGGCTGGGTCCGCATGGGTCCGGCTAAATGATTTTTAAGCAGCTGTGCTCAGAGCTGAACTTCCCTTCCGGTGGCTAAAAACAGCCCTCCCGGCCACGCAGCAGCCACAGGAAGGTTTGGGGAGCACTCAGTCCACCTGTGGCTCCCACAGCCCTCTGGATAAATCCCCCGCTCCTCCCTGAGGCCCTCCCCTCTCTTGTCACCCTCACTTGCTCCCATGTTGCTCCTGCACTCGTTTGTTCTAGCCACAACTCTCTCCTCTATGTTCCTCAGCTTATTCAGCCTCAGGACCTTTGCACTGGCCAAGTCATCTGCTGGGCTTCAGGCGTGTTTCATGTCAACCCCCAGGTCTAATCTCCCTCCCTCATGCCCTGTCCCACATGTGGGATGCACCCCACAAGCCCAGCAACCTTGGAGAAGGGACTTTTTGTGTGTGTGTGTGTGTGTGTTTGGTACGCGGGCCTCTCACTGTTGCGACCTCTCCCGTTGCGGAGCACAGGCTCCGGATGCGCAGGCTCAGCGGCCATGGCTCACGGGCCCAGCCGCTCCGCGGCATGTGGGTTCCTCCTGGACCGGGGCACGAACCCGTGTCCCCTGCATCGGCAGGCGGACTCTCAACCACTGAGCCACCAGGGAAGCCCGAGAAGGGACTATTGACTCAGCTTCTCTTGTGAGCTGGGTTTACAGCAAATCTTGATACATGCCCCCATTGACAGATGAGGACACTGAGGCTCAGAGGGCTGTGGATCCAAGTGGGTGTGGCATCTGGGAAGTGGGGAGTGGGGGTGGGGCAGGCGCTATCCTCATACCTGCCATCCTCCTTCACCTTCCCCCAGGTACTGGCCACAGACATGTCCAAACACATGAACATCCTGGCTGACCTCAAGACCATGGTGGAGACCAAGAAGGTGACAAGCCTTGGAGTCTTGCTGCTAGACAACTACTCCGACCACATCCAGGTGTGTGGCTGGGCCAGCCCTAAGGTCTTGGTTTCCACACTCTCATTCAACTGCATTTATGAAGTGCCAACTGCGTGCCCAACTTGGAGAAATGGAGGCACATACGGTCACGTGGCTGTGCCTTAACCACCCTTTCCCCTGCCCAGCCTCAGTTTCCCCACCTGTAAGATGGGTATGTCCATGGCGCCAGCCTCTGGGGTGGGTACCAGGCCTGGGGTGGCCTGGCCTGAGCCTTCCCGAGCCTCGGTCTCACCAGGTCTTGCAGAGCCTGGTGCACTGTGCCGACCTCAGCAACCCCACCAAGCCGCTGCCGCTCTACCGCCAGTGGACAGACCGCATCATGGCTGAGTTCTTCCAGCAGGGCGACCGTGAGCGCGAATCAGGCCTGGACATCAGCCCTATGTGCGATAAGCACACGGCCTCAGTGGAGAAGTCCCAGGTCTGAGGGTGAATGAGCCGAGCTGGTGGGCACTGGGGAGGTGGGAGGGAAAGGAGTGGCTGAGCTGACCCCACGAGTCCTGGCTTGACCCCTGGCTGGCAAATGAGGGGATGTGGCCTAAGGGTCTGCACTGGGCTGTGCAGAGTCAGGCCTGGTATGTATTTCCTCTGGGCTGTCGAAAGAGAGATCTTCACTCACTTGTGGAGTTTGGAAGTATCTGTTCTGAGTGACATAGGATATTCTTGAGGTGCTCCCAGTCTGGGGGACACATTCATCCAGCTCTGAGGAGTCAGAGCTGAGGTAGAGGGAAAGACTTAGGGGTTGGGGGAGCTCAAAAGGGGCAGAGGAGTCTTCCAAGAGGAGGGGTTATTTGAAGAGGGTTTCGAAGGATGTGTAGTAGTTGGGAAATGGCATTCCAGGCAGAGGGAACAACCTGGGCAAAGGCCTGGGGGCTGGACTGGGTCTAGGTTCCATGGTAACTCACCACCCAGCAACCTCTATCCCCCAATTCTGTATCACCCCACAGGTGGGTTTCATTGACTACATCGCCCACCCACTGTGGGAGACGTGGGCTGACCTGGTACACCCAGATGCACAGGACCTGCTGGACACTCTGGAGGACAACCGCGAGTGGTACCAGAGCAAGATCCCCCGCAGCCCTGTGGAGCCCACCAGCCCCGAGCAGGGTGGTCCCGACAGATTCCAGTTTCAGCTGACTCTGCAGGAGGCAGAAGAGGAGGAGGAAGTTGAGGAGGGAGCACTGGGTGGGGAGGCCTCAGAGTCACCTGACACTGAGCTCCTGTCCCCTGAGGCCAGCCCAGACCCTGGGGCCCTATACCTGGACAACCAGAGGACCGTGGGCAAGCCCTGTGTGGACCATGAGGGCAATGTGATGGCTGAGCCTTTGGGCACCTAGTGGCCCCTGAAGGGTGTGTAGACTTTCCAGGAAGAGGTCCCAGGTGGCCCCTGCTTTGCCTTCCCCACCCACTGAGGGAGACAATCAGGCTTTTAGCTACAGACAGGTCTCAGGGTTGAATTGGAGGCACCTGGCGGGATCCATTCTGACCCTGAGCTCAGCTGAGAGAGCTCTCCAAGGAGCTGGGCTGGGAGCAGCCTCTTCCAGGGCCCTTGAGTTCTCCCTCCTGGACTTCAACCCCTGGTGTAGAAAGGGAGTATCTGCCAGGCCCCTTGTGCATCTTCTCCAGTGGTCACTCTTCAGCCACGTCAATCACTTTATTTTTTCATTCTTTATCCGATATTTACCAGGCACCTACTGTGTGCCAGGCCTGTGCCTCTTATGTGCCTCTGGGTTAGCCCTGCACAAGGAGGTGGGGAGTCAGCCTCAAGGAGTTCCCCCCTCCCCGAGACACCTCCCCTTCATCTGCAAGGCAGCTCATTACAAGAGAACAAGAACTTGAATGGGAGAATTCTCAGCACCAAAGCTTCATCCAGACCCAGTTCTGGCTCTGGAGCTCTGGTGGGGGGTGATAGGGGGCCATGAAAGAGAGGGCTGTGTGTCAGGAACTGTCTCTGAAGACTGATTTAGCCTTCATTGCTTGTGCACTGGCTGTTGCTTTAAGTTGCTGTGGTTTCTGTCTTCAGGTCTAAGGATCCTAGTTCTCCCTGGTCCCAGGACCCCCTGCTGGCTCCCTTATACTTTCTCCCTCTCTAGAACAGCAACACAGACTTCTCCCCCAGGGAAGGTCTCTCGATCTTCTGATTCTGAGGCTGTATCAGATTCCCCGTAGGGAAAAGGAGGCCTCTGATGCTTTCTTGCGAGTCACAGCCCCTTCTGGGCCTCAGTTTCCCCTCCATGGCCTGATCCTTAGTACTTGGGTAAACTTTGGTTGGAGGGTGGTGTTTGTGACCTCCCTGAAATATCTTAGAAATATGGGGCATTCTCTGGGTTTAAATAAACTCTATCACCCATAATTAGTACCGTGCCCGTTTCACGGATGGGGAAACAGGAGCGGAGAGGTCCTGTGGCCTGAGGGCTCAGGGCCCTGTAGCTGGGGGGCAGACGTTAGCCAGCGGCGCCCCCTGGTGGCTGGAGGCACAGCGGGGAGGCGGGGCGAATTCGGGGCCCTTCCTCGCTTTGCCAGAAGTCTCTCCCGCACCCAGCTTGGTTGAGTTCACCCTGAGGGTGCCGGCCTGGCGCAGAGCAGGTGAGGCGGCTCTGTGCTCAAGTCTCAGATTCAATTCTCGCTTCCGGAGGCCTCACTATCGCCCCATCCCACCCCACCCCCCACCCCCTAGCCTCCCTCCCCGCGTGTCTAATGATTTATACATGGCACAAGTCATCACAGCAGCCCCTGGCTTCAAGAACAGCAGGCTTCATTCCTAAATAATTTCATTAATAATTTCATTCCATTGATGATTCATCGTCATCACAATTAATGATCAAATGCCACAGAGGGAGAATTAAAGGCATCTGGATCATGAACTTGGTGCATTTCCTTCCACACTTTTAAAAGGCAGAGATTTATGGGAGTTTTAAAAGGCAGAGATTTATGGGAGTTTTAAAAGGCAGAGATTTATGGGATTTTTATTTATATATATATTTTATCCTTTCCACCTTGCAAGTAATACATGTCACTGTAGAGAATCCGAAAATAATGGAAACATGTAAAGACGAAAATAAAATTCTGCTGTAACCTCACCCACAGATCATCTGCCTTCAGCATTTCACCTTATTTCCCTCTGTTTTTTTCTCTACCCATTCATAAGAACACTCATATGTCCCCCTTCATTTTGGGCCACAGGTATTCCTCCCTCTTCCCCTTACTGACTGCACGCTACCCACACTGTTTTTTTAACACCCCAAGCACAGTCCCACCTCAGGCCCTTGGCACATGCTGTGCCCCCTACCTGGAATACTTCTCTCCCTCATCCTCCCGCTTTGGGTCTCAGCTCAGCATCCCCTTCTCCAGGAAGTCCTTCCTGACCCTCCCCCTCCCACCCCAGGCTGGCACTGGTGGAAGCTCTCTGGCAGTCTTTGCCAATGTCAACAAATCTCTTAACCTCCCCGAGCCTTTGTCATTTCGCGGGTAAAATGTGCTCTTCGTGAGGATCACAGAATTGTAACAACAGGTATTGTTTGAGGAAAGCATGTCCTGAGCTCTTTCTTCACAGGTATAGAAACTGAGGCTCACAGAGGGGATGAGGAAGAAGTCACTCACATGCTCCAGGTCTCCCATTTCCTCCCGTTTAGGGTCCTTCCTGAGGGACATAATCCTTGCCTTTGTGGCCCACTCTAGACCCAAAGAGGAGGGTGGGAGAAGATCTTTAGGGCCCCTGGGAACTTTCAGCCCTTGTGAACTCCTAGGGTGACTCGTAGGGCCTCAGTTTGCCCTCTGTTGAGGAAGAAAATGTTGCCTGGCCCCCCTTCCTCACAGAGCTGGAGAGGGGTTGTCCCTCGAGCTTGTTTAGTGAGTTCCAGCCTCAGGGCCTTTGAACTTGCTGTTCTTGCTGTCTGGAGCACTGTTCCCCCACTTCTCCCAGTGGCCAGCTCATTCTCCTCCTTCAGATTCCTGCTCAAATGTCACTTCCTCAGAGAGGTCTTCCCTAACCTCAGTGGCCAAAGTCACGCTCCTTCCAATCATTCATTTGTTCATTCATTCATGTCATACCATCACAGGGCACCTACTGTGTCCAAAGGTGTAGGTGCTGGGGACACCGATCCCCGCCTTTCAAAGCTCACAGCTGGCTATTGGATAAATAAGTCAACATGATCATTTCTAATGGGGAGGTATCAGGAAGGAAAACTATGGTGACATGATAGGAGGTGACATGGTGAAATCAGAACTTCTGGAGGGAGGTGGGTGTTGATTGGAGATCTGAAGGGGATGAGAGAGCCAGGCACAGAAATATCTGGGGAAGAGGACACAGCAGGTGCAAAGGCCCTGAGGCAAGGTTGCACCTGGAACCTCGAGGAGGGAGAGGAGAAAGATGAGGTAGTGGATGGGATCTGAGAGGGTTTGGGGCCCTTCTCCTATGCAGCTCTGTTGCTCGGACCACACAGAACATCTCCCCTCAAGTCTGTAGTCCTCACCTCCAATTCGACCATCCCTAATTCCAGAGCCTTATGCTTATTCTTAACAATAAATCCTTCCATTATTTTTATTTTAAAATACAAAATCCTGGGACTTCTCTGGTGGCGCAGTGGTTAAGAAACCGTCTGCTAATGCAAGGGACACGGGTTCGAGCCCTGGCCGGGAAGATCCCACATGCCGTGGAGCAACTAAACTCGTGCGCCACAACTACTGAGTCTGTGTGCCACAACTACTGAAGCCCGCGCGCCTAAAGCCCGTGCTCCGCAACAAGAGAAGCCACGGCAATGAGAAGCTCGCGCACCGCAACGAAGATTAGCCCCTGCTCGCTGGAACTAGAGAAAGCCCGTGTGTAGCAACGAAGACCCAGCGCAGCCAAATAAATAAATGATTAAATACATAAATAAAATAAAATACAAAATCCTTTGTGCAGAAGCTCGTATACATTGGTGTGGGCCTTTACCCTTTGGGAAAAAAATAAGTGGGTATTTCCGATCGACACCCACGTACAAACCCGGAAGCATGCATTTGGGAGGTCAGGGAGCCTAGCTGCCTTGCACGCCCTCCCCTCCACCTGGGCAGCGCCTGGAGCCCCCCCCCCAATCCCCCACCCCAAAGCGGGAACTCGACTGCTGGTCTTCCCGTGGGGAGAGATTGGAGGTGGATTTATATTTATTCATTATCTTTTTCTGAATCTTCCCAGCTCTCCGCAGTGGGTTTGTGATACTTTTATAGTCTGAGTGAAGAGGAGGGACAAAAATGTTATCCTTAGAAAAAAATAGATTTCCCAACTGCAAGGAGAGCTGGAGGGACGTCTCCGCACTTCCGGGGCGCTGGGGGCGGGGGTGGGGGGAGTGGGCGGCCTCCAGGCGCTAAGTTATTCTGGTTTCTAGGCGCCTCTGCAGCTGGCGAGCTTTTTATAAAAAAGACAAGCCCCGCCCCTCGTCTCCTGAGGAGGAATCAGGGAGATCAGAATTTTCCTGGGGCCACACGCCCCCTGCCGGGTGTGGGGACCGGAGTTGGGGTCAGGGCAGAGACCTGGAATGGAGGCCAAAGTCTCGTTCTTCCTCCCCTCCCCCAATTCTGACTTTTTCACATGAAGACGGATGTGACAGGTCACCTTGGACCCCAAAGTCTCCATCTCTGAGTCTCATTTTGCCAGGATGGAGGAGGGAGGACTCTCTGTCCCTGTCTTTTTAAACTCAGGAACCAGGGAGGAGTAAAGCATCTCCCACCCCTTGTCTTTATTGTTGGGTCTTTGAACCTCGCTCGTATCCTCCCTGTTTCCCAGGTTTTTTACCGCAGACTTTGCGAGTTTAAGGGACAGGCCGTTTTTCTGCCCTACTTCCTGCATTTCGTTGAATTTTTCTCTGGAAAATGGGGAGCAGGAAGGAAAGGGGTTCCTGGAGCGTTCGTTAGCCCCTTCCTTTTTTCTGGAAATTGGTGGGGAAGGGTGACTCTCTTGATCCCAATTTCTTCTTTCTTTTTTTTTTTTTCTTTCTTTTTGGGTCTTACAGCTGAAATTAGACGGAGTCTATCTTGACCCCTATTTCCGCTTTTTCTTCTTTTCTACTTATGTTGAACCCAATAAATAGGAGACGTGGAGCATCTTCTCGAACCTCTGTGCCTCTTTTCTGAAATTGGGAATAGGGAGCGTTTAAGGAGAGGTCACAGCACCCTGGACTGAAAGGGGACCTCCTGAGTCTCCGACCTGGGTGCATGGGGGCGGGGAAAGGGAACACCCCCAGAAGACCCAGGCTCAGCCCAGGCCTCAACCTCTCGTCCCTTCAACCGCTCGGGAACCGCCATTGGACAGGAGGAGGGCGTGACAATCTTTGATTGGCTACTTAGCCCGTCGCTCGAGAACTTAAGCCAATGAGGAGGCGCCGCGTAGCCCCGCCTCCCTAACGCTGAAGAGAGGTGGAGCCGGCAGGCGATTCCACCCCTCCCGCACCGCTTCTGCTAGCTACTGGATGAGCTCGCTGGGCCCCGCCCCATTCTCATGTCAATCTGCGTGGGAACCCCGCCCCTCCCGGCTCTGCGTGCGACCGTGGACCACCTCCCCATCTGTGGCTCCTCCCCAGAATGGCGTCACGACCTCATCTGCATATGAAGCCCCGCCCCTCTGTGCAGGACGTCACCGCGGACTGCAGGGGCCTGAGCCGCTGCCGTCGCCTCCGCTGACACGCAGCCCCACATCAGCGCACTGGGGGCCCTGTCACCGCCGCTGCCAAAAAAGTCGCTGCCGCTAGGGTCGCCGCCGCATCAGTGTAGGGAAAGGTGAGCTCCCGGACGGTCCGGTGCGCTCCCTCTCGGAGCACATACATAACCTTCATTTGACTGATGGGCTGGGGTAGGGGGACGAAGTTGGCCGGCGTTAAATGAGGGGAAGGATGCGGCGGTCGCGAGCCTGGGGAGGGGTAGGGCCCCGGCTTCCTCTACCTGCCCTATCCTCACCCCCCACCCCCATCCCTCCACCCCCGGCTCTGCGGCGGAGGGGGAGGGGAGACGAGACCAGTGCCTTGCGGGAAGCTGTGCGCGCGGGAGGCTCCGTGCGTGCGCGTGCGTGTGGTGTGCACACGCGTGTGCGCGCCCGCCTGTGCGGGCGGATCTGTGTGTACCCTTGCTTGTGTACCAGGGTATTCTCGTGTGACCCCTTGGAGGTCCCGATCCAAGTTTGTGCGTGTTTCAGGCATGTGGAGGGAGACGCGTGGACTGTGCGTGTGCGTGCACAGCAATGTGCATATGTGCACGGAGATGCGTGCCCGTGTGGGTGACGTGTACTCGGCTGCACGGGTGGAGGACGCAGTGCGCACGGGTGGGTTTGCACATTTGTATATGCATGTCGGTGAGCAGACAGGCTCCGTCCCGTGCACCGAGAGTGTTCGACGCTCAGATATGCACGAGCGTGTCCGAGTGTGTGCCCTGCTGTGTGCACGTGAGCGTGTGCACGCCCCGCTCCTATCACGTGATGTAGCTGTCTCAGCCCGAGCTCTCCCAGCCTGGGAGTCTGGGAGGAGGACTGCGGACACGCGTCCCTGTGGTACCGTACACGCGTGTGCACGTGCGCCCGCGTGGCTCAGTTCTGAGGAACATGAATGATTGATGGGGGGCGGGGCCGGCCGTAGTCACCCCTCCAGGCGCAGCTGTAGTGCTTAGGTTACAGCCGGACCTGGGGAACAGGCGTGCTGGAGGGGGCTGCAGGGGTGTCTCCATCCCCTGCGTTCTGAGGTTCTCCCCTGAAACCTCGGGCCTTTCAAGGTCATGGCCCGCCCTCTGCCGTGGGCTGCACCGTTACTACTGGGGCTCCTGATGGGATAAGGGTAACCTCCGCCCCTCTCTGGGAGCTCTCCATCCTGAGCCTGGGCTTGAGTGTTTGGGGGTGGAGGGAGACCCCTCACGCTCGTCTATGCTCCGCACCCCCAGATGGCATCCGCCACAGACTCTCGCTATGGGCAGAAGGAGTCCTCGGACCAGAACTTCGACTATATGTTCAAGATCCTCATCATCGGAAATAGCAGCGTGGGCAAGACGTCTTTCCTCTTCCGCTACGCAGACGACTCCTTCACGCCTGCCTTTGTCAGCACTGTAGGCATTGACTTCAAGGTCAAGACCATCTACCGAAACGATAAGAGGATCAAGCTGCAAATCTGGGTGGGTCCAGCTGGGGGGCTTCTGGCTTCATCACTCTCCCTCCCGAGAATAGCAGCCCCAGCTTTGCCTATTTCTTTCCTGTCTAGATTCATTCATTACACACTGGGCATTTATCAAGCACTTACTGTGTACAAGGGGCTAGAGGCACTGAAGAGAGTGCCCCTGTTCTTCCATCAGTGCCTAATCAGTGCTCTTCAGGGGTGGGGAAGGAGCAAATTCTGGGTCCTCTCCTGACCCTGACATCATCAGATGCATCATTTGCTTGGTGCCTCAGTTTCCCCGTGTTCAAGTTCCTCCATGTGTGTCTGTATCAGGTTTGAGAGGGATCTTGACCCCCAACCTCATTCCCTGGGACAGGAGCAGGCTCCTCCGTCAGGGTCTTCTGGCCACTTTCCTCAACGCCCCCGAGGCCTGAGGAAGCCTGCCAAATGCCAAGTCAGAACTGCTCGTTCCCTGCCCACAGTCCTTCCGCGGCTCCCACCTCACTCCGGGTAAAACCTGCACCCCTCCAGGCAGCCAGACCCTGCCTAGTCTGCCCCTGTTGTTACCCCATCTCATGTCTCCTTCCATCTCTGTCTCAGCCTCTTCATTGCTCCTCAAATGTACCAAATGCAGTCCCACTTCAGGGCATTTGCCCGGGCTGTGCCTTCTGCCTGGACCGTCCTTCCTCTGATCCCCACATGGTTCCCTCCCTCATCCTTCAAGTTTAAAATTGAAGGCAGCCCACGCTGCCCATCCTTGTCGGGCTTTTTTCTCCTCAGTCCTTGCCACCCTCTGACGATACATTTTCTACCTTTTCACAGGTTTATTGTCTGTTTCCTGCACTGGATTGTCAGTTTCACAAGGGCAGTGATTTTGGTCCATTTTGTTTACAGCTGTGTCCCCAGTGCCCAGCACAGGGTGTGGCACAGGTACACGTGTTGATTGAATGAGGGAACGATTCTGTAGGTACCTTAGGATGACTGGGTACCACATTCCCAGTGCAGGCAGCCAGCTCACTCTCCCTGACCCACTGTGCCTCTGGGCAAGCCCCTGCTCCTCTGGGCCTCGAGGGCGCTGGACCTGACCATCTCAGAGTTCATACCCACTCTGAGGAGTTTCCGTGTGTGTCCTCTCTGACACCCTGTCTCTTCTTCCCCAGGACACGGCGGGGCAAGAGCGGTATCGGACCATCACGACAGCCTACTACCGGGGCGCCATGGGCTTCATCCTCATGTACGACATCACCAACGAGGAGTCCTTCAATGCGGTGCAGGACTGGTGAGCGTGCCCCCACCTGCTCACAGATGGTCTTCTGAGCTAGGCTTGGTGTAAAGCCTGGGGTACAGGCAGAGATCAGGGAGCCCCAGCCGCTTGGCAGAAATGTAAATAACAATATTGGGGTCCCAGCCCTGCTATCAATCTATAATCA
This sequence comes from Grampus griseus, assembly GCF_964374135.1. Classification (NCBI taxonomy): domain Eukaryota; kingdom Metazoa; phylum Chordata; class Mammalia; order Artiodactyla; family Delphinidae; genus Grampus; species Grampus griseus. The sequence goes on along the minus strand of NC_139019.1, from coordinate 160,988,893 downwards.
TTAAAACAGTGTGGCATCAGCTCAAAATAATGGGAAGCAGGGTTTCAGGTGGAAAAATGAAACTGTAAACATACAGGAAAAAAAAATCTGGGAGGGACAGAAAATATGAAGACAGTTTGCATAGGTTAGAGGATATAAACATTGACATTTTCTGACTAGAGTAATGATACATTTTGAGAAAATGTTTGAATTTGTTTAAGAGCGAGAATCCTTCTCTGGGGGTGGGGCGTATCTGGGAAGGATGGGAAAAGCTGCTTGAAAGAGGGACTCTCAAGAGCAGTGAACTGTGGGAGCAGACACCTGCAGAGTGTTCCTGGCAGGACAAAGACAGGGAGGAGGATCGAGCCTGCCTCCCTCAAGAATTAAAGAATTAATGGGAGGTGGGGGCTGGAGTGGGGGGAGGATGGGGGGAAGGGGGAGAGGGGGGCAGAGCTCAGATTCTCCAAGCCCTAACCCTCCTCTGTCACCACCTCCTCCAGGTCAACCCAGATCAAGACCTACTCATGGGACAATGCCCAGGTGCTGCTGGTGGGGAACAAGTGTGACATGGAGGATGAGCGGGTGGTGTCGTCGGAACGCGGTCGGCAGCTGGCTGACCACCTGGGTGAGTACCCAGTGAGGCTGGACACCCACAGGCTAGGAAAGGGACACTGAGGCCCTGAAAGGGGAGGAGACACACCCAAAGTCTCACAGCAAAGCCAGGATTCGAGTCCAGATGATTCATACTTTCTGCAAGCTGGCCTTGATCCAGGGGCCATTTGAGGTGAGTCTCTTTTTTTTTAAATTAATTTGTTTTATTTATTTATTTTTGGCTGCATTGGGTCTTCACTGCTGTGCGCGGGCTTTCTCTAGTTGCGGCAAGTGGGGGCTACTCTTTGTTGCGGTGCACGGGCTTCTCATTGCAGTGGCTTCTCTTGCTGCGGAGCACGGGCTCCAGGCACGCAGGCTTCAGTAGTTGTAGCACGCAGGCTCAGTAGTGGTGGCTCGCGGGCTCTAGAGCACAGGCTCAGTAGTGGCGGCGCACGGGCTTAGTTGCTCCGCAGCATGTGGGATCTTCCCTGACCAGGGCTTGAACCCATGTCCCCTGCATTAGCAGGCGGATTCTTAACCACTGCGCCACCAGGGAAGCCCCTTGAGGTTGAGTCTGATGGATGCTTAGGAGTTTGCTCTGCAGGAAGTTTCTGATTCATTCTGATACTCTCACTGCTCAGCCTTGTGCTGGGTGTTGCTGGGCCCCTGAGAGGCCTCCAGCTTTGTGAGAGAGGAAAGGACCTCAGCTGGCGGAGCCAGGCTCTGCCTGGCATAGGTAAGTCTTCCTGGAAGTGGGCCTTGGATCTGGTACTTAAAGAAAAAGGAGGTCTTTCAGACAGAAGAAACAGTGTGGGCAAAGGCCAGACATGGGAAAGATCCTTTTGGCAAAGTTTTATGTGACTGCAGCATGAGGGTCACTTGGAGGAAATATGGCTGATCTCGCAGGGCCTGAAGCACGAGCTGAGGAGCCAGACCTTTCAGAGGGCAATAGGGAGCCATGGAGAGTGTGTGAGCAGGGGAAGGCCTGGGTCTGAATGTCAGATGCCGCCAGGGCCAGGGCTAGGCTGGATGGTGGAAGCAGGGAAGTGGGTCTTACCAGGGCTCTGGGGACAATGAGAGGGGATAGTTTTAGGGTGAAGAAAGGAGTGCAGGAAATAAAGGCTGACTCAGTCCAGTGTTGCTTCCGCAAGGGACCTGTCAGTGCCTTTAACATGCAGTTGGCACTGGGAATCTCCAGGTGTTACCTGCCCTCAGAAAAGTGTCTCTGGGCGTGGGGGAACCAGGGTCCTCACCCCTCCCTTCCCTGACCACAGGGTTCGAGTTCTTTGAGGCAAGCGCCAAGGACAACATTAATGTCAAGCAGACCTTTGAGCGGCTGGTGGATGTCATCTGCGAGAAGATGTCCGAATCATTGGACACAGCCGATCCTGCAGTCACGGGCACCAAGCAGGGCCCACAGCTCACGGACCAGCAGGCGCCCCCGCACCAGGACTGCGCCTGCTGAGAGCTGCCCCGCCCCATCCTGGCCCCGCCCTCTGGGCCTGAGCCAGGGCCCCTACTGGCCATGGGCGTGAGTCCCCTGCCCTGATTTAGCCCATCACCCTATTTATTATCGTAGCTATTTATTTATTTATTTATTGGAGATGTCCCCCAGGGGCTCGGGCACCCCACCTGCTCCGTGCCCCACCCTGTACATACAGCCCTGTTCCCGCTCTGCAGTGGCGTGTTGTGGCCCCGTGAACTCACCACTCACCCTTCTCTCCAGACCCCACCTTTTTATAAATTCACCCCCATCAACAGTTATCAGTTTTTAAGTGGGGGCCGGATGACACCCCAGCGCAGTCTGGTTGCATGATGCAAGGTAGCCAGACCTGCCAGCCTCCTGGCTGTGACACGGTAGGTCCAGGTGACTGCAGGCATCTCGACGTGGACCACGGGGTGTGTCAGAGCCAGGAAATGGCCCGCCTGGCTCCTCGCCCCCAAGGTTGTACCTGTTTTTGGAGGGGGGTGGGGGCTGCTGTGGATATTCACCACCCTGGGACACCACCTCTCACCAGACCTGTTCTGATGTCATGAGTGTCAAACATGCCCCCCAGTCCCCCCAGGAGATGTCATGACAACACTACACACACCCAATAAAGTGAATGGATGACACAGTGTCCCTATGAGCGCCGGCCTGCCAGTGCTGGCTTTGCTCATCCACAAGATTTTCAATTACAAAGAGAATTTAATTCTCTATACTTCCATAGTCCACGAACAGAGGATGAGACTGGAGGCTACATACCCCACCCAAGGCTCCAAATTCTGGGGGCCCTGCTCCAAGTGTATGGGCGATGTCCCCACCTTGGTCCCAGAGTCCAGCCCGCAGGAGTGTTGAGGGCTTGGTACTAGCTGGCTGGCTGAGGCCCAGTGCTGAGGGTGGAACGTCTGTCACCAGTCACTTGAGGCTCTCCCAGAAGGGTTGGGGGATGACGGTCCATCTTCATGGTTGTGTTCCAGATGGAGAAACAGAGGCCCGGCAGTGGGCTTGGAAGGGGCAGCCCAACCGGATGCCTAGGAATCAGGGTGGGCCTAGGACTGGGCCCAGCAGTCCGTTCCCCTTCCTGCCCAGGCGGCTGGTCAGCTGAGGGTCAGTCTTGCCCTGGCTGGCATGTGGTGGCAGTGTGGGGCAGCTCAGTCTGCACAGTGCCCAGGGCCACACAGCCTGGGGGCGCTGGGGGGCCTGGGATCTGTCCACACAAGAGGATCTGGTTACAGGCATTTGTTCATCCCTCTGGGCTCCTCACTGAACCCTCCTCCACCCGTCAGGGCTGGGGTCAGCCTTGCCGGACAGATGCGGCAGGGACATGGCCGAGGTCACATCAGACAGAAGACGTGGGCTTGGTCTTCACCCCGCTATTGATCAGCAACCCACCCACCCACCATGGGGTGCAGGTTGTCCCGGGCACAAGAGACTCGCACCCTGGAGCGTAGTTGTACTGCCATTTGGGGCTCACACATGTGGCCCCCCAGGAGTCCCCTGGGTACTTGGTCTGCCCACTGCGCTTACCCGGTATTTCAGATAGGAGAGGTATGTGTCCCAGCCCAGCGTCAGGCCGTTGATGTAGGTGACTCGGAACTGGGGGGGCACGAAGAGGAAGTTCACCAGCTGCGCAGCAGGCCACACGCACCAGTCAGTCTACGGGGAGGGGTGGAATGCAGTGAGAGGCGGGGCCGGGCGGGGCCGGGTGGCTGTGAGAGGTGGGGCTTTGAAAGGGGGTGCCTGTGAAAGGGAGAGGAGGGACAGATGCAAGGGGGCGGAGATGAAGGATAGGCGGGGCCTGGGCAGGCACGCCCACCTTGTAGAATTCCCAGAACTTGTCCCGCAGCTCCTGGCAGCTCTCGCCCAGGGTCTGGCCCTCCAGGCAGCCAAGGCCTAGGAAGGAAACCAAGAGATGAGAGTGTCAGAGGCTGGGGAGTACGGAGTACGACAGTAGAGCGGGTGGGGTAGGACCCCTGAGGAACAGTGTCTCAGGCAGAGGAAACAGGACATTTAAAAGCCTTGCAGTGGGAAGGGCAGCACAGCAGGGTGGCTAAACAACAGAACAAGTCAAGTCGGGGAGAAGTGAGAGGAGAGAGGTCTGTCGTGAATAATCGCGTACCCTGAGGGATGCAAGTGAGAGGAGAGAGGTCTGTCGTGAATAATCGCGTACCCTGAGGGATGCGTACGCCACACACCCTTGTTGAGGCTGAGGCTAGTTTATTACCGGTCCTAGGATGCTTGTGCCCTGTCAACGTCAGTCTCAGCTCCCCTTCCTCCAGCCTCAGAGCCTTTGCGTGGGCTGTTCCCCCTGTCTGCTGGCTCCTTCTTCAAGTCTCAGCTGAGTGTCTTCTCCTTTGGGACGTTCTCCCAACCCAGGGCAGCCCCATCAGACACTGTCTTCATCCTTCCTACATTTAGCATCCTTCTCTGTGATTCTGCCATTCACACTTGCCTCCACTGAGTCTGTCCTATCACCACTGTACCCCAGCCTTCAGGAGGTGCATCAGTAATGGGTCTACACATCCTTCACACAAAGTTGGCTCTGTCCCTCCCGACCTATGAGGGGCAAAGCCCAAGCTCACGGGGCTCCTTACCCAAGAAGTACCAGACGCCCAGCATGGGAGAGGCCACCAGTTGGTCGACGAGGACCTTCCTGAGGACGTTTGGGAGGCCACGGAAGCCAGATGCAGGGAGCAGGCGGTCCAGCCAGAGGTACCAGTAGTGCAGGAAAGGGCCCATGCTGCAGCCCACAGCAAACATGCTCGCTGTGGGCAGTCCAAGAGTCAGGGGGTGCATGTTAGGCCAGCAAAGCCCCCAATTCACTCCCTCCCTAAGACCTGGGTAAGCCTGACACTCTCCCAGAGCCCAACCCATTACTAGCCCCACTGCCACGTACCATTCCAAGAGCTGCGTTTGCATTTTCTTCCCTCATTCCCTCACCACCGTGGCAGAGTGTTCTACCATCGCCCCGCTTTCCAGAGGAGGAAGCAGAGGCACAGCGGGTAGGGAAGTGTGGGACCAGGGCGCGATCCTAGGCTGGCTGGGGCCAGACGCTGCGCCCTTGACTACCCCGGGTGCAGCATCCTGTGCTCAACGCTAGATCTCTCAGTGCAAGAGAGAGGGAAGCGGACCAGGGGTTGGGCGGGGACCTGACCCTCAGGATGGGAGCGAACAGAAACCCCACGTATGATAGGGGATGAAGACCTCCGAGGGGGGAGGGGACAGAGATCAGGGAGGGGCTGTCTAGGGTGCACGCTGAGGTCAAGGGTCTTGCCAGGGACTGAGGTCACGGGTCATGGGTCACGGCACGCGGGTCCGGGTCACAGGTCTCCGAATTGAGGTTGGGGCCAAAAATCCTCTGGGGTCAAATGCCAGCAGCACTCGCCCCCTCACCTGAGCGCCGCATGTCAAACTTCTGGCCGGGCCGGGCGCGGATCTCCCAGGACTGGCGCGCTCCATCCCCGGCCGCCATGAGAGTGCCGCAGCCCAGCGTGTTGGTGACGAGCAACGCACGGCCTTGGAACAGGGGCTGCCCCGCGGCCCAAAGGCCGCGCAGCCAGCACCAGCCGCCGGACGCCATCGCCTGCCGGGACCTAGGAACCGGCACACCCGGCCGCCCTGCCCATGCCGGCCAATCTCCAGTCACCCCGCGTCCCGGATCCCCGCCTCGCGCCGTGCTACCCAATCGCACGCTGCCTTCGTGATTTGCATGCTTCCCCAAGTCACTGCAGCCAATCGCCGACCGCTTACCTCTTCACTTTGCCCGCCCCGAGAGGTATTAGCCAATCAAAAGTCGGTATCCCGTCTAGAGGCTAATTGCCGAACGAAGCCGCACACCGCCTTCCGCGCCTTACGGGCCAATCGCAAATAGGCTTTGCGTCACACCGCGCATGCCAATTGCTGTCGTTCTAACCTCGTTTTCCCGCCCCTATCAGCTCTGGCCTATGGGTAACCGCCTCCACACCCTTATTTGCCTGCCCAGTACTGAACTGGCCAATCGGAGACCCTCGCTGACTATCGTTAGGCTGGCAAATCATTGACTGTCGTCCTGCGTCCCGCATTGAGATGGCCAATCTTGAACAACTCTACCGAGTTCTCTCTTGTAGTTGCCCTCCAGATTTCCAGATTCTCCCGAAATTCCTGAAAAGGGGATCGGACTGTGGCCATGACTACCGGGGCGGAAGTCCAATCCCGCAGAGACTCGAGAAAGTGGGGGCGGGGCTACAGTTCTGCGGCGCGCGCAGGCCGCTGGGATCCTTGTGTAGACGTTGACCTTGGTCCTGACGACTGCTGGGTATCTGACCTCAGTTCAAGAATAATATAATTAAAAGGTTAGGCACTGTTCTGGGCACATGACGTGCATTAAGACATTTCACAGCAACTTTGTGTTGCTGCAGGGACAGTTTTATCACCTTGTTATTTCCTGTGTTCCTGGAGGGGAAAATGTGAGTTTCAATGGAAATCTGTGCGTTACCTACAGGAACAGGGTGTCGCAAACTGTAGCCTGTGGGCCAAATCCTGTCGGCGCCGGTTTTGGTGAGGCTCGCGAGCTAAGAATTCTCTTACCTTTTTAAATTGGTCGGTGAAAAAATCCAAATAATATTCTGGGACATGTGAAAATTATATGAAATTCAAATTTCCGAATCCATAAATAAAGCTGTGTTGGAACACAGTCATGCCCATTTGTTTCTTTATTGTCTACTCTCATTACAATGAGCAGTTGCAACAAAGATTGTATGGTCTGCAAAAACTGAACTATTTACTATTTGACTCTTTACAAAAAAATTTTTTTCCTCTTTGTTAGAGGACACCCTTCAGGGTTTTCTGATTTTGATTCTATGGGAGATATTTTATAAACCCTGTGGTTATAACTGATAACAGGGAAAAATAATTCTTCCCTATAGACATGCAAATGAATTCTGCTGAGTGGAGAGACGCCCACCCCCCATTTTTTTGCCTTCATTTGCACATGCATTTTACTGTGCTTGTTTTGTCTTGTTGTTTGGTTCTTCTTTGAATTGGGTTTAACGCCTGACCAGTTAGTTCCCTTTATTAACAACGAGTTAACAATTTTTAACACATGCTCATTTTTATTTCTGTATGAGAGTCGTGATTTTTACCTTTTTTGGGAAAATTATCCTTCAACACTTCCTACTGCTGTCCAGTAACTCAGTCTGGTATTCCAGGTTCCAGATTTTACTGCATTTTTGTGGAAAACCTCCAAAATGGTTAAAAGAGGGGGAAAAGTCAAATTATGATTCACGAAACAGAGTCAGGTCAACTTTTTCAGCAGAGAAGTGCATTTCATGGTGGCTGAAGCCCTGGCAACTCCAAGAGGTAAGAGAATCTCGCTGATTCTCTATTTTTCTCATCTGTGTTTTCCTCTCTCTAGATAGGTGCCTTGTTTTTGATGTTTTTATGATGGGTAATGTCACCAGCATTAGAGGCATCAGGGACTGGGAATTTGGCTTTATGGTCTGACCATTTGGCAATCTCTATCAATGTATTACTGGTTTACTGGCTGAAAAGCAATGGAGAATCCATTAAGAATTGAGTGCCCACCAGGAGGAACAGCTTTTGACGTCTAGACCTGTGATTTTGGGTGTTTCTGTTGAAGGAGTTTTCAGAACATGCCACCGCAAAATATGCTACTCTGGCAGATCGATTATTTTGAGTTAAAGGCATTAGTAAGACTGCAAGATGCAAGAAGGGCTCTTGGTCTTTCCTTTTTCTTACTGAAAGCAGGAAATAAAATTCCCATGGCAAAGGTGCCCTCCCTCTACTGGGAGGAAGAAACCCTCTTATCCCCAGAGACAGGGAGTCAAAGCTGAGAGAAATCTGTACAAACAGGTCTTGTTGAAATAACTCTTATCTTCCTTTAGTCTCCCCCATGTATTTTAGTTGCTTTTCTGCAGTTGACGCTCTGTTTAACCTAGTAAATAACAAGTCTTTGGGTCTTCATTTTTCTTGCGAAGACTCCCACGTACATGTAAATAAATTTTTTATGCTTTTCCCCTGTTAATCTGTCTTGTGTGTCAGTCTCAGCCAGAGACTTGTGTGCCGAGAGCTTGGCTTGGCTTTCTGTCTGCTAGGCCATGCTGGTTTTGGTCCTACATGTCCAACCATCAGGTGAGAGCCCTGAGAATATGTAGATGGCCAGAAAGAAATGTGGGTTGCACCCCATTTGTGGCTAGGGTCCTACCGACTACTGGACCACTGTTGCCAGCCTCTGAGGGGAATTGTCTAAGTCTTTCTCTCTTCTGCCCATCTTTGGGAGTGGCTGTGGAACTTGAGAGAGCTGCCTTTTTTGCACCCTCTTTGGGGACCCCTCTATGGTTTAGTCATAGAAGCCTGATTGGTTTTGGTTTTGAATCACTTGGTATGCTTTTGGTTAAAAAAAGAAGTTAAAAAAAAAAAAAAGGGAGTTCAATACTGCCGGGAAAATTTACTGTTTGTCTGGGCTGAAACCTGATGATAAGATATTGAAAGGATTTTTTTTTTAAAAGGAACTCGATGTCAGAAATTGGCTTTATTGGAGACATTCAGAGCCTGACTATTTTCAAGGCCTTCTTCTTTCCTAAGCTAAAATGGAACTATGTACTCAGAGGGCTATTTGGAAATACACCGGCAAGAAAAAAAGTTTAAAAAGGCTTCTTCACAAATATTAGTAACTTGATCCATCTGCCAGAAACACACTTTGGATCCAAATTTTTTTTTTCTTCAATAATGAGTTTAAAATTCTTGTACCTGTCTCATGGCTAAAATTTAAAAATAAAAGTTATAAGATCTCTGCTTCTGTCTCTAGGTTTATGTTTGTCTATATACATGTGCTGTTCTTTTACCTCTGGGAAGTATTGCTAAAAATTAACTTGTAAAAGAGCTCTATTTAATTGGCTTTAAAAAAAGTGCTTATGTAAGTTGATTAGTCATACTGTCTCTACTAGATGTTTAGATTATAAAACTGTAAATTCAAACTAAGAACAAAACAGACAATAAAAGTTAATTGCTTGATGTATATCAAGCACAATAGTAAATTTTAAAATAAAGGAGGTCATCTATTTAACTTTTTACATTCTTCTGTGATTTTTGATACTTGCTTGATTTATCAACAAGAAAAATAACAAGATTGTGGCTAGCTATTTAATGACTCATGAAATTTTCATGAATAATTTAAGCATAATTGTTAAAAACAAGTTAAGTAATAAATGTAAATAGGATAAGAGTTTATAAGTGAACTTCTCAACAATAATTTTGTTTTATAATGTCTCCTTAAAAATAGTTTCTAGGGCTTCCCTGGTGGTGCAGTGGATAAGAACCTGCCTGCCAATGCAGGGGACATGGGTTCCATCCCTGGTCCAGGAAGATCCCACATGCCACGGAGCAACTAAGCCCGTGCGCCACAACTACTGAGTCTGCGCTCTAGAGCCCGTGCTCCGCAGCAAGAGAAGCTACCGCAATGAGAAGCCCGTGCACCGCAGCGAAGAGTAGCCCCTGCTCGCCACAACTAGAGAAAGCCTGCGTGCAGCCACGAAGACCCAACACAGCCAAAAATAAATAAATTAAAAAAAAAATGTTTCTAGGGCTTCCCTGGTGGCGCAGCGGTTGAGAGTCCTGCCGATGCAGGAGACACGGGTTCGTGCCCCGGTCTGGGAAGATCCCACATGCCGCGGCGCGGCTGGGCCCGTGAGCCATGGCCGCTGAGCCTGCGCGTCCGGAGCCTGTGCTCCGCAACAGGAGAGGCCACAACAGTGAGAGGCCTGTGTACCGCAAAAAAAAAAAAAAAAAAAGTTTCCAGAATCATTTTGGAAACTTGAAACCTTATACTAAGTTAAGTGAAATGGTGGATATTCATTGAATATGTAGATAATCTTCAAATATGAGAAAATACTGAAATATTAATCACTAAACATAAGTTTATCTCGTTGGCTTCTTAACTTTTACAAAGGGACTAGTGATGTTTCCGTTAGTAAACACGTCCTTTGCCACATCAAAAAATTGTATTATAAGGAAGCATATGCTTCTAGAAATTATGAAATGATGTATTCATAAATTTGCTAATCTACTATAGAATGTTGGTATGGCCACAGGCAGTTTACAATTGCTTGCTTCCTAGTTTTCACTGGAACTTAGGGTTATGAATTATAATCAATGTAAGTAAATGAAACTGCTAGGAATAATAAAGTTACAGAAAAAAAACTCTGTGAAGTGTGCACGGAAAATAAGATGTGTTTCTGCAGGAAAGAGTATGAGGTATGAAGGATGCGCTCTTTTTTTTTTTTAATTAGCAAGTATTTAATGTAATTTATTTATGTTTGGCTGCGTTGGGTCTTCGTTGCTGTGCATGGGCTTTCTCTAGTTGCGGCGAGCGGGGACTACTCTTCGTTGCGGTGCGCGGGCTTCTCATTGTGGTGGCTTCTCGTTGTGGAGCACAGGCTCTAGGCGCGTGGGCTTCAGTAGTTGTGGCACACAGGCTCAGTAGTTGTGGCAGTCGGGCTTAGTTGCTCCACGGCATGTGATATCTTCCTGGACCAGTGATTGAACCCTTGTCCCCTGCATAGGCAGGCGGATTCTTAACCACTGAGCCACCAGGGAAGTCCAAGGATGCGTTCTTAGGAAGGAAAAAGAAGAGTAATTTTGTCCTTGTTTAAGGGTATTTAGTGATTGTCTCAAAATACAAAAGAGGAAAATAAAGGAGAAAAACCTAAATGGATTTAGAAAGTTGGAGAGGGAGAAAGAGGAAATCTTATCTTGTGTGGTCAAATTGGCAAAAATTAAATGGATTATTATAAGAATTTAAAAAATGAGCTTTATTTAAAATTGTTTTTATTGAAATATAGTTGATTTACAATGTTGCATTAGTTGCAGGTGTACAGCAAAGTGATTCAGTTATACATACATATATACCTACCTATTCCTTTTTAAATTCTTTTTCATTATAGCTTATTACAAGATATTGAGTATAGTTCCCTGTGCCGTACAGTAGGTCCTTGTTGGTTATCAACAATGAGCTTTAATATCAATAATGTGACTATGCAAAACTAGAATTTGACTTTCTTTCTCTGTTAAAAGAATAACATTTTCTTGGATTATTGTAAGAGATTTTTCTTTACCTGTTAAGTAATTCATATAGAAAACAAAGATTCTGTTTTATCAAAATGTTGTCTTTATCAAGTCTTTAATTAGGAAAACTGAGTCGTCTCAAAAGAGCTGGAGCTTTTTCTTTTATTATGTTACTGTATTTGCCTGTCACATCTTTTATTGTCACTTTGGTTAAATAGGTAACTAAGTATTGTTTCATTTAACCTAGTGTTACTTTAACCTAGTGTTCAATTTAACCTAGTGTTCAAATCTTTGACATTCTGGACAAACTTCCCAAAATCAAATTCTAAATTTTATTTCCCCTACACCGTGTTTCCTCTTGAACCATGGTTGGAATTTTAGATTTGGAGCCACTAAACTCTGTCTGCATACCTATTGGTCTGTAATTCAGAAGGCTTTTACTTCTCACTATGTTTTGTTGTATTTTTCTACACCAGGAGGTGTGAGAGGCAGACTTCTAAGATATGGCCCCAAGATTTCTGCCTCAGATGTACACCAGTACATCCTCCTCAAGTGTAGGTAGAACTTGTGAATATGATAAAATGCAAATATGACGTTATGTTGTATTGTAGAAGGGATTTTTTAAAAACTTATTTTACTGAAGTATAGTTGATTTACAGTGTTGTGTTAATTTTTAGAAGGGATTTTGTAGGCATAAGTACCCTAGTCAGTTAATTAAAAAGGAGCTTGGTTAGTGCCCTCACTGTGATGCATTTCTTTTTTTTTAATTGAAGTATAGTTGTATAATATGATATGTTATAGGTATACAATATAGTGATTCACAACTTTTAAAGGTTATACTCCATTTGTAGTTATTATAAAATATTGGTGGGACTTCCCTGGCAGCTCAGTGGATAAGACTCCCCGCTCCCAATGCAGGGGGCCTGGGTTCGATCCTTGGTTAGGGAACTAGATCCCACATGCATGCCACAACTAAGAGTTTGCGTGCCACAACTAAGGAGCCCACCTGCCACAACTAAGACCTGGTGCTACCAAATAAATAAATATTTTTTTTAAAAAGATTGGGCTTCCCTGGTGGCACAGTGGTTAAGAATCCGCCTGCCAATGCAGGTGACACGGGTTCGAGCCCTGGTCCGGGAAGATCCCACATGCCACGAAACAGCTAAGCTGATGCGCCATAACTACTGAGCCTGTGCTCTACAGCCCGCGAGCCACAACTACTGAGCCTGCATGCCACAACTACTGAAGCCCGCGCGCCTAGAGCCCGTGCTCTGCAACAAGGGAAGCCACCGCAATGAGAAGCCTGCGCACCGCAACGAAGGGTAGCCTCCGCTCGCCACAACCAGAGAAAAGCCCACGTGCAGCAACAAAGACCCAACGCAGCCAAAAATAAAATAAATAAAATACAATTAAAAAGAATATTGGCTATAGTCCTCGTGTTGTAGAATATATCCTTGTAGCTTATTTTATACCTAACAGTCTCTACCTCTTAATCCCCTACCCCTATATTGCCCCTCTCCCCTCCCCCTCCCCACTGGTAACCACTAGCTTCTTCTCTATATCTGTGAGGTCTGCTTTTTTTTTTTTTTAACATCTTTATTGGAGAATAATTGCTTTACAATTGTATGTCAGTTTCTGCTTCATAACAAAGTGAATCAGTTATACATACACATATATCCCTATATCCCCTCCCTCTTGCGTCTCCCTCCCACCCTCCCTATCCCACCCCTCTAGGTGGTCACAAAGCACCGAGCTGATCTCCCTGTGCTATGTGGCTGCTTCCTACTAGCTATCTATTTTACATTTGGTAGTGTATATATGTCCATGCCACTCTGCTTCTTTTTTGTTACATTCAGTATTTGGTTGTATTTTTTAGCTCTGTGATACATTTCTTTAAAAAAAATTTTTTTTAGTATTTATTTATTTATTTTATTTTTGGCTGCGTTTGGGTCTTAGTTGCAGCTCGTGGGATCTTTCGTTGTGGTGTGTGGGCTCGAGAGAGCGTGGGCTCAGTAGTTGTGGTGCGCGGGCTTAGTTGTCCTGCAGCATGTGGGATCTTAGTTCCCCGACCAGGGATCGAACTCCCATCCCCTGAATTGGAAGGCAGATTCTTAAGCACTGGACCACCAGGGAAGTCCCTGTGATACAATTCTATTTGGCAAATTCCTGAAGGTGCATTGGCTGATGTTAGGGAACCACAGGACAGCATTATCAATCCTAATTCCAGTTACTCATTCAAGTGTGAACTTGGCCACGATCCCACCACATTGCGTTTAGTCATCCCCTCAGGCTCCTCTGGTCTGTGATTCTTTCTGGGTTTTTTCTTGTTTTTCATGACCTTGACACTTTTGAAGAGGACCAGTGGGACATTTTGTAGAATGTCCCTCCATCTTGGTTCGGGTGCTGTTTTCTTGTGGTTAGACTGGGGTTCTGGGTTTTTGGGGAGAATCCCACAGAGGTGGTGTCCTCCTTGCGTCAGATGGTGCGTGTGATATCACATGATTTACCCCAGTGCCTCTAACTCGGATCACATGATGTTAACCAGGGTCACGTGAGGCTCAGCTGGCTCACGTGATTAAGGGACGTCTGCCAGGTGTTTCTACTCCACTGTCAGGTTACCATTTCTCCCTTTCCCTACTCTTTGGAATTGAGTTCCAAAATCCAGTCCACTCTCAGGGCTAGAGTGTTGGGGGGGGGTGGAATTAAGCTCCACCTCCTGGAAGACAGACTGTTTCCAGATACAGTTTCACCAGCCAGTTTCAAGAAACTAAGTTGGACTTTTGGGAGCCAGTGCTTACAAAACCCTCACGGGAAAACTGGCTTGTCCCTGGCTTGAGGGTCAGCCCTACAGGTCCAGCCTGGCCAACCAAGATCCTTGCCATACTTTGGGGACATCAAAGAAGAGAGAAATTCACCAAAAGGCACAGATGAAACTGCAGGTGAAACTCGAGTTGTTATCTCCAGTTAACAAATGATAGAGGCTTTTAGAAGTCCACCCTGAGATTCCTTACAGAAACTTCCAGTAAAGCAAACTGAACACCTGCTGCACCTGTGTAAAATAATCAGGGCAAATCCCATGAAACCTGTCAAGGAAGGACTTTCTTTGAGATTTTATTTTTTTATTTATTTTAATTTTTTGGCTGAGTTGGATCTTCGTTGCTGCGCGTGGGGTTTCTCTAGTTGTGGAGAGCGGGGGCTACTCTTCGCTGCGGTACGCCGTCTTCTCATTGTGGTGGCTTCTCTTGTTGACGATCACGGGCTCTAGGGCATGTGGGCTTCAGTAGTTGTGGCTCGCGGGCTCTAGAGCACAGGCTCAGTAGTTGTGGTGCACGGGCTTAGTTGCTCTGCGGCATGTGCGATCTTCCCGGACCAGGGCTCGAACCCGTGTCCCCTGCATTGGCAGGCAGATTCCCACTGCGCCACCAGGGAAGTCCCTCAGCCTGCCATTCTAACTCCTGATTTTGCTGCTGTCTGGGCCTTTTTACACTGGTTCCCCTTCCCTGAAACGCCATGATTCCCCCCCAGTGAACATATTCTTTCAAACTCCCCAGACAAGGTCCCTGCCCCATCCTCTGGCCTTGCCTGGCTCCAGTTACCATTCTCTGGCTTAACCCATAACACCCAATGTGAGGCAACAAAAAAGGGGAGCTAGGGATGTTTGTTGAATTAATAAATACATTTTCTGCCCAATGAACTCCTAGTCACCCTTCAAAACACCAGTCCCAATGTCCCTCCTCCCTATGCAGAACGTTCACTCCTCCTCTGGGTTCTCTAGTGCTGGTGCCTCCCCCTCTAGCCCATCCCTGCCCCCATGGGACTAGGAATGTCTGTCTGGCTCTGCATCCCCTGGACAGGGGGCTTCTCAGGGATTCCAGCACTGTGCAGATCCAGGAAAAGGGGATTTGCTGACTTATCAAATGAACCACAACATCCAGAAGTGTTTATTGAACTAGTTTCAGTGTAGCACCGTTCTCAGTGGGGCGAGATTCTTGATCTCAGGGCAGAATTTTGAGTCTCGGCTTCGTGGAATGTGTAGAAGTTATCTGGATGATAAGTAGTGGCTGCTGAGTCAGGGATCAAAAAATGAGGGCAGGTGGGATCTTGTTCTTCCTGCATCAGTTCCCTCCCAGGGCACCGGCCATCACTTGAAGCAGACTTCCTTGTGGGAGCTGGCTATGAGTTGGCAGACATCCGGCTTCTTGCCCTGGAGGAGATGGCCACGAGTTGGGGTCCTGAAAGGAGACCCTGCCCCCACCAGCTGAGTCCCTCTGCTCCCTGTCTAGCTTACCTGGTACAACTGGCAGACGAGGTGTAAGAGCTGGTCCTTCTCTTTCATGGGTTTCTGCACAAGCAAGACAGGAGGTCATAAGTCCCACCT
Organism: Grampus griseus; assembly: GCF_964374135.1. NCBI lineage: Eukaryota > Metazoa > Chordata > Mammalia > Artiodactyla > Delphinidae > Grampus > Grampus griseus. The sequence continues at coordinate 160,973,402 of NC_139019.1, read as the reverse complement.
GCCCCAACCGACCCGTGCTCGGCCCAGAAGGGGCTGCAAATGGCCCCAAGTCTGGCCCCTGCCTCCTGCCTCCCAGCCCAGGGGTCACATCCATCAACCCAGTCCCTGCCTGGGGGATGACCTGAGAGCTGCAAGAGTTCTTACCCCATTGACGACGACCCAGGGCACATACTCGTGGGGTGGCTGCAGAGCGTCCGTGAGCTGGGCATTGATGTGCAAGAGCTGCATGCCACGGTCCCCTGTGGCACACTCCATGATGGAGTCAGGGGACACCTCCGGAGCATAGATCTGCAGGCACTGAGGGCAGAGGGGGAGCTGGCCGGCTGGGGTATTGTCTCAGCTTCCTCCCTGTTATCTCCCCAATGGTCCTCCCACTAGCACCACCCCCCAACCCAAGCCAAGCTTTTGTTTCCTCACTAGCAACAGGAGACAGTTGGGTTCACAGGGACGCAGCAATACCCATAAACAATGGGTGCTTAATACATGCCTGAGTGGAGGCCCCCAAGGCAGGGGCTCAGGCTGCTCCTGTCTCCCATAAGACCAGACCCGCAGCCCGAGCCCTATAGTGTTTTATTTTCCTGAGAGCATCGTACTTGCTCTTCCCTCTGCCAGGAGCACTTTTCCTTCCCCTTCCCCTGAGTCTCCTGAGTGTCCCCTCATCCTTTGCACTCCATACTATGACTCTGCAGGGCCTGGAGGTGTCTCAGGGTGGCTCAGGTCTCTTGGGTAGCCCAGATGTTTGATAAATGAATAAACAATCAGGGCAGATGAGTCACTCCTTTGGGAGTTCTTTTTCATAACCCCCCAGGGAGTTAAGTGGGCCTGTCCTGTCATCTCCTTACCCCAGAGAAGGGTCACCATCTGTGTCCCTGCACATTCCTGTTTGTCCGAGCCCAGCTCGGAGCCATCTTGTCCAGGAAGCCCTCCCTGATCTACCCACGACCCCAGAAGATCTTCGTTCTCTCGATTCAGAGATCGAGGCTTCGAGAGGGGAGGCTGTTTTCCTGGGGCTGCACGGAGAGTGGTAGTCGTGGCCAGCACTTGAACCTGGGTCTGTCTGGATGCAGGAAGGCCAGGGCCCTCCGACCCAGGCTGAGTGAGGGGCATTGCTCACCGGCTTCAGATTTTTCTCCATGTCATCCATTTCCTCTAGGCAGACAATGGTCAGGAAGGCCGCGCTCTTTTCCAGCTGGTCCAACAGGCAGGCCTGGTGGGCGGGGGGGGGGGGGGACAGGCAAGGATGTGAGGGTGGCCCAGAGCACCCCAAGACCACTCCGGGAATAACCACGATAACCACGAGTGTCCACTAATGAAGCGGAGAATGAAGACGTGATTAAGTGGAGGCGCACAGGCAAGGGACGGAGCTGGTTGCAGTCCATCCCTTGTGAGCCTTGATTCCATTTTCCTTATGGTGGGCAGTCTCCCCAGCCTCGTGCCCCCCCCCCCCGGGAACTCTGGGTGCTGCTCACCTCCACCTTGTTAAGCTTGCACTCCTGCTCGCCGTGCTGGCACGTGAACTCCCACCTGCCGCTGATGTTCTGTTCCTGAAAAGCAGTGGGGTGAGTGCTGGCTGCCCCCCCGACCCCCTTCCCCTGGCCACGGGCCTCAGTTTCACCTGTACCCACGCACATGAGCGTTTCCGTAGGGCACCAGCGTGACATTGAGGATTTCCCAGACCATCAGCCACGTCGGGTAGAGCTCGCGGATCAGGAAGTACCGGCAGCCGGGGCACAGTGACTCATAGTAGAGGCTCACGTTGATGGGCGGAGGGTCAGACTTCCAGAGGGGCGCCTGCAGGCACAGCTCACCGGCCTGCATGGAAGGGAGGGATGTGATTCAAATGCAGCTCTGCTTGGTTCTCTTGCAGGAAGGGAGCTGCAAACAGTAGGTGCTCTATCTCACACTCCTTCCAGACCTTGCCAGGTGGAATCCTGACTCTGAGACTTTATGGCATTCCTAAATATTCCTAAATGTCAGTCTGTCTGCAGAATGGATGTGACAAAGATTTGCAAACAGTAGGCAGTTAATGAATGCACAAGTCTTGCTTTCTTCCTCCAGGTGACGTGAAACTCCTCACCCAGGGGACGCCTTGCAGTAAGAATTCAAGGCATGCACATTTCTGGTCTCTGCCGCAATCCTGCCTTCTCATGAGGCATACCACTAAGGCAGGCTCATTCGTTTCCACTTCATCCCTAGAGCCTTGGCCCTGGGCTGAGCAAGGCCCTACATACCCGCTTGACTCATTTATTCTTCCTCTCAACGGGCCCACTGAACCCCTCCCAAGGCTACTGCAGAGGCGGCGCCTAATAGATGTTGACTTCCGACTACAGCTGAGGGGTGGCGGGCGGTCGCGTCTGTGAGCGAGTCGTTCAGCGTCCAGGGCATCTGCTTACTCCGCACCAGGAGCACGCGAGCTCTTCCCCGGCCGAAATGCACCCAATAAGGAGCCCCTAATAAATGCGGTGGCCACGCGCAAGCCGCGTAGCTAGTCTGGCTTCCCCTGGCCTAAAAGAGGAGACTCTGATTCCTGCTCCAGATGTACACAGTAGGTGCTCAATGCACCCTGGGGGGGCGGGGGGAGTTGCGGGGGGATGGGGTGGGGGGACAGCTGAGCGACTCAGACTCCAGTTAGGGAACGGAAAGGGAAAGGAAAGTATGGCCAAAGTGTCAGGATTGAAGCGGGGGTGGGGGGTGGGGCGGCCGGCACCGACCCGGGCAGCGTCCCCTCCGGACCCCGGTCATCCCCGTCGAAGTCTGGGGTGCGGGAGGAGCCGCGCGCACCTCGCCCGGGCGCTGGTCCCCGCCGGCCCGACCGCCGCGTCGCCTTCTCTACCTCGCAGGGGGCCGCCCCCTCGGGGAGTATTTCCAGCGGGGACGCCCGCGCCGCAGCGGCGACCTCCAGCAGCAGCAGCAGGAGAGGCAGGAACGGCAGGAGAGGCGACGAGGCCATCACAGTGGGGGCGAAAGTGCGACGGCGGGAGCAGCGTTCCGGGGAGGAAGCCGCCTTTAACCAGGCGGTGGCCCAGCCCCCAGGCCGGACCCGCCTCCCGGTGCACACGCCTCTCGGGGGCCGGGGCTGACGTCTCCAGGGATCTCTACTTTCTCTCTCTCTCTGGGTCTTTCTTTCCACCCCGACCCCACCCTCATCCCACCGCCCGCCAGGTTCTGGGCCCCCAATCCCCTGGACAACGGGCTGCCCTTCGATCTTCCCCGACACTTCCCTGTAATCAGCCCCGTCCAGCCCTGTGAGGTTGGGGCTTTAGCACCTTGGGCGGAGGATAGGCGGGGGCTTAGAGACAGAGACACGGAAAGACCAAGAGATAGGAGGATCTCTATGGGTCCACGGATCCCTCTGGGGGCCGCCAGGGTGCTCCAGGCCCCTGGTCCTAGCCCGGGAACCCCGCCTCCCCATCCCATGCTCTGGTGAGGTGATCCCTGGCCTGGGAGCGGGCAGCAGCTGAGCAGCCCCGGGCCCTTTCCCCTAGCCTGGCCCGGGCCCCCCTCATTCTCAACCTCCACCCCCTCCCCCTCTCAGGCTCCAGAGCCCAGACCCTCCAGATCCACCAGCATGGTCCCGTGGGGCTGACTCAGGCTTGGCCACAGCTGGGCCAGAAAGCAGAAGCCAGAGCAGGGAGGGGCTCACTTCTCTTGGCTCCCTCACCCCTGGCTGGGGACTGGGGAGAGAAAAAAGCTGGTGTTCCTTCTTTCCACCATCCAAAGGCTTGAGGAGGGGGCCACCCCTGTCCTCAGCCAGCGCCCTTGTCAGAAGAGGCCCGGGTTGGAGCAGTCATTATCTGAAGCCTGTACTCTGTACATGGAGCAGGGGTGGAGGATTGGCCCCGTAGGACCCAAACCCACAGGAATCAGCTCTGGGACGGTGTGGGCATCTCAAGAGATGAAGCCTCAACTCATTCTGTAAAACGGGAGAAGTGAGGTTTGGGGAATAAAGCTACCATAGAGGGCTCGGAGCAGAGAGAGTTGCCCCAGGCTGGGTGTGGAGGTGACAAGGTGAGCCTGGGGAGGTGTTGACAGGACAGTGGAGCGGGCAGGGAGAATAGCCCAGATAAGGGCTTGGCGCTGGTAGTGTTGGGGGAAGTAACTGAGACGTTCAGACTTCAAGGCCTTGACACGACACAGATTCGGACCCCACCAGAGAAAATGCTCACCCATGGGCAGGAAAACAACCCAGTCCTCCGCTCCACAGCCCGTGTACCGCTTCAGTTCTGGGGAAACCCTGGCCCACGTGGCCACATTCATAGCAGCAGGTTTGGGAGCTGGAGTTCCCCTGAAGTCTCCACTGCGGGATGATCCCCCCACCCCATTCTTCTGAACCCTTAACAAAACCCACTTCCTTTGTGAAACCTCTGCAAGACTAAACAACACAACTTTGGGGAACTAGTGTGTGCTCGGTCCTGTACTGGGCAGGACAGAAGAAATAGCAATAACTATAATTGCTACTATTTTTCCGGTGGTTATGAAACACCAGCCCTATTGGAGGAATTCATAAATGTAACCTCACCCATTTGATCATGGAACCCTCAGAGGTGTCCACTGGGGGCAGGGGTAGAAACTATTGACCCTACTTGGTAAGAGGAAGCATGATCAGAGAGGGGAGGTGATGTCTCTGAGAAAACACAGTTGATTGAGTGTGGGGACCGGCTAGAGGCTCTGTGGGCTGTTCTCTTGTGCCCCCAGGCTCCACCCGGCTGGACTCACGGGACTGAGGTGAGCTTTACCCTGCGTCCACCCATGCAGTGGGTGAAGACCGCAGTGGGGGCAGAGTCCGGCTGGAGTTATTTATGGGGTGCCTCCTGACTGACCACTCAGCGGGGACAGTGCTTGGGAAGGACCAGAGCTCTGAGGCCAAGGGAAGCAAGTCCTGTCCCTCTGAGAGCGCAGTGGAGAGATGGGTCAGAGGCAGCCTGGTTCCTTCATCGACCTGGGGCTGCCTCAGACATGGTGGACCCTGACAGGTGCTGTATGGGGAGAAGAAAGGTCAGAAGGTTCCCAGCCCCGGGGGTGTGAGAGGGGAGGATAGAGAGACAGGGACCTTTGGGAGGAAGAAGATGGTGAACATGAATCTGCATCAAAGACAGCATGAGGGGGCTTCCCTCGTGGCGCCGTGGTTGAGAGTCCGCCTGCCGATGCAGGGGACACGGGTTCGTGCCCCGGTCCGGGAGGATCCCACATGCTGCGGAGCGGCTGGGCCCGTGAGCCGTGGCCGCTGAGCCTGCGCGTCTGGAGCCTGTGCTCCGCGACGGGAGAGGCCACAACAGTGAGAGGCCTGCGTACTGCAAAAAGTAAATAAGTAAATAAAGAAAGACAGCAGGAGTACCCAGCTCAGTGTCCCCTGGGACATGGCAGCCGGCGTCAGGGACAGGTGTGGAGAGGGGGTCAGTGGAAGGTCAGCAGGGAGGGCCTGGCACTGCAGACTCCTCTGGGTGTCACGGGAGGGGTTGTGACTATTAAGCCTGCCTGGCAATGAAGCTACACATCAGAGGGGAGGTGACTTTCTGGAGGGTAGGGCTGGTGGCTGATTGCCGGAACTCCAACTCAAACTTGGGGGCCAGGGAGGAGCTGGGCCAGGGTCTGCCTGGGGTCCCCCCAGCAGGCCAGGGTGTGGGGCAGAGCTTGGGGTCTGAGCCTCTCTGCTGTGTGACCTTGGCAGGTCTCTCAACTTCTCTGGACATGAGCATCTAAACTGGGGTTGGGGGACTTCCCTGGTGGCACAGTGGTTAAGAATCCGCCTGCCAGTGCAGGGGACACGGGTTTGAGCCCTTGTCCGGTAAGATCCCACATGCCGCGGAGCAACTAAGCCCGTGCGCCACGACTGAGCCTGTGCTCTGGAGCCCGCAAGTCACAACTACTGAGCCCACGTGCCACAACTACTGAAGCCCGCGCACCACAATGAAGAGCAGCCCCTGCTCGCCACAACTAGAGAAAGCCCGCACGCAGCAACGAAGACCCAACGCAGGCAAAAAATAAATTAAAATAAAAAATAATAAACTGGGGTTGTGGGGGTGGAGGTGGGGAGGAGGCAGGGGTTGGCAGCCCGGAGCTAAAGAAGCCTGTCACCAAAGACAGAAGCATTCATCAAGTTCAATGTTTTATATCCACATCAGTATCAACGTACCATACAAAACCGGCCTGCCAGCCTGGCCAGGCAGGCAGGAGGTGGGATGGGGTGGGGGTCCGTGGGCGGCATAGAAAACCAGGGCTCTCGTCCCAAAGAGGAGAGAAAAGAGGGCTTTACGTACAGTCAAGGAAAAACAAAATCAGAGCCCGACATGATTGAGAAGCCTTGAGTCTGCGTCGCGTAGAGGTGCTGTGGGCAGCGCTGCGTGTCGGCTGCCCCAGAGGTGCTGGTGGCCTCAGTTCCTGGGAGGCCTGGGGTCAGCTCATGAGTTTATTTTTACTTATTTTCTTTTTTGGGATTACTTCTTGGCAGCAGCCCCATTGTGGTGTTAACTGGGTTTCACTTCAGGATTTGAAGGGGAAGTTGGGGTCTGTGGGGCAGGTCCCGCCTGGCCCCAAACGTCATGGATGAGGTTCTTGGAAGTGGCCAAGCAAAGTTCCTTCCTGCCCTGATCCCAGGTCTATGGCTTAAAAATCGGGGTACCCAGGTCGGGGCCGCACAGCCCGGAGGCCTCTGTAAACATGGCAGGTGCAGCCAAGGTGGGGCTTTGGGGACCCCAGGGGCCTGTCAGGGGCAGGGCACAGGGGTGTGGGTGGCCAGAGCTGCAGGGAGGGCAGTGCCGGTAGGGGAAGGGGGATGGAGCGGGGGAGGCGGGACCCCCACAATAGAAGGAAAGAGACCAAGAGGAAAAGAGAGGACAGACAGATGGAGCTAGAAAGAGACAAAGTGTGACAGCGGGAGAGATGCACAGAGACTCAGAGAGATGGAGAGACAGGCAGACATGGAGGAGAACCTGAGAGAGACAGAATTGCAGAGAGCTAAAGAGAAAAACAGATAGACCTGAAGACATTCACAAAGACGAGAGAGATGGAGAAAACCCAAGAAAGAAGAGACAGGTTCAAAAAGATGGAGACCGCGGATGTAGCTGCCACCCCAGCTGGGCCAGTTCTCCTGCTCAGAGCTCAGCGGGTGGCAGGTGGGGGCCCGGGGCCCGGGGCGCGCACAGGATGGGCAAGTGTGACGGTGAGCGCGTCGTTGTGCTGCACCAGCGAGGCGTGCTGGTAGTGCAGCACCAGCTCCTTCAGCGACCCATACAAGTTGTAGGGTTCTGCGAAGCCAAAGCCCGTGGCTGTGCGGTAGATGACGCAGTGTTTGGTGTCACCGTCTACCCTGTGGGTGCAGGCGAAGGGGTGGGTCAGATGGTCCCCCACCAGGCTCTCCCAGCCCCGCCCCCCTATTCCTGTCAGGTGACCCTGCCTGGGATGTATATTTCCCCCTTTCCTGGATGCTGGATGCCGACCCGGTCCAGACCCCGCCATCTCCTGCTTTGGTACCGTCCCAGCTTCCTCCCCCGTCCCCAAGAATCCAGGGCTTCTTCCTGTCTTCCCCAGGCCTAACATACAGGTGGCACTCAATGAGAGCTCTCGGAAGGAATGGGCGGATCCCTCCTCCCCACCTTCAGTCCACTCGCGTTCCCTTGCCAGGCACTCACACCACAGAACAGGCATAGCAGCCCCGCTGGCTGCTTTCACGGATGAGGAAGGTGCCATCTCGCTTGCCACTCAGCATTTCCTCAGCTTGGGTGCGGTTGATCTTGCCTACATACCATGTGCGTTCCTCGTGGTGGGGGAGATCATCTTCATCCTCCATCAGTGAGTACTGGCTGTGGGGGAGGCAGGGAGGAGCCCTGGTCACTTACTCGTTAGCCTCCAAGGTCCCCCTGCCACCTGGAAAACTGTCCCTCCCTGGTGAACTCCTATTCATTCTGCAAAGCCCACCAAAAATGGCCCCTCCCCTGGGACGACCCCTCCCCCCCACCACAAATTGGTCACTCACTCCTCAGTCTCGTTCTTGATCCCCAACCATTCATTGATTTTCTTCTGCCGGGCACCTTTCTGAGTGAGCCACCTGGGGGGAAGAGGAAAGGTGGGCTCCTGCCGCTCTGCTGGTAGGGGAACAGCAGCTGCAACACAGGCAGGGCGAGCCACCATGGGCCAGGCCAGCCTGGTTGGAGGCAAGGGCTGACAAACGCAGGTTCTGGGTGTGATACCCCTGGTTGCCACAAGGGGTCAGCCTTGGCCTGGCCAAGGACCACTTGAACCCAGGTGGACTCCCCAAGCTCTGCCAGGGAACCCCCCTATTTATTATGTTTCTGTTAACACTTTTTGAGACTCTGGATTGTACCATCATGGCAAGGTCTTATCACTATCAGAGGCTCAGTCCTGGGGACTACACGGTGGTGCACCTTTGCAGAGGGCAGATTTACAAAGGACTTTGAAAGGACCAAGTGAGCTAATATGTGCAAGGTGCTTGGCACACAACAGGTGCACATGAGCGTCCAAGACCCAGGTGGAAGAAGGAAGCCCCTGATGAAGTCCTCAGTGGGTCAGTGGGCAGAGGAGGGATCTTGGGCTCAGGCTGGGCGCCGTGTGCTGGGTGGCACAGTTGGCATTCATGGAGTGGACCCTGTCGGAGGCTCCCAATGACCTGGCCTCGTGAGAGCAGTGTTCCCATTCCACAACTGAGGCTGAGGCCGCCGCACAGGGAGCCCTTCTGAGGGGGCTGGGAGGGGCCTGATCGAGAGGGAAGGGGCTGGCAGACAGACGAGGGGGCTAGGGGACCAGGTAGGGCTAGTTGGTGGAGAAAGCAAGAGTGAGACGCATGCAGAGGTCACCTCGCCAGGTGCCCCTGCACTAACGGGGGGATCCACGGGTGAGCGCAGAGCCAGGCACTCACACGAGGTACTGGTCTCTGATCTTGCGCAGCTGCATGAGGTCTGGCTTGAGGCTGTTCATGCGCTTGTCAATCTCTCGGTTGTCGGAGGCCTGTGCCCGCAGCTCCTGTTCCAGCTTTGTGCGGCTCTCGTGGATCTCAGCAATACGAGACTTAAGTCGCTCTGAGTTCAGCAGGATCCTGTGGGAGGAGTGGCTCAGAGGCCTCAGATGGCTCCCAGTATCTAAGCCTTTGGACATGCTGTTTCCCTGATTGCTCTTTCTGGCAAACTCCTATTCATCCTTCAAAGCCCATTTCAACTGACCCTCTCTTCCCCTGAAACCCAGGCTGCCCTCTCTGTTTCCGTTCTTTCCCCACTTGTGCTGTGTCAGATCAAGGTGCAGTAGGGCAGGGCAGAGGAACCAGACTCACCTCTGCATCTCTTTCTCATTGCCCTCACGCCGGAAGCGCTCCAGATATTCCTTGCTGCACTTCTCCTGTGTCTGGCCCTGCTCTTCAAAGATCTTGATAGTCTCATTGAAGGCCTCAATGGCTGTGCGCTTCATCTGCAGTTCCTGGAGGAGGGGGTAAATCTGAGCACCTCCTGGGACTCCATCCAAGTCCCTCGTGAGGGATAAAGGCAGATCCCAACCTGATATGGAGACTTTGCTCAAGCTGTTCCCTCCACCACGTGCATCGTTCCTCTAGCCCCTCCTTCGCCAAACGAACTCCTATTCAGCCTTCAAACCCCACACTCCCCAAACCCCCTCTTCCTTTAGATCCTCCTTTAGGCACCTTAAAAAATACCTGGGTCTGTGAGCACGGCTGAGAATTAATGATAAATCTAGTTGCTACAATTCATGGGGCTCCTTCTCAGAGTAGATGCTGCACCAAGCACCTTCCATGCATCATCTCATAAAACCTCCCAAGAGCCTCCTACAAAGTCAGAACTATTAATGGGGAAACTGAGGCTCAGGGGGCCTAAGCCATTTCCACGGTCATGATGTTCCTAATTGATCCCAGACAGGTATCTTGTCCACTTAGAACCTCAGGTGACCCATCACTAGAAAGGGGACAAGACAGAAATTGCTCAGGGACTACAGGGGAGACAGAGAAATTCCCTGCTCGAGATGGGATGTTCTATCTGAATAAGTTGCATCTCAGCTTACAAAAGAAATTTATTAACACAGTCCTTGAGTAATAAAACCTCCCCCCACTTCCTTGTTTTTAAAAGACACTGCTCTTTTCCATGAGCTCCCGACCCTTTGTCTTAGGCAACTCTTTGTCAGGTGGTTATTATCATTTTGAATAACATCCAGGTTGAAGGGGATGGAGAAGTAATTAAGACTCACGGTTCCAGTTTCCAGATGGGGAGACTGAGGCCCAGAGGCTCAACCAAGACATCTCCCACAGCTCAGCCGCTCCTGGGAGGCTGGTTGGTGCCTCTTCATCCGTTTTGTTTTTTTGTTCTTTTTAGAACCACATACATTGATTTCTATGTTTTTAGGGTGGTCCCTGGTTGTAAGAGCCTGCTGTGACCTAGAAGTGGACGTCTGTCCCTGTGGCCTTGGCACTGCCCCTCCGTGCCTGGGTCTCCCGGGGTGCGCTGGCCCGCGGTACCTGGGAGGTGCGTGTGTACTCCTCGTAGAGCTGGTCATACTCGCGGCTCTTGTCCTGGTACTGCTGGTGGTAGACCTTGAGCTGGGCGCCCACTGCTTCCACACTGTCCTCCTTGACGATCTGGTCCTGGGGATACCCGGTGCCGTCAGGGAAGCTACCTGGGAAACAGGCCCAGGGCCGGCCAGGCACCACACCCCCCACCGCCCCCAGCTCCCACCCCAGCCCTGCACCTGCTGGTACTTGGACACCGGGTAGAGGAGCCGCGTGTCCAGCTTGGCGTTGTACTGAGCCAGCGACTCGTGGCGGTAGTGGGTGATGAGGTCCACGACAGAGCAGAAGGTGAGTGGCTCCGAAAAGCCGTAGTGCCCGTCTCGGTGGAAGACCTTGATCAGTTTGTTGTTCCCACCTTTCCTAGGGGCGGGTGAGAGAGGGTGTCAGCAACCAGCAGCATCCGCCAGACCCAGCAACGTCCCACTGGCTGTGCGACCCCCAGTCCTCTGACCTGGGTGTTCTCCCTCCCACCGCTCACCCCTGGTCTCCCTGAAGGGACAGGCCCCCACCTGAGGGTCAGCGTGTACTCCCCCTGGATCTTGCTAGATGCATCTCGGACCAGAAAGGTGCCATCAGGTGTGTCCCGCAGTTTCTCATTTACCTCCTCCCTGTGGAGACAGCCAGGACTGGGGCTGCCCACTGGGAGACCCGACCCCTCAGGCTTTGCCCACCACGTGGCTCCACCCCACAACCCTACCTGGAGATGTCACCCCAGTACCACTCAGCATCCTGCAGGGAGGGCGGGTTGCCCCCATTGGCCAGGCCTGTGGGGGCTGGCTTTGCCTTGGGGGGTTTTGGCGGCAGTGCTGGGGGACAGGAAAACAAACGCACACTGAACACCAGTTGTATACCGTGGCCAGCTCCCACTGCGACCAAGCCTGCCGATGCTGGCAGGGCTCCGAGTCAGCATCCTTGGTCCCCAATGATAGGAGCTAATAAAAGGGGGTGGAGGTCACCTGGGGGCGCAATCTCCTGTTCCTCCAGATGTTCCTGAAGCAACTTCTCCACCAGAAGCGTAGGGAAGTCGGGGGTGGCCTCAGTCCTAGGGGGAAGGGACGTGTCGTGAGCGCTGGGTAGGGCCTGGTGTGCACAGGGCCCTGCATGTGCATGTGCGTCTGGCGGGGGGGTCTACGTGAAAGCATGCGAGGGGAAGAAGAGTAGGTGACGCAAGCTGGTGTGCGAGACCCACTACTGTTTATGTATATGCAGTTAGCTCCCAGTAAGTATTCATACAACAAACAACAGGAGTCAGCATGTGAAGGAAGGTACAGACACCACCCAAGTGCCGGCCCTCCGGTCTAGGCCTCATCGCCTTGTCCCAAGCCCTGCTAGAGTCTTCCTGGACCTCAAGTCCCACCCCTTGTTATCTTTCCTAGCTCGCCCATCATGACAGCTCTGGCCTCTTCCCCCGCTGGGCCCCGTCCACACTCCTTTCTCATCGTCTAGACCCCCACCCTGGCTACGTCTCCAGCCCTTCCTCCATCTAAAGCCCCACCCCTTTTTGCTCCGGCTCAGCCCCGCCTCCCCAGCCCCGGCCTCTCACCCGTCGGGAGCGCCCCCTGGCGGCGGCGAAGGCGACGGCGCCCGCAGCAGCAGCGGCCCGAAGGCGGTGCTCAGGGCACGCACAGCTGGGCCCAGGGCTGGGGCGCGCCGGGCCACCCGGCCCAGGTGCTGGAGCAGGAAGCGCAGTGTGAGCGCGCTGTGCAGCGGCAGCGTCGGGGGCTCCAGCGCTGGCCCCACGGGCCCCGCGGCCTCTGCGGACAGACGGCCAGGGGAAGGTGAGCCAGGGCCGGCACCCGCCCGCCCCAGCGCCCTTCCCAGTCCGGGATTCCTGCCAGACTCACCCCGCAGGGCTCGGTGTGCCTCAGCCGCGGCCTCGGGTGTCACAAGGGGTGCGGGCAGCGCCAGCAGGAAGCCCTTCACGCCATCTGTTAGGGCTGCAGCGTCCCACTGCTCCATATCGTTCAGCGACCAGTCTGCGGGTGCAAGGGGGATACATCGATCCAAGACGGGTGCAGGGAGGGGACATCATCCGTCCAGGGCAGGTTCCTCTCCCACTCTTGCCCACTGAAGCTTTCCCTCACCTGTGCGCGCGGCGGGTGCCTCAGGCCTGTAGCTGTCTAGCCCTGTGGGGAAGGGGATGGGGTAAGTCAGTGCCACCCCACGTGGCAAGGCCAGCTCTCAAATGCTGCCTCGACCCCCGTGTGGGGTCTGGGGTGGCTACTAACCTCCCAGAGGTAAGAACAGGGGGAGGGGAGGGAAATGGTGGCAGAGGGCACGGCACATGCAATGATGGGGTCTACATTCCCCTGGGAGTTACTCCTTCCCCAACTCAATATGGAGGCCCAGGACATCCAGACTCAAAGACACTTCCCATACAGAGTGAGCCCAGCAGCCCTGTGAGGGAGATGAGCTGCCCATCACCAGAGGCAAGCAAGCAGAATCCAGGGGTTGCAGCCAGGCCGAGGCTCACCTGTCCGCTCAATGGCCTCCACAAGTTTCACCAGGATAGGGGGAGCCACATCAGGCGGGGAGAACTGCTCGGGTAGGTCAGGGAGTGTGAGGCCTGGCAGGAGGGGAAAGAATGTTGGCAGGGTCCCTAGAAGGACCTGGGCCCCTCTCTTTGCCTGCTGCATCTCAGCCCAAGTGCTTGGCATCTGGACCACCACTCTGGGGGTGGGGGGCGGACAGAAGGCCCAGCTGGTGGGGCTGGGAGGGCTGAATTAGTGGGAAACGATTTTCTAGGTTAAAATATCAATTCACCCAACTACAGAGGCCAGATATAGTTGGCTGACTAGTGTCCTCCCAAATGGTATGTCCACTTCCTAATCTCTGGTACCTGTGACTGTGACCTTACTTGGAAATAGGGTCTTTGCGGATATAATTAAGGTAAGGATTTCAAGATGAGATCCCTAAATCCAATGACTGGTGTCTTTATAAGAGGCCATATGAAGAGAGAGGCAGAGATTGGGGTGATGTGGCCACAAGCCACGGTACACCTGGAACCCCCAGAAGCTGGAAGAAGCAAGGAAAGATCCTCCCCTAAAGCCTCTGGACAGAGCACAGCCCTGCCCACACCTTGATTTTGGACTTCTGGTCTCCGGAACCATGAGAGAATAAACTCCTGTTGTTTGAAGCCACCAGTTTATGGTAGTTCATTACAGCAGCCACAGGACACTCATACGGCAGGTTTAGGGCTCTGCCATTGCTTGCTGTGCAACCTCAGGCACAGGACCCACCCTCTCTGCGCCTCAGATTCCTCAACTGAGAAACTGGTCGATGGAATCATCTCTCCTTTCTCAGTGGGAACAACAAAGTGGTTGAAGAGAGTAAAAGGAAAATATCCCAGCTGGATCAGAACACCTCATTCCAAGGACCTTTCTCCATTTTCTAAGTCATTTTGCTTTAAAAAAAAAATTCCCCCCTTTTAAAAATGCTGACCTCCTTCCATGTCCCAACCCCACCCCACCCCCAGCCCCATGTTTCTGCCCCACCCAGCCTTTTGTGCTCAGGCGCACTCTGCCTGCACGGCCACCATTGGATGCAGCTTTGGCCCTTGGCGGGGACGCCCTGGCACACAGCAGGAGCAAGCTGGGGCCTGCGGGGCCTCCCTGAATGATGGGCCAGGTGGTGCCTTGAGCTGAAGAAAGGCCCAGCTGTGTCGGAAATGAAAAAAAAAAAAAAAAGTGAGGGAACAAGGGGAGGTGGGTGACATCCCAGCTGGTAAGGGGGCTCTGAAATTCAACTTTGAAATTTGCCTGTGACCAGTTTGCAAAGCATGGAGGGAGGTCCCATCAGAATAGGCATTATCCCCATTTTACGGATGAGGAACTGAGGCTCAGGGAGGGAGCAACCTCCCCGTGGGTGCACAGCCAGACGGGGGCGCAGGTGACATCAGGGTTCGGCACGCAGCTCCCTGCGTGGAGTTGAATGGAGGGAAGGCAGGCAGCTGCAGCCTGCTGCCTGGTGGTCCCAGGATCCCGGAGGGTCAGGGCTTGAACAAAAGGACAAGTACCCCCCATTTCCAGATGAGGAGACTGAGGCCTGGAGAGGGCTGGTCCTAGCCGATGTCACATAGTCCTGGAAGATTTGGAGGGTGGGGCTGGGTGGCCGCCGGGAGTGGGGATGTGTGTGGTGTCTGGACCCAGGCCAGGCACAGGAGGGAGGCGGCTGTTACCAGGGGGAGAGGCAGATTCTGGCTGGGAGCCCGGATGGGGCCGCCTCCTGCTCCTCCAGGCCGAGGCGGGACGCAGGCCCCGGCCCTGGAGACGCCAGATGCTGCGAAGCCCAAGCCAGCAACCGTGCTGCCTCAGCACCCCGCCATTCCACCCCACGCTGTGGGACTCTGGCCTGACCCTCTCTGGGCATCAGTGTCCCTCGGGCACAAGACCAGGCAGGCCATCGGGTGGGGCCACGGTGCCTCCCAGGGGCTTTGGCCTTCACTGGGTGACCGCCCCTGAGCGAGTGGTTCGACCCCCTTGCACCTTGGTCTCCACATCTGTACACAGGGCCTCACTGGGCGGCTGTGAGGGTTGGAGCAGACCACGCCGGGTGCTCAGCACTCGTCAGCCTCCTCCCCACAAGCTGAGCCTCTGTTTCCCTGGTTGGAACCCACACACCCTGCCCAGCATACAGCCCAGCACGCAGCAGTTGCAGCGTATGTTCGGTGCCCTGATTCTCCACTCCCAGGACACTCTTTGTCTGCAAACCACAAGATGAAGCTAAATTGAGCCCCTGAATCTTACTGGACAGTCCCTATTGTCTTCAAAATCAATCCCACGAAGTCCTTGAGGTGAGGAC
This sequence comes from Grampus griseus, assembly GCF_964374135.1. Taxonomy (NCBI): domain Eukaryota; kingdom Metazoa; phylum Chordata; class Mammalia; order Artiodactyla; family Delphinidae; genus Grampus; species Grampus griseus. The sequence continues at coordinate 160,958,083 of NC_139019.1, read as the reverse complement.
CCTGCCCCTTTTCTCACTCTGCTCCACCTGACGGCTTGTTCCCTGAACCCGTCATGACCTTCCCACCTCAGGGCTTTTGTCCTCGCTGTACCTGCTGCCCGGAGCCCTTTACCCCCATCTCTCCTGAGAGGCTCCTTCCTCACAGCATCTGTCATTCCCTAATCACGTTCTGGTCACTTCTTGAACCAGAAGCTCCATGAGGGCAGGGCCAGGCCTTGCGTCCACCACTCGGTGCCCAGTGCCATGAACTGCATCCAGCCCTTGACAGCAGTGTAATCAACATTTGCTGACCAACCAAATGTCCTTATTCCTCCTCTCCTGGAAGAAGCACCATTGCCTCATGGGAGAGAAGAGGAAACTGAGGGTCTGAGGCACTCCCCCTTTTCCCCAGCCCTGCCAGGGCCCCTACCTGTTGCTCACCTGGCTCAGGGGGCCCATCTCGGGGCCTGGCAGGCAGTGGGCGTGGGCCACGTGGGCGAGGCCCAGGCCGGGCCAGGGTCACAGGCCCTAGGAACTCAACATAGGTGCCAGGGAAGTCGCCGCGCTGCCGTGTACGCTCATTGAGGCCAGGCATCCAGCCCACGCTCTGTGGGCAGCGCTCGCTGCCCTCGGCCACGCCCAGCGCCTGCAGGGCTGCCCTGCTCACCACCAGCACATCGCCCGGCAGCAGCTCCAGGTCCTCCGGCCGCTCCCGGCAGAACGGGTACAACGCACGGTATTGGAAGCCCTCGGCGCCAGCCATGGCTGGGCAGGGTGGGGTATGGATGGTCAGGTGGCTGCTTGGGGCCCCAGTGGCCCCATCAGCCTGGGGTGGGGGCCAGGAGGGTCCGCTGGGTGGGCTTGGGGACTCAGACCTCTATTTCCACCAAGAAGGTACAGGTGACCACAGGGGATGCTCACGCCTTGCTTCCCACCATTGTTCCACGACCCTGACAAGGGTCACTCGTTGCTCGGTCCACCATTCGTCAACTGGTGGGAGGGGGTCGGCAGCAGCGTGATCTCAGGTCACTCAGCCGCTGCGTCCCCCCTCAATCCGTAGGGCTGGGCTGGGCCGCTCACTCCCTCGCGTGGGGAGCCATCGGCTCCCGAGGCTGGCGGCTCTTCCAGCTGCGCCAGGCGAGGGGGCCGAGGGCACAGGCTGTCACCATGCTCGGCTCGGGACGCCGACCTAAGGGGAGAGGGGCAGGGCAGCATCAGCCAGTTTGGACTCCTGCCACCCCCAACTCAGAGATGGGCCCAAACACCAGGTTAGAATCCCCTGACTCATTGGGTAACAGGGGGCCAGTCCCTGCCCCCTCAGTTTACCCAGCTGTAAAATGGGTACAATAATAGCCCTCCTTTGGGGTTGTTGGGTGCAGAGCTCCAAAGAATCTGCCCCGGTCATATTGCATGCTCAGCAAACAAGCTCTTCATCATCCCTGTTAGAGATGGGGAATCTGAGGCTCAGAGCAGGGAGGTCTTTGTTGGACAACTCAATGGGCCAGGATGCCAGGACTCAAAAACTCAGATCCGTCCAACTTCACAAGGCCCAGGATAGATGAGAGGAGGCAGCAGCCACATGGCAGATAGTTATACCCAGAGTGGGTAGGGTGTAATGGGTGATGCTCAGGGTGCTGTGGGAGCCCCGAGGAGAAACTGGGCCAGCTGAGCACAGAAGGAGGCATCAGGGGCAAAAGGCGGTAGGAAAGGAGGTCCAAGCAGAGGCCCTAGCACAGGCAAAGGCCTAGAGGTGAGTCCAAACAAATGGATCTCTGATCACTGCAGGGGAGGAGGGAATGGGGGGGGGCGGTGTCCAGACATTGCTCAGTTTGGTGCCCACAGTAGGTACTCAAAACAGAAGGGGATTGGTGGGAGGCCAAGAGGACCTTAGCCCCAGGGTAGACATGGAGCCAGTAAAGGGTGAAGGGAAGGAGGGCACTACGACTGCCAAGAGGGAGGCTGCTGGATGCAGGGGCAATGATCACTCCTTAGGAGCCCCCAGTCTCAGGGAGACACAGCCCAGCACAGACACGTTCTCAATCTCAGCCCTGCAGGTTCAGTCCTCCAGAGAGGTTGGGGGGTGGTAGGCGGTGCTTTTCCTAGGGGCGGGTCCTCCAGAGGAGAGGAGGGGGCACTGGCCAGAGGAAATAGTACAGGCAAAGACTTGACAGCAAGAAATGCTTGCCGAGAGTTCAGGGTGGCTTTAAGAAAGCCGCAGACCACGCAGGGCCTCGAGTGCCAGGCAGAGGGTCAGACTTTATCCCTCAACCACGGGAGCAGCAAGAGGTGTCCAAGCAGGGAGCACAAGCTCCACATTCCAGGACGCCCCAACTTACCCACTCCCTGGCCCCTGTACCCCCACTCTACAGGTGGGGAAACTGAGGCCCAGCGAGGGGGACGTCCAGGAAACCGCCTAAATCCGCTTGCCTGCCCGCCTCCGCGCCCAGCTGAGCACACGTTTGCACACGCCCCGGTGTGCGCGCCTGGGAACCAGCGCTCCCCGAATCCAAGAGGCGGGTGGAGAGGCCAGGCCTGGCTGGGGTCTTGGCGGCTGGACTCAGGGCCTGCGCGCTCACGCGTGTGCAGACGCGCACTCGGGCCTGCGTGGACCCCGCAGCCCAGCCCAGGGGCCGGAAGTGGAGTCGACCCTCTACCGTCTTGCACCCCACTATGCCCCACACAATGCCTGGGCGCCCCTCATTACTGCTCGATGCCCCACTCCCGGCAGGGCCTCCCTCAATTCAGGGCCGCAGCTCCAACCCCTTATCTCTGCCTAGGGTCCCCCGTTCCGCCCCCATCGTCCGGGGAAGGCTGCAACGCAGCCAGGTCGAGCCAGAGGCCTCCCGCTCCCTGCGGCCCCCAATTCCCGCGGGGCCCGATGCAACCCTGCTCGCATTCTGGCTTCCACCGTGGCCCCACACTCTGCCTGGGCGCCCCGCATCTGACCGAACCCCCAGACCGGCCTGCCACGCGGACCAACGCGGACTTACCTGGTCGCGGCCGCCACCGCTGCTGCCGCGGCCGCCGTCACGCAGAGCCGAGCCAGACCCGTGGCTCCACCGCGGCCGCCGTCGCCGCAGCCGCGGGATCCCCACCTCCGCCGCCGCCGATGTTCCGAACGGTCGGGCCCGCCCCCGGCGGAAACGACCGAGCGTATTCGGGCCGGGAGGGTGCAATGAGGCCGAGGCAGAGCCTGGGAATGCTCGAATGTTTCCGGAAAGAGCCGAACGTACTCCCGCGGGACTGGAGGGTAACGGGGTGGGGGTGGGGCGCCCCGAGATAGCCGATCATTTCCGGAAATAGCCGAACATAATCGGGTCAGATGAATAATTCCGAGGCTGGGCTCGGCTCGGCTCGGCGGGACTCAGAGATGCCCGAGCGATTCCGGAAATGACCGAGCGCGCTCCCCCTGAACCGGCAGAACAGAGGCTGGGCCCCGAGACTTCGGAAAGTTTCTGGAAAGAACCAAGGGTGCTCGGTCCCAAATGAGGCCCTGGGAACTTAGATCTAGGGGCGACCACCAGCTTCCGGAAACTGCCGAAGCATGGACGGCTCCAGAGGACGAGTGAGGTGGCCCAGAACTCAGGAAATGGAGGCGGCAGGGTTGGGGGGAGGGACTCAGACAGAAAGCTGCGCTTTTCAGGAAACAAGCTGAGAGCCGAGAAGGAGCCGGAGTTGAAAGCCGGGGTTTCCGCGGTAGCCCAGAGCGTCTGGCAACAGCTGAACTAACTCTCTCGGGTAGGGAGAACTAGCCCAACGCCTGTACTGATGCGGACTGTTTCCGGAGATAGCCGAAGACACTCGGAAACAGGGGGCGTGGCCAAAGGTTTCCGACCTACGGAGCGCTTCGGAAGTAACCGAACGCGCTCGGGCTGGGCTGGGTTCCAGTGGTGGTGAGGGGAACTTAAGGGCACAGCCCAAGCAAAGACCGGTTAAAAAAGGACACAAAGATGGTTTATTTATTTATTAACACAGCTTCAAGGCCCCAGACGGGTGTCTAGATGAAGCTTCTAAGGACAGAGCCCATGATGGGTACTCAATTCAGAGAGGGCAGCAGGAGGGCAGCAGGAGGCCAGGACCAGAGAAGGCATCAGGAAGAATCTCAACAGTGAATTCCCAGCAGCCTTCAAAACCCACTTCAAGGGCTTCTCTGGTGGCGCAGTGGTTGAGAGTCCGCCTGCCGATGCAGGGGACACGGGTTCGTGCCCCGGTCCGGGAAGATCCCACATGCCGCGGAGCGGCTGGGCCCGTGAGCCATGGCCGCTGAGCCTGCGCGTCCGGAGCCTGTGCTCCGCGACGGGAAAGGCCACAACAGTGAGAGGCCCGCGTACCGCCAAAACCAAAAAACACACAAAAAAACCCCACTTTAAGTGACTTTGAGCCAAGGGTCTGTTTTCATCCCGCCCCCCACCCCACTCTTCCCTTACCCTTTTCTTGGCCCCTCACAAATCCAGACATTGGACCTCTTCTTTGTAAATGTGGGCTTTTATTCACCGTCAGCTCCGGGATGGAAGGCGGGAGCAAGTCATGCACAGCCTTGATCTAGTTCCAACACCAGGCAGTGCTACACGGATGTCTCCAGAGAGAACACAGCGTGGGCTGCAGTGTCTGGAAAGTGCCCTCACCATTGTGGGGTACGGTGATCTTGCTGGCCACCTCTGAATGGGAAATGGAGACTCTGAGATGCCCAGTGGGTCACACAGCATTGCAGGGGAGAGAGCTGGAGCTGGAGTCGGCTGTATCTGACAACAGATTCTCCATTACAGCTCCCTTGACTACAGTGCCCAGGACAGGGCCTGGCTGCATGACTCTTTCCAGGCAATGGTGGGGGCAAGTCTCCACGCCTTGCCAGGCCTTAGTTATTTGTCTGTAAAATGGGGATGACGACACCACCTCTCGCCTTCTCAAGGTTGGCTGAGGGAAAAGCCACAAGTAAAGCGCTTGGCATACAGTAGGTGCTTAATAGTCGTTGGGATTTGTTTTGTAAACACAAGGAAACTGAGGCACAGAGTGGGGAAGTCATTTTCCCAGAGCCAAACAGTGAAGCCAAGATTCCAACTTGGGCCTCACTGCCCCCCAGTTGGATTTTTCTCACTCGAATTTCAGCCCTACAAGGCTCTGGCATATCAAGGGCACCCCCCAGGGGCTGTTTCAGACACATCATGGTCAAGTTCTCACCCTGGTGGGCATCAAATACAAAAAATCTTGTCCAGGGTCTTCTCCTACCCTGGCAGTGTCCTTTGAGGCCTCTGCCTCCTGGGGCATCAGTGTCTGCTTGTGACGCAGGTGACCCCTCTGCCTAGATCTGGTGAACTTCTACTCATATATCAAAGCCCCAGTTCCCACACCTCCTAAGCCTATAGGACTGGAGGCAGACTCTAGCATGGCTGGCCTAGGGATGGAGGCTATGATGGTAGGAAGTAGCCTTCAGAATCCAGTCCATCATCAAGATTACTTTGTTTTGTGGTGGAGGGGAATTGTTTACGGAATCTCCAAGTCATCCAAACTGGGCCTGGACAGGTAAGCTTGGCTGCATCCCTTCAAATCTGCGGGTCTTGAGTCAGGGGTGGGATCAAGTAACACAAAAAAATTTTAAAAGTACAGAAAAACCATAAAACACGAATACACGTTGACTTGTCCAAAGTGCTTCCTTCTCAGCCCAGGGGGCAGGGTCTACAGATGGGTCCCAAGTGCATGGGACAAGACCTGGGCAGCCGCCTTAACAGTGGCAGCTCAGTCTGGCTATCGCTTATAAAACGTAATAAATTAGCTGCAGGGATTTGCTGCTATTTACAATGCTACCCTAGTCTCCCTTGCCTGCCCCTATGGCCCCCTGATTGATTGGCTCCAGAACATGAGGGAGGCACCTTCCAGCAAGAAACGCGATCGCTTCTCATCTTCCAGGTGTCAGAGGCTGGTGGCTCAGTCTCCATCCAGGTGTCAATTTATGGAAAACACATTCCACAAAAAATGCGTTGACTTCCAGGCCAGGGAGAGGATAGGTAGGAGGGATTAGTCTTTCTCAAAGGGTCCAAGGGCTCCTGGCACAGCCTCAGCGCCCTCCACGGCGATCTGCGGCACCAAGGTGGGTGGCCCAGTGGCCTCCTCAGGTGGTTCATCAAAGCTCACCTCCTGCACAGCCTCCTGCTTCTTGAATGAGTCTCGGCGCTCGGACAGATGCAGCCGTCGCATGACCACCAGCTCGGAGTCTGGCCCGCGGCTGCGGCGCCCCAGCTCCCCGTCGAGCCGCTCACCTGTACCCAGCTTGTCAGCCGACTGGCCTCGGCGCAGCCTTGGGGACCGGGCAGGTGCAGGCGGGTGCCCTGGCAGGGGCGAGGGTGAGCGGGGTGGGGGCGCTGGCACGGGCGGGCAGGCCAGCGGGGAGGGCGGGATGCTGCTGGTGGACTTGCGGCGGCCGGTTTTGGGGCGGGGTGGCCCAAGCTTGGTGGCCAGGCCATGCAGGGAGCTGGGTCGGGTGTGGCCAGCGGCAGCCGGAGATGCAGGGCTGCTGGAGCTTGGGGATGCGCTGGGCGGAGACACTGTGTCTGTGGGTGACGGGAGGGTCAGGGCCACCAGCCTCAATGTGCCAGCCTCGAGGTGGGGCCCTAAGACTGACTGCCAAAAGCCCACACTGTTCCCTGTGGCCACCCATCAGGCCTGGTTTTTCCTTTGTTTGCACAGGCTCTTCCTTTGGCTTAGATCTGGTGGACTCCTACTCATCCATCAAAGCCCTAGCTCCTCTTCACCCACTTCTCACTTAAATGACCCCCTGAATCATTCAGCCAAAGGTACCTGCCCACCGTCCATCTATCCATCCCATGAGCCATCCACCCACTGGTTCTGGAAGTTATCCAGTAAGGGCCCTGCTCTGCCTGTGTCCACTCCCCACCCCTAGGCCTCAGCCCCTGAGGATGCCTGATCTGAGAAAGACAAAGATGGCACAGATACCCCCAGCCCTGTGAGGTCAGGGTAGGCCAGAGGGAGAGATAGCAGTTGGGGTCCCCAGAAGGCAGGGAGGGCTTCCTGGTGGCTCTCCTCCAGGAGGCCTTCCCTGCCTCTGTGGATTGCCCCAGACTGTCTCTCTAGTCTGGTGCTAACCCAGTGGGACTAGGGGTGTCCATCTCTGGCTGTCTCTCACAGACTGGGGACCCTCAGGGTTGGGCCAAGTCACCATCCTTTCCTGCTCCAGAACAATCTTTCCATGCCCTCTCTGGCTCACCCTCCATGGCTCCCTACTGCCCCCCAATTTAAGCCCAGCTCTTCGGCTTGATCCATCCCCCAATCCCCTCTCCCTAGCCTCCGTCTAGCTTTCACATCTCTCCTGTCTGGATCCTCTTTGTTCATGATGTTCCGTCTGCTGGGCACAACCTTCCCTGCCCACCCCAGACTGCCTTTGAGGCTGTCACACATCAGGTCATTCCAGCCTCCCAACTCTGCTCACTCCCCCGCTGGGCTGACCACCACAGCCCTAAGGGGCTGTTCTTCCCAGGGTGGTCCTGGGGGTGCACCCACCTGCTGGGGCATCGGGAGCCGGGCTGCAGCAGGGCGTGGTGGGGCTGGGGGAGAGGCTGTGGGTGGGTGAGCCCGGGAGGCTCTCGCTGGATGACAGGGAGTGGTGGAGGCCGGAAGAGAAGCTGCGGCTGGTGTGCAGCACGGACGACTGTTTTGAGATCTTCTTGAAGAGCGACTTCCGCCTGGGGGTTAGGAACCCAGATTCTTCAAAACCCCTGCCCCCAGCGGCCCGGGCCGCCCAAATGTGCCACAGGTCCTGCATCAACCCTCCCCGGCAGCCAGGCCGCCGCTCACCGCTCCTGCGTCTCCCGCCTCCGGCTCCGCTTGTTCCTGCGCGCCATGCGGCCCTTGGTCACATTCTTCCGTGCAGGGCCCACCTTGATGGAGGTGTTCTCCAGGGGCGTGGTCCGAAGGGCGATCTTGTTGCCACTCTGCAGGAGGGATGGCAAGGGGTCGCCTGTGTGCCTTCCATCCAACGAGCCGTCCATGCACCCACCCACCCATCTACTCATCCATTGGAAGCCCCAGATCCTAACCACCCGCTTCTTACCTAATGACCCCACCACTCACTGGGCCAAAGATGGATGTCTGCCATCTGTCCATCCATCCAATGAGCCATCTACCCACCCACTGGTCCCAGGAGCTATCCAACTAGGGGTCTGCCTCCTCACCTGTGTCCACCTCCCCGCCTCTAGGCCTCAGCCCCTGAGGACCCTCGGTCTGAGGGGAGGCAGGAGGCCAAGATCGTACAGATACCCCCAGCCCCACAGAGTCAGGGTGGGCCAGAGGGAAGGTCAGGAGAAGGGGCACCCAGGGGGCAGGAAGGGCTTCCTGGAGGAGTGGCTCTGAGGCAGAGGGGACGGGGCATGCAGGGCCGAATGCGGAGTGGTATGGTTGGACGGGGGGAACCACACAGAATTGGGAGCTGAGGCCAAGGCGTAGGGATGGAGGTCACAGGAGCAGCCCAGAGGGTGGGCAGTGTTGGGAGATCCAGGGGCCCTGAGGATGGACGGGGGTGGAGGCTCTGGGGTGGAGGGTGGGGTTGGGGGCCTGCACCTTCAGCAGTAGCTCCACGACATCCATGTGCACCAGCCCCAGGACCGACTCCCCGTTGATGTGGGTGATGAGGTCCCCGGCCCGCAGGCCTGCCTCCTGGGCAGGGCTTCCCTCCTCCACACTCTGGGGGTGGGGGCAGATAGCAGGGTCAGTGCCCTGGCCCCCAGAGCTAGAGACCCCAGCCCAGCTGAGTCAGCTACAGGCCCCCAGCAAGCTGCTGCCTTTCACACTGCCCGGTTTCCCAGACCTTTCAGAGACCAGTAGGGAGGGGACAGGTCCTGGGCTGGGGGAGGGAGGACAAAACACTGTATGGGAGCTTTGTGCCCCCTTGAGGTCTCCATCCCTCTTGCCCAGTCCTCTCCCCATAACTGACAAGGACCATTAAGACACAGGGGGCATCAGTTCCCTGCCCTGGGCTCCAAAACCTCATAGGCAATGAGTACTCGCTTGCTTTCCAAGACTAACAAATGCAGTTCCAAAAGGGAAGCGCCTTGCCAGGGCAGAGCTGGAACTCAAACCAGGTCTGGCTGTTCCCGCCCATCCCAGGGCCAACTCACCCACACGACATGGTGCACGGTGTAGATGTCACTGTCACCCATGTAGACGCGGATTGCCCGCAGGCTGAAGCCATACTTCTTGCCCGAGCTGTGGATGACAATGGGGGGCCGCAGGCTGCCACACACGGGGGAAGGGTCTCGGCTTGGAGAGGAGTCGCGGGACGACGGGTTTGAGGACAGCGAGCGTGGGGACAGGGGGCTCATGAGGGGGCCGCCGCTACCGTCATCTGCAGGGACGAGGTTCAGGGAAGGGGGTCACTCCCTTGTGGGTCCCCTCACAAGGCACCTTCCCCTCCCTCCACACCGATCAGTCGGTTTGTTTCTGTTTTTGTTTTTTGGCCGCCCGGCGCAGCATGTGGGATCTTAGTTCCCGGACCAGGGATCGAACCTGTGCCCCTGCAGTGGGAGCTCAGAGTCTTAACCACTGGACCACCAGAGAAGTCCCCACACTGATCACTCTGGCTGCTTTGCTGCCACTCCAATGCCCCAAACACCCTCCCCCTTCCCCTCCAGGCCTTTGCACATGTAGTGCCCGCTGCCAGGAATGCCAGTTCCCCAGCTGCTTCCTATCTCCTGGGCTCAGCCCCGAAGAGCAGCCCTGGGAGCTTTGTGCCTGGGGACACATCACCTGGAGGGACCCCCTCCAGCTCCCGCTGGCCAAAGCAGCCCCTACTCCATGGTTAAAATGGACATGGACAGACAAGCAAAGACGAGGCTGGGCCATGGGCGTCACCTGCCGTGATGATGAGCGACAGGGCAGACACTGAGGCTGACTTGGGCACGCGACCCCCGCTGGGGGAGGTCCTGGATTTCTCAGGGGCTGAGTCTCTCGGGCCCCCAAGGCGGCGGCCCCGGCCGGCATCCAGGGCCCTCGGCGTAGAGTGTCGTGCACCGGTGCTGTTGCTTCGTAGGCGCGCGTGGCTGAGGGCAGCTGTGTCAGCTACGGGGATCAGCAGGGTCGGGGGGTCAGTCTGCCCCTCCCCCATCTCACCACTTGGCCCTTCTGCCCACAGAAGGCAAAGCCCCTTCCTCCCTGGTCGGTGTGTACACAGTCCAGCCTCCTGGCCTTTGTTCAGGCATTCCCTCTTCCTGCACACCTTTCTTTCACTGCTCTCCCTGGGAAGCTCCACTCTTCAAGTCCCCTACTTCAAGAAGCCTTCCCCTCACCCCAGTCAGATTCCTAACTCCCACTCTTGGAGCTCCCCAGTTCAATTCCTCTCTCCCATCCTAATCCAATGAAGCTGGGGGGTATCACCCTCAGACTGAGGCCTTTGTTACACAAGTGAATGTTGTCTCTAGAGAACTCCTACTCATCCTTCAAAACCCATCTCAAATAGTCCCTCCTGTGGGAAACTCTCCATGACACCATCCCTCCCACCCTGGATTCCACCTACCAGAAAGGCTTGAGGGCTTGGGCAACACTGGGGTGGCTGCTGGGGGTGGGTCGGGCTCCCCGAGAATGAAGACGGGCCTTTTGGGGCCCACAGGAGCTGGGCCGACTCCCTCATCCTCTGATGAGAAGGCAAATTTGGGCATCGTGTCCAGGTTGATGGTGTTCAGGAAAGATGGGCTAGGGCCCCGCTCAGGCTGGGAAAAGGGTAAGTGGCAGGAGGAACCGGAGGATGCGCAGGACCTCAGCCTGTAGCAGGGAAGAGCCTGAGTCACACCTGCCAGGTGCCCTCACCCCAGGACACCCAGTCTCCCCTAGTGACCATACCTTAACTCTCAGCCTAGAGTCAGAGGTAATTTGTAAATATAAGGTGAGTTCCCTCTGCCTGCTCTGTCCTCTGTGACTGCCCAGAGAACTCCTATTCAATTTTTAAAACCTAGCTTCCAACGCCCATCCTCTAGCAGACGTTGATTATTTCTGTGAGTTTGGACATTGAAAGATGAAAGGGACTTCATGAGCAAAGGGTATTCTGGGCAGAGGAAACAGCGCAAGCAAAAGCCTAGCAGTGTGATGGTACATGGCTGCTTTAGGTTTAGTGTGGTTAGGAATGCAAAGCCAAAGGGAGTGATGATAGGGGCCAGATTGGCAGGGGTCTGACAGGCTGGCCAATATGTTTTACCCTTTTCTACTGGGCCACTGGGAAGCTCTTTCCAATGTTAAGACTTTGTGGCTCCACCTCTTAGCAGGTTTGGAAGCTGGACCTGCTTATACTCCCCAGCACACCTACCGGACCTCGGTGGTGCTCAGCCGGCGCCCATAGTCCCCCTCACTGCTGCGCTCCCACCCTTCCTCCCGGTCCTCACTGAAGCTCCGTTCAGCAAAGGTTGGGGTGGGCTGGACGGCCAGGAACTCAGAGCTGCTGTAGACCTGGGAAGCAATTAAAAATAACAGTAACGGGACTTCCCTGGCAGTCCAGTGGTTAAGACTTCGCCTTCCAATGCAGGGGGTGTGGGTTCAATCCCTGGTCAGGGAGTTGAGATCCCACATGCCTTGCAGCCAAAAAACCAAAACATAAAACAGAAGCAATATCGAAACAAATTCAATAAAGACTTTAAAAAATGGTCCACATACGAAGGGGAGTTCTGGGCAGAGCTCTTGCCCTTGAGGCTTCTGAGGAGGAGCTGCTACCATCATGACAAGCATGGATTTCTGTACATGAGCCCCTTTGGCAAACTGGTGACACCTACAGACCCCTTCTCAGAGTAGTATTTTTTTTTTTTTTTTTTTTTTTTGCGGTATGCGGGCCTCTCACTGCTGTGGCCTCTCCCGCTGCGGAGCACAGGCTCCGGATGCGCAGGCTCAGTGGCCATGGCTCACGGGCCCAGCCGCGCCGCGGCATGTGGGATCTTCCCAGACCGGGGCACGAACCCGTGTCCCCTGCATCGGCAGGCGGACTCTCAACCACTGCGCCACCTGGGAAGCCCTCAGAGTAGTATTTTTAAATGCATCAAATGAAATAGGTCAGGTTGCAAGTGAGGCTGATTATATTAAAATAATATTAGAATATTTTTTAAACCAGCAATATGGTACTATACGTGCCTCTTTAGTAATGCATTAAATAACAAGATCTAGCAGGTCTCATAAGTACCATAATTTTGAAGTAGTTTTGAACTTGAAAGATATTTTACAACGACTCCAGAGTGATGTGAAAAATCCATGATTTGTATTGGTGACAAAGTCAAGGTCATGCTAATATTACTGTGATTTGTTGCTTATATTACAATTGGAAAACATACCAAATTTCAGTTAGAGATTAGTGAAAATAAAGATGTAATTTATTCCCATGCAAGTTCACAAACCCTAGATTAAGAAGCCCTTCAATAAATTCAGATAGTACCTGAAAAAAAAAAAAGGTCCACATCATAGAAAAAAAAACAGAAACAAAAAAACCGTAACAACAACCGCATTCGTGGGGGACGGCTTAGTTGAGTGTTTCCTACATGCCTGACACTTCCCTGAGTCACTTCCTCAGATGCTTACTTACCACATCTCTAAAGACGTACAGATTTTTTTTTTTTTTTTTTTTTGCGGTACGCGGGCCTCTCACTGCTGTGGCCTCTTGTTGCGGAGCACAAGCTCCGGACGCGCAGGCTCAGTGGCCACGGCTCACGGGCCCAGCCGCTCCGCGGCATGTGGGATCTTCCCGGACCGGGGCACGAACCCGTGTCCCCTGCATCGGCAGGCGGACTCTCAACCACTGCGCCACCAGGGAAGCCCAAGATGTAGAGTCTTTAGCCCACTGTACAGGTGGAGAAACTGAGGCTCAGAGCGGCCTGGCTACCAAGGGGCCACAGCTGGGGTTTCCTGCCTGGGGCCCAGACCCATAAGCAGTGCAGGTTTTTAAATGAAATTATAAACAAAGGAAGGAACTCAAGTTAAGCTGATGAGGCTATAATATAACACCCAGCATAGCAGATCTATTTACAATTGCCCCAAAGTGGAAACAACCCAAACGTCCATCAACTGATGAGTGGATCAAACAAAATATGGTCCAACCACACAATGGAATATTATTCAGCCACAACAAGGAATGAAGCCCTGACACATGCTACCATGTGGATCGACCTTAAGAAGCCAGACACAGGGAATTCCCCAGTGGTCCCACATAGCGTATGATTCTATGTATGTGAAATGTCCAGAACAGGGAAATGCATAGAGACAGAAAGCAGATGAGTGGTTGCCGGGGAGCGGGGGAGGGGGAAACGAGGAGTGACTGCAGCCGGGTACAAGGTTGCCCTTTGGGGATGATGGAAATGTTCTGGAACTAGATACAGGTGGTGGTTGCACAACACTGCGAATGTAGTAAATGTCACTGAATTGTATGTACAGTTTAAAATAGCTAAAATAGTCTATTTTACGTTACATGTATTTCACTACAATAAAAAAAAGAAAAAAAACCCCCAAACATCTTGCCCTGTTTCCTGAGCACTAGCTACATCCAGGGCCCAGGCTCACCTTGCTGAACCGGTGGGAACAGGATGAGAACTGGGGGATCTCCGTGGATGACTCCTCATCATTCGTCTCGTCATCTTCAGAGCCCAGGTGACGGTAACGCTCTGAGCGCGCTGCGGGAGGGAAAGGCATGTGCAGCCCACCTGATGCTGGGGGAGGTGGACACAGGGGCTGTGGGGTGATGTGGAGAGGGCCTCCCAGGTCGGGAGACACTGTCAGGGCAAAGGCTTTGTGGTGGGACCAGGCTTGGTATGTTTAAGGACCAGAGGAGGCTTGGGTGGCAGATTTAGTATCTGGGAATAAATCCCAGTTGTGTTCCTAAAAGCTGTGGGACTGTGGATGGGAATTCTTGTGTCTCAGTTTCCTCACCCTTAAGATGGGTTACCCAGAGTTAGGTAAAATTGTGCCTCTCAAACATAAAGGATGTCCCTCATCTTACAGAAAAGGAAACAGATGCTCAGAGAGGACCTCTGACATGCCCAAGATCACACATCAAGTTCTGGAGGAGGTACTGGAAGCTGGGGGCGTTTACTCTGTGTTTGGCCAGAGCCCCGAGTGGGGAGAAGGAGATTTGTCTGAGCTCACCTCAAGTGCTCGAGGGGACCCCTCCACCAAAGCTGAGCGAGGCACCCCACCCTCCTGTATGGCAGGCAGGGCTCCATGCCTGGTCAGGGCTGACACTCAGGAGGCTGAACCTGCTGGGGGACCCCCAGGCAAGGGCTGCCACATGCAGTGCCTTGGTTTCCCCTCCCGCAACCCAAGGTGGTGCGACAGCCTCCTGAGCTCAGACGCATAGGAAATCCAGGCAGGGGGGCAGCCAGCAGACATGCCCCAGCTTCTTGGAAAGCTCAGGAAGTTGGAAGCTCCAGGCCCAAGGTGAGGCACCAAGCTGGGGTGGAGACCCTGTTAGACACCCCTCACCACCCCAGGAGATCGTGGGACAGCACAGCCCACCTCCTGGACCCCTGCTTACTGTCGAAGTAGCTGGTGTCGTCCTCAGCTTCAAGCTGCGGCACAAACTCGGCCTTGTGTCGCAGAAGCCCTGCCCAGTCCAGTGTCCAGAAGAAGGGGTGCTGCTTTACTTCGTGGGTGCCTCCTGCAGACATGCCTGGCTGAGCCCTGCTGGTCCCCACCCCCCATGGCCCCCTGGGCCAATTATGAACCCAAACTTGGCCAACACAGAACCAGAAAGATGAGAGGGGAAACGAGCCATCCTTTAAGAGCCCATAGGGGAACCAAGCTAGGGCTAGAACCCAGGCCCTGCTCTTCCCTCTGCTGGACTCTGAGATCCCATCACCTGGAGAAACCCCAGAACCTTAGGAGGGGGCTTTTCCCACATGTTTCTACCCCACGGAGCAGAGCTGACTGCATGAAGCAGAGCTGACTGTATCCTGTTCCCCAACCTCAGCCCCCATAGTCCTCTCCAGTGGCCAAGCTTCATCCTGACTGTGATCTGTAGTGGCCACATAATGGGTGGCTGCATGAATATTAAATAGTCCCTTAATCAATATTTTGGTGGCTGGGGAAACTTGGGACAGTGGGATCCACTGGGCTGGGCCTTGGGGACCGTAGGACACAGCCCATGGCAACCTGGCAGGCTCATACACACAGCCTCAGTGCCCCTTGTCTGAACCAGACCCAGCTACCTGCTACTCTTCAAAATCTTATGCTAGTTCTTGGTGAGCTCGTATGCATCCGTCAAAACCGCAGTTTCAAGTCCCCCTCCTCTATGCAGCCTCTCAAATAGAGCTCTTGTTTACCCCAGCCCCCATCCCACCCACCTGGGCCTCACCCACACCTACGTACCAGTGCCCAGACGGTCCAGGGGGCTCTGTCGGAGCAGCCTGGTGATGAGGTCCTGGGCGTCAGCTGGAAGGGCTTCGTCCCCCTCTGGCCACATGATCTCATCTAAAATGAGAGGAGGGAATGAGGGACTGGGGATAGCGCTTCCTAGCACCTCCTACCACCTCCCCTTTCTATGCTCCCAGCCATCAGCCTCCTCTGCTCCTTCAGCATACCAGGCTTGGTCCCATACAGCCTTTGTTCTGGCTGTGCCCTCTGCCCTGAGCACCTTCCCTTCATCCATCTCTGTGACTCCCTCTCGCTCCTTTAAGTCTTTGCCCACACGTCACCCAGTGTGGCCCTGCATGACTCTCTATTTAATATAGCACCCCTGCACCCGCCCCCCGCCCCCTCCCTTCTCCCTGCTTCCTTCCCTCCTCAGCATTTTTTGCCTCTGATTGCTCCATAATTTGTTTATTTATCTCCCTTACTGTCCCTCTCGCCCTTGGCTGTGTCCCCAGGGCTCAGCTGGGGCCGGGCACGCCATAGGTGCCCAATCCACAAGTGGGCCTGCTCCCCTCCCCGGCAAAGGCAGGGGGGACCACCAACCGGAGCCAAAGTGGGGCTGAGACTTAAACCTGGGGCGACAGGGCAGGGGGAACGCACCACTGACCACCTGGCCAAAGAGTTCCTCAGGGGTATCTCCGAAGAATGGCACACAGCCCACCAAGAATTCGTAGAGGACGACGCCCATGGCCCACCAGTCCACTGGCTTCCCGTAGCCCTGGCGGAAGATCACCTCGGGGGCAATGTACTCAGGCGTCCCGCATACCTGGGCCAGGTGGGACAGGGAAATGAAAGACCGCCCCCAGCCAGGGAAGAAAGTATAGGTAGAATTACAGGGATAGTTTCTTTTCTCCTTTTTGCTGCAAAGTCTCCCCATGTCCTGGGCTCAGGCTTCGGGCAGAGGGAGGCAGCCCCGCCCACCTGCTTGTCCACGAACTCCCGAGTGTCCTTCTCGATGTGGCCCTCGTAGAGGTTGGTGGCCATACTCATGAGCCCGATCTTAGACAGGCCGAAGTCAGTTAGCTTGATGTGGCCGAGCGAGGTGATGAGCAGGCTGTGGGCAGGCGGGTGGTGCGCTCAGGGCTGGGGGGCCCGAGGTGCCTGGCTGCTCCCGCCCCCTCGCCCCCCCCAGAACTTGGTCCTACAGGAGGCGGCCCGACCCCTCCATGGATCAGAAAGCACTGCCTGTGTATGATCACATTATTGAAAGAAGCAGCGGGTCTTGGGCAATATTACAAATTTGGCAAACATCTCTGTGCACCAACTGGGTGCATCTGGTGTTGCTCTTGAGCACCTACTGTATACTCCGCTGTGCAAAAGCTAAGTTCCTGAGAATCACAGCATGTCCCCACTGGGCATGAAAACGTTTCGTGAACACCTCCTGGGGGGGATCTACAGCTTATTCTTGTACGTGCATCCATGATTTTAACAAACTGAATACTTTGTAAGCACCTGTTGTTAAGTAAACATGTCTTTAGCACCTGCTGTGTACAGAAATATTTGTGCCTCTCATGGGCGCACCAGTTTTTTAAAACTTACACACCTACCATGTATGCTGCTGTTCATGTTCTCCTGCAAGCTTAAGGATATGAATATTTTAAGTGATAAAATGATATGCGCCAGCTTTATTTTATAAAGTCACATTTTCACGCACCTCCGGGGGACATCTGCCCATTTAAAAATAAATTTCTGGGGACTTCTGTGGTGGTCCAGTGGTTAAGACTCAGAGCTCCCAATGCAGGTGGCCCAGGTTCGATCCCTGGTCAGGGAACTAGATCCCACATGCGTGTCGCAACTAAGGAGCTGGTGGGCCGAAACTAAGGAGCCCACCTGCCGCAACTAAGACCCAGTGCAACCAAATAAATATTTTAAAAAGTAAAAAATAAGTAA
Organism: Grampus griseus; assembly: GCF_964374135.1. Lineage (NCBI taxonomy): Eukaryota > Metazoa > Chordata > Mammalia > Artiodactyla > Delphinidae > Grampus > Grampus griseus. The sequence goes on along the minus strand of NC_139019.1, from coordinate 160,940,839 downwards.
ATAAAATAAAAAGGGGAATTTGGACACAGACACGCACACAGGAGGAGCACCACAGCCTAGGGACTACCAGAAACCGAGAGAAAGGCCTGGAACACACCCTTCCCCATCACCTTCAGAGGGAGCGCAGCCCTGCCGACACCTTGACCTTGGACTTCTGGCCTCCAGAACTGTGAGAATAAATTTCTGTTGTTTAAGCCCCCGAGTCTGTGGTACTTTGTTAGGGCAACCCTAGCAAACAAATGTACCGTCTCCTGACTTGGGGTGTATTTGAAATTTTCCGAAGCAAAGAGGAAAAAATATTTTTCTGGAGCAACTACTGTGTGGGCCTATCCCTCCCTGAACCCTCCAGGGCTGCACCTTCCCACACCGTTTTTCAGATGAGGGTCCTGAGCTTGGGAGGGGCAGGCCCTGCCTTGGGGACACTTGGAAGATCCCACTCCAGGATGATCCCACAGAGGCCCAATGGGCACAAAGCAAGCAGCCTTAGAGCGTCGAGCACAGAGGCCCAGGTACACAGCAGATGCCAACACACATTTGCTTTGTTTTCGAAGCCACTCGCAAACAAGATGCCCTGAAAACATGCAGGGCTCTTCACGCCTCCACACAGCAAGTACCTCCATTGGAAAGGGACCCATATCCCTGGCACACAGTAGGTGATCAATGCATGCTGACCTCAACATAAAAACTTTATAAAAAGATAGCTGCAGTGTTCGGGGATTGACACACAGTCATTGCCTAATAACTGTGGTTCTGATCACCTTTCCACAGCTGGTGCCCAGTAAATACACGCCAGCTAAAAAATGTGCTTTATAAACTCAAAAAGGTCATCAGTGTGCGAGAAGTTAGTTATACCGCCGTCTGGGTTCCTTAAAACGGTGAGCACAGGCGCAGGTATACAGCAGGTGCCAAATACAGGTGCTTTGTTTTCTAAGCCACTTGCAAACTACAAGATGCCCTGAAAACATGCAGATTCTTAACGCTTATGTCCACATCTCCACATGGCAAGTACCTGAGAAACTCATACTTCTTGCCTGGTATCCAAAGGGCACTTGATGAAAGAGCAGCCCTTTCCTCTGTACACAGGAGGTGCTCAACTAATGTACGGAAGAGTGCTTTGAAAATTATGAAAGGGTTACAAAGTATGAGGGATTATTTACACTCACACTTGCGTTTTTCAGTCACCCAGAGAGCACCGGGCACTCAGTAGGTGCCTACTAGAAACTAGGATAAAATAAACACTCTAGGACTCTCTTTCTTCCCTGCACTAACACACAGCAGGAGCTCAAGACATGCAGTCCCTTTCTCTACACATAAGGTCTTGCAAAGTGCATGTCCCTGCTCTTTGTATATAGCTGGTGCCTCATAAGTGCATGTTCACTTCCCTTGTGTGGCAGCAGCTCTGTGAGTGCATGGTCCCTTCCCCTGTCCAGTCTGTGCCCCCTCACTCTGCCTGGCCAGCACCTCGATAAGTGCACTGTCCTTCCCCTGCACACAGCAGGCGCCTATTAAATACCTGCTCTCTCAGTACACACCAGGTGCTCAACATTGCCAAGATCCCTGCTTTCTACCAGCAGGGGGCCCATGATGCCAGGAGAATCTAGGTGGTGGGGCTCCTGAGCAGTCCCAGACCCACTCAGAGGCCCCGCCCCCAGGCTACTCTGAGCCCCGCCCCCTGAGAGCCAGGCCCACTCACTTGTCTGGCTTGAGGTCCCTGTGCACGATGCCATAGTTGTGCAGGTACTCCAGCGCGAGCACCGTCTCGGCGAAGTACATGCGGGCCATATCCACGGGCAGCGGGCCCATGTTCTTTAGGAGCGTGGCACAGTCGCCGCCTGCAGAGGGGTGGACGTGCTCACAGAGGCCCTCGGCTCTACAGCCGTGCCCAGATTTGTGCCTATGTGCCCTCCCCACCTTCTGGAAAGTGTCTCCAATCTGTCCTGAATTGGGGTGGGGACCTGGGAGGTGCGGGAGGATAGGCAGACCCTGCCTTCTGATTTTCCCCTGGCAGGGCAGCAGCTCTGTTAAGTGCACAGTCCCTTCCCCTGTACACAGCTGGTGCCTCCTAAGTGCACGCTTCCTCTGCTCACCCGGCAGCCGCTTGGTTAAATGCATGTCCTGCACTTACCTGAAGGCCCTGCTCTTTCCTGAACTGCAAACCTGATCCCACAACTCCTCACCCTGGCCCCCAACCCCCCTAGTCCTTCTGACGCACGCCTCCCTCCCTTCGCTGCTCTAGCCTCTAGGCCCTTGCCCACCAGTCCCTCCTGCCTAGGCTGTCCATCCTACCCCTATACCCTAGGGTCCTGCCCTCACACTTCTCTTTGGGATCCCCCAGTTCCAACTCCCTGAGGCTGGGTCCCCCACCACAGACTGAGGGTCCCCCAAGGCAGGCTGGGACCCCATGGAGGACAGAGCAGACTGCGGGCTTGATCAAAGGAGGGATAAGGTATTTCTTCTGGATCAGGAGTAAGCTCTCCATTGCTCTGGAGGCATGCAAGCCCCAGTGACCGCACCTTCCACATACTCCATAACCATGCAGAGGTGGCGCCGGGTCTCGAACGAGCAGAACATGCTGACCACAAACGGGTTCTCAGCGAAGGTGAGGATGTCGCGCTCCACGAAGACCTGCTGGATCTGGTTGCGAAGGATCAGGTTCTGCTTGTTGATCTTCTTGATGGCAAAGCGCTGCCTCGTTTCCCGGTGCCGCACCAGGTAGACGGCCCTGGGGCGGGGCGGGGCGGGGTGGGGTGGGGGGGAGCCGGGCTCGCTGAGGCCCGAGATCCAGGTCCCGGCAAGCACTGGGACCCGACCTGGGTCCAGAACCCAACCCGCTGTGCCTTTGCCTGCGCTGTGCCCTCCCTTCTCCCAAAGCGGCCACCCCGTGGGTTTAAGCCACTCTCCCTGGTGTCATATAAAGAGCCAAAGATGACCCCCTAGGTTGTTTATTTCTTCACAGCCGACTGAGACCCGTTAGCTCAAAAGCCCCGCTGGCACACACTCAAATCGCTTTAACTACAAGTCAAATAAGCAGACTTTTAGCCATTTAGAGCCTGCTGGTTTTGCATACCTTGTAGATAAGATAAACGCTGGGGCTATTAAAGACCCCAAGCCGCTCCTGCCCTGTGGAGCTCTCAGACCCAGAGACCCCCCCACTGTGCTGCGGAGCCTCCTCTGAAAGCCCCCCTCCGTCCCAGACCCCACAACGGTCTTATGCTGTGAGGGACTCCTCCCCCTCCCCCAAAGCAAATCCGTCAAAGCGGCACTTAAAGAATGCTTCGCGCACGCTACTGCCATCGTGTGGCCATCTTTTCCCTTGCTCAGTCCCCAGATTCCTAGAACCCCAAACACCTGGGGTAAGTAAGGACCTAGATCACGGACAAGCCCTTCCAAGGCCATGCCCCTGCTGTTTTGTGCCTCCACTTCCCTCTTCAGGCCTCAGTTTCCCTGTCTGCACACTCAGGGGCTGTGTGGGCTTCAACCATCCCCATGGGCATCTGAGAAATGGGTCTATGGGGTACCCAAGGACTCACCCGTAGGCCCCATTGCTAATGAGTTTGATAGTCTCGAAGTCGCTCTCACAGGGCTTCCTCCGTGAAGGGCCGACCAGGGCACGACTCTGGGGGGGTGGGTAGCAAGAGGGGTCAGGGTCCTGCCCCACCGTTGAGCAGGCTGTGTTCTTCCTGCCCGCAAGTCCCAACTGCTGGTCCTGGCACCTGACGCTACCTCTTCTCCTACACAAACTTGTCAAACTCAGCTTCCGAGTTTGAGCTTTTGCTTAAGCTACGCATGCCCTCCTTCCAGAAAACTCCTACACATTCTGCAGTGCCCCCTCCAACCCTGCCCTGCCCAACCTCCATGGCAGGGCAGTCTCACCTGCCCCCACCATCCCCCCCAAAGTCACAGGCGTTCATTAAGCACCTGCTGTATGCAAAACCTCAGCAAACAGCAAACCCAGCCCTTCTCATGGCCACCTGATCTACCGTCAAAAGAACAAGACAGGTGGGGCCGCCAAAGCTCTGCGTCTTACTTCTGGGGACTCCGGTGCTGGTGCTGGGGGCTGTCCTCCACTGTCATCAAGGTGACTCAGAGGCACCGTCTCTGTAAAATGAGGGAGGAGCCTCAAATGGGGTTTCTGAGCCCCGCCCCTCCACCACCCGGAGACTTCCGGAGGCCTCCAGGGCTCATCCTGGGCTGGGGAAATGGTGCCGCCCCTGACCAGCTTCCACGATACTGTCATTCAGCCCCTACTGCGTCCAGGTGTCGGTCAAACCCAGGAAGCTGGGCTGAACAACGACTAAGGAACCTTCTAGAAGGGCCGGTGGGAAGGCCAGCCTCCGAATGCTCAGCCTACCTTGAACCCTGGCCCCAAGTCTTGGGCCTGTGAACACCGGCTGTGACGCTGCCCCTCTGGGTGATGGCTCCTAACATCCTCCTCAGCTCAGGGCATGGCCCAGGCGAGCCCCCTTAGTTTCCAGCCCTGGGGCTTAGCAGAGGGGTGGCCCCGGGTGGGAGTGTGCAGCTGGTGAACAACAGCAGTGACGGTGGCCATGAAGACAGTGTCTTGCGGTCACAGAGCAAGGCTAAGATGAGGCAGTGAGCCTCAGGGTGAGGGAGGCCCGGGTTCAGATGCAGCCCGCCCGTCCCACTGTCAGTGGGCCCACTGCGCGGTGCTGGGTAGATGACTGCCCCCGCAGCCTCAGCTGCCACCTGCCTGCCTGGCCACTTCGTGTTTCCTCTGACACCCGGGCCCACCCACAGTGCCACCTGCGTCATCTTCATGAGACAGAAAAGAGGTTGGCTGCGGCCACACGGCTAGTCCACGGGCGATCTGGTCTCGGGCACACCTGGGCCTGAACCCCAGCTCAATCTCATCTGCCCGGAGCCTCAGTCTCTCTGGCTTTAAATGGGGACAATGGCAGCCCAATCCCAGTGGACGCTGGCCACTGCGGCTGGTCCCTGCTGACCCCGTCGCCTCCCCCCAGCTCCCCTCCTTCCTCAGCCACACCCCTTTCCTCGCTGCTCTTCCAACACACCAGACACAGACCCACCTCAGAACCTTTGCCTTCACCATTCCCCCTGCCCGGTTCATTTTCTCTCTCCCCTAAATCTGCACACCTTTCCATCCTCCAGGCCCCAGCCTGAATATCCTCTCTTCCCAGAGCTCCCCCAACCACCCCTGGACCAGGGCAGGTTCAACGCTCCCCTAGCACCATGTCTCGGTTGTTCCCCTGTCCTGGCTGGGGGGTTCTCGGCCACCTTGGTCATGCCCATGGGCTGCCCCGTCTGACTCCCACTTCCCGGGCCACAGTAGGATGAAATTGGGAAAGTGCTTTGTGAATTCACAGGACAACGTGGATGCCACTGCTAAAGGTGGTCCTCTGGTACCCTGGCCCAACTTGACTTAGCATTTGAGGACTTGGCAGGTCAGGGGCTCCAACTTGTGGCCACCTTACCCCGGAATCCTGGGCACTTTCCCCATAATATGCCCTGCAGGTGGTTGAGGACAGGGCCAAAGAGAGAGTGTGGCGGCTCTGGAGTCAGGTGGGCATGGGTTGGAATCCCGGCTCCACCGCAATCTCACCCCAGTTTCTTCTTTCTGCCCCACCCCCAGCTCACCCTGGAGGGGGTCCTTAGCCAGGCCCAGCTGCCCAATGATGTACCGCGGCAGGTCCGTCTTGATGCCCTGGCCCTCGCGGGCCTGGCCCTCGGCAGCCTCCAGCAGGTGGTAAAACTCCTCAGGGTCAAACTCCTGGGGGTGCAGAGGGGTTGGTCAGCCGAGGCCTGGTCCCACCTGCAGGCCTTTGCACACGCCGCTCCCTCTGTCTGAAGCATCCTCGCCAGTGGCTCCAACTCGTCCCTGGGATCTTAGCTCCCGGCCCCTCTTCTGGGAAGCCCGCCGCAGCCCGGCAGCCCCCAGCATTCCTCTCAAAGCCCTATACGATGGGGCCTGTCTCTTGTATCTCGGCAGGACCGTTGGGTGCCTGGACTCAGCCCGGCACCTGGCCATGTGCCAAGATACTCACCAGGCACTCGAGGAGCCTCGCTGGCCGCGAGATGATGACCAGCAGCTTCCGGACAAGCTGGACAATGAAGCCAACTTCCTCACTGTCTGAGCGCTCATGGGCCTGGGGGCAGATGGGTGGTAGCGTCATCTGCAAGCCCTTGGTCCTGCCCTGCCCTCCTTGGGGACTCCTAAACCCTGCGCTCCCCTGCCCCCACGCACATCCTGCAGCAGCCTCTCCAGCTTCTCCTGCATCTCCAGGAAGTAGCGGGAGGTGACAAGAGCCTCTCCAGACTTGGCCAAGCAGTCGCGGGCCAGCTCGATGATTTGGTGGTGGATGAAACCCAGGACGCCGTCAGCCAGTGCCAGCCGGGCGCCGGGTGAGAAGGCGGCCAGAAACTCCTGCAGACGGCCCTCCATCTGTGCTGTGGCCTGGGCAGGGAGCAGGGGAGATGGGGTGACCTGGTCACTGGATGGGGCTGGGGAGCGACATGCGCAGATGGGGGCGGGAGAGAGAGAAGATGTGACGATGGGGTCCAAAGATTGGAGAAGAAGCAGCAACGTGTACAGGTGCGGGTGGGGGAGGGGGGAGTTTGAGACAGAGAGATAGGGAAAAACAGAAATGGACAGATAGGGGGGATGCAGCCAGGAAGACAGCAGGTGCCACTGGAGGGACAGCAACATGGAGGGAGCTGGGGCTGGTCTAGCCGCCAGGCGCTGCCCACCTTGGGGAATCTCTCCCGGTACACGTGATTCATCATGACGATCTCATTGTCGAAGGCCCCTGTTGTGCGTCCAGGGCTGAAGGAGGGGACAACTGGCTTATGACATGGGACCCAAAACACAGCCCAGGGAAGGGCGGCTGAGTCAGGTCTGAGGGCCAAGGGCCGGAGGCCAGGCTTGTGCACGGTCAGGACCAAAGGTGGAGGAGGAGCCACGATGTGGGTCCCAAAGCCAGCCCAGGGAGGGGCTGGGGCTGGGGTCAGAGGTCGAGGCCCACCTGAGGCTGCGGGAGCGGGGCCGAAGGCGAGGTGAGTGGTGGCCGCCCTCCTCATCAACCATGCTCTCTGAGCTGCGGAAATGCTTGGACAGGAAGCATAGTTCGTCCGGCGTCGGCTGGAAAGGAAGCTGGTGGAGGCGCTCCCTGGAGGATGAGCTCGACTGGCAGGAGGGGGTATCGGGGCCATGGGTTCATGGTCAGTGCCACAGCCAGGACCCCAGCATTACCCCTCAAGGCTCAGGCTGTCTGCTGGTCATCAGATGGTAACTCTCCTGCCTGGCTCCTGTGCATCCCTCAAAACTCCAGCTTTGATGTCCCCTCTTCCAGGAAGCCTTCCCTACCTGCTCCCTTGGCAGCCCCAAGACCCCCTCTGACCAGGCCTTCCCTGACCACACAAGGATGAGGATATCTGTGTATCCCGGACCAGGAGTCCCTTGGGGCTGAGGCTGGGTCCTTTCAGGGACACCCCAACATTGCCCAAAATGGGGCACAGAGGGGCCAGCCAGGATGTTTGCTGATTGGATAACTATCCAACACCTTAAAAAAAAAATCCCAAAGGGGCTTCCCGGGTGGCGCAGTGGTTGAGGGTCTGCCTGCCGATGCAGGGGACATGGGTTCGTGCCCCGGTCCGGGAAGATCCCACATGCCGCGAAGCGGCTAGGCCCGTGAGCCATAGCCGCTGAGCCTGCGTGTCCGGAGCCTGTGCTCCGCGGCTGGAGAGGCCACAACAGTGAGAGGCCCGCGTACTGCAAAAAAAAAAAAAACCCAAAGACGTGTCTTCCCCACCCCCAACCTGGCACTCCCCTGTCTGCCTGCCAAGGTAGGACTTGTGGGTACCGAGACAGTGGAGCTGGGCGTGTTGGTTCCATAGCCAGAAGACGGGAGGGATGCGAGGGACCATCTTCTGCCGTCGGCCCTGGAGAGAATGAGAAGTTGGAAGGAAGGCAAGGACCCTGCAGCTTGTGGGGACCAAGGGCAAGCACTGTGGCTGGCTGATCCTGGCCCCATTGGAGGAAGGACCTTCTGAAAAGGCCAAGAACAGGAATACAGGGTGAGCAAGTCCACTGTGTGTTTTCTCCTTGTTCTTCAGCTGCCTCCTCCAGGAAGTCTTCCCTGACACCAGCGGCCAGTACGTCCCCCATCAAAGCTGCTCTAAGTTGCAGCTGCTGGAGTACACGCTGGCCACTCCCACCAGACTGAGGACTCCCTGAGGGCCAAAGTCCAGCCTCCCATTCCTCAGCCCCCAGTGTAGGGCACAGCCTCCAGCAGGCACTGAATAAACGTTGTTGAATGAATAAGTGACATCTAAGTGCCTGGCACATAACAGGTCCTCCATCAGGTCTTGTTAAGTGAATTAACAACTTTCAGTGAATGAGTGATTCCTGGACGAAGTCATGCCACCCCCTCCCCCTGCCCCTCCTGGAGGGCTCATAGAAATTACCTGTCTGTGCTCGGGATGTGGCTGCAGGAGACCGTGCGTGCATGTGTGCATTTGCCAAGGGCGGAAGCCAGAGGAGAGACCACAGCAGGGCAGAGGCCAGGGGTGGGGAAAAGGCTAATGAGGAGGCAGGTCCAGCCACCAGGTGCATGCCCCTGCCTGTCCCCTCGCCCATCACGTCAACACCATCCCCCAAAGCCGGAGACCACTCACCTCCGGGCAAAAGGGAAGTTGATAGCAGATGCAGCTGAGAAGTTCCGAGGACTATCCAGGGGGCTGCTGCCTGCTGAGGAGGAGGGGGGGGGGAAACTGGGTCAGTGGGGGTGGAGACAGGACACTCCCACCCTGCCCCGCTTGCCCCCGCGCTCACCTGTTGGGATGGACAGGGGTGACAGGGGCCGGGAAAGGGTTGGCGAGGGCGTTCCTACCACCAGGCTCTTGCGGTTCCCGCTGCGGCAGCTGTTGGGGGGGAAGGTGGGGACAAGTCCAGGACTCCTGCTTCACAGGACCACATGCTCAGGTCCAGGACTCCTGCTTCACAGGACCACTTGCTCAGCTGGGAGCACATGGGTGATGGCTTCCAGGCAGGACAGGAAGCTGGGGGCGACCACTCTCTCTCTGCTCCCCAGGCGGACCGCCCCTCTGCAACATCATAGCCCTGGCCCAGCTTCTCCAGCTTCTGTGTTCACAATCCCACGCCCAGGACTTCCCCGGCGGTCCAGTGGTTAAGACTCCACACTTCCAATGCAGGGGGCACGGGTTCGATCTCTGGTGGGGGAAGTTCTGCATGCTGCACAATGCCGGGGTGGGGGGCAGGGGGGGGGGGACGGTTGCTCCACAATCCCGCCCCACAGCCTTGCCCACATTGTGGCCACTGCCAGGAACAATGGCAAATAAGGCAGAGGTTGGAGAGGATCCTGGAACCCACAGGTGGGTTGAGGCAGGCGCCCACTCCATTTTATGCACCTTTTCCCAGGGCCACTGCTCCAATCTCTGAGCAGACCCCCTCCCCAAGATCCCCCTAAAACGCCAATCTGATCCTTGGAAACCCCAAAGCCAGCATCTTGCACATTGGGTCCTGTTCTTGTTCTACCAAACTTTTTTTTTTTTTCAAAGAATGTTTTTTTAAAAAAAATATTTATTTGTTTATTTATTTATTTTATTTTGGGTACACCGGGTCTTAGTTTGCACGTGGGATCTTCGTTGCGGCACACGGGATCTTTCAGTTGCGGCATGCGGGATCTAGCTCCCCGACCAGGGATCGAACCTGGGGCCCCCCCCTGCATTGGGAGCACTGAGTCTTACCCACCGGACCATCAGGGAAGTCCCTGTTCTGCCAAACTTTTGCCCACATGTTTTCCTCCCTTCATCCCAGCTCCCTCCTGGCCACCAGACCCCTGACCCAGGCGCCCCCCGCAACCCTTGCCCAGTAATTCCCATATGTGCCCTGGCCCCAGCCCCCGCCCTGGCAGAGGGAAGTTGGGAGCGACACGGTTCCCCCCACCCACTCCAGCAGTCGCCCGGCAACGGCTCCGATTGCTCTCTCTCGACAAGTGCATCAGCCCACACAGCCTGAGCCGCCAACGCAGCCCAGCCTTGGCGGGAGAACTGCTCAGGGAGGGAGCGATGACACCTCGGGGCCTCACAGGGCCAGGAATGGCGTCCCAGGCAGAAGGCACAGTGCAGGCCAAGGAGAGTGAGGTCAGCAACCGGCTCAGGAGACAAGACATGCACGGAGGAGGGGTTCAGCCTATCCACGGCTCCATGTGCAGCTGCTCTGCTGAGCCTATTTCCCCATCTGTATACTTTGCAAAGGTGCATACACAGTGCTCAGCTTTGGGCCTGGCACTGGGTAAATTGTGGCATGTTACGTATATTGTTATCTTTCTCCTGACATTACTCACAGGGCCTGGTGCATGGTGGGAGAGCAAGCAATGCCTCTCCAGCGAATTAAATCACCGACATCTGCCAATACCAATAAGCCCAGAGGAGGGAGAGACCAGCTGCACCCATTTCCCAGCCTGGAAAACTGAGGCCACAGATGTCATCAGCCACAAAGATTGTCCTTTAGTCTGAGATGCAAAAGCAAAAGTGAAACCCACAGGTTCCTGCAAAACTTCCTGTCACCACCCCCCCAACACACACACATCCGACAGCCCACATCCTCTTCCAGCCCCTCACCCCCACACTGCACCCCAATGCATCATTTTTCACTTCCAACAGCATTTGGGAAAAACACTGGGAGCCTCCCTCTTGCTCTCAGGCAGGGCTTTCTTGAAAACAACCAAATCTGAGATCTCAACGGGGAACTGGGCATCATCTGTTCAATTCCCGAGCATCTACTGAGCACCAACTGTGTGCTCAGCCCTCCCTGGAGAAGGAGAAGGCCCAGGACCCTGAGAAGCTGCCTAGTTTTTCAATAACCAGCCCTGTGGCACAACAGAGAGTGAGAATTATGTCAGAAAAGAGGCGCCTGAGGCCAGTTTCCTGCACCTGATCCCTGAGGTGCCCATGAGCCTTCTGTGGCTCCCCAGGTTCTGGGAGAAGAGCCTAAACCCTGGATTAGTCATTCAAGGTCCTTCAGCAGCTGGTCCCACCGCCCAGCCTTTGCCTGTGCTCCCCTCTGGTGCCCCGACCAAGCACTGGTGAGACACTCAAGCACAGAGAGGTTAAGGAACTGCCTGAAGGCACACAGCCTGACAGTGGCTGAGCTGGAATTTCAACGCAGGTCCAGCAGAGCTCACAGTCCTCACTTAGCTTCTTTGCCTTTCAGGAGAAACTGAGACTCCACTTTGCTCTGGATAGAACACCGTGATTTCCCCCCACCCCCCCATAACCGACAAACACATCATCCTCCCGCAGCAAATATTTGCTTCTGAACCATCATTTCCGCTGACTGGGCCCCAGGGACTAAACAGCCTCAGTTTTTCCAGGAAGCTCCTCCGCAGGTCTGCCCAGAGGACAGGTTCGAATCCTGATTCAGTCCCAAATCCCTGCTGCTTCTGTCACCACCTGAGCTGCGACCCCGGCGGACAGACATCCCAATTTGGGTAAGGAGCGGTGAAAGGAAGGTGCCTGGGACCCCAGGGGATACCTGGATCCCAGTGCATCCGCCCACTTCCCCCTACCGCCGGACACAGTGGCCCTCCCCGCGCTGCCGAGATACACTTTTGGCAACTCGTGTCTGCTCGGTCGGCCGCCGCGCCTTTGCCCGCGCGAAGCCCCCTACCTCTTGGAGCGCTGCAGCAGCGCGCCCTTGGCCAGGCGGCTCCGGTGGCCGGGCGCCGCCACCGCCGTCCAGTAGCTAGGATCGGACATGCTGCTTCCCTTTGTGCCGCCGCCGCCGCCAGAGGCCCGAGAGGCGCGCGGGCGCAACCAGCGGCGGCGGGACGCGAACCTTCACGGCGGTATCTGCCCCGGGAGCCCCGCGGTGAGGGGCGGGGCACGCGCCGCGGGGCTGGGGGTGGGGGGCGAGGAGGAAGCGCGAGGCCGGGAGCGAGGCCTGGAACCCCGCCCAGGACAGCGCGGGGGCGGGGCCTGGCCTGGAGGGTGGGGCGAGCGACGCGGAAGCAAGACCTGCGAACCCTCGTGCTGGCTGGTGGGCGTGGCGTTGCCATGGCCGCGGGCGGAGGGGCGGGACGTTGCCAGGGTTGCGGGCGGCGGGGGCGGGGCGTTGGCGGTACCTGGATGTAGGGCCTTCGAAGTTGGCTCCCTTCCTTCAAAATGTAAATCCGATCGCGCCCCTTTCTCCCCTACCTCGGCGCTAACCCCTTCTGAGTGCGGCACTCAAGACCCATTCAGCAGCCTGGCCCAGCTCATGCTACTGCACCCACGCTGGCTGTACTTCTTGGAATGCCTTTCCTGCCTGGCAAAATCCAGCGTCCCCTCCTTCAGGAGGTCTTCTCTTGTGTCTGTCCAGCTCTGTCTTCCCCAGGCTTGGGCTCCTTGAGGTCCCAGCATCTTCCAGCACTGGACTGGCAGAGAGGGTGTGTTTAGCAAACTGAGTCAGGGCATCTGATATGCTCTTCCTGTCTGTACGACGGGAAAGGCCATCAGCCTGGCTACTATCAGGAATCAGATGCCTGATTTAACTTCTCAAGCCTCAGTATTCTCAACTGTAAGATGGGAGGAAAATGGGGCTGACATGAAGATTACACTGTGCCTCCCAAGAGTGCCTGGTAAACGTTCGATAAACGTTAGCATTAGGCAAACTTCCAGGCCTCTGGTTCCCCATATACACATGTCCCTTTGTGAAAATGTAATAAAATCAGAGGCACAGAAAGTGCCTGGTACAGAGCTGGGGGTACAGTTAATCTTCACTATGGAATTAATGCTTCTGTGAATTAATGCTTCCTCCTTTCATGACAGCCCCAGGAAGTCAGGGACAGTGTCACCCTGAAGGTGGACCCTCCACAGGCCACACAACACTTTGGGAACCGGCCCAGGCAGGACTGACCTGGAGCCCAGACCCCACATCTGAGAAAACTGAGGCGTACAGGGGGTCTTGCTACCTGATGTGTAGCCCTGACCCTGCCCATCCATCTTGCCACCCATTTTGCTTTTCAAGTCTCTCTCAGACTCCCTGCCTTGCTGCCTCCAAGCCCAGTGTCTCCTTCAGGTGGCCCACACGCAGTGGCCCAGATAACCGCTGAGTGTCTCCCCAGGCCTGCTCTCCATGCCCCCCAGACTGGGGCTCAAACAACCCATATCTGGCCACTCATTCACTCAACAAACATTGAGCACCTACTGTGTGTCTGCCCTTGTACTGAACCCTGGGGATGCAGGCCACAAATAATCCCTGCCCCCAGGAGTCCCCAGTCTGGTAGGGGAGGCAGAGAGTGAACAGGAAACAATTAAATGAACAAGTTAATTTCACACACTGAAGTTGAGGAAGGAAAAGCACAGGGGTAAGGCTGGCAAAGGACGACTTTAGCCAGGAGGCCTCTCTGAGGTGACACTGCAGCCAGCAGTGAGACATCGAGAAGGAAGAGGAGCCAGCCATGGAGAAAGAGCATCCCAGGCAGGGAGCACAGCTCATGCAAAGGCCCTGAAGCAGGACTGAGGGGAAGATGCCAGCAAGACTCACCATGTGGGCCTTGTGGGCTACAGGGAGGAGTGCAGTTTTACTGCAGCAGCAACAGGGAGTCATGGAGGATGTGTGAGCAGCGGGAGGGTGTGATCTGGACTATGTCTGTAAACCCCGCCCCCCATGTCTGCCATGAGGAACAGAAGCTGTTGGGGGGCAGGAGTAGAGGCAGCAGGAGGCTAGTGAGGGGCTGTAACAGGGTCTGGGAGGGGAGGACACAGGCCTGGACCAGGGTGGGGCTGTGGAGTAAAGTGGGTGGATTCTGGACTTATTCTGAGGCTAAAGAACAGGCTCTGCTGTGGGGTCATATGTGTAGATGAGGATGAGGGAGGTTACCCATCATCCTCAGGTGCTTAGTCTGAGCCACATACAGGAAACAGAGCCTCCTGCATGGGAGGAATTCGAGGTCCCATAGGTCTGGGGACCCAAGTGGGGATGAAGCCACGGTCTCATGCACCATAGGCTAACATGCTGTGTCCACAAGCTCCCCCTACCATGTGTGCCGGGGACACTTCTGCACACAGTTAGTAAAGGAGCTGCCCATCATCCCCAGCCTGTGCTGCCTACATGCCTCCCACTATGCCCATTGTGTTGGCATCCCCAGCAGCTGCTTCTCCCACGCCCATCTGGCCTCAGTTTCCTCCTCTGCAGAACAGGGCTACAGCTGGCAATCCAGAGGGCCTGTGGCCATGGCAAAGGCCTCCCGCGAAAGGCTGGCTGATCAAGTGACCTCTGGTGCCAGCCCCTTGCCCACCAGATCAAGCCCCTCCCCTACTCACACACCCTCCACGGCTCCTCATTTTACAGCAAATTCACACTCCTGGGTAAATCCCTTTCCTAGAGCTCGAATCCTAACTCTGTGCCTCAGACTTTGCCTCTCTCTGCTTGTGCCAGTAACTGTGTAAGTAGGAAAGCCCCAGGTGGACATACAGACCCCCATCTCCAACCCCACATTGGTAGGGCCACCCCAGCCCTTCACACCTGCCCATGAGCTGTCCATGCCCCTCCAAGCCCCATACCTTATGTGGCTCCCAGTGCCCTCGGTAGAAAATCCAACTTCTTCCCGTCCTTGGTGTCAAGCCCCCAGAGGGAACACGCCTCTGACAATGCTGTTCCTGCCTGGAACAGCCTCTTTGTTGTCCCCTTGGCCATATGGGCCCAACTCATGACCTTCTCTTCAAACTGCTCTCCTCCAACACCACAGGTAGAGCCCTCCCAGCTGCTTCCCATGTGTCTGTGCCACAAGCATTAACTGAGCACCTGATGTATAGTAGGCCCTGCCTGAGGCTATAGGATGACCAGGACAGATCCAGGTCAGGCTTTCAGGTGGCTCTCAAACCTTTGGATGAGAAAAACAACTCAATAATCACACAAGAAAACATGGAAAGCACAACCATGATGGGGTCAGGATGAGGGAAATGGATGTGCATAATGGATGCAACTGGGGCTTGGGGGCCTTTATGGTGGGGTGGGGCAGGGGCGGGGAGGTTTAGACACGAAAGGCTTCCTGTCTGAGAGCTTGATGGAGACTTGACAAGTGAATAAAGGAGTAAACAGAGAAAGCGGAGCTCTGGGCAGGGGGGACAACAAGTGCAAAGGCCCTGAGGCTGGCCAGCTTATATTCTGGCAGTCCAGGAAGCCGCACGGCTAGAATAGGGTGAGCACTGGAGAGGTGGATGGGTGAACGCGGGGCGGGCAGGGTGGTTCATCACAGGAGCTGGACCCACAGGGCCTTGGAGGCCGAGGGGACAAATGTGGGCTTATTCCCCTTGGAGCAGGGGAGGCAGGTACCCATTTCCTTGCCTGGCCCAAGTCAATGGGGCTCTGCTGCCCCCTGGTGGCAAGCAAGGGGCCAGTGGACTCAGCTAGAATCCCAAACTCTCTGCCTCTATTTCCTCCTGGTAAAACTGGCTTATCTGCTCTCAACAGGTCCCTCCCCTCATCTTGTCCTCACCTGAGGTTGAGGCCAAGGACCCAGAGTCAGATCTGGCCTGACACTCTCTCTCAGGGTGCCTCTGGACAACACACTTTGAGGTCCCAAGCCGAGTTTCTCCTCAGCTAAATGGGGGCGACACAGTCTCTGCCTCCCATTGGACACCCCAGCCTGGTCCAGGCCCCACCATCTCCCACCTAGATGTTGCCCTAGCCACTTCCCTGCCTCTGCCACCTCCATTCCTGTCTCCTGTCCCCAGCCAACCTTTCTTCCCCCAAGGTAGCCACAGGGGCTTTAAAAATCTTGGTCCTGCCTCAGGACCTTTGCATGTGCAGCTCCCTCTGCTTGGTGCTTCCCTTCCCCTAGCTCTGCTCAGGCCCTGGCTCAAACACCACATTAAGAGGTCTCCGTCTGAATGTGTCTTGTTTGTCCATTCCCTTGTTCATTGCCTACTTCCTGAGAACTGACTGAGAGCCTCATGAGGGAGAAACTATGTTCATCTTTTCACAGCTATGCCCTTAGCACCTGGCACACAGTAGATGCCTGCTTAATGAAGGTACCTGCCTGTTGCCCAGCTCCCAGTGTGGGCTCCAAAGTGTTCTCTCTTCTCCCCACTAAAGGCCCATGGGAAGAGTGTGAGCAGCTCATTCATACTAAGGTGTAAATGGTTGATGGGCCATCAAATTCTAGACATCACTGACCTGTACATCTGTCCCCTCCCTGAATTTTTGCCCAAGCTGTGTGAGGCGCCCACTATATCCCTGATGTTCTCTCCCATACAGGGGCAAGATCCTGAGACCCCGCCGTCGCAGGGAGTGGCTCAAACCCTCAACAGACTCTCATGGCAAAGCTGGCCCTGACTTGGCCCCCAGACGTACTGAACCAGGAGAACTGGTGTCTCCTCTCTGAGCCTCAGTTTCTTCCGCTGGGCAATGGGATCAGAAAGGGTGCTTCTCTCCCAGGGTTGCAGAGGGGACAGAAGGAACTTGAGGCGCTCAGTCAAGCTGGTTCTTTTCTCCCTATACCACTTGGCCTGGTTGACTTCAGAGCACAGGGCTCTAATGGTGGACTCTCAGCGTTAGGAATGTGTGTGTGTGTGTGTGTGTGTGTGTGTGTGTGTGTGTGTGTGTGTGTGTATACATTCACAGGGAGGAGCTTTCCGGCCAGCTGAGCTGGGTCACAGCACAGGAGGCCAGGCCAATTCAGCAGGGCCCTGAGCAGGCTGGGAACCCAGCACCTGTCTCGAGGAAGTCCTTGGGCAACAGCTCAAGTTCTGGCCTTGCCCTGACCGTCTATCAGAAGGGGGAACCTGCTGCCTATGACTGAATATGGAATTTTCCCATCATGGTCCTAGTGTGGATCACCGTGCCATTTTATGGAGAGGTAAACTGAGGCCCAGAGCGTCCATGTCACCAGCCCACAGTACCTTGCGGGGGAGCTGGGTCTGGGCAGCTTCCAAGTCTCTGGGGTGCCAGGGCGATGTCCGAGCCCCGCCCGCGCGCGCTGTCACTTACCTCCAGGGGTGCAGGCCCAGTGAGGGGCTGCAGGGGCTGCAGGGGCTGCTGGGACTCAGCAAGGACGGGCTCTGGCTGCTTGGAGACAGACTGCAAAGAAAGAGGCCGGGGACGGTGAACCCGGCAACGGCCCCTGCGTGTGGCCGAATGGGGAGACGGGACCGGGGTTGTGGTTTCCTTAGGGAGAAGGGGCCTGAGGCTGGGGATACTAGATCTCGCGCAGGCCGCGAGGGCGGGGCCAGGCCGTTGACCCGGGAGGGCTCCCTGGAGGCGGCGGTGCGACTCGGGGCGACTTGAACAGAGACACGGAAGAAGGGTGGTTGTCAGTCTGCCCCTCTTCCCCCAAATCTCCCCTTCCAGGTCCAAGCACTCACTCGAGGGTCAGCGCCGGGATGTGCAGCTTGTCCCTGCGGGACTTCATGCCGAGGCCGGGGCCGCGTCTACGCGACCGGGTACTGACGCCCCCTTCGTGGCCGCCAAGCCCTGACTGTGTCGCGATCGGACAGACAGACAGACGCGGACACCGGGACAGCACGCCTGGCAGGCGAGACAGACGCGGAGTGGGGCCTGGGCCGCCGGGTGGTGGTGGGGGGGCGGGCTCTCTCCGTCCCGGGGCGGGGCTCGGAGCCCCGCACCTGCGCGCAGGCACAGACCCGCAGCAAAGGTCGGATTGTGCGAGGCGGGAGCCGCGGTGCCACCCCTCCCGAGCAGGGACGCCGAGGGTGCCGGGTATCGAGCCCCCGAGCTGCACGGCCGGAAAGGAAGGGCAGTCACTGCCTTCTCTGCCGGACTTTTTGCTCCATCAACTGGCCCCGCCCCTTCCCTGTCGAGGCCTTACCTCCGCGCTCACCGAGCCCCGCCCAGCCCCGCCCCCGGGGGGGTGTCTCTCGGACACCAATCCACGGTGTGCGTGCCCCACCCCAATCCTCCCACCCGCAGCCGCTCAGCCCAGGCGTTCCCGGCCGCCCGCAGCGGGTGTCACCATCCCGGCGCACACCGGAGGCCCCGACCACGCCTCCAGCACTTTGTTTCCCTGGGTTCCCTCTGCCAGGACAGTCATCCCCGTCATTCATATCCTAATTCAGCCCCACCAGCCTCCTCCCTACACGTGGACCCCTGGCGCTCAGAGCCCCACCCTCCCTCCTGCCCAGCCCAGACTCCGAAGCTTTGCGGTTGTCTGTGTCCGGCCATGGCCCCCTTGAAATCCTGGTTGGACCCAGTCAGGCACACCGCAGGTGGCAAAGACTAGACAGCCCTCAGGGAGTCTTTGTCCTCGTCCTATTCCGTGGCCCAGGACTTTGCCCTCAGTGGTTTGTACTGATTCACGGTCCACTACCCCGCCCCCAGCCTGGGCAAAGGCTGGGGACAGTGCTTGCCTTCCGGGCAGTGTCCAAGCCCCTTCCCTACTGGGGTCCTCAGGGCCCTCCCCACCAGGTGCACTACCCCCAGTCCAACAAGAGATGGTCTGGGCTTGGGGGCTACTCTGCCACCAGCCCCACCATCAGATTTCAAACTCTCATCCAACCCCCAGGACCTACCCTTTCTCCTCTCCCTCCACCTCCCCTATGCTCACTTCACCCCAGCTACCCCTGTCTCCATGCTGTTTTTCCAGTGCCAAGCTAGTTCGCACCTCAGGACCTTTGACCATGCTGTTCCCTCTGCCTGGAATGCTGTTCCCCTGACACTTTCCCCCTAGCTCTTCCTCCTCTTCCAGATCTAGTCTCAAATGTCACCTCCTCTAAGAGATCCCACATCTTCAGGGCTAAAGCCACCCTCCAGTCCCCTCTGTCTGTCTCTGTTTAATTTCTCCCCTGTATAACATCACTTCATCACTCTCCCCAAGAGAGTGCAAGCTCCACGGGCAGGGTCCAGCATTGACTCGTCACCGTGTCCCCTGTGCCTGGAACAGAGCCCAGCACACAGTAGATCCTAAAAAAATGTTTGTTGAGTGAGTGATTTCACTGAGGCGCAAGGGAATTCCCACCCCCAACTTAGGCAAATGCAGCCTCCAAAGAGGGAGTGTCTGCACTCACACTCCCCCAGACCACCAGTACGAGGCAAACTCCTCCCCCTCCTGGGCTTTGATTTCCCCATCTGTAAACAGGGGAAGGCACTGAACAAATGTTTTTTGAGCTTTTGGGATCTCAAAATGCCAATCACCAGGAACATTAATGTGACCCTGAAGTGTATGATTTTCTGCCGGTGTTCCCCAAAATAGAGTGAGCTTCCTGTCATGGGAGGCATGCAAGCTGGTTCCAGGATACTTGACTGGAATTCTACAGTCTGCACTCTGGATGCCACCTTTTCAAGTTGGTTGCCGTACAGCCAGTGAAACAACCCTTATGCACCTCAGTTTCCTTGTTTGCAAACTGGCATAGTTTGTACCTCACCTCCCAGCCTGTGGTGAGGGCCACGTGAGGCACCTGTGAAGTACTTTGCAAACACCGGGGCAGGATCAAGGTGAGAAGCTTTGTAGTAATTACTAAATAAATTCACAATTTGGAGGCTGCTGCTGAAATATCTGTGCCCAGGACCACAGGGCCCCACCCAGCCCACTGGCCCCAGGTAAACTCACCCACGTCCCCGGCGCGGTAGGCTCAGCTCCTTCTGAAAAGAAAACAGGGGTCATTCTCAAGGAGACAAACCCTTCACATCTCTAGCTTTCCACCCACCTCATTTCCCAGTTGGCCCCTTGTTCACCCTGTTCCAACCAATGCCTCTTTTCTGCTCACCCCACACATTGGACTCAGCCCTGCCTCAGGGCCTTTGCACCAACTGTATCTTCTGCCAGGACCACTTTCCCTCCCTTCTGGTGCTTGTTAATTGAAGCTCATCCTTCAGGTTTCAGCTCAAGTGTCCCTTCGTCTAGGAAGCCCTTTCAGATTCCCAATCTACCTCCCTTCTCAGCTCCCCTACTTGCATTTTTTAAAAGTCATTATTCAAAATAAATTAGTTATATTTACAAAGAAGTATGTCAGTAGTGGCTAAATACTAATAATCTATTGAGAAAAGGGAGATTCCTTAGTCATCCTCACCCTGTCCCCTCCCAGATCTGAAAGCCATTCCCCACTCACCTTCTGCAGAATCTATGCAGGTTTGGGTCCTGGTCATTTGTGGGGGCTGGGCACACTGACCAGTGACTCCCTATTGAAGACTCTTTTAGAGCTCAGCAAGCCGATCTGCACCAACCCTGGGTGTCCTCACCATATATAGGGCAGAAAGCCCTGTGCTTGGGTTCCACTGTGACCCCAGAGTCCACCCTCAAATATGGCTTGCCCAGGAGGGCTTTTTAATTCTCAAAAGGCTGTGTGGCACAAGTTTAGAATCTGAGGACACCCAGACCTGGGTCCAGATCTATCATCTGTTCTTTCCTGGCCGTGGAACCTTGAGCCAAGTGACTGGTACTACCTGTGCTTTGGTTTCCCCATCTGTAATTTGGAGATAACGTAAGAGGGTTCTGGGGTAAAAATGATCAGAAATTATTGTTGTTGTGTTACTGTTGAGCTCAGCAAGGGCCTTCGCAGACTATCGCAATACTTGCTAAATTTTACGCACATTTACTGAGCCGCTACTACTCATCAGGAGCAGAGGCCTTTTTACAGGCGGGGAAACTGAGGCGCGGAGGGCGGCAGCTGCCCACATCTCTCGACGGAGGTAGGGCCGGGAATCCAGGTCTCTGGACACCACAAGCACACACACACACACACACACACACACACACACACACACACTGGGGCGGTTGCGCCGAGGATGCAGGACTATTTTTACCTCGGTGGGCTCAGGGCTGCCCACATCCAGAGTTGGGCGTTCGTCATGGCAACCAATGATGTCATCAGCCCCCGCAGCCAATTGGAGGGGGCCGGAAGCTGCTGGGCTCGGGATGACAGGGCTGGGAGGGGTTAACAGGGTCTCCAGGCAGGGGAAGAGGAGGATCTGCGGGGGTGGGGCGTCGCCCTGAGGCTGGACCCCCGCTACCTTGAGCTCAGAAAATCAAGTCAGAGCCCTTCAAGGTGGGAGGAGGCTCACCTGCCACCCTGAGGTCCCCTTGTTTGCTTGAATACCTCTGGGGATGGAGAGCTCACTATCATTCTGTGCAAACGTTCATGGACCCACCACCACCACCACCACCATTAGGGTCTCCTTCGGCCCCCTCCGGTTGTTATGAGATCTCATGCCGCTTCCTCCTCCCCTACTAACCCGCAAAACAGTGAGGAGCTGGGATCTGAACTCAGGGGTTCTTGCTGTGCCCACACATGCCGCCCCCCCCACACCCCATCCCAGCCATTTCCTTCCAAAACACGGACAGTCCTGGGTTCCCAGTCTGGCTCCCTAATCTGGGCTGTGTGATCCCCGACAAACGACTTCACCCGTCTGTGCCTCAGTTTCCTCCTTTGGAAAATGGTCCAGTTACATAGGGCCCTGGGAGGAATCAAGTAGCAGGCTCAGGGCCTGGCGCTGGGGGAAGCTTTGATCAATCAGAGCCCACACAATGATTTTGTGAGGTTAATAACTACCAATTTAACCACAAATTTTAATTTACTTCCAAAATACAAAAAGATGTGAAGTGGCACAGAGAGGTGAGGGACGGTCAGCCGCCCCCCTACAAAGGCTCAGTGGAACGCTGGGCCCACATGGAACTCTCCCGGCACCACCCCCGGACCCTCTGCTCCCTGCGCCATCTGCTTCTGCCTTCAGCCCCCTCTTTGCCAGCTGTTCCTCAGCGAGTGGCTCCCGCCTAGGAAGGGGGTGGGGGTGGGGGTGGTCTAACTCCCCGGAACTGCCCTTTAAAGATAATATTTATGGCATCCTCTTCTGGGCTTGACTGGGCTGGGAGATGCTGCCTCCTCACCAGAAGCCTCAGCTCCACCCCGAAGAACCCACATTCTGAAGGAGACAGGGTAGGGCATGGACACCCCCATACTGGAGGCATTAGTAGGGACCCAGAGGAAGAGAAGGGGCTGGAGGGAGAGGGGAGCCAAAGGAGTTCCAGGAGGAGGGCTTCAGGCTGGGCTAGTAGGCTAGTGGGAAACAGGGTGGAGGTGGGACTCAGCCCAGTGGGCACCAAGTCTCATCGGAAGTTGGCAGCTGGAGCAAAGAGAGAGAGGTCAGCAGGGACCACATGGCACCAGCCGGAGGGCTTCCTGGAGGAGGAGAATAGTTGGAACTGGGCCGTGAGGATGCCAGATGGACCTTCCAGGGAGCTTCCCCAGCAGCAGGAGAGACAAAGTCCAGACAGACTGGACACCTTCCCTGTCCCTGGATGCTGTCTTTGGGGATCTGCTTTTAAAATTCTGTCGTTTGTTAAGCAAAGGGCAAAGTGGGAGATGATGAAAAAAATGATAAAATAATAGTGGTAGTAGTCCTAGTAATAACAGCTTATGTTAACTGGCGCCTACAAATGCTACACAGAAGACTGAGCTTAACCCAAACCAGAAAGGGCCAGTCTCCACCTCTTCCCCTTACCCACAGCCAATGCAAACTGGTGGTCCACAGGCCAAGCCAGGTCCTGTTTACAACCTCCTAGTACTCAGTCAACCGCATGCCCTGCATTGCCACAGTCAGATTGGCCAGGATACCCCCAGCTATTGTCTGGACTGGCCAATCAGCACCTGACTTCCTCAAGCTTTTATGAATTGACTCTTGGACCTTTGGCAAGGATCACCCTCCAGGGTATCTGATTGGCTCTGACCTGATTGGCTGGGGGCGCTCTGGGCTCCAATTAAAGGAGTGTGTGACTGATGCCCCAAACCAAGGCCCTCAACATCTTTGCATCCTCAAGTGCCAGACCACTTAGAATTCCAACTCCCTGACTTCCTGGGTGCTATTTTCCTTCTCTGAGCCTCAGTTTCCCCTTGTGAAAAATAAGGCTAATAATCTCTTGGGCTGTTGGAGACCTAAATGCATGTACAGTGCTTAGCATTTGTAGATGCCCCTTAATGTGAGCAGTTATTGACACTTCTACTGTTATTTTAAAAATTATTTTCATGTGTCTCCTACTTGGTCCTTTACTCTAGATGCCTTCCTGGCTTCTGGCCCCCTTTTTGGCCCCCACCTGCTCCAGAGGAGTCTTTCAAAGCGCTCAGATCTGACATGACCTCCCCTGTTCCATCACCTTCCATAGCTCCCAATCACCCTAGGAAGAAAGTCTAACCTCTTCAAAATCGGCGCTGGAAGCCCTGGAAGCAGATGGTCCCATCTCACATGCCCAGTTCTAGCGCTAAGAAATGGCTTCTAGCTTCCCCATAAATACATATGGTTGCATACCTCTGGGCATTCGCACGTGCTGTTCCCTCTGTCCAGAATGGCCTCACTCAACTGGGCAAACCCTACTTGCCCCTCCGCCTCCTTGGATGGAGGTCTGCCAGTATGGGGTTGGGCTGCAGGGAGAGCCAGATCTGCCTGGGTTCAAATCCTCTGTCGCCTTACACACTGTGACACCTGGACAGAGGCTATGATTCTATGAGCCTCAGTTTTCCCATTTGTAACATGGGACTCGTCATCAGGGAATGGGTGCCTCTTCCCCATGGAACAGCAACCCCCCCGTTTCTGACGTCAGCTGCACCCCCCATTCGCCTACCCGAAGGCGGTTTCTCTATTTTAAGAGGCTGCAGGCAGGGCTCAATTCTATCTGGGGCTCCGGGCGGGGCTTGTTTCCCCACAACACCTCACTGCAAACCAGTCCTGCTGCACCCCCTCCTCTATGCTCAGGCCCCCGACTCCTGACTCTGGCAACGGCCCCTCCCCCCCCGCATGTCCTCGGGGTCTCTGCCTTGCAGCTCTACCCACACCCTCCCTGACTCCCAACCGAAACACATGTGGCTCTTCCTTCACCTCCCAACAAGTTCGCAGTTCCGCAGCCCGGGTTCAAGGCCTGCCTTTCCCCTCCCTCCTCGGCCTCAGGGCCCACCTCCCCACCCCATCCCCTACTTTCTAGCTTCTCTGAGCCTCATTCATTTCCCCAAACACCTGCTCCCTGCCCTGCCACCAGTGGCTGCTTCCTCTGTCCCAAGGCCACCCAGCAACCCTCGGTTCAGCCGCCTTCTCCAGGGGTGCCTGAGCGTGCCCCATCGCAGCTGACACCTGTGCGGGGTCACTGCTGCTCAGGCATTCGTCTCCCCCAACAGGCTGGGAAATCCAGGAGGGCGGTTCCAGGGGTGAACCCCCCCATCCCCCGCCTCTCCAGGGGGGCGGGGGTGGGGTGGGACGGGGGACTACAGCAGGCACTCAATAAATGTTTGTTGGGTAAATGATGAATCCCGGGTTCCCCCACTTGCAACTGATGGCTTCTTACAGTTGTGGTCTAAGCCCCAGAGGGAAACGGCTAGATTGTCTAAATTCCCACTGGATGGATGGGGACACTGAGGTCCAGAGAGGTCAAGGAAGTTGCCGCCGCGGGGTCACGTGCGTTAGAATGTCAGCCTCTCCTAGGTCTGATGCCTTTTTTGCTTATCTCCTGGTGGCGCTGCCTCCCGAACACAAACCCGGGGCCAGTGGTCAGAAAGGGAGGGCCCTTCTAATGAATGGGGAAACTGAGGTCGGGAGACCCAAGAGTGCCTCCCAACGCCTCAGCCCCCCCCTCCCAGGCCACAGAGCCAGCTGGCAGTGGCTTGTGCACCTGAGAGCTGGTTAAGGTCGCTGGACTGAATCCCTGCTGTGCGACCTGGGATTTGTGACTTTCCCAGACTCCAGCCTCAGTTTCCTGATCTGACGAAAGGGCGGACTGACATCCTCAGCCTCCCCAGCTTGCCTTAGGGGTGAGCTGAGGCAGGGCTGCGGTGGCGCTGCGAAGGCACGAGGCATGTATTAATACACATTAATTAATATTAATATAGCACTAGTAAAAGTATTGACACAACGAGATGAACTTATGGTGAGCGCTCAAAGGCTGTCGCTGCAAATATGATTAGAGCTGCTGGTGGAGAGGTCGAAACCTCAGCCCCTTTCTCCCACGGAGCCTCAGTTTCTCCATATGTCAAATGGACATACCCTCTTCCCAACAGGCGAAAAGCACTTTGAGATGCGGGTGGACAAGTGGGAGTCTCCGGAGCGCGCACCTCCCTCCGCCTCAGTTTCCCCTGGTCCGCCAAAGCCCCGAGCCCGGCACCCAAGCAGGTTCGCCAAAGCCCCGACCCCGGCACCCAAGCAGGTTCACTCCGCCCGCGCCCTCTGCCCGCCCGCGCAGGGGCCTCACCTGGAGCCCACGGCGCCGCAGGAGGCTCGGCTCGTCCATCGCCGGCTAGTCCGCAATGCTCGCTTGCGCCCTGCCCCGTCTCAGTCTGCCAGGCCCCGCCACACCCTGCCGTTGGCCAAAGCGGTCAGCTGACGAGGCCTGACCCCGCCCCTCTCCGAGAGCCGGTCTCGAAAGGCCCGCCCCCTTCGAGCGAGCCTGCCCCGCCCTTTCAGGCCCCGCCCCACCCCTAGAGCCTAGAGGTAAACATTTTTCAATGAATCTTCCTAGAAGGGAGAGTTATCCCCATTTTGCAAAAGAGGAAACTGAGGCTCAGAAAAGTTAATCCATGTTCCCCGCCCCGGGGGGCACACAACAAGGGTGAGGCGAGTGGGGCACTCACGTCTGTGCAAAATTTAAGAAGCGCCCACAAAAAAAGTCAGTAATGAAGATACACAACATTTTAATACAATAGTTTAACAAATCGAAACGAATACAAAAATGCATGATGAGCTAGACGTGAACATTTTAAATAAAAACAGAATCAGACTCTGCCCTTGCACGACCCTGCCTGCTTGCCTCACTCCAATCCTGGCCCTTGTCCCAATAAAACTTTATTTACAAGAATAGGTGGCCACTGTAGTTACCAGTTTCTTTTTTGAGGATGGCTGCCTTTGCCGAGCGCCAATTGGGCACCCAACTAAATGCCTCATGAGGACCTCCTCTCACAGGTATCTGATGATAATTGTTCAGCCTGACTTTGCAGAAGGGAAAGGGAGGCTGGGAAAAGCCCAAAGTCCCAAGATGGCACCCATATTCTCTCTTTCACTGGGACTCCCACTGTCTCTGCTGCTGCAGGGTCCCTTGGTTACCAACTGTTCGACCTGGACATTAGAGTATGTTCTCAGATTGGAGGGAACCCTAGCAAAGGTCTCTGGCTAATCGCCTGTGAGGTACAGTAGTGTCCCACCAAGTTATGGTGGCCAGATTGAGCACATAAAAATACAGGACTCCAAGGCCAAATTCGCTTTTCTCACACACGTTTTGAAATTGACATGTAATTTACCTATCATAAAATTCACCTTTTTAAAGTGTACAATTCTGTGGTTTTTAAACATATTCACAGAGATGTGCAATCATCACCACTATCTAATTCCAGAACACTTTCATCACCCCCAAAAGAAACCCTATACCAGTGAGCAGTCACTCCCCATTCTCCCTCCCCCAGCCCCTGTTAAAGACCAATCTTTCTGTCCCTGTGGATCTGCCTGTCCTGGACATTTCACATAAATGAAATCATACAACATGTGGCCTTTTGTGTCTGGCTTCTTTCACTCAGCAAGACGTTTTCAAGATTCATCCTCAAAAAAAAAAAAAATTCATCCTCGTTGCAGCAAACGCCACTACTTCATTCCTTTTTATGGCTGAATAATATTTCATTGCATGGATAGACACATTTTGTTTACTCATTCATCCATTAGTGGACATCTGAGTTTTTCCACTTTCTGGCTATTGTGAAGAGTGCTTCTGTGAACATTCATGTACAACTTTTTGTGTGGACATATGCTTTCGATTCTCTTGGGTATATACCTAGGAGTGGAATTCCTGGGTCCAATGGTAACTCTACATTTAAATATTCTCAAAAACTACCAGACCGTTTTCCAAAGCAGCCACTGTTATGGGTTGAATTGCATTCTCCCAAAATTCATAAGTTGAAATCCTCACCCTGAGTACCTCGGAATGTGATTGTATTTGGAGATAAGGCCTTTAAAGAGGTAATTAACTAAAATGAGGTCATGTGGGTAGATCCGAATCCAATGTGACTGGTGTCTTTATAAGAGGAGATTAGTATACAAACTTGTACAAGGGAAGTGACTATGTGAAGACACAGGGAAAAGATACCATCTTCAAGCCGTTGGAGAGAGACCCTGGAAGAAATCAAACCTGCCGACACCTTGATCTTGGACTTCTAGCCTCCAAAACTATAATAAAGTAAATTTCTGTTGTTGAAATCACTCTGTGATTTCAGTCTGTGATACTTTGTTATGGCAGCTCTACCAAACTAATACAGACACCTGGTTAAATTTAATTTCACATAAACAATGAATACTTTTTCAGTATATGTCCTGTGCAATAATTGGGACATAGATATGCTAAAAAGCTGTGTTATTTATCTGAAATTCTAATTTAACTGGATGTTGTGTGTTTTATCTGACAACCCTACAATAAATGGACTTCATCTGGAGCTTGCATACCCCAGGTGATGGTAAGCTCACACCCTACCATGGCCAACTTTCTGTCTCTGGCTAGTTCTGCCTAAAAGTTCTGTAATCCAGGCTGGGGTGGACATGTGACCTAGAGTCCTTATCCAGCTCAGTCACTGTGATTGGTTCAAGATGGAGATGTGACTCAAGCTCAGTCAATCAGAGTCTTCCCTGGGACTTTGGCTGGAACCCTGAGGAAAGAGAGGTTCCGTGTACCAGAGGTGGTTGGGCTGGACAGATGGGGAGCTGCTGGAGGGGAAGCCACCAGAGAGGTCTCAAATGCCTGTGATCTATCTGGAGAACTTCTTCCCAGAACCCCTTCCCAAATGACCTCTTCAAAGGGCAACAGGGAGCATTTATTGACTGACTGACTGGAGGACTGACTGAATGCAATTTTTCCACGGTGAACACCTATCCTTCAAAATCCACTTCAAATTCTCTTTGAGAAGCATCAGAGAACATTTATTGAATGAATAAATAGATTTTTTCTTGCAAACTTCTACGCATCCATCAAAACCCTCCTCAAATATCTCCATGAAGAGTATCAGGGAGTGTAATCAGGGAGTGAATGAATGAGTTCTTTTCTTGGTAACCTATGTATTCTTTTTTAAAAAAATAAATACATGTACTTATTTACTTTTAAATTTTTATTTATTTATTTTTGGCTGCGTTGGGTCTTCGTTATGGTGCGCGGGCTTCTCATTGCGGTGGCTTCTCGTTGTGGAGCACGGGCTTCAGTAGTTGTGACACGCGGACTCAGTAGTTGTGGCTCGCGGGCTCTAGAGTGCATGCTCAGTGGTTGTGGCACACGGGCTTAGTTGCTCTGGGACATGTGGGATCTTCCCGGGCCAGGGATCGAACCTGTGTCCCCTGCATTGGCAGGTGGATTTTTAACCACTGCACCACCAGGGAAGTCCCACCTATGTATTCTTTTTTGGGGGGGTGCGGGTGGGGCCCCACACTGCACGGCGTGCAGGATCTTAGTTCCCCGACCAGGGATCGAGCACCTGCCCCCTGCAGCGGAGGTGCGGAGTCTTAACCACTGAACCGCCAGGGAAGTTCCCCTATGTATTCTTTTTTAAAAAATCGAATTATAGGGCTTCCCTGGTGGCGCAGTGGTTGAGAGTCCGCCTGCCGATGCAAGGGACACGGGTTCGTGCCCCGGTCCGGGAAGGTCCCACATGCCGCGGAGCGGCTAGGCCCATGAGCCATGGCCGCTGAGCCTGTGTGTCCGGAGACTGTGCTCCGCAACGGGAGAGGCCACAACAGTAAGAGGCCCGCGTACCGAAAAAAAAAAAAATTGAATTATAATTGACCTACAACATTATGTTAGTTCCAGGTGCACAATATATTGATTTGATATTTCTATATCTTACAAAATGATCACCACTATGTATTCTTTAAAACATCCTCAACTGATCCTCTGGAGGCCTCAGGAAGTCCTGGTTGAGTAAATGAGAAATGTTCTTATTGGTGAAAAATGTTCTTATTAATAAATGTGTTTGTTAAATGAACTCATGGATTTTCTCCTTGCCAACTCCTACTCATCCTTCAAGATCCTCCTTAGATGCCCCTCAGGGGCACCAGGTCTCTTGACCACATGGAGAGAAGCTCAGCCCTTCTCGGGCTAAAGGTTACTACCCGTCCTTCCCCCAGAAGGCGGAAGCTGAGGGGGTGGGGAAGTTCTGTGGTTCTTCCCATTACCATTTCCTGGGGAGGGGGGCCTATGACCCTATCCTTCCTGCCTCTCCCTCCCCCCAGTTTGTGGGGCATCTGAAAGTGGGACAGCTCTGGGGACATATCCCAGGTGTGCTTCTGGGGCAGCTGGGAGGGCTTCCTGGAGTAGGTGGCAGGCAGGCCAAGAGAGGTGGGAGTATAAAGATTTGGCACGGGGAAGGTGGGCTGCGGTGAACCTCAAGGTGAGCTTCCAACTGTGACTTCAAAAAGGGTAGAAACAACACCTGACAAGTGGCTGGAATCCTTCTCACACTCCTGCCGTAGCTCCTTGGGAAAAAGCTCTTGGGAAAAAGCCCAGCCCTTCAGCCCAGCACTCAAGGCCCTGGCCCCCCTTACCATCTTCATCTCTCCCATGGAGCCCCAGACCTGCCACGTTCATCTTGCTGTTCCCCAAATCATGTCCCCCGAACTTTTGCCTCTTCTGTGACCTCTGCCGGGAATGCCCTTTAATTCTACAAAGCCAGTTCAAGACCTCCTTACTCTGGGCAGCCCTCCCTGGTCCCCTGCAGGGCCCCCTTAACCTCTGCCCCTCCCTGCACCCAGCCCCTGACCTCAAGGAGCTGGGGGCGTCTGTGTCCAGCTCTGCCCCACCCCCCTTGATGTTTTTCCAGTGACTGCTCTAACTTTGGGGGGATGGGAAAGAGGTGTGACAAGAGCAGAGGCCACTGCGAGCCCCCAAAGAATGATAAATCATACTGGCTGTCTGGTGGGCAGCAACCCTCTTTTATCCACACTCTAGCCCATTTGCAGATGGGGAAGCTAAGGCCTGGGAGGCCCAAATTTCGGGAGGGGGGTTGGTGGGAGGTAGGGAGTAGCCCTGGGGCATGGGTCTTACTCTGGAAGGTGCAAAGCTCAGCCCCACTGTGGAGGGTGCCCTGCCTCAGGGTTTGCATCCATGTTTTCACCTCTAGCTGGGACCCTGAGTGGTCTGGGTGTCTCTGGACTCAGTTTCTCCATCTGCAAAATAGGGCACCTGATGTAGGGGTCTCAGGATCATTGAGAGGTGGGCCATGGGTTTACCCCTATCTCCAATGGTCCCTTCTATCTTTATGTTTCTCTCCATTTGTGTCTCTGTCTCTCTCTGTCTCTGACCCTCCCCCAGGCCTCAAACCTACTCCGCCCCCTGGCCTGGCCTGGGCCCTGCTGCCTGTGAAGACTGCTCTGTGCAGGGTCACAGGGTCCCCGTCCCCACTGTGCCAGGCCTGGAACACTGCCTCTTTGTTCTGATGGCTCTGACTTCATGGCCTGCTGGGCGCCTGACCCTGGCCAGCCCAGCTGCCCCTCAGGACTGGCTCTCAGAGAATGGGCTTCCTCCTGGCCTCTTGGGCCTCAGTTTCCCCAGATGCTCTCCCCCAGGAGAGACCCTTACCCTGTTCTTTGCCCACCTGGGCTCCGAGAACATTTTTTTTTAGGTGAAAATCACATAACATAAAATTAACCATTTTAATATATACAGTTCAGTGACATTTAGAATAGTCACGATATGGTACAACAATTACCTCTGTCTAGCTCCAAAACATTTTCAGCACCCCAAAATGCAGCCCCATCCCCATGAGTAGTCGCTCCCCATTCCCCTCCCCCAGCCCCTGGCAACCACTAATCTACCTTCTGTCTCTGTGGATTTGCCTGTTCCGGACATTTTATATGCATAGAGTCATACAACATATGGGCTGCTGTGTCTGACTTTTTTCACTCAGCCTGTTGTTTTGGGGGTTCATCCACTTGGTAGCATGAATCAGCTCTTCTCCATGGACATTTTGGGCCTTTGTTGACAGTGCGGAGAGAGGGTCAGAAACTGAGACCACCCCCCTCCCCGCCTCAACCTCTCCACCTCTGGCTGAGAAAAAGACACAGAAAAGACAAAGTTGAGTCTAAAGGAAGCAAGGAGACTCTTCCAGACCTGGAACCCAGGGTGCCCTGAGGCTGGAATTCGGGAAACGGGGAGGTGGACATGTTTGGAAGGCCCAGCCTACAGCAAGCACTTCATAACAATTTACTGGGAGAGTGAACTCTGACGTCTGAAGACCCTGGCCTCCCATTTAGCTCCTAAGTCTCAGAAGTGGACCAGAGAGGGCTGGAGACCTGGCCAAGGGCACAGAGCCCCAGGCCACCCATGGGGCTCTCACCCAGTGTCCAGCTTCAGTCTGGGGCCAGCAGAGAAGACCCCCCGGACCTGGGGCTCGGGTGTGTTTGTGGTCTGAATGAGGCCACCACGCCCGGGCTGACTTCCTGGGTTTCTTTTTCACTTTGACTTGCCCTGGGAGGGGCGACGACACCTAACTTTTTTTTTCCTTTTAGTTTTTCTTGCTAAGCTTTAATGTGTTCCTGGGTGAGGACTGGGTGGCTGGGGTCTCTCCAGCAGCACAGAAGCTCGTCCGGGATTGCCACCCTCTTCGAGGACCTAATGGGGCAGGGGGTGACCAGGCTGGTCCCCCTCTTTCTCCTCCTGCTACCCCGGCAGGGCGGTGAGTCCCCTACCCTGGAGTAGTCCCCTATGGCTCTTCTTGCCGGGGCGGGGGGCTGTGTGTGTATATGTGGAGGGCTGTGGACCCGGTTCCCAGGGTTGTTTCTGTGTCTCTGGGCCTCAGTCTTTCCCTCTATCAAATGTGAGCTGGATGATCATGGATTCTGATGTCAGACTTGGGCATCTCCCCCCCGGTCTTGATTTTGTCTTCTGTGGGGTGGGCTGAAGCTCTGAATCTTTCCCACATCCCAGAGTTTAATGAGAAATAGCTAAGGAAGGGATAAAGACCAAGTATATATATAATATATATATATATAAAATAGTGTTATGTACCCAGTGTATGTAATATACATACTCTCTCTCCATCTTGTGGAATCGAATGGGAAGGGACCCAGCCCCCAGCAGATGACTAGGTTTGGACTCTCATCCCAGCTCTGCTGTTCCATGACCTCGGGCAACTTCTTTGTGCCTCAGTTTCCCTCTCTGTAAACTGGAGATCAGCAAGGTTTCGGGGATTTTAGAGGTCAGGCAGGGCTGGAGACCAGCAAAAGGGAGAGGTACAGGGGACCCTGGATTGCTTTAGAGGAGCGGCCCGAGAGCTGGATGGGTGGGTGGATGGATGGATGGGTGAATGTATGGATAGATGAGTGGATGGGTGGATGGATGGATGGATGGATAGGTGAGTGGATGGATGGATGGATGGATGGATGGATGGATGGGTGGGTGGGTGGAAAGATGGATGGCTGAATAGATGAGTGGATGGGTGGATGGATGGATGGATGGATGGATGGATGGATGGATAGAAAGGTGGATGGGTGGGTGGGTGCAAGGATGGGAAAGTGGGCAGGTGCGTGGATGGTCACTGGGCAAGCCCCCTTCCCCTGAAGTGAAAGGCTGAGACTGTCATTTCTCTTCATTGCCTTTGCAGCTGAAAAATGTGGCACCATGGGATGCTGTTTTCAGGATCCGCCGTATCCGGAGGCAGACTCAGGTCTGGGGCAGTTCCCCATTGTGGGAGGAAGGGGTTGTACTGGGCTCTGACTGACCCATCCCAAGCAGCCACTCCCTCAGCTCCCTCCTGCCCAACCAAAGACTGGGGTCTCAGTAGCCCCAACCCGACAGCCTGATGGCCTGTCCTCACCAAACTCAGGTGTCCTGGAGCAGTCACCTCTGTAAGCCTCATCTACTCCGTAACAGGGTCGCAGGACTGGTGTCTGTGTCCGTCCTGATTGGTCAGCATGTGGGGCTAAGCAGCTGTTAAACATTTTGAAGTTGCTCCGAGGCAAGCATTGCTGGAACATTCATGCTTGTAACAAAGTCACAAAATCTGCCACTGGGCAAGGCGTTTCATCTATTCTTTTGTTCCAGAAATATTTACCAAGCACGTACTACGTGCAGACACAGTTCTAGACATGAAGGAATCAGCTGCGAGCCCAGCTGTCCTCCTGGGGTCACAGCCTAGTGCAGGAGGTGGACAAGAGGCACACAAATGCATATCCTGCATACAATGACGTGCTAGGAAAGAAACAGAGCAGGGTGAGGGATGGAGAAGGAGGGGGCTACTTCAAATAGCCTAGTGCTTGAAGAGGTGACACTGAAGGAGAAATTGGAATGTCAAGATCTGGGCCAAGGACATTTCAGGCAGAGGGCATAGCACATGCAAAGGTCCTGAGGTAGGAGTGAGCCTGGTGTGTTTGAGGACCAGTGAAGTGGCTGAAGTGGCTGGAGGAGGAGGTGCAAGGGAGATGGCAGGAGACAGGCAGGAAGGGCACAGGAAGGTGCTGGGAGTCACAGCGTGTTTAGGCTGAGGTGACACCGGATTGCATAAGTGTCACAAAGATTCCTCTCTGGGGTGTGTCAGTTTGGGGACCCCACCCCCCCACACTCTAATCTGTTCTCAAACCTCCAGGCTTAGCTTCGGGCCCCCGGGACCTAAACTGCTACCGGATACTCAGCAACGCTGGTTATGAATGTTCCTGGGAATATGAGGGCCCCGCAGCTGGGGTCAGCCACTTCCTGAGATGCTGGTGAGGATCCTGCCTTTGCTCCTGACCCCCTGCCTCTACTCTCAGATGTATGAGCTCGGCAGTGTCTTTGCCTCTTCCCGGGCCTCAGTTTCTCATGTCAGAAGGGAGGGCTGGGGATCTGTGTTGTGGGGTCAGCATGGGTGGGCATACAGTTTGGGCGGCAATTAGGATCCCTGTGGTCCTTCCTTCATCCTCACCCTGTGACTTATTCATCCATCTATTCATTTCTTCCTTCTCTCTGTGGCAGCCCATGTTAGGAGATTCTGGGATCCTCCAAACCCCTTAGTCCTAAGTTGATCCCTAAGAAAACCCCAGGCTGGGAAGCGGTGGTAAAAGGGGAAGAAAAGGATTCTGGGATGTGATGCACATCATCTGCTGTGGCCGCTGAGACTCAGTACCGATACCCTCCTTCCCGCAGCCTCAAGCCCGGGCGCTGTTGCTACTTTGCCGCAGGCTCAGCCACCAAGCTGCAGTTCTCCGACCAGGATGGCATATCCGTGCTCCACGCTGTCACTCTCTGGGTGGAATCCCGGGCTGCCAACTGGACAGAGAAGTCCCCCAACATTACCCTGAACCTCTACAGCTCAGGTCAGCACCCTGTTCTCTTCCTCTCCACTACCACTTCCTCACCCAGAGAAGCCTCTGGTCCCCAAGCCTAGACTTGAGGGAATTCTGGGTCCCTGGCAAGGGGCTGGATACTGCCAGCTGTTTTTACATCCAACTCTGTCATGTAACCTGGCAGAGTCTTTCATGGTCCCCTAACGGACCCCCTACTGATGAACATGTAGGTAGCTTCCGGTTTCTCCTTGATACTGTAATGTGGCCAAGACCCTGTTGGGTCTTATAATTTTTTTTTTTTTTTTTTTTTTTTTTTTTGCTGCATTGGGTCATCATTGCTGTGCGCGGGCTTCCTCTAGTTGCAGAGCGTGGGGGCTACTCTTCGTTGCGATGCTCTGGCTGCTCATTGTGGTGGCTTCTCTTTTTGCGGAGCACGGGCTCTAGGTGTGCAGGCTTGAGTAGTTGCAGCACACGGGCTCAGTAGTTGTGGCGCACGGGCTTAGTTGCTCCGCGGCATGTGGGATCTTCCCGGGCCAGGGATTGGACCCGTGTCCTCTGCATTGGCAGGCGGATTCTTAACCACTGCGTCACCAGGGAAGTCCCCCGTGTTCGGTCTTTAAAATCTGTTTTCATGAATCAATAACATATACTTAGTTTATACTCGTTGAACTGCTACTGTGTGCCATGCTCAGTCACAGGGGACATGGGCAAGGCCAATGGAGGTCACAGCACAGGGCTGGGACAAGGGTGAGATGAACGAGGCACCCTCCTTGGCCACAAGATGTTATGGGGGTGCCAAAAAACCTCAGTAGTCATTATAAACCATATCATGATGCAACTTTTCTTTTTTAATATTTATTTATTTATTTATTTGGCTCTTAGTTGTGGCACGCAGGATCTTTGTTGCCACGTGAGGGTTCTTTGTTGAAGCATGCGGGATCTTTTAGTTGCAGCATGCATGTGGGATCTAGTTCCCTGACCAGGGATCGATCCCAG
The DNA here is from genome assembly GCF_964374135.1 of Grampus griseus. Lineage (NCBI taxonomy): Eukaryota > Metazoa > Chordata > Mammalia > Artiodactyla > Delphinidae > Grampus > Grampus griseus. The sequence continues at coordinate 160,905,654 of NC_139019.1, read as the reverse complement.
GTCCCCTGCATTGGGAGTGCGAAGTATTGACCCATGGACCACCAGGGAAGTCCCATGATGCAACATTTTAAAAAAAATCAATATTAATGCAAAAAAAAAAGCCATGACAAATCAAATATCAGATTTTTTTTTTTTTTTGGCCACACTGCACAGCACGCAGGATCTTATTTCCCCGACCAGGGATCGAACCCACACCCCCTGCAGTGGAAGTGCAGAACCCTAACCACTGGACTGCCAGGGAATTCCCCAGAACTTCAAATAAAGACAGGATCTGACCCTGTATTTGTACAACCTTGCCTCCCTCTCCTCACCCTAATCTCAACCCTGTCCCTGCCTTCATGGAGCCCAGATTCATGTAGGGTGATGGACAAGACATGATCGTTACACATGATGAGATACCGCTGGGAGGTCAGGGAGGGCTCCAGCTCAAGGATGAAAAAGATCCAGTAGGAATAAAGATGGGGAAGTGTGGATACAGCAAAACAGAGGATACAGCAAGTGCAAAGACCCTGAGCTAGAATCAGGCACTGTATGACCAAGATGCAGAAAGCATGATAGATGTCTCTCCTCAGGCCAGGCTCCTTGAAGTGGGCTTAAAAAGTTAGTAAGATTTCCCTAATAGTCCTTCAGAAAAAAATAGAATCAGTTAATTACCCTCTCATCAGCAATTTACAAAAGTGCCTGTCTCACCACAGCCTTGCCAGCAATGAGTATTAATATTTTGAAGACACCTTTACTAATAGGATCCTGTGTATAAGTCTTAACTCTTTGACCCCAGGCTTAGATAGAATCCCAGGCTTAGATGGGACCTGTAGAGGTGCCCCTGATTCAAATTTGGGGAGCTTGGTGGTTTACTATGGGCCAGGAGGATCATGGGAAGATTTTCCAGAGTTTTCAGGACCAACAGCTCACACACATGCCGGCTTCCCCTTCCCAACCCCCAACTCTGCTTCCAGTTAAATACGACCCTCCCCCAGGAAACATCAAGGTGTCCAGGTCAGCGGGGCAGCTGCTCATGGAGTGGGAGACCCCAGCCCACCAGGATGGTGCTGAGGTACAGTTCCGGCACCGGACACCTGGCAGCCCATGGAAGTGGGTGAGTTTATTCCCCAGATCAGGGGTTTGCACAGGCACAGGGCACCCTCACAGCTCTCCCATCAGTTTTGCAATCTCTGTATCTATCACCCTTCCCACGGGGCCTCCACTCTTGCCCCATGTTTAGCCTCTGGGTCTCTCTGACATGAAGATCTGATTGTGATCTCCCTTGCTCACACACCCTCCATGGCTCCCCACTACCCTCAGTAAGTCATCCTTATCTTCAGCTGGCCCTAGTTTCCCTCACTTGCCTCATGCTTCCTCTGGCCCCTTTTTGAATGGCCATCATTCTTTGCCTATGCCCTGGATTCCCAGCCTCTTTGCCTTGGTATATGCAGTTCCTTCCACCTGCATGCCCTCCTCTGTATCTGAGCACATGTGAATCCAACCCACCTTCGGGGTCCAGCTCAAGGGCTACCTCTTCCAGGAAACTACCTTTCCACCATTCCTCCCACCCTCCCTCCTTTCTTTTTTTCTATTTTTTTTTTTTAAGCCGTGCTGTGTGGCATGTGGGGTCTTAGTTCCCCGACCAGGGACTGAACCACTGCCCACTGCATTGGGAGCACAAAGTCTTAACTGGACTGCCAGGGAAGTCCCTCCTTTTTTAAATTCAGATGTAACTGACATACAAAATCATATTAGTTTCAAGTGTACAACATGATTTGATATTTGTATACATTGTGAAATCATCACCACAATAAGTCTGTTTAACCTCCGTCACCACACAGGCATGTTCCAGATTTTGCTTCTTGTAATGAGAACTTTTAAGATTTACTCTCTTAGCAACTTTCGGACAATACAGTTCAGTATTGTTAACTATAGTCACCATGCTGTACATTACATCCCCGGGACTTATTTATTTTATATTGATAACTTTGTACCTTTTGACCACCTTCACCCGTTTCGCCCACACACTACCCCTCACCTCAGGCAACCACTACTCTGTTCTCCGTATCTATGAGTTTGGTTTTTTGTTTGTTTTAAATTCACTTGTAAGTGAGATCATACAGTATTTGTCTTTCTCTGTCAGACTTATTTCACTCAACATAATGCCGTCAAGGACTATCCATGTTGCAAATGGCAGGATTTCCTTCTTTTTATGACTAAATAATATTCCATTGATACATGTACCACATTTTCTTTATGCATTCATCCATCGATGGACACTAAGATTGCTTTCACATCTTGGCTGCTGTAAATAATGCTGCAGTGAACATGAAGGTGCATGTATCTTTTCCAATTAGTGTTTTGCTTTTCTTTGGATAAATACTCAGAATTGGTATTGCTGGATGATATGGTAGCTCTATTTTTAATATTTTGAGGAACTTGCACTCGGTTTTCCGTAGTGGCTGCTGCAATTTACATCCCCACCAACAGTACACAGGGTTCCTTTTTCTCCACATCCTCGCCAACCATTGTTATCTCTTGTCTTTTTGATGATAACCATTCTGACAGGTGTGAGGTGGTATCTCGTTGTGGTTTTGATCTGCATTTCCCTGATGATGAGTGATGTTGAACACATCTTCATGTACCTGTTGGCCATCTGTATGTCTTCTTTGGACCTTCATTCATGCTTCAGCCACTCTATTCTCCCCTCTGTCCCCTGCAAGCAGGGCAAGCCTAGGCTTGCAAGAAACCTCAGCCCTGACCAAGTCCCCAAGGAGTCCCTGGTTTGGGAGAGACAGAGAACACCCACACAGCTTCTGAATTGTGGTGTCTCCCCCTCCCTCAGCCTGGGAACATCTTGAGTCCAGGGAGTTGCTTCAGTTTGGGCCCCATCTTCCCTCCAAATGTTGTGCCCCTCCCTGATCCTCAGTTTTCCCATCAAGTGAATGGGTTCGGATCAGTCAGAGGCAGGTGACATGGGACTCCTGTTGGGGAGGGGCATCTCTTTGCTTTTTATCTCCAGCCCCCTAACACACTCTGCAGTGGACCCTCTCAGCCCCCCTTTGCAGATGAGGAAACTGAGGCTCAGGATGTCCAGGGACCTCTCAGCATCAGCCGGGGAGTGTGGGGCTAGCTGGGTCCTAAACTTGCCTCTCCTCATCCACGACACCACAAACAGATAGGTTTTGTCTCTTAAAATATTTTTTTAGGAAATTATAAAAATATAATTTTGCCTCCTAAAATAATTATTTTATTTTATTTTTTAATTTCTGGCCTCGACACACGGCTTGTGGGATCTTAGTTCTCTGACCGGGGATTGAACTCGGGCCCCGGAAGTGAACGTGCCTAACCACTGGACTGCCAGGAAATTCCCCCAAATAATACTTTTAAAAAAAAAAACAAACTTTTTTATTTTGGAATAATCTTAGATTTTCAGAAAAGTTACAAAGAAGTACATAGAGCCTTCACCCAGCGTCCCCACAGGTTAATGGCTTTCGTTCCCAAGTTTGTCTGTCACTGGTCTCTCCCTATGAACTAAACTCCAGAGTTTATTTGGATTATCACCCACTTTTCCAAGAATGTCCTCTTTCTGTTCTCAGATCCAATCCAGGATTCCATGTTACATTTAGCAAAGTAATTGTTGAAAATTTCAAAAAAGCTAGAATGTTCAACACCCAAATGTAAAACAATGTATAAATATGGTCTTGTTTTAGGGCGACTGTGGACATCAGGATGATGCTGGCTTCGGTGAGAATAATAGTGACCATGACAGCGGTAGCAAGTTAGCATTAATTAGGCACCCACTGTGTGCTAGACCCAGTGCTAAATCCTCTGTAGGCTTGTTTGCGCCTCCCTGTAGTTCAGTATTGGATTATTCCCATTTCACAGGTGAGGAAACAAAGGCTTGGGCTTGTGAAGCCTTTGGCCAAGTTCACATCCCTAGTAGGTGGCCTTGCTGAGACTTGAACTCCAGACAGTAGAAGAAGTGGGTGATCCTTGAGGCCCCAAGAGCACAGGACCTGGCCTATTCTGGCTGTGTCCTCAGGGTCTGGCACATGATTAGCTCTCAATAATTGTACACAGTTGGCACTCAATAAGTGCATGTGCACAGTTGGAGCTCAATAAGTGCATGTGCACAGTTGGAGCTTAATATGTGCATGATGGCTAAGTGACCAGTGCCAAGCCCTGGGTGCTCCTGGCTTTGGGACAGCCCCTTTGCTTGATGTTTGATCTGCTTCTTCCCAGAGTCATGCCTCTGCCCCTTGGAGATGGACACGGCCCAGGAATTCCAGCTGCGGCGACGGCTGAGGCCGGGGGTCTCCGGAGGTCCCTGGAGCAGCTGGAGCAGCCCTGTGTGCATCCCCCCTGGTGAGAGCACCCTGGACCACAGGAAGGGAGACGGGCATTAGAAAGATGGTAGTAGTATTAGAAATAAGGCGGTGAGCGTTAGCGTTAAGGTGATGGATGTTAGAAATAAGGCTGCCGAAGAAATTAGGGAAAATTAGTGCAAGGTGGCAGGGCAGTGGGCAAGTTTCACTTTGTAAAATGTGGCAAATCCATAATAAAAAGAAAACATTTATCAGTCTTTCTCTCCTTCCAATTAGTTTGGTGGGTTTTGTTCTTTGAAAGCCGAACAAGGAGTTGATGGGTGCAAGTGGCTGTGTCGTGAAGGCAGATTTTTCCAAATGACACAGGAAGCTGGAGCCAGGGCAGCTCCAGAGTGGAGACGTGGCCTGAGGTGGGGGTGGGAGGGAGAGCTGGGGGGAGTGACTGTCAACATTTGTCCCCCTACCCTTTGAGCTGGAGCTTCCTCCTGCCCACCCAAGTGCGTATCTGCTGGGAAACAACTCTGACGGCTGTTTTCAGATTTTTTTTTAATTGTAGTAAAAAAAGACATAATATAAAATTTGCCATTTTAACCATTTTTAGCCAGTTGCATTAAGTATATTCACACTATCATGGAGTGGATCTCCATGTTTGCAGATTTTGAAAACTACTTAACGACCCATGGAATCTCATTGGAGGGAAGGAAAAGGTCCTGGGTCCCAATCCAGGGTCTGCAGGACGTTGTGAGCAAGGACGCCACCCCCAGTGTCACTGTCTTGCTGTCTCATTGCAGAAAACCCCCCACAGGCCAAGGTGAGGTTCTCGGTGGAGCAGCTCCACCCGAATGGGAGGAGGAAGGTGACCTTCCATGAGCAGGTAATGGGACCATCGCAGGTCTGTGGGGTGGCCCGAGGACAGAGAGAAGGAGACAAGAGGCTGGAGTGGAAGTGTTTAAAAGGAGGGAGATGAGCCGTGGAGGTGGTAGGGACCGGAAGGACTGTGGGTTGAACTCTGAAGGTAATGGGGAACCATGGAGGGTGTGTGAGCAGAGGAAGGATATGGCTGGACTCAGGTGTTCACAGGCTCCCTCTGGCAGCCATTGGGGGAGCAGAGTTTGGGGGGCTCACGTGAAAGCTGGAAGGCCAGGAAGGGGTTGACTGTGCTGGTCTGGATGGGAGATGATTTGTTTGAAGTCCCCCAAACAGCTCATTAAGTACAGTCGAATGAACCCATTTTCCAGAGGAGGAAACTGAGGCGCAGAGGGGAAATCCCCTGCCTGAGTCAGGGCAAACTCACCATACGTTTCAACCCCTGGCTTCACCATAATTGATTCTACCAAGTCCCCAATGGGCTGGCACGATAAAGCTGTAGTGAAGCTCCTTCTCGTCCTAGATTTCCTATAATTTGAATTTCTTTACTTAGGAAAAATGTCCAGGCTCGAAGTAACTGGGTCCAAAGACAGAAACATTTTTTTTCTCTGGCTTTCAGTGGGTTTTGCCAAATTATTCCCCCCTCCCCCTAAACCAATGAGCAGTGGATGTGTCAGTTTCCCAGCAGCCTTGCCAGCACTGAGGTTTACTATTTTTAAAAAAATTTTCATACATGTCATCAGCTGTGGCCCGTCGATGAGCCTGTGCTCGTGGGCAGCATCCTGATGTCAACCCACGGGGACGACGTGCATGTTCAGGTCCCCCACAAACCATCTCTCACACTCACAACAGCTGCCCCAGCTGGAGCTTCCAGAAGGCTGCCTCGGGCCCGACTCAGGCATGGAGGTGACCTACCATGTCCACCTGCATATGCTGTCCTGCCCATGTAAGGCCAAGGCCACGAGGACTCTGCGCCTGCGGAAAAATCTCAGCCTCTCGGGTGCCGCCTATGACCTGGTTGTCTTTTCCCGGAATCGCTTTGGCCTCGGTCCCAACCAGACATGGCACATTCCTGCCTATACCCACTCAGGTGCCTTTGGCTGGGCAGTGGTGGGGGGGGGGCCTCTTGGAGCTGAGTACGTACTCGAGCCTCAGCTAGACTAGAGTGAAGCGAGCGAGGCACAAAAATGTAATGTGGTGTCTAATTTAGGAGCGTGTAAAGTCAGTATTCAAAATGCATAGCATTAAAAAATGCATAGCGCTATAGTGTAATAGTTAAAAAATTTCTCACTGGCAAACTGTGGCCCAGGCCAAACACTTGTTTTTGTAAATAAAGTTTTATTGGGACCAGGGCCAAGATCAGGATGTGGCAAGCAAGGCAGGGTCATGCAAATACAGGGTTGATCCTGTCTTTATTTAAAATCTAGACATTTTGCTCATTTTATATACATGTATACATATATTAAATATATACATATATTTATACACAATGAAAAAATCAATGGCGATGATGTGGATAAAAGGGAACCTTCATACACTGTTGGCAGGAATGTAAATTTGTGCAGCCACTATGGAAAACAGTATGGAGATTCCTCAGAAAATTAAGACTAGAACTACCATATGATCCAGCAATTCCACTTCTGGGTATTTATCCAAAGAAAAAGAAAACATAATTGGAAAAGATATATGCACCCTTATGTTCATTGCAGCATTATTCACAATAACCAAGATATGGAAACAACCTAAGTGCCCATCAATGGATGAATGGACAAAAAAGATGTGGTGCATGTATACAACGGAATACTACTCAGCCATGAAAAAGAATGAAATGTTGCCATTTGTGACAACATGCGTGGGCCTTGAGGATATTATGCTTAGTGAAACAATTCAGCTGGAGAAAGACAAATACCCTATGATTTCACTCAGATGTGGAATATGAAAACCAACCAACCAGCCAACCAACCAAACAAACAACTGACTGACTAAATAGATGGAGAAACCAAAACTAATACCTAGATATAGAGAACAGATTAGTGGTTACCAGAGGGGAAGAGGCAAGGGGAGGGGAGGGGTAAAGGGGATCAACTGTATGGTGACAGATGGAAACTAAATTTTTCATGTTGAGCACACAATAGGGTATTCAGAAGTCAAAATATAATATTGTGCACATGAAACATTTTTATTATTATAATATTATAAACCAGTGTTACCTCAAAAAAAATCTAAAATTTAAAAATTAAGGTTTCTATGTATGTATGTAAACGTATGTATTTTATTGAGGTAAAGTTCACATATCAACATGAACCATTTTAACAAGTACAATTTGATGCCCTAATTACATTCACAATGTTGTGCAATCATCACCTCTGTCTAGTTCCAGAACCTTTTCATCATGCCCAAAAGGAGACCCCCCTCCCCCTTAGCAGTCACTCCCCCTCCCCCTCCCCCAGCCCCTGACAGTCACCAATCTGCTTTCTGTCTCTGTGGATTTGCCTGCTCTGGACATTTCATAGAATTAATCATCTACTATGTGACCTTCTGTGTCTGGCTTCTTTCACAGCCTGATGTCTTCAAGATTCATCCACATTGTAGCAGGCATCAGTGCTTCATTCCTTTTCATGGCTGAGTAATATTCCACTGCGTGAATGGGCCCATTTTGTTTATCTGTTTTTCCACTGACGGACATTTGAGCTGTTTCCATTGTTTTGGCAACTGTGAATAGTACTCAGTACATATTTTTAGGTTCATTTTGATTTTTAAAAAAATATTGCATTAGCAGAGTGTTGATCTCGGTGATTGAGTTCTTTGGCGCCTCCTTAATTTCATGCCCTGCTCGCTTCACCTTAGTCCTGAGCCTGCTGAGCACCCAGCTGGGCTGTTAGGATGATGCCCATTTCAGAGATGAGATGACCGAGGCTCAGACAGATGAAGCCACTTGCCAGGGTGACACAGCAGCAAGTCTGTCAGCTCCTGGTCTGCTTTGGGCCATGGCCTCGCTATGTGACCTTGGGCTGGTGGCTCTCCGGCTTCGAGCCTCAGGTTTTATATCATTGGGATAATCATCGTCCCACTTTGTGGGAAAGTGGCGCCTGTAAAATGCTCGGCACTGGCCTGGCGCATACGGTCGGAACTCAATAAATGATAGCTATTGTCCCTAGAATTGGAAGCAGTACCCATCTCTCAGGTTGGTGCAGGTGACCTTGCTGTAGGGAGTGGAGAGAGGAGCCCAGGGGGCTGAGTGGGTCTGTCCTCGGGGCTCTGAGCTCTGGTCCAGCCGGGAGGCTCCTCCTCCACCACAGCCACCCACCGCTGGGCAAAGTGGGTGGTGGGTGACCAGGCATCTGCTGGACCAGGAGATGCCCACTAGCCTGACAGGGTAGTAGTGGCAGCCTAGGGAGCACTGACTGTGGGCATCCTGGCAGGGAACCCACAGTTAGGCTGGGGGAGGACTCGATTCATTCAAACAGCCCCTGCTGTCCCCTCTGTGCTCAGCCCCCATCCTGGCCGCCCCCAGCGTAGGGAGACAGAACCAGATACAGACACTCCTGGCCCTGGGGGTGTTAGAGCTTGTCAAGAGGGTGGGATGGGGCTATAGGAGCCTTGGGTTGGGGGGAGCATGAGGCAGCTATTCTGATGTGCCTCTCTTGTCTTCTTCCAGAACCAGGGGTTCTGAATATCAGTACCAGAGCCAACAGGACCACCATGCATTGGCCAGCCCAGGCCCAGGGCATGACATACTGCATTGAGTGGCAGCCCCAGGGCCAGGACGAGAGCCTTGCCACCTGCACCCTGACGGCACCCCAGGACCGGGACCCTGATGGAATGGGTACCGTAATATCGGTTGCCCTGCATCCTCCATTAGAGCTCCTGGTCAGCTCAAACCTACAGGCATCATCCTTGTGGGGTGTCTGAGGCCCAGAGAGGTCTTGCCACTTGCGCAAGGTCACACAGAGGTGGGGACAGGCCAAGACAGACCCTTCCACTCATGCAGGTCTGGTGCTTCCTGCTGGGATCCTGGGGTGTCAGGGCTCAGCCCTGGGAAAGTTGCACCCCAGCAGGTAATGAGTTTCACGTCCCAGGGTGTTTGTTAAACATTCACCCGTGCCAGGAAAGGTAGCAGCTAGCAAGATGCAGGTGGCAAATTAATGAGGCCTCTGGAGGGAAAGGGAGGGTGCCAAATGGCCCAAGCAGCCTCTCACTCTCTGACGTGGTCTTGACCGGGGCCCCAGGAAGCCTCAGCCCCAGCCTGGGGAGCTCCCAGCCAGGGGAGACAGAGCTGGATGCAGACACCCCGGTGCCATAGAGTAGGAGCTGTGTTGGAGGGGGTGGGGACAGGTTGGGAAGGGGCGGGGATGGGGTGGCAACGGGCATGAGGACGGAATCCTGGAGGAGGGGGCATTGGTGCAAGGGCTTTAAAGCATGGGTAGGAGTGCTCTAAGAGTTCCTGGCAGATGGCACAGGTGCGGAGGTGGGGACACAATCTATTTACTGGTCTGACCCTTGCTCATCCTTCCAGCAACGCACAGCTTGAGCCAAGCATCTGGGGCAATGCGGCAGGAGTGTTACCGCGTCACTATCTTTGCCTCTGCATACCCGGAGAAGCCCACCTCGTGGTCCACCGTCTTGTCCACCTTCCACTTTGGAGGCAATGGTGAGTAGCCCAAACCTGCAGGGTGGTCTCCCCAGGGGACTCGGCAGTGTCCTTGGGTATCAGGAAGGGGGAATACCATTTAGAGGCACCTACTGCCTATCAGGCCCTGGCCAGAAGCCAGACACATAGAAGTCAGCTCAGTCAACTCTTAAGATACTCCAAGAGGCATTGCACCATTATATAGTAAGAAAACTGAGGCTCAGAGAGGGGAAGTGATGACACCAAGAGTGGTGGAACTGGCAGACACAGCTGACTCTGTGGCCAAGGTTCCCTGGGTCTCTGGACAGTAGCAGGCTGGGCAGGCAGGAAGTACTCAACCAGCACCCTTGGAGCTGACTGTGGTAAAGGATGTTGGTTGCAGCCTCGGAGGCTGGGAGCCCACAACATGTGTCTGTAAAGAAACTCAGCCAGGATTCAGTGTCTGTGGACTGGACACCATCTCTGCTGAGCACCTGCCCCGGCGTCCTGAAGGAGTACATTGTGCGCTGCCAGGATGAGGCCAGCAACCAAGTATCCGGTACGTGAGGCAGCACAGGCCTGGCTGGGGGAGGAAGGGCTCTGGCCTTGAGTTCTGCCTTGCTGTGTGACCCTGGACACCTCACTGTCCCTCTCTGGGCCTTGGTTTTCACACCCATGGAACAATAGAGTTGGACTCAAGGGTCTTGACTGGCCCTTTAGACGGCAACTCCCATGGAGCAGGGATGACTTTCTCCATTCTACAGATGGGGAAACTGAGGCCTGGGAAGGGATTCACCTGCCCAAAGGTTAAACAAGCTTGGATTTGAGCTCAGTTAGGTGCCCCTTCCTGCCCCATAGGAGGGAAAGAAATGAGGATGTACAGGGCGGTCTCACCAGGGCTGAAACGTCCTGTCATTTCCCACATTGGGAGCCTCTTCCTCCCCGCTGGGTAACATAGCCTTGCGAGAATACAGCCTCGCCCGTCCATCTCCTGCAGCAACAGGCCAGGCCGCCAAGACCATGAGTTTATATCCTGCCTTCCCTCCTCGAGCCCAGCACAGGGGCGGGAGGGGGGGGGAGGGGGGAGGAGGGGGGAACGGGGGCTGCTCTGACATCAGACATAGACATTCTGCCATCAGCTTGGTCACCCTCCGTTGTTTAGAGGGGGTAAATGAGGCCAAATGAGAGTCGGTGACTTGTTCACAGTGGCGCAGCTGGAAGCAGCCCATTTGCTGAACACCAGTTTGCCAAAAGTCAAATTGCTGAAGATTTATACACCAAATGCCCATTTGGCCAAATGTACCAACTTCCCTGAAATTTCTTTGGAAGAATATTCCTCTTGAATATTTACAACGAATATGGATTTAGGGTTCTAGGAATTTTTCTTCTGTACGACAGCCAACAACTGTATTCTCATTTTAAAGAATTTTATGGGGTGCTTTATTTTTTAAAAATCATCCAATTCCACAGACACTTGTTGAGATCCAACTTTGTGCTGAGGTGCTGGGGACACTCGGGGAACAACTTAGACAAAGTTAACCCTGACCTTGTCCCTAAAGATGAGAAAGAGGTGAGGGAGGAAGGCATGTAGTTATCTGGCGAAAGGGTGAACCAGGCCAGGGAAACAGCCAGTGCAAAGGCCCTGAGGTTTGGGATTGAACCTGGTGCCTTTTAGGGAGCTCTGAGGAGAAGGCAGATGCGGCTGGAAAGGAGTGGCCTAGGAGCGAGTGAAGGGCAAATTGGTCAGAATTTGAGAAAAAAACAGCATCATTCACTGAATATTTTGATGAAGAATATTTTCCAAATAAGTTTGATGTGAATGGGTGCATTTAGGGAAGATTATTCAGCAAAATGTCTGTGAGCCCCTACTCCCACCCCCAGGGTGGAGCCCAGAGTAAAGGGGGTTTAGGGACACACGCTGCCTCCCGCCCACAGAGCTGTCAGTGAATGCCACAGAGACCCAGATCACCCTCCAGGGCCTGCGGGCTGCCACCGCCTACAAGGTGCAGGTTCGAGCAGACACAGCCAAGTGGCGGGGTGCCTGGAGCCAGGCCCTGCGCTTCACCGTCGGTGAGTGAGGGGGCGGGCCCGGGTACTTACCCAGCATGCACTGCCCCATCCCACATGTCAGCAAGCAGTCCCATCCTGACCCTCCAACCTTCCATGGCTCCCCATGCATCCCTCTCAGGAGAAAGTCGCAGGCTGACCTGCTCCCAACTCCTTCACCTCTGCTGCAGCTTCTCCTCATGAACCTTCTCTTACGCTGGCTTTTCCTTGCAGGCTTCTCTGTCTGGAATGTTTGGTCTCCTTGTCAAACTCCTATTCATCCTTCAAAACTCAGCTCAAAAGCTCTCTCCTCCAGGAAGCCTTCCAGGCTTCCTTCTGGGCACCCCCCCCACTGCCCCTCCTACCTGGCCTGACGCCTTGGGAGTGTGTGTGGGTGTCTGTGTGGGCTCTGCCTCCCCCAGCCTTGGAGCTCCTGGGGAAAGGAAGGGAGCAGGGGGGCTATTTATTGAGTGAATGAATGAATACGAATGAATGAGTATCTCATCACAAACATAAGGAGGTGGGCTCCATTGTCTTGGGGTGTGTGGCAATGAGAGATTTGGAGACCAAATTATCCCTGTTCCTGCCACGGTCCCTGCCTGTTGTCCTTGTTGTGAAGTCTGGTCCCAAGAGAACCAGTGAGCCAGACTGGGTGTGCAGTGGGCTGGTCTGGGTCCGGGGGAGCAACCACACGGGCCCTACCTGCAGGCTCTCGGAGCTACAGTGTCCTGAGCACTTATTGTGTGCCAGGGCTTTATCCTGTAGTCACAGGGCAGGCGGGGTCCCACCTCACAGAGGAGGAAACTGAGGCACAGAGGGATTCACAGTATACCAGGGTCAGCAGTGAGTTGATGGAGGGCACGCCCCTCCCACTCCCTCCTCAATGAGAAGCAGGAGGTGGCTCTCCCCCAGCCCAAGCTCTTCTGCTCCCAGAAGTCCAGGTCTCTGAGTCGTCCGATTTGTCCATCTTCCTCGCATCTTTTGGGAGCTTCGTGAGCATCCTTCTCCTGGGAATCTTTGGGTACCTCGGCTTGAACAGGTAACTTGCACCCCTTCCCCCGAGATGATCTGTAATAGTGATAGTAAGAATAGTAATAACTGCTCCCCCCCCCAAGTAGGTTTTTATGTCCACTTTCGAGATGAGGAAACTGAGGCCCAGGCCCAGGCATCCAGCAGTGGCGACAGTGCTGGGATTTCAATCCGGGTCTGTCAGTCTCCCGTACCCCTGACCCCTTGGCCACATCCTCACTCCCCTTATTATAACCTAATGGAGATGAAAAAAAATAAGTCAGAACTATTAAAAAGTAAGAACGAACAGAAGCACTGACCAGTTCTCCTCCTTCCCCAGGGCTGTAAGGCACCTGTGCCCACCCCTGCCCACACCTTGTGCCAGCACTGCCGTCGAGTTCTCTGGCAGCCAGGGGAAGCAGGTAAGGGCCCCCTTTCTAATTCCAGGTCTTGTTTATTGGGTCCATATCTGGACCAGGGCTCTGAAGAGTAATGGCTATGCATTAACTCATTTTACTTTCCCCCAACCCACCGGTGCAAGAACTCCAAAAGCCTGTCCAATTTTATAGACAGGCAAATAGAAACCCAAAGGGGAACCTCGTGTAGGCCATTTACTAGTAACAGAAACAGAACTGAAGTGAGTTCCACAAAGGAACCTGATGGGAAAAAAAAATCCAAGGTGGTGGGCTTCAGGCATGGCTGGATCCAGGAACTAGGACTCCATCTCTTTGTGGTGCTATCCTCCCTTCAGGCTTCTATCTCAGGCAGGCTCAGCCTTCCCCCTGTGGAAGCAGGGTATCCATTTTTCCCATTAACTGGAGCAGAATTCTCGGACATCACTGATTGGCCCAGCTTGGGTCATATGCCCATCCCTTAGCCTATCACTAGAACCAGGGGGTAGGAGTGTTCTGATTGGCTGGGCCAGGATCACATGCCAATGGCAAGAGCTGGCGTGGGGCTACTGCCCTGTCCAACCACATCAACTAAGAGAGGAGAAGGGACAATTTTCCAAAGAGAAATGGGGAGTCCTTCCAGCTGATCCTTGAATTGGTCTCGGGTTTTAGAGAATTAAGCCAGAAGGGACCTGGTCCACTCCATCCTTGTGTGGATGAGAAATAGGGCCCTGCCCACAGCCTTGACCCCTCCGTCCGTCTCCAGGTTTGGCAGTGGAACAGCCCGGCAGACTTCCCAGAGGAGGTGTCCCAGCAAGGGGCCCTGGTGGTGAACATATCCTGGGACAAAGGAGAGCGAACTGACGTGGACACAGCTGGGCTTCTCAAGGAGAAGATGGAGCTGCCTCTGGGTGCCCCTGAGCCAGCCCTGGACACGGAGCTGCCCTTGAAAGACAGGAAATGGGTGCAGGGATGCCCTGAGGCTGGGACTCTGGGGCCTGGCTGGAAGGACAGTCTGGAGGACAGCCCTGCCCAGGCAGCTGGACTCCCGCTGCTCCTGGGAGACCTAAGGCAGACCCCGAAATTCCGTTCCCAGGGAGAAACAGAAACATCTGCCTCCCCTTACAGATAGGAAGACCAATGATCGCAATCACGACAGTCGGTTATTAAGTACTTATTGCATACCCAGCCTGTTCTTTCTAGGCACGTGATGCCCTGAATCCCCATAGCCGCCTTGAGGTACATGGCTGTCTTATTAACCTATTTCAGTGAGCCTCAGTGAGGCTCAGAGAGGGCGAGTGGCTGGCCTGTGGCCACACAACACAGGCAGGAGTCTAACCCAGGCGGAGTGACTCAGACCCCATCCCCACTGCCCAGGCTCTGGCGTCAGTGCCCCCCACCAACACCCACTCTGTCCAGCACTGGTTGCCACATGTCCTGTGGTGGGAACCCTACAAACCGCCATGAAACGGGAGCTGCTACCCAGGGCCAGGGCCTGGCATCCATGGAGCAAGGCGCTGTTGGCCTGTTGGGGGTGTGTGGGATAGACTGGAGGGGGGCCCAAACGGTCTCAGGCTGATCCCAGGGTCCTGGGCTGGGCATCCTGTCCCAGAAGCATTGGATGGGGAATCTGGGCACCGAGTTCCCGGCTGCATTGCAGGGTCTCCAGGCTTGGAGGATCTAGGTGTGAGGAAAAGAATGGGAGCTCTAAGCATTCTGAGGGGGGGCATGGGCACCTCCCTGGCCTCAGACTCCTCCCCTATAAAATGGGGGTGAAAAAGTAAAATAAAATAAAAAATAAAATGGAAACGCGGCTGCTGCTTTCACTACGGCTCATTACAAAGCCGCCCATCAGTTACGGAGGTACTTGGAGAAGTCGGGGGTGCTGGACACGCTGACCAAGGTATTGGTAGTCTTATATGAAGAACCAGAGAAACCTAATAGTGCTTTGGATTTTTTAAAACATTGCTTAGGAGCTGCTACCCCAGAAAATCTAGAAATAGAGCTGCTTCGCCTAGAATTGGCAGAAATGGGAGAGAAATATGAAGCAATTGTAGAAGAAAATAAAAAACTGAAAACAAAGGAGAAAGTTCAGTAAACTTATGGTGGAGAGAAAGAAAATACCCTACTACAAGCCACGACATCTTTGGGAAGATGTAGATTATTGCATATCAAGTATTTGTGCAGTGCAGTTATGAATGGGATTTAAATTTTAGTTTCCCAGTAATTTTAAAGATTTATATAAAAAGTTTTCATTAGGTTTGATTGTATTAAATATTAAAAATCACCGAGTGGTTTAAAAAGATAGGACGGGGACTTCCCTGATGGCGCAGTGGATAAGAATCCTCCTGCCAATGCAGGAGACACAGGTTCGATCCCTAGTGCGGGAAGATCCCACATGCCCC
Source organism: Grampus griseus (assembly GCF_964374135.1). Taxonomy (NCBI): domain Eukaryota; kingdom Metazoa; phylum Chordata; class Mammalia; order Artiodactyla; family Delphinidae; genus Grampus; species Grampus griseus. The sequence continues at coordinate 160,890,017 of NC_139019.1, read as the reverse complement.
GGAGCAACTAAGCCCGTGTGCCACAACTACTGAGCCCACGTGCCACAGCTCCTGAAGCCCGCACGCATCAGTGAAGACCCAATGCAGCCCAAAATAAATGACATTAAATCTTAAAATAAAGGACTTTAGGGCTTCCCTGGTGGCGCAGTGGTTGAGAGTCCGCCTGCCGATGCAGGGGACACGGGCTCGTGCCCCGGTCTGGGAAGATCCCACATGCCGCGGAGCGGCTGGGCCCGTGAGCCATGGCCGCTGAGCCTGCGCGTCCAGAGCCTGTGCTCCACAACAGGAGAGGCCACAACAGTGAGAAGCCCGCGTACCGCAAAAAAAAAAAAGGACTTTAATATAAACTTACTGATTCAGTAATTAAGTTGAATGTAACAGTTAACTTGTTTTGTTGTTTAGTTTTTTACCCAATTTAGAAAAAATTCACCTAAACTCCAAAAAGTAATTAATTAAATGGGGATGATAATAATGTTGACCTCACAGAGCTGCTGGGGGGGGGGCGGGGTCTGAGACTTAATAAATGAGTATCTTTCCCCTGACTAAAGCCTGAATGTCCTGCTCAAAATCCCCCAATAGGAGCCTGAGAATTAATTTATTCATTCCACACGTTTATTAATCTCTCCCTCTGGGTGCCCCCAGGAGAACCCAATCTGGGGGAGACAGAGCTAGATGATCACTTGGAACTCTGCAAAGTTAGGACTGGGAGGCGGGGGCGGGGGTGGTGGACCAGCCCAAGGGGCAGTGGGGCTGAGACCGCTAGTAACAGGAGTCTTTGTTGTCCCCCCAACCCCGCCCCTCTGCCCAGGGCTCAGACCGGGACCTGGGGTTCTTCCTTGGTCCTAACACCCAACGCCCCGCAGCAGGACCCGTGCCCCCCAGACACACCTTGAACCTGCCCGCTTCCTGTACCCTTGCCACCCGACCTCCCCTCGTTCTATTTTTTTAAAAATAAATGTATTTATTTATTTATTTTTGGCTGCGTTGGGTCTTCATTGCCGCGCACCGGCTTTCTCTAGTTGGGGCGAGCCGGGGCTACTCTTCGGTGTGATGCGCGGGCTTCTCATTACGGTAGCTTCTCTTTGTTGCGGAGCATGGGCTCTAGGCATGTGGGCTTCAGTCTTTGTGGCACGTGAGCTTCAGTCGTTGTGGCACGTGGGCTCAGTAGTTGTGGCTCGCGGGCTCTAGAGCGCAGGCTCAGTAGTTGTGGCACACGGGCTTAGTTTCTCAGCAGCATGTGGGATCCCGGACCCGGGCTCAAACCTTCGTGCCCTTCACTGGCAGGCGGATTCTTAACCACTGCGCCACCAGGGAAGTCCTCCCCTCATTCTTAAATGAGTTGGCTCTGATTCCCCGCATGGCCACCAGGTGGCAGCAGCGGCGCGTGTCTCCCAGGCCCAGTCCGCCCAGCCCCCCTCCCACCTCCCAGGGAGTTTCCAAAACAGACTTTTCCGGTTTTAAACGAGGGCTGGGTGGAGATTAAAACCCAGTACCACTGAATTTTGTGGCAAAAGGAGATGGGACCTCTAGGTGAGGGAGGTCTGGCAGCCAGTAGGGCCGGGAATCGAGAGGTCCAGACCCCTCCTCTTTGGGGGTCTTCTGTTTCCCCATCTATGCATCTAGATGGGGAAACAGAAGACTTGGTCCGAGTGCTCCAGCTACAGCGCTGCTTACTGTTCTGCGAATGTTCCCTCCCTTGGATTTGCCACCTCGCAGCTTTTGCTCAAGTGCCCTCTGCTAGATATGCCTTCCCTTGAGGATCAGCCCTCCTCATTCCTTAGGGCTGGACTCCAGCCTGAGGAAGAGGCCCGGACAGTGGCAGAACCAAGTGGACAGGAGGGAGGGGATGCTGGGAAAGACCAGACTGACCTGACCCCCAGGGACTCAGAGCTACCCACCTCAAGTCCAGCATCTCCCCCACCCCCCAACACACATACACAGCAGAACCTCCAGGGAGCTAAATGCCCCCATGCTGGCCATCCCATTCTTGGGCCCACAGGTAGCACACGACCCAGTTATGTGCTCTTGGTGTTGGCAAACTCACCCCCTGGGTCCAAGGGGTAGGAGTTTGGTGTTTATTGAGCACCACCAGAAATTCTTGCTGAAATGAATGGGAAAAATGAACACCCTGCTTCCACTGGGGGAAGACTGAGCCTGTCTGGAAGAGAAGCTTGCAGGGAGGACAGGAACAGAAAGAGGTGGAGTCCTAGTTCCCGGATCCAGCCATGCCTGAAGCCCACCACTCTGGTTCTCTTTTTGTTAAAGCCACATTGAGTTCTGCTGCTGCTGCTAGAAAATTACCCACAGGAGGGTCATTTTCTGGGCCTCTACTTGTCCATCTCTAATTTTATAGAGGAAGGGGTTCAGGGCACTGGCTTGAGGGCCCTACCTCAGTGGGTTGGACAACCTTACTTAGCAGAACGCTGGTCCAGTGTTTATTGAGCGCTTGCTGTGTACTCATTATTCTGGTGCTCCTCTGAATGTTGATCCCTCAGCTCCTCCCAGCAGCTCCAGGAATCAAGACTGGAGTAGACCCCCTTTCACAGCTTCATTCCCTCATTGATTCAGGAAATCAGTGTTGAGCACCTACTGTATACCAATTCCTGTCCCGAACAGGTCAGAATTGGTCCAGGCATGAGGGGTTCCTGATTGGGTAGGGAAGGCAGATGTTAATCTAATCATCACAAAGAGAGTTATAATAAACCTGGGCGAGTGACAAGTGAAAGTGTGAGGAACAGGAGTGAGGGAGGGCTTCCTGGAAGAGGTGGTGCTAGGGCCCAATGGTGAAGAGAGGCCAGAACAGCAAGAGCAAAGGCCCTGTGGCAGATGTGGTTGGTGGGGAGTAGGTGAGGGGGATGGATAGAGGTCACAGCCTCCAGGGGCTTGGGGACCTAAGAGTTTTATTCTTAAGTTGGTGGGGGGTGGGGGTGGACGTTCTGGAGCAGAAGAGTTAGAGACCTGATTTGTGAGTTGTTCAAAGATTCTTCCTGCTGCAGTTCAGCCCAGAACAGATGACTCAGCCTGTCTGGCCTCAGTGTTCCAGTCTGTAAAATGGGTAAGGTGGCTTCTCCAGAGCACTTGCCCCCACTCTCAACTTCCTTTCCTCTGAGTCTTTCTCTCTTGAGAAAGAGACTCATCCCACCATGAGTCAGGATGCATGTTTCCATCAGGGGGACAGGCTGCCTCAGTTTACCTCCCCAGATACCTGCCTCTTCTGTCTCTCCAGCAGCCTGTGGGTGGTTTAGTCACAAAGACATGTTGTCTCCGCCTCTTCCCTTGCACCAGGATGGCGCTGGGGTATCAGGAGCCTCTGGGGACAGTGGCTGCAGGAGATGACACAGAACAGGCCTGGCCTAGCTTCTTACGCGTCACAGCCTGCCCTTCCCCCAACTGTGCACCTTTGCCCATTCCTCCTTTTTTTTTTTTTTTAAGGCTGTGTTTGCATACCACACTATTCACCCTTTTAAAGTGAACAATTCAGTGGCATTTAGTACATTTACAATGTTGTGCAACCATCATTACTATCTATTTCCAGAACATTTCCATCATCCCAAAAGAGACCCCGGCACCATGAGCCGTCACTCCCGTTCCCCCTCCCCCAGCCCCAGGCAACCACTGATCTGCTCTCTGTCTCTAGGGATCTGCCTGTCCTGGACATTTCATATAAATGGGATCACGTAACAGGTGGTTCTTTTGTAAAAGAAATTCAGCTTGATGTTCTCGATGTTTGAGGTTAATCCATGTTGTAGCGCATATCAAAACTTCATTCCTTTTTTTTAATTGCTGCACTGCACCGCTTGCGGGATCTTAGTTCCCAGACCAGGAATAGAACCCGGACCCTAGCAGTGAAAACGCTGAGTCGTAACCACTGGACCGCCAGGGAATTCCCACTCCATTCCTTTTTATGGCTGAGTAATATTCCATTGTATGGATGGACTGCATTTTGTTTATCCGTTCATCTATTGACGGACATTTGGGTTATTTCCACCTTTTGGCGATTGTGACTAGTGCTGCTATGAACATTGTGTACAGGCATGAGTGTGAACACCTGTTTTCAATTCTCTTGGTATATACTTAGAAGTAGAATTGTTTGATCACATTGTAATTCTAGGTTTAAATGATTGGTGAACTGCCGCATTGTTTTCCAAAGTGCCTGTACGTTTTCCACTCCCATCAGCAGTGTGTGAGGGCTCCAATTTTCCCACATTCTCATCAACACCTGTTATTTCCCCCTTTTTGGGTCTGGCCATCCTAGTGGGTGTGAGGTGGTATCTTATGGCGTCTTGATTTGCATTTCCCTGAGGACCAACGATGCTGAGCACCTTTGCATGTGCATACTGGCCATTTGTACACTTTCTTTGGAGAAATGTCCATTCAAGGCGTTTGCCCATTTTTCATTGGGTTATTTATCTTTTTTTTTTTTTTGCGGTACGCGGGCCTCTCACTGTTGTGGCCTCTCCCGTTGCGGAGCACAGGCTCCGGACGCGCAGGCTCAGCGGCCATGGCTCACGGGCCCAGCCGCTCCGCGGCATGTGGGATCTTCCCAGACCGGGGCACGAACCCGTGTCCCCTGCATCGGCAGGCGGACTCTCAACCACTGCGCCACCAGGGAAGCCCCCGGGGTTATTTATCTTTTATTGAATTGTGAGAGTTCTTTACATATTCTGGATATTAATCTCTTGTCAGATATATGATTCGCAAATATTTTCTGCCATTCTGTGGGTTGTCTTTTCACTCTCTTAAATGTCCTTTGTCAAAAAAACTCTTAAATTTGGAGCTCTATTTATGTATTTTCCTTTGGTTACTTGGGTGTTAGACCTCATAGCTAAGAATTCTCCTTGTGTTTGATGCCCCCTCTTGCAGGCCCCCCTCCCCATTCTCTCTGCCCCCCGCCAGCCTCTCCCTCTGGCGGCCCTGACCTACACCCCCTCCCCCAACTCGCCGCCACCCTGCACTAACTCGGGTTGGGGCATCTGTGTCCAACCCTGTCCCCGCACTGGGAGGCCTCTTGGGCAGGCACCAGGCAGCTTCCATCAATGTTTAATAACGGAGCGCTCGGAACCTTGGCACGGACGTGGGAAACCCCGCCAGGAGGCATCTGCCCCTTGGCCACACGTGGGAGCCTGCGACCAGGCAGGGCCCCGCTTTCCAGGTGGAGAAACCAAGATACGGAGGGTGCAGGAGGGAACTGCCTGGTCCCCTTGTTGGGGCGATGGCCGAGGTCGTGCCCTGGGTTCGGCCCGGAGCTGCTCCTGGCTTCTGTCCCCTCCCTGGATTGACCCTGCCCAGCGGGAACCGCCTGCGGGCAAGGCGGTTCCTGCTGAAACCAAAACACCCAGGAGGAGAAGAAAAACACTCTGCGGGCTGGGATGGGGAGGGGGGGAGAGGGAGTAGAAGCGGGCCAGGGGGGAGGGGCAGGGCGGGTTTCTCCTCTGCCACCTGGGATGCGCCTTCGGGTTGGGGGCTGGAGGAACGGAATGTCACACAGTAGGTGGACAAACGTCTCTCACATCCTGACTGAGTCCTGCTCGGCCTCCAACTAGCTGTGCAGCCTGGGGCTCTCCAGCCTAAGTGTCCCCATCGGTGGAATGGGGGTGGTTAACCCTCCTTGGGGGTTGTGAGAGGTGAAGAGGGTGCCGGGCCCTGGAGGCACGCACCTCAGGGAGCTGTCCCTAACATCATCCTTAATAATATGCAAGTCACGGTTTGTTCAAGAGCACGCAGAGATCTGTTCCACGTAGGGGCGCCTCTGGCTGTGTTTACATCCCCAGCTTCCCGTGATTTGCCAGGTGTGGGGGCGACCGTGTCTCCCTCACTGCCCACCTCTCTCTCTGTCTGTCTCTTTTTGTCTCTGTCTCTCCAGCTCTCCTGTTTCTCTCCCTTTCTCTTCGGTCTCATCTCTCCCTTTTCTCTCCACCTCACCTGTCCCTGTCTCTCCCTCTCTCTCTATCTCTCACCGCCTCTGTCTCTCCCTCAGCCCTCCTCCAGATCTCCCAGACTAGGCCTGCGTCAGCTGCCGGGGCAGCCCAGGCCTGGCCAGTGTCTTAGGCCCACATTTCCCTGAGACAAGCCCAGATCCTAATCTCCCCGCAGCCACCCCGCACTGTGGCCTCAGGGTCGGGATCTAGGCATCTTGGGGCCCTCACTTGCCGCCTGGAAAACCCGCATGGCATAAGAATCCCTCTCTAAGCCTGAGAACCTAGCAGCTCAAAACCCACAGTCTCAAGACACAAGAGTTGCCCCCCCGCCCCATTTACTTAGATGGGGAAACTGAGGCCTGCATCATGAAAAATCCCATCCAGAGCCCCCAGCTCCAGTGCTGTCACTGGTCACCCTGGTCCCCAGCCTGTGGCGCCCCTGGCCCTACCCCATAAAAGGTCGCAATTGTTCCACCCCAACAGGCTGGGTGGCGACATCCCCACCTCCCAGAGCTGGTTTCCCAGTGGCAGATTTGGCAGGGGGCCCAGGCCATGTCCCAGTGGCACTGGCAGCCGCCTGGTGCCAGCTGGAAATGGGGAACAGAGGGTGGGGTCTGAGGTGGGGCCTCAGGCCCAGGAGACTCTGGGGTCAGGAAGTCCCACAGTGTCCCCACCCTCCCTGGCTTACATCTTTGTGTAGGGGGTGGGGCAGGGAGGGAGCCGCTTCTCAGTCCGAGGGTCCCTTCTTCAGGAAGCATCCCTCACCACGTCCCAGACTCCTGGGGGTTCCCAGCTCCGAGTACCTCCCTCTGGGCCAACCTTGACCCTGTGGAACTGGGGGTATCTATGTTGGGCCCTGACCCTCCCAAACTGGGGCCTTGGACATCTTCCCACACAAGGCAGGCACGTGAAGGTGGCCGGGAATGAATGAGCAAATGAGTGAACAAACACGTGATATACATGCATCCTTGAACCACAGAAACGCAGGCCATGAACACTGAAACTGGAATTCTTAGCACACCTAGGGGGCTCCCACCCCAGCCTGCATCTGAAGCCAGGAACTGAATAATACATTCCAGCGTGGGAGGGACATTTGACGGTATGTGTCTGCACCCCCAGGCCACCCCAACTCAGGTAGAGTGCGGTCCCAGGACCAGGCTCTGGAGCCCTAAGTTCACATCTCGCCTCTGCCACTCATTGACCTGGACCACTTCGCCTCTCGGAACCTCAGTTTGCCCATCTGTAAAATGGGGATGGTGCCCTTGTCTCAGGCTTGTTGGGGGAAGTGAATGAATCTGTGTGAAGCAGGGTCAGGCCTATCTTCAATTGTGAGCGATGAGCCTCCTCCCTCTGACAAGGATTGAAATTATAGCGATAAAATCAAAGATGGAAGGAGGGTAGTCGTGCAGAAGGAAGCTGACGCCCTGGTGACTCCGGTGGGGGGTGGGGCACGAGGCTCCCTCCCAGGTCCTGGTTGCCTCTTGACTTCCTACTAACCCTTTCAGCCTCTCCTTTACTCAGATATCTCTGCGTCCAGAGCCTCAGTTCTCCCTCTGTGAAATAAGACCAAACAGGCATCACTGACACTCTTCATTCCCCACCCCATCCACCAGTGAAATTGTTCCCAAATCCCACCTCTCCTCGCCACCTTGTCCAGCCTTGTCATTGATCCCTGGACCAGAGCAGGCATTCCTGGCCTCCTCACTTCTGCCCTCATCCCCCATAGACTCTGTAGTGACCAGAGTCAGACTCATCCTTCCTTCCTCCAGAACCCTCTATGGCTCCCACCTCCCTCAAGGTAAAAACCAAAGTCTTCCTCGAGGCCACAAGGCCCTGCTGGTCTTACTGCTCCCATTTCTTTTCCCCTCTTAACTGGCTCAGGCCACATAGGCCTCCTCAAATTACCTCCAACAAGTCTGGCACTTTCTTGCCTCAGCAACTTTGCACAGGCTGTGCCTCCGCCTGGAACCGTCTTCCCTGAGACACCCAAATGTTTCCCCCACCTCCTTCAGGTCTTGGCTCAAATGCCATTCTCACCCACAAGCCCTTTCTTCCTCTCCTACCATCAGGAGTCTAGATTTTGTTCACAGCAGTGTCAAATCAATGTGCTCACAAATAATCACACTGATACTGAGTCATTTATCACATGCTACTGTGTGCCAGGCCCTGGGCTGGTGGCTGGGAACACAGCTGGGGACAATTGAGACATCCCTGCCCTTGAGAGATTCACGGTCTGGAGGCAGGGAGGGAGATGGACAGTACGGATAAAGTGGGACACAAGACCAGATGTGGCAGAGGGAGGGTCTTTTCAGATTGGGAAGTCGTGGAGGGCCTCCTGGTAGAGGTAACGTTGGAGCCGAGGCCCGTGGAGGGCCTCCTGGTAGAGGTGACATTGGAGCCCAGGCCTGAATGAAGGGAGGGAGAGAGTGGGAGGTGTGATGAGAAGGTTCCAGGCAGAGGTAAAGGCTCTGACCTCGGAATGAGCTTGTTTGCAAGGAGGCCATGGAAGGAGATGATGCGGGGAGGGCAGCAGGGCTGGGCCTCATGGGGCCTTGGGGGCCACAGGGAGGGCGATAGTCTTTACCTTAAAAACAATCGGCGGGGCTTCCCTGGTGGCGCAGTGGTTGAGAGTCCGCCTGCTGATGCAGGGGACACGGGTTCATGCCCCGGTCTGGGAAGATCCCACATGCCGCAGAGCAGCTGGGCCCGTGAGCCATGACCGCTGAGCCTGCGCGTCCAGCGCCTGTGCTCCGCAACAGGAGAGGCCACAACAGTGAGAGGCCCGCGTACAGCAAAAAACAAACAAACAAAACAAAAAAAAACAACAATCGGCGGACTTCCCTGGCAGTACAGTGGTTAAGACTCCCCACTTCCACTGCAGGGGACACGGGTTCTATCCCTGGTCAGGGAACTAAAATCCCACTGCTGCGCGGCCACAACAAAACAAAACCAAATAAAACAAAAAAAACTGGGCACGCTGGGAGGGTCTGGTGGCGGGGGGCGATGGCGCATAGGACTTGATTTGTGTCTCCCAAGGGAAAGACATGACTGTGTATGGTTGCTCTGGTGGCCGTGTATTTCTCACTAGTTCACAGATGGAGAAACGGAGGCTCAGAGACGTGAAGTGATTTACTCAGCATCCCCAGGTCCAATCTCCCCAGCCTGGAGCTTGCGATCCCCTCCCACTCCACGCACCCCCACCCCCGCCCCTGTGCGGCCCAGATGTAGATGGGGAACACAGAGGCACAGAGGTGCTATCACTCCCCAAGACCCCCCTGGGAATGGAGTCAGCCCCCTCCATGCTCCCTGCCTTTCCCCTGCGTAGCCTCACTAGGGGACTTTCTCACAGGGAGGAAGCAGCAGCAGCTGTTTTCACAAGTGGGTGGCCAAAGCTGCAGGCCTGGGTTTCAGTCTGCAAATAGCACCCGTCTCCAACCGCCCGCTGCAGCCTGGGAGGTTTGCTGGGCCGCTGCCTGCAGGACACTCTCTGTGCTAAGAGGACGCACTACCTGCTGACTTGGGGAAGCAGGGCACCGCTGGGCCTGGGGGCGGCCAGGGGTCAGCAGTCTGGGGTGGGGGGGGCCACTGACGCCTCATTCTCATTTCGTCTCGATCACTCGTTCAATCAATAGCCAACGCTTCCTTCATGCTTTGCTGTATTAGTACATTTTATTCTCCCGGTGATCCTAAATTAAGTGCATACCAGGCTGTGTACCAGGTCTTGTTCATTTAAGCATCCTGACAGTCCTAAGAGGCGATATAGGCCTATGGCCGCTGTAACAGATGACCATAAACCTGGTGCTTAATACGATAAAAATGTATTCTCTGACAGTTCAGGAGGCCGGAAGTCTGGAATCAAGGTGTGGGCAGGGTGGGTTCCTTCAGGAGGCTCTGAGGGAGAATCTACCCCTTGCCTCTCTCCCAGCTGCTGGTGGCCGCTTGCAACCCTCGGCATTCCTTGGCTTGTGGCTGCATCACTCCAATCTCTGTCTCTGTCTTCTCCTCTCTCTTTGTCTTCTCCTTTTCTGTCTCTTATAAGGACACCTGTCGTTGGATTTATGGTCACCCTACTCTAGGATGATCTTGTCTCAAGATCCTCAATTACACCTGCAAGGACCCCTGTTCCAAATAAGGTCACATTTGGAGGTTCTGGGTAGGCAGATTTTTGGGGGGGCCACGATTCCACTCTCTCCGGGCAGGTATTATCAGCTCTACTTTACAGGTCAGAGAACCGAGGCACAGAGAGGTCAAGTTGCTGATCTAAAGGGCTAGGACTTAAACCTAACTGGTTGGAGACTAGATCTACTCATTTCACTGCTCTGGAATCACCTCCAGTCTGCTGCGTTCCAGGTCCTTGTTGGGAGCTGGGGACACAGAAGGAAGCAAGAATTGCAGTATCAGGCGCGTGGCTTTTGAACCTGAGGCTGATGACTCTTCCGTGTGTTAGAGAGTGATCTTAGGACCAAGGGTCTCTTCTGTAGTGGGCTGAATGGTTATCTTCCAAAAGACATGTCCACCTGGTACCAAGGAATGGGAACTTAGTTGGAAATAAAGTCTTTGCGGATTTAATTAAGGTAAGGATCTCGAGATTAGCTCAGCCTGGATTAGGACGGGTCTTAAATCCAATGACAAGTGTCCCTATAAGATAAGGGAAAGGAGGGGGAGATGTGAGACAGAGGAGACAGCCATACGAAGACAGAGGCAGAGACTGGAATGTTGCTGCTATAAGCTAAGGAATGCTAGGCGTTTCCAGCAACCATCGAAAGACAGGAGAGAGGTGTTGGACAGAGCCTCTAGAAGGAACCAACCCTGCCAGCACCTTGATCTCAGGCTTCTGGCCTCCAGAACTGTGAAAGAATAAATGTTTGTTGTTTTAAGCTACCCAGTTCTCTTGGTCCTTTGTTTCGGTAGCCCCAGGCAACTTCCACACTACTCTCATCCCGAATAACGACCCGCTGTCTTCCCGCAGGTACCCCAGCCCTGAGAGGGCAGTGCCTACCCCCAGGGCACTCTGGCCAGGGGTAGGGAGGCATGTCTTTCTCTTTTGGGGATTTCAGGGGTTTGTGGGTTGTGGACTCTGAGATGCTCAAAAACTCCAGATGCTTTTCTAAAGTGTTGGAAAGTCTGAGTTTCTCATGAATATGTGACTTGGGAAACACTGGTTTTGTTGGATTTTGTAGCTTTTGTCAATCAAATGGCATCTCACTTGTGTTTTGATTTACATCTTCCTTATCTCCAGTCGATTCTGAACATCTTGCCACATGGGTTTCCTCCTTGGTTCTTTATATATGTTCAATACTATTCCCCTGTCAGTCGTGTATGTTGCAAATATCTTCCTCTTGTTTGTAATTTGTCTCTTTAATTTCTTCAAGGTACTTTGATTAACGAAGAGTTTTATTCTTAATATATACAAATTGGTCAATATTTTCTCATGTAGTATACAGTGCCTGTTGGCTCTTTTGGGGGAAGTCTTTCCTTAGTGAAGATCAACTATATCTTTTCTTTCTTTCTTTCTTTCTTTCTTTCTTTCTTTCTTTCTTTCTTTCTTTCTTTCTTTCTTTCATCCTTTCTTCCTTTCTTCCTTTCTTCCTTTCTTCCTTTCTACATTTATTTGGTTTCTCCGGGTGTTAGTTGCAGCTCGTGGACTCCTTAGTTGCGGCACATGAATTCTTAGGTACGGCGTGTGGGATCTAGTCCCCTGACCAGAGATTGAACCCAGGCCCCCTGCATTGGGAGCACAGAGTCTTATCTACTGCGCCACTAGGGAAGTCCTGCTCACCTATATTTTCATTTCAATAAAGCTTACATTTAAGCTTTATTCAAGCTTTTTTTTTTTTTTTTTTGCACATAACCCCTTCACCCACATGGAATTGAGTTTTGTGTGATGTAGGGATTCAATTTAATGGTTTTTAGCATGGACTCTTACTTCCCAGATCCTTTTATGAGATAGTCTCCCCTCCTCACTGCTGGGACAGACCCTCTCTATTTTGGAGCAAAATTCCTGACCTGCATTGGGTGTCTGTAGGCATTTAAATCCAATCCATTGGTTAATGTGTCTCTCCCTGTGCCAACACCCCTCTGACTCAGTTACAGGTTTTGTAATGGATCCCAGTATCTGTTAGAACAGGTAACAGCACCCTGTTCTTCTGCAGAAGCATCCTGCTTATTCACAACCCTCTGCTTATCCAGATAAAAATTTGATTCATCTTAAAGTTCCCGGGGAAAAAACCCTGCTGTGACTTTGGTTGGGGTGTGTTAATACATCAGATGAGGGGCTTCCCTGGTGGTGCAGTGGTTAAGAATCCACCTGCCAATGTAGGAGACACGGGTTCGAGCCCTGGTCCAGGAAGACCCCACACGTCGTGGAGCAACTAAGCACGTGTGCCACAACTACTGAGCCTGTGCTCTAGAGCCCACGAGCCACAACGACTGAAGTCCACGTGCCACAACTACTGAAGCCCGCGCACCTAGAGCCTGTGTTCTGCAACAAGAGAAGCCACCACGATGAGAAGCCCGCTCACCGCAACGAAGAGTAGCCCCCGCTCGCCGCAACTAGAGAAAGCCTGCGCGCAGCAACGAAGACCCAATGCAGCCATAAATAAATAAATAAAACTTTAGATGGAAAGAATCAGTGTCTTTTGAGCCTCAGCCTCCCTGTCAGTGAATATGGTACATCCACTATCCCCATGCTTCCTTAGTATTTCTTTCTTCCTTTTTTTTTTTTTCTTTCTTTGCGGTACGCGGGCCTCTCACTGTTGTGGTCCCTCCCGTTGCGGAGCACAGGCTCCGGACGCGCAGGCTCAGCGGCCATGGCTCACGGGCCCAGCCGCGCAACGGCATGTGGGATCTTCCCGGACCGGGGCATGAACCCGTGTCTCCTGCATCGGCAGGCGGACTCTCAACCACTGCGCCACCAGGGAAGCCCATACCACTGCATTCTTGATTCCACTATGAGGTGTTTTTCTTACCTGGTATTTCTGATTTCTGCCTGGTTCTTTTCTGCATTTTGTTTTGCGTTGTTTTGCTTTGTTCCGTTCAGATGGACCCACTTTCACGTGGCCGGCATATTCCCCTGCCTGCTTTGGGATGCACATCAAGCTCATTTTAAGCTCCTGGCCTCTCTGTCCTCCTGTTCTCACTCCTGGTGGAAGCCACGGTTCAGAGATTTTTCCTGGTAAAATAATGGGTTTCTCCAGATCTGGTCATTTTGATTCCAGCCCATTTCCTCAAGAACATCAAAGATAAGGCCAGCCCCAGTTCCCCAGTCTCAGGGAATGAGATGAGTCCCCAAGTCCCCTAAAACCTCAGGCCATTACTTCTCCCTTCCCCTCCCTCCCCGAGTCCCGGCTTCCAGCAGCATGTCCCAGGGAGGCAGCTCGTGGCGGGAGTAGGTGGGTGTCACTCTATTCCAAGTGTCCCCCTAGGGGCGAGGAGGAGTAGTCCCTGCTCGGGTCGTTCTTCTGGCAGGTGCACCGCGTGCTCCTGCAGTGGCGGGGGCCAGGGGGAGGGGCGGAGGGTGCCAGGAGCAGAATTCCCAGCCGCCCCCTCGAGGCTCTCTGGCGCCTCCATCTCAGGCCCAGGTCATTCTCAAAATTTTCTCGGCATCCCCACTCTGGCGCCTCTGGGCCAGTCTCCAGGAAGAGCTGAGGTTTTCCTCAGTCCTGCACATCAGGCCTGGGATCGGCCTCAGAAGCCCAGAGGTCATTTCAAAATGCTCTGTGTCATGGAAACTTTCAACACTCCCTGCAGTCGAGAACACACAGTGACCTGTGGGCCATCCTCAGATTCACAGTGACCCAGGCCACACTCACCACATGTCCACGGCCCCCCACCCTCCTCGACCTTTATTAGGTCCGTGCTAATCCCAAGGTCATGGTCCTCACCCAAGAGGTGGAATTCTTCTTACTGGACAAACCTGGCTCCGAAAGCAAAATCACCCCTGAAACCCACCAGGAACTAGGGTCCCTTTCATTCCTTGCCCCCCAGCCTTTGGAGTCCTACCTGCACCTCTCCCTCCTGAGGGTCCTGGCCTATGTCACAGCCTTGGAGCTGCAGGTTGAGAGCTTGGGACCTCGGTTTCCCCATCTGTATGTCCAAGGGGTGCCAATCTGGTTGGCGTTGGGGAGAGGTCCACGGGCCAGACCTGAGGGGTGGAATTAATGGCCCAAGAGCTCTCTCTGTCTCTCCCCACCCCCGTGTCTCCTACTGTCTCCCTGTCTCTCTATTTCTCTCTCCCTCTCTGTGTCTGTTTTCTCTGTCTCTCCACTGTCTTCCCCCACCCCCGCCATCTTCTTCTCTCTCTCTCTGTTTCTGTCTCTCTGTCTCTCCCTCTCTCTCTCTCCCTCCCTCCTTGTCTCTGTTTCCTCATCTCTCTGTCTCTCCTTGTCTCTCTCTGTCTCTCTCTCCCTGTCTCTCATCCATATCTCTCTTCCTGTGTCTCTCTCTCATCCTGTCTCTCCCTATCTCTCTCTGTGTGTGTCTCTCCCTGTCTCTCACTAACTCTGTCTCTCTATTTGTGTCTCTCTCTGTCTCTGTTTCTCTCTCTTCCTATCTCTCTGTATGTCTCTCCCTGTATCTCCAACTCTCTCCTGTCTCTGTGTCTCCCTCTCTCTCCCACCGTCTGTCTGTCTGTCTCACAGGTGTATTGGGTCCGCTGTCTGACTTCCCTGCTACCCTTGCATCTGCTCTTGTTGAACCTCCAGTGAATGGCTGATGGGCTGGACTTTCCAATGAGGCCAGAATTGCACACACTGGGCCCAACCCGGCTATGGCCACCTTGCCCTGACCCTGTACATCCCCCCACCCTGGGGGTCACATTGCTGGGTCCCCAAAGCAGCCTCCCCAGGTCCCCTTGCCAGCTCATGAGCTCCTCCACTGGTAACCCTGAGTCCAACTTCCTGGTTATCCCGGGACACCAGAGTCTCAGGATACCGGCCTGGGCTCCTCACCACCCCCAAGATTGTTCCAGAATAGAAGCTGCCCCAGGACTGGACCTTGTCAAGGGGCAGCTGTGCACTGGGGCGTGGCTGGGGCTGTGCTGCTGCCTCATCGGGGTGGCCCTGGCCATGCAGGGAAGGCTCCTGCCTTGTAGATTATCAACCCAACCCAAGCATTTGGACAATGGTGAGATGTACCATCTAGCCTTTTGTTGACTTTCGTTAGCATAAAACAAATAAATGCAGCAGAGAGAGCAGAAGATACTCAATCCAACCAAAGATTTATTTATCCTTCCCTGACGGTACCTACAGCATCAGCCCCAACCTACCCAGTCCCCAGTACAGACCCACACAGCGTGTGGGGGTATCATTACCCCCATAGTACAGATGAGGAAACTGAGGCAGCATCTCTGTACAGCTGTGACAGCTGTAATATCTCCATTTCCAAACAACTGCTTTTTAACCTTTTTTCTGTGTTTATATAATGGTATGCTCGCATATCTTTCACAAATACTTCATGTATAACATGTTGATATTGATTTTTAAAAAAATTTTTTTTTTCGGTACGCGGGCCTCTCACTGTCGTGGCCTCTCCCGTTGCGGAGCACAGGCTCCGGACGCGCAGGCTCAGCGGCCATGGCTCACGGGCCCAGCCGCTCCGCGGCATGTGGGATCTTCCCGGACAGGGGCACGAACCCGCGTCCCCTGCATCGGCAGGCGGACTCTCAACCACTGCGCCACCAGGGAAGCCCCAGATGTGTTTTATTTTGAAGGGAGAAAAAGAATATTCACTGGCACGCCTGGACAGTAAGATATTGAGTACAAATGCAGGTTATTGGAAATGCCTTTGAAATTAAAAGACCAGCAGCTTAGAACAATCATGTAGGGCTTCCCTGATGGCGCAGTGGTTGAGAGTCCCCCTGCCGATGCAGGGGATACAGGTTCGTGCCCCGGTCCGGGAGGATCCCACATGCCACGGAGTGGCTGGGCCCGTGAGCCATGGCCGCTGAGCCTGCGCGTCCAGAGCCTCTGCTCCGCAGCGGGAGAGAGGCCACAACGGTGAGAGGCCCATGTACTGAAAAAAAAAAAAATCATGTATATATATAGACTGCTGTATCAAAATCACATGGTAACTGCACATGAAAAAATCTAGAATAGATTTGCACACAAAAAAGGAAAAAGAAGCCAAACACAACACGAAAGATAGTCATCAAATCACAAGAGAAAACAATGATGAAAGAGGAAAGGAAGAAAAAAGACCTACAAAAACAAATCCAAAACATTTAACAAAATGGCAATAAGAACATACATATCGATAATTACCTTAAATGTAAATGGATTAAATGCTCCAACCAAAAGACACAGACTGGCAAAATAGATACAAAAACAAGACCCGTATATATGCTGTCTACAAGAGACCCACTTCAGATCTAGAGACACATACAGACTGAAAGTGAGAGGATGGAAAAAGGTATTCCGTGCAAATGGAAATCAAAAGAAAGCTGGAGTAGCAATACTCATATCAGACAAAATAGACTTTAACATAAAGACTGTTACAAAAGGTATAATTAAGATTTCACTTTTCTTCCTTGCACGAGTTTCCAAAACAGGGGACTTTGTATAATGCATTTAGATTTTGTTCTTATTTGCCTTTTCCCTGCAATCTCGAAATAAAATATCATATACCTATTTTTAAGGTCAGCTTGGTTAGGTTATAATTCACATACAATAGATTACAGTTGGATGAGTTTTAACAAATGCATAGTCTTGGAACTGTCAATCTGGATATAATATTTCCATCACCCCAAAAATTCCATCAGGCCCCCTTTACAGCCATTCCCTCCCGACTGCAGGTATGTAGTTAATGATAAGTACTGAGTGAGCACATTTGTTTTTTCCCACTGGATACAGTAAGTTAGAGAGAGTTACAGATTCAACTGGAGGGGAGATGGGGGTTCCTCCTGCCACAGTCCCAATCCCCTTGAGTTGAGCCCAGAGTGGGCCCAGGGCCTGGCATGAAGGGTCTACCTGTGGACATCCACAGTTGGCCAAAGTCCCATTTTACAGCCAGTACTACTGAGGCTAGAGACAAATGGCCCAGTGGGTCCAGTGGCTTCAATTTTGGTCCTGGATGCTGGGCTTTCATCTCCTCACCTCAAAAGTGAGGATTAAAAGGGAAGCTGGGTGTTGCTATAGACTGAATGTTTGTGTCCCCCCAAAATTCATAAACTGAAATCCCGATCCCCAGTGTGATGGTTTTAGGAGATGTAGTGTTTGGGAGGTGATCAGCTCATGAGGCTGGAGCCCCCATTGATGGGATTAGTGCCCTTATAAAAAGAGACATGAGAGAGCCTCTTTCGTTTCTCTGTTCTCTGCCACATGAGGACATAGCAAGAAGGCAGCCAACCAGGAAGTGGAATCTCACCAGATTCCAGATCTGCTGGCACCTTGATCTTGGACTTCTCAGCCTCTCAAACTGTGAGAAACAAATTTCTGCTGTTAAAGCTCTCCAGCCTTTAGTATTTTTGTCATAACAACCGAAACTAAGACCTGCTGCATCCTAGGGTCACTACAAGTCCTCAGCCAGCAGCTTCTTCCTCCGGACCTTGTTTTTCTGTGTGTAAAATGGGGATAGTTATGGAACCAGCCTGGAGGGACTTTTTTTTTTTTTGAAGTATAGTTGATTTACAATATTTTGTTAGTTTCAGGTGTACAGCAAAGTGATTCAGTTATATATATGTATTTTTTTCAGATTATTTTCCATTATAGGTTATTGCAAGATATTGAGTATAGTTCCTTGTGCCATACAGTAAATCCTTGTTTCTTACATATTTTACATAGAGTAGTTTGTATCATAAAATCCCATACTCCTAATTTATCCCTCCCACCTTCCCTTTCCCCTTTGGTAACCATAAGTTTGTTTTCTATGTCTGTGAGTCTGATTTCATTTTTTTATAAATTAATTAATTAATTTGGCTGTACCGGGTCCTAGTTGTGGCATGTGGGCTCTTAGTTGCGGCATGCATGATCTAGTTTCCTGACCAGGGATCAAACCCAGGCCCCCTGCATTGGGAGCACAGAGTCTTAACTGCTGGACCACCAGAGAAGTCCCTGATTTGTATATAGATTCATTTGTGTTAGTTTTTAGATTCCACATGTAAGTGATGTTATATAATGTTTGTCTTTCTCTGTCTGACTTTCTTCACTAAGCATAATATTCTCCAGGTCCATCCATGTTGCTGCAAATGGCAATATTTCATTCTTTTTTATGGCTGAGTAATACTCCACTGTGTATATATATCTTAAACCAATCGTCTGTTGATGGTCATTTAGGATGTTTCCATGTCTTGGTTATTGTAAACAGTGCTGCTATGAACATTAGGGCGCATGCGTCTTTTCAAATTAGTTTTCATCTTTTCTGGATATATACCCAGGAGTGGGATTGCTGGATCACATGGTAGCTCTATGTTTTGTTTTGTTTTGTTTTGTTTTGTTTTAAGGAACCTCCATACTGTTTTCCACAGTGGCTGCACCAATTTACATTCCTGGTGGGGTTTCTGTGGCTTTTAAATGAGGTCTGTCTCAGCAAGGCCTGGCTGGGCACTCAGAGGTGTTAGCTGTTACTATTACCATTATAGTGGTTGCCATTGTTGCCACCCCAGCCCTGGTTCTTGACCTTGAGACTTCCCAGCTCGGCATCCTGAAGCTCTTCTCTCTGCCTCCTGACCCCACCCAGCAGCCTGTGGCCCTGTCCCATTCCTCCCGAGCCTGTCTCCTGAGGTGGCCAGGGCATCATGGGAGAGGACTGTATACCTGGGGTACCTGGGAGGCAGGCGACTCTGGAAATTCCAGGGCAGAGACGTTGCTAGGTGCTGTTTGTCTCACCCCTGCCAGGGCTGAGGATGTGCTAGGGCTTTCATCCTTCTCTCTGTGGGCGATTCAGGACACAATGTCCTATCCTGTCCTGTCCTGCCCTGCCCTGCATCATAAACATAGCTTTACCAACTATCCAATTTACAGTTGGAGGCTGTAAATGGTCAAGAGGAGCTGGGCCTGGTATGAAAACAGCTCTTGAAATCATCATGTTCCTCCCACCCTGGGACCTTTGCACATGCTGTGCCCTCTGCCTGGAACTTTCTGTCCTCTGTTTACACTTACAGATCTCCCCCTCCAGGTCTCCATCACATCTTCCAGAAAGCCCTCCTGGACTCCATGCTAGGGGTCCAAGCACTGGGGGGCGGGGGGGGCGGGTCTTCCTTTGGCAGGTCCTGTCCAAGTTATAATTTTGCATTTATGGTGATGACTGGGTTAATATCCATCTCCTTCGTTGATGGGGAGTCCTGGGCAGGCAAGAATTGGGGTGCCTGGGGCTTCCCTGGTGGCGCAGTGGTTGAGGGTCCGCCTGCCGAGGCAGGGGACGCGGGTTCGTGTCCCGGTCCGGGAGGATCCCACATGCCGCGGAGCGGCTGGGCCCGTGAGCCATGGCCGCTGGGCCTGCGTGTCCAGAGCCTGTGCTCCACAATGGGAGAGGCCACGACAGTGAGAGGCCCACGTACCAGAAAAAATAAAAAAATAAAAAAATAAAAAAAAAAAAGAATTGGGGTGCCTGGCATACAGTAAGTATTCAATAAAGAGTGATGGGCTCCATCACTGAATTCAATAACTACTTATTGAATCTCATCTGCCATTCACTCAGTAACTCTTTACCGAGCCCTGCAGGGCACCGGGCCAGACTCTGGGTTCTGGGGACACACTGTGAATGAAGAAGCTCAGACCCCCTGCCCTCCTGTGGAACCCCTGTTGTCCCGGGCCTCTTGCTAATGGTTCTAGTGAAAACTCTTGAATAAGGGCACTATTCTTGTAACCCAGGCTCTGGTCCTCAGAGACAGATGATGTATTTATGAGCCATTGTCAGAACTTACCCATCCCCATGAGCTCCTGGGAGAGACAAGGATGGTGAACCGTCAGTGGTACCACTTTCTCTGTGCCTGGGATCCCCTCAGGATCTTCACAATCTCCTGTGGTTGAGGCTTCATCAAAGTGGGGTCAGGGAATTCCCTGGCGGTCCAGTGGTTAGGACTCAGCGCTTTCGCTGCCATGGCCCTGTGTTCAATCACTGGTTGGGGAACAAAGATCCCACAAGCCATGTGGCACAGTCAAAAAAAAAAAAAAAAGGGTGTGTGTGTCAGATTTAGCAAATAAACATCTAGGCACCCAGTTAACTTCAAATTTCAGATAAGCAACCAATACATTTTTTAGCATAAGTATATCCCCAAATGATGCATGGTCTAAATTTATACCAAAAAAAATTTTTTTATTGTTTATCGGAAAGTCAAAGTTAACCGGATACACTGTATTTTGTCTGGCAACCCTGATCCATCATTGTGCCCATTTTACTGATAAGGAAGCGAAGGCCCAGAGAGGTTGATTGATGTCCCTGAAGTGGCACAGCCAAGGATGGGCAGATGGAGAATCCAGCTGGTACCATGGGACCCACTGCCTTCAGTGCTCAATTCCTGCCTCCAAAGATCCCAGCCTGAATGAGCAAAAGCCCCACCTCGTCTGGGTCAGAGGCACTTTCCTCACTCTCACTCCTGGTGCTGGAAGCAGCTGAAGGAAAGGGGTCCCCAGAACCAGGGCCCTCTGCAAGCAGGAGGAACCCATCCCACCATCCGGATTCCGGCATCCGGAAGTAGGGTGGCTAGTCTCCTGTAAACAGCCAGTCTCATGTCACTGTAAACAGCTGGTGTCTAGAGTTGTCACAGTGCCCGAGTCTCAGTGTGACTGCCCTGTGACTCGATACCCTGCCGCCAGCCCCGTCACTGGATACTTGGTAAACAGGGTTCTGAGAATGGGTAGCAGCGCCCCATCTGGTCAGTACGGTGCTGGGGCCAGTGGCTGAGTCCGACTTAAACCCAGATCCTGACACCCATTAGCCATCCCGGCTGCTTTGTACTGATACTTTGTAAATATCCAGTCCTGATACCCGTTAACTTGTCAATGGTCAGACACTGTTAGTCATCAACCTGCCCTAATATTTCTTAGCTGGAGATCTGGAAGCACTTTAAACAGAGTTCTGATACTTTGTAAACAGTGAATCCTGATACTTTGTTAACCATCTAGCGCCTCATCAAGATGCTGGCAAACGGCAGCTCTGGCCAGACCTAGAAATGGCTTCCACACGTTTCCATGATTGAAGACATATACCAAAAGAAGACCATGTTGTGACCCATGAAAACGACATGAAATTCAAATTTTAGTGTCCACAAATAAAGTTTTATGGGGTTACAGTCACGCTCACTCATTTGAGTATTGTTTGTGGCTGCTTTCAAGTGAGCTGAATTGACTAGTTGCAACACACGCTGTATGGCCCGCAGAGCTGAGAATGTTTATAATCCGGCCACTTATAGAAAATGTTTGTTGACTCCTGATCTAAGCTCTCAGGCAGTGGCTGTTCCTTATGCTATGCTTAGTATCCTGTTAGTAGTCAGTGGTCCATGGTGTTCATGTACTGGGCCAACAACGAGTTCAATAGTTCCTGTTGTTCATATACTGTGCAAACAGCGAGTTCAATGGTCCACGATGTTTGTATACCGTGCAAAGCATCCCTGTACTTTGTACGAGTCACATTAAGCGTGATGTGATGACACTCTGGGTGCAGTGACTATTTGGTCTCTGACAGCAGTTAATGTGTCCCGAGACGGTGTCAACAGTCAATACTGGGAAATGCAACCAAGATGAGACCAAAAGGGTGACTGAGAATTAGGCAAAGGAAAAAGGAAGGATCTTAGCACACTTGGGCAGGACCTTGAACCCTGCACCGAGGAGCTGGACTTCCTCTGGAAGGTGATGGTAAGGTATGGCCAGACTATGAGTAGAGGAGGGGCACACTCAGCCTGGACGTAGGGGCGGAACTTCTCCTGACCTTGAATTTCCCACTTGTGCTATGGGGCTGAGGAGGTCAAAATGAGGGCCTTTCTAGGCTTGGAGTCTGGAAGGAAAGGGGGCTCCGGATCATGATGGGGAGGGTTTTATGAGAGGCCAGTGTGTGAATGACTGAGCAGGACCTTCTGCTCCACTCCCCTCCACCGCCACAAACACCAAGCCGGCTCTGCGGGAGGGCAGCAACAAGGATGTGGAGGCCAGGGGTGAGGCTGGGGACTCTCCTTTAGGAGGACATGCTCTAGGTTCCTGCACTCTCCTTTGTTACTGCGTGTCCACTGGACACTCACTGCATGCTGCAGCCCTGCCCTCTCAGAGCTCCCATTACAGAGGGGAGGCAGAAGATGACAATGAACTCACCAATACGTCATAATTATGAATTGTCAGAAGCACAAGGGAAGGGCTGAGAGAGCGAACGAGGCAGCGCAGCTTCGGTCAGGGAGGCCGAGGGGCCTGCGAGAAAGGGATGTTTGAACTTAGACCTGGAGGAGAAGGTGAGCGTCTTGGGAGGAGTGAGGGAAGGGCTCTCTGGATAGAAGGAACAGCAAGTGCAAAGGCCTTGAGGTGGGACTGAATCTGTTGTGATGGAAGCTGTGGGGGCTGGGCCACATGGGACGTCACAGGCTTTGGGGAGGGTGTAGAAGGGACAGGATCTGAGCCTTGTTTCATAGCCCCCATGGCTGCCCTGGGGCTGGGGCACTGAGACACCAGCAAGAAACCCCCACTGCACTAATGTCTCAGGTCCATTTCACAGATAAATCAGCCTGGCGCGGAGCTGATGTGAGCCAAGGCCAGGGGGGTTGAAGGCCTGGGTAAGGGAGTTTCCAGAACACAGGGGCCTCTGGGTGGAATGAAAAAATCTTGCCTGCCCTTCTAAACCACAGAGTTTGGCAGGTCCTGAGAGTGATAAGCCGGCAGGAGGCCCCTCCTGGGAATCAGGCATGGCGGGGGGGCCTGAGCCAGCTCCAGGAAGTTGGCATGTGAGAAACATGGTCCTGCACACCTGTCTGGGTGATGCTAGCCTCCTGAGAGGCCTCAGCTCTGACCTGTCTGGAGGGGATAGGCATGGCCAGATGTAAATGCCCTCAGCCTGTGAGGTCAGAACTGGGTTAGAGAAAAGGGGCATTGGAGATGGGGTTTTGAAGGATGAGTAGAGGTTTGAGAGCAAGAAAAAGGCATCCCAGGAACGTGACCTGCAGGAGGCCCCAGTTTGGCCCCATTTGGTCCCTGTGGCTGAGTAACCCTAGACTGTCCTGGACCCTTGGTTGTCTCCCACTTAATATGGGAAAGGACAAAGCCTCTTAGATCAGGCTAGCCCAGGTTTGAATCCAGGCTTTTCCACTTTCCCGGTGACTCTGGGTGAGTGAGGCCACACCAAGATTGGCCCCAGGTTACAGGAAAATAAACTGAGGCTTATAGAGTGAGGCCACTCATCCATCCTAAGATGCAGAGAGAAGTGGCCGAAGCTGGGGCCTGTGGTCAGGACTTAGGGGAAGAGAGGAAGACAGTTGCAACAGAATCAGGAGAGGGGTGTCTTGCCCCAGGCCAGTGTCCTGAGGCCTGAGAGATGGAGAGGAGGGGAAGGAAGAGTAGGTTGGCAGTTGGCATAGCAGGTGCAAAGGCCCTGAGGCAGGAACATATTTGGCAGTCTCCAGGAACAGCAAGGAGGCAGGTGAGCCAGGAGCTGACGTGTGAGGGGCAGATGAAAGGAAAGGAGGGCAGAGCAGTCACAGTGGCTCTGCAGGGCCTTGGGGACCAGGAGGAGCCATAGTGCGTTTGGAGCAGGGAAGAGATGAAACCCAGAGTGACCACTGGCAGCTGAATCAGGGCTTACCTGGGGATTCAGAGTCCTGGGGAGTGTCGCATAGGCTCCTATCTGTCAGCCCGTATTGGCACAAGCCAGTATATTCCAGTACAAGTTAGCGCTTACCAGGGCACACCGGTACCCACTGCTGACAGACACCCAGCCTAACACCTGGACCCAGACTTGCAGATGCACCAATGAGCCCGCATCTGCTTCCTGAATTGACTGAGATGTGTACCACATTCAAGTACATAACACTTGTGTGCATGCGCCTCTGGGCAACTCCGCAGACAAGGCAGACACACAAACACATGCACACACTGGTGGTTCCACCTATTTCCAGGCCGTCTGCAAACACACATGTGTGTGAGCACACCCCCCAGACTGAGTCACTAGGAGGTTCAGGAAGCACTGCTGGGGGCTCCCTTGAGAACTGGCTTCCTGTTTTCAAAGAGGCTGGGAACTGCTGGTGGAATGTTCTGGACAGGCCCAGCCCTTCCCCTACTGCCTCAGCACCCCTCCCCCCATCTAGCTCCACAGATCCTGCACCCCCTCTGTACCCCAGTACTGACCCTGTCCTAC
The DNA here is from genome assembly GCF_964374135.1 of Grampus griseus. Lineage (NCBI taxonomy): Eukaryota > Metazoa > Chordata > Mammalia > Artiodactyla > Delphinidae > Grampus > Grampus griseus. The sequence continues at coordinate 160,865,835 of NC_139019.1, read as the reverse complement.
AGTAAGGTCAGACTCCAGATCAGGAAACTGAGGTTCAGAGAGGTACAGCCACTAGCCCAAGTTCACACAGGAAGGAAGAGGTGGTGCCTGGAGTCCAGACCCTGAGCTCTAGCCTGCCTCCCTCTGGAGCACCATTCCCGGGGCCCAGGATTCACAGCTAGGGAATTGCCCCTTTCTGCCTGGACTGTGGCCCAGCTCCTCCTGGCTCCTGGGGCCATGCCCATGCAACCGCAGGCTCTCCTGCCCCCTGAATCCAATCCCCCCATTCACCACCCACTCTACCCATCCCATCCTCTGTGTCTCCAAAAGGAGGGCCACCTACGTCACAAACATTAATGGAGCTTCAGCAGCTAACGAAGCAGAACTGGTCTCACCCTCTAGGGGTTGGTGAAGGTGGGGGAGGACCCAGCCCAGGAGCAAATAAACAAACATCTGCAGCTGTCCCCTCTATGCTCCAGCCCCACAGAGCCACTGGGATGACTGAGGACATGCTTGGCTCTCTTTTGTCTGCTGGGTTGCACAGGCTGTTCCCTCTGCCTGGAATGCTCTTCTCTAGTTCCCCAGTGAACTCCTCTTCATCCATCAAAGCCCCAACTCCAGTGTCCTCTCCTCCTGGAAGCCCTCCCAGGACCCTCCAGCCCTCACCCTTCCCTCTGGCCCCACCCTGACTTCACAGGGTGTGGGGGGTATTTGTGGACTCCACCATAATGCCTCCGGACTCTGTTCTGCTGTCTTTGTCATGGTGGCAAAGATGGTCACTAACATCACCTCCAGGGAGTCCCCAAACTCCCACAGTGATCGGCCCAGCCAGAGTCACATGCCCATCCCTGAACCAGTCCCTGGTTCTGTGGTAAGAAAAAGCTCTGATTGGCCAGACCTGGTCACATGTCCACATCTGGAAGCAGGAAGTGGACCTGGCTCCTTTTCTTTTCTTTTATGTATTTATTTATTTTTGGCTGTGTTGGGTCTTCGTTGCTGTGCGCAGGCTTTCTCTAGTTGCAGCGAGTGGGGGCTACTCTTCATTGTGGTGCACGGGCTTCTCACTGCGGTGGCTTCTCTTGTTGTGGAGCGCGGGCTCTAGGCACGTGGGCTTCTGTAGTTGTGGCGCACGGGCTTAGTTGCTCCGCGGCATGTGGGATCCTCCCTGACCAGAGATCGAACCCGCGTCCCCTGCATTGGCAGGTGGATTCCTAACCACTGGCCACTGGGGAAGTCCAACCCGGTCCCTTTTGCCCACCAAAAGGTGTTCGGGGAGAGTAGGTGCCCTCAAGACCCTTTTACCAAGGACTTAGGGGTCCCCTGCCCGCTCAATCCTGGCTGGGGGGCCTTGGGCCAAATCACCTGCTCTCTTTGCCTCAGTTTCCCCACCTGTGAATCGGGCTCAGCATGGCTGAGGTGTTGGAGCACAGAGGGGCCACCCAGGCACTCCCCAACCCCCCCCACCATTCAGAGGTCCAGTTTACCATGCACCTCCTTCCCCCATCTTTTCATGTTGCTCTCTGTGATTCCCCCCCGAGACGGGGCAGCACGACGTGGCAGGCACTGATGGCCACCAGTTGAGTCACCACTTCCTCCTGGCCCCTTGCCCAGGCTGACGCTTTCTGGGGGCTTTCCTGGCCTTACCCGAACATCAAAAACAAGGTTGGGGATGACTCCCGGGTTGGGGAAGCGAGGGCAGAAGCGTGTGTGGACAAGACTGCGTACACCTTGGCATGGGTTCAAATCCCACGTCCTATCCCCACCTGTAAAGAGGCCATAACCTCCTCAGAGTTGGGGGACTCCACACGTGAACACCCCACAGACCCTCAAGCCATGGGCGCCCTGCGCTGGGATGAGCATGGTCATTGCTGTCGTACCTGTTTGGACAGGTGTCAGAGGGCATGTGGGTCTGTTAGTGGTTTCTGGGTTGCGTGTGCCCGAGTTTGCGGGCCCGTTTCTGTGTCTGCACGTGTGTGTGCATCATGGCTGGCCCTGTGTGTACAGCCCAGCGGGCTTAAAAGACAGACCCAGCCCCTTGCTGAGAAAAAGGTGCATCTGGTGGTGCAGGGAACTCCCTGGACAAAGGTGGGAGGGCTGGGAGATTCCTGGTATGGGGGAGAGGGCGTGGGAAACAGCAGCGGGGGCGGCAGGGTCAGAAGGAGGCAGAGGCTGGGGTAGATCAGGCAGGCTGAGGGGTTGGGGAGCCGTGTGTGTGAGCCTGGGAGGCTCTGGCTCTCTTCAATTCTAAAATAGTCACCAAGCGCCTACTGCGTGTTCCCAGTGCTGCGGATATAGTGGGGCCCTGGGGTAATAGACACGTAAATCAAACATGTAAGTATGGGACTTCCCTGCTGGTTCAGTGGTTAAGACTCCACAAGCTTCCACTGCAGGGGGCACGGGTTTGATCCCTGGTCGGGGAACTAAGATCCAACTGAGGAGACTCTCTGATCTAGGGACAGGGAGGTCCACAAGGGAGACGTCCTGGGGAGAGGAGCTCCAGGTGGAAGGCTCAGCAGGTGCAAAGTTCCTGAGGTGGGGATGAGCTGGCCGAGGGTCCCATTCAGGAAGATCTAAGCCCAGAGAAAGGAGGGGAGGCGGCAGGCGGCAGCGCTGGTGGGGAGCAGGGTCACCGGGACGGGCTGTCCTGTAACTGGAGCCAGGCAGGAACACATCTGCCCGCCCGCCCGCCCTGCCCCAGCGTTCCCTGCTCAGGACAGAATGTGCTGGGAGGAGAGGCTGGTGGTGGCTGAGCCTGGTGGCTGGAGCAGGGCGGCTGGAGGATTCCTGAACAGCAGCCCGGCTGGGCTTGTTGCCAGTGAGGGTAGAAAACAAGCAGCAGGCGCCCTGCCTGCCTGTCACCCCATGCCCCAGGCTTGGCCCGGCCAGGGCAGGAGACAGAGACGGTGAAAGAGTCAGAGACTGAGAGAGATGGAGAGATGGTGACCAAGAGAGATGGTGAGCGAGACACACAGAGATGCAGAGATGGTATGTCAGAGACAGGAGGAGATAGAGGATACGAGAGAGACAATGACAGAGAAACAGCCAAAGAGACAGTGAGAGAGCAACGTGAGGTGGAGATGGGGGAGGCAAAGATGGTGAGACAGAAAGACAGTAGTGAGAGAAAGAGAACTGGCATTGACTCTGAACGGGTGACAGGTCTGATTCTAGGGGGTCCTGGGAAAAAGCGTGAGGCAGTGACACTCCCACCCCCATCAGAGTCTTTGTTCACACCAGAGTAGATGGGAAGTCCCTTCCAGTCACTCATACGTGCTGTGTGCTGGGTCCAGGGACACAGCCCTGACCCAGCCCCACCCTCAAGGTCTCAGACAAACAAGTGAATATCTAAATACGAATTTCAGAGACTGATGAAGGCTATGAAAACAATAGGACAGGGGGATAGGGGAGGGAGTGATGAGGGGTGGTGACTTTAGGTTGGGGTATCCCTGTCAAGATAAGGCTGGTGGGTAAAGAGGAGCCAGCTATAGGGAAGAGCCTTTCAGCAGAGGGAACCGCATGTGCGAAGGCCCTGAGGTGGGAACCAGCTTGGGGTGTTTGAGTAGCAGCCAGGGATGGAGGGGGAGCTGGAGGGAGAGGTGGGTGGGTGGTCTTAGGGGACCAAGGAGGGGAGGGATTTTATCTTAGAAGAACATTTGGCCACCCTTCTCTACACTCTGTGGGCCCCTCTCTATGTTCAGGGAGTTCCCCAAATTCTGGGCTGCCTGGGCCAGCTCCATCCTGGTGGTCATTTATCTGAACCAGAAAAATCTGCCTCCTTTAGGGATCAGGTTCCAGACAGTTGCAGACACAGGAGTCCTGGGGTCATGAGGTGGCTTGTCCTCCCAAGCCCCCTGGGGGAACCTTTCATAGAACTGTACCCACACCCGCTAATGCAGTAAACACCTAAGACTCTTCTCAGTTTGGGAACATGGATCTGGAAACTGGGATCTGTGTCTCCCACAATCCAGCTGAGGGGAAACTCAGCCCCTCCTGAGGCTGCCGTCTTGGATCTGGGTGACTGTGTTAAGGGAACATCTCCTCTCTGCTGCCAGGCCCCAAGGAACCCCACGTCTGACAAGCTCCAAGCTTGATGGCAGACCAGCGGCCCAGGGTGGATGGAACTAGGAGGGCTGGGTGAACCCCACGACTAGGAATCACTGGGAATCAGCACCCAAATTTAGACTGGTGGAGAGGAGGTGCTCCAGAGTCTCAGATGGAGAAACTGAGGCTCAGAAACAAGTGACCGGCCCCTCATCACACAGAGAGCAAAGCCCGACCCCAGAGCTCCCAGTGTCCACCCCTTGTCTCTGCCCGGCAGCCCCGCCCATGGCCACTCTGGGCTGCTAGTTAATTTTCACTACCTTGGGCAGGCTGGTGGGCAAAGCCAGGGCTATCAGAGGGTGGTCTAATTGGGCCCTGCCCATATGGGGTGTGGCCTAGGGTCTGGGGTGGAGCCCAGGCTGTCAGGGAGTGTCACGTGGGTGTCACATGGCCTGTAGGGTATGGATTCCAGAGTTCCAGGGGCAGTTTTTTGTTGTTGTTGTTTTCTTGCGGTACGCGGGCCTCTCACTGTTGTGGCCTCTCCCGTTGCGGAGCACAGGCTCCGGATGCGCAGGCTCAGCGGCCATGGCTCACGGGCCCAGCCGCCCCGCGGCACGCGGGATCCTCCCGGACCGGGACACGAACCCTGCGTCCCCTGCATCGGCAGGCGGACTCTCAACCACTGCGCCACCAGGGAAGCCCCAGGGGCAGTTTTGAGTGGCAGCTCCATCAGTCCTTACTGTGAGACCCTGGGCGAGTTACCTCATTCCATTAGACTCACTTTCCCCACCTGCAACTCCAGAAAAATGACAACCTCCACACCGCTAGGGCTGCCTTAAAGTGCTGTGAGTATTCAAACCAACCCTCGTACGAGCACGACCGCAGCAGCGTGAGCCACAACCACTAGGAGGTGGGAACGACCCAAATGTCCATCAACAGGGTGTGAGTGGATAAATAAAATGTAGTTTGTCTACACAATGGAATATCATTTGGCCATAAAAAGGACTGAAGCACTGCGTCACGCTGCAACAAAAGGGGCTGAACCTCCAAATATGCTAAGCGAAAGAAGCCAGACGCAAAAGGCCGCGTATCCTACGATGCCATCTACACGAAATGTCCAGAACAGGCAAATCCAGAGACAGAAAGCCGATTAGTGGCTGCCTGGCGCTAAGGGAGGGGGAATAGGGGCTGCTCATGGGGACAGGATCTCCTTAGCAGCTGATGAAAATGTTCTAGAACTAGCTAGAGGTGATGGTGGCCCGACACTGGAAAGGAATGCTAAGGAACTGTACACTTTCCAATGGTGTATGAATTGAACCACAGTAAAAGCAAAACCAGCCCAGACCGCATAGATAGGCAGGCTCCTCCTGCCTTTGGCACCCCTCTGCCCCCTCATCTCCATTCTGTGGGGACAGATGAGGCCTCTGCCTGCCCTCCACCGTCCACGGTCCCAGCCTCTGCTACTGCACGAGGTGAAAGCATCCGGCGCCAGCCCGAGCTGTCTCCCTATGTGTCCCTGGGTCTCACCTTCACCTTCTGGACAATGGGCCCCTCAACCCTCCTCAGCCTGGAATTCCATCTGAGATCCAGACTCAAGATGGTGGGCGAGGCCACCCCAGGTTCCTTGGCACCTGAGGGCAACAAACCACTAAGCACAGTCTCTTCCTCCGTGCTTTTATTTTTAAAAAATAGTTGTACAAAAGAGAACAATTTAAGGCTTAACAGAAATGCAGAGTCCCAGGCGAGGGTCCTGCCTCAGCCTGGGCTGGGACTCTGCACTTGGGGGCTTGTCCAGCTGCCCCATTATGTTTTGTCCCTCCAGGACACAGGGGGTGCCCAGAAGAAGCACACTGGCCCTGCTGTGTCACCCCAGGCTGACCTCTGTCCCCGCAGCCTGGTTTAATGCTCTGCTGTCCCCGTCTTGAAATTCTGAATTCTTGAACAAGGGGCCCCACATCTTCATTTTGCAAGTGATGGAGCTGGTCTTGTCTGTCCCACTCCGAACCTGGGTTTCTCAGGCCATACAATACCCAGACAGCTCTCACGTCCTGGAGTGTGTGGAGGGGCCCCCAGGAAGCCTAGCCTGGGCCAAGAATCTCTGGCTTTCAAAGGTTTCGAAGGCTGGAGTCGCTGCCCTTGTTGCCCTGTTGCCCCACACAGCTCTGATAACCTGCTTCCCTGAATGCCTCATTCCTGGGCCCTCTCGCCTGCCGGACCTTGCAGTGTGGCCTCGACAGAGGCACTTGCTCTCTGAGCCCCAGTTCTAAGATGAAGGGGGCAGTCTCCACACATCACTCGGCTCTGACCTTCTTCGACTTTTCCTTCCCCTTGCTTGCCTGCCCTCTGAGCTCTTATTCATGCACCAAAGCCTCAGCTAAAATGCTCTTTCCTCCAGGAAGCCTTCCTGCTCCCCCTTTGGACTCTCCCAGCTCTTGGTCCCTTCCTCTGGTCCTGTGGGCCTGGAAGTATTTATGTCTGGCTCTGTCTCTCCCAGACTGGAGGCTTCTGGGGGACCACAGGCTGGCAAAGACAGGTTGAACAGTCTCTCCGATCTTATGGTGGGCATTTGATACCTTATGAGAACCAGTCCAGAGATGTCAGACTCCAGACTGGCTCTTCCTCTGCTCTGTGTGATGCTGGAATGGCCCTGCCCCATTCTGAGACTCGGTTTCCCCAACTTCAGTGCAGTCAGGCTGGTCTGTTCTTGACCCAGCCACTCCTCACTCATGTCCACGCTGATGGAAGCATGTGTACAACCTCATCCCTTGAAGTTTCCACTTGCCACTCAGCAGGTCATGCAGCGGGGCCTCACGGCCTCTGAGGGTGGGTTTGGATCCTCCTGTGGCGGGGGGTGGGAGGAGGAAATGATCCCATCAAGTCTCAGGAGGCCCTGGAGGCTCAGAAACACCCCTCCCCACCCTCCTCATCTCCACTCCCACACTTGGCCCGGGGGTGACACCCAGGAACAGACTAAGGTGCAAGGCGGGTTCAGGCCCTTGCACCTGTATGGGGATGTATAGGAGTTCCATCATTACTTGAAACTCATCTGTGGCTCTCTACCCTCATCTTGGCTCCCAGGGCCTGGAGAGCCACAGGGGCTTCTTGAACCCCCCAAGCTCACCTCGGAGTACAGGGGTGGCGGGCGGTAGCGGAACTCCTGGATGTAGGCAAAGAAGGGGCCTTCAGCACCCATGTCAGGGTCCTGCAGTAGTCGGAAGGGGCTCTGCTCCACGGCCGCCACCTCCTCATCGGCCACCACATCCGAGTACTCGGGAGGTGCTGGAATCGACAGACAGGGTGGGTGAGGCTGGTAGAGGAGGCGGGCAGCCCCAGAATTGGGGACAATGGCTGGGAGCTGGCTTGTGCCGGTTCCGGGGCTGCTGAGCTGTGTGCCCTTGGATTGGGATTCTGGGGGAATTCATACTCCCAACATGACTGTTACTGAGCACTTTTACAGATGGGGGCATCGAGGCTGGGGGAGGGAGAGTCAGCCGGGCACCTGCCTCTCTGCCCACCCATGCCCCTCACAGCAGGATGGAGAGCTCACCTTCAGGTCGCTCTGGCAGGACGCCCAGTCCCCAGTCCAGCAGGAAGCTGGCATGGCTGCCCACGCTGGACGAGCGGCTGCCGAAAGGATGCAGAGGAATGGTGCCGATGACCAGCGGCAGCTCCAGGAGCAGCTTGGATGAGCCCGGGATGTCCACGCAGACCTGGAGGAAGGAGCCATGATAGAGGGTGCCCAGGCAGCCTCGGCCACACCCTCCTTCTATAGCAGGAGGTCTTGGTGGGGGGCGGGGGGAACCCCAGCCTGGAGGACAGAGCAGACGCAGCCACCCCAGCCCCCGAGGATACTCTACCTTGAGGGTGTAGTCCACATGTAGCACGCGGCAGTGCAGAATAGAAGGACCCACAGGAGGGATCCGCAGCGCCCGGCCCTGCCACAGTGCCCGCCGCCCAGGGCCCACAGGCTCCCCTGAGAGACTGGCCACCACTGCTCGTTTCTGTTTGCGGGCACCTCGCGCCATGAAGGTCTGTGTCTGGACCACGGCCGCCCGTGGCAGCACTGGGCGCGTGGAGCCGTTGTCGATCTCGGCAAAGACGGGGATCACCTCACCTGTAGGGTGGGACAGCAGGGCCTCAGTTTCCCCACCTGCAACCCTGACACGGACCTTCTTCCCAATCCAGCCCCTCCCACCTGCTACCTGGTGTGTAGCCCTTGCGGTCGATCTTGGCTGAGAGAGAGACAAGGCCACGGTTACTGTACCAGGATCGGGCGATCTTCTCCCGAGCTCCCGCTTGAGGGGCCTTGTGGGGTGGAGGGAAAGGACATGAAATGCATCCCATTGTGCCAACCACAGACCCCCTGAAGCCTCTAAACCACCCTCAGCTGAAGGAGGATTTGGGGCAGGGCCTAGTATCCTGGTTTCCTTTTAACAATCTAGAAACTATTTGTAAAATGGATCCAGGAATATGACTCATCTCGTTAAACTGAAAACGAAGTGAACAAGCCAAGCACTTAGTGCGTAATGAGCGCTTAGTAAGCCATTATTATTGCAAGCTCTGACTGAGTCCCGTTTCATGGAGGAGGCACAGGAGGCTCAGAGAAGGTGAGACACTCAGCCAGAAACACACAGCCAACTGGTGCTCCTGGGACTTGCACCTGGCTCCACTGGACTCCACAGGCATTCCCATGCCTACCTCCCCCACTGCCTCCCTCCCTGCCAGGGCTCAGCTGTGACCCCCACTTTGAGAAGGGAGTGAGGAGCCAGTCACCAAATAGCCAGGACCCTGCCTGTGATGCTCCCATCCTACCTTCCCCAAGGGCAGCAACTCACCAGCAGAGCTGGTGTGTTGATGTCCACAGGCTCGATAACAGTAAACACCTTCCTTGCCCGGCGGGCAGGGACCCAGGGCCGGTGCAGGGTGGCTTTGATGCAGTATCGGACACTGCCGTGTTTGCCTTCAAATGAAGTCACTAGCGTCCTGGGGGTGGAGGGAAGGGGCTTCAGTGGGTGAGATCCACAGACTCCCGGGTGGGAGATTCCCAAAGACTTACGGGGATGAGAGACACGAGGCACTCCTGGGCATCCCCCCCCGGGAGACAATCTTGCGGCTCGGGGGTCCCCAGATACCGAGCAGTGGAGTCCCAAACCTGGAAAGGGCTACAGACTTAGGGACTCCCCTGCAATCCTCCACCCCATTTGACTTACGGTGGCAGCTGGAAGCTGAATGGGAACTCATGGCGTCCAGGAGGCAGCGTTGTGATCCCTCCGGTGTCTGCAGGTAGGAGCAAGAAGGGGAGGCTCAGTGGCTGTGAGGGGCTCCCGGAGCGCGCAGCACGCGCCGTGCAGGGGTCCCCAGGTGATACCTGGCGCGAGTAGTGTGGCATGGTGGCTCACAACCTCCACGCGCTCGCTGTAGCTCTGCGTGTACGCGGTGCTCGAGCCCGCGCTGCGCGACTCGGTCCAGTGTACGTGGGCGCGACCCCGCGCGCGCAGCTTCAGGGCACCCACGCGCGCCGGGCCCGCCAGCTCCAGCAGCACCCGGCCGGCCACCGCCTGGCCGCCGCTGAACACGGGCTCGGCGCCTGCGTTCGCACCATCCAGTTGCACCACGAAGGCCTTCACCTTGTCGAACAGCATCGCGGCTGGGATACGAACTCGCGGCGCGCGGTCCCTGGCTTCGAACCCGCGACGCGGAGGCGCGAGATGCGGACGCTGCAGCCTGAGAACGCAAACCCACCAAGCGCGCGCAGGCGCACTCGCTGATCGAGCCAGAAACTCCTCACTGCCTGCGCCGGCGCCGCATTTATACGGCAGGGAGGGGCGGAGCGAGACGCAGGTCCCGCCCCCGGAGAGGAATACACCAATGGCGCGGCGAAAGGCGTGGCCCCGCCCACGCGTGGAGCAAAATAACAAACGCCCCGGCTCGCGACCCGCTGCCCTCTACCCTAGTGGACCCTGGTGTGAGGCTGAAGCACTGCGGGACAGAGCAAGTATCTCAGACTCCGGGGGTCAAGAGGAAGAACAGAGGCCTGGAGGACTCGGGCCTGAGGTCACCCAGCAAGATCATACTGCCGTCGGTTTAATCATCAACCGGCCGCCAATTGCAGACGTGACTCGATGCACGTCCAGCCCGATCTGGAGGGGTGTGTTAACAGCCAGGCCCCAATCGAGGCCCTGAAAGCCTAGGACTAACTACCTCGGGCCTCAGTCTCCCCCGCTCTGTGCAATGGGGGAGGGAGGAAGAAGTGGATGGGGCCTCCCTCCACTCGGGCGCCTACTGCCCCCTCCTCTGATTTGAAACCCGCTCAGCTGGCTGACCCGGGCTAGTGACAACCACTTGGAACCTGAGTTTCCACGTTTGTAGAGCCAGAAGAAAATCATTCCCGACCTCAGAGGGTTGTGCATGAATCACGGTGTAGCCCCTACTCGACCCCTCCCAGAGCCTCTCTCCCGAGTCATCAGCCCGCTCCTGACACACTGCCACTCGGCTGCGCCTCAGCGCTTTGGCCGCGACGTTCCTTTCCAAACTTTCAGCACCTGCCCTCCCTCCTCCGCCTCCGCAAACTCCTACTTGTCCTCTAGGCCTAGCTCTTCCCCTCACAGACAGAGCCGAGTACCGGGGAAGCTCACGGAATCCCCTGATTCAAGGCTGCGGTGTGCCTTTGGGGCGGTAACCCGTCTCTGGACCTCAGTCTCCTCGGAGAAGAACCACATACACGGTTTCCTAGTTGGGAGCTCACTGATCGCGATTTGCGGAGCGCCTGCGCCCTCTGGTGACAGAGGGATGCACTGCTGCTTGAACCCACCCCCTAGTTTGGCCATCCCCTTTGAGTCTGGCTCAGGCCCCACCGGGACCCCCTGAGGCCAAGGCACACCCAGCGGGCCGGCGGCCATAAACGGACACAACCAATCAGTGATAAGGGTAAGGGCAGGCCGGAAGAGAGGGGTAGAGGCTGTCCACTCAGTGATCACCCTGGGGGGGGGTACCCGGAGGAGGGGGCTCTGGGGCCGAAATAAGGGGCCGGGACCTTCTCCCAGGGCCAAATAGAGCCTAGAAAGAGGACAAGAGGCTATAAGCCCAGGAGGAGGTGGGGAATGGAGTGACCCTGGGGGGATGGGAAGGCTCTTTCTTTTGGGTTTTTTGTTTTGTTTTTTCTTTTGGCCAAACCAAACTCAGCTCGAGGGATCCTAGTTCCCCAACCAGGATGGAACCCGCGCCCCCTGCAGTAGAAGCCCAGAGTCTTAACCACTGGACGGCCAGGGTAGTCCCAGGAAGGCTCATTCTGAGCCAGTGCCCTCAGTCCGCTTCACAGATGGGTCCCCAGAGGCCCAGAGAGGGGCAGGGCCTCACTAGAGGTCACACAGCAACTCCACAAGCTTCACCCCTCCAGTATCTTAAGGAAGCTACCAGTGAGTGGGACCAGGAGGACTGTAGGGTGAGACCAGCCCCAATTTCCCTCGAGTCACAGGGAAAGGGAAATGACTACAGGGCCCCTTCCTGCCTCACCCCTTGCCGGCTATGCCTCGGTTTCCACAGCTGCTCAGGCAAGAGTCCCCACACCTGGGGGCCGTTGGGACAAGTTTGCAAGCCTGTAGGCAAAGCATCTAGTGTGTGCACTGATGGAAAAAAAGGGGGCTGCGGGTGGGGAGCCAGGTTCGAGCTGCTTCCTGCTTCCGCCCATCTTGCAGATGGGTATGGTGAGGTCTGCCTTCCCCAAGAGGAGGTGGCCAGGGCAGCCCAGAGAGGCCAACACCCTCCTCAGCCACATAGCACGGTGCTGGGGCACAGACTTACTCTTTCTGTTGGCCCTGTTCTGCTCCCGACTGGCTGTATGGCCTGAGGGTGGGGGACTGAGGTTCAGAGCAAGGTAGGGACATGCCCAACACCTAAGACTCCCAGCCTGATGTGACCCCACCCCAAGTCTTCTCCCTGCCTGGGATGCAGTCCCACCCGCTCACCTGCAAACACCACCAGAACCCCCAACCCAGCGAACAACCCTTCCTGTAAAAACTGGTAAGGGGCACTGGCAGGGCGTGAGACAGGGGCCTTCTCTGGGAATCAGAGACACCAGGCCTGGGGCTAACGTGGCATCCTAGGGTCCAGAGAGGAGGAACTCCCAGTTCCACCAAGGGATTCCCCCAGCCTCCATATGGGGGGGGTCTCCCCCACAGCATAGCCTCTAGGTCGAGGGCGTCCCGGCTCTGGAGGCGGGGGGGGGGGGGGGGGCGTGCCCAGACCCTAGGAGGAGTTCCTGGAAAAGAGGGTTTTGGAGGGGGGTAAGTAGGTGGGTGTCCCACCCTGTAGGAGGGTCCACAACCTGAGGAGGAGGTCTCCACATCTTGAGAAGGGTCACCCGACCACACAGCCTCTAAGTTGAAAGGCTGGCTTTGGAGAGGGGCGCCCAGACCTGGGTAGAGGGTCCCGGGGGATCCTGGCTCGGGGTGGGGGGGATGAGCGGCTCACCTAGGAGCAGCAGCTGCCGCCGCCGCAGGTATGTCTCGGCGGCCGCGTAGTCGCTGGACACCGCATTTACACCCACGCTTCGGCCCTCGAGCCAGTGGGTGACCGCCCCGCCGTGCGCCGCCACCTCGAGAGCTGTCACCCGCAGCGGTGACGCTGCCTCTAGCAGCACCCGGCCGCACAGGCGCTCCCCGCCGCGGTACGCGCCGCATGGGTCCCGCGCCAGCTCCAGCGCGAAGCTGCGCACGCCCCCCGGGCGCATGGCTCGGGCCGGGGCGCACGGCTGGGCTGCCGCACCCGGCGCGGGCCCGCCGGGCACCCGGCGACCAGGCGCACAGCTGGGGCGCGTCTGCAGACCTCCCTGGTCTCAGCGTTGGTCTTCGCCGCACCGGGCGCCCCCCGATCGTTCTCTTGCTTCTGCGAACTTTGTGCGGGCGCCGCCGTACCCGGCCGGCGCGTAGTTGGCGGACTTCCTGGTCCTCCGCGTCGGCCCCCGTGACGCGCTCGGGCCTCCGGGGACGTGCCGCCCGCGTGTCCGTGCGGCTGACTTTGCTACCCCCAGGGCGGGGCGGGCCCTGTTTTTTTGAGTCAGAGGCGGGCGGGGGCGGCTGTGGCTGGCGCGGAGCGGAGGCAGCCACCGGGCTCTGTGTTGTGGACTCATTCGTCCCCTACACGGCACCTTTGGACCGGGCGCCGCCCCAGCCTCCATCTGGTTGTTCCGCAAACACACCAAGCTCGGGTCTTGCTTCTTAGCCTTTGCACTGGCTGTCGCTGCTAGGAACGCCCTTCCCCAGATCTGCTCTCCACCCACCCACGCCCAAATGTCACCGGAGTCATTCTCTGGACTTATTTCTTTACGGCTCTGGTCGCTGTGTTTGTGACCGCTGTGTGTTTACTATGCCTCCTCCGTCAGACTGGGTGCTCCCAAGGGTGAACACTGTGCCCTATTTTCGGCATCCAATCTTACAGAAGAGGAAACTGAGGCCCCCAGAGGGGCAGCCACCGCCTAGAGGCATCCACCGGTGTCAGAGTCAGGACTCGAACTCACATCTGACCACAGCCCACTGACACCTCCCCAGACCCTTCTTGCTCTTGTGCCCCACCTATCACTTCCAGCCAGGTGGCCCATGGCCTTATCGGAGGCTGCCAGAGCCTGGGCTCTCAGCTGGACCCAGATTAGCCTCCCTCTCCACCCAGGGCCCAGCATCTGCCTGCCTCCCCCACCTGACTCCAGCACTCCGAGCCCAAGGCCTGGAGGGACCCTTTGACTCTACTTATGTCTAGAACCTTCCCCTCCATCCTGCCCCAGAGGGGCCCCTCAAAGGCCAGGATCACACCACTCCCCTCCCCATGGAGTGCCCTCCACCAAGTCCATTCTTCCCTTTGGCCTATGGACCCCTGAGTTTAAATCCTGGCTCACCCCTCCCTCCTCACTCTGTAGCCCCAGGCAGGTGGCTTGACTCCTCTGAGTCTCCCCATCCTACCCTGCTCAGGTTCTGGTGAACAGTCAGTGTGATAATTTACATTACATTGCCTGTATACAGCAGGTGCTCAATCCATGTCTGCCGAAGACTGAATGGCCCTCCTCACCCATGTCACTTCCCCCACTGGACCATGACCCACAGCGCCGCTGGCCCCTAGTGGGTGCTCCAGCAAAACCAGCTGGAAGGAAGTCCTGACTCTCTGCTGCCTCCTGTAGGCCAGGGCTGGGCCATGCTCTCTGCAGGGCCCCTCAATCGGTGTCAGGTGGGACCGGCGCAGATGTCCTCAGGGAGGTGTCTCTGATTGAGTTCAGGCCCGGGAGACAACCTGCCTAGGATGGGGATGGGGATGGGCTCACCTTGACCCCCACATCTGGTCTGGAACCCCAGGGCCGGGTATCTACTCCCCATGTTGTGATTATGAGTGTCCCCCAGCCACGCACAACAGGCAGCAAGTGGGTGGGTCCTGCTTTATTTGGAACTGGCAAGGACCCCTCTCCTGGCTGCTCCGCACCCACCGGGAGCCTGGGGAGAGCCGGGGGTTGGGGGTGGCAGAGGACCAGAGGAAGCTCCAGGCTCTCCCAGCTCCAATCAGGGAGGAAGCCAGTGGTGGCCCGCCCCTGCCCTTTCCTGCCGTATGGCCCTGCCCTCTGCCCGGACAGTCTGGCGGGCCCCAGTCCAATCAGCCCAACTCGGTTTCAGCTCCTTGAACTCCAAGAGGCGCCACTGTACAGGGCTTCTTGGCTGGCGTGGAGGTGGCGGCCACACGATGGCCAAGATTGAGGAGTCTGGTGGCAGGCAGAGCCGTCACCCGCAGTCTGAAGGGGCCGTGGGTGGCCGCCGGTGTGGGGGACTCCGAGCCACCGGGTCCAGTGGGCCGGAGCCAGGCCGGGGAGGCAGGGGTGGTGGAGGCGGGCGTATGGCTTGGGCGATGAGGCCCGGCAGGGCCTGCAGGGAGACGCCCAATGCATCCAGGCGGCTTTCAAGGGCAGCCAGGCGGGCCTCAAGCTCCTCGTGCTGGGCGTGCAGCTCGGACATGAGGTTGTACATGACATTCTGGGTCTGTCAGAGACAGGGAGGGTGGGAGAGAGGAGAGGCCAGGTGAGAGAGAGGGAGGGGTGGTTGCAGAGAGATGGCAGACCAGCCCCGGTTGGGTGGCGGCCCAAGTGAGGAGCAACTGTGAGCACACCCCCAAACCAGCCAAAGGCATCTTGCTGGGCCCCAGGGAGCGGTGGGAGGATAGGCGAGGGGAGCGGAGACACAGGTCTTGAGTGCCAGGCTCGGAGCCAGCAGACCAGGGGAAGGTCAAGGGAGGTCTTGGGGCCCAGTGGATGTGACCAGAGTTGCCATGAGGGGATGAACTAGCTGCATGGTCTGTAAAGCCAGAGGGTGGTCTTGGGTGATTCTGGACTGGTGTTGCTCCAGGCTGGGGACACGGTCGAGGGGGAGGAGGCTCGGTTGTGAACTATCCCCTGCTTTCCACATTCGACTGGGGAGGGGATAGAAGTCTGGGGGGGGGGAGAGGTGACCACCCCAAGAATCTGACCCTATCACAGACCGGGCAACACGACAGCCACAACAATTACATTACAGCAGGTCGTGGGACATCCCTGCCACCTCGACTGCTCCCCACAACCCAGCAAGCAGGGGCTGGTTCTGCCACAGTCCAGATGGGCCCGGGAGTTGCAGTGGGTAGGTGGGACACGCAGAACAGCCCTAGTTGCAAATGCCGCTCTAACCACCAGGTGGCGCTAGATCACCGTTCCGAGTCTCAGCCCAGCTCCGCGCAGTCTAGACGCCCAGACAGACCGCAGCTCACCGCCCGTCCTGGGCCTCAGATGCGAGGGCTGAAGGGGCTGTGCCACACCCTACCCCACCCCAACCTCTCGATCTGTGGGAGGGAGACAGGTCATCCACCCCACAGCTCCTTCTTTCCGCACTGTACTTGCAGCCTCTCCCTTCCGGTCCGAAAGCCTTTACCTGAGCCCTGCCTTCCACCCTTTCCTGTTACTGGTAGGCCAACCCCATCCAAGGATGAACAAATGCCTCTGCCCGCTTCCCCCCACCCCACCCCCGTAGGGCTGCAGACCCTCACCCCAGCCCGCCTCAAGGGGTCACACAGTCCCCCAGGGCCAGAGAGTAACATCTGGAGGCATCCAGCCCTTGGATGGCTCTTTTTTGGCCCTCTCTGAGGTTTAAACTTTTATTAGAATATACATTTTGTTTTTGTTGGAGAGATACAAATTAAATCAGCAACCTTGGAAAGCATTAAAATTTAATATTGGAAAACATTTTAACCTCGTTAAATTAAAAAAAAATTAGAAACCCTATAATCCAATCCAGTGAAAGGCTTACTTCGAAGCCTTCATTAAATGTATTTTGAGAGGAGTATACTGCTGTAATTATAAGGTTTAAATAACTTTTATAAATTCACATTTTAATCATCTGTACTAATGAAGGAAGTGTGATATGGATAATCCAAACTATAATATCTAGTACCTGAATTTTTCAAAGGCATTCGATATGTATTTGGAGCTGTAATCTCATATGACATCAAATTAGTTGGCCAAGGATTTCTACATGCTCTTAGGATTATGTTCTTTCTACTACCGATTGAATTATTTCTTCATGGTTCTAGAATATGTTTTTTCCTCTGTAATGTTCCCTTTCAAATTAAGTTTACGTGGGTTAGTATTAAATTGTTATTATTTTTTTTATTTTTTGGCCACTCTGTGCAGCATGAGGGATCTCAGTTCCCCAACCAGGGATTGAACCCCTGCCCCCTGCAGAGTCCTAACCACTGTACCTCCAGGGAAGTCCCCCGTTAGTATTTAATTAAATTGCATTGGCGCCAATTTGCAAAGTTCACACGTGAACTACTTATGAAAGGGCAAAAGGGAGTTCAGAAGAGTGTGACAAATATTCTAAGAGCTTGCCCAACTGAAGTTGAGTCAGTTGACATATCTTCTAATGGATGAATAAAAAGCGGGAAATTGGGGCTTCCCTGGTGGCGCAGTGGTTGAGAGTCCGCCTGCCGATGCAGGGTACACGAGTTCGTGCCCCGGTCTGGGAGGATCCCACATGCCGCAGAGCGGCTGGGCCCGTGAGCCATGGCCACTGAGCCTGCGCGTCCAGAGCCTGTGCTCTGCAACGGGAGAGGCCACGGCAGTGAGAGGCCCGCGTACAGCCAAAAAAAAAAAGGCGGGAAATTGGATGGGACCTGACATTAGAACCAACAAATAGATCCATTTATAACACACACCGATCTTACAGAGCTCTTGCAATCAACTTTAATTTCCTGAAAGATGTTTAATTGCTATACAAATAAGCTTTCTCCTGATGCTATAATTTGAATTTATAACCCTAGCAAAAGAAATTTGTTTTTCTCTTAGATTTTAGAGCTTGTATGTAGATGACATTTCTAAATACGAAAGTACCACTTCACCAATTTAGCCCACTAATTACATATTCTTATTAAAACTTTTTATTAGCTATGAATTAAAAATATAAAATAGATGCCAAAAAAAAAAAAAGGCTGACAAAAATTGGGACTTCCCTGGTGGTCCAGTGGTTAAGACTCCACACTTTCACTGCAGGGGACGTGTGTTCGAACCCTGGTCAGGGAACTAAGATCCCACGTGCCGCATGGCGTGGCCAAGAAATTAAAAAAAAAAAAGGCTGCTAAAACAGCCGCCAATGTTAAAAAGTAAAGATTTTACACACAGATGTAGATTTCTGGCATCACTCTAACAACTGGAGCCTCTGGTCACAGTGGACCCCTGCAGACAGGGCTCTTATTCCCTGGTGGCTGGTCCCTGCCTGCCCTGCATCACTTGCCTGGGTCACCTGTCTATACTATGGGCACCAGCCCTGTCCCTCCCTCCCTGGCAGGAGCTGGGTCTTGTCCTTTACAGAACATCCCTCATCCTCCTCTGAGGGCCTAACCAACTCCTTCTGGACCAGGGGGCTGCCCCACCTCACCCTGCCCTGCTCACCTTGGCCAGGTCTGCGAGCGTGTTGGTCTGGTCATTTAGCTTCCCTTGCTCAATCTTCACACTCCGGAGCCTGTGGGACAGGTGGGAAGGTGGGGTTGTGCAGAGGCTGCAGTGGGGTCAGGGTTCCTCCATGCACCCACCCCACCCAGAGTCACCTTGTGGGATATGCAGTGGGGGGTGAGGGGCAAGTTGGAGGTTAGCCCCCTTGCAGCCCGTTCCCTCCTGGCATGCAGGGGGCAGCAGGGCCTGGAGGGCGGTTCAGCTACCACCCACAGTGCCCACATGCACTAACCCCCAGGAAGAGACTTACTTCTGAGCTCTGGCAGGACCCAGCGGAGCAGGGAGAAACCACAAGGCAATTTTAATCTCAGCACACCTGGGCAGCCCATGCCCAACCCTCCCACGTGCGCCACCCCAGGGCCAGGCTAGGGGCCCTGGACGGCGGAGGGGCTGCTGCTCTTGCTCTAGGGAGAGGTCCAGCCTCTGAGGGGGTGGTACCAGCCCTCAGGGATGCATCCTCCCTCTGCCCCCTCCCTCCAGCAGTGCCTCACAGCAAATGCAGCTGCCTCCGGCCCTGCAGCCCCACTGTATGCCTGCCTGTGCCAAGCTCCTGGCCCTGGAGGGGACATTTAGTCCCGAAAACTATGCCCGTACCATTTCCCAAAGGGGAAGTCAAGGCTCAGAGGGGCAAAGCCGGTGCCCACTGGCATCCTAGCAGGATTTGCACCTGAGTCTGCCACTCAGCCTCTGAGACCTTGGCCCCCGGACAGCTGCCTATGGGGCTGGTGGTGGGGGAGTGTTGTCCTCACCCCTTCTCTCCACCCCTTCTGTAGCTAAACCAGCCCAGGGAGACCTTTCCAGGTAGGGCTCTCCTTTCCTCCTCACTAGTCCAAACTCAACCCTTGCACACCCACATGTGATAGATGCTCGGAGAGGCCCCTTGGGGCCCACCTATGCTGGGTGTTGCCAGGACCCCTGAGAGGACCCAGCCCTCGGTCTGGAGAAGTGGAGGTGGATACAGACACCCCTAGCCCTGGAAGTTGGCAGGGACTTGCTAAGGAGCCACTGACATGCCTGCCCTGGGCAAGTCATTCCTGGCGTCTCTGGAACCTTCCTGTTACAGGTTGAATGGTGTCCCCCCAGAAGACATATTGAAGTCCTAACCCCCAGAACCTCAGAACGTGACCTTCTTTGGAAATAGGGTCTTTCCAGATTTAACTAAAGATAACTGGTGTCCTTATAAAAAGGGGGAAATTTGGACAGACACGTACAGAGGGAGGACAATGTGAAGATACAGGGAGAACATCATATGAAGATGGGGGACTGGAGCAATGCTTCTATAAGCCGAGGAGCATCTGAGGCTGCCAAAAGCTAGGAGAGAGGCCTGGAACAGATCTTCCCCTGATGCCTTCAGAGGGAGAACGGCCCTGCCGACACCTTGATTTTGGACTTCTGGCCTCCAGAGCAGTGAGATCATAAATTCTGTTTTAAACCACCCAGTTTGTGGTACTTCTGTTAAAGTAGCCCTAGGAAATGTGTACGCTTCCCAAACCTATGCTGTGTTCCTCAGTTTGTCCTCTCCAAGACCACTGTTTCCTTTTCACTGGCTGCTCATACTGCATTCCCATCATGGGGACTCTCCAGCTCAAGAAGATGCCGTGGCTCCCTCATACCTGCAGGTGGTACCTCTGGTCTCCCTGGCACTGTGCTCATTCCCACCTCCCCACCTTTGCCCAAACTGTGCACACTCCCTGGTATGCCTGCCCGCCTCTCGGTTTCCTACCCAAATCCCATCCACCCTTCAGGCCCTAGTTCAAACTTGCTTGATTTCATCAGCTGTTCTCATAAGGCCACTGTTTTTTTGGAAGTGTTCAGGGGGACCTAAGGGTGAGCGAGATAGTCCTTCCCCAGAACAAATGGACAAAGGTCACTCACAGAGCAGGTGCCTTCTCCACAGACCTAACTCTCCTCAATTCCTACCCTCCGACTTCTCCCAAAGAACCTTCTGGGACATCCCTTGGGGCAAGGTCCAGAGCAGAGCCATGTCTGTGTCCCCCATGCCTGGCACACCAGCTGGTGCAGGAAATGTTTGTGGAATGACCAAATGAACACATCGAGGGTGGTAATAACAACAACAACAACAGTTCCCATTTTCAGAAAATACTGTGTGACAGGCAGGTGCAGACAAATCATCTGGTCACCCCAATTGTTTGATCCACACTCCATTCCTGGAGAAGAGGCATGTCACCATTGTCTCCACTTTACAGATAAGAAAACGAAGCTTGGACTACTGTAGTCACTTGCTTAGGCCCCACAGTTAGGTGGCAGAGACTAGATTGGGACCCAGTGGTCAGTAAACAACTGTTGAAGGGTCAACAAGGAGGGCCTTGGGGTCTTATGAGGAAATAGGACTAACACCTGGGCACAGTGAAGTCAAGCAGGTGGGGCACCAACTCCTCTCCCTGCTTCATAGGTGATAGGTGAAGCAGAGGTTGGGGGTACCATGTGTTACTGACTGCTTGTTCTATGCCAGGAACTATGCCAGGCACTTCTGCACATCACTCCATTTAGACCTCCCCACAGTCCCATGAAATAGGGACTGTTATCATGAGAAATTAATCCAATCATAACAGTACACACGATAAATGTAAATGGACTAAACTCTCTAGCTAAAAGACAAGGATACTAGGGGCTCAAGGAGACTTTTCGAGTGATGAATCTGTTCATTATCTTGACTGTGGGGCTAGTTTCATGGATGTATACATATGTTAACACTGATCAAACTGTACACTCTAAATAGCTGCAGTTGACTGTATGTCGATTATACCTTAATAAAGCTGTTCTTTTAAAAGAGGCAAAATTATGAAATAGGATTAAAAAATTAAAGTCAAGCTGACTGAGCTTCCTCTCCCATGGCCTGATCTCGCTATGGTCACACTCCATTACCCTCTTGTGCCCCAGGAGCTGACCGTCCCAGCCACACCCTGGGGTCTCCCCACAATAAGCTTCCTGGCTCTACCGCTCACACCAGGGTTCTCTGTGCTGCCTCTCATCTCTGTTCCCTATGGGTGACTTGGTTGCCTTCCTGTTGTACTAGTTCAGACCCTAACATTGTTTGCCTCGCTTTCTGGTTCATCAGCCCCTGAGTCTGGCCTGAGAGTTCTTGGGGCAGGGATCCATCTGATTTTCCTAGGGAAGCCCAATTGTGAATGAGGTTTTCCAGGATGTAAGAGCTGGGAATGCATGGGCCCATTCTGAAAAGTGCTTAAAAACACGTTGTTTTCTATTTTAAATCAGCTACTATGTGACTCAACTGTAATTTATATGTGAGTGCCCAATCCCACAAGATTTGAAACTGTTTAAATTCTAGACTGTGTACTGTCCCATACATCCTATATGTAGCTACTGAGCATTGAAATGTGGCTGGTCTGAATAAAAACGGGCTGTAAGTGTAAAATACGTACCGGACTGCAAAGATTTAGTATAAAAAACTTTCTAAAATATCTAATTAATGATTTTTATATTAATCACATATTAAAATGATAACATTTTGGATATATTAGATTGAATAAATATATTAAAATTAATTTCAACTTTTAAATTATGTATGTGGTTCACATATTTCTTGTGGACAGTGATTGGCATACTATGGTCTATAGGCCAAATCTGGACAGCTGTTTGCTTTGGAAAATAAAGCTTTATCAGAGCATAATTACACCCATTCATCCTTGCTGTCTTCCTGCTACAACAGCAGAGTTGAGTAGTTGTGACAGAGACACTTTGGCCCACAAAGACTGAAATAATTAATATCTGGCCCTTTACAGAAAAAGTCTGCCAACTCTGGCTGCACACTGGACTCACCTGAGGAACTTAAACTTGAGCTCAGGCTGTATCCCAGACTCTACTGTAAATGGTGTTGGGTATGGCCTGTAGGATTTTATTTTATTTTTTAAAAATTTTCAGCCACGCTGTGCGGCTTCTGAGATCTTAGTTCCCCAACCAGGAATCAAACCAGCACCCTCAGCAGTGAAAGCGTGGAGTCCTAACCACTGGACCACCAGGGAATTCCCAGCCTGTGAGATTTTAAAAAGCACCCCCACGTGACCCCAATGAGCAGCCAAGATGAGAACCACTTGATTAAATAATTCTCAGGAAAAAGGGACAACAGAGAAAATTAAGTAATCTCTAATTATCCCACATGATCACATGAATCAGGCCACAGATTTAATTCTGAGCTTCCTGGAAGCCAAAGCAAAAAGGGGAAATTGCTTCAGTGTCCAAGGGGAGAGTCATTTTGGCTATTTCAGAGAATAAAATATGCTACCTGCCACTATGTTGGGTGGTTTGCATGATTTATCAGAGGTGACTGTTCTGGACAAGTGCTGGG
This sequence comes from Grampus griseus, assembly GCF_964374135.1. NCBI lineage: Eukaryota > Metazoa > Chordata > Mammalia > Artiodactyla > Delphinidae > Grampus > Grampus griseus. Next base: position 160,843,489 of record NC_139019.1, on the reverse strand, counting down.
TCCATCACCTGCCTCCCTCCGACCAACCCACTATCCCACCCAGCACAGAAGCTGCAGGCCCCAACCAACTGACCACCTGGCATGGGAATGGCCATGATGTGGCCATGACGAGCTGTCTGGCCTAGTCTGCAGCCTCCTCCCCGGGGGCCAGGGCTGCCTCCGTGCCAGGTGGACACAGAAATGCAAGTGGGAAAGGTGTTGGACTTACTGATGGATGGCTTGGAGGAACTTACGCTGGTGTTTCCGAACCCGGGCGTGGTCTGGCTTTTTCACCAGCCTGGTGTGTTTGTAGATGAGCCACGTCTCCCTGAGAACGTTAGCAGCGGCGTTTTTTACCTGAGGCCAGAGAAAGAACAGTTCCTTAGAGTAGCACAAAACTATGGAAGGCTCTGGAAACCTCCAGAAACTCCTGGAAATGCCCCTCTGGGGTCCTGGGACTGTAGGTCAGGACCATGTTTACACATCCACATCTGTGCTGTGTGTGTGCACGCGTGTGTCTGCCTAACACACATCACTCACCATGGGCCAGACCCTTTCTATACAACTTGCAAATGTTAACTCAGTCAATCTACACACGCCGGTATCTCTCTCATTTTATACGTGAGGAAACAGAGGCACAGAGAAGCTGACCTGCTGAGTTCATCCGGCTTATAAATTGCATCTGGTTGCCTCACCACGAATCCCTGACTCTTGCTGAGGGGCCCGTGACTGGGCTGTGACTGGGCACAGAAGTGGACACCTGTGCACAGCTTAAGGGTGTTCACATGGTGGTACAGCCCAGGGCAGTCTGGGCACACACAGGCAGCGCGGCATGACCCGTGGGCACGTGTGCAGAAGTAAGGTGAGGAGGGTCTGCCCTTGAGGACCAGAAGGCGAAGTGGCTGTGACGGGGCTGGCGTCCTTACCCGCTTGGTGAGCTGAGTGTCCATCATGAAGTTGTGCACGTGTTTCTCTGCCTTGGTGAGCTCCAGCTTCCGGGCCACCACGGCCACCACGAGCGCCGTGCAGCCAGCCCCCTGCATGAAGAGGGCGAGGGGGCATGTCAGGGTCCACCTCGTATGGGTTGCAAGTAGGTACCCTCCTTCCTCCAGGAAGCCCTCCTGGTTCCTCCCCCTCACATTTGCCCTCCAAACCTGCAGCGTTGGCAAATCCCATCTTCTGAGTTCACTGACTCCCAACCCCGCTAGCTTAATATCCATCAAACGTCCAGGGAGCCTGTGCCATAAATTAGTTCATTTGATCCCCAACAACCGCGGGAGGTAGGACCGCTCTTATCCCCATTGGGCAGAGGGGGAAAGTGAGGCTCGGAGATAAGAGAAAGCACAAGAAACAGGCAGGATCTGCACGTACATTTGGGGCTGAGGCCCACGGAGGTGGGAGGATTGGGAAGCATTTCCATCCAGGCTTTGGGGTCTGGATGATGGGGACAGAGACCCGGCTGACATGTTGCTGGCCAGTCATGGGGGCGGATTCTGCTGGTAGGGTCAGAAGGGTGGCGAGAAAGAAGGGTCAGGCCCGCTGCCTGTGGTGGGGCATTTGCAGGAGGAAAGAGGCAAAGTATTGGACCCAGGATGCGGGGAAGTAAAGGGAGGGGACACCTTCCCCGTGATGGGTACCCTGCTCTAGCAACCACCCTCCCCAGTATGTTCTGAATGGCAGCCAGTCCCCCGGCTAGGGAAAGAGGCCAGAGAGGACTTGCTTGTCCACTTGGGGGCCACTTGAGAGACAGAAGGGCAGGAGTGAGGATCCGAGGGGGAGGGCAAGGCTCAGAGGTAGGGGTGGGGGGCAGTGAAAAGTGATGCAGAAGGAGGGCGGGAAGGGGGACCTTCTGCCACTGAGAACCAGGAGACGGGGAGCCCAGGACATCCAGGTGTCATCAGCCCCAGGAGTGGTGTGGAGCAGGTGGCAGGGGCCAATGAGGGGGGCCAGAAGGTGGCTCCCCACCTGCGCTGGAGGCTGTCTTTGGCACCGCACCCACCTGCTGCTTCCTCCTGCAGCTACTGCATACAGGATGGAAGGAAGGAAGAGACCTGGGCTCAGCCTCTGAGGGCCAGGGGAGTGGCTAGTTTTTCTTCCGAATGGAAGGAAACATTTATGGGGAAGGGTGGGCACAAAGTCGCCCCCTGAGGAGACCCCATCATGCGTTCCTGGCCAGGACGAAGGTCTTGGGAAGACTCAGGAGTCTGTGTTCAAGAAAAGCCCTGTCAACTGGGGCAAAGAAACATACTGGAAACCTCCATGTAGAACACTATGCCCCCAGGAAAAGGACCAGCCAATGACTCCGCACAATAGCATGGATGCCACGTCCGGCAAAAGACACTGAGTTCAGAGGCCATGCTGGGATGCCTTGAAGTTCAAGAATGAGCAAATGTGTGCTTTATAAGCTATTGGACGGGGGTGAGTCCGTGGGGCAGAGACTGGGAGGGGACACACTTGGGCAAGGGTAGAAGAGGAGAGGTCTAACAGAAGAATTTGAAGGTGGCTTAAAAGACCAATGTGTGGGGAATTCCCTGGTGGTCCAGTGCTTAGGACTCTGCGCTGTCACTGCCGAGGGCCCGGGTTCGACCCTTGGTCAGGGAACTAAGATGCCACAAGCCATGCGGTGTGGCCAAAAAAAGAGAGAGAGAGAGAGAAAGAAAGACCAATGTGTGGCTTCGTGTGATACCTGGCTGTGTGGTGACAGAGAAAAGCAAAAAACATCCCTGGGTGTAAACATTCCTGCACGTGCCGGGGGCGCGGGTCTGGAATGAGCCACAGGGTAAACACGGAACTAATTTTCTGGAAGGAGCCTCATCCCAGAGAAGAGAACCTGGCTTTTCTGTTTCGCTGCGGGTTTTCTGGGTTTAAAGCCATCGTCTTATCTGAGAGCTCTTCTTTTTTCGTTTGTAAGGTTCATCTGCCGGGGATGGGGGTAGGGGGGTGGATTGTGGCCGATCTTTAGTTTTTTTCCCTTCCAATCTCACAAAATAGCGTAAGCAAACAGGCATAATGCCTTTTAACTGAGAGAGGGTCTAGGTCAGCTTGTCCAGGAGAAGCGAGGCCCCGGTGGGGGCCAGAGGAGGACGTGGACCCCCAGCTTGTGTCCAAAGAGGAGGGGACAAGAGGTGAAGAGGGGAGAGAGCCACGGGCCTCGGGAGATGGTGACAACAGGGTCAGTCTACATTCAGTGAAGGGGGCTGGGAGGAGCCAATGGAAAGACAGCGCTTCCCTCTGCAGGAGGAAAGGAAACCATGGTGGGGACGGCCTAGTACTTTTCTTTTTTTTTTTTTTTGCGGTACGTAGGCCTCTCACTGTTGCAGCCTCTCCCGTCGCGGAGCACAGGCTCCGGACGCGCAGGCTCAGCGGCCATGGCTCATGGGCCCAGCCGCTCCGCGGCATGCGGGATCCTCCCGGACCGGGGCACGAACCTGTGTCCCCTGCATGGGCAGGGGGACTCTCAACCACTGCGCCACCAGGGAAGCCCAGCATAGTACTTTTGCAAGAACAAAAGCATCTCTCTACGAAGAAAAGGAAGTGGCCTGGGGCGGACCCTGGGGGGAATCGGGTTGGTTGACTTCCTTTGGATTGTGGGTGTTCATTTATTTTTTTTCACAAATTGAAACCAAGCAGGGCCCTGTGGGGCTCCTGGGCAACAGAAGCCTTTGGAACAGTTGCTAATCAGGGAAGGGAGGGGAAGGGATGCAGAGACAAGGGAGGGGCAGCCAAGAAACCATAGTGCAGCCTTGGGGCAGGTCCTGGCTCCACCTTAAAGGATGCACAGAAGAGTATCTTTGAGCTCTTCTGCAGAACTAAGGCCCCCAGCAAATGGAAGATGAACTATTTGATGAAGCAGTCTTCATTCCAGAGAGAAGGTCGTAAGTTTGATAACCTCAAGAACCACAGAAGCTCATCAGGAGATCACCTCAGGTCAGATTAAAGGAATGCAGGCCCTGCACACACTCTGGGCCTTATCAGCAGCTCCGTCCATGAACCATCACATAAAACTCCTCACCAAATCCTCCCAGGTTGGGACACACAGTTTTGCGGGGCATGAGCCTGCTGTGTCCCCCTTTGCCTGGCAAAGCAATACAGCTCCTTTTTCCTACTTCACCCCAAACTCTGACTCCAGGATTTGATTCAGCACCAGTGCACAGAGGCTGAGTTTTCGGCATCAAGATGAACATGCTAGTTGGGGGCTGGGGAGAGAGGGGTTCCCTACTGTACGTCGAACAGTTCATAATTCAAAACACGGAAAAGCACTTGTGGAGATGCAAGAAACTTGGAGAGAAAGAAGGTTCCAGAAGGAAGGGATGGGCAGGGAACCTAATGATCAGATCAGGGTAAAGGGAAGGCACCAGACGTCAAAGTTTGCCCATACAAGCAGGTGGACTTGAGAAGTCTTTAGGGAAGAAGCGGTGCTGCCTGGGCCCACAGGAGTCACAAGAGATAAACCTTACACCCAGGGGCTCAGTGGGGTGCTCAGGACACCCCGGTAGTCAGGAAATGATGGAGAATTGGGCTGTGATGGCAGGGCTCAGAGGGCATTGACTGGGTATCCGAGGCATTCATGACTCTAGGCATTTCCTATAAATGAACGGACTCAGTCCTTGCAACAGGCAGAGGGAGTGGCGGAAACAGAGGCACAGAAGCATCAAGCCTGTTGCCCTGCATCCAAGGGCTGTGAATTGAGCAGGCTGCGGAGCATAAAGGGGCAAAAATGACTCTTGGTTCAGAGTGGACCACAGCATCTGGACTGGAGAATACAGTGGAAGCTACATATCTAGGGCTGGAAGAACCCAAGAGGAGATGTCCCCGGGAAGCCTGAGGGTGTCTTCTGTGTCCCATCAGAGGGAAGGAGCAGGGTGGCAGAGGGGTGGGCTGACACAGGGAGGATCTCTGAACAGGTCCACCTTGAGACGGCGTGGGCTCCCCATCAGTGGGGGTGTGCAAGGGCCCTCGCCCTTACCATGATGCCAGTGAGCAGGCACACGCCCTTCCCGCAGTAAGTGTGGGGCACCATGTCGCCGTAGCCGATGGAGAGGAAGGTGATGGAGATGAGCCACATGGCCCCCAGGAAGTTGCTGGTCACTTCCTGCTTGTCGTGATACCTGGGGGTTGGGGGGAGCCAGGGAGGGCCCAGTCAATCCACACTGGTCCCTCTGCTTTCATCACACCCCCAGGAAGGCAGGGCCCTGGGTCTACCTGGCTGCATGGGGGCCTTGACTGCAGGGAGCTGATCACTCTGGAGGCTCAAAGTGTCCAGGGCACCACTATAGGGCAGGGTGGGGGGATGGTTAGTGCCAGGGGCAGCCCTGTGGTCCTCCTGAGGGTACCACAGGGCAGAGGGCAACCACTCCTTCCCAGCATCCCTTCCAACCTTCTTTCACCTGACCCCCAAGCTGCTGGTTATTGGGCAGAGAGGGGTCCACATGTGGGTGACGCACATGAGCGTGCGCACGAGGGGGCATGCACATGTGTTCACGCGTGTGCACACAATCCCCCTCCCAAAGACAGACACACAGACAGAGGCGAACACGGGTGGCCACGGGCACCAGAAGCGGCAGGAAGTAGAGGCGAGGATTCAGGTCAGACACTAGGAAGAACTTCCCCAGCCAGCAAGGTCCCAAGGAGGGAGGAGGACCCTACGGGGAGACAGGACCACACCCTGGGGCTTGGGAGTATTAGGAAAGTCAATCTGTGGAGGGCAGTTGCCCCAACCTTGGGCCTGGGGCTCTCCTGGCAGTCAGGAGGGAAGGGGCAGCCTGCATGGCACTGGGGAGAGGCCTGGGACTCAACTTTTGTTATTCAGGGGGACAGACCCCAAGGCTTTGCAAGGACATGGTTTTGTCCCAATCCCAGGCTGTGTGGCCTGGGACCCTGGCCACACAGGGTCCTACCTATGGTTAGCCCAGGCTGGGGGACTAAGGGATTGGTTCTCTGGGTCTGGGGATGGCTCAAGGTTCTGCTCCAGCTCAGCCCCCTACCTGCAAAGCCCCTTCAGCTCTGGGAGGTCAGGAAGCCCTTTCCAGCTGACCCCCTCCTTCCTAGGCCGCAGGGGCAGGACAGGGGGAGCTGGCGGGTAGGGCTGTCCCAGGCAGATGGGGCTGGGGTCAGGGGCTCAAGATAAGGAGGAGATGGAAACCCAAAAGGTGGGAGGGAGGGTTGGAGGCCTTCCCAGCAGGTCTGGGCTTTGAGAGTCCCTGCCCCACTGGAGGGTCGGGTGCCATTCCAGGCCCCTTCAGCCTGGACTTCCAGGCTGCTTGCTGGACAAGGGGGACCAGGGACTGCACCCCATCTTTCACGGAGGTATGTGAGCCCCAAGCGGCACCCGCTTCCACCTCTCAGGAGACCAGGGCTCCACACCCAGGAGGCAGGAGGAGGGGGGAACCCATCAGCCATCAGGGGAGGCTCCAGCCCCAGCTGGAGCTATGGTGGGTGCTACAGGACCACCCAGGACCAAGGAGTGGGGGGCATGCAGGAGGTGGGGTGGGACAGAGCCACAGGGGTGGAGCGAGGCAGGCGAGAGGGCGTCAAGCGGTGTCAGAGGGCTCAGAATTTAGGATTGGCTGCCCCCCCGGGCCCTGCCCTATTCCCCACCCTTACCAGGCACCCCTGCAGTGACCCAGCCTGGACCCCAGGGATGCCCGATGCAAGGCACCCTCTCCCACTCCCCAGATCTCAGTCCTGAGGTCTGTAGGAACTGGCACGGGGGCACATTAGGGGTCCAAGGAGTCCCTGTGTGACCCTCAGACAGTAAACCTTGATGACAGAAAGAGCTAGGCCCTCAACCCCGTCAGCCCGACATCAGGCTGAGGCAGGGGTCATGGAGGGGGCGCTTGAAGGGGTGAGGACTGGGGATCTGGGGGCAGGTCCAGCCCAGGAACCTCCCAGGAAGCCCGGTCCCAGCCCCAGCTAGGCACAAGGCAGGAGAGACCCCTTCCCAGACAAGGCACCCCCATGCCCTGAGAGGTCCAGTGGGGCCCCTCCTCCTCCTGGAACCGCTGGGGGTTTCTGGAAACAATCAGGAACTAGGCCCTCAGGGATGTCCCTTTGCCCCTCAGAGCCTCAGTGTCCTCATATATAAGTCGGGTGGATGGCCCCGCACCTTCCAAGGCCGTTCAGAACAGACCCCTTACGGGGGTCTTAAAAGCTTGGATGGGTTTCTCGTTCACCCCAGACCCCCTTAACTCTCCAAAGGAGCTGTCTGAACCCCTGGGGCCAGCTGCCCCGACAAGGCACCAGAGCTACGTAAGCTCTTCTCCCCCCTTCTCCCCGCCACTGCCCCGCCTTGGTGACAAGGACCCGAGGGATGCCATGTGCACACAGCCCGAGAGTGGCCTGCCTCCCGCTATCCTGGGCTTGGCCCCAGACCCACCTGCCTGGCAGCACTGGGACAGTCTCTCCGCGGGGCCCTGTGGGCTCGGGGCAGGTCCCAGCCACTTGCCTCACCTCCCCACTCCCTCCCCTGGTGGCAGCGGATCTTAAATTCCTGGCGGGCAGGGCAGCTGGCAGCTCTGCACACATAGCTCAGCTGAGGGTAGGACTCACATGTTTTCCCTACAGTCCGGTGGGGCGGGCAGAGGGGAGAAGGAGAGCAGGTTAAATTGTGGGGGGGATAGGTGGATGAGGGGAGGGCCCTGTTCCTGCTGCCTCCGCCACCCTGGGCCAGAGGTTGGGCCAGGGGAGGGGCCCCTGGGGGAGGGGGAGGAGGAAGAGGGATGGGGTCCTAGAGGGGTGTGGGGTAGGGGCTGGAGGGGAGTGGGGACACAGGGCTGGAGTCCCAGGGATGAGGGAGCTGCACTTGAGGGACTGTCACTGAGGCCAGGAACTGGGTATGGTGGGGGGGCGGTCACCAGGGTCAGAATCATGGAGATGGAGTGATGGCTGGGGGGAGGCCTTGGATGTCTGAAGTCGTGGGTAGGCATGGGGTTCACCAGGGTCAGAAGTCAGGGGGACAGAGTGACGGCTGGGAGAGCCCTGGGGTCACTAAAGTCGTGGGTGGGCATGAGGGTCAGTGGGATCAGGGGTCAGGGGCGCACCTCTCACAGACCCGCACGGTCCAGGCGGCGATGATCCAGGAGGAGATGCTGAAGACAAGGAGCACGGTGCCCGGGCAGATGGTCATGAGCGTCTTCATGACGAAGCGCGTGTTGAAGGTGATCTTGTTGAGGGCGCCGATGCTGCGGCTGGAGGCGTCCGTGAAGATCCTGCTGTGCAGCAACATGACGCGGCCCAGCAGGTAGAGACGCAGGAACATGGGCACAGACAGCAGCACGTCCACGTCGGCCTCGGCCGCTGCCGGCGCGTACGTGAAGGCTAGCCGCGCTGTCCACGTGAAGCGGTAGTGGCCGGGCACCGGGTGGATGGCGCACACGGCCAGCTCCAGGGAGATGAGGAAGACGCGCTCGCACGTCATGGCGATGCGCCAGTCGTCTGCCCCGTTGTCCACCATGAACAGCTGCGGAGGTCAGGCGGGCGGGATGAGGCGGGCCTCGGACACGAGGCCAGGCCCCGGAGCAAGATCCCAGCCGAAAACCCCGTCGGCTTTTACAAGAAACACGGCCTCAAGAGCAAAACTCCCTAGTTCTCAGGGTCGGCCACAATTCAAGCTAAATGTGGCACAGATGTTTCCCCAAAAGTCAAACACAGAGTTACCAATGACCCGGCCACCTCATATAGGCGAGAGAGATGAAAATGGTCGTTCAGACACGTCCTTGTGTGCACGCAATCACAGCAGCACTGTTCATGGGCACCCAAAGTGGAAACAACCCAAGTGTCCATCAGTGGATGAATGGATAAACAAAATGTGGTCCTTCCACACAATGCAACATTACTCAGCCATAAAGAGGAAGGAAGCATTGACACATGCTACAATGTGGATGAACCTTGAACACATCAAGCTGAGTGAGAGAAGGCAGTCACAAAAGGCGACCACTCGGGGCCAACGAGGCAATGTTGCCACCACAGTGGGCCTCGAAGTTGGGGCGTCGAGCCAAGGAAGACCACACTCCAGCCTTCAAATCTAACGGGATTTGCCTGGCTAGGTCTGAGAGAAGTGTAGGACCTGCCACCCCTTTCTTCTTTCATATTTCTCCCTTCTGGAACGGGAATGTCTATCCTATGCTTATTCCACCATTGTATTTTGGAAGCACACAACTTGTCTAGTCACAGTTGGAGGAAAATTTTGTCTCAGGAGGAACAGTACCTCGAATCTCACCCATGTCTGATTTAGATGATATTTAAATGAGCCTTTGGACTTAGAGTTGACGCTGGAATGAGTTAAGACTTTGGGGGCTGCTGGGATGGGATGAGTGCATTTTGCATGGGAGAAGGACAAAGATTTGCAAGGTGGGCCAGAGGGTGGAGTGTTATGGACTGAACTTTGTCCCCTCAAAATTCATCCGTTGAAGCCCTAGCCCCCAGTATGACTGTATTTGGAAATAGGGCCTTTAAAGACATAATTAAGATTAAATGAGGTCATAGGAGTGGGGTCCCAATCCTACAGGACTGGTGTCATTTTATAAGAAGAGGAAGAGATACCAGGGATGTGTGAGCACAGAGCAAAGGCCATGTGAGGACACAATGAGAAGGTGGCCGTCTGCAAGCCAAGGAGAGAGCCTCAGGAGAAACCAACCCTGCCAGCACCTGATCTTGGGACTTCCAGCCTCCAGAACTGTGAGAGAATACATTTCTGTTGTTTAAGCCACTCGGCTGTGGTGCTACAAACACACAGTGCTTCCTTCTTTTTTCATTTGGCTGAATAGTATTCCATTGTACGGATGGACCACATTCTGTTTATCCATACATCAGTCAGTGGACATGTGGGTTGTTTCCTCTTTTTGGCGATTGTGAATAATGCTGCTATGAACATACGTGTACAAGTTTTTGTGCGGATGTAGGTTGTTTTGTCTCTTGGGTGTGTAACTAGGAGGGGAATTGCTGGGTCATATGGTAACTCCATGTTTATCTGTTTAAGGAACTGCCAGACTGTTGTCCACAGCTGTATCTTCAGAACTGCTTCCTTTAGTTCAGGGGTCACTGTCCCCCTCCCCCCAACCCCCAGCCAGATCAGAGACCCCTCCTGTGTGCCAGACCCTGGGTGTCCCCTGACAGGTCTGCATACAGTGCAACACAGGCAGGATTTTCCTACACCCATCTCCTGCCATACTGTGGCTCCTTGAGGTCAGGGGTCAAAGGCCAGACTCAAGAGCCACATCTGACACCTTTTGGTGTCCCCAGGCCTTGGTGCCAGCCTGCTGTGGTAACGCCTGCCTGACAAGCCCTGAACTGGGCTCTCCAGGAGCCTGAACAGGTTTTGATCAACCCCTGAAATAGGAGAATAAACTCTCTGGCACAAGATAAATCTTTCAAAAACAGGGTCCGATGGACTAGGAAAAGGAGCCTGGTGCTACAAACACTGGACCCCATGGCTGCAAAACCTCAGAAGACCCAGGGCTGTGAAAACAACCCACGTGCACCAGAACCCCAGCCCACCTCCTGCTCCCCCAATGTTGGTGTTCTTTACCAAAGAATCAATGAAAATTAAAATGAAGATATGCATTCCAAGGAAATTTAGAGTGATCTAAACAGTGTGTCTCCACAGAAGTCCTTTTTTTTTTTTTTTTTTACTATAAAGAGGCTACTGATACTTTTATGTCTTAGAGGGCTGGGTTCCCAGGTGGCTGGGGGGAGGGGAGCTGCCCCAACCCCACTGGGCACTGACCTGGATCTCCCGGGCGTGGTAGAGGACAACCAGGCCCAGCAGGATGACGGTGGAGAGGCTGATGAGGCATTTGAGTGCAAATGAGTACAGGGACTCCTGGACAAAGAGAGAGGGCAGAACAGACACTGTCAAGGCAGGCAGCCCTCCTGACCCCCCACCTGGTCACTTCACTCAGAAAGTGAAGCTCCGGTCCTCACTCCTCAGGCCTGGGCTGAGAGCAAGGCGGGCCCAGCACTTCGGCTTATAAGGCCTGGCTTCACATGGGTACAGCACTCTACAGTTTACAAAAACTGACCTCATGCAGACGTAGCACTTCCCGGTTTACAGGCTGACATGGCTCTCATCTCCCTCTGTCCTCACATCCACTTGGGGACCCATGTAACCTGGTCCTGACCGCTCTTGAAAAAGGGAAAGCTCTTTCCCTGCTCCTCGTGCAGCCCTTCTCGGGGGCTCCCCCCTCCCCCCGCTTGACCTTGGGAGGCAGCCCCATCCCCACCTTCAGCCAAGGTGCAGTCCCTTGTTGCAGGGCAGAGGAAACGGGCTGGAGGCTTCTGGGCCCACCTGCAGCCTTCCTGCTGCCCCCACGGGGTGGACACAACAGGAGGCCCAGGGGCCCCCACCTTCCCACCTCCAGGGACCCCTCAGCATCCCCCACCCCCCTCTCCCAGGGCTGATGTGGCCCCCCACCCCGTGCCCAAGGGGTCTCAGGGAGCCCAGTGGCACCGGCAGGGCCTCCCTGGGGTGCCAGGGGGAAGGGCCACACCTACCTTGCTGTAGACCCCCCAGGATAGCTCCGTCTCCGTCACCATGACAACAATGCCGAACATGCCGAAGATGAGAGCGTAGTCACTGAGACGCTTCCGCTTCTCAAAGAGCGCCCGCCGGTGGCCCAGACGGTGGCCCACGCTGGGGGGCTTTCCCGAGCCCCTCTGCCTACCCGCCTCATCCTCCTCCTCATCTTCCTCTTCTTCCTGGTCCTGGGGCTGCCCCCGGGGGCTGCCGGGCGAGGGCTGGGCCGGCTCACTCTTGGCTACCACCACCTGGATGCCTGGGCCATTTGGAGGCTGAGGCGGGTGGCCGGCCTCGGGGTCCGGAGGGTCTCGGCCCAGGGCACCCAGCCCGCCACCCAGTGGCCGTCCCCCGAAGCCATTGTGTCTGTGGCTGTTCATGACTATGTGGGTGCTGGGGTTGGGCTTGCTGCCGGCCGCCCGGGGCCCGGCATGGCTCAGCAACTGGGCTCCCGCGCTGACCTGCAGGGCATGGGGGACACGGTCGTGTCAGGGCCTCAGCAACGGACCAGAGGGCTACGGACCCCACCCCAGCACATTCTGAGGCTGGAGAGGCCAGGAACCGACTGCGGCTGACACGTGGATTGGCCACTCCAGAAACCTGCCTATGTCCCTCCTCTGCTCCAAGCCTCCCCATGGCTCTCCAGTGCCATTGTATAAAAACTCAACTTCTCACTGTGTCCAGGAGGCCTCTGTGGTCTGGCTCCCACCCACCTTATCCTTCTCACTTTCCCCAGAGTCACTCCCTTCCACCCACGGTGGCCTACCCATTACCAGATCCCGGCAAGCCTGGTCCTGCCTCAGGGCCTTTGCACCTGCTGTGCCCTCTGCCTGGAACACCCTCCTACCAGACATTTGCCCACTGACTTTTCTGTGTCTCCAGGTACCTAGAACAATGCCTAGCATTCAATAAACACTTCTGAATGCCTCAAGATGGAATCCGCTGGCTGGTTTGCCTGGGAGGACTAGAGGCCGCGTAAATGAGCAGCTGGGAGGTGGTTCCAATCCAGGCTTGTCTCCTTCTGACCTTCAGGCTCTTGGACAAGTTAATCTCGCTCTATTCCAGTTCCTCCCGTAGAGCCGTCCAAAGGCCTGAACACACTTACATAGTCACGGGATACGGCCAGGGGGAAACTGGGGACCACAGCCATGGCTATGAGACTCTCAGCTCCCTCCTGCTTAGATGGAGGGAGGTCTGTGATCTCCAAACACATTCCAGGACCAAAACAGCAATCCAGGATTTAACTCTAAGATCCCAGAATTGATGCTACAGGGTCTTGGGAGACGTGCTTGGCCCGGTCCTGTGACCTCGGGCCAGACTCAGTTTCCCCACCAAGGAAACTGGCTACCAAGGAGGAGACTGTCTGATCTGCCCCCTGCTCCTGCACAGGGCAGTGTCCCCTGGCGTCACATGAAAGGGCAAGGACCTTGAAGACGATGACACGCACATGATGAGGCTGCCTGGAGTCCAATCTCCTGGGTCCCAACTTGCCAGATCCTCCCCTGCCACCCCCACCCCCAGCCCACTCTCTCACTCCCCACCCCTGCAGGCACCCCCTGCTGCCACCACAGCCTGCGTTTACTGAACACCTACTACACGCCAGGCTCTGTCCTTTGCACAGATTTTTCTCCTTAATTCTCACAACACCCCCAAGAAGAGGGTCCTGGGATTTGGCCAGTTGTATAGATGGGGAAACTGAGGTACCATGTGGTGAAGGGACCATCTCCTTACAAGGCAGATTCTGAACCAGGCTGCCTTGTGGGATTCTCCCAAGAAGCCACACAGTGGTGGGCTGTGGGCCAAGTGTTGTCCCCTTGGAAAAGGCCAAGCTGGCATGTGCTGGGGGCCCAGGAAAGGGGGCTGCGTGCACAGACAGGACACCTCCCTGGCCCTGAAGCCATGTTCCTGGGGGTGACAGGCTCAGAAAGTGTCACATCAGGACCTGCCAAGATGAGCCATGGTGCCAGGCGGGACAGGGGTGACCTTGGCCAGGGCACTACCGCATGCATTGCAGAACCACCTGTGCCTGTGTCCGTGCCCCGCCCCAGGCAGTATCTGTCCCACTCACTACACGTCTCCAGACGAGGGTGCCAGCACACAGTAGGAACACAAGAAACATGAGTCTTAGAATGTGTCCCACTTCCATCCATGTCACCTGTGACTTGATGCGTCAGTTTATAAGAGCTAGCCCCATGTGGTCCCAGGACATCACAGATTATATGGGCTCATCTCCTGCAGGGCCAGCACTTCACAGGTTATAAGGCTGACCTTGGCCCTGATCTCTCTCTTCGTTCTCACAAGCACTCAGGTGCCACTCTCCTCTGGGCTAGAGCCCCTGCTTGCCACCTGAAGGGCTGTCGGCTGCTAGGCAGGGCTAAGAGCTTGCCACCAGGACACACACAGCGGCCCCAGACCATGGCCTCGCCCAAGACACAAGGAAACCTCAGGCACCCCTCCCATCTTCCCTCCTGAAGGTGCAGAAGGCTCCTGCCCAGGGCTGGGGAGCAAAGGCAGGAGAGGTGGTGGCCTGGCAGTCAGGACCGGAAGCGGGTGGGAACGGTGCAAACGACCTTCCAAAATGCACCGATGAAGATGCAATTTGGGGATGTGACTCAGCCGCCCAACACACAGGCCAAATTCGGCCGTGTTTCCGCCATGCTCCTCCTTGCCTGGCAGCGGTGTCCTAACGTGTCCTGGGCAGGGAGGGGGTGGGGTAGGGCATGTGAACAGGCGGCAGGTGGCTTCTCGGAGGGCCTTCTTAGTGCCCATGTTGTTAATGCGGACCTATTGCTTATTGTGGGCCGAGACCTTGATGAGAATTACCACATTTAATCCCTATTGCCACTCAGCAAGGCAGGTGGCATTCTTACTCCCATTCTACAGAGGGGAGACAAGGCTCAGAGAGGTTCAGCACTTTGCCCAAGGTCACACAGCCAGAAAAGGCAGGAACTAAGTTAGTGCAGTCTGGGGGCAGTGGATGGCAGGATCTGCCTGGGTCCCTCTTGATGAGTGGCTGTTTGGAAAGGGAGCCAGCCTGGCCCTGTCCTTGAGGGGCCACAGAGCTCAGAACACAGGCATGGTGACAGTTCCACCCCTTCCACGACCTCATAGGAAATGGAAGGACAGAGCGGCCTGCCTGCGATCCCACAGGAGAAGGGGGCAGCCCGTTTCTAAAGACTGGGTGGGACCCTAGGGCCCTGGGGACAAGAGACCCCACCCCTCCCCAGATTTACCTTCCCCTCCCTCAATGCAATCTGGGCCTAAAGCTGGGGTCCCCAGGACCCTCAGCGATTTCCCAAAGAACCAGAAGTCCCTGTGAAACCCCAGCCAAGGTTTGGATGTCCATGAAAGGGTGTGTTTTTCTGGGTGAAGGCCCTGGGTTCTCCAAGGAGTTCCTCTAAAAAGCAACAAACATCCTATGGGCTGCATTTCGTTTTGAGGGTTCCTGGAATTCCCCAAATTGTCTAACATGTCTGGGGCACAAGACCTCTGTTCCTTGAATGCTGGGGTGAGGGGATGAGCAAAACCCCGCCTTCGTGTCCCATCCCACGAGATGCTGTGGGAAACCTGTAGGCCGAGCAGGGCCGGGGGGACCCAGGAGGGCTCTTGAGGAGTGGGCGAAGGTGTGCAGAGAGCAGGGAGCACGGAGGCCGACTCCTCCGAACTGTCCCATCCAACAGGAAGAGAAAGAAAATGGCCAGACCCGAAAGGCCCTCGAGTGAACTCTTTTACAAATGATGGGTTGATTGCAGAGGGACCTTTGGGTGTCCCAACCAGGACAAAGTCACTGCCACTTCCTCATTTACCTCTTTAGTAAAGGGGCGTCTCGGTGCCATCCCAGCAGGGTCAGTGGCCACAATGGAGTGAGATTTCATGTGGAAAATGCTTAGCACTCAGCCATGGGTACGCCTGTTGTGGTGACACTACCGAACACTGTGATCTGTCCTTCAGAGCTGGACCAGGAGAACGTGACCCCTGCCCATCAGTCTCCAAGGCAGAACCTCCTTGGGGCAAATGCCCACCCCATTGCTCCCAGGAATCATGGCCAGAGCAGCACATGGTAGAACCTTCCAGGATATGTGGGTGAATTGTGGGTTGTGTGCCCCTGCGGAGGGTGGGGTAGGACCCTCGGACACACCTCCACCAGCACTCTTGGGGCCACAGCTCTGCAGGGTGGACAGGATCTGTTCGTCCTTCCAACCCCATGGGCTGCCCGACAGTGGGTGCAGCAAGTCGTTGGCTGACTGCCCCATCCCTTAGGCATTCCCCCCATCACCACCCGTCAGGAACCTGCCAGCAGCCAACAGGGTGCAATTAGCCTGCCCTAGCCTGCTGTCCCCAGTGCCCTCCACTCTGATGCATCTCCATTAGCATCTCTGGCTCACCCCCAGCCTTCAGCACTCACATTTGTGGCCCCACCCTCCAGGACAGCCCAAGCAGTGCACTGTGCTGGGTACCCAACCTCTGTCCAGGGAGAGCTGGGGGATCCGGCTTTCCGACCCCTGCCGTGCTGCCCCTAACGGCTGGATACAGGGGCCAGTTGTGAGGGTCTCCTTCCTCCCATTACCATGTCAGTCCTGGGTCACTGCCTCCACCCCGAGAGCTCCCCCACCGTATCTATGGAGTTTAGAGACTCACTGCTCTGCCCCCGCCGAAGTGAACCCAGTACCCTCCCCCTCCAGGATGGGGGTCCGTGAATCTTTACTCACTCGGGCAGTGCACATACACACATTCCCCCCGTCGCCGTATCCCCTGGGTTGCGGACCCCACGGAAACCCTCCTAGCCCCTGCCCAAAACCGCATCTCACTCCGGGACATGCCGCCCTGGGTGCCCCTGCCCATCCCACTCAGTACCTGCGGGACTCGTCTTGGGCAGGCGGACGAGGCTGGAGGGGAGAGGGTCCGGCGCGGCCGCGGACCCCCAGGCAGGGGCCGGGGACGGGGTCGCGGGCGGGGCGGGCAGCAGCGGGCGGGCGCGAGGCCCCGGGGCGGTGGGGCCGGGGGCGGTGGCAGCGTGCGCATCCCCCGCCGCCCTGCCCACGGGCCCGGCCGGGGGTCGAGCGCCCGCCCGGGCAGGGAGAGGAGGGGGCGGTGCGACGCCGGCGGCGCAGCCGATTGGCCGATCCCGGGTTGGCACCGCCCCCGGCGACCCCGCAAGCCCCGCCTCTATTTAAAGATCCCTCATTTCCCCGCTTCCCCCTTCGCTCCCCAGCGAGCTGCTGCTCCTCAAACTCACCCTTGCCCCGCGCCGTGGAGAGGA
Source organism: Grampus griseus (assembly GCF_964374135.1). NCBI lineage: Eukaryota > Metazoa > Chordata > Mammalia > Artiodactyla > Delphinidae > Grampus > Grampus griseus. The sequence continues at coordinate 160,826,738 of NC_139019.1, read as the reverse complement.
CCTTAGCGAAGCGAAAACTCCCGACCTCGACAGCCTTTGAGAACTAACCACTCCTTTTCCAAAATCAGGTCCCCAAACTCCAGCCACCTCTCAACATTTGCGCGCCTGGGGGCTGATCACACCACGCACTTGCTGAGGGGACAACTTTGCAAAGTGACTGGACATCTCCCTCCTGAAATGACCTCATCAAAGTCCTCTCCGTGTGGGGGAGTCTTGGGGTGGGAAGCAGGATGTTGGCAAGTAGAAGATGCCTCGGAGTTGGGTATGGGGGCTTCCAGGGGTGGAGGGGGGTGCCTGCTGGGCCAAAGGTAATCTTTTTTGGAAGGAGAGAGCCCACTCAGACTTAGCCCCCTCCCCCAGTCCTAACTCCCCAAACCAATGCCAGGATGGCAGAACAGCAGGAGACTATTTTGGGGGTCCTGCAAATGGTGTCCCTTTCCCCTGGCACTGAGGATGGCCTTGGGCAATATTCATTCAATGTTAATGACAGCTCAGAGGAGCCGTGGGGACTGGAAGGTGGGGAGCCCTTACCTCCTCCTTTTCCAGGCAGCCTCACTACCTCAGCCTCACCCTGTCCCCACCCTGTCACCTGGGTGACTGAGTCTGGCTCTGTCCTCCCCAGCCCAGGGGCTCCTGGGGGCAGCAGCTTCCCCCCATCTCTCTCCCAGCCCCCCATCTGTTTTATTCCTGGCCCTGAGCTTTGGACCAGGTCAGGAACATCTGATTGCTCATCACTGCCTGAGGGCAGCTGATCTGTTTTGTTTCTTCTGCGGTACCCAGAAAATAGCTGAGCTGAATGAATAAATGAGCGGACAGCTGCTTGGGCAGGGGGTAGTGTCCTGGGGCAGTGATGGTGGTGAGGCTGAGCACAGCCAGATGATGGCCAGGGGTCAGCAGATGGGACTCCTGTTCCCTCCTCTCGAGAGCCTGTTCTTTCGCCCAGGCTGTCGGGGACACCCTGAAGAAGGCCTAGCCATGGTGACAGTGCACAGGTCTGTAATAGGTGGGAAGTAGAGGCCTGGGGACCACCCTGCTGTATCCACAGGGGCTCCAGGAGTGGGGTTGTGGGAACCCGAAAGGGATGCATTCTCAACCCTGCTCCAGCCTGCATCCCACTCATCCACTCACCAGCCCCCCATCCCAGGCCTCCTCAGACTCCCCTCAGCTCATTCCAGGCCTTTGCACTTGCTGTTCCCTTGCCTGAGCCACTGGGAGCTCTTTCTAAAGCACAACAGTGATGGAGCCACCCACATCTCTCTCAGGGTCTGGCACACATCCTTGTGCCGCATTCAATGCCCTGTCCCCTGACAGCCTGAGCCTGCCCCCGTATGGGTTCCTGCCCCACGAGAAGCATGCTCACCGTGCCTACGGGTGTCCCTGCAGCATCTGATGATTTCTGAATTCAAGTCCAACAGGTAAACATCCAGAAATTCACAAAAGCATCGGCCACAGCCCCCAGAGGCTTCTCCAGCCCTCCCACCCTGCCCAGGCCCTGTAGGCTCTGCATCCACCTTCTCTCTCTGGAAACATCCCTATTTCCCTTTTGGGCTCACCTGCCCTGAGGAATCAGGGACCTTCTTCAAGGAGCTGACAGTCAATCTGGTGACCGTCTCCTCCTGCCCAAGTTGGCCATGCTATCTGCTTGAATCTCACCCCTCTGAGACAAGGCTGGCATTGGTGGACAAAGGTAGGGGGTGGATGAAAGTGAAGCTCTGGGTGGGATATACCCGAGTCTCCATTCTAGACAGCCTCTCAACAGCCCACAGTCAGCTGGAAGGGACCTGAGGAACATGCAAATGAACTTCAGCTGGGAGGCCCTCAGGACTCAGCCCCAGAAAATGACCTACAGACTGGTGAGGGGGTGGAGGCTAAACACAGAGCCCCTCCTCCAGGGGCCCAAGGGCTGGGCCACAAGTTCAGGGCAGTTGCCATGGGTCTGGGTGCAGGAGACCTGGGAGAACCTCCCAGGAACTGAAGGACCCAGAGGCAGTGGCCTGAGGAGGGGCAGACTGGCCACCTCCCCCCTCACCCCCAAGCTGCGCATTCACAGAAATCTCAGACCCATCCTGGGTCTAACCAATGACTGCCTGGAAGGAGGCAGGACCCTGAGTCCCCTGTGAGTGTGGGGATAGCAGAGTGGGGAAGGTATTCACTCACTCTCTCATTCATTCATTCATTCATTCATCCACCCATTCATTCACATACCCACTGAGCTCCTTCTCTAAGTCTGGCGCTGGGGATGCAGAGTCTGAGACAGATACAAACCTGCTCCTCTTTGAGCTGATCTTCTAGAGAAAGGGAACAAACCTCTCCACGTAAAGGACTACTAAGGCCTCCACACAAAAGCATTGGAAAAGGATCCCATGAAGTTGAGAAAACTAGGAATGGGGATGGGGAGCCTTTAACTACAGTGGTCAGGGAAGGCCTCTCGGAAAAGAGAACATTTGAAAGGGGCCAAGGGGCCACCCCGGAAGAGCTGGAAAAGGGTACACCTGGCAGAGGGCACTGCAAGGGCAAAGGTACTGAGGTGAGACAGAGGAGGGTGTGCTGGAGGAAGAGAAGGGAGACCAGTGGGGCTGGAGAGAAGGATTAAACAGGGTGGGGCGAGTCCCAGAGGCGGGCAGGGGTCCCACTCACAGGGCTGTGTGCAGGAGGGCTCTGAGCAGAGCGGAACTCCTGGAGGGTTAAGCCCCCTAGTGTCCTGTGAACTATGAGGGCAGGAAGGGGACAGGAAGGTCGGGGGGGGGAGCGGGGGCAGCTGGGGCGGGCATCACAGAGGGCTTGTTCCTGGGTTCTCCAGTACAGGGACCTGGAGAAGCTTCATTTATTCTATCGGCATTTATTGAGCACCTCCTGTAGGCAGGGTTTGCACCCCAAGCGGGGGATACTTGTGGACAAAGTCACACAAAATCCCCCAAACTCACGGTTTCGGGCCAGTGGGCAAGATAAGACCTTGAATCAATAAATATATACAACTGGCCCTTGCAGATGGTTCACAGCGGAAATGAGGCCAGGGAGGGGTGGAAAGGGACTGTGCCTGGCATCCCCTGGTCCTCGCCGTGGGCAGCCCAGTGAGGAGCCCTCAGTCCCTACTCTGAAGGAGGAGGTGGCAGCCTGGGGGTGACACGCAGGCAGGGAATCGGCTTTGTCATTAGCACGGAGTTCCCGCAAGCAGCCGAGGTCTGGGAGACCCTGCCACATCCACCAGGGGACCTGCCCTGGGGCTGTCTTGTTCATTCAGCTGGCAGCGGCGTCGCTGCTCCAGACACTTAACTTCTCCTCCCTCCCTCCTCACTCTCGATCTGGAAGGCTCCAGACTAACTCTTCCCCCCCAGAGTCCCCCACATCCAATGGGACCCCAGGCCTGTCCACCTAAATTCGCTCCAGGCCACCCCTCTGTCCCCATCCCTACAGCCCCAGCCTTGGCATAAGCCCTGGGGCAAAGGCTCGATCGTCAAGCACAGCACTCTGCTGCATGGCTGTTCTGGTTTGAACAGTATCTCTCCCAGATTCCAGTTCATCCAGGACCTCAGAATGTGACCTTATTTCGCCACGTTATTGGTCTTTGAAAGATGTAGTTAAATTAAGGTGAGGTCATACTGGATTAGGATGGGTGCTAATCCGATGACTGGTGTTCTTACAAGAAGACCACATGAGAAGACACAGACACACACACAGGGCAGAAGACCACGTGAAGACAGAGGCAGAGACTGGAGTGATGCAGCCACAATCCAAGGAACATCTGGTGCCACCAGAGGCTGGAAGAGGCTTCTCCCAGAGCCTTCAGAGGGAGTGTGGCCCCACCAACACCTGGATTTCAGACTGCTGGCCTCCGAAATGTGAGAGAATGTATTCCTGCTGTCTTAAGCCACCCAGGTTGTAGTCATTTATTACAGCAGCCCCTGGAAACTCATACAGTGGTCATGGACAACAGACTGTCCCTCTCTGAGCCTCAGTTTCCTCAGCAGGGCAACGAGGACCCTCCAAGGGCAGGGGGAGGGGCCAGGGAGCTAATCCCCATTAAACGTGCCAGGCATACTGTGATGGCTGACTGGATGCTCCCAGTTGCTACTGGCCTGATCATGACCTGGACCATTTCAAAAGCTCCTTCCTGACCGCTCGGGCTCCAGTCCAGTCTCTGCTAGGCCCCCACAGGGATCTTTCCTTGCTAAAATATGATCATGTTGCTGCTAATTCCTAGTGCTCAGTGGCTCCCCGTGGCCTGCACGGCATCTGTATGGATAGATCCCTGGCATGGCTCCAATTGGCCACTGGCAAACTCCTATTCACCCTTCAAGACCCAGCTCAAAGAGCAAGAACACCTCCTCCAGGATGCCTTCCTAGATTTCCCCAGGCACAGTGAATCCCTCCTTCCCTCCCCATGGTCCCTCAGCATGAGGCAGAAACCTGGCCACAAACAGTTCATCCTCCATGGCCAGCTCAGTCCCAGAATCTGCCCACTCTTCTGTATCCCTGAGACCCCACCCTGGTCCTGGCCCAGCTGACTACTCAGATGCCCTTTTGGCCTCCCCTCTGGCCTTCTGTCACTTCCACTCCTGCCCCCAATAGTCCCTGTTCTCCACGGAAGCCACAGGGGCTTTTGAGAATCATAAATCAGACTATGTCTCTCCCCTGCTCACACACCCTCCATGGCTCCCCAGTGTTTTGCATTCCACTCCTTCACCTCAGCCCCTTCCTGCAGACACCCCTACCCTCACTTTCCTCCTTGCTCATTCTGCTCCAGCCACACCAGCCTCCTCACTGTTCCTCAGACATGCCAAGCTTCTTTCCACCTCAGGACCTTTGCACATGCTGTTCCCTCTGCCTGGTATGCCGCTCTCCCAGCTCTTGCCTGGCTGGCTACTCCTCCTCTTTCAGGTCTTAGCTCATGGTCAGCTCCCTGGAGAGGTCCCTCTGCCCAGCTACAGGAGCCTCCCCTATGCCCCAGTCATTCTCTAATACATCTCCATGTTTTATTTTCCTCCCAGCACATATCACAAGGGCATATTTGGCCCTGCCTCAGTCCTTGCTGTGTTCCCAGTGCCCAGTCCCGGGCCCGGCATACCATAACTGCTTAGTCTTTGTTGCTTGACTAAATGATCCCACACATCTGGGACTGACACTTCTGTCCTCTTCACATAGGCAGCTCACTGCCGACGCCAGGATGTCCATCAACATTTGCAGGAGAAAGAAGCAGCAAAGGAGCTGCTCCCCAAGGGTTGTCCCCAGGAAGTGAGGCCACAGGATCTGGGGTGGGGACCGTGGGGGTTAGGGTCCCTCCAACCCAGTTCAACTCCCTCCTTCTGGCTGTGTGACTCTGGGTGGATCACCGAGCCTCTCTGAGCAGGTTCCCCACCACCAGTGATCAAAGAAAGTGGACAGTGATTCTCCAGGGGGCTCTAGAATGCATAGTCATAATAATAATAATTATTATTAAATTATTAGTATTGTTTCAAAGGTTGGCACTTTTTTCTTACATCACCAGTTTTTCTATCCAACTCCTGGCCCCCTGCCCCCGACCCCCAAATGTGACCTGAGTTTGCGATTCACTCACCCTCCCTCGGGTGCAGGGGTCTTCCTGATGAGGCACCACCAAACGGCCTGTCCCCTTCAGTCCCGCTGGGCTACCACTTGGCTGGCAGGGGGTTGTGGCCGCTTTTCTTTCCCCCTTGACCTGTAAGGACCAGACATGGGTTGTGGGGTGGAGCAGGGCCCCAGGAGGGCAGGGGACGGACAGCTCCCAGATGGCCATGGTCTTTAGAACAGATCTACACTCTGACAAGCTGGGTTACCTTGTAAGTTTTAGGGAAACTCAGGATCAGTGGTGTTGTCTGTCCAGTGGATCCCTGTTTCCTCCCGCATGCCCCTTGGTGAACCCCGGCTGATACATTCCCCCCAGGCCCCCTCCCTGGAGGCCCCCCTCCTTCTCCTGACACTGAACGCTCTATCTGCCTTTCCTCATGCAGCTCCCTGTCTTCTTCCTCTCCCCCCCTCGCCCCCACCAATTCCTTCACCACAGGGAGAGCTGGGTGGGTGAGGCTAAGAGGGGCTGGTGTGAGGATAAAGGAGTCAGGAACCTCTGGCTTGCCTGGCTCTATTCTTGGCCGCCCCTAAGTCCTCCCCTTTCTGCAGCTGCCCTGGGAACTGTAGCTCCCTCACAGTATTCGCTGTCTATACAGGGCTGTCTCCAGAATCCCCATATGACCACAGTGCCCGTCTTGCCCTGGAGGAGAGGGCAGAAGGGGACACAGGGCAGCCCCATGGTGCAGAGGGGTGGGGGAGACCCCAGAATGGGACTGAAGGGAAAACTCAGCTGGCTGTGAACATCACAGCTGTCCTTTCTTTTGCCAGCGTCTGGGGTGGGAGCCAATGGCCGCCTGCATGGCTCAGGGGCTGCCTGTTCTAGCCAGGGGGACTTTGGAGTTGACTCTGGCCCTGGTAGGGCAGGGGGATGGTAGAAGGTCAACCAGCAGATGGGTGAATCAGACTGGACATTATTCTACGGGCTCACGATGCTCGGCCTGCCCATCTGGAATCCCCCCCACGTCCCAGGGATTTCCTTCAAGGTCTTGGGCTGGCTTGGGGAGAGGGGCTAGGGGGCACGAGGGACCTCGGAGCCAAAAGGAGGGAGCCAGGTGGTGGTGGTGGGGCTTCCCCATTCACTCCTGTCTGGGCCTCTAGCAGGGCGGAGAGACTTGGGGAGAGTGAGAGAAACCCTCCTCCAGTTCCAGGGTCCCCAGACAGGGCCCTCACACCTGTGGTTAAATGCAGGGAGCGGAGGACCCTAGAGCTGATACCATCCGCTGGGTTCTGAGGTTAGTGAGCCACAAACCCGGCTCTGCTCCTGCCCAGCTGCATGACCTTGGCTAAGTGCTAACCCTCCCTGGGCCTCTCTCCCTGTCAATGGGGGTGGGGGTAGGAGAAGAAGCTTAGGGAAGAGAGAAGAGCGTGAGCTCCAAAGGGCAGGCGCTCAAACGCACAGTAGGCTGGCAGGAGGGGGTTCCCTTCCACTCTGCAGCAAGGCCGGCCGGGGGAATCCCTGCCACACACTGGGAGAGAAAGGCCTGGGGGGGAGGGGGAGGTAATGGGGAGGGGCAGTGGGACCAGTCCTCCCCCCACCACACACACACACACGGAGGGCGGCGCGGGAGGGTGCCCATGTCTCCACCCTCTCCTCCGTGGGAGGATGTCTCCGCATCCCAAATTCCGGGAGCCAGAGCCCCCTTCTCCAGGGGTTGGGGGCCCTGGAGCTGACTCGGGGCTTGGTGTTGGGGGAGAATGGAAGGGGTCTCCTTCCCTCCCGCAGCTCCCCCTTTGAATTCCCCGACTCGGGCAAACCCAGACCTATACTCCCACCGAGGAGAAGGGGAGCGCCGCTGAGACCTCCACCCTGTAAACCCACCCCCCTACTGCCTACTCACCGGCCGGAGTCGGCCGCAGCAGCTGGAGCCCCCGCGCCTGGCCCGAGCGCGAAGACAAGTGCACCGCCGGGCAAGGGCGTGTGAGCCGGGAGGGTGTGCGCGCGCCGCCGCAGAGCTGACCCCCTCCCCGCCGTTCTGGGCCCCGCCCTGCCGCCCGGGGAGGGGGCGCCGACCGCGCAGAGGGAGAGGCAGCCGGAGGCTGCCACCGCGCGACCCCCTCCCCCGCCACGCTGCTCTAGAAGTGGGGGACGGGAATCCCCGTTCTGGTCTCGCGCAAGCCCCCTCCTCGCAGGGGCGTGCCAGCAAATCTCCTAGGATGCTCAAAGAGCCGGGAGGACCCTCTGCCGCCGCTACCCCGCGGCGCTCATTTCATAGATGGGGAAACTGAGACCCAGACTGGGGGAGCCTCTGGCCAAGGCCCAGAGACCCAGCAGCACAGAATACGGCTGCCCCCTCACTCTGGGGGCCTCTCCCGGGGTCCGGGGAAGGAGCAGAGGCCAGGGAGACAGAAGAAGGCAATTAACCTCCCCCCACACACATACCCTGAGTGGGCCTGGAGTTACAGGGGGAACCCGGGGGTTTCGAGCAGCTGGTGATATTGCCCGGACTGGAAGGTCCCAGTGAGGGAGGAGGGACCCGGGGTGGTCAGAAAACAAACCACAGAAAACTTCTCCGTGTTATTGTTGCATAGTGATATCCTGATATTCGCCCTCTTCCCGCACGATTCCGGGACCCCACCGAACATGAACCGCAGAGGCCTGGATGGCAGGGTTTGTGAAGGTCACTCTGCCAAATTAGAACAATGCGGCTCCCGAGGTCTGGGTCACTAGGGGATGGGACACTGAGTCTAGGGCTCAGCCCTCCAGTGACCTTGGCTCTGCCCAGGCCCCTCTCCGAGTCTATTTCTCGGAGTCTCTGGATTGGACAGCGCCCACCTCTGGGGTCCCTACAGCTCTCGGGAGTCTGTAGGGCTGCCGGCTACGTCTTCCTGGTCTCCTCCAGCTCTCCCCCTTACCTCGACGAAGCGCGGCGCCCTCTCAGACCACTGTCTTCTCCCTCTTCGCCTTCTGCCCCCGTTGCTCCGCCCGCCCCGTCTCTGAAACAGCCCCCACCCCCTTCTGCCTTGGCCTGGGGTGAGGGGGCTTTCCTCTTGGGAGCCAGAAGGCTTCTACAAGCCTCCATCCTTTTTGTTGTTGTTGTTGTTTTCCCCTTTTCTTCCATTCATTCTAAAAATAGCCCTCCCCCTTCCCCACCCCTAGCATCTCGTGAAAGGTAATGCTCTCCCGGGCGGGGTCCTGAGGCGGGGATTCCGCGGTGCGGGCTGGGCTGGGGGAGGCGGACCGCGGGGCGGATGCGGGGGCGACTGGGAACGCTTTCTCCCCCCTCCCATTATGTGTGTAAGCCGCGCTCAGAGGGAGCCGCCAGCGTGACCGTGACCATGTGTGGAGGGAAAGAGAACAAAGCGGCAGGGGCCCTCTGGGGTCTGCATTGTGGAGGCAGAGAGGGGGAGGGCTGCGGGAACAGCGGGGACTCGACAGAGGAGGGGCCTCACCCAACACCTCCCTGGGGGTGGCTTCCAGCCCTTGGTGGGATGCTGAGGCCCGTGTGAGGGAGAGTCGCGAGCCAGTGGTGGCAGGGCACGCATCATTTGGGGTGTCCCCCGCCCTTGAACACCCACAATTGCCCCGTGGGTCCCCCAGAACGTCCCCTCCCAGTCCCGCAGCTCATGTGTCCCCAGTGTCTCCCCACAGTCCCTTCTCTGTGATGCAGCCACAGAATTCCATCCTCACCCATGTGACTGACTGGTCATGTCCTGCCCCACGTTACAGGCAATCTCCTGCTTGAACCAAGAGGAGGATCCTGACTCAGCCCGCTCCTGAAAAGGCCACGTGGTCCGGCCCCCCACGTGGGGGCCCTTTACCCCAGCCTTTCAGCTGTCACCCTGTCCAGCCTCGGGGGCGTTTGCATCTGCTGTTCCTTCTTCCAGGATCACCCTTTCCTGGCTCTCCTCACCTCTTATTGTCTTTCAGAAGCCCGGTCCAATGTCACCTCCTGCCTAGAGTCGTTCCTTATCTGGCAACATCATCCTAGGTTACTGTCCTCATTCCCGGTGGGAGCGGGTCTGTTCACTTATTCACCTTGTTTCCCCCAGGGGAATGGGGGCCCCCGGTGCAACTTGGGCCTGGCTGATGAGAGGAGGGGGCCAACTCTGATCCAGCACCACCCCAGGAGCTACCCAGCTTCAAATAAAGGGATGGCATCACCCTCTGTCCAGTGAGCTGCCCCAGAAAGCACCCCTAGGACGTGGCACAAAAGATGCAGGGCCTGATTCTGCAGGGGCACCGCCTAGGACATTGAAACTAAAAGCACAATCAGGGGCTCAAATGTTCCCCATCTGAGGACTGCTTAGCCCATTACCAGAATAACATGCCCCTGGGAAAAATGATCCATGGGGCCGCGTTTCCGGCCTGTTAAGCAGCAGCCAGGCGGGAGGTGCGGTGGGAAATAAATATGAAGAGCAAAGGTGAGAGTGGGGAGAGGGGGAGCAGTGAGGGGCAGCCCAGCTCCAGGGGCTCTCGGGGCTGCCCTTTCCCCGTTATTAGCTTTCCCATAACGTTTTATGGTCTTATACTTTTTGAAACCAAAGGGGAGGACAAAAGGAAAATTGCTTTGCTGCTGGAGGGTACAAAAGCTCGGAGAGGGTGTGTGGCCCTAAGGGATGGAAAATGCAGCTGTCTGTGTTGAAAAATCAAGTACTCCCCCCAGTACTTGCCTCTATAAAATTACCCTCCAATGTTTTTCCGAGTATCTACTATATGCTTATGTGCCCAGAGATTGAGGGGGAGTCTGGAGTAGGAGCTTCTTGGGTCACAGGCTGAGAGTAAGGAGCCCAGGAAGTTCAGGGAGAAGGCGGTGATGGCAGCTGGCATGGGCGGGGACATTATGTCACCTCAGCAGGGCCAGGCCCCAAGGCAGAGGGTTTGGAGGGGCTATGGGGGGGCGGGGGGGGGAGAGAGAGAGAGAGAGAGCACTAGTGCCCGCAGGAGGACCTGAAGGTGCTGTGGGAGACGTGCCTTTGAGCATTTCACTGCCTGGCCAGGACTCCACCTCAAGGTGGTGTTCGAAGCCAGGAGGATGGGAGATGGCATGGGAGGGCACCAGTATGCAGGGCTGTGGGGCACCAGGGAGGTGAGGGACAAAGGCATCATCTGACAGGTCCCAGTGGCTTTCAAAAAGCCTCAAGGGACAGGCTGGGGGGGGGCGGGGGAGGGCAGTGAGGAGAGGGAAGTGGTCCGACCAAGATTAGGGCTGCCAGTAAAAACAGTGCACGGAATGAGACATACTTAAAAATTATTCATTGCTTAACTGAAAGTCAAGTTTAACTGGTGTGTCCTGTACCTTTTTTTTTTTTCTAAATCTGGAAATCTTAGACTTGGATTTCCTGGCTCAGCAAACCTGGGGTTTGCTTTGTCCTGAAGGTGTCCGTCCTCTCCCCCAGTCACCTCTACACCCCACCGTGTTCCCTTCAATAAGCTTCTCTTTGTTTCCCTCATACTGTCCGTGTCCTTTAACTGCTCCCCAACTTCCTCCTCCGTTCCTTCCTTTTCCTCTATTGTCCCCCTCCCTCTACTCTCTCCCTCATCACCCCCTCCTCCGATCTCCTCCGGTACCCCTCTCCCCACCACCCCCACCCTTTCCCGTTTCCCCCTACCTTCTTGGGCACCCACTCCGCCTCCTCTTTCCACCACAATCCTCCCCTATCCCACAGCCCCTCCCTCCACGCTCACCCCCTTCCCTAGCGCCCACCTTCTCCAGTCCTCCCCACACACCGCCCCCACCATCGATCCCTCAGGCGCACGAAGGGAAACCCCAGCCACAGGCGCGGAGCCCCACGCAGGCGCAGAGCCGCCCGGCTTCCCCGAGGCTGCCGCCGCCCCCGCACTGCGGCGGGCGCGCCCGGTTGCCAAGGCGACGGCGAGGGCCGGAGCGGGAACCTGGGGAAGACCCCGCGCTCGCTCCCTCCCCAACCCAAGCCTCAGCGAAACCCACTCCAGTTTGATCCAGTTTCCCCGCCCCGCCCCCAGTGCGCACTGCGGCAGGTGAGGATTCCCTGGCCCACAGGGCGGGGGTCGGGCGAGGGTCCACGCATGCGTGCCGGGCGCGGCTTTCCCGCCCCGACTCGCGCACGACGGGAAAGCCCTGGCGCCTTTGAGACAACCCCCGCGCAGGCGCAGTGAGTGTCCGGCGTCCCCGTGGCACCGCCTGGTCGTCAAGGCAACGCGCGCGGGGAGGGCTGGGAGCGCACGGAACTCCCGTCTCACGCCCCCTCCCGCGCACTGCGGCGAAGCCGGGGATTCCCTGCTGCCTGCACGCATGCGCGAGCCTGGGATTCCGCGGGGATGAGGCCAGAAAGCGACAGAAGAGGATTTTCTTTGAAACAGAACAGTCGTTATTACCGTCGTCTTTATGTGTGAGGAATGAAGGCGGCCCTCTCAGCAGCTGTCCTAAGTTTTACCTTCATTCTCTGGCCTACCAGCCGTCCCCCTACAAGTCCCCAGCAGAGCTTGCCACGCGCAGCTCCGGTGCTCTTCCTACTTACTCTCTGCTCACACACCTGCCATGGCTCCCCGTCGCCCTGGGGCGAAGTCCCATTCATCGCCCCATTCTTCAGCGTGGTGTCCAAGGCCGTGCACGCTCCGCTGGCTTCTTCCCTCCAGTTAATCACCATTGGTCCCCGATCTTCCCTAATCGCCGGCCACAAATACCCCAACGTGGCCATGCAGGAGGTTCCTTTGCCAAGCTCTTCTTCAGTATCTGCCCTTCCTAGGTACCATCTCGTTGATTCTCGAGATGGCCTAGAATTAGATACTATTTCAGTCCTGTTTTATATAGGCAGAAACAGACTCAGACCCATTAAGGCCCTGGCCTAAGGCCCCCAGAGGTAAGAGGGGGAGCTCAAATGGCTCCACTTGTGGGGAGCCATCTGGGCTCCTCCACCCGTTATTCGGCTGACACCTCAAGCCCCAATTCCGGGCCCCACCTCCACCCCGCTGGCTCACCAACAGCCTGGGTGCTTCCTGGCTATGTGACACAGGCAGATGACTTAGTTTTCCCATCTAGAAAGAAGATCAATATAACACAGGGCTGTCCCCGGGGCTCCGTTAAATGACATTACCATGTGCTAGGCCAGGGCCCAGCATCCAGTGGATGCTTCTCACAGCATCTCACAGTGGATTCTTCTCACAGTCCTCTCTGGGGAGGATTCAGCTCGTTGGCACCCCCTGTAGGGCTCCTTCTGTCTGTCTCACTTCCCTCAACCTCCACGGGGTCTTCCTGGGGTCCATCCTAGATCCCTCACATGCCCCCTAGTCCTTGTCTCAGAGTTGGTTCCTGGGGAAATCCCCAAACTAAGCCAGCGCTCAATATATGTTGGTTCGGGCTTCCCTGGTGGCGCAGTGGTTGAGAGTCCGCCTGCTGATGCAGGGGACGTGGGTTCGTGCCCCGGTGTAGGAAGATCCCACATGCCGCGGAGCGGCTGGGCCTGTGAGCCATGGCCGCGAAGCCTGCGTGTCCGGAGCCTGTGCTCCACAGCGGTAGAGGCCACGACAGTGAGGGGCCCACGTACCGCAAAAAAAAAAAAAAATATATATATATATATATATATATGTTGGTTAGTTTTTATGTCAGCTACCATTGTTTCAGGTACCTGCCATACTGCACTTCAGCTGTACCCAATTATTAATGGCACGCCCCCCCGCCCACCCTTGAACAGGAGTTGTGACCTCCTGGCCTTTGCATGTGTGGTTCCTTCAGCCTTTTCTGTCCCTTGTCTGTGTGGAAAACTCCCATCCTTCAAGGCCCTCCCTCCATGAAGACTTTTACCTCCCTACTTCTGGGCAGAGCCTGGCTCCCTTAGGCTCAGCCGTGATCCCACAGAGTTGGGGACATCTGTGAGGATCTGCATCCGAGACTTGACACCTGGGAGAATAGAGTTCTTGGCATAGGCCTGAGAGGGAACAAGTCTGCTGTGTTGGAGAAGTTGGGAACAAGGAGATAGTGGGGACAGAGCTGGGGGGCTGGTGGAGAGTGAGGGGGATAGGGGCCAGAGGTGCAGGGGCAGGCTTGTGAGTGCAGGGAGGGTGTCACTTGGATGGGAGCCCATAGCGGTGACCTGGTAAATGCGTGGACCCCGCCCCAGACACTTGGGCCCATCTCCCAGCTACCCTTCCTCCCTACTGACTCCCTGAGGCCAACTAAGCTGTAGGAAGCCAGAACTAAGTTGAGCTCTCACCCAGCCCTTCCCAGATATTCGGCCTCCGATGGGATACTCCTTTCTACCCGGATCCACCTGCCCACTCCAGCCTCCAGGCCCTTGCCTGCCCAGTGCCCTGCCTCTGCGACGGAAACTGACTCATCTTCCACTAAGGCCTGCTCTAAAGAAATCCTCCATCAGGAAGCCTGCCCTGTTATTCCAAATGCCTCCCGTGTTGGAATAACAGCAGAACAGCCTGCATCTCCTGACCCCAAGCACAGTATGTGACCTGGCTGCTGACTCTGAACCAGAATCTCAGGGTGCCAACAACTCGCCTCCAGCTCTCCTCTGGTTCCGCCTCTGAAGTGCTGTGTGACCTGGAGCCAGTGCCTTAACCTCTCTGTGCTACCCCTAGCAAGGCTTCCAGGGGATGATGGTACAGATCTCTCACTGAATAACTGGCGCAGCCGGGAGCCGAGCACAGCTCTCAGCTAGCCTGCTAGGACAGGAGCGCGGTTGGGGGCCCCTGTCTTCTCTGGCTGTGGCCTGTGCATTCCACCTCATTCCAGCCCTTCTTTCCCACCACCCACCCAGTCACGTAGACTTCAAGTGCACACTCTGCCTCACTGACTGCCTTTATTGGGCACTCAGCCCCAGGGCACTGGCGCGTGCGGGAAGGGCGAGGGGTGTCACTGGAGCAGGGACCCTCGGGCGGAAGGTGTGGCCAGTGATGCCTCCTGGCCCCCAGGACACGCGCTGTGGCCTCCAGACATCTCTGTAACCCTCGGAGCTGACCCAGCGGAAGGGCGTGTGGGGTCGTGACCCTGGCCGCCACGGGGCGTCTCCCGCAGTTCCAGGCTCACTTGGGGGTATTGAAGGGCACGGCGCGCTGATTCATGGGGTTGTCCGGCGAACGCAGCCACTCCTTCTTGAGCATCTGCTTCAGCTGTGACAGCCGCATGTTGGGGTTTTCTTGCTTGAGCCGCGGCAGCTGCGCCTCCTCGAAGGCAGTGAATGCCGCCCGCATTCTGCGCTCAGGGTGTCTGTCTGCCGCCTCCTCCGCCACGCTGGTAAAGGCGCAGGCGTCAAGGGGGGCTGGGGCGTGGCCCGCCCCGCCCCCAGAGTCTCAAGCTCCCCTCTGGGCCCCAAGCCCCACCCCAAAGACCTAGGCCCTGCCCCGTACCTGAGCACTGCGATGGCATCCTCGATGGTGCGCGCCTCCACGCTGCCCTCCTCCAGCAAGCGGCGGTTCACATTCTCCTCCAACGGCACTTCCAGGTGGCTCTTGGCTTTCTCGGCTGGGGGCGGTAGCGACCGGGGGACAGAGACATACCAGAAACAGAGAGAAATAAGCAGAGACGCAGAGTTCCATGGAGATGAGAGACACCATAGGGGAAGAAGTAGGGGAGAAAGTGAGGGAGGCAGGCAGGCAGAGAAGGATGCGGGAGAATGGAAACGCAACTTGAGCTCCCCACCCAGTCCTACCTTCGGGATGGGCCAGTCTTGCCCGCCCAGTCCCCAAACTAACTTCCCGGCAGCCCACCACTCAGGAGGCACCTCATACGTGGCTGCTGTCTCCTCACCTCGGGGCACCACATCAGCTGTGGGGACCCCGGGGAGCACAGGCCAGGGTCAGGTGCAGAGTAATTACACACCTGTGTGCCTATGGCGTCCGTGCTCAGAGCCAGGCCTGCCGAGACACCGCCCACCCACCCTTCACCTTGCAGAGCCCAGGCAGCTTCTCTGGAGGTGGGGAGTGGGGTCTGGACTCAGTCCAGGGGGTAGGCCCACTGCCTACTGTTTATCAGGTAAAAGGGCAGCTCCAGAGTGGGCCGAGGCCCTCACCTGGGTCCGGGGCTTCCTTGTGCTGATAGTCTCGGCGGAGCGTCTCCTCAATCTGGGCGCGGGTGACCTTGCTGGAGGTGGCCACTCGCGGGGCCTTGATGCCCTTAAGCCTTGAGTCCTCCTCCTCCAGCAGCCGCTGTGCCTCCTTCTTGCGCTCCAGCTGCTCCAGGCGCCGCTTCTCCTTCTCCTCCTGGGGGATTGGGAGTCAGGAGTGGACCCCGTCCCACTGGCATGGGGTCCAGTTTCCATCTCAACCAGTGTGGATGGAGGTCTTGCTGTGTGCTAGACCCCATGATGGGCGTAGGGGACACGGATGGGAGCACGATGAGCCTACCTGGGGGCTCCCATCCTATATGACTAGGGAACAACAGGGAACCTTGGCCAAGGCAGTGGGTGGGTGGCTCCTGAAGAAAAAGTGACACCTGGGCTGGAGGAGGAGCCAGCCAGGAAAAGAGCTGGGGAAGAGGAGAGTCCTTAGTGGTGGGAATGGTGGGTGCAAAGGTCCTGAGGCAGGAACCACCTAGCATGACAGAGGAACAGCACAGAGGCTGGTGTGGCTGGAGGGAGGAGGGGAAGTGTGGAGGACGAAGACGTGGGGAGGGCAGAGGTGGTACCATGGGGAGCCTCAAGGGCATGGGGAGGGGTTTGTACTGGATTCCAAAGGTGACAGGAGCCACTGGGGTCTGGACCCATTTGCCAGCTGGGACAGCGCTTCTGGCTTTATAGCCAGGAGCCCTTGGGAGGCACCATCGAAGTGTTCCCAGCTGAGCGTCACAGGGGCTGGGACTGATCCCACCTTGACTCCCCAGGGAGGCCTGGATGCCAGCTGGTCGAGGGGACATGTGGCCTGTAGGACTTGTCCTTGGTCGCTGCCCCTCCACTACTACAGGGACAGAGCGAGGTTCTGGTTCCTTTGTAGTGCAGTGTGGCTGTGTGGCCGTAGGCTTGGAATATTCTGCCGCCTCCCGCCCAGCACTCCCAAAGGGCCCTGCACTGCAGGCACTCCCACCTGCCCACTCACTGCCTGCAACTCTGCCATCTGTCCGCCAGGCCTCAGGGACAGTCCCTACAGCTGCAGTGTCCCCCATGACAGGGCTAACTGCCCCAGAAAAAGAGGTTCCTGAGGACACGTACTGGGCCTCTGACCTCCAACCTGCCTGCCTGATAGGAAAAAAGCCGGGGGGGGTTGGGGGGACGGGGAGGGTGGTGGTTGAAGATCAAGGCTGTTTGGGCACAGCTGCGAGGATCCCACGTCTGTGGTCAGACACCTGGGGTAGGGCCATCGTGCTCTGAGTCTCAGTTTCCCCATCGGTCAGAGGTAATGTACTCCTGAGGCTCCCCGACCACTGCATAGTGCGTGTACAGCCCACATTCACCCTGTCCACAGCACGGCCTTGCCTCAGGGCCTTTGCACTAGCTGTTCTGCCCTGCTGGAGCACCACTGCCAGCTTCCTTTCCTGATTAACTCTGGCTCATCCTGAGCTCCTGGCTCTCTGTCCTTCTGCTCTACCACATGGCTCTTTCCTGTGTTCCACAAAGCCCTGTTTTCTAGTCTTCCGGTTATCTGATTAGTCCCTGAGGCAGGAGGCAGGCCCTGGCCCAGCACACAGTAGGTGCTTAAGTAGTGTGCTGGATGAATGAGTGAATGAATTCCAGAAGGCTCCAATCTCAGGAAGGACATGCAGAATGGGGCCATTAGTCTCTAGGGACATGGGACTGAGGCGGGAACATGAGCGGTTATACTTTGACGTTCGGCAGACTTTTTTGAAAAAGACGCTCGCAGTTTTTTATAAAGGCCAGTTAGCAATTGGCAGCATCTGGTGATGGGTGAAGGATGAGGCTGCGGCAGAATATTCTGCAGCCATCAAGAATGAGCCTCATAAGTAACTGAGATGGAACCCAGAGAGTCAGGTGCTCATTGCCGAGTTGCTTAATATGGAACAAATGGAAACGAAATGCCAACCTCTGGGCGGGCCGATGAATTACGGCCCAGCCCAAGGCTGATGGCTGGCGGCTGGCAGAAATCTGGCTGTGTGACCCCATTTAACGGAGGGCATGGCCTTTAGGGTATGGCATTGGGTGAGAAGAGCCTTTGGTGTCACATGGGCGGGAGATGCTCGTTTTCTTTTAGTGTTTTGGAACAAACGTGGATTTGTTTCTTTTTCATAAAAACAGTATCTTTTTAAAGCAGCTGTCACGTAAGGAAAGAAAGAGGGACCGGGTGTGCTGTGTAGACTGTGGGCCCCCCTCACCCATCAGCAGGAAGAGGGATAAACAAAACCCAGAAAACCACCCCATGGGGAGGGAGAACCATCAACAGCTCCAGGTAAGACACTCGGGGGGGGGGGGTCCCTGGTGGTCTAGTGGTTAGGATTTGGCGCTTTCACTGCTGTGGCCCAGGTTCAATCCCTGCAGCACAGCCGAAAAAAAAAAAAGGAAAACACTCAGGCAGGGGGACTGCCTGGGAGGGGCATGGGGGCTGGGAATGTTCTAGAGAGCAGGGGTTGGCAAACTCTGGCCCTCCACCTGTTTTGGTAAAGTTTTAGCCTATTTGCATACGGTGGCTTTGTGCTACAGCGACAGGGTCGAGTAGCTTTGAGAGCCTGTCTGGCCCCTATTGCCTGTCGGACCTCTGCCCTGTGCGTTCTTCCAGGTGTGTGCTACACAGGGGAGTGGACAGGCAAATGCTCCCCGGGCCACACCCCTGGGGCATGGACGCTTGCAAGGCTATTAGTCAAACCTCATCACAAACCAGACAGCCTGGCTCCAGCCCGGCTCCAGCCCAGCTCCAGCCCCTCCTCACAGCCCTGTGACCTGGACTTCCTGTCTTGTCTGTGCCTCAGTTTCCTCATTTAGAGGATGGGGATGACACCGAGGCCCAAGATGCAGGCCTGGGGAGGGCTCCTGGGGCCCTGGGCTGGGCTGCTGCCACTCCCGGACTGTGGAAAGGTCTCTGGCTTTTCTGTCTAGATAATGGATCCTTGGCAGACATTAGTTTTCCTTTTGGGTTTTCAACTTTCCTATATTGTCAAAATGTTGACAGTCAAAAAGGAAATTTAAAGACCTCCATGGACCCAGTGCAACATTGAGGGCGCTGAGGGGAGGGAACCAGTGATATTCAATTCCGACTAAAAACAAGGCAGGATCCAGTCCTGCACAGAAAGACAATGGGAAAAACTCACAAAAGTGCCCAGGCGCCCCCTGAACTGGGCATGCAGGGACGGTGTGTCACCACTGCTATTCCAGAACCTTTAACAGTCCCAGCTGGAGCCTATCACCAGCCCAGGGGACTAGAAGAGGCTAAGAATGGTTTCTGGTGCCACCTACTGGGCCAAGAGGGTCAGCATCAGCCCTGAACCACTCCAGACACCAATTAAGCACCCACTCACTGTGTGTGTGGCACTGCGGGCCCGCAGGAGACGGCCAACCATCCTGGCCCTCTTTTGTGTTCTTATAAACACCTGGAAATGCCTCCAGGCCCCAGGTCAGCAGGTCTGAAACAGGATCTATCAGCATGTGTCAGCCTCGGCACTGCTGACGTCAGGCTGGCTCACTCTGCTGTGGGGCCATCCTGTGCGCTGCCAGGTGTTGAGCAGTATCCTGGGCCTCTGCCCACCAGATGCCAGTAGCACCCTCCAGCTGCCAGTTGTGACAACCAAAAATGTCTCCAGATGTTGCCAAGTGTCCCCTGGGTGCGGAATCGCTCCAGAGTGAGGTTGTGCCAGTCTAGACCAGCCCTGGCATCACACGAAGGAGAGAGACAAGCTCGTGGAGGGCTTGCCATTTCCTAAACGTGCCAAGTCCTGGCCACCCCAGGGCTTTTGCACGAGACTTTGCCTCTGTTTCTGTCTCCCTTCTTGCCCTTGCTCCATGTCCAATGACTCCTCACCCTTCAGGCCAAAGACCCAGGGGCCTCTCACCGCCTTCTACTGTGTTGACCGCCCACCTTGCCCATGGGTGGGGCGTGGGAGCCCAGGGCCCACCCACCTTGCGCTGCTCCTTCCTCATGACGTGTTTGTCCTCATCCTTCCAGTAGGCATCCTCCAACTCCTTCTGCTTCTTGGCATCAGCTGCTGCCTTGGCCTCAGCCCTCCGTGCCCGGGCCGCTGCCGATTTAGTGTTCTCGCCCTGGAACTTCTTGGGCATCCCTCAGAACGCTGTGAGTGGAGGGCAGGGGCCAGTGACTCTGGGGCATCCACCCTTGGCAGCCCCAGACTCACGCCCCCCTTGGGGCCTCAGTAGCTCTGTCTATAAAACAAGGGCTTTATTTATTAATCTCTCTTTAAAAAAAAAAATCTACTGAGGTGAATTTTACATAATACAAAATGAACCATCTTGAAGTGCACAGTTCAGTGGCATTTAGCACATTCACAGTGTTGTGCAACCGTCCCCTCTGTCTAGCTCCAGAACGTTTCCATCACCCCCAGAGGAGACCCGTCCCCATGAGCAGTCCCTCCCCCACCTCCCTCCCCCAGCAACCACTCATCTAATTTCTGTCTCTGTTGATTTCCCTATTCTGGACTTCTTTCGCTCAGCATCATGTTTTCGAGGTTCATCCATGTTTGAACATCTGTCAGAGCTTCATTCCTTTTTATGTCTGACTAATATTCCATTGTACGGATGGGCCACATTTTGTTTATCCATCTGTCCATGATGGACACGTGGGTTGTTTCTACTTTTCAGCTCTTAGAAGTCATGTTGCTCTAGATCCCTGCGGGCCAGTCTGTGTGTGGACCCTCCCACTCTGCCGGCTATGAGGCCTCAGTGTCCCGGCCCCACAGCCCTGAGGCCGAATTCCCCTCGCCCTGGGTAAGCAGCTGCCATGAACTGTTCCCAGTGATCCAGCCCAGGCTCACACAGCCAGGAGATTTTAGAACAATCGTAAAGCTGTTGTCCAGCTGGTCTGTGTGAGTCCCATACTGGGTGCTGGGGAAATGATGACACCAAATGGGAGGTGCCACCCTCCCCACACCCAGTCCCCTACTAAGCATTTTATATGGCCCAACTACATTGAATGTTCTCAAAGCCTTAAACACAGGGACTGTCCTTATTCCCTTTCGAAGGTGGGGAAGTCAAGGTACCTGGCTAAGTTGCACAGGGCTGAGCCTGGAGTCTCACCTCTAAAGCCTGCCTTTCAGGTGAGGAAGGGAAGACAAGAAATTAAGATCACCCCACCTCCAGAGTGCTGACTGAGGACACAAGCACTGTGTGGTCAGGACAAGCCTTCAGCTCTCCAGGCCTCAGTTTTCCTCATCTGGGAAATGGGCTGATGTCCATCACTCCTGGTTGTCCTCTCCCCACTGAGAATCTCCAGCTCAGTCCCTTGCTGAACCTTAGAGAAGTAGGCCCAGCATCGAGAATGATGGGGAAGGAATGTGGGGGCCATCCTGACTCAGGACCACCAGGCAACCCCCCACCACCAACCTCCTAGCTGTGTGGCTTATGGGGGAGGGGGCTCCCATCATCTGAGAAGTAGGGTTGATTCCAGTCCCTCCCTGCACAGGATGCAAGAGCTGCCATGGCAGGGCTGGATATGCCAGCCTGATCCTGTACTTCTCCCAGCTGCTCCTGGGCCCCCTGAATCAAGCAGTCATTACTGAGCATCTACAATGTACCCAACAGAAAACCTCACCTGGATTCCCCAGAAGAGCACTAAGAAGTGGGTGGGGGTCACAGTCTAAGTGTCAGGTGAGGAAACTCCCCACATGCCACCTCTCCCTCCATCTCCCCCTCACTCTCTCAGCAGCAGCCACACCAACCTCCTTGACTTTTTTCAAGCCTACCTGTTCAAGCCTACATGTTCCTACCTCAGGGCCTTTGCACTTGCCCTGCCCACCACTTTTGCTCCTCTTTTTACCCAGTTAATTCCTATGTAAACTTCAGGGCTCAGCTCAGGTGTTGCCACCTCCAGGAAGCCTTCCCTGACACACCCCCTGACTCTCAGACCATAAACTTCTCTCTGAGGTACTTGTTTAGGTTGCTATCTATGTTCATTTATAGGATTATTCAACAAATGTCCATCTTCCCCACCAGGCTGGGAGCTCTATGAGGGCAGGGCTGGGACTGCTTCAGTCAGTGCCCTGCAGAGTAGGGGCTCAAAAAATGTTTTGCGCAAATGAATGAACAAGCATCTATTTCCAGGGTTCCCTCAGTATTTACTTCACACTCTGTGTTGTGTCCAAACTCAGCTTCTCACTTCTCTTCCCACTCACTTCCCTCTCCAGCCTCTGAGCCTTTGCTCTTGCTATGCCTTCACCCGACACACCCTCCTCTGTCCCTTCTTCCTGTGAAAACCTGCCCACTCACAGAGACTCAGCCCCAGCATCTCCTCCTCCTCGTGTTGCTTAAGACCCCCAATTCCATCCCAAAGCCTGACAGGGCTTTTCTGACCCCCTCTTCAGGCCAGGACTGAATATTTATGTCCCTCCAAAATTTATATGTCGAAGCCCTAACCCTCAATATGACTGTATTTAGAGACAGGGCTGGGACTTCCCTGGTGGCGCAGTGGTTAAGAATCCGCCTGCCAATGCGGGGACACAGGTTTGATCCCTGGTCCGGGAAGATCCCTCTTAGATGCTGCAGAGCAACTAAGCCTGTGCACCACAGCTACTGAGCCTGTGCTCTAGAGCCCGCGAGCCACAACTACTGAGCCCGCGCACCACAACTACTGAAGCCTGTGCGCCTAGTGCCTGTGCTCCACAACGAGAGGCCACCACAATGAGAAGCCCGCACACCGCAATGAACAGTAGCCCCCGCTCGCCACAACTAGAGAAAGCTCACGCACAGCAACGAAGACCCAATGCAGCCAAAATATAAATTAACTAATTTTAAAAAATGGTACCTTATCCTTTAAAAAAAAAAAGAGAGACAGGGCCGGTGAGGAGGTGATAAAGGTTAAATGAGGTCTTAAGAGTGGGGCCCTAATCTAGTAGAGCTGCTGTCCCTATAAGAAGAGAAAAAGTCACCAGAGCTTGCTCTCTCCACCATGTGAGGACACAGTGAGAAGGTGCGCATCTGCAAGTCCGGAGGAAAGCCTGCATCTGGAACCAAACTGGCTGGCACCCTGATCTTAGACTTCCCAGCCTCCACAATTGTGAGCAAATAAATCTGTTGTTTAAGCCACCCAGTCAGTGGTATTTTGTTATGGCAGCCAGAGCTAATACAGACAGCTTTTCTCCTCTGTTTGATAAACACTCACACACATACACTTTGTCATTCAGTAAACACGCACTGTACACCTAGTATGTGTGGGATGCTGGGGAAAGAGGCAGTGCTCATGGGCTTCCTGACAGAATGGGACTCCCAGGCTTGTTGGGAGATAGACAATAAGAGTGGTAACTCCAGATCAGAGCTGTAATGGGGCCATATGGACGCTGAGGAAGTCGGGAGAGGGGCTTCTGACCCAGCCTGGGGAGGGATGGGGAGGGGGTGTCAAAGGGCTTCCTGGAGGAGACATCAAAGGAAAGACTTAATTAAGGGAGTGGGGAGATCCAAGCCCCCAGGGGTGTGGGGGAGGCAGGCTGGGAAGGGGACTTGTATTCCAGGGTATGGGAAGGTGCATAGGGCGTCAGAGCCCTCTGGGGTTGGTAAGGAGGTGAACTGGAGGATTGAGACAGAAGCATGGAGCTCAAACAGGGGGTCTAAGGAGTGGCTTTGGCTAAGCAGTGGGTACACTTGGGGGGAATCAAGACCTTCGTGGTTGATTGGATGTGAAAGTAAGAAAGAGAATAAAAGATGAAACTCAACGCTGCCTCCTCCAAGAAGTCCTCCCGCTACCCCTTCTAGGCTCCCCCAGCCCGTCGTCCCTCTCCCCAGCCCTGATCCCATTGCAAGAGGCCAGGGACGTCCATACCCAGCTCTGTCACCCCCAGGCCTGTAAGCTGCCCAGGAGCAGGACCGGAGATAGGTGGCCTCGAGCACGACGCTGCCCCTCTGGGTCTCAATCGTCCGCTCCGGGAAATGGGCATAGCCCCAGCGGGAGCCCTGGAGACGGTGGTCAAAAGCGCCTCCGTCTCCGAGCACCCCATCTCCAGCCCTCCCGGGGAGGTGGTCCCAGGCCCAGCAGCCCCGCTGGGCCCACCCGCACCCCGCCCCCCGGCTCCGCCCGCGCCGCTGCCGCTCCTACCTCCGTCCCCCGGCGCCGGCCCGGTCGCACCTCCGTGACGTCACCGCAGGGCTTGCGCGCTGGGCCCCAGGGGGACGCGTGCTGATTACGTCTCGGCTCCGTCGCCATCTTGGTAGAGGAGATGCTGCTTTGGTCTCCAAGCCAAGGGCGTTAGCCGTTTCTTTTTGTCTTCAAGAGAATATTTTATAAACCCTCATCCCTTGCGCTCACTTCATATGTTAGCTAGTCAGGAGAGGAGAGCAGAAACTACAATCTGGACCATTGTCTCTACAAAGATGGCCGTTGCCCAGATGAAAAATGGAGTCCTCGGTTTCACATGTGGGTCTGGCGGCGTCAGTCAGGAGTTGCTTGGCCGCCAGGGCGCGCCAGAACCCGCGGTCCGCGAGTGGTGAGTAGACGCGCTTCGCCTGAGGAACACTCAGGCCCTTCGCCATCGCTTTGTGCTTTGAAGACGCTCTCCTAGTACACATTCTCTGCTTCCCTCCTGCGAAGTTGAAGTGGGAGGGAGCAGGAGAAAGGGACAGAGAAGTTAAAACACTCCGCGCTGTCCAGGTGGGGAAACTGGCTCAGACAGGAATTGAATTTGACCAAAGTGCAATCGAAGGACTCAGAATCCCTCCTCCTGGATTGCTATCCACCCGCGCACACACCTTGCTCTTTGGGTCCCCACTGCCCTGCAGGACTCGCCCCACCTTCCCATCTCATCTCCCTCCTCTTCCCCACTCTCTCTCAGCTCCAGCCACACCAGCCTCCTTTCTCCCAATTGCCAGACACAGTCCTGCCTCAGGGAATTTGCCTGTGCTGTTCCCTCAGCCCGCAGCTTTATGCACGGACGACTCCTTCACTCCTTTCAGGCCTTGGCTCAAATATCCCTTCCTGAGAAAGACCTCCCTGACCTCCCCAAGGATCAATAGATGGTGCCCCGCCCCCAGCCCTCTTTATTGCCTTCATAGCATCAACTTGCTTTGTTGGTTTACCTGTTTATTTTCAGTCTCCCCTATGGCTGTGATGTCTGGAGGATGGAACCCCTTCACCTGGAATATTTGTCACCAAGAAGAAGGGGCTCAGCATAAACATTTATTGTTGTTCAGTATGGGGTTGGGGGTGAAAGTGCCAAAGGCAACACCTAGTTAAGCTTCTACTGGTAAAGATCCAGGTTTTAAAAAGAAAAAAAAAATTTTTTTTTTTTAAATTTAAGAAACGAGCCAGGCTTGTCACATCTTCCTGAGGGCGGGAGCCTCTTGTGTCTGTTGACATATCTGAGGGGTGCAGGTCAAGTGAATCGTTCCAGAACAAGTTAAGTCTTCTACAAGGAGATTTCTGCCACCTCCCAGGCCACAGGGCATGGCTCGCATTCCTGAGAACTCTTGACTTCTATTGCTGTGACATTCTATAGCTCTTAGAGGCTCACATTCTCTAGTAAGTATTGAGGGTCTACTCTGTGCCTGTGCTAGGAGCGCAGCAGTGAATGAGACAGACACAGTCCCTGGTCTCCTGGGGCTCACAGTCAGGAAATCATACAAAAAATTATGATCCTAACCTTGGCCGGAAGATGTGCGCCGTATTGAGAGTGGGCTATAGAAGCCTGCAGGCAGATTTTATGTGACACACACGGTTTTATCTGATACAATGATAAATTTTATTTCTCTATTATATATTTGTATATTCATATACCCCTGTATGCCTAAATACACACATAGAGAGCTATATTAACATACTGCACTGCAAATTGTTACATGAATAATGTACACAATGAGGAAAATTCAAATTTGGGTCTTTTTTTCCCTGTAAAGTGGCTGTTACTTCATGTTAAGATGCACAGACATTGCCTTTTGTCCCCCAAATATTGTTAACTCTTATGCTTTTTGAAATGTTCCCAACTTGTTTTTTGAAAAGATCCCTTACTTTTGAAAAAAATTAAGTCCCTCATAACCATTGTTTATTGCCGGGAAAATATTTCTTGTCTTTATGACTTAAATCTTTTCTCCAGCAGCCATCATGATTTTACCTTTCCCAAATTCAGTCTCCAAATTCAGAATAAGACAACTCTGAAGATGTCTTTTATGCCTCAACTCTCGTTGGGCATCCTGAGATTGCCATTGGTTAACACAGATATTTGTTCCTTCACCTATAGAAGCAAGGACAAAAGTATCATCAAGTTTGTCTAGAATTCTTGGGGACTTGGTGGCCCGGTGGTTAAGAATCCGTCTTCCAATGCAGGGGACGCAGGTACGATCCCTGGTTGGGGAGCTAAGATCCCACAGGCCGCAGGGCAACTAAGCCTGTGCACCACAGCTAGAGAGGAGCCCATGCAGGGCAACTAAGCCTGTGCTGCAACTACTGAGCCTGTGCACCAGAACTACAGAGAAGCCCCCCACAATTAGAGAGAAGCCTGTGCGCTGCAACGAAAGATCCCACATGCCGAAACTAGGACCCGACGCAGCCATAAATAAATAAATAAATATTAAAAAAAAAAGTTTGTCTAGAATTCTCCAAATTTTAATTAACTCCAAACTGTTAGGAGAGCTTTTTCATTTACCAAATTTAGGATTTTTTTTTTAAAAGTGACAAAAAGAGAGCCATATTCCTCCGTTGGTTGTACTGATGTAAAATTTGCTAAGATAAGTATCTTTTAATGATTGTATACTTTTCAGGTTACTAGAAGCATGGCCATGCAGAAGCACAAAGATTGCTACGAAAAGCAACTGCAAAAGTATTTGTTTCTTGGATTCTAGATCCACAAATTCTTTTCTTTTTGTTCAGTGAAAGGGATGGAGAGGCAGTAGGGATCTTGACTCAGTCACATGGGAGTCGTCCAGCACCATTGTTTATTTCAATCTTTCATTGGATTCAGTAGCCAGGATTCAGTAACCTTGTGTAAGAACTAGGGCAGCAGCAGCAGAATTTGTGGAAGCTTCAGTGACTGGGTTCTGGGGTCTCTGCTCAACTAATTGGACCCCATGCCTGCCTGCAGACTGCGCTTCAGATAGAAAACACTCAGCATTCTCAGCTCCTGCGAGATATTCCTGTTTTCCCTTTCACGTGTCACTCTCCATCACCGTAACACTCTAAACCCTGCCACCCTCCTTTCCTCCTCAAAGAAGGGGAATCCACAGTTGCCTCCCCATGTTAAAGAATTATCCCAACTCAGGACACCCCTGGTGGTCCAGTGGTACAGAATCCGCCTTTCAGGGCAGGGGACGTGGGTTCGATCCCTGGGCGGGGAACTAAGATCCCACATGCTGTGGGGCAATTAAGCCCGTGCGCCACAACTACTGAGCCTGAGCGCCTCAACTAGAGAGAGAAAACACACATGCCACAACTAGAGAGAAGCCCATGCTCCACAATGAAGATCCCGCGTGCCACAACAAAGACCTGATGCAACCAAAAAATAAAAAATAAAAGAATTATCCTGACTCAGGGGTGATCTTATAGAGCTGTGCTGTCCATTAGAAATAAAGGTAAGGTGGGCCACTGATTGGGTTTAATACTTCCTAGGCACCACATTAAAAAGGAAAAGAAACAGATGGAATTCATTTCCTGATAAATTTCACTTAGCCCAATGGAGCCAGGATATTGTGACTTCAACAACTAATAGAATTCTAAAACAAGACATAGCAAAGATCTCAGAAATCTCCCATCTTCCAAGGTCTAAACTTGCCGATAGCCTTGTTGGCACTAAAAATCAAACACCTCAATTTATCTCATTGTGAGTAAATAGTAGTCTGACATGCATTTGATGGTTCCACTCCCAATCCTGAAGTCTATCACAGGCTGACGTGACTAAATACTGCAGGAGACTCGGAGGTTGCCCACACAGTATCACTGACACGTGCAAGCTGCTTTTCCACATTGTCCACGTAAGCAATCCCAGCATCACCTGAAACCTCAAGAGACAGTGTTCTGAAAAAGTCATCAGAGGAAATCTGCCCTTGAATCTTTTTTTTTTTGCGGTACGCGGGCCTCTCACTGTTGTGGCCTCTCCTGCTGCGGAGCGCAGGCTCCGGACGCGCAGGCTCAGTGGCCATGGCTCACGGGCCCAGCCACTCACACGGCATGTGGGGTCTTCCCGGACCGGGGCACGAACCCGTGTCCCCTGCATTGGCAGGCAGACTCTCAACCACTGCGCCACCAGGGAAGCCCGAATCTTTTTTTTTTTTTTAATTTATTTTCTGGCCGTGCAGCACGGCATGCAGGATCTTAGTTCCCCAACCAGGGATCGAACCCGTGCCCTCTGCACTGGGAGCACGGAGTCTTAACCACTGGACTGCCAGGGAAGTCCCTGCCATTGAGTATTGATGGAAAGAGTTTCATCAGGCTCTGTGATCTGTGTTTCCCAATTAAAAACAGTTAGTTCATCTTATCCTGACCCCTGGATATCCCTTCCATTGGGAGACCTTAAACTGAGGATTCTTGGCACGCTCTAGAAACCTACAGCTGCAGTAGATAGACAAGTCCCTGTGAAAATTAACAGAGGGAAATCTCATTTAAAATGGAGTCAGGAAGCCCTGAAGGGGGAGCTCTCCCTCTCACAGATATACCTTCTGTTGCAGCTTACTTTACACTCCTGGGCAGGAAGAAGACTGCTACCCCTACAGGAGAAAGGTTTTTTCTTTGCCCAGCAACAGCCCAGCCAATGAGAAACTACCACAACTCACCACTGTCACCACCCTGAATTCTTGCTTTCCTCCGGTGGACTTCCCTTCATAGCAGCGCCCCCCCGCCCCACTTCCCACTTTCCTCTGTAAAGAAATGTTCTCCTTTGTTCTCTGGACTTGCACATGATTTGCCGTAGCTTGCATGGGCTGAATTGCAATTCCTCTGCCATTCCCTAGTAAACTCATTTCACTAGTAAAATAACTGGCTATTTTAAAGGTTGACACCCCCTACCCCCCCCCCCCACATAAAGCATCAGCTGTGGACGACTTCCTCCCAAGATTAATTTTCTGA
The DNA here is from genome assembly GCF_964374135.1 of Grampus griseus. Lineage (NCBI taxonomy): Eukaryota > Metazoa > Chordata > Mammalia > Artiodactyla > Delphinidae > Grampus > Grampus griseus. The sequence goes on along the minus strand of NC_139019.1, from coordinate 160,798,144 downwards.
TTCCACAGTCATTTTTTAACTTTGCTTTCCCCCTGTTCATCTTGCGTATTATCGTATGTTGGCACCCTCTATTAAATGGCTGAAAGTTTTCTCAGTATGCTCTTTCTCATCTTCATCCTGGACTAGAGACCTCCTATGATTTCCTTCTGCCGCTTAAACAAGAAAAAATCTCTCGTGTGTGTGTTTCACAGACTGCAGCTACTCTTCTGGATAATAGCTGATTGCTGCGTCTTCATTCCCCACCTGATCCTGCTGACAAAAACGTAATAGCTATGCCTCTAAACAATTCAGAAGATAGATGTTGAGGGTTGACTTGTGTCTCCCCAAACTACCTATTCAGATCCTAGCCCCTGGTACCTGTGAATGCGACCTTATTTGGAAATAGGCTCTTTGCAGATACAATCAAGTTACAATGAGGTCATATTTGATTAAGGTGGGCTGTAAGGCAATGATGGTGTCCTTATGAGAAGAGGAAAATTTGGACACAGACGTACAGAGGGAGAAGGCCACGTGAGGACAGAGGCAGAGACTGGAGTGATGCTGCTCGAAGCCAAGGAACTCCAAGGACTGCAGGCAGCCACCAGAAGCCAGGAGAGAGGCACGGAACAGTTTTCTCTCTCAGTCTCCAGAAGGGTCCAACTTGCCGATGCCTTGATTTCAAACTGAGAAAGTCAAAATAAATATCTGTCAGTTTAAGCCACCCAACTTGTGGAACTTTGTTACAGCAGGCTCAGGAAACTAACATAGTAGATTTCCTTCTATAGGCCGCTCCTACTATGTACACTTTCCTCACCTACTTAATCCCAAAAGGCATTTTGTAAAAATTGGATGTTGATCTAAGGTCAACAAAAGGCTTCTGCTGAGGTCATTACAACTGTATCAGCAAACCCAGCCCATCAGGAGTAGAGACAAATATTTGGGTTATCTCACGTATAATAATGTGTTCCTATTAGAGACACCCCATTCTGCTCAGAAAAGCAGAATGTGTTCCCATTCAACCTCTCCTGTTCTGTATTACTGCTTCTTAGGAGGTCCAGCTTCTGCGCTAGAAGTCCCACAAACCCGTTTAAATTCCTTCGCCAGTGTCAATTTCTTCGTCGTAGCCAGCCCAGGGCAGTCTACACCACTTCCTGCTACAAACACTTCCTGCTACACAAGATAATACTGCAGGTCAAGCAGAACCGTCTGTGACCAGAAAAAGGAAAAAGCGGCTTGGATCTCTAGAACAGACCCCAGGTTGAATTGGGGGCATGTTTCCTTTGCCTGGATTTGGTCATCTAGGCTCCTGGCTTTGGGTTCTGTAAGGGGAGGCTTTCAAGATTGTCCCCAGTGATCCCCCACCATCTGGTATTTTATGGCTTTGTGTAAATCCCTCCCTTTGGAGCGGGTCGGACTTATTAACTTGCTTTTTTTTTTTTTTTTTTTTTTTTGGCCATACTGCACGGTTTGCAGGATCTTAGTTCCCTCACCAGGGATCGAACCCGGACCCCCTGCAGTGGAAGCGCAGAGTCCTAACCACTGGACCACCAGGGAATTCCCTTACTTGCATTTTTTTTTTTTTTTTTTTTGCGGTACGCGGGCCTCTCACTGTTGTGGCCTCTCCCGTTGCGGAGCACAGGCTCTGGACGCACAGGATCAGCGGGCCTAGCCACTCCGTGACATGTGGGATCTTCCCGGACCGGGGCACGAACCCGTGTCCCCTGCATCGGCAGGCGGACTCTCAACCACTGCGCCACCAGGGAAGCCCCTTTACTTGCAGTCAATGAATATCACACAGCAAAAGTAATGAGATGTCACTTCCAAGATTACGTTTCGTAGACTATGGGTTCCTATGCCCCAAATTCCTAGCCTCTTTTGCAGTAAGGGTGGCCATGTATGGAAGTATGCTGTAGGGATTTCTAGGAAAGCTTTTTCTATCCTGATAAAAGGGAGATGCATTTAAAAATATATATTTATTTATAAATATTTATTTATATTTGGCTGCATCGGGTCTTAGTTGTGGCATGTGGGATCTTCATTGCGACACATGGGATCTTTCGTTGTGGCGCCTGGGCTTCTCTCTAGTTGTGGCCCACGGGCTCCAGAGCATGCAGGCTCAGTAGTTGCAGCTTGTGGGCTTAGTTGCTCCACAGCATGTGGGATCTTAGTTCCCCGACCAGGGATCAAACCCACATCCTCTGCATTGGAAGGTGGATTCTTAACCACTGGACCACTAGGGAAGTCCCAGGGAGATGCATTTTTGTCTTGAATGTAAATGTGATACCTGGACGTGCAGCAGCCATTTTGCAATCAGAAGGCAACAAGCCTGGGGATAAAGAGGACACACTAAAGATGGGGCAGCCAAAAAAGAAAAAGTCTGTGGTATCGTGGAGTAGGTGAAAGGGCACCTGGAGCTACCTAGTTCTGGATTCTGGACTTCTTGTTACATAATAAAAATACGTCCATGTGTTTAAGAAAAAAAAGAAAAAAAAAGACCAGAACATGCCTTCCATCTTGGGTGTTCTCTCTTGGAACACTTATCCTAGTGGAAGCCAGCTTCTGTGTCATGAGGCAGCCCTGTGGAGCGAGTGAGCATGGAAGGGGATCCTCTAACCCCAGTGGAGCCTTGAACTGACCTCAACCCTGGCTGCAGCCTCTCATAAGAAACCATAAGCCACAAGTACCCAGTGTGAAACTGAGTAAAGGAAACTTCATTTAAAATGGAGTCAGGAGGCCAGAAGGGGGAGCTCTCATGCACTATCACTTGATGTCAATTACACATCCCAACAGGAAGAGACCTACCTTGCGTTCCCAGCAGGAAAGTGTCTGTCCTTTACTGCCCCAGCAGGAAGAAGGGAGTTTTCGTCTTGCCCAGCAATAGCCCAGCCAGTGGGAACTGTTACAACTTAGCCAACCAGAAGCCATCTCTGCCCTGAACTCTTACTGTCCTCCAATGGACTTTCCTTCAAAGCAACCCCTCTCAACTTCCCCCTTTTCTCTAAACATAACATTCCTCTCCTTTGTTTGCTGGACTTGCCCACAGTTTTTGCTATGGCATGCTTGCCCCGAATTGCAATTCTCTGCTATTCCTGCATAAACCTATTTTGCTGGTAAAATAACTGGCTGTTTTATTTTTATTTATTTATTTATTTATTTTTGTGGTACGCGGGCCTCTCACTGTTGCGGCCTCTCCCGTTGCAGAGCACAGGCTCCGGACGCCCAGGCTCAGCGGCCATGGGTCACGGGCCCAGCCGCTCCGCGGCATGTGGGATCTTCCCAGACCGGGGCACGAACCCGCGTCCCCTGCATCGGCAGGCGGACTCTCAACCACTGCGCCACCAGGGAAGCCCCCGGCTGTTTTATTTTTAAGGTCAATGCCAGCTAAGCCACTCCCAGATTCCTGACCCACAGAAACCGTGAGATAAATGTTGTTTTCTGCTGCTAAGTTTTAGGGTCATTTGTTACGCATCAGTAGATAGCTAATATAGGGCCTGATAAGCTAAAATAGGACTAATATAAGGACTATTAAAGAGGACTTCCCTGGTGGCGCCGTGGTTGGGAATCCACCTGCCAATGCAGGGGACACGGGTTCGAGCCCTGGTCCAGGAAGATCCCACATGCCGCAGAGCAACTAAGCTTGTGTGCCACAACTACTGAAGCACACGTGGCTAGAGCCCGTGTTCCGCAACAAGAGAAGCCACCGCAATGAGAAGCCCACGCACTGCAACGAAGAGTAGCCCCCGCTCGCCACAACTACAGAAAGCCCGCGTGCAGCAATGAAAATGCAACGCAGCCAAAAATAAATTAATTAATTTAAAAAAAGAAGGACTAATAAAGGGTTTGTTTCTGGGTGTTGCTATGGTGCAATTAGCCAACGCAGCCCGTCCAGAGTCTTAAATTCTGCTGCAGAGCCAATTAATTGTCTTGTCAGATGATCCAACAACTGCAACCAAAAGAGCAGGAAGGGTTAACTCCATCGAACAACGTTTTCTGGATAACCTCATGAACAGCAAGATCTCGGCAGGGTGAGGTGCTGGATATCATGGATTACTGTCCCACACCCTGACTTCATGTGGATTAGTCAAAAGGAGGGACTGAGAAAAAAACGGCCTGACTGCTGCTAGCTGGAAGTTGATCTGGCTCTACCAGCTTGGCTATTCAACAACGTTGCAGAACCTCAAGTGAGGCCACTCTGTGAGCAGCAAGATAGAAACAAGAGGCCTGAAATCAAGTCCCACCGCCTGAAGTCTAGTTAATTGTGCTGTGCCAACCTCAGTTTCCTGGTTTGGATAATGTACTCAAGTTACCTGAGATGTTACTATTGGAGGTAGCTGGGGGGTGGGTACTCAACTCTGTACTATTTTGCAACTTGTTGTGACCTGTAGTCATATTAAAGACCTAGACTTAGAGAATGGACTTGAGGACATGGGGGTGGGGGGGAAGGGAGGGCGATGGGGAGGGGGAAGCTGGGGCAAAGTGAGAGTAGCAGCGACATACATACACTACCAAATGTAAAATAGATAGCTAGTGGGAAGCAGCAGCGTAGCACAGGGAGATCAGCTCGGTGCTCTGTGACCACCTAGATGGATGGGGTAGGGAGGGTGGGAGGGAGGGGATATGGGGACATATGTATGCATATGGCTGATTTACATTGTTGTACAACAGAAACTAACACAGTATTGTGAAGCAATTATACTCCAATAAAGATCTATTAAAAAAATACCTCTTCATCATCATGTCTGAGCAAACCAAAACTATGACGAGAAGTCACACACCCTGGCTACCAGGAGCACCCATCATGTCTCACACTTACGAGCAGTAGCTTCGTGCCCTTCGTCCTGTCTCCTAGATAAAATTCAAGAGGCCCATGGGCTTCCCTCGTGGCGCAGTGGTTAAGAATCCGCCTGCCAATGCAGGGGACAGGCGTTCGATCCCTGGTCTGGGAAGATCCCACATGCCGCGGAGCAACTAATCCCGTGCGCCACAACTACTGAGCCTGTGCTCTAGAGCCTGCGAGCCACAACTACTGAAGCCCACGTGCCTAGAGCCTGTGCTCCACAGTAAGAGAAGCCCGTGCACCGCAACGAGATGTGGCCCCACTCTCCTCAACCAGAGAAAAGCCCGCACGCAGCAACGAAGACCCAGCGCAGCGAAAAATAAAATTAAATAAATAAATTTATTTTTAAAAAAATCAAGAGGCCCAAATAGGGAATTGTTCCACTTTCTGTTTGTGCCTAATCCAGAGCAAAGCTACACCTCCTTGTTATAATTTTTTTTTTTTTGATTGTGCCACACGGAGTGTGGGATCTTAGTTCCCCAACCAGGGATCAAACCCATGCCCCCTGCACTGGAAGCGTGGAGTCTTAACCACTGGACAACCAGGGAAATCCCAAAACTGTACCTCCTTGAACCCCAATATAAGAACAAGGCCCTTCTCGAACTCTGGCTGAGATGCTCACAGGTCCCCGTGATATGTGTCTGCCTGGTTACGAGGAGCCAGTAACACAACATACCTAGCATCGTTCAACCAGAGTTCCTGACAGGTCTGCCCAGGCCACTGGGAGAGGGTGCAACAGACAGCTGGTGCTGCCTGCCATGGTCAGAGCCTGGAGTGTGGTTAGAAGGAAAGGTTTTTACCCCTAAAGTCCCCAAATTCTAGGAATCTGACACTTAAAAACTCTAGATTCTTTTTTTTCTTACATTGGGCTAAAGTATACATAACAAAAATGTATCATTTTAACCATTTTTAAGTGTACAGTTCAGTGGCACATTAAGTACATTCACACTGTTGTGCAAAACCAGCACCACTATCCATCCACAGATATTTTGAAGCATCCCAAACTGCAACTGCGCCCCCGTTAAACGCTAACTCCCCATTTCCTCCCCTACAGCCCCTGGCAACCCCTATTCTACTTTCTGTCTCTATAGATCTGATTACTCTAGGGACCTCATATTAGTGGAATCTTAGAGTATTTGTCCTTTTGGTATTGGCTTATTATACTTAGCATAATGTCCTCAAGGTTCATCCATATTGTAGCATGTGTCAGAATTTCCTTCCTTTTTTTTTCCTATAATTCTTTCTTTTGTGTGTGTGCTGTACGCAGGCCTCTCACCGCTGTGGCCTCTCTCGTTGCGGAGCACAGGCTCCGGATGCGCAGGCTCAGCGGCCATGGCTCACAGGCCCAGCCGCTCCGTGGCATGTGGGATCTTCCCAGACCGGGGCACGAACCCGCGTCCCCTGCATCGGCAGGCGGACTCTCAACCACCGCGCCACCAGGGAAACCCCTAGAATTTCCTTGCTTTTTAAGGGTGACTAATATTCCACTGTATGATATCCTGCATTTTGTTTATCCATTCACCTGTCTGTGGACACCTGGGTTGCTTCCCCCTTTTGGCTCTTCTGAATAATGCTGCTATGAACAAGAATGTGCAAGAATCTGTTTGATATTTGCTTTTAATTCTTTCGGGTATGTACCCAGAAATGTGTTTCTGGACCATGTGATAGTTCTATGTCTAATGTTTTGAGGCTCACCCAAACTGTGCTCCATGCTGGCTGTAATTCTTTTTATTTGGCTGCGGTGGATCTTAGTTGCAGCATGTGGGATCTAGTTCCCTGACCAGGGGTTGAACCTGGGCCCCTTGCATTGGGAGCATGGAGCCTTAGCCACTGGACCACCAGGGAAGTCCCTGTGATTCTTTTTTTTTAATCAAATTATTTTGTGTATTTTTGTTTATTGAGGTGAAATTCACATGACATCAAATTCACCAATTGCACTAGAAAATTCAGTGACATTTAATACATTCATGATGTTGTGCAACCCTCACCTCTATCTAATTCCAGAATATTTTCACAACCCCAAAAGAAACCCAGGCCCCATTAGGAGTCTCTCCCTGTACCCACTTCTGCAGCCCCTGGCAACCACCAATCTGCTTTCTGTTTGTATAGATTTGCCTGTTCTGGACATTTCTTATGAATGGAATCACACACCCTGTGGTTTTTTGTGATTGGCCTCTTTCACTGAGCATGACGTTTAAAGGTTCATCCATGTTGTAGTGTCTATCAGTACTTCATTCCTTTTTATGGCCAGGGCTCTAGATCCTGAGTCTGTGGCTCTGAATGGTGCGTGTTCACCCACCACAGGACTACTGGCCCTAAGACTCAGGCCTGGAGAGAAGCCCATGGGTCCAGCCACGTGCAGCCTCGTGAAGCCCCGGCCCTGTGCCTTGCTCCTCCTCCAGCTCGGCTGTGGGCTCCGACCCTGGCTAAAGGGCATGAGGCCTCCGCAGGCGTCTTGTCTTGAAAACAAATGTTTGAACAAGGGCTGAATTCAGCAAATATGCTGCACCTTCGTGTGGATTTCAACGACCAAATGGGCTGGGGTGGGGATCAGGTGTTAACATGTGACCAGGCCCCTCGAGGACACAAAGTCACTGTTTGCTTTCTGGGGTTGACCCTTCTCCCTGATAGATGTAATCTGTGGGCTCCCTGCTGTCCTTGCACACCTCGGGTGTGTTTTCACTTTGCCCCGATAATGGCCAATCTGGTGCCTCTTTCCCTACATCAAACATGGGTCCTTACCAACAACCCTGGGCTGAGGTCCCCTCAGACCCTGTGGTCACCCTGGCAATGCCTCTGGTCAAGGGCAGTGCTTTTACACTGCCCTTCGAACATGCGCCCATTTTTATGCACCAGAAAACTGAAGCTTCTGGAAAACTGAGCTGCCCAGTCACTTTAGCTAGTGAACAGCAAAGTCAGGATTTGAACGCTACCCTGGCCTTACATTCAGAGTCCTCACCATCTCTCTGTGGGCCGGGATGAATAGGGGAGGAAGGAGGGAGAGCAGGGTGTTGGACAGATTTTGTTCCAAGGCAATAAAGATCTATGGAGGGTGTGTGAGTTGGGGAGAGAAGTAGGTGTTAAATCCCTCCGGAGTGGGGGGGAGGGCAGGGTAAAGGCCAGAGTGCTGGGAGGAGAGACAGAGGGGCTGGTTCAGAGTCTGAATGACAGGGATCAGGGGACCAATGGGTGCTGGGAGTGGGTGAGAGAGAAGTTCATATTTCTCCCCTGATTGTGTTTTTCTTGATTTCATCAAACATGGTAACTGTGAGGGGCTATAAATTGTTGTAACAAGGCTTCCAGAACAATCTGGCTCTCTAAATCTAATGTGTGTGATAAAAGGTAACCAAAAAAGCCCAAGTTTTATAAATCAAAAGATGAATAAGATTTACAATTACTGCTCAGGAAACATGTCTATGATTTACTCTTTTTTTATATTTTTTATTATTATTTTTTTTTTCGGTACGTGGGCCTCTCACTGTTGTGGCCTCTCCCGTTGCGGAGCACAGGCTCCGGACGCGCAGGCTCAGCGGCCATGACTTGGGCCCAGCCGCTCCGTGGCATGTGGGATCTTCCCGGACTGGGGCACGAACCCGTGTCCCCTGCATCGGCAGGCGGACTCTCAACCACTGCGCCACCAGGGAAGCCTGATTTACTCTTTTTTAAAAAAACTAATTTATTATTATTATTATTTTGTAGTACGCGGGCCTCTCACTGTTGCGGCCTCTCCCGTTGCGGAGCACAGGCTCCAGACGCGCAGGCTCAGCGGCCATGGCTCACGGGCCCAGCCGCTCCGCGGCATGTGGGATCCTCCCCGACCAGGGCACGAACCCGTGTCCCTTGCATTGGCAGGCGGACTCTCAACCACTGCGCCACCAGGGAAGCCCTATTATTTTTATTTATTTATTTTTGCCTGCATTGGGTCTTCGTTGCTGCACACGGGCTTTTCTCTAGTTGTGACGAGTGGGGGCTACTGTCCATTGTGGTGCGTTGGCATCTCATTGCAGTGGCTTCTCTTGTTGCAGAGCACAGGCTCTAGGGCATGCAGGCTTCAGTAGTTGTGGCTCGCGGGCTCCAGAGCTCAGGCTCAGTAGTTGTGGCGCACAGACTTAGTTGCTCCGCGGCATGTGGGATCTTCCCGGGCCAGAGCTCAATCCTGTGTCCCCTGCATTGGCAGGCAGATTCTTAACCGCTGTGCCACCAGGGAAGCCCCTATGATTTACTCTTAAAGGAAAAAAGTAGATTTCATGGTAATGTGAATAATGTGATCCAGTATTCAGTTTTTTTTAAAAGGAAAAGGAAATCTTTCCCTCTTTAGATCTTTTTTCTTTTTTCATTATGTAGGGGCTCTGTGTTGCTGGGCTACTGTGAGTTTGACCTGTTCCTTGAGTGACTCATTGTCAGGTCAGGATTTGGAGGAAGTGATGTGGATGACCCAGAGAGCGGCAGCAGACTGCACAGCAAATGTCATCAGGATTCTATACTGGTGGGTGGTGACCTGTGAGGTGAGCTGCCTCCTGAGGAGTTTCTGGTTTAGCGGGCATCCCAGGTCCCAGACCCAATCTGAAACCTGGCCCTGGGGAGGACAGAATTAAGGGTGGATCCTCCATCCTTGCACTGTTGTGCCCCAGGTGTACCTGAAACCAGCTGAACCTGAAGGTAACACAAGTAGTGGACCTGACGAAGAGGTAGGTGTGACCACGCCAGTGGAAACTTACCTGCTTCCTGTCCCAGGTCCTGTCTTCCGCTCAGTCTGGCTTCTTGACAACTCTCCAACCGCACCAGAACAAATAAGAATTTGGGGCCTCTGTCTTGGCCTCAGCTGCAGATGCCAAGATCAGCAGGGGAGACTGAGACACGCCTTCAGCCCTGGGGTGTGTGTTGGGGGGCAGGGAGCTGTGTGGCCTGTCCCTTCCCCCATTTAGGAGAACAAGTCAACAGGAGTGGGGGTGTAGATGGTGAGGAGAGGCAGAAGGCTAGGTTGCTTCCTAGGGCGCCAGGGTGCATCAGGGTCGCTGGGAGGGAGGCTAGGGACCTGCTGGCTTGAAGTCATCGGGTGGAACTCATGCAGATGTTCCGAGCATGTACAATGTACCTCCTCCCATGTACCCTGTGGGACTCAGCTCAGCTGCAGGCTATGGAGATGCCAGGAAGGGGTCAGGAGCCTGGGTGCATGCAAAAATGCTAAATAAAATATTAGCAAATTGAGTTCAGCTGCTTTTTAAAGGACAACATACCAGGGGCGTGCAAGGTATTATTCCAAGGAGGCAAGAAAAATTCAGCCTCAGAAAACCTCATTTACTCAATGAAGAGATGAAAGGAGAAAAATATCAAATGATCATCTCACCGTGCTGGAAAAACATTTGGTAACATTCAGCAACCACTTCTAATCCTTGAAAAAGGTTTTAGTAAATGGGGAATAGGAAGAAATTAGTCTGATCAAAGGTTGTCATTAGAAAGGAAACGTGCATTGTGTTGGATGGTGAAACAGAAGAGGTAACATATTCCAGAACAAGGTATGGCTGCTAACAGTCATGGCTAATATTTAATACTGATGCAGAAGTGCTGATTAATGCAATAAGAGAAGAAAAAGAACTGAGACCAGATGATACGATCGTCTAGAGAAAATCAAAAAGAATAAGCAAACAAAAATGGTTAGAACCTAATGAAGAGACTAAAGGCAAGTCCAATATAGGTGGAACACAGAGGATTTTTAGTGCAGTAAAACTATTCTGTCTGATACTGTAATGATGGAGAGAGGACATGATGCTTTTATCAAACCCATGAAATGCAAAACACAGAGTCAACTCTAATGTAAACTGTGGACTTCAGAGTTAATAATAATGTATCAATATTCACTCAGCAATTGTAACATTGGCACAATCAGTTGTTCTGATGAAAGTTAAATAGGGAATTCCCTGGCGGTCCAGTGGTTAGGATTCCTCACTGTCACTGCCAAGGGCCCAGGTTCAATCACTGGTCGGGGAAGTAATACCCTACAAGCCGTGCGGCACGGCCAAAAAAAAAAAAAAGTTAAATATAGGGGAAACTGGGGGAGAGAGGGATGTATGGAAGCTCTCTGAACTTTCTGCTCAATTTTTCTTAAACCTAAAGCTGCTCTAAAATATAGTCTATTGATTAAAAAAAAATCAATAAAATAATTACCAAAAAAATGTGCTTACTACTGAGTCATTGCTAAATAAACAGCAATATTCTAACATGAGTAAACTGCTTGGCACATAGTGTATGCTCAAGAAATGTGAACCATTTCAAAATATTCTGGTTATAAAAATTAATCACTTTAAAAATCTAATATACAATATGGGAAAGGAAATCTTACATATATCATCTTGACTCTTTGTGGGCATAGAATAGTCATGCTTAACCAGAGATGATTCTGTGCTCCCCCCAGACACTGGCAACATCTGGAGACATCTTTGATTGTCACAACTGGGCGGCCGGGAGCGGGGGTGGGGAGAGGAGGTGTTATTGATTTCTAGTGAGTGGAGGCCAGGGAATCTGCTCAACACTCTACAATCTATAGGAGGATTCAGCCCAAAATGTCAACAGTGCCAAGGCTGAGAAATTCTGGCACAGACTAACTCTCTCTCTCTCTTTTTATTTTTTAATCTAAGTGAGACCTGACTATTGGTATCGCTGGGCAACTTGCTTTATCTTCCTGTCACCTGGAGTCCTGGGCAGCCCCACCCTGATCTTTTTAATCACCTGCCTAGTTTTCTGTCGCCTGAAAGCACCATGTCCTGGATTCCAGGTTCTCAAGATGGCCACCTGGATTTTCTTACGTTTTTTTTTTTTTTCCTTTAATCTCAATGGCTTTTCTGAACCCTGTTGTGTTCCCCACATACACTGGCCCATTTCCCTGGACAAGGGTTGAGTAGCATCATTCAAAGGCTCAGAGGCCCTGAGCCTTGCTGAGGCTTACTATATATAAAGTTATGGTAATCAAGACAGGTGGGACTGGGAGACTTCCCTGGCGGTCCAGTGGTTAAGATTCAGCGCTTCCACTGCAGGAGGCACGGGTTCGATCCCTGGTCGGGGAACTAAGATCTTGCACGCTGCGCGGTGCAGCCAAAAAAAAAAAAAAAAAGACAGGTAGTACTGGTATAGGCATACACCAGAAGTTCTCACCCAGGGCAGTTTTTCTGGTTGTCAAGACTGAGGGGGGGGTGGGGTGGGGATGTGCTCCTGGCATCTGGTGAGTTAAGGGCAGGGATACTGTTAAATATCTGACAATGCACAGGACAGTCCTTGCCACAAAGAATGATCCAGTCCCAAATACCTGTAATGCTGAGGATGCAAAACTGTGGGATAGAGAAATAGACCAGTTGGCCAAAATAGAGTCCAGAAATAACCCCACACATGTTTTGGCTCCTTGATTTTTTTTTTTTTTTTTTGAAAAAGATGCCAATGGGACTTCCCTGATGGTCCAGTGTATAAGACTCCGTGCTTCCACTGCAGGGGGTGCGGGTTTGATCCCCAGTGGGGGAACTAAGATCCCACATGCTGAAGGGCATGGCCAAAAAAAAAAAAAAAAAAAGATGCCAAGGTAGTTCACTAGGGATTAGAAATGGGAAAACTTTTCATACAAAAAGTTTAACTCTTAAAACAATGTAGTTTCTAGAAGGAAACAAAAGAGAATGCCTTAGTGATCTTAAATTGAGCAAAAATTTCTTAGAGTGAACATAAAAGGCATCAACATAAAAAAAAATTATATTACCCTGATACCAAAGCCAGACAAAGACACTATAGAAAAAAAGAACACTACACACCAATATCTCTTATGAACATTGATGCAAAAATTCTCAACAATATACTACCAAATTGATTTCAACAGCACATTAAAAGATTAAACACCATGACCAAGCAGGATTTACTCCTGGAATACAAGGATAGTTCAACATACAAAAATATCAATGTAATATATCACATTAACAAATTTCTTTTAAAATTTATTTATTTTATTTATTTATTTTTGGCTGCATTGGGTCTTTGTTGCTGTGCTCGGGCCCTCTCCAGCTGCAGCGAGTGGGGACCACTCTTCATTGCGGTGCCTGGGCCTCCCATCACAGTGGCCCCTCTTGCTGCAGAGCACGGGCTCTAGGCACCTGGGTTTCAGGAGTTGTGGCTCACAGTTCCCGGAGCGCAGGCCCAGCAGTTGTGGTGCATGGGCCCAGCTACTCTGCGGCATGTGGGATCCTCCTGGACCAGGGCTCGAACCCATGTCCCCTGCACTGGCAGGCAGATTCTCAACCACTGCACCACCAGGGAAACCCCATATTAACAAACTGAACGAAAAAAAACCATGATTGCCTCAAATGATGTAGAAAAAAAAAGCATTTGATGAAATTCAACACACTTTTGTTATAAAAACACTCAATAAACCAAGAATAGAAGGAAACTACATTAATATAATAAAGACCATGTATGAAAAACCCACAGCTCACATCATACTCAATGGTGAGAGACTGAAACTTTTCCTCTACTATCAGGAATAAGACAAGGATGTCTGCTTTTGCCACTTTTATCAACATAGTATTGGAAGTTCTAGCCAAAGCAATTAGGCATGAAAAATAAATCAAAGTTATCCAAATTGAAAAGGAAGAAATAAAATTATCTTTTTTGTCAGATGACATGATCTCATATGTAGAAAACCCTGAAGATTCCGTAAAAAACTGTTAGAACTAATAAACCATTTTATCGAAGTTTCAGAACACAACTTTGCAGGACGCAATCAACACCCAAAAATCAGTTGCATTTCTTTTTTTCTTATTGGGGTATAGTTGATTTACGATATTATATTGGTTTCAGGTGTACAATGTAGTGATTCAAAATTTTTACAGATTATACTCCATTTAAATTACTATAAAATATTGCTATATTCCCTGTGATACAATATATACTTGTAGTTTATTTTATTTTATACGTATTAGTTTGTGCCTCTTAATTGCCTACCCCTATCTTGCCCCTCCCCCTTCCCTCCCCCCAGTGGTAACCACTAGTTTATTCTCTATATCTGTGACTATCTTTCTGTTTCATTATATTCATTCACTTGTTTTATTTTTTAGATTCTACATATAAGTGATAGCATACAGTATTTGTCTATCTCTGTCTAACTTACTTCACTAAGCATAATACCCTCCAGGTCCATCCATGTTATTGCAAATGGCAAACTTTCATTCTTTTTAATGGCTGAGTATATTCCATTGTATATATACACCACATCTTCTTTATCCATTCATCTATTGATGGACATTTAGGTTGCTTCCATGTCTTAGCTATTGTAAATAGTGCTACTATGAACATTGGGGTGCATGTATCTTTTTGAATTAGTGTTTGTGTCTTCTTTGGATATATACCCAGCAGTGGAATTGCTGGGTCATATGGTAGTTATATTTTTAGTTTTTTGAGAAACCTCCACACTGTTTTTCATAGTGGCTGCACAAATTTACATTCCACCAATGGTGTACAAGGGTTCCCTTTTCTTCACATCCTCTCCAACATTTGTTATTTGTGTTCTTTTTGATGTTAGCCATTCTGACAGGTATGAGGTGATATCTCATTGTGGGCTTGGCTTTGCATTTCTCTGATGATTAGCCATCTTGAGCATCTTTTTGTGTTCCTGTTGGGGCCATCTGTATGTCTTCTGTGGAAAAATGTCTATTCAGGTCAGCTGCCCATGTTTTGCTTGGGTCTTTTTTTTTGATATTGAGTTTTACGAGCTGTTTGTATATTTTGGATACTAACCCCTTATCAGTCATATCATTTGCAAATATTTTCTCTCATGCAGTAGGTTGTCATTTCATTTTGTCAATGGTTTCTTTTGCTGTGCAAAAGCTTTTAAGTTTAATTAGGTCCCATTTGTCTATTTTTGCTTTTGTTTCTTTTGCCTTAGGAGACAGATCCAAAAAAGTATTGCTATGATTTAAGTCAAAGAGTGTCCTGTCTGTGTTTTCTTCTAGGAATTTTGTGGCTTCCAGTCTTAAATTTAGGTCTTTAATCTATTTTGAGTTTACTTTTGTATATGGCATAAGAAAATGTTCTAATTTCATTCTTTATTAATTATTATTATTATTTTTGGCTGTGTTGGGTCTTGGTAGCTGCACACGGACTTTTCTCTAGTTACAGCGAGCGGGGGCTACTCTTCATTGCGGTGCGCAGGCTTCTCATTACAGTGGCTTCTCTTGTTGCGGAGCATGGGCTCTAGGAGTGCAGGCTTCTGTAGCTGTGGCATGTGGGCTCAGCAGTTGTGGCTCGCAGGCTCTAGAGCACAGGCTCAGTTGTTGTGGTGCTCCGCAGCATGTGGGATCTTCCTGGACCAGGGCTCGAACCCCTGTCCCCTGCATTGGCAGGCAAATTCTTAACCACTGTACCACCAGAGAAGCCCCTAATTTCATTCTTTCACATGTAGCTGTCCAATATTCCAAGCACCACTCATTGAAGAGACTGTCTTTTCCCCATTGTATATTCTTGCTTCCTTTGTTGTAGATTAATTGATCATAAATGTGTGGGTTTTTTCTGGGCTCTTTATTCTGTTCCATTGATCTATGTATCTGTTTTTGTGGCCAGTACCATACAGTTTTTATTACTGCAGCTTTGTAGTATAGCCTGAAGTCAGGAAGTGTGATACCTCCAGCTCTGTTCTTCTTACTCAAGATTGCTTTGGTTATTCAGGGTCTTTTGCGTTTTTATACAAATTTTAGAATTATTTGTTTTAGTTCTATGAAAAATGCTATTGGTATTTTGATAGGGATTGTATTGAATCTGTAGATAGCCTTGGGTAGTATGGTCATTTTAACAATATAATTTCTTCCAATCCATGAACACAGTGTATCTTTCCATCTGTTTTTGTCATCTTCAATGTCTTCCATCAGTGTCATAGTTTTTTGAGTACAGGTCTTTTATAGCCTTAGTTAGATTTATTCCTAGTTATTTTATTCTTTTTGATGTGATGGTAAATAGAATTGTTTTCTTAATTTCTTTTTTGGATAGTTTGTTATTAGTGTATAGAAATGCAACAGATTTCTGTATATTAATTTTGTATCCTGCAACTTTACCTAATTCATTGATTAGCTCCAGCAGTTTTTTGGTTTGCATCTTTAGGATTTTCTATGTAGAGTATTACGTCATCTGCAAACGGTGACAGTTTTTGCTTCTTCCTTTCCAACTTGGATTTCTTTTATTTCTTTTTCTTGTCTGATTGCTGTGGCTAGGACTTCCAATACTATGTAGAATAAAAGTAGCGAGAATGGACATCCTTGTCTTGTTCTTGATCTTAGTGCTTTCAGCTTTTTACCATTGAGTATGTTGTTAGCTGTGGGCTTATCATATATGGCTTTTATTATGTTGAGATATATTCTCTCTATACTCACTTCATGGAGAATTTTTATTATAAATGGATGTTGAATTTTGTCAAAAGCTTTTTCTTCATCTATTGAGATGATCATATGATTTTTATTCTTCAGTTTGTTAATATGGTGTATTACATTGATTGATTGATAGATATTGAACCAAACTTGCATCCCTGGGATAAATCCCACTTGATCATTGTATATGATCCTTTTAACATATCGTTGAATTTGGTTTACTATATATATATATTTGAAGATGTTGGGGGTAGGAGTTTATTAATTAATTTATTTATTTTTGCTGTGTTGGGTCTTCGTTTCTGTGCGAGGGCTTTCTCTAGTTGTGGCAAGCGGGGGCCACTCTTCATCGTGGTGCATGGGCCTCTCACTATCGCGGTCTCTCTTGCTGCGGAGCACAGGCTCCAGACGCGCAGGCTCAGTAGTTGTGGCTCACGGGCCTAGTTGCTCTGCAGCATGTGTGATCTTCCCAGACCAGGGCTCGAACCTGTGTCCCCTGCATTAACAAGCAGGTTCTCAACCACTGCACCACCAGGGAAGCCCTGGCTTACTATTTTTTTGTTGAGGATTTTTGCATCTATGTTCATCAGTGATATTGGCCTGTAATTTTCTTTTTTTGTGTGATATCTTAATCTGGTTTGGGTATTAGGATGATGTCAACCTCATAGAATGAGTTCGGAAGCATTCCTTCCTCTGCAATTTTTCAGAATATTTTGAGAAGGATAGGTGTTAACTCTTCTCTAAATGTTTGGTAGAATTCACCTGTGAAGGCATCTGGTCCTACACTTTTGTTTGTTGGAGTTTTTATTATTATTATTATTATTACTGATTCAATTTCATTACTGGTAATTGATCTGTTGATGTTTTCTGTTTCTTCCTTGTTCAGTTTTGGGAGATTTTACATTTCTAGGAGTTTACCCATGTCTTCTAGGTTGTCCATTTTATTGAGGTATAATTGTTTGTAGTAATCTTATGATCCTTTGTATTTCTGTGGTGTCAGTTATAGCTTCTTTTTCATCTCTGATTTTATTGATTTGGGCCCTCTCTCTTCTTTTCTTCATGAGTCTGGCTAAAGTTTTATTGATTTTGCTTATATTTTCAAAATCAAGCTCTTAATTTCATTGATCTTTTCTATTGCTTTTTTGGTCTCTATTTCATTTATTTCTGCTCTGATCTTTACAATTTCTTTCCGTCTTCTAACTTTGGGTTTTGTTTGTTCTTCTTTTTCTAGTTCCTTCACATGTAAATTTAGATTGTTTATTTGACTTTTTCTTGTTTCCTGAGATAGGCTTTTATCTCTATAAACTCCCCTCTTAGAACTGTTTTTCCTGCATCCTGTAGATTTGGATCACTGTGTTTTCATTTTTATTTGTCAGGTATTTTAAAATTTCTTCTTTGATTTCCTCAGTGACCCATTGGTTGTTTAGTAACATATTGTTTAGCCTCCATGTGTTTGTGTTTTTCTGCAGTTTTTTTTTCTTGTAGTTGCTTTCTAATCTCACAGTGTTGTGGTCAGAAAAGATGCCTGACATGATTTCAGTTTTCTTAAATTTACTGGGACTTGTTTTGTGGCCTAACACGTAATCTATCCTGGAGAATTTTCTGCAAACTTGGAAAAAATGTGTATTCTGCTGCTTTTGGATGGAAAGTTCCATATATATTTATGGAGTCCTAGTGTGTGACACACATTTGATCTAGTGTATCATTTAAGGCCAGTGTTTCCTTATTAATTTTCTATCTGGATAACCTTTCCAGCGATGTAAGTGGGGTGTCAAAACCCCTACTATTATTGTGTTGCTGCCAATTTCTCTCTTTATGTCTGTTAATATTTGGTGGAAATGTAAAACAGTATTTTAAAAATTAAATAGTATTTAAAACAGGAATGTAAAACAATATTTAAAAAATTAAACCGAATTACCATATGATCCAGTTTTCCACTTCTGGGTATAATCCCAAAAGAATTGAAAGCAAATATAGAACAGATATTTTGACATCAATAGTCACAGCAGTATCATTCACAATAGCCAAAAGGTGGAAACAATCCAAAAGTCTATTGGTGGATGAATGGATAAACAAAACGTGGTATATACATACAGTGGAATATTAGTCAGCCTCTAAATGGAAGGAAATTCTGACAGCTGCTTCAGCATGAATGAACTTTGAAGACATTATGCTAAATGAAATAAGCCAGACACAAAAAGACAAATAATGTATGATTCACTTATATGAGCTCCATAGAATAGTCAAATTCATAGACAAAGAATATAAAATGCTGAGGAAATTCCCTGGCTGTCCAGTGGTTAGAACTCCAAACTTCCACTGCAGGGGGCCCGGGATTGATCCCTGGTTGGGGAACTAAGATCCTGTAAGCTTCATGGCACAGCCAAAAAATAAAATAGAATGACGGCTACCAGGGGCTGGTGGGAGAGAAGAACTGGGAATTAGTATTTACGGGTATAGAATTTCAGTCTCAGATGAGTAAAAAGTTCTGGAGATGGATGGTGGTGATTGTACAACAATGTGAATGTACTTAATGCCACTGAACTATACACTTTAAAATGGTTAAAATCATGACTTTTATTTTATGTAATTTTTGCCACAAAGAGGAAAAGAAAAAATTATAATTTTTCGGAAATCAAAACTACAATTCTGATATTTCAAAGGCAGTATTAAGCAACTAAAGAGGCAAGACACAATTTGGGAGAAAATATTGGCAATGCTTATAACCAATGAAGAGCTTGTATCCAGAATACAGAAATAATTCTTGCAACAATAAGAAAATAAAGAACCCCATTAAGAATTGGGCAAAAGATTTGAATGACACTTGGTCAAAACTATATGGATAGATAACAAGCATGTGAAAAGATGTTCAAAATCTTCAGTTATCAGAGAAATATAAATCAATACCACATTGAGATACTACCCCCCACACACGAGAATGGCCAAAATTAAAAGGATGGACCACGTAAGTTCTGTCAAGGATGTTGAGCAGTTGGAACTCATATATTGTTTGTGACAATGTAAAATGAGTCAACCACTTTGGAAAACAGTTTGACAATTTCTAAAATAAACATACACCTACCCCGTTGGATCCAGCCATTTCATTCCTAAGAATTGACCCAAGAGAAATGAAAATTCACACAAAAACATGTACACTAATGTTTTTAGCAACTTTCTTTGTAATAGCCCAAAGCTGGAAATGTTAGTGAATGGATGAACAGACGGTGGTCCATCCACACAGTGGAGTACTACTCAGCAATAGTAAGTGATGAACTACCGATACACACGACAACATGGCTGGATCTCTAGAACAGCAGCCAGACCAGCTTGTTCTGCCTGCACTGGGAAGCCTCAGCCCTGCTCCCTGCCCCACCCCGAACAGTGCTTTGAGGAAGGACCATCAACCAGCTGAAAGTCTGGTTCCCACTTTACTCAGTCATTGATTTAAAATTTGTGATGGTCATTTTTAGGGCTTCCCTGGTGGCGCAGTGGTTGAGAGTCCGCCTGCCGATGCAGAGGACACGGGTTCGTGCCCCGGTCCGGGAAGATCCCACATGCCGCGGAGCGGCTGGGCCCGTGAGCCATGGCTGCTGAGCCTGCGCGTCCGGAGCCTGTGCTCTGCAACGGGAGAGGCCACAACAGTGAGAGGTCTGCGTACCGCAAAGAAAAAAAAAACAAAATTTGTGATGGTCATTTTTAAGTCCAAATCTAAAGGTCTCCATAAAACAGCCTGCACAGAGGGCCAGGTCTCTGAGTGGTCACGAGAGGCCAGATCAGGAGGGGTACATTCATTTCCTGAGGCTGCCACAGCTTAACACAATAGAAATTAATTTTCTCTCAGTACTGGAGGCCCAAAGTTCGAAATCAAGATGTTGGCAGGGCCGTGTTTCCTCTGAAGGCCCTAGGATAGAATCCCTCCCCTGCCTCACTCCCAGCTTCTGGTGACTCCAGCAATCCTTGGCATCCCTTGGCTTGTACGTACATTACTCATCTCTGCCTCTTTGTCCACATAGTTTTCTCCCTGTGTGTCTGTGTCTTTTCTCCTCTTCTAATAAGGACACAGTCATTAGATTCAGGGCCCATTCTAATCAGTATGACCTAATTTTTAGTTTTAATAATTTGTTTATTTTTGGCTGCATTGGGTCTTCGTTGCTGCATGCAGGCTTTCTCTAGTTGTGGCGAGCGGGGGCTACTCTTCGTTGTGGTGCGCGGGCTTCTCATTACGGTGGCTTCTCTGTTGCGGAGCACAGGCTCTAGGCGTGCCGGCTTCAGTACTTGTGGCACTGGGCTCAGTAGTTGCGGCTCGCGGGTACTAGAGCGCAGGCTCAGTAGTTGTGGCATACAGGCTTGTAGTAGTGCTCCGTGGCATGTGGGATCTTCCTGGACCAGGGCTTGAACCCGTGTCCCCTGCACTGGCAGGCGGATTCTCAACCACTGCGCCACCAGGGAAGTCCCAGTATGACCTAATCTTAACTTGACCAAGTACACCTGCCAAGACCCTATTTTTAAAGAAGCTTACATTCTGAATTTCCAGGTAGACGTGAATTTTGGGGCTACCTTATTGAACCTAGTATAAGGGCTCCAAGTGCTAGGTGAGCAGGGGACGCTTCTCCGGAGGCCGTGGGAGCCATGGCAGTGTGGGCAGAGGTGGGTACAGCCAGCTCTCCGTGTCACAGAAACCCCAGGGGCTGGTGCAGGGACAGTGTACAAAGGGCAGTGAGGAGGGGATCCTTTGGGAGGGAGTCAGGAGGGGAGAGAAGCTGTGTGTCTGGGAAGGCAGTGTAGCATGGGAGTGATCACCTTGCTCTGATGCTTTAAATACTCAGGTTTATTCATCATAGGCTCGGGGATAGTGATAAAGAGATTTGCACTCAGATCTGACTGAGGAGATCTAGGGTGACAGCCAAAATGATTTTTCAGAGAAGACAGAACATCAAGAGTCCATTTATTTGATGTGCATGGATGAAGTCTCCAACCAAGGGTCAGACGCGTCTCTGGTATGTGAGCTCGCCTGTATACCAGCAACACATCGTCAACGGAGCCTCAGCGTCATGCAGCACCCGGGTCTGTCCCTGACCTGACCCGACTCACTGTGTGACCTCAGGCAACGTCGCTGAGCCTCAGTTTCTTCCTCTGTAAAGTGGGCTCATGGTCCTTAATGGATGAGATGGGTAAAGTGTCCAGGCCCAGAAGGAAGGCTGAAAACATTAGTCTTCCTTTCTCCTTCCCTCCTCCTCACAAGATCAGAGGCCATGTGACGTCTGTCCCTCCAAAGGGAGGAAAATAGGGAAGGGATGAAGGAGCTGGTGTCCAACTCTCGATGAGTCTCTGGTTTGTTCTGTGACCTTGGCCAAGTCAATGCCCCTTTCCAGGCCTTGGTTTCCCTACCTGTGAAGTGGGCACAAGGGGTTGGGCCTGAGGACGTCCAAAATCATTGCTAAGGTTCAGATAATTCCCAGGGAAGAACTGGGGTCTTTCTCAGACCCCAGTGTTGGGCCTGGGGATTTCCCATGTTGTCCAGAGGGGACTCCAATATCTTACTTTTGTAGGTAGAGAAATATCTGGCCTTGTTTTGGGGGAGTGGGCAGGGGTGCAGCATCTAAGACTTGGGTCCAGCTGGAAGGAGGAGGCAGGATGAAATGACTTTCTGGAGGTGGGGCTTCACCTCTTCCCATAGGGTAGGGACGTGCAGTCCCGAGCTTATTTGCATATGATGTGGTCTAGCCAATAGGAGCCCAAGACCATCGGCTCATGGCCTGGGATTGGCTCCCCTGGGGTTCCATCCCAGGCGGTCAGTCCCTGACTGCCTCAGAGGTCTGTCTCTCGCAGATTAAGACCTTTGTCATGTTCACTGCCTGGGGTCCTGGAGCCAGCTCCATTCATCTCCTTCTGACCCAGGAAGAGCAGATGGTCCTCGTCAGTGGGCAGGAAGTCAGGAGGCCTCTTGGTTCCTGGGGGCAATTCTTCAGCACCCTGGGGGGAGGAGAGAAGAAAGACCCTGTCATAAAGACCACTTCTGCTGTGTCAGCTCAGATATCCTCCAGTTGGGGACAGAGGGCCTGGGAGGACAGAACCTGGGCAGAGTTGCACAATATCCCCTTGTCCAGTGCATAGGTCAGTCCTGTCCCTTCTGCCTCCAAAACCTCCATCCACTTCTCTCCCCCATGCCCGTGTCACCTACAGTCCAGGCCATCAGAGCTCCCATGGATGCCTGCCCACCTCCTCTCTCTGACTCTACCTATTGTTCTTCCAGAGAATAAATATTTTCCCACAGCAGCTGGAGGGAGCTTTAAAACACTTAAGCCAAATCCCCTCACTCCCCAGCCCTCACCGTCGAGTCTGCTCTGGCCTCAGACCCTTTGCACCTGCTGTGCCCTCCACCAAGAATGCCCTTCCCTCAGATTTCCCTATGGCTGTCTCCTGCTCATTCTGGACTCTATTAATGTCCCCTCTTCCAAGAGGCTATCCCCATCATAGCATTCTGCTTTATTTTCTTCCTAATATTCACCACCTGCTTAGATCCTATTCCTTTCTTGGTTTAGCCTTCTTCTGCTCCTGCCAGTACAGGTCTGGGTACACAGCAAGTGCTTAATAAATAAGGGAATGAAACAGGGATTCCAAAGCAAGAGCAGGCCTGGATCAGACCCCCCAGGGACAATGTTTCTTAAACTCAGGACATTCCAATAGCAGCCACACGGCTTTGGCCAAGGTTGGTCTACTCCCTGTGGTGTTTCTTATGTAAGAGTTTTCCTAAGTTGACTCACTTTTGAATTAAGCCATTTTCTTTTCAGGAGACACTTTATATCAACACCAAAAGACAAACCAGTTTCACTTGCCATAGATTGGAAGTAATTGTAAAAACAGATAAGATGAAAATGAATTCTGCTCAGTGCTTGTTAAAGGGGAAAGTGTTGAAGACACATTAGCTCCCAACTGAGCCTTTCCACTGGAGGTAAGGAGAAGTTGAGAAAGACAAACATGCTGACTCACCCTGTCACTTCCCTGAGTTGTGGCCACACACAGAGCACCCGAAGCCACTTCACTGCCCCTCCCCCAACTCCGGGAGCACAGCCCTAGACTGACCTTCATCAAGCTGTCATCCAGGGTGGCCACTTCTTCCTTAGGGGCCACAGATGCCGTCTGCCGTGTGAGGTCCCACCACAGCAGACCAGGACCCAGGGCACTGCGCTTGGTGGGGCCTGAGGGGGCAGAGAGAAAATGGAATTATTTAGCGAGGGGTGGGGGGCGGGGACTGGAGACCAGGCCCTGGGGAGGGGAAGGGAGAGCTCTGATGGTTTCCAATCCGAGATCTGATAGTGACCCACTGGGGACACTGGCAAGTCTCTGCCCCCACTCTGGGTTTCAGTTGTCTCATCTATACAGTGAGGGGTTGTAATAGAACAACAGTGGATGGCCAGGAGGGTCCGGCACATGGTTCTGTTCACTCCTATGTCCCTATCGTCTAGAATATTGCCCAACAGAGAAAGACTCAATAAAGGCCTGGTGAATGTGAAGTCTGAGACTCAGGAAGCGAGAACAGGTACTATTATCTCTGTTGATTTCTTTTGATCTCTTTCCACTTCTCTATGGGATTCAGAATTCCTGGAGGAGCGCAGAGTTGCTAAGGTCTTGATGAGAAGATATATCAGCACCAGGGACAGCGTCTCATGGCCCTACCGGCCTTCCTCTAGCAAAGACTTAATTTTGGTGGGCGAAGAGGGAATAGAGAGGTGGATAGGGGATGCCTCTGTTTCTGCCTTTGCAAAATAGGACAAGTCCCACGAGGTGGAGGGTTGTCCTGAAGGTGATACAGCACAAAGGGTGTAGATGTGGCTAGCACACAGTGGCCACTTGGCTGGCAGAAGGATCCTTCCTTCCCTCCTTGTCTGGTGGGTCCTAGAGGCAGAGGGATGGACAGGATGACTTCTAAGAATGCCACATGCCCTCCTTACCCGTCAGGCAGCTGACGAGAGCTCCACATAGCACGGTGCTCACTGTGCCCAGGGCACCATAATAGAGATAGGAAATGGCGTAGAAGCTGTCAGTTAAGGTGGGTTGATCAGGGTCCATTTCGAGGCTGGGGGAGGGAGAGTTGAGCATGAGTCTAAAATCCACTCCCAGCCCATTTGCTTCTTCCTGTCTCCACTCCCACGACCCAGCCCAGTCCTCCATTATTGCTCATCTGGCCATGTGCCAGTTCTCCTTCCCTGCTGCTATCCCACCAACACCCTCAGGCATTCTGTACACACAAGCAGAGGGAGCATTACTAAAATGTAACTCAGATCACCTCCTGCTACTTCTCATCACCCTCCATGGATCCCTATTGCCCTCAGAATCAAACCAAAGTAAGCTCTAAGAAGAAAACAGCTGTGAACATTTATGACCTTGGATTTGGCAATAGTTTCTTAGATATGACACCAAAAGCACAAGCAGCCAAAGAAAACATAGAGGGAATTCCCTGGCGGTCCAGTGGTTAGGACTCCTTGCTTTCACTGCCGAGGGGGTGGGTTCAATCCCTGGTCAGGGAACTAAGATCCTAAAAACCACGTAGCACAGACAAACGAAACAAAACAAAGAAAACATAGATAAACAGGACTTCATCAAAATGGAAAACTTTTGTATATCAAAGGATACTGTCAACAGAATGAACGACAACACACAGAATGAGAGAAAATGTTTGCAAATCGTACATCTGATAAGGATCTAATATCCAGCATTATAAAGATATAAAGAATATATAAATTACAACTCAACAATGAAAAGACAAATGGCCCAGTTTAAAAATGAGCAAGGGATCTGAGGAGACATTTCTCCAAAGAAGATATAAATATGGCCAGTAAGCACGTGAAAAGATGGTCAACATCCTTAGTCATTAGGGAAACACAAATCAAAACCACAATGAGATATCACTTCATACCCAGTAGGATGGCTAGAATTTTTAAAAGGGGAAAATAACAAGTATTGGAGAGGATGTGGAGAAATTGGAACACTCATATATTGCTGGAGGGAATGTAAAATGATGTAGTCACTGTGGAAAACAGTCTGGTGGCTCCTCAGAAAGTTAAACATAGAATTACCATATGATCCGGCAATTCCACTCCTAGGTATATATCCAGAGAAATGAAAACATATGTCTACACCAATACTTGTACACAAATGTTCACAGCAGCACTGTTCACAATCACTAAATGTCCATCAACTGATGAAGGATAGATAAAATTGATCCATCCATACAGTGAAATATTACTCAGCCATGAAAGGAATGAAGTACTGATACATGCTACGATGTGGATGAACCTTAAAAACACCATGCGGAGTGAAGGAAGCCAGAGACAACGGGCCGTATGTTGTACAATTTCATTCATATGAAATGTACAGAATAGGCAAATCCACAGTGACAGAAACTGGATTAGTGGTTGCCAGGGGCTACAGGGAGGTGGAAACGGGGAGTGACTGCTAAAGCGTACAGAGTTTTATTTTTTGGTCTTTTTTGTTTTGTTTTTGAGGTAATGAAAATATGCTTCAGTTAGTGGTGATGACTGTATAACCTGGGGAATATACTAAAAGCCACTTTTAAACGGCTAATTTTATGGTCTGTAAATGATATCTCAATTTAGAAAGCAAAGAATCAGATTCCTCTGGCTGGACCTCTTCTCCTATCCTTACTCCTCGCATTAAATCCACCCCAACCTCACCATAGTTGGAATGCACTAAAGTGAACACTGGGGGACTTCCCCGGTGGCGCAGTGGTTAAGAATCCGCCTGCCAGTGCAGGGGACACGGGTTCGATGCCTGGTCCAGGAAGATCCCACATGCCGCGGAGCAACTAAGCCCGCGAGCCACAACTGCTGAAGCCCGCGCACCTAGAGCCCGTGCTCCGCAACAAGAGAAGCCACCGCGATGAGAAGCCCGCGCACCACAACGAAGAGTAGCCCCCGCTCGCCGCAACTAGAGAAAGCCTGCCCGCAGCAATGAAGACCCAACGCAGCCAAAATAAATAAGTAAATAAATAAATAAACTGAACCCTGGTCTCAGAGCCTTTGCACTTTCTTTCCCCTCTGCTGGAAATGCCCTTCCCTCACTTCTTCCTGCTCCCCGCTCCTCCTCTCAATCGGGCCAGGATCCCTCCCTGGCCACGCCTCCCGCTCACACCAGCTCGCTCACCTGGAGGCCCTGCTGGAGGCGTTGGCGGCGAGAATCGGGTCTAGGATGCCAGAGGCGTTGGCCGAGGGCACAGCACAGCCGGCGGCCGATGAAGGCAGGACCCCCATGGACTGCGCGCTAGGCGGGTACAGAGTGGCACCCACGGCCACCCACAGCGACAGCGCCAAGCCCACCGCCAGCCCGGACAGGACGCCCTGATGGGGGACCCAGTGTCAGTGGAGGGTACTCCCAGCCCCTCACCTCGCTCACCCCCACTCACCAGCGTATTGCAGGCGGGGAGGAACATTCCCAGGATGAAAGCTCCTAGGAGGGGGCCGCTGATGACTCCCATGATGGTGAAGGAGCCCTGGGAGAGTGGGTGGGGTTGAGACTGAGAGCAGAGCTCTCCCACCTTTCCTGTCCTCAGTTTACCCGCTGGGAAAGGAAGACCTGGGGAATTCTACTGTGGACCTTGAGACTCCTCTGTGCCCTAAAGGGGAGGCGACTCCTTGTGCCTGCCTCTCTGCCAAAGATGCTGATTCTCTCTCTTGACAAACTTGGTTCCACCTCCAGGCCAGAAGGAGGCCCTTCTTGCCCCCAGGCCACCACTCCCGCTCCTAGCTGCCCCCCCCCCCCCCCCCGCTTTTGGCCAGGTGGCTGCAGGAAGTACCCTGCCTGTGGCATCAGTCAGAACTCAGTTCTGCCGCTGACACGTGTAACCTTCTCGGAGCCTCATTTCAACGTGGATGTTGCCTCACCTCTTGGGGAGATTAGGGCAGGGTGGGGAGCGGGGCTCACCTCGAGAACGCCGCCCCCCAGCAGGGAGGACAGAGCTGCCACAGTGAGACAGGCCGAGCCGTAGATGAGCGCTGTAGTGGATGGGGATGGCACTGTCAGCGGGGAGAGGCTGCCCTGGCCCCCCACCCGGGTCCCCCCAACTCACACAGCCCCTTGGAGATGATGACAAGTCTCCGGGGGGTCAGACTCGGCAGCCGAGGTTTGATGAGGTCCTCCACAGTGACAGCAGCCATGGCATTGATGCTGGTGGATGCAGTGCTGGCGGGTACACAGGAGGGGAGAGGGGTGTCCTCAGGCCACATCAAGGGATTGGCCACACACACCCTGGGGCCTATCTGCTAGGGGAGGCCCCCAGCTGCCCACACTATCTGGCCTGCCAGGACCCCCAGCCAGCCCGAGGGCAGAGGCAGGGGCGACAGAATTCCTCAGGAGTGGAGATGTCCACATCTCCACACTCCCCCATAGACCTGAGACACCCTCGCAGGAGCAAGGACACCCATGACCAAGGACACAAATGACACAAGTTCTCATTACAGAGCGATAATGGGGTGCAGAGAGCAGTCTCATGGAACTCTGGTCACAGCAGGAGCAGGCCACAAGTTGTAGAAGATTTGAAACTACCAGAGTGTGAGGCCCCTGAGGGCAAGAGTGGGGGACCGCTTGGCCATGGCTGTGCCCCAGTATTTAGAACAGCAGTACCTGCCACATAGATGCTTATCAAACATTTGTTTGGGGGATGGAGGACAGAAAGAAGGGAAAGGAGTCTCGTGTGGCCCTGCCAGGGACGAAGACGGTAAAGACTCTGGAGCTAGGGTCCTGATGCCCAGGATGTGCTCTTTGCCAGAGCCCACCTGATGGGGACTGAGCAGTAAATGATGGACATGCCCAGAACATTCCATCTCACAGGGGAGTGGCTGGTAGAGACAAGGAGGACCCACGGGCTCAGATGTGGCCAAGTGAGCAAGCTGTACCACTCACCTGAGGGTGCCACTGTAGGCACAGGCCAGAAAGAGTCCAGGGACTCCAGGCAGGTCCACGAAGATGTCCAGCACCATCAAGGGCATGTACTGGGGGGAGTCGGGGGTCAACCTCCAGGACAGCAGCACCCCAAGGGCAGGGGCTTCTGTCTGTCCTTACACTGCACGTCCCCAGCACCCTGTACAGACCAGGCTCACAGTGGGCACTTAGCGTGTGTGTGTTTGTTGATCGACTTTGCGATACCATGCAAAGAGCCCTGGGACCTGAGTGAGGCAAGGTCCTGTGTCATCCCCACTTTACTGATGGAGCCAGTGAGACCAAAGAGGTACACACCTTGCTTGAGGTTACACAGTCAGACAGTCCAGGATCTGACCCCAGAGGAGGATCTGATGGGATGGTCTTGCAGCCTCTGCCAGCTCTGAACCCCAGGGTCAGAGATCCCGCCAGAGTGTGCAGGTCTAGGTCTTGGCCCTGGTGCTGCCCCTGACTTGCCTGTGGACCTCAGGCAATTGCTCTACCCACGACCTCCTGCCTCAGTTTCCTCATCTGTAAGTCAAGGGCCATGGCAACCTTGGCCTCATCACATGTTGAAAGATTTGATGGGAAATTAACTGCTTGTGAAGGGAACAGCATAAGGCACAGAGTAGACACTTGGGACATGAGAGAGGGTCATTATGGTTAATGTCATCATTTCATGATGGACCATGGTCCCATCTCCTCCTTGATAGCCTTCAGGGAGTCTGAAATGCCCCTCCCCTACTCCCTCCCATGGCTTCCCACCACCTCCCAGATCCTCCTGTGAGCTGAGCTCTTTCCTGCCTCTGGACCTTTGCACAGGCTGTCTCTACTTTTCCACTCTCACCCGCAGAGACTCATCCAGAGGTTCACAGTGGGGGTGGGTAGATAGAAGTGGCCTAGGAGCCTGGACCAGACTCACCTGGTCTGGGGCAGAGATACGCCCTGCCAGGAGAGGGTCACAGTCAAGGTAGAACGTGAACATGATGATGCCACAGAAAGCAGCACTGGACACGATCAGGAACAGGCCCAGTTGGTTGACGAGCACGGCCCTGGGGGGAGAGGTGGTCTCAGAAGGGCAGGGGAGCAGCACGTCCCCGAAGTATATCCACTTTGCCCCTCCCAAATACTCACAGCTTGGCCTGTTTCTCCGTGCGACAGGCCATGTAGCGCTGCACCTGTGCTTGGTTCACACCATACATTGAAAGCCATACCAATGTGCCACCGACAACAAAAGTCCAGAATGTGTAGCGGCTCCTTGGGTCCAGGTCAAAGCTGGATGAGGGCAGGGACAGTCAGCCATGTGGGGATGCCACACTGACTTCACCCTCCCAAAGTGCCCCAGATAGTCATTCTGCACCTTATGGGCCTTAAAGGGATATTTGGGGTAGGTTCTGAAGTGTGACTAGGAGTTTGAATCATCCACGTATGCATTCAGAAAACATTTTGTCTATGTTCAGCTGGGAGCTCAGAGAGCCTGCAGTCCCCAGTCTGGGCTAGGGGGTGGGGTGGTGCAGAAGTCTGGGCCAGATGGAGGGATGGGGGCTGTGGGAGTACAGAGAGGGGGAGCCAGGGTTCTGTCCGTGGGGAGTCTCGGGAGGGGAGCAAGGAGGGCTTCCTGGAGCAGGAGGCGTTGGCTGGCTTCTCTCAGGGCAGACAGATGTCAGCTCCATCGTTTGGCAGTATCCCCCTTTATGTTTTCACTTACTCCATCAGGTTGATCCTGGAGTGGTTCTTGGCAAGCTCAAGTACTTGCCCAGGTCCACCCACGAGCATAGTTCCGCGAGCCAGGACAACCCAGAAACCACTCAGCATCACTAAGACCTGAAACACGTCGGTCCAGATCACAGCCTTCATGCCGCCCTGCAAGATGTGACAGAGAGGGAGACGGGGTGTCAGACGGGAATCTGTCTGGGGCCTACAGGACAGGGCAGAGGTAGGAGGGAGAAGGAGTCAGGTGGCGGACCTGGCTGGGGCCAACCTGGCCTGGCCTCCAGCAGTGGCTGGGACCAATACCCCTCTCTGCCTCGGTTTCCTTATCTGTAAAATGGGGGTAATAACAGTACCTTCCTCAGGGTATCATTGTGAGGACTAAATTAGTTACTATAAGAAAAATATTTGGAAGAGCATCGGGCACATACGAGTGTTCAGTGAGTGATGGCTGCCACCTTTATTATCATTATTAGTACTACTGTTATTATTAGCTGTTGTTTTTACCCATCCAGCCTTCATGTTTTTGGCATGTTCTCCATGTTTTTGTCTCGGCAGCCCCTGGATTTTCCTTTGGAGAAGCCCCTTCCCCCACCCAGGTCACTTGGGTGAAGCTAACCCTGCTCCCAGCTCCAGGAATAGCCAATCAGAACATCCTAGCTACCCGAACATCTGTGAATGGCTCATCCTTCACAGAATACCAGAGCCAGCCAAACAGAGCCCTTCGGGGACTTCAGCCAGCCCATTCTGAAATTGGAACTCACTTGCTGCTGGAAGGAAGCCAAAAGGGATGGAAGCCTGGAGCTAATGAGGTCCCTAGAGATGGGAGAGGGACCCAGAGGACTCTGTTGTAGCCCCTGGATCCACCCATGCCTGAAGCTAGATTGTCCTTGGACTTTCAGCAATAAACCTTTCAAATCACCTTTCATAATAAAGATGAGGAAGTAGGCCCAGTTGGGACACAGGCTTCCTCCGGAGGAAGGGAAGGTAGGGAGTGGATGGGCCTGCCCACAGTATCTCCCACTCAGTGGACATGGAGCCCCACGTCGGGTGGGGGTAGGGGGACATTCACCACAGTAGTGTAGAAGGTGCAGATGACTCCAGTAGACAGGAGCGATGCCCAGATGTCCAGCCCTGTCACTGCAAGGAGACCCTCCCATTAGGCAGCTGTGCAGGGTGTAAACTTGGCCTCCACTCTCTTGGGCCCTCTTCTCTCCAGGAGGATACTTCCCTCCCAAGTCTCTCCTAGGGCTGCCCCTTCCTTCCCCTGGTCCAGTCTCTAAGCTTCTGTCCCCTCCTCGTCACCCTCCCCCGAGTCAAACCTTGGTTCAGGATGAGCGCGGGGGCGTAGATCACGATTCCGGTGTACAGCATCTGCAGGTAGAGGGCAGGGGCAGGTGAGTAGGGGCGGGGTGATTGGGGGGCTCCTGGGTTAAGAAGGCATTAGGAGATAGGGGGAGAAGGGTGGTTGGGGTACGTGACTGGGGGCAGATGGGCAGGGCCATGTAGGGTCGCGGCGGGCTCGGGTAGCGCGTATGCGAGAGGCCTGTGGGCCAAAGTTGTATTATAGATGAAGCCTCTTGGGGGCGGGGTCAGAAGGATTGTGGGCGGGGCCTAGGCAAGGCTTTGCGGGGTGGGGGCGGGACCCACGGGGCGGGGTCGTGAGGGAAGGAATAGGGCTCTGGGCGGGACCGACCAAAATTTGACCCGAGCTGGAACCTGGGGGCGAGGGCGGGGCCGAGGCCACTCACTGTAGCTACCAGGTACTGCAGGGTCCCGCAGAGCCGCACAGCGCGGCTGAAGCGCAGCTCCAGATACTGCAAGGAGGAGCCGAGGGCTCATGGTCACTTGGACTGGCCTTACCCAGGGGTCCGACGCGTCTGGGGTCCTTCACTCGCCCTCTTGGCTTCTGCCCGCCCTCGGGAGGGCAACTGCGCTCTCCTCACTCTTGCCCACGGGGGTCCCGCCCGGAGTACACACTCCGACCTACCTGCACACACCTGCGCACACGCGCCATCCCCGCGCCTGTCCACATGGCGCGTGCCCAGGAGGACTGAGCCATCGAGTGTGTACACATCAGCCCCACCCACTCCCATTCATGTCTGATCGTCCCCCGGGGCTGCCGCCTCTCTGAGTCAACTTTGGCAAGATACAGACAGTGCCTGTAGCAGGCTGCCTACCGTACACTGGTCAAGATTTTAATCACTTTGCTCACTGCCCTGGAGCGAGGTCCTGTAATTAGCCCAGTTTGACGTTTGGGAAACCCGAGCAGATAGGCAACCCCTTGCCGAAGGTAGGAGGAGGCGGGGATGTCGGATTTCGAATCCTGAGCCCGCCGCCCGGCGAGCACTCGGGTGTACGCAAGCCCAGGCATGTGGGTTGCAAGTGTGTGCCTGTGCGCACGTGAGTGCGCTCCTGGCCGAGCCTGGCCACGCCCTGACCGGGTTTCCACCAAAGGGAATCCGGACGCCGGCTCGTCTACCTCCTTCCTGCCCCTGGCCCCAGTGCCTGGGGCTTCTTCCCAGAGCCCTCGCCACCTGTCCGCCCGGGGGGCCCCCACATTAAAGCACTAAGGAGCCCGCCTGCGGCCCCCTGCGGCCCCCTGCACAGCAGTTCAAATCCTCAGGATCTCCCCCGCCGCGACCCTGCGTTCCCAGCCAGGCAGGTCCTGACGCTGCCGGGCCTCTGCCTGGTACCTGGTAGGTGCTGGTGAGGCCCAGGCGGTAGAAGACCGGCAGGAAGAGCAGGGCAGTGAGCAGAGAGTTGAGCAGCTGTCCCAGGCACATCCAGAGGAACTTGAGGCCGTAGCGGTAGGCCTCGGCCGGCACGCCCAGCACCTGTACCGCCGACATGAAGCTGGCGGCCAGCGAGAGGCCAACGGGCAAGGCAGTCAGGCGCCGGCCCCCGGTGAAGAAATCCTCGGCGCTGCGCTGCCCGCCCCGGGCTAGCCCGACCCATAGCCCGATGCCGGTGGACACCAGCAGCATGAGAGCGAAGACCCCGTAGTCCCAGGCTCCGAACGTGGCCCGCGCCCCTGCCTCGACGGCGGCCATGAGGTGTGGGTGAGGGGACCAGGCGTGTCCTCCGCCCTTCCAGCCACCCCGCGTGTCTCGGGTCAGGGAAGTTGGCAGTGGCAGAGGAGGCAGGACTGCGCAGAGGTGGGAGGATGCTCGGCCTCGGCAGCTGCACGGCAAGCCTGTCCCCTTTGGTCCCCCGCGGGCCGGGGCTCCCTGGGCAAGGAATCTGTGGCTCCTTGCTGCGGTCGCCTGTCTCCCTGTTCCTCCTCTTCGTCTTCGTGTCTGTCTCCACAGTCTGTCTGTCCGTCCACCTGGCCTCCCACTCGGTCCGATTGCCCGGTGCAGCTGTGCGTCCACCACCCAGACGTCCGTCCGTCTCCCTGGGAGCTGTGCTCAGCGCTGACTGCAGGAGGTCTCGGTGGGGCTCAAAGGGGCAGCTCGCGGTGGCGGGCTGTGGATTTATTGGGCTCCCGGGTCAGCAAAACTCCGCCCCCAGACGTGGGGGCGGGCAGGACCCGCACCCTTTCCTCCCTGGATTCGATCGGATAAGCCGGGACAGGACACGTAGGTGGCTGCTGGGGGGAGTGGGGTGGCGGAGCTGGGGAGGCTCCCAAATGCCCCCCGCTTGCTTCGTGTGGCACTTTCCGCTGACCATAAGCTGTTAATGCCTCCCTTTGACAGGTGGGGAAACTGAGGTTCTGAGATGGCATGTCACTCACCCAAGGCCACACAGCCTGGAGCAGTGGCTGCACCATTCAAATCCCCACTGTGCTTTTTGCACCTTGAGCTACGGGGAGCTCACTCACCCACAGGAGTGGGGTTTACTTTCAAGGTTGCAGGGTCCCATAAGGAAAGTTTGCTCTGCTTGAAACACCGCCCCCAACTGGCACCGTGACCCACTCCCTTTCTCTAGAACCAAACCCCACTCTCAGGCTAAGTTGAGTGGGAGGCATTCAAGTCCTGAATGCATACATATTTGAGGAAGTCTTTGCTTCTCTCTGGGCCTCAGTTTCCCCAACTGTAAATGGGGGTAAAATAGCCCTTGCCTCAGAGGAGTAAATTGAACCTGCATAACAAAAGCCTGGCACAGAGTAAGTACCTCATTCATTCATTTCTTTGTCCATTCATTGGTTCCTTCACCAAACATGCACTGAGTGTCTACGCTGTGCCAGACATTAAGTGTATAATGGAGGTCACGGGGGACGGATTGTCTGTGGCCATGAACCTGAATAAATGGAGACAGGACTACCTGGGGAAGTAGTGTCTGTCATGTCCCTATCGCACAAATGAGGAGACCAGAGGTACAGGGGAAGGGGAAGTCCCTTGTCTAGGGTCATGTCATCAAGAAACTCAGACACTGTCATCTGGAGGCTCTGACCTCTGGGTTCATGTCCTAGTTCGACCTCCAAAAGCTGGGTTCCCTCCTCCATAAGCGAGAGGGATCTAAGAATTTGCCCGGTTTCATGCTAGCGCACTGGAACCCTCCCCAGCCTCTGCCGCCCCCTGGTGGCCTCTTCTGGCCTACACACGTCACCCAAGCTGGGTCCAGCGTCCCCCAGGCATCCTCATGTTTCGCCCAGGACCGTCTTCTCACTCTCTCCGCGCAAGGGTGCAGAGCCAGCCTGCTCTTCCCTGCATCTGCTGCCTGCTGGTGTGCACCTTTCACCTGTGCCAGGAGGATGGGGAGGACACCGAATTCCTCCTCCTTCTACTCCCCCGCTGCATCCTCCTGGAAAACCTGGTGGGAAAGGGGAAATCCAGGATTCCCACAGGGCCAAGCAAGCGAATGCAAATATATGCAAATTGATGCAAACTCAGGCAAAACCTGTCGTATCTCCCCAGGGAGGTTCTAGGAACAGGACACTGGGGACACAACAGGATCCAGGTGGACCCACCCCGCTCACGGCCTCATGGCTCTGACCAAGCCAGCAGATGAATACCCATTTCAGAAGCTAATAGATGACAAGAGTGAAGCAAGGTCAAAGATGGAGACAGCCTGGGGGGCCACTTAATGTGGGGTCTCAGGGAGGGGCCCTGCAGGCAGAGAATGAGCCAGGCTTCGAGAGAGCTGGGGGGAGGG
The DNA here is from genome assembly GCF_964374135.1 of Grampus griseus. NCBI lineage: Eukaryota > Metazoa > Chordata > Mammalia > Artiodactyla > Delphinidae > Grampus > Grampus griseus. Next base: position 160,763,203 of record NC_139019.1, on the reverse strand, counting down.
CCCTGAGGTGGGAAGGAGCAGGACAGGGAGGGACGCAGTGGACCTTGAGCCTTGGCGAGGGTTCTGGGTTTTATTCTGAGGGCGCTGGTCAGTGGGGGCGGACCGCCATTAAAGAGTCTGGAGCAAATGAGGGACCTAACGAGAGTTCTAGGTTCTGAAAAGCCCACCATGTCCAAGGCTGCGATTGAGGGGTGGGGAGAAATGGGTGGGTTCAGGACATGTTCTGGACTTCCTGCACGGGAGGCCCAGAGTTGGAGGCCCTGCAGGGGGCGTGGTAGAGGAGAAAGTATGGAGGAGGGCAGGGATTAGGGAGGGGAAGCAGTCACACCTTCCCCGACTGTGTGATTCCTCATGGAATGGGAGGAGGGCAGGCAGGACCCCAGGACCCCCTGTCGATGGGGGGAGAGGAGCAGGGCGATCCCTGAAGGCCCAGCAGCAGCAGTCTAAGCAAAAGGGGCAGGAATGTCGGGGTGCTGGGTGCGTGTCTGCTGCCCCCACTCCTGCCTGCTGCCTGGGTTCCAGCGTTCCCACGTCTCCCTGGTGACAGGGCAAGGGGCGGAGACGAGAGGTCACGAGCTACTCTAGCCCTAGCTTGACCTGCTGGGTATCTGTCCTTGAACATCTAACCCTGCGCTCAGTAAAAGCAAACCTTTATTACCACTGGTGGCTGTCATGGTCATTGTCATTGTGAGATTCTCTGATTCCAAGTCCTAAGGATTCTGATCCTACGATTCTCAGAGTCTCTGGGTGTCAGGATCTACTACAGGTCTCCTGCCACCCCCCCCCCACCCCCACCGTCTTGCCCTGGCACCTGCCCTTGGTCCTGACACAGGAGTGAGGTGCAGGGTGGGTCAGGGATGGGCGGCTCTTCCCCAGGGCTCCCAGCTCTGACCAGTCTGTGACAGCCAGCACCTTGACAAGCCCTGGGAGTGTCTCAGCACCTGAGGAGGGAGGGGTCCACCAGGCCTCTCGGGTTCCAGATTCTTGCCCATCCTTGGGCTGGCCGGGTGAGTCCGGGCAAGGACCTGTTCCTGGGCCCCAGCTGACCACTGAGAGGAGTCAGTGATCCAAGTGGCCAGTCCTGCCTCACAGACCACACATGGATGGGCCCATTTCCTCCTAGCTCTGGGCCTTTGCGCTGGTTGGTCCTGGCATCTCAACTCCCACTGGAGATTGAGGGTTCAGCTCAGCGGTCCTCACCTCCAGCCAGCTTTGGAAAGCCTACGAAGTGTTTACTTCTCATGTTCTAGTCATGCAGACCCAGGGTAAAAACAGCTGCTGGAGTACCAGCCTTTGTGCCTATATTCTAGCCAGATGGTAGTTCCTGGAAATGGCACACCTCACTACTGCTAGTGTCACATGCCCATCCCTAGGTTAAAAGGAGGCTGCGAAACTTCTGGGTACCATCTAGATATGGAGATTCCTCTTACTGAGGAAGGAGAGAAGGAATATTTAGGAATTTCTGCCAGAAAGCACAGGGTTAATGAAATCAACTAGGGAAACATAAAGAAAAACTTGGCCTGGCCCCCCAAAATACACCTTAAACATCAGAAAGTACCCTGAGGAAAAAAGTATTTGCAACATATGTAGATTTTTTTCAGGCTTTTGCCCCACATACCTGAGCTTTTTTTTCGGGGAGTGGGGTGGGTGCACACCACATGGCTTGCAGCATCTTAGCTCCGCGACCAGGGATTGAACCCGGGTCCCAGAGGTGAAAGTGCGGAGTCCTAACCACCTGACTGCCAGGGAATAACGATGCCAGAGCTTTTAAAAAGTGGTTCAACTTCGTAAGATTTTTTTCTTTCATATAAACGACTTTTGTATCAGGGCAGAAGGCTTTCGCATAAGGAAAAGCAAATTCAAATCCTAAGATGTGGTTTTTTTCAGCCACCGGCTTGCTAACCCAAGTTGTGGGCAAGGCTGGAGGAAAACATGACCCCTTCTTATTAAGTGCTGTTGAGAATGAACTGGTACATCCGTGGAAGACATTTTGGCAGAGTTAACATCAAAAATTTGACCCAGCATTGCCAGACCCAGGACTTTACCCCACGTGGTGCAGATACAGGTCATCACCACTCTTCTCAGACTTACTTAACTCCTCCTGGTGACGCAGTGACACACATGGTCCCTGCCCTCTCAGACTCAGTCTGGTGGGGGACAGAAACGCAATGGTTTACAGTCTTCAGTGAGGCAGTGATTATCTGTGGAGAGTAGTCTAGGCACAGCGCTCAGCAAGTGCAAAGGCCCGGGAGGTGGGAAAGAAGCACCGGTGTCAGAACAGGAAAAGCAGCCAGCAAGGACCCAGGGCCTGTCTTTCCCATGAGAATGGCTGGCTGTGCCTGAGCCCTGCCTCGGGCACCTCTCCAAGAACAGGTAGGGTCTGAAGTGAGCTGGTTTTCTGGAAACCACCCAGGATCATCCTGCCAACTAGCCCCACCGCCACAGGTGGGGAAGGGGAGACTGTGCCCCTATCCAGGACCACCCTCCAGGACTGGTTGCTCTCCCCGCCCCCTCAACTACCTCTCTGTGCCTCAGCTTCTTCCCAATCGACGGCTCTCTGGAACACAAGGCAGGTCCTCGTTGACCTGTGTACCCACCGCCTGCAGAGTAGTGACTCCCTAAGGCCTGTCAACTGAGCAGATCGGGTCAGTGTCCAGACCTTCTGAAGAGGACACTCAAGGTTCAAAGGGCCAGGGTTGCCCAGGGTGACACACCAAGGACAGATGTTCCCAACATCTGAGCGCTTAGCTGTGCCTCAGCCTCCTGGCTGAGGAGCTCAGGCCAGGGTGGGATTAGCTTCATGCCTGGAATTCCAGGAGACAGATGCCCACTGTGAAACCTTGACCTCCTTGGGCAGGATTAGGACAGCTTCATTCAAGGGGCCTCCAGCTGGCGAAGGGGAAACAAGCTAGCACAGCAGGCTCATGACCCTCTTGGACGCCCCCTTGTGCCTGCTGTGAGGATCCTGACCAGGGTTGTAGGCTGGGTGGGGAAGGCCACACACAGAATGAAACCAACCCCATCAACCTGATCTCCCCCAGGGTGCAGCTGTCATCTCACCACCACAGAAATGGGGGGTGGCGGGGGGAGGCACAGAGCTGAGAACTGTGTCTAACAAGGCAGGTAAGAAAGATCTGGGGGCCAAACCTGTGGCCATACAGCATACCCCGAAGCTCACAGCACAGAGCTGCCTGCTGGCACCGAGAGAGCTGAGGGGGGCAGGGGCTGGCCATTCCTAGAGCTCCCCTTCTGGAGAACCCAATGTCAGGGTCCTACTCGAGGAGAGGACTCCTCCCAGAGCACTCACAGCTTGGCTGCACCCTTTTGAGTTCTGCAGGGTGTGCAAAGAAAACAACTGTATCTGAGCGCCCGGTTTTCCCAGCGAGTTTTATTTGGGCAGACCTGGGGACAGGGAGGTCCTGCATCTAAAAGAAGGTGTTGGGCCTCTTGGTGGTGAAGCGTGGCTTGTGCTGGCGACGGAGGACCCGGTGGGGCAGTGGGAATTTGATCTTGGAGTCCTGTAATAAGAAAAGGCAGGCAAGGGGGTTGTGGGGAGGCTCTTAACCTTGTCTCCCAGGGACCACTGAGGTGTGGCCACCCCCACTGGGCTCCTGCGTCAAACCCGGTGCTTTACTGCATCTCCCAAGTCTGGAGGAGCTGCCTGCCCAGCAGGGCCCCGAGGGCACTCACGTGGAACTGCTTGACTGCTGGCCGGCGGCACTTGCTGGCTGCGATCTCCTCTACCTTCATGATCTGGATCGAGTGGGCCCGGGCACGGTGCCGGGCGCCCATGTCTCGGTCTACAAGGATCAGGAATGGGGGCACTTGGGGAACAAGTGGCCACAGCACCTGGTCCCAGCAGGTACTGGCTACCGAGTGTGTAGAACCTCCAAATTCACTTTGAGGGGCATGGCTGCAGGCCCCCAAAGGCGACAAGATCCACTTGCTGTTAGCACCTCTGTTTAAACTGCTGTTACAAGAAACAGCAGTTCTTGGGTTTAGGTGCTTGGTCTCTGGTCCTGGTAGGTGACCCACCCTGGGAGCACCTGGGTCTGCGAATGGCAGGTCCCAACACTGGAGAGGGGCTGGATTAGGTTCTGAGCGGCAGTTGCCTCTACACAAGGGGCTGACCTCAAACCTCAAGGAGGTTCCAGATGCAGTTGGTGGTGGGCGACTGAACCAGCTCAGGAACGACTCGAGTACCCTCCCTCCAATCTCCTAAGTCCCCTTGCTGCCAAGGTTCCAGAAAAAGGTGTGCTTGGGGCATCCTCTCCTCCTGCCCCCAAAGCAACACCTCCTGTGCCTCCCGTCACCATCCCTGGGACTCCCACCTGCCCCCAAGGAAGCTCTTGCGTTTGTCCTGCCTCAGTCTGGCAGGAAGGATGCCAGACTGAGCCGCAAGTGCCTGCCCTGTGAGCCTAAAGGAGGGACCCGGTGGCTTACAGCACTGGGTGACAGCGCCGGCTGTGGTCAGGTCCCGGTACTCCCGGTACATGTTGTGGGTGCCACTGCGGGAGTCATAGCGCAGCCAGATGCCGAAGTTCTTCACCCGCAGGGGAGATTTTTCGAATACCTGCCAAACAGAGGAGACCAGCTGAGGCGAGAGCAGCAAGTGAGCTTCAATCAGACCCCCTCCATCCCCGAACCTCTGCTCCCGCCCCGCCCTGCCGCTCCAAAGGACAGCCCAGCCCCCAGGCCTCTCTTGCCTGTTTCCCAGTCCCCGCACCTTCAGACATCTGAGGGGAAATGTGCCGTGCAAGGGGAATTCCCATGGCAACAGCACGGGTGCAGAGCAGTCCAGGCTGAGATGCTTCCCCCATGGGGACCAACACAGCTCTAGACCACCCCTCAACACAACTCTCCTGGGACCATCTGGCCAAAAACCATCTGCTGCCCAACGCAGCCTCACAGTGCAGAGTCCAGCATCTCCCCCACCCCTTTACAGGTGAGGCCCAGCCTCAACCAAGGGGTCCCAGCAGGCCTTCCCTGGGCCTTGGGCTTTCTCATTAGGAAAAGGGCACCGAGCCATCTATTCCATCCCAACCTAGGGCCTGAAGAGCACAAGGGAACAGGCCAGAGTTTGTAAAGTCTGCTAACTCTGTGGGGTGACAGATGCCCCATGGGAGGGTGTAAATCCTCTCTGGATCCCACCCAGCCTCAAACACCCCATACCTGTCCACAGTAGACAATTTCCCCTAAAGACTTCTTCATCTTCTTCAGCTGAGATACAAAGTACCAGAAGCGGGACTTGGCAACAACATGGTTAGGCGCAAAGATCCGCATGCGATAGAGGGGTGGCGTGCGGCACTTGGGGGTCGGCAGGCAGCGCCCCACCACCTTGTATTCTCGAAGCTGAAAGAGAAACGGGGGTGAGGTGGGGCCGGCACCCAAAGCCCAGAGGTAACTGTGGAGACTCACTCTGCTCCCCTTCCCAAGCCCGTTGACAACTGGATCAGGGGACGGAGAAGGGCAAGTCCCACCCCAGGGCCTCCGTGCGAAATCTGGCTGACTGTGGGTCATGCCACTGTCTGAACCTTCCACATAAAAGGGAGTGAGAGTGGGGAGGATTAACCAAGGTGCCTGTGTGCCCTTGGCCCTGGCTCAGGAAAGCTGGGTGAGCGTCGCAACCGCTCCCTTCCTCTCCCTTTCTATGGGCTGGCCTGGAACAGTCAAGCTGTCTCCTTCCTCCAGAGCGTCTCTGCAGCTCACAATTAACTTGCCAAGATCCTCTTTCATTCCAGACCCCAGAGACAGTAACCAGCCTGGGATCTCACAGCCAACTCCAGGCAGAACCAGGACAAGAATCCAGTTCCCTGACCAGCTCTGGGCTCCCTGCTCTGCTGTCATGACTTGCAGCTGCCTCAGTTTTCCCAGCTGCTGTCCAAGGGGTTTGGACTCCGAAGTGTAAGCTCCCTGTTTACACAGATGCAAAAGGTGAAGATGGCTGCCAGGTCCAAATCCTGTGCTATACTAGAAAGGAACCATCTCCATAAGATGACCCGTCACCATTTTACTAATATCAATAGAAAATAACTCCAAACCTCACAAACTCGGTTCCTATTTCTGTCAACCTGACTCATCGGCCTCGCGGACCACCCATTCAAGAAGGGATACCGATGCGGTCGGTCCCTTTTCCAGTGTGGAAACTGGGGCTGGAAAGCTGAAAATGACCCACCCATACTGTTTCTCCCCAGGGCCTACTCTTCCATCTCTGTGCTATTAACACTCTCTGATTTTGCCCAGTACTCTCCACAGCGATAAGGCTCGCACTCTCCATGTCAGCTCGAACTTATAATAAATTTCTTCTATTTCTCTCACAGCCATGCCAGGAGAAACAGAATTCTATTGCCCTCCCCCCCACCCCGCCCTCCCACCACCCTGTCCACTTTGCTGACGAGGAAACTGAGGCTCGGAAGCTCGATGAGGTCCCGCGGCGCGTGTTTCCACGCCGTGCAACTTGTCCCTTCCCCTGGAAAGGAGACTCGGCCTCCCCGATCCCCGAGCCGGCCAGGGCCATGCGCCGGCCTCCCCACGCGGCTCCCGCAGTGGCCGCCATGTTGGCTGCAACTGGGGACGGCGGCGCGCTGGACCTAGCCGGAACAAGCACTTCCCGCGTGCCCCATGCCTCCTCCCGTGGCCCACGATTCGGTCCGCTTCGCGTTTCCCAACTCCCTGCCCCACCGCGATTGTCTTACCGTGCCCGAGGCCTTCATTGCGCCCTATACACCCTCGCCGCCACCCTCGAAAAGGAAGTGACCGGCCTCGCGCAGCCGCTCATCTCGACTTCGTGGACGGAAGTCCCTCCCATTCGATGCCGCGAACCCATTGGCTCGTCGGCCCCGCGCTCAATAAGATCTGCTTCTTCATTGGCTCCAGATCCACCAAACTCTCTCAGCCCGGCCTCCGTTTGCGGCGAGACTACAACTCCCAAGACCGGGGGAGATTAGCACTCCTGTTCAAACGCGACGTAAGGGAGCGTCGGCGCGCGCGCATGCCGGGCGTTGTAGATACGCCGGGAGGTCTCGGTGGCCAGTTCCGGGTTCCACTTATCGGGGAGCCTTATGTAGGTAGAAGCGGACCTAGGGTGGTCCAGGGGCTATGATGAGGTCGCGGCGCTTCTTCCCACTCCGGGTCTCTTTTCTCCCGGAGGTGTGTTAACGGAGTTCTCGAGTTCTCTTCTGTTAAATGGGAATAATACTGGTGTTTTTCCTCCTAGAAATGTTACAATAATGAGATAAAATAGGGCTTCTCTGGTGGCGCAGTGTTTAAGAATCCACCTGCCAATGCAGGAGACACGGGTTCAAGCCCTGGTCCGGGAAGATCCCACATGCCGCGGAGCATCTAAGCCCGTGCACCACAACTACTGAGCCTGCGCTCTAGAGCCTGCGAGCCACGACTACTGAACCCGCGTGCCACAACTACTGAAGCCCGTGTACCTAGAGCCCGTGCTCCGCAACAAGAGACGCCACCGCAATTAGAAGGCTGCGCACCTCAATGAAGAGTAGCCCCTGCTCGCCACAACTAGAGAAAGCCCGCGCGCAGCAATGAAGATCCAACACAACCAAAAATAAACTAAAAAAAAAAAAAAGAAAAATTAGATAAACTAAAAAAAAAGTAAAACGCCAGGGACAGAGCGATTAACAATCGCTAACGTTCATTAAGAGATGGAGTGGTAGTTATTATTATTATGGAGGGGTGTCTGATTTGTGTTTCATAGTAGCAGATATTCAAACCCCATCTGCTTGCTTCCAGTACAGATCCTGGGGCAGCGGGGGACGGGGGGGTGGGGCGGGGCGGGGGGAGGCGCTAGAACTGATCAAGGTGCAGCCCCACCTTTGAGGGGCTCCGGGCTTAGCAATTTGTTGGGGCAAAAAGAGGCTCTCCTGGAGGGGAAACGGAGAATGGAAAAGGAAAGAACTCACGATGTCAGGCTGTGAAGAAAAGCAAAGAGGAAAGAGGGTAAATTGGAGGGTTTATTTTAGGAGGGAGGGCTCTTGGAGGAGGTGACAAATGAGCCCAATTAGAATTTTTTTTTATTAAGTAAAAAATTAATAATGGCTTAATTAAGATATAGTTCACATGCCATACAATTCACACATTTAAATTGTACAATTCAATGGTTTTTTAAATTGCATTTACAGATATATATGTGTGTATGTATATATATATATACATATACACATATGGATACATATGGATACATATGGATATATATATATATATACACACGCACACAGTTGTGCAACATCACCGTAAAATTTAGAACATTTCCATAATCCCCCAAAGAAGCCCCTTACCCTTAGCAGTCACTTTCCATTCTCTCCCCCTTCCCCAGCCCAGGGGTACTAAGAATCTACTTTCTATCTCTATGGATTTCCCTATTCTAGACATTTTACATAATTGGAATCATACAAAGTGAGATCTTTTGTGATTGGCTTCTTTCACTTAGCATATATTTTCAAGGTTCATTCACATTATACCATGGATCAGTACTTCATTTCTTTTTATGGCTGAATAATATTCTATTGTGTAGATATATTTTGTTCATCCATTCTTCAGTTGATGGACATTTTCGTGGTTTCCACTTTTTGGCTATTGTAAATAATGACAGTTGCGTGCAAATCTTTGTGTCAATGTATGTTTTAATTTCTCTCAGGTATTGCTAGAGGTGGAATTGCTGGGTCACATGGTAATTCTATGTTTAACTGCCAGAGTATTTTATAAAATTCCTGCATCATTTTACATTCCCATCAGTAATGTGTGAGGGCTCCAAGTTCACTTCCTCACTGACGCTTTTAATTATTTGTCTTTTATTATAACCATCCTAGTGGGTGTGAAGTGGTATCTCATTGTATTTTTTATTTGCTTTTCCCTGATGACTAATGATATTGGGCATCTTTTCCTGTGCTTATTGGCCATATGTATATCTTCTTCGGAGAAATGTCTATTCAAATTCTTTGCCCATTTTTAAATTGAGTGGTTTTTTAAAAAAATAATTGAGTTGTAAGGGTTCTTCATATATTCTAGAGATTCATAGTTTCTTATCAGATATATGATTTGCAAATTTTTTTTCATTCTGTGGGTTAACGTTTCACTGTCTTGATGGAGTCCTTTGAAGCACAAAAGTTTTTAATTTTGAAGTCCAACTTATCTATTTTTTCTTTTGCTGCTTGTGCTTGTGATGTTATGTCTAAGAAACTACTGCCTAATACAGAGTTATGTTTATTTCTATGTTTTCTTCTAATACTTTTATAATTTTAGCTCTTATATTTAGGCTTTTGATCCATTTTGAGTTAATTTTATGTGTGATATGAAACAACGGTCCAACTTCATTCTTTCACATGTGGATATTCAGTTGTTCCAGCACCATTTGTTGAAAAGATTATTCTTTCCCCTTTGAATTGTCTTGTCAAAGATAAATGTGTTTATTTCTGGATTCTTAATTTTATTCCATTGATCTATATATCCACCTTTATGCCGGTACCACATTGTTTTGATTGCTGTAGCTTTGTAGTAAGTTTTGAACTGGGAAGTGTGAATTCTACAGTTTTGATCTTGTTTTTCAAGATCAAAAAAGCTATTTGGGGTCCCTTAGATTTTCATATGAAGTTTAGGATTAACTTATCAATTTCTGCAAAGAAGCCAGCTGGGATTTTGACAGGGATTGTTTTGAATCTGTAGATCAATTGGGGGAGTGTTGTCACCTTAACAATAGTACATCTGCCATTTTACTTTTTGTTTTTCTATGTGTCCTACGTCTTTTTTGTCTTTCCTCTATTCTTCCTTTACTGCTTTCCTTCTTTTTTTCCCCAGTTTTATTGAGATATAGTTGACACATAACACTGTATTAGTTTCAGGTGTACAGTATAAGGATTTGATATACGTATATATTGTGAAATGATCACTACAATAAGTTTCGTTAACACATCCATTACCTGACATAGTTACAGTTTTTTTCCCTTGTGTTGAGAACTTTTAAGATCTATTCTCTCAGCAAATTTCAAATATACAATACAGTATTGTTAACTATAGTCATCATGCTGTACGTTACATCCCCAGAACTTATTTATCTTGTCACTGGAAGTTTGTACCTTTTGACTCCCTTCGCCCATCTCCCCTACCCCACCCCCACCTCTGGCAACCACCAATCTATTCTGTTTCTATGAGTTCATTTTTTTTAGATTCCACATATAAATGGAACCTATGTGTGGTATCTACACGTAAGTGGGGATCATACAGTATTTGTTTTTCTCTGTGTGACTTATTTCACTAAGCATAATACCCTCAAGGTCCATCCATGTTGTTGGAAATAGCAGGATTTCCTTCTTTTCAATGGCTAATAGTCCCTTGTATACATATTCCACATTTTGTTTATACAGTCATCTGTTGATGAACACATAGGTTGCTTCCATGTCCTAGCTATTGTAAATAATGCTGCAATGAAATGGGAGTGCAAATATCTTTTTGAGTGAGTGTTATTGTTTTCCGTCAGTTAAATATACAGAGGTGGAACTGCTGGATCATATGGTAGTTCTAATTTTAATTTTTTTTAGGAACCTCCATACTGTTTTCCATAGTGACTTCATCAATTTACGTTTCTACCAACAGTGCAAGAGGGTTCCTTTTTCTCCATATTCTCACCTCCAATTGTTATCTCTTGTCTTCTTTTTTTGGGGGGGGCGCACAGCAGGCATGTGCTATCTTAGTTCCCCGACCATGGATCGAACCCACACCCCCTGCAGTGGAAGCACGGAGTTTTAACCGCTAGACTGCCAGAGAAGTCCCACTCTTGTCTTTTTGATGCTAGCCATTTTAACAGGTGTGAAGTGGTATTTCACTTTTTTAAAATAATTAATTAATTAATTTGGCTGCGTTGGGTCTTCGTTGCTAAGCGTGGGCTTTCTCTAGTTGCGGTGAGCGGGGACTACTCTTCGTTGAGGTGAGTGGGCTTCTCATTGCGGTGGCTTCTCTTGTTGCAGAGCACGGGCTCTAGGTGCGTGGGCTTCAGTAGTTGTGGCACACGGGCTCAGTAGTTGTGGCTTGCGGGCTCTAGAGCGCAGGCTCAGTAGTTGTGGCGCACAGGCTTAGTTGCTCCGCGCATGTGGGATCTTCCAGGACCTGAGCTCGAACCCGTGTCCCCTGCATTGGCAGGTGGATTCTTAACCACTGTGCCACCAGGGAAGCTCTAGCTTGCCTCTTTATTGGCTTTTGAGCAGCGAGCAGCCAGACTGCAATTTCAGTAACATTACTACCTGGTGTCATTTCCTGACTTCAATACAGCTTTGTTCCTCTCATCTCCTTTGCGCTATTATTGACAAATATATTACATTTCTACATGTTATAGGCCCACAAATAAAATTAATATATATTTTTATACACCCGCTTTTTAAAATCAGATGAGAGAAAAGGAGAAGAAATATGCCTGTATGGTGTGTTTTATAATTACAGAATTACCTTTATCTGTGCTCTTTAATTTTTTTGTATATATTCCAATTAATGCTTCCCCCCCCCCCCCCTGCATTTTGGGATCTTTCTGTGCTGAAGAAGTCGTGAGCCCAACATGGGAAGGAGATTAGTTAGTCCATGTCTTCCAGGTGGATACTTAGGTTGTGAAAACTGGGAAACTTGGCCGGAGAACATGATGGAGGAAGGGCGGTCAGGGCATCAGTCCTACACCCTCCTGGCTCTGGCCCCTTGCTTGGGCCGTCCGACAGGCGAGAGGCGACTCCACCCGAACAGCGCTGCCGCAAGTGTCCACCAGGTGGCAGCAGAGCCTTTGCCCGTCTTTGCCGGGTCGCGGCCCATAGCCGGGGACATCTGTGTGGAATAGGCACAGGTTCGAATCCCACCGAATGTGTCCTGGCGCATCACTGCTCTGGGCCTCAGTTTCCCTATCCGTAAGGTGAGGTTAATAATAGTCCCCAGCTCTTAGGATTGTTAGGAGTTTTAAATGGCATATAATTGTTTGGACTGGGGTGGCAGGGGCTCTGCCTTTGCTGGCTGTGCCCTTCCCACTGTGCCTGAACTCTAGGCCTCGGTTTCCCCAGGCTGTGGGGAGGGAACAGGCGGTGGAAAGAGGTCCTGGAGCCTGAGGCACAAATCAAGTCCTGGGAGGGCAGGAGAGGGTCCAGAGAAAGGGAAGTAAGAAGGACAGGGGAGGAGAAGGGAAAGGGGAGGAGGATGAAGTAGAGAGGGAGGGTCAAAGGCAGAGCCCTGGCCTTGGGACCTGGCGCTTCTATCTCCAAAGCCTGGGTCAGGGTGACCCCTGCAGCTAGGAGGAGGAACGAACGTGTGGGGTGTGTGTGTGTGTTCTGCCTAAAAAGCTTTTTTTTTTGGGGGGGCATTTTGGTCCTGCCTGGCAAGTTTTGCCATGGTCTCCGCCGCGCCCCGACCCACCCTTTTGCGCCTGCGCACCCCTCCCGGCTCCCCCACCTCGCGCCACGCAGGAACCCGAGCCGGATAAGCTGGTGCTGGACCGAGGATCTCAAGCCAGGCGTCCCTCCGTTTCTGTCATCACCATTCAATTAGGTGCAGCCAGGTTCCTGGTTCGAGAGGCGGCCCCTGAGCACCTGGGAGCAGTTTGTTAATCCAGGCTTCTGGGGTGCACCGCGGCTTGCATCACCAAGTAGCCCCTCCTATCTTGACGGTCACCTTCGGAGCTCCCCTATCTTGCCCACCCACTTCTCCATCTCGGCTACTGGCACCTCCATCCTTCCAGAGCCCGGCTGGCAGGAGTTCTGCTCCTTTCTTTTTGTCCCCAAAACGTCCCCAAGCCATCCGCTCCCTTGTACCCCAGGTGCCACCCCATCCTGGCCCTAGCCTCCTGCCCCCTCCTCTCCTGTCCCCAATTGTCCCTGCTCCCAACTTCCTAAGGCTCCTCCGCCAAATTCATTCATTCATTCATTCATTCATTCACCAGTGCTTACTGTGTATCGGGAGCTGGGACACAGCCCTGACAAGGTTAACCAAAAACTCCAGCCCTGGGGGAGCTGACACACTAATGGGGGAAATGGACAAAAACAAGATAAATAAGAAAAATGCATGCCACAGCAGAGCATGGTGTGTGCTAGGGAGAAAAATTAAGTGAGGAAGGTGCTCTATGTGGGCTCCGTGCAGCTAACACCCCCCAACCCACGCCCAGGGACCAAACCCGCATTTCTCTTTCTCAGCCTAATTTGGGGTGGGGGAGTCCTAGGGCGTTGTGAGGTGGGGAAGCAAAGCAAGCTGGAGGCTCCACTTCCCCCAGCTTCAATTTTCCTATCTGTAAATGGGAATCACAGTGCACACCTCTGAGGTTGTTTTGAGGATTAAAGGAATTATTATGTGTCAAAAGCCTCAGTGGGGGGCTTCCCTAGTGGCACAGTGGTTAAGAATCTGCTTGCCAATGCAGGGGACGTGGGTTCAATCCCTGGTCCGGGAAGATCCCACATGCTTGGAGCAAGTGAGCCTGTGCACCACAACTACTGAAGCCCGCACGCGACAACTACTGAAGCACGCGCGCCTAGAGCCCGTGCTCCGCAACAAGAGAAGCCACCACAATGAGAAGCCCGCGCACCATGGGAACAAGTTGTTTATGTTTCCCTGCAAAGAGAGTCTTCACCAATACGAGGAAATCTTCATTGTCTCTTCTCTTTCTATACAAACTGAAGCTTCCTGCCCAGACTTCCTGCACCTTGCTTTTTCCCTCACAGAATATCTGGGAGGTCTTCCCACACTGTCAGCATTGGGGCTACCTTATTCTTTTGCATATCTGCATAATATTTCATGCTGAGAATGGCCATTCTCTATTCAGTGAATCCCCTGTGGCTGGACATCTAGGTTGTTTCCAACTGATTGCTGTTATAAGAGTGCTTTGATGAATAAATAACACTGCATAGGTATCATTCCTGGAAGGCTTATTTGCTAGAAGGAGAATTGCTGGGTTTCAGGGCGATTTCTTCAGCTTCGTCTGGTCCCTTCCATTGGACTGGGTCATTTCCATTTTTTTTTTTTGGCTGTGCTACACGGCTTGTAGGATCTTAGTTCCCCAACCAGGGATCAAACCCACAGCAGTGGAAACGAGGAGTCCTAACCACTGGACCACCAGGGAATTCCCTCATTTCCACTCTTGACAGAGCAAACGAGAATTTGTTCCTGCAGACCCTCAAGAATACACCAAGTTCTCACACTTTTCATCTGTGATGGTCTGACAGGTGGGAAACGGCCCCTTGGTATTCCTTCCTCCCTACCACCCATCTTTTCGGCTTGACTGAAGTATAATTGGAGTCCACAAAATTGCACTTATTTAAAATGCACACTTTACATAGTTTTGACAAGTGTGTAAATCTATGAAATCATGACTTCGATCAAGATCATGAACACTGGGCTTCCCAGGTGGTGCAGTGGTTGAGAATCGGCCTGCCAATGCAGGGGACACGGGTTCGAGCCCTGGTCCAGGAAGATCCCACATGTGCGGAGCAACTAAGCCCGTGCACCACAACTACTGAGCCTGTGCTCTAGAGCCTGCAAGCCACAACTACTGAACCCACGTGCCACAACTACTGAAGCCCGCGCGCCTAGAGCCCGTGCTCCACAACGAGAAGCCACTGCAATGAGAAGCCCGCACCCTGCAACGAAGAGTAGCCCCCGCTCGCTGCAACTAGAGAAAGCCCGCATGCAGCAACGAAGACCCAACAACGAAGACCCAATGCAGCCAAAATAAATTTATTAAAAAAAAAAATCATGAACGCCATCCCCCACAGTGTCCTGCACCCCTTTGCTGTGCTTTTTCTCCACTTTCATCCCCAGGCAACCCTGATCTACTTTCTGTCACTAAGATGAGTTTGCACAGTCCAAAATTTTATATGGAAGCTTCGTGCTTGTCTTCTCTCACACAGCATCACGATTCAGAGATTGTTCCATGTCATTGTTTGTATCAATAGTTCATTCCCTTTTTTCGCTGTGTTGTATTGCACTGGATGGCTGGACCACAGCTTGTTCATTCACTCACCTGCTGATGAACTTTTAGGTTGTTTTCCGTTTAAGACCTTACAAATAAAGCTTCGATGAGTGGTGGAATACAAGGCCTTGCATGGACATCCATTTTATTTTCTCTAAATACCTAGGAGTGGAATGACTGGGTCAGAGTGTAATTCTATGTTCAGCTTTAAGAAACCGCCAAACTCTTTTCCACAGTGGCTGCATCATTTTGCGTTCCCACCAGCAATGCATTGTCAACACTTGTTATTGTCTGTCTTTTAAAATTTTTCCCATTCTAGTGGGTGTGAGGTGGTATCTTCATGTGGTTTTGATTTGCGTTTCCCTGATGGCTAGCAATGTTGAGCATCTTTTCATGTGCTTGTTGGCCATTCATACGTCCTCTTTGGTGAAGTGTCTGTTCAAATCTGTTGCCCAATTTCTTATTGAGTTGTTTGTCTTTTATTATTGAGTTGTTAGAGTTATTGATATATTGTGGATACAGGTATTTTGTTTATTTAATATATGCATTGCAAATATTTTCTCCTGATCTATGTCTTGCCTTTCTGTTTTCTCAGTGGTGTCTTTTAAAAAGATTTTTTTTTCTTTTTAAGATTTTTTTTTGATGTGGACCATTTTTAAAGTCTTTATTAAATTTGTTACAATATTGCTTCTGTTTTATGTTTTGGTGTTTTGGCCATGAGGCATGTGGGATCTTAGCTCCCTGACCAGGGATTGAACCCACACCCCCTGCATTGGAAGGCGAAGTCTTAACCACTGGGCCACCAGGGAAGTCCCTCTGTGTGTCTTTTGAAGAGCAAAATTATGAATTCTAACTTATCAATGTTTTCTAGCTGAGACAACTTTGCCTACCACAGTTTGCAAAAATTTTTCTTCTGTGTTTTTTTCTAGATGTCTTATACCTTTAGGTTATACATTCAGGTCTGTGATCCATTTTGAGTTAATTTTATGTATGGTGTGAGGTAAGCGTTGATGTTAATTGTTTCCCATATGATGTCTAGTTGTTCCAGTACTGTTTGTTGAAAAAACTTTCCTTTCCTCCATTTAGTTGCCTTAGTATCTGTGTCAACAATCAACTGGTTATATTTATATGAGTCCATTAGTGTAATCTATTCTGTTTTATTGATCTACCTCTCTATCTTTTCACCAATACCAAATTGTCTTGATTACTCTAGCTCTATAATAAGCCTAGAAGTCAGGTAGAATAAGTCCTCTGATTTTATCTTCTTCTTAAAAGTCACCTTGGCCCTTTGCAATTCTATATGAATTTTAAAGTCAGTGCCAGTTTCTATAAAAAAAAATTCTGCTGAATTTAGATTGGAATTACATTGACTCTGTAGACCATTTTGGGGACAACAGATGTTTTAGTAACATTGAGTCTTCCAACCCATGAACATGGTATTTCTTTCCATTTATTTATGTATTCATGAATTTCTCTCAGCAATATCTGTAGCTTTTAGTATAACAATCTTAGACTTCTTTTGTTAGATTTATTCCTAGGTATTTTATCTTTTTGGTGTTGCTGCAAATGGCATTTAAGATTGTTTTCATTTTCAGTTGTTTCCTGCTAGTATATAAAAATTCAACTGAACTTTACACATTAATTTTTTAACTTGTGAACTTGCTAAATTCATTTATTAGTTCTAGTAGTTGTCATAGATTCCCTTGGATTTTTATATAAACAATCATATCATCTGCAAACAGGGACAAATTTACCTCCTCCTTTCCAACCTTTAAACCTTTTATTTATTTTTCTTGCCTCATTGCAATGGTTATGACCTCCAGAACAATGTTGAATAGAAGAGGTGAGAATGGGCATCCTTGTCTTTTTCCCAATCTCAGGAGGACACAATTCAGTCTTTTACATTAAGTATAATATTACCTGTAGATTTTTTTGGTAGGTATTCCTTACCAGATTGAGGAAGTTCCCATTTGCACATGGTTTGCTAAGACTTTTTATCATGAATAGGTGTTGAATTTTATCATTTCCTGCATCCATTAAAATAATCATATGGTTTCACTATACAGTTGACCCTTGAACAACTTGGGGGGTGAGGGGTGCTGACCCCATGCATTCAAAAATCCATGCATAACTTTATATTCAGCCCTCCCTATCTGAGGGCCCACTGATTTAACCAACTGCAGAATGTGTAGTACTGTAGTACATATTTATTGAAAAAAATTTGTGTATCAGTGGACCCTCACAGTGCAACCCCATGTTATTCAAGGGTCAATCCTGCTTTTAATTTGCATTTCTCTTATTATGAGTGAGGCTGAGCATCTTTTTCTGGATTTAACAGCCATTTGTATTTCATTTTCTGTGATTTCTGGATTCATATCCTGCTAAGTCATTGGCATTTTCTTATTGTCTTCTAGGAGTTGCTTATATTATGAAGATATTTTATCCATGACATGAGCTTACCTTTGTTTCCAGTTCCATTTGTTTATCCTTTGTATTTATGGCTTTTTGCCTCGAGAAAATTTGGGATATTTGCATCACTGAAGTTTCCAAGTTATTCTTTTTTTTAAATTTTATTTATTTATTTTTGGCTGTGTTGGGTCTTCGTTTCTGTGCGAGGGCTTTCTCTAGTTGCGGCAAGCGGGGTCCACTCTTCATCGCAGTGCGCGGGCCTCTCACTATCGCGGCCTCTTTTGTTGCAGAGCACAGGCTCCAGACGCGCAGGCTCAGTAGTTGTGGCCCACGGGCCTAGTTGCTCCGCAGCATGTGGGATCTTCCCAGACCAGGGCTCGAACTCGTGTCCTCTGCATTGGCAGGCAGATTCTCAACCACTGCGCCACCAGGGAAGCCCTCCAGTTTATTCTTGGGCAAATTCTGGGCTCTGCTTCCTGGAATCTCCTCATGGAGACGTCACATGCTCCTATCTGGGACTGGTGGTGCCACCTTTGTCCTGACTCTGTTCCCCTCCTGCTCATTCTCAACATACCACAGTGACCATAGAGTTGTCAGGGGCCTAGAGACTCACTGTTCTTCCTGGAGGGCAGGAACCTCCCTCTCAGGGCCAGGGATGGGAGTACACGTTTGCATTCTTCTCTGCTGAAGCCATCCAGGAAATGAAAGAAAAATACTATGGCTAAGCTCCCATGCAGCACTTCCTGCCACAAGCCTGCTCTGGCTCCCACTGTGCTGAGGACACACCTCATACCTCTTCCCTCCACCCACAAGGCCCCACTGATGCCTCCAAACGTCTCAGCACACCTTTTCCCTGCCACCCTGTCCTTCTCAGGAACACTGTGACCTTGCCCAGCTTCTCAGCCTTTGCCTGGGCTGTTCCTCTGCCAGAACTCCCCACGCCTCCAGATCACTCTCTGGTTAATTCTACTTGTCCTTGGATTTCAGTATCAAAGTCACTTCCTCCACGCATCCCTCCCAGACTCAGCGTTTCTCCTAGCAGCCTGGCACCGAGGGCCACTGAAACACTGATTCGATAATAGTTTATTTATTGTCATCTCCCCCACTAGACTGTTGGCTCCACCAGGCAGAGACTGGGTCTGCTCCCTCCCCTGCTGTGTCCCCAATGCCCTGCACACAGGAAGTGCCCAAGAAGTGTCTGTGGGTGACTGAATTAAAGTCAACAAAATCGTACCAAAGCCATTTTTGTGCCAGGGCTTGTGACGGGATTACAGAGATGCAAGTGTCCTCTTAAATCTATCCCCAAAGCTCTACCTTCTGGGGTGTGTATCCTACTAAGGACACTGGCCTGGGTCTGACCTGGACACTGCCCCACTCCTCCACTCATGACAGCCTCAGGGGTGTTAAAAGGTATCCATCAGACTCCGCTGTGATCTGACCCCAGCTGACTGCCCGCCATCCCCCTCCCTCCTCACTGCACCAGCCACGCCCTTGGGGCCATAAACAGCTTTTATGTTTATGTTTATAAACAGCTTTTATGTTTATAAAACATAAAACAGCTTTTATGTTTATGTTTATAAACAGCTTTCATGTTTATAAAACCTCACCAACAGAGGACTCACTCCCACCTCTGGGCCTTTGCGCTTGTCGTGTTCTCTGCCAGGAGCCCTCTTCATCCCGCTTCAGATTCCTGCTTGATCCATCCTGGCCTCTACACAGAGCCTCCGACCCCTGCACCGGAGCCCCAGCCTGTGCCTGTCCTGTCACCTTGGTTTTCTTTGTTATCCATAATGATTAATTGCCTCCCTGCCAGACCAGATAGTGAAGTGAGCCTGAGGGCAGGTCCGGGTCTGTCTGGTTTTCACAGTTTCTAGGGCTGGGCTTAGGGCACAGAGCACAATAGTGGGCTGTGATCCCTCCCAGGGTCTCATGGGAGAAATACCGGGAAGGAGAACTTGACTTTTGTCTGGGGCAACTTCCCTGCCTCCTTCCTGGGCAGATCCAGCCCAGTTCCCTTCCTTATGTGCGAAATTAGTTAATCTAGGTGCCCAACCCACACATGCCACAGATGGGTAAACTGAGGCTGGAGAAGTGAGGGTATTGCCAGGACCCCACAGAGAGTGAGTCCTGGAGCCTGCTGAGGTCTCCCTGTGTGACCTGGGCCCTTCTCTGTGCTGTCACCCCTTCCCTTAGGTCTGGGGTCTCCAGCAGCCTGTCTGAGCAGGACTGCTGCTGCAGAGGCTTCCGGAACTTTCTGCCCCTCCCCGCACCCCCCCCCCCACCCCGTCGCCCACATGGCCATGACTTTCGGTAAGTGACAGCAGCTCAGGAAGCTGAGGGGCCCACACAGGAAGGAGCGAGTGGGACTTTCCTCTGGCTGTTGCTCGCCTCTGCCCTCCCGTAGCTGGCCCAGAGGTCCTCACCTCCAGGTAAGAGCTGGTGGTGTCACAGGGCTCTGGTCGGGGATGGGCGTGGGAGGAGACTGTGTGGATGGTCGCAGCTGGGGACAAAGGCAAGTTTGCCTTTCAGGCCTCTGAGGACAGCTGCCAGATGTGAGCTGGGACAGCTGGGTGTGTGGCCTCTGGCAAAGCGCTCCCCTCTCTGGGCCTCAGTTTCGTTCTGCATAGGAGGCCTCGAATTCCCAGCTTCCTGGACCTGAAAGAATCATTACGCATGCGCCCAGGGCTCCCGGTCCCTGAGGGGACAGTTCGATGCCCCTAAAATCCCAGGTCCCAGGCCAGAACACTGGGGGACCAGCCAACCTTCCCGGCATGCGGGACTTTTGGTGTTAAAACAGGGGCATTTTTCTGGGCTCCAGACAGACTTTCTTTTTTTACTTTCGATATTTTAAAAATCATGTTTCTTTTTTTTTTTATAAATTCATTTATTTATTTTTGGTTGCGTTGGGTCTTCATTGCTGTGAGGAGGTTTTTCTGTGGTTGTGGCGAGCGGGGGCTACTCTTCGTTGCTGTGCGTGGGCTTCTCCTTGCGGTGGCTTCTCTCACTGCGGGGCACAGGCTCTAGGCGCGTGGGCTTCAGTAGTTGTGGCATGTGGACTCAGCAGTTGTGGCTCACGGGCTCAGCAGTTGCGTCTTGCGGGCCCAGTTACTCCGCGACATGTGGGATCCTCCTGGACCAGGGCTCGAACCCGTGTCCCCTGCATTGGCAGGTGGATTCCTAACCACTGCGCCACCAGGGAAGCCCTAAAAATCATGTTTCTTTAAGATTTATTTTAAACACAAGACACACTGTGTGATTCCATTTACATAAAGGTGCAAATTTGGGCAAGATCAGGACGACTGGTAGAAATAAGACTGTGGGCGCCTCTGTGGGGAGTGACAAGATGGGGTGGTGGCGGGGAGGGTCAGAGCTCACGGGACGGGAACGTTCCAATTCCTGGTCTGGGAGCTGGTGACAATGGACTGTTCCTTGGGGAAAGTTCTCTCTCCCCCACGCCCTGCCTCCCTGATGGTAACCCCTAAACCACTGTCCTAAGGGACCTTCCTGTCTGGTTCATCTGGCATTTGTCAAGGGCTTGCTGGGCATGTCACCAGGGATTTGTGCCACTTAGCGTGGATTAAACGTGTTGACAGCTCAGGCTGGGCTCAGCAAGCCACCTCACTGAAGCAGGTGGGAATCAGCACATTCCACAGCCGAGAAAGCTGCGTCCCAGCAGCGGAAGCCCTGCTGGGGTCATGAAACCAGAATACGGTGGGGCTGGGATTTGAACCCAGAGCCTGGGGTTTTTACCTATCCCCAGTCCCAGGCTTATATTCTGGGTGTGTTAAGCTCTAATTAATGCTATCAGCCCCGTCCTGCTATTATTTTGGAACATAGTTTTTATCCAACGTTCTCTTTTTGTATCTTCTTCATTTGGGTCAATTTACGTGGATCTTCTCTGTCTCCCCCCTTTTCCTCATTGGGTTTGAATCCCTACTCCTCCCTCTACCCAGCCAGGGGTCCTGAGCTCTGGGTCCCCCAGGGCGACAGAGATCTGGAAGTTGGCTGGTGTAGAACGCCTGAGAATAAGATGGACGGTTTCCTCCTGGGCCTATCCCAGGGAGGGCTTCCTACTATGGGGACCTAATGGTGGGAGTGATGAAAGGAACTGAGATGCAGGGAGCAGGGGAGACAGACACAGAGATCTCTGTTGACTGAGTCATCAGTCTGGATCTGCCCCCAAGGCATGCACCACACCAGCTGCAAAAGCTTCTAGCCCCAGCCTCAGAAGTGCTTGAATCCTCCAGCTTCACAGGGAGGGATGGCCACTTCTATCCCCACCCATGTGCACAGGCCAGTATCTATCTGCTTTCCGGTTAGCAAATCCCTATATCTGTGATTGATTGGTCATGACTGTCTGGAGGAGGGTTGGAGAAGTGGTATGTGTGGAGGCTGGAGTTCGACTAGAGATGTCTGTCCTGGGCACCAAGAGTCTGGAGTGTGAGTTCACACAAAGTTGTGTGAACGTCTTGCAGCCTCCCAGCACAGCCCTCACCTGGGGGGTTATGGCTCCTCACTCACCTTGCACACTCAGCTCCCCCTCTCTGTCTCTCTCCATCTCTGAGTTTCTCTCTGTCCCTGTCTCCTCCCTCTTTCTCCGGCTTCATCCCTATCTCATCCATCAGCATCTCTGCCCCCAACCCCACCCCAGAAGCTTTGTAGCCTTGTCCCCTGATCACAGCTGAGGGGCTGCCTCTTTTTGTGTCCAGGCAGGCTGCACTCATGGCACCTCCAAGTGAGGAGACGCCCCTGATCCCTCAGCGCTCCTGCAGCCTCTCCTCTTCAGAGGCTGGTGCCCTGCACGTGCTGCTGCCCCCGCGGGGCCCTGGACCCCCACAGTGCCTATCCTTCTCCTTTGGGGACCACTCAGCTGAAGAGCTATGTGTTTGGGCTGCTAAGGCCAGTGGTGAGTGGGTCCCTAGAATGTTTGGCCAGAGGGAGGGGTAGGACTGTGCGGAACACAGATTGGGAGCTGGAAGAACTGCCAAGTGGAGTCAGCATTGGAGCTGGGGTTAGAGGGATGAGTAGGGGTGTGGTAAGGGAGGAGGGTGCACAGGAAATGGCATGGCAAAGACTCAGAGGCGTGATGGTATACTAGGGGAAACAGCTAGTCATCCCTCGAGGTAAACTGTACATGGAAAGAGATGCTCTGGGTAGAGGGGCAGGGAGCCCTGAGAAGCAGATTGAGCACATGGCTTCTCTCCTAAGGGCAATGGGGAGCCCTAGAATGGGTGCGAGCAGGGGTGGGACATGGTGTCAGAGCTGAAGGTGAGAAAAAGCCTGTGGGGCTGCATGGGGATAACATGGCAGCCCTGCAGGGGACAGATGGGGAGACTTGGAGGGAACTGATGGGGGCGTCCCCTCAGGCATCCTGCCCGTGTACCACTCCCTCTTTGCTCTGGCCTTGGAGGACCTGTCCTGTTGGTTCCCCCCGAGCCACATCTTCTCCGTGGAGGACGCGGGCACCCAGGTCCTTGTCTACAGGCTCCGGTAGGAAGTATCCCCTGCCCCCCCCCCCCCCGCCACAGGTATGGGTTAAATGATACCAAGAGGGCATGCCTTTGGCTGAGGGCTTTGGAAATGGGAGTTTAAAACAACAGTGACCCCTCAATCATCATCTCCATGTACCTCCTGGTGGATGCCCCAGGGAGGGCATGATCACTGCTCATTTCACAGGTGAGGAAACTAATGCCAGAGAGGGTGGGTCACTTGTCCAAGGTCACACAGCAAGTCAGTGGCATAACCTGGGCTCTTTGAGGTCCTGGCACTGTCCCTCCATCGTATCCCCACTCCAGGGTTCTCCCCTCTCGCACAGCTTTTACTTCCCCAACTGGTTTGGGCTAGAGAAGGTCCACCGCTTTGGGCTACGAAAGGACGTAGCCAGTGCCATCCTTGACCTGCCAGTCCTGGAGCACCTCTTTGCCCAGGTAGGGGTCTGCCTGGGGCTCAGCCCAGGGGTGGGGTCCCTGGGGCAACATCAGGGCTTGTGGTTGGGCAGCCTTGGCTGACCCTCCCTGTGGCAGTCCAGGGGTGGAGGTCAGCCCAGGTGTGGGGGTCTACAGAACAGCATCAGGGCTCATGGTTGGGCTGTGACTGGCCTGCAGCACCGCAATGACCTGGTCAGCGGCCGCCTCCCGATGGGCCTCAGCCTCAAGGAGCAGGGTGAGTGTCTCAGCTTGGCTGTGCTGGACCTGGCCCAGATGGCCCTCGAGCAGGGTCAGCGGCCCGAGGAGCTGCTGAAGACCATCAGGTGAGGGCTTCCAGGCTGTGGCGCCCAGCCTCTACCTGGGAGTGAGCCAGCATGGCTCCACCAGAGCACTGCCAGAGTCCAGGCCCACCTTGGGGCTGCCCACCTACAAGCCACCAGTGTGTTCATGTGACCCAGCCCACACCCCTCCTTTCAACACAGTCCCGCTGAGACTCCATTGTCGGGCTTCAGGCAGCTAAAAGGACTATGTGTGTCCCTGTCTGTCTTATGGGCCCCAATGGCCCTTCCTATAGAGGCCCTACGCCCATGCCTGTCCCTGAGTGTGTCTCTGTGCCCCCCTAGTGAGGCGACACTCCAGCCCCTCAACGAAAGTCTGGGTTGATGTACGTCCCTGCCCTCCCTGCGGAGGCCCCTCTCCACATTGAGGGTCCCACTCCCCCCGCTCGCAGCTACAAGGTCTGCCTGCCCCCGGGCCTGCGCGACCTGATCCAGGGCCTGAACTTCGTGACGCGGAGGCGTATCCGAAGGACAGTGCGCCGGGCCTTGCGCCGCTTGGCCGCCTGCCAGGCTGATAAGCACTCGCTCATGGCCAAGTACATCATGGATCTCGAGCGGCTGGACCCAGACAGGGCCACCGAGACCTTCCGCGTGGCCCTCCCCGGAGCTGCTGGTGGTCAGGATGCGCCGGGGCAGCTCCGCGTGGCTGGCGGCAGTGGCATCGCCTGGAGCCCGGGAGAACACGAGGTGCGAGGTCGGGTGGGTTGGGGCTCTGGGCAGGGCCAACGGCGGGGGCGGGGCCAAGGGGCGGGGCAAGGAAGTGGGCGGGGCTTGAGGGGGCGGGGCCGAAGAGAGGAGGGACTGTGAGAGGGCTTGTGGGGGAGGGCACCCTGCTGAGTGAGGTGTAGGGCTGAGCGAGGAGGCGGGAATGAAATGGGCGGGGCGTAGAAGGAGGGGCTAGTTGGGTGGGCGGGGTTCAGAGTGGGGCTAACTGCAAGTTGAGGGAAGAGGCAGGACTGAGGGTGGGTGGGGCTCCCGACTGTACTAAGAGACACCGTGAGATAAAGTGGAGCTAAGTGAGGGAGGGGCTCGGGGTGAGGTGGGCTGGGGGACCTGCCGAGAGAAGGAGGCGGGGTTTGGCAGTGGTGGGGTGGGAGAGGGATGTGACTGGGTGAGGCTGAGAGGGGCGGGTCTCATGAGTATGGGTTGTATGGTTGGTGGGGTCCAGGCTTCCAAAAGGGACTGGGGGCTCGGAGTGGGAGGGATCCCCAGCTTCAGTCCTCCCCCTTCTTCCCAGGTCCTCCAGCCCTTCTGCGACTTTCCAGAAATCGTGGATATCAGCATCAAGCAGGCCCCACGCTTTGGCCCCGCCGGGGAGCACCGCCTGGTCACCATCACCAGGACAGACAACCAGATCCTGGTGGGTGCTGGACCCCGTTCCCCTCCTGCCTTACCCGAGGGCAGGGATGCGGGACTGTCACCCTCGGGCCGCAGCGTGCGCTGACGCGGATCCTCACAGGAGGCCGAGTTCCCGGGGCTGCCCGCAGCGTTGTCCTTCGTGGCGCTCGTGGATGGCTACTTCCGGCTGACCACTGACTCCGGGCACTACTTCTGCAAGGAGGTGGCGCCGCCGCGGCTGCTGGAGCAGGTGGCTGAGCAGTGCCATGGCCCCATCACGTAAGGACCCGCCCCCATGTGGCCAGACTCACCGGGACCGAATCTCGGTCACTCCCCTTCTTGGAGCCTCTGTGTCCTCGCCTTTCAGGAGCCCTGGACAAGGGATCAAGTGCTTGAACAGCGCCAGGTGCATAGTTGGCGCTGAACGAGTCTGGGGTCTCCTTTCTGCTGCCAGGGCAGCCGCTTCCCTCCTCGAGGCCCCAGAGCCATTTTCTGGGGATGCTCGCAGTGCCCGGCTTCACCTGCAGCCTCCTCTTTAATCCCTGAGGCAGAAGCCCAACTTCTGGCTCAATTTATAAATGGGAGGGAGTGAGGGAATGTTGCCTGGTGACCTTCCCAGGGCTTCAGAGAAACCAGAATTAGAACTCAGGTTTAGTTTGGTTTCTGTGCCTCTATCTCTCTGTTTCTCTCCATCTTCGAATCTCAGTTCCCTCCCACCTTTCCCCACAGCTTGGATTTTGCCATCAACAAACTCAAGACTGGGGGTTCACTTCCCGGCTCCTACGTTCTCCGCCGCAGTCCCCAGGATTTCGACAGCTACCTCCTAACTGTCTGTGTCCCGGTCAGTCTACCATAGGGGCCAGGAGGGCAAGGAGGGCTTCCTGGAGGAGATGATATTTGAGCTGAGAACTGAAAGATGAGTCAGCATTACTTCCTGAAGAAGGGGAGGGAAAAGGCATTCCCAGTGGAGGGAACAGCATAGGCAAAGGCTTGGAGATTTGAGGGGGAGGGTGCCGCCCACTCCCACTCAGGGACCACTCCTCTTTGCAGACCCCCCTGGGCCCTGATTACAAGGGCTGCCTCATCCGGTGCGACCCCACAGGAACCTTCTCCCTGGCTGGCCTTGGCCAGCCCCACAGCAGTCTTCGAGAGCTCCTGGCAGCCTATTGGGGTGGTGGGTTGCACGTGGATGGGGTTGAGCTGAACCTCACCTTCTGCTGCACCCCCAGACCCAAAGGTGAGCCTGCTTTCTCCCCTGAGCTGAGTGATCAGTCTGGGTCCCTGCCTTTCTGTGTCTGTTCCAGCTCTTGTATGGCAAGTGGCAGAGACTGCAGATCAAGGTAGTTTAGGAGGGAAAAAACGGTGATTCGGGACTCGTGGGATAGAGGGTGCTTTCAGGCATGGTTAGATCCGGGCACAGCTGGATCTGAGTGATGTCACTAGCACTTAGCCTCTGTCCATCTCTTGCCTCTTCCTCTGGGTGAATTTTGCTCTCAGACAAACCCCTTCGATGGGACAGCTTTGAGGTGTGAGTTCTCCAGAGTCTCCCAGAATCCCTAGCAGGACTGAGACCAGGCTGCCCACAGCATCACCTGCTCATTTGCACCCACTGCAGGGTTCCTTCCCTCTCTGTCTCACTCTCCCACCCCTCACTGGGACTTCCTGGAGTCTCCTTTCAAATAAATTATGTGCCCTCGAGTCCTCCTCTTAGTATTGGCTTCTGAAGAAGACCCCACACTGAGACAGGGAGTGAGCAAACCTTTGAGGACCTTTCACCTCTGACCTCTGGTTTTCTTCCTCCATCCACTCCCCATAGAAAAGTCCAATCTGATTGTGGTCCGGAGAGATTGCAACCCACCCACATCATCCCCTGTTCAGCCCCAATCCCAATGCCAGCTGAGTCAGATGACATTTCACAAGATCCCTGCTGACAGCCTGGAGTGGGTAAGGGGCCCCAGGAAATGGGGGGGATGCCTCAGTTGAGATCCAGAGAGACCAGGTCTACATCCATCTCTTCTGTGTGGCCTCAGGCATGTGATGTAACCTCCCTATGCCTCTGTTTCATCATCTGTAAAATGAGTCCTGTGCCTTGCTTGGACCAGGGCTAGGGGACTGGATCCATGGGAGCCCCCTTACTGGCCTCTCATGTTGTCCCCTCACTCTCCAGCATGAGAACCTGGGTCACGGGTCCTTTACCAAGATTTACCGGGGCTGTCGCCATGAGGTTGTGGATGGGGAGGCCCGAGAGACAGAGGTGCTGCTCAAAGTGATGGATGCCAAGCACAAGAACTGCATGGAGGTGAGCAGGGTGGGACCAGGCCTCCTGGGTCAGGGCCTGGGTGGAGAGAGAGTCATGGATTCAGAGAAATTTGAAACACACAGCGTCTTAAAACAACAGAAATGTAGCCACAGCATCTCCATGAAATATAGAAGGGTCGGGGAAGTTAGATGCAAACAGAAAGAGTACACCAGACAGAGGGAATAGCCAGTGCAAAGGTCCTGAGGCAGGGCCAAGCCTGGCATGTTTAAGGAACAGCAAGGAGGCCAGTGGGTCAGAGAGAAACGAGCAAAGTAGAAGAGAGGAATGATGCGGATGGAGGCATCAGCAGGGGCTGGGCAACACAGAGGAAGGTTTGAGCCCTTCTCAAACCCCAGATCTCCCACTTGTGTGAGAGATTCAAGGTAGAATACAGTGGGGACTTCCTGCCTCCATCAGAAAATCATGATACAGAGTGCTGTGTGCACTAATGGCGGACTCCAGGGCCAAAGGATGCTGGCGGCCAGGTCTCCTAAGCAGGTGTGAGAGCAGCAAGTTTGGGGTCCTTGGTCTGACCCTGAAGCGGAAGAAACCCATGCATCTTCTCTCCCTTCTTTCCTCCCCAGTCATTCCTGGAAGCAGCGTCCTTGATGAGCCAAGTGTCGTACCAGCATCTCGTGTTGCTCCATGGCGTGTGCATGGCTGGAGACAGTGAGAGACATTCCCCGCCCCACCCCTGCCCTGCCTCATTGAGCCCATCTACAGCAGCAATAGCCGTACACATCCAGAGCCTGCCCTGGCTGGGGCTCCGTTCCACCAGGGTCTATCACCCTCCCCCTCAAATCTCCAAGCCTATACCCATCTCCCTGAATCATCACTCCTTGGGCAAGCAACTCCAGGCTCCCACCAACACCAGCCCCCCAAAATTATCTCAAATCAGGCAGACCTGGGTTCCAATCTCACTCTGTTGCAGCTTTCCAAGGTCCACGCTACCTCTCCAAGCCTCGGTTCCATCAGTTCAGCTCATCAGCTATTTATTAGGAGCCCAGTCTGTGCCAGGAGCTGGGCGCCTAGCGTAGAACACGATAAGCTGATCAGGATGATAAATGATTTTGTGTGATGGGGGCAGCGCAGGTCATTGTGGGTGATCAGAGGCTGCTAACCCAGCTTGGAGGTCAAGCAATGATTCTGGGTAGGCAAGGATAAGTCCTAAGCTGGAAAGGCAAGGATAAATAGGCATTAGGGAAGTGAAGGAAGAGGGATATTCCAGGCAGAAACACAGAACATGCAAAGGGCTGGAAGTGAGTCATGGAGAGAGCTTGGCACCTTCCAGGCATTTCAGACAGATGGTTCTGAGATGGGAAATGGGGAGGAAGAGAGGTGAGTAGGGTAAGGATGGAGGAATGGGGGAGGGAGAAGTCAGAGCTGAGAGTTCAAGGGACCCTTGAAGGTGGAGCTGGGGCACAGCCTGTTGAACACAAGTGCAGTCCTACCTCCCAACCGTGCCCCTCCCTACTGCCACCAGGCATAATGGTGCAGGAATTTGTATACCTGGGAGCGCTGGACACATATCTGCGCAAGTGTGGCCAGCTGGTGCCGGCCAGCTGGAAACTACAGGTGATCAAACAGCTGGCTTATGCCCTCAACTATCTGGTGAGTGCTCCTCTGCTGCTCCACCCTCCATTCACAGAGTGTACGGGGCTTTGAGAGTGGGCTCTGTCGTGTGGACAGGAGTTTGGCAAGGGTGCAAGGGGAGGGCATTTTAGACTGAGGGAACAGCATATAAACAGGTTCAGAGGTGTAAGAGCAGAAGGGAACAGCTTGTAATTCATGGAAATTGAGGAGAGTAGTGAGCAATGAGGCTGGCCAGGGCAGGGGGCTTTCCAGAAGAAAGAACATTAGAGTTGGGACCTTGAAGATTAAGTAGAAGTTCATTAAGAGGAGAAAGGAAGGAGGGCATGTCAGGCTGAGGGAACAGCCTGGGCAAAGGCTGCAGCTTGGAAGGTGTGTTGTCTGTCCTGGGGTGCACCAGGCAGGTTGCCTGGCAGGAGAACAGGGTGGAGATGTGGGAGAGAGAAGCTCATGGGAAGAATGAACAAGAGCTGGATCTCAAAGGGCCTTGAGTGCGGGGCTGAGGACCTTTGACTTTATCCTGAAGGGAGTGGGGAGCCATGGGATGGGGGAGCAGTGTTTGAGAAGAGGGTGGGACATGGGGGGTGGACTGCCAATAGTCTAGGGAACATGCTGAAGTACGGCATGAGCAGTACCAGGTGGGCTTTGAAGGATGTGCAGGAGTTCGCCAGCCAGAATATTCATTCATCATTCTTGGCATTTTCCTATGCTTGGTCCACTTAGGAAGACAAAGGTCTCCCTCACGGCAATGTCTCAGCCCGGAAGGTGCTCCTGGCTCGGGAGGGGGCTGACGGGAACCTGCCTTTCATCAAGCTGAGTGACCCCGGTGTCAGCCCCACCGTGCTAAGCCTGGAGAGTGAGTGCTGAGGGGTAGAGGAGGGAGGGGCCTAGTGAGGCAAGGAAGCAGATCTCTGATCCCATCCTTGCCCCTCCACCAGTGCTCACTGACAGGATCCCCTGGGTGGCCCCTGAGTGTCTCCAGGAGGCCCGAACACTTGGCTTGGAAGCTGACAAGTGGGGATTTGGTGCCACAGTCTGGGAGGTGTTCAGCGGTGTCACAATGCCCATCAGCACCCTGGATCCTGCCAAGGTCAGAGCACGCATATTGGCCTCTAGAGCTCTCATTGGACAGAAGGGTAGACTGAAGTCCAGCTTGGGGAGGATGGGGGTGTCTGGGGGTGCCTTCTGAGGTACACTGGGGGTGACCAGCCCCTCCTCCTGCCCTCAGAAGCTCCAGTTTTACCAGGAACGGCAGCAACTGCCTGCACCCAAGTGGATGGAGCTGGCCCTGCTGATCCAACAGTGCATGGCCTACGAGCCAGGCCAGAGGCCCTCTTTCCGCGCTGTCATCCGTGACCTGAACAGCCTCATCACTTCAGGTGCCCACTGGGCCAGGCAGGGTGGGCAGGGCCGGCATGTCATATTGGGCCCAGTAGGAGAGCGAAGTTTGCCTGTAGAGCCTGCCCTGTGTGCCTGGCAAGGTTGGAATGGTTGGTGACTGTGACAGTCAGCACGAGTTTCAACAGCTGCTGTAACAAACAGGCCCCTCAATTCAAGGTTGAACATGATGGATGTTTAGTTCTCATTCAACGAGGGTGTCCAGGTCAACAAGAAACTCTCCCTTTGAGGTTCCCCCCATCCCATGGCCTCAGGCCCCTGCTGGATCCTCTGCAAAAAAGAGAGAGTGTAGAAGGTCCCACCTAGGTTTCCATGGGCCGGGCCTAAGGGGGCATTCAGCATGTCTCTGTCCCCTATCAGCCTGAGCTCAGTCATTTGACCATACCCCATGGCAGTGGAGTCTGAGAAATGCCCTTCGGTCTGTGTACAGCATGTGCACTGCATAAGAGGGCTGCCTTTGCCCAGGAGCACCTTTTTCCAGCCCCACAAAGTACTTCTTGGCTTGCAGAGGCCCTGCCATAATGCACAGAGAAGCTAAGCCTTCAGATGGAGGTCACACAGCAAGTCAGTTAGGAGTGGGGGCTTAGGGCCCAATGCACTGCTCACTCACTGCCTGTGCCCCCCAGATTATGAGCTCCTCTCAGACCCCACACCTGGTGCCCTGGCTCCCCATGATGGGCTTTGGAATAGCGCCCAGCTCTATGCCTGCCAGGACCCTACCATCTTTGAGGAGAGACACCTCAAGTACATCTCACAGCTGGGCAAGGTGAGGAGGGTTAGGCTGGGGTGGGTGGGGTAGCACCCATGCATGTGGACACCAGCCCTGCCATCCCCCAGGGCAACTTTGGCAGCGTGGAACTGTGCCGCTATGACCCGCTGGGCGACAACACAGGCGCCCTGGTGGCCGTGAAGCAGTTGCAGCACAGCGGGCCAGAACAGCAGAAGGACTTCCAGCGGGAGATCCAGATCCTCAAAGCCCTGCACAGTGACTTCATTGTCAAGTACCGGGGTGTCAGCTATGGCCCAGGTGAGCCACCTCCCAAGTGGATGCTCTTCAAATCACACATCCTCATCCTTCTGCAGTACCATTTTAGGGTGGCCTGAGAACGCCAGTGCGGGTGCTACTGACTGGTCTTTTTTTTTTCTTTTAATTAATTTTTATCGGAGTAGAGTTGCTTTACAATGTTGTGTTAGTTTCTGCTGTACAGCAAAGTGAATCAGTTATACACATACATATATCCCCCTGACTGGTCTTGTTTACTGATCTAGACTGCCTTGGGATCGACAATTTCCTCACCGGAAAAAATGGGTCATTATGAGGTTTAAAAGAATCCATGAATATTGTTGAAAGTACTCAAAAAGACATTAGCGATAAGCGTCACTGTTGCCGTTCCCATTTTACAGAAAGCAATATTGAGGCCAGGAGGGACACTAGGTCCTACTCTGAACCGGGAAGGAGAATGCGGAGGGGGAGTAGACAAAGTTAGGCCCTGTGGTGACTCCTCCCTGCCTCCCCCGCCTCCCCTAGGCCGCCTGAGCCTGCGGCTGGTCATGGAGTACCTGCCCAGCGGCTGCCTGCGCGACTTCCTGCAGCGGCACCGTGCGCGCCTTGACGCTGGCCGCCTGCTCCTCTACGCCTCGCAAATCTGCAAGGTGCGGGTCGGAAGAGGGCGAGGCTCCCGTCAGACCGGCGGGAACTGACCTGGCTCGACCTGGGCAAGGTCTGCGTGGATTCGCCAGGAAGGCTGAGGGTTGAAGTTTGGGATCCAGGTCAGGCTGGAAGTGGGGTTGAGTTAGGGCTAAGGTCAGGACTGGAGTGCAGGATGGGTCAGAGGTAGGGTTAGGCTCGGGGTCTGGGTTGGGGCTGGTGTTGGATTCCATGTCAGACTGGGGCCCCTGCGGAGTCATCCTGGGGTCCATATTCCATGCCCTCCCGCAGGGCATGGAGTACCTGGGCTCCCGCCGCTGCGTGCACCGCGACCTGGCAGCCCGTAACATCCTGGTGGAGAGCGAGACGCATGTCAAAATCGCTGACTTCGGCCTCGCCAAGCTGCTGCCGCTCGACAAAGACTACTACGTGGTCCGCGAGCCAGGCCAGAGCCCCATCTTCTGGTAGAGACCTCGCCCCTGCCCCACCCTTCCTCGCCACTACCCAGGCCCCTCCCCTGCCCCCACCATCCTGGCCCCGCCCCTCCTCCCCAGGGTCTGGGACCCGCCCTGGCCGCGCCCCCACGGCCCCGGCCCCTTCCGGACCACGCTCCTTTTCTTGTTCTGGCTCCGCCCTGACCCCGCCCAGGCCCCGCCCTGGGGCGCCACAGGGTTGGAGACTTTCTCATAACTCCCACCTACCGTGACCAGCTACCCCAGTCCGAGGCTGCGTCCTTTCCCGTCCTATGCCTTACTGTCGTCCCCCAAGGCCTCCCTGTTCCCCTCCAGGTACGCCCCAGAGTCCCTCTCGGACAACATCTTCTCGCGCCAGTCGGATGTCTGGAGCTTCGGGGTCGTCCTGTACGAGCTCTTCACCTACAGTGACAAGAGCTGTAGCCCCTCAGCCGTGAGTCGGCACCCCTGGACCCCCAAGACCCTCCTCCCCACCAACCCCTTCCTGGCCAACACCCGTCCTGTTTATGCCCGCGTCCCTCTCTTGCTCAGGGTCCCCTGGTCCCAGCATTAGAGGCTCCAGTAAGACCCCTTTTCACTATGGCAGACCCCCACCTCCCACACCACCACAGGCAGCCCCTCCCCCATGCATCACAGACAATTCCTCCTCCTCCATTAAGGAGGGCCCCTTCCCCCACCACGGGTGGGTGATTCCCTTCTTCCCTTCACTGTGGCTGACCCCCACATCACGGCGGCCACTCCCCCTTCCCTCATGGATGGCTCCTCCCCCACCTCGGGCCCTCCCCCTTGGCTCCAGGAGTTCCTGCGGATGATGGGATGTGAGAGAGATGTGCCAGCCCTCTGCCGCCTCCTGGAGCTGCTGGCCGACGGCCAGAGGCTGCCCGCACCTCCTGCCTGTCCTGGTGAGGTGAGCACTGGAGGGCCTGCCTCAGTTTCCCACTTTGTAGGTTCACCAGGGGGCCTGGGCAAGCCTGCTGGTCCCTCTGGGTCTCTCCACCACAGACATCTCTTGATTGAGAGCAGGGACCAGAGCATCAGGCTGAAGGGGATTTCTGGCCTCTACTTTGCTGCTCTCTCACTGTATGGCAAGTCACAAACACTTTCAGAGCCTCAGTTTACCTGTCTCCAAAATGGGAATTAGAATGCCTTATAGGGTGGGAGAGGATCAGATTAGCTAACATCTCTCCATTGCTCAGCTCTGAGCCTGGCATACAGTCGGTGCTCAATAAATGATGGTGACTCTTACAGTTTCTCATCACAGCTTTTGTGGAAGTGTCTGACATGTGGTTGGTCATTCACAAATTAATCTGTTCAGGCCACAAACATTTATTGAGCGCTGACTGTGTGCCGGCTCTGTGCTGGGTGCTGGGGACCCAGCAGGGGACAGAAGAGATACTACCCCTCCTCCCTGTAACCAGCAGAAGCTAACAAGAACATTCTGGTGGTGATCAATGTCTGGAAAGAGATGGGGGTGTGTGGTCAGGGATGGCCTCTTAGAGGGGGTGAAGGAGGAAGAGGACCTTACCCATGGGGAAAGCTGGGAGAGGGCATTCTCAGCGGAGCACACAGCAGGTGCAAAGGCCCTGAGGTGGGAATGAGTTTGGTGTATTTACAAAATGAGATGGGGGCAGATGTGGCTGCATGGAACAAGAGAGGAGGTGATGGAGGTGATGGTAGAGGGAGGGAGGCAGGGGAGGTGATGAAATTTTGTTCTAAGATCCATAGGGAGCCATGGGAGGCTTTGGAGCAAGGGAGGGATGGAGTCTAATTTCCATTTTAAAACTGTGAACAGGAGTCATGTCCTTCCTACCACTCACATGTGACCCTGTTGTCTCTTCCCACTCCCTCAGGTTCATGAGCTCATGAAGCTGTGCTGGGCCCCTAGCCCACAAGACCGGCCACCATTCAGCGTCCTGGGCCCCCAGCTGGATGCACTGTGGAGTGGAAGCCAGGGATAGTGTCCAGAGGCATGAGACCCTCACCTGCTTGTCTAGAGGGAGAACCCCATTCTCTGTCTTTTTTATATCTCCTGCACACAGACCTCTGGGTTCTGGTCTCCATGGACTGGCTGTGTGACCTTGATCAGGGACCTACCCCTCTCTGGGCCTCCCGCTTCAGAGACCCCCTCATGGGGCAAATGACATTGCACTTGGGGGAGCACCCCTGGCTTGTAGAGCAGCAGCAGCCTCGTAGCATTGGGAACTTGTAAAGATTCAAGACAGATGCAATGGTGGGGTCTACTGAGCCCCCATCCCCAGAATTGAGGGACCAGAGTTCTTCCCAACCTCTCAGGGCCTGGCCTGGAGCTTCCTGTCTCATTTCCAGAGGAGACATTATATAGCTTTAAATATGTGATCTCAGGCTTCTATTCCCCCCTCCCTCTTTAGCTGGAGGAAGCCAAGGACAAGAGAGCTGCCCTGGCTGAAAATTCACTTTTTGTGGGGAGCCTGTGTGACTGTTTAGAATTGTGTAAGAGACCAGGAGAAGCTGATGTCCCACTCCACCCTAACTGAACCTGAGTGTCCCAGGGCTTCAGTTTTCCTCCCTGTACGCTGGGGCCCTTTCTGTCTGGACCAGAGGATCACACAACTGATGACAATGGAGCCTAACAGGAGTTTTTCAGCGGGTGAAGGAAGGAAAGGCACTCTTGGCAGAGGGAACAGCATGGTGAAAGGAGGAGGCTCAGAGTACAGAGGTTAAGAGCGCAGGTGTTGGAGCCCATGGTTCTGCCACTTATTTGCTGTGTGATGGTGGGAGAGTTGCTTCCTCTCTCTGGGCCTCAGTTCCATCCTCTGTATAATGGGCAATAGTGTTGGCCCTTTGGCTATACAGAATCAACTTCTGGAGGCTTGTGAGAAGGCATCTTGTGCAGGTTAAGCTTACCCCACCACTCCTTCACACCAGTCTGCAAGGTTTTACTGCCACTTTTTGCCTCCCTGGAAAACTCTTATTCATCTCTCAGAACCCCAGCTATCACCTCCTTGCAACGTTCCCTAGCGAACGTTCTCCCACCACTCCCAGTCAGCCCTGTACTTCTGACCCTAGGGCTGGGGTGGTGTCTGCGTCCAGCTCCATCTCTTCTGACGTGGAGGCTCCTTGGGGGCTGGGCTGGGCACAGAGGGGACTCTGTGAGTGTTTGTTGAATGAATAAAGAAGTTCAGTGAAAAGGATGGTTTGTTGCTGGACTTGGGCAATGGGGATCCTTGTGGGGGTGTGAGCTGGGGAGGAATGTGCTTAGGGCTGGGGGATAAAGACCCCTGGGGGCCACAATGGGAGCCTCAGGGCAGGCTGGGGGAGGAGGGACAGGAGGATGGGGCCCTCGAGGACAGAAGCCCTCCCCCCAGCCCCAGCTGCTGGCCTTGGCACTGTCCTGTGGAACTGATTACAGGCTCTTGGTGGGTGGAGGGAACAGGCTGCTCTAGTGGGGGCCAGAGAGCAAGGCCTGGTTGGGAGGGTTAGGCTATGGGGAGGGGTCCAACATTAGTGGGGGCCAAACCAGTCCCTCGTTTGCTCAGCACTGCTGGAAAGATTTGGAGAGTGACAGAGACAGAGAGAGAAAGGCCAAGAGAGACTCAAGAGAGAGACAGAGGGAGCAGGGGAGAGACAGAGACAGAGATCTCTGTGCCTACTGTCGTAGCCTGCTTTGGTGAAAAGGGGGAGGGGCTGCAAGGCAGGGTTTTCAGCTCAGGGTCTCACCCGCGTTGGGTTGAGTAACCTCCCTCTCTGCCAGTTTCCCTCCTTGGTAAAACTGGCATCCAGACTGGCACCTGGTAGAGGCCTTCCATCCCCTGCCCAACCCAAGGAGACCCTGGTGTGGGAGAGGCAGAAACGACCAAGACTCGCAGTCCCAGGGCCCATCCTCTTGTGACCTTGGGCAAGTGTGGGGGTCCCCTCTCTGAGCCTCAGTTTCCTTATTTGTCCACTAATAAGGACAACAAGGTTCTGAATGGCCCTGGTCTCAGTTGGTTGGATGCCCACTGCCACCATCCCATGGAATTATTATTTCTCAGTTTATCTATTTCTCCTCTTTAAAATGGTTAAAAAATAAAGACTCCTCAACCAGTGGTCCCCCTGGGAGAGATACGCCCAAGGCCCTGGCCCAGGGAGAGAGACCATGGCTGTTTTGTATGGATCTCGGCCTATCAATAATCAATGTTGGGCTTCCCTGGTGGCACAGTGGTTAAGAATCCACCGGCCAGTGCAGGGGACACGGGTTCGAGCCCTGGTCCGGGAAGATCCCACATGCCGCGGAGCAACTAAGCCCGTGCACCACAGCTACTGAGCCTGCGCTCTAGAGCCCGCACGCCACAACTACTGAGCCCGTGCACCACAGCTACTGAGCCTGCCCTCTACAGCTCGCGAGCCACAACTACTGAGTCCATGCGCCACAACTACTGAAGCCCGCGCGCCTAGAGCCCGTGTTCTGCAACAAGAGAAGCCACTGCAGTGAGAAGCTCGCGCACCGCAATGAAGAGAAAGCTGCCGCTCACCGCAACTAGAGAAAGCCCGCGCGCAGCAATGGAGACCCAATGCAGCCAAAAAATAAAATTAAATTTAAAAATTAATTAATTAAAAAAAAATCAATGTTGTGGCTGGACCGGCCCTTGAGTTCTTATTATGACTGAAAGATGCCATTCAGCAACAACCATCAGGAAACTTTGAGAAAATAAAGGTTTATTACTTATAAATTACACAGCACACCTGGAAATTACACAGCACTCCCGGGGCCACAGAACAAGGTCCTGGGTAGAGAGAGCAGTGTGGATCTGGGGTCCTGCTTTCCCTGGGGTCAAGGGTGGGAGCCTAAGAGTTCGTGGGCTCACTCTTTATTGGTGAATTTAACATAGGTTGGAATTTAAAGCATAAGAAGAGAAAACAAAACAAGCAACCAAGTGGCCCAAGTGGTCAGTGACTGCAATCAGCTGAGATGTGTAAAACAAAGGTGCCTCAGCGGGAGGAGGTGGCCTGGCCCTTTACCTAGTCACATTTATTGGGGAGCCATCTATGAAGCCAATGCCTCCGCAATCAAACGTTGTCAGGCACTCATATCATAAAAAAAAGGAAACCCAACTATCAGGGGCTCCAGTATGCTTGCCCTGACCCTGCCCTTGACCTTCTCCCTGGACCATCCTGCAGGAATGCTCTTTCCCCCTCCAAGGCTCCCAGCTGGGGCGGGCCAGCGCCTATAAGGGGGATCCCCGCTGGGGCCCGGTGCCTCCCGCAGCCATGGACCCCCGTCGGCTCACCTGGGCGCTGGTGCTGCTGGGCCCGGCCTTGGCGCTCGCCCTAGGCCCTGCCCTCGCCCAGGAATCACCCGAGAAGCTGTGCGGCCACCACATCGTGCGCGCGCTGGTGCGGCTGTGCGGGGGCCCGCGCTGGTCCTCCGAGGATGGGCGACCTGTGGCCGGCGGCGACCGTGAGTAGGGGCGGGCGAGGACTGTGCTGTGAGGTCTCTGGGGCCGGGCGTGGGGCAGGTGCATGCAGACGGGTTTGCATGCATGTTCTGGGGTCCACCTGCCGGCTGCGCGGGTGTGTGCAAGTCCACGGGGGATGCGCCCCCGCCAGGAGCGGGAATCAGTGCGCGGCGAGCGACATGAGCGAGTCTGAACAAGTGCGTAGCCAGATCAGATCCTGTCTTTATTTACAGTTTCAATATTTTGATCTTCAGGAATTTCTGCATGCCTTTTAATTTTAAAATATTCCGTGACAGTATGTTTGATCTTGGTTGTTGAGGGTTTTTGGCGCCCCCTTAAAATCGTGGGCTCCAGGCCCCAGCCTGGCTCTCTTCGCCCTAGTCCCGGCCCTGGTGCAGGGAGTATCAAACAGCTTTGTGTACAACGTCTGTCACATGCGTGTGTGTCCTGTGTGTGTGACACGGGTACAGATGGGTGTGCAGAGGTGCGCAGGGAAGTGGGAGGGGCTAGGAGGCTGTGCGCCTGCATCTGTGTGTACATGTATACGTCG
This sequence comes from Grampus griseus, assembly GCF_964374135.1. NCBI lineage: Eukaryota > Metazoa > Chordata > Mammalia > Artiodactyla > Delphinidae > Grampus > Grampus griseus. The sequence continues at coordinate 160,724,881 of NC_139019.1, read as the reverse complement.
TATGTCACCCCTTCTGTCATCTGCTCTGTGAAGTGTCTGTGCCTTCTTACCATAGGTGACACGTGGGAGTGCGCATAGCTGGGGACTTAAGTGTGGTGTGGGTCGAGACTGCACACATCCGGATGGGGGATTCAATCTGTGCCTGGTATACACTGGGCACTCAATAAATGTTTACTTTCTGTTTCTGTGCATGATGAGTGGAGGCTGTGTGTGCAGTGTGAGTGGGGTCCTCTGGGGTCCCCCCTCTATGCTGAATTCCTCCCTGTCCCCAGGTGAGCTGCTACAGTGGCTGGAAGGACAACATCTCCTCCATGGGCTGATGGCTAGTGAGGACCCCGTGCTGGTACTCGCCCCACAGCCCCTGCCCCAGGCCTCTCGCCATCACCACCACCGCCGCCACCGGGCAGCTGCCACCAACCCTGTCCGTCACTGCTGCCTCAGTGGCTGCACCCGGCAAGACCTGCTGACCCTCTGTCCCCACTGAACCCTCCTGGGGTGTGGCCTTGGGGAAGCCCGAGACCCACAGGGGTCCAGTCTGGTGAACTCCTAATGCCACACAGCACCATGAAGCCCCATGTCTGGGGGGGACTTTGTTGATTACCTCCTAGGACAAGGCGCTCACCACCGCACCGAGGCCACCTGTCCTCTGGGGGGCCAACTGAGGAAAACACCAGATCCCAAACTTGGCTTGGAGGATCCTTGGTTTCGTGGAGATGCCAGACACCTGTTCTCAAATGTTCTCACCTCAGAGGAGCCCCAGTTACCCCGCTCCCTGCATTTGACACCCCTCTTGCTGTCTTATCAATAGTAAATAAATAAGATGCCTACAGAATCTGAAGAAACTTTTTGCATTTTCTCAAGAAAAAGGCACAAGCCTGGGTCAGCCTTTGTGTGGAATTGTCCTCTAGCAGCCGTGGACCCACCAACACTTCCAGAAACTTAATAACAATTGGAGAATCATCACAATAAAAAGCGAGGAAACTGAGGCCAAGGGAGCTGGCTGTTTGCCAAGGTCAGACAGGGAGGGAATGGTCAAGTTCAGGATTCGAATCCAGGTCTCTGTCATGGCTCATGGGGGGCCTTAACCTCACTGAACGTCCAACACAACACGTGAATGGCTGAATGAGTCACAGTGGATTTTTTTTTTTTTTTTTTTTGGTGGTGCTGTGGGGCTTGTGGAACCGTAGTTCCCCGACCGGGGATTGAACCCGTGCCACCTGCAATGGAAGCGTGGAGTCCTAACCACTGGACTGCCGGGGAATTCCCCTCACAGTGGCTATTTAGTGATCCAACTCTCACCATTCTTTTCACTTGCATCCTCCTTTCATCCTGAGATAGGAACTGTATTTGACCCTCTTGAAAAAAATGCTCGGGCATTTGACTATGTGATCTGTTCACATGTGTGTTAGTTTCCTAAGGCTGCTGGAACAGCCACAGACTGGGTGGGTTAAAACAGTATAAACTTATTCCCTCCCAGTTTTAGAGGTCAGAAGTCAGAAATCAAGGTGTTGGCAGGGTTGATTCTTTTTGAAGGGCTCTGAGGAAGATTCTGTCCCCCTGCCTCTCTCAACTCTGGGGGGCTACTGGCAATTCTTGGCTTGTAGGTGCGTCACTCCAAGCTCTGCCCCCATTTTCACATCGTCTCCTTTTCCATGTCTTTCTGTGTGTTCATTTCTGTCTCTTCTAAAAGCACTCTCATTGGATTCAGAGCCCACCCTAATCCAGGATGATCCTAGCTTGATCCTTACCTTAATTACATCTGCAAAGACTCTATTTCCAAATAAGGCCATATTCTGAAGTGCCAGGTGGATGGGAACTTTTGTGAGATGCTATTCAACCCGGTGCAGCAGGGGAGTAGCACTCTTTCCTGAGGGCAATGGGGAGACACAGAAGGTGTTAGAGCAGGGGCAGGATGAGATCACATCTACCTGGTAGAAACCCCTGCAGCCCCTGCTTCATCCAGGCCTGCCTCCTCTGGCTTGGAGGCTGCCTCAGCCTCCACCTTCCCTTTCAACAGTCTCCATGGCAGCTGCAGGGTTTCTTAAAACTTAAAAATCAATCATGTCGGGGCTCCCCTGGTGGCTCAGTGGTTAAGAATCCGCCTGCCAATGCAGGGGACATGGGTTTGAGCCCTGGTCCGGGAAGATCCCACATGCCGTGGAGCAACAAAGCCGGTGCACCACACCTACTGAGCTCGCGTGCCATAACTACTGAAGCCCGTGCGCCTAGAGCCCATGCTCTGCAGCAAGAGAAGCCACCACTATGAGACGTCCGTGCACCACAACCAAGAGTAGCCCCTGCTCACCGCAACTAAAGAAAGCCCGTGTGCAGCAAAGAAGACCCAACGCAGCCATAAATAAATAAATAAATAAAATTAATCATGTCATTTCCTTGCTCCAAAGATGCCGTAACCCTCAAAACAACACCCTCTCTCCTCACCCAAACCCACAAGGCCCCATGTGACTAGTCCCTGTGATCTCCTGTCCCCTCTCCCTCCATCTCCTCCTTACCCACCTCCAGTCACAGCTTCCTGGCTGCAATTTAAATGCTCTCAGATCGGCTCACCTCAGGGCCTTTGCATACGCTGTATCCTCTGCCTGGAACATCCTCCTCCCAATTCTTCCCAAGGCCATAACCTCCTCCTTCAGGCCCCATCTCTGCAGTCCCAACCCCGACTTCCTTCCTGGCTAGCGCCCGTCCCCAACACCGTGTGTCCAATTACCTCATTTTAATTCTCCTCAAAGTTCTTACCACTTCTGGTAACTTCCTGTTTCACTGTTCACAGGTTTGTGTCCTCACTATAAGGTGGGTCAGTGCCCACTGACCTTTCCCATGGGGCTGGGAGGAGGAGTACAGGGCAAGGTGTGTAGCACACAGTAGGTGCACAATAAATACTTAAAGAGGGGACACAAGGGTGGGACAGAGGACAGTAGAGCTGTAGTCCCAGTGAGAGGAGGTGAGCCCGGGGAAGAGAGGGGAGGCTGTGTGGTGGCGGGGCGGGATTCAGAAGGAGCCTTGCCAGAAGCAGGTGGGTCCAGCATCCCATGCAGCTAGGAGCAGTATCACCGCTGTGCCTCTCTCTCCGGAGCCTGCCATCAAGCTGGCAGTGAGAATCAGTCTGCAGGGGGGAATGTAAGCTGAGGGCAATAGGGAGCCATGGAGGGTGTCGGGGGGGGCAGGGGAGGATGATGTGAGATCTGCCTGAGAGAAGCTTCCATAGCCTCTACTTCATCCTTGCCCTGTTTTACTGGTGTATATTTTCTTCTGGAAGTGAGATTTTAAGGATGAATGCAGACTGATCTGAGTTAAAACTTGTAAATCACTTAAAAAAACAAAAAAAAAGACCTCTAAGTCTTTGCAAAACATTTTATTCCCTGAGTACCTGGTCTCCAGTCCTCACTCTGCTGTGTGAAGCCCCCTTTGCCACTGCCCCAATCCCTGTGAAGCCTGTCTCAGACACCTGTCCGAGGGTGGCAGGGCTGGGGGGGGGTCACCAGTTCACTTGGATCTCCCCAGTCTGAGAGACACACAGGGGCGGGGGCCAGTCCTGGGTCCCGAGAACTTAGGGTTTCCCAAGGACCTGAATATCGCCCTTCTCTGGGCACTAAGGTGTGTGTGCTGGCCTTGGGCCCAGGGAAGACCCCTCTTGCCCCAATACTCTCTCCTGTATTGTTGGGGAGCACCAGTGTGGGGCTGGGTCCTGTCAGGGACTCCAGAAACTCTGAGCTCCCATAGCCTGAGACAGATAGCTCCCTCCCTCCTCTGCCCAATGTTTCCACCATTAGAGCGCTTGAAGCCACGAGCAGGGAGGGGGCGGTCCCATTCCCAGGCTCTCTGGCCCCTCCCACCATCTGAGGGGTCCAAGATCCAGGGAGGGGTGGAGAAAAGAAACCCTCTTCCCAGCTGAAAAATCCTTCTTGCTTCGGCTGCATGTGGACCCAGGTGTCCTCAATTGGCCTTGAACCATTGCAGGAATTCACCCACCGTCGCAGGTTCACAACCAAGGAGAGGCTGGTCACTGCTTAGGCTTCAGCCCATGATCAAGGTCAGGGCTAGGAAGTGGGACATGGAAAAGGGATGGATGCAGCAGCAGCAGCTGGGGCCCTAGCAGAAGTGCTTCTGCCATTAGCTGATATGGAAAGAGATGGTCCTTCCAGCTGAGAGTCTAGGGAGGATGATGGAACACGGTCTAGGCAGTACTAGGTGAGTTTTGAAGGATGTGTAGGAATTCACCAGCCAGACTCATCCAACCTCCCTGGTACTCTCCTAGGTCCTTCCCACTTAGGAGGACAAAGGTCTCAGCTTCCGGGGAGGAAGCTGCTGCCCTTTCTATGGGGATGGAGACAGTAGCCTCGAGGCTGGGGGCCCTGACTCCACCTCTGTGTAGATCTGTGTCCACTTGTCACAGGTGAGGTTGGGCTGGTTCAGCACGTCCCACATGAGCAGCATCTCGTAGGGCAGGAAGCGGTGCACCAGCGGCAGCTCTCCGTAGAAGCAGGGGTCGAAGGAGGACAGGTGGCTGGAGGGGGCCTGAATACCGGCCGTGAGGATACCACTGTGTGAGGCCCTCCTGCTTTTGGCACATGCCCAGGAAGACATCATCAATGGGGAAGAAGTCCAGGGCGGGGGTGTGTGGCACAGGGTGGTGGCTGTGAAGCGGGACAGTAGGAAGCCACCACCCCTGCAGTAGGGCGGGTAGTGTTCTTCCTCTGTCACCACCTTCGGCACATAGTACTTGCTCCAGGAAAGGCGGACGGGGCACACACTGTGGGTCAACTGCCCCACAGAGAGGTGGTGGTCAGGGTTGTCGCCCTGAAGGTAGGTGACCACGTTGTCTGGGTGGGCAAAGACATCATCATCTCAGTTGAGCATAAAACTGGCATGTGCACCTTGTCTTCTGCCACTGTAGGAAGAGCACCTGCAAGGGGGGGGTGGACAGGGCACACGGGCTTGATGCCTGGGGCCATCAGCTTTGGGTCCCTGTCGGCCACCCCAGCCCAGTGAGGCCAGGCAAGGATGTGTTTTCCAGTCAGGCTATTCTGGGTTAAAGGACTCACTCTGTGGTCCTTTGCAACCAACTGCCCCTCTCTGTGCCTCAGTTTCCAACTTTCCAGACAGGACACATCATGGGAACTGCCTCCAGGAGTGTTGGGGATCTACAGAGATGATGCTCCATAAAGCAGCAAGAAGTGCTTGAAAATTGTCACATTTACATTTATTGCTATTCCTTCTGACTCTGCCTTGCCAAGCACTACCATTAAATAATTACTTGTATGATTGTTATATAACATCTACCTCCCCCACCAGACTCTGGGGTCCCCCTGGGTGGGAGCTGTGTCTCTCCTATGTGCCATCTCTTCGGCACCCATTATGGGGTCAATACTTTGTAGGCACTGGATTCATGTTTGTCAGGTTGATGTTTATCACATGCTTTTGTGCTCTGCATTAAGAATGTGGCATGTGGGCTTCCCTGGTGGCACCGTGGTTGAGAGTCCGCCTGCCGATTCAGGGGACACAGGTTCGTGCCCCGGTCTGGGAAGATCCCACATGCCACTGAGCGGCTGGGCCCGTGAGCCATGGCTGCTGAGCCTGCGCGTCCGGAGCCTGTGCTCTGCAACGGGAGAGGCCACAACAGTGAGAGGCGTATGGCAAAAAAAACCAAAACAAAACCAAAAAAACCCAAAGAACGTGGCATGTTAAGAGGTTCTGGGCCCTCTACCCACCTCGGCTTCAGTTACCTCCATAACTTTGGCTGCATGCTAGGCACTGTACTCAGTGCCTGCTCTACCTTGAATCCTTCATACAGTTTTAAGAGGCAGGTGTGGTCTTCAGTCCCATTTACAGATGAGGAAATAGAGGCTCTCCAGAGAAAGTGCCTTGAGCAAGGTCATACAACAGAGAAGGTCTGTTGTTCAAAGTCTTGAACCCAGACCTGTCTGTACTTACTATGAGCAGGAACCTGCACTGGGCCCCTTTCAACTTGTGTCTCTACTCAGCTTACTCCATCCCCACCCTCCACATCCTGGGTAGGTCCTTGGAGCCTTCAATTCCTCCTCTGAGCATGGGCAGGTTTCTGTCTACCTCTCATGGTTTCTTTTCCATCAGAAAGGTCTTTGTTGAGTATCTTCCACACAGACCTGGGCCTCATGGGGAGACAGAACCAGAACAAAGAAATAAGATGTGTTCTGTCCAGCTCTCCCCATGCACCATTGCCAGTGTTATCTGAGCACCTGGCACTGGTCCAGGTGCCTTATGAATATCATCTCATGTAATCCTCACAGCAGCCCTCAGAGGTGGGTGAGTTCACTTAATATCCCGTTTCCCTGATGAGCAAACTGACGCCCAGAGAGGTGAATGATCGTCCATGGCAAACAGCAGATAAGCAGCAGAGTCTGGATTTGAGCCCAGGTCATCAAGGCTTGGAAAGCCAGGCTTGTAAGTCCTTCCTCCCTGCCTCCCTTGGACAAAGAAGACTTCGGATCACCATGAGGACAGGGGCGAGGTTGGGGCGAGGTTGATGGGAGTTTCTGGTCCCCAGAGCTCCTCAGAGGAGGTGGTAGCAACTTTGGACAGGAAGGAGAGGTGGCCCCAATCACGTGACACCCTCCCTCCCCCAGCCCACCTGTTTGAGCGTGAGGTTGAAGAATGAGTCGTAGAAATCCCACTGCAGGATGTCACCGTGCATCCGCGCCTCCATGGCCTACAGCCGGTTGACCTTGCGCGTCTCCGGCGGGTTGGGGTCCGTGCCCACGAGGAAGAGGCGGCGCAGCTGGACGCCGTGCACCTGGCGCTCACGGCCCCACCTGAGCCACACCAGCTCCCGGTGCTCGTAATTGCTGGGCGAGGACTTGATCACCAGCAGCAGAAAGACTGGCTGCACGCACTTGTCAGGCGGCACGTCCTGGAGCAGCACGACATCGCGGCAGTGTTTGTACAGCAGGAAGTTGCGGATGTGCTGCGGCTGCCTGGCGAAGTCCGGCAGGGCGGCCATGGAGGAGTTGGCCAGGCAGGGGGTGGGCAGTGGGCGGGAGGGTGGCGAGGGCCAGACCAGAGCCACGGGGGTGCCCGGTGGCTCCTTCAGGCCTGGGCAGGTGGGTGGTGACCTGCAGATTGAAGAGAAGGAGGAGGGTGAAGGTGCCCAGAGCCACAGCCAGGCCCAACTCTGTCCGCAGGTGCCGAGAACACCTCATTCTGGTCCGCCTGAGTTTGGGATTGGTCTGAAGAGACCCCTGGGCAGCTCCTGCAGACAATAACACTCACTGAAGATGCCTGAAGATGCCAGATGGGCCAAGCACTTTTCCAGAGCTACCTGTGGACCTCAACACCTGGTTGCAGCCCTACGGTTGCTCAAGTTGGAAAAATACTGAAATTCACCCCCCGAGATTCCCCCGGCTCCCACCTCCTCCAGTACCCCATGTTGGCTCTGACTGTTGCCCAGGTCCCACCAGGGATCAATAGTTACAGAGAAAACAGGCATGGAGATGCCAAGGTGAGCCTCCCAGATTCAGTGTGCCCAGAATCCCACCCCCCCATCCAAGCTGGTCCTCTTTATGTCCCTCTCTCAGAGATGGCCCAGGAGCCTCCCCGAGAGAGGCAGAGAACTCCCTTTTTAGCAGTTGAGAGCTGCTGGGATCCTTCCTGCTTCCCTTTTCACTTGCTCCTCCAGGAAGCTCTGAGCTTCTGGGATTCTGATATAACCGTCACTCATTCGTCTTGACTATTTTTAATGGTCCTGTGAGCTGAGCGTGGGCCCTGGCTCTTCACAGAACCCTCAGGCCCAGCATGTCTCAAACAAAGCTATCTTCCTTGGCAAACTCCTCTTCCTCCTTTAAAACCCATCTCAAATGATCCATTCTCTGGGTAGTCCTCTTGGACCTCTCAGGAAGAGTCCTGGTCTCCTATTTAGCCCTGTCTCCCTCTCTGGCTAAGTCATTGAAACAGCAGGGAAGGGGGCAGGGCACAACCTTTGAAAGAATGACATAGCCCGCAGACATGACATAAACTGACTAGAACCAGATGGCTCCAGGATGGCAGACAAGTCAACTTCCACTAGACCTTGAGCCTCAGTATACACTCACTGTTAACACATCAGCAAGCTAAATGACACTATAGGCACCGTGACAGTTCCAAGACCTACCATAAGGATCAAAAAGTGGGCGGTGGCCCAATTCTTGGAAATCCCCGCCCTTTCCTCTAATAGCTGAATACTCCTCCCACTCATTAGCCTATAAAATTACCCACCCCTATAAAAACTGATAACCCCATACCCTGGTGCCTTTCTCACCTGATATGGTGTGTGATCTCAGTAGGAAGACTGTGGGTTTTGGCCGGGTTCGAGTCCAAGTGTCAGTCTGGGTTTAGGCTGGGTTCGAGTCCCAGCACGTGGTTTCAAGTCCCAATCTGAGGTGTACGGTTTCATCATGATCTCTAACTTTTTCGTCCCAAGACCGGGGGCTTCTTGAGGGTCCTGGCATTGCCCAGCATGAGGCAAACACATGGGGGAAGCAGAGAGTGTCTGAATGAATGAATTTATGAATAAAAGTAAATTCATTAAGTTTCTCTCTGGCACACTTGTTTTGGGTGGGGGGGATGTGAAGTAGAAAAGAAGAGCTTTATTGCTTTGCCAGGGAAAAGGGGGAAGCAGCAGGCTCGTGCCCCTCAAAACTGTGTGTCCCAACCCAGGAGGGTTTGGCAATGGTTCAAGGGCAGGGTTGCTGATAAGGATTAATCCTCCTTTAATCTGGTCTCAGGTGGTCTTTTCTGGAGTGAAGAATGCTAACATTTTCCATTTGTTGGGGGTTTTAGTTCTGGTCTCAGGATTTAACAAAGCTCAGGTTCTTGATGTCTCGTCACAAAGAATTCAGTGAGAGACAAAGTGATAGGTAAGAAGTGGATTTATTTAGAGAGAAACACACTCGACAGAGTGTGGGCCATCTCAGAAGGTGAGAGCAGCCTGGCACACTCTAATTTATCCATCAACCCCACCCCCCACCCCGCCTGAAGATTTCCTTTCCCATATGTAGGCAGAGCCTTTGGTCTCCTGTCCAGATCCCTTTCCCAGGCTTCCCTGGACTCCCTCAATGTCATTTTGTCTGGAAAGGTGGTATCTGTGCTGTGTTCCAGCCCTGCATTTGAAGATCTATCTTCCAGCGCAGCATGAAAATGCCAGATTAGACCCAAGGCAGAACTTACCAATTCAGTAAACACTTATTGTCTCACCTCAGAGAGGCGCCCTCTGGAGTCCAACTCCTGGGTTTAAATCCCAACTCCATCACTCCCTGGCTGTGTGCCCTCCATACCTAAGGTCTCAGTTTCCTCAGTTATAAAGGGGGCATCTGAGCAACTCACTAGGTTGTGCAGGTGTGAAGGGAGTTCTCGGCACCTGGTACCTAGTGGGTATTCAACAAGTATTTGTTGAATGAATATGTGAACCCCAGCACTTACCTAAGATTGCCTCAGGATGTCTGTGCTCATCTGGGGTCTCCTCGCTCTCCCCTCTGGCACCTGAAACACTGTGGGGTAGTCAGTGGATTCTATTAGGCCCCTCGAGCTCCAAGCAACCCCACCCAGCAATTGCCTGGGAGCAAGAAGAGAGTAGTTTCCCATTTTATCTAGAGTCACAAATGGGTGCTGGTGCTGGGGACAGAGGCTCCTTCCCTGATCCATGAGGCCATTTCCCCAACGTGCCCATCACTGTCTTTGCACACTGCCTGGCCAAGGTCTCTCCAGCCAGGTGTCTCCCCAAAATGGGGCTCAGATCCCACTCCACAGGTTCTGCTGTGTGACCTTGGGAAAGAAGCTTGACCTCTCTGAGCTTCAAAGTAAAATGGGAATTAACCCTATGTAAAAGTGTGGTTGGGATTTTAACCTCAAACATGCTGAGCACGGTCCTGCCTCAGGACCTTTGCACAGGTTGTTTCCTCTGCCTGATTCTCCAGATTTCTACACAACTCCCTCCTCCTCCCCCTTCTTGTCTTTGCTCAAATGTCCCCTTCTCAGGAACACCTCCTCAGGACACACCATCGCACTGGCAGCCCTGATCCCCCACCCTAGCCTACTTTTTCTTTCTTCCACAGCACTTTTCACCTCCTAAAATAAAAACTTAAAAACTGGGGCTTCCCTGGTGGTGCAGTGGTTAGGAACCCATCTGCCCGTGCAGGGGACACGGGTTCGAGCCTTGGTCTGGGGAGATCCCACATGCCGCGGAACAACTAAGCCCGTGTGCCACAACCACTGAGCCTGCGCTCTAGAGCCCATGAGCCACAAGTACTGAGCCTGTGTGCCACAACTACTGAAGCCCGCGCGCCTAGAGCCCGTGCTCCACAATAAGAGAAGCCACCGCAGTGAGAAGTCGGCACACCGCAGCAAAGAGTAGCCCCCGCTCGCCGCAACTAGAGAAAGCCCGCGCACAGCAACGAAGACTCAACGCAGCCAAAAATAAATAAATAAATAAATTTAAAAAACCTTAAAAAATGTACTGCTTCTCATCTACCTTCCTCACCAGAATACAGGCTCCATGCAATAAGTCTTATTCATCATTTTATCCCCAGCCCCTAGAACTGTGCTTGGTGCGGAGTAGGCGCTCAGTAAATGTGTGTTGAATGAATGAATGAACAAACGAATGCTGGGATGCCACAGCATCTGAAAAAATATTGACTCTTGGGACTTCCCTGGAGGTCTGGTGGTTAGGACTCCGTGCTTCCATTGCAGGGGGCACGGGTTCGATCCCTGGTCGGGGAACTAAGATCCCGGAAGTTGCATGGCGTGGCCAAAATATATATATATTGACTCGCAGAATGAATTTATACATTCATTCATTCGAGCCAATATTTACTGTGCTTCTCCTGTGTGCCAGGCACCTCCCGGGAGCGGGGACACAGTGGTGAACAGGCACGGGATACCTCAATGTCTCTGCCACTCTGGGACCCACATGCTTGAGGGGGAACAAACACTAAATAAAAACCTCGGTGAAGAGATACAAGGGGATGAATGCCACGGGAGGAAATGAGGTTGGGTGGCGGGTATGGATTTTGAGGTCTGGATGACACTTAAGCTGGGATGTGAATGGCACAGAGGAGCCATCATGGCTGAGCTTGTGAGGGAAAGATCCCCAGGGAGGGAACAGCAGGTGCAAAAACCCTGAGGTGGGAATGAGCTGGTGGAGTCCGAGCAGCTGGGGACCCTGTCTGCGGGTGGCACAGAGCCTATCTTGTTTCCATGGCGTCCCTGGGTTAGCTGCCAGCCTCAGCAGGTGGTTCACCATCTGGAGGGTTTTTGGAGACCCAAAAAGGCAAATCATCATCTTGAGAGGAGACTGTGAACTGAAAAATGATGCAAGAATGAACTGAATCCTAGAAGGCCATTTTCCTGAGCTGAGTCCAGAGTGGACCACAAGAAAGGAGCGTTCCCAGGTGAACCTGGCAGATCCCTGAGCTCCGAGGACAGGAAAAAACTCAAGAGCTGCGGTAGAAAGCCCAAGTCACCAAAAATAAGACCAGAGATGTCACAACATTCTCTTCGGTGACACTGGGGGCCAGAGACCCACAGATGCTGGAAGACAAGGGTGTGCCTGGGACCCTAACTTCTGGCTAAGAGACACGCTCATTCAGAATCCCATGAAAATTTAGAGGGTGATTCACCCCCTACCCCATCTGCAGTTTAGAGTCTAAATCAGTTTTCAATCAGGGGTTATTCTGCTCCCACGGGATACTTACTGGGCAATGTCTAGAGACATTTCTGGTTATCATGATTGGGGCAGGGTGGAGATATGGGACTGCTAATGGCATCGAGCAGGTAGAGGCCAGAGATGCTGCTTAAATTAACATCCTATAGGGCACAGGACGGCCCCATGACAGAAGATGATCCAGCATTTTCAAGACTGAGAAATCCTGGTCTAAATAAACACAGAAACCAGAACAGAGAACTCAAAAGGAGGAAGGATCCAGAGAGGAGAATGAGGGACTGAACAAAGAAGCCTGATATAGGTTTAGTTAAGTTCATTAGACGGAGTGTTTATTACTATTTAAATAGAAAATCAAACCTAAATGGCCAAGGATCTGTTGGCTGGGAATGTGTTTACTGCCAAACAAGAGCTCCAAAACAAAGAAAGATACCTCAACAAATAGGAATATTTACAACTCAGCCAAACCTGGACATTGGGGAGGGGGAAGGTGTGAGAAGCGGTAAAATGACTAAATGGGTCATATCACTGGGATCAGGGTATCTGGGCGAAATAGAAGCTCTTGGGAGTGGTCATTTGGTTTTAATTAAATCCATTAACGCCTGTTCTTTTCCTTGCATTTTCTTTCTTGTTTATTTGTAAGATCCCTTTGCATATGAAACACTTAATCTTTGTTGGCTACCTGCATTCCCAACTTTTTCTTGCCAGGTCTCTGGTTTCTTTAAATGGAGGGATCTTACAGCGACTTCACCCTCCCAACCCCCATAAGGCTCCTGACTGGGGTCTGAGAGCTCAAGTTGGGGGTGGAGGGGATGGAGGCTCACGTCCCCTTCCCCTTACACTAGACCTCTATTAATGCATCCCAGATCCCCTTCCCTTTTCCAGCCACCAAGGCTACCTCCACCCCTAACTCATGGCCCCTTAGAACTTCAAGCGGCAAATGTTTCCAAACTCACAACATCCCACATCCAGACTGGCATAAAAAAGAAACTCCAGGCCCCGCTTTCAGCCAGGCTGAAAGTGCTGGGGATTTACTGGTCCAGGATACCTTGCTGGGTGTCTCAGTGGGCTGTATCCCAGGTAGTCCCCAGCCTCTCCTCACAGGCCTTACTTTCTAAATGGGCTGGGACCTCACACCTACTGTGGGAAAAGCTGAGGCTTACGGGCTCCACTTAGCCAAGGAAGTGGGAAGCCTCTTGGTATTACTTCCTCCTAAGCGACTGTGCGGCAGCTCTGGGGACTTTGCTGGTGGGGCTGTATGGCTGGTGAGAAGTTCCTCTCAGGTCTGCTTTCGATTCCCTGACCCCACACAAGACTCTCCTGTCTACCCTCTCCAGTTCTGGAAGGATTGGGCTTGTGGAAGCCCAAATAGCTGCTCACTCTGAAGTTTGTGGGGTCTGAATAACTCTGGAGGAATCCCCACCCCCATTTCATAGCTGGAGAAATGAAGCTCAGAGAGTCGTCTCAAGGTGGCCCAGTGGGTGACTCACCTTACCACAGAAATCCACATTATCTCCAAGTCCTTCAGCTCTGAGAAGGGTCTCAGTGGCTCTTATCTCAAAACACATATATGAAAACTATTCATTCGTTCAACAAATAGGTTCTGGAGGAATTGAGAAGCCTCAACCCTGGGCCTGGCCCCCAGAAGCCCTCAATCTGGGGGAGACAAGTCCAGACACCTGTGGGATCAGGGATGGGCCAGAAGAATGGATCAGGATATTGAAGCTGAGGTTTTGAAGGATGCATATGAGTTCACCAAGGGGAGTTCAGGTAGCAAAGAGAGCAAATGCAAAAGCAAGGAAGGGAAAGAAAACAAAGCCTATTGAAGGAATCATGTGTAGTTTATTTTGCTGAAAAGCAGAATTTGGAGAGGGGTTGATTTCTGAGGCTAAGAGGTGGGGCCAGACCCTGTAAAGACCTTGACTTGGGAGTCTATTTCCTCATTAGCACATGGAAGTGCTGAGAATACTCCCTGCCCCACAGACACACAATGGGTCACTCTGTATTGAGTATTAAAGGGCTTGGCATACGTTGACTATGCGATGACAACCTCAGTGACCTTGGTTCATTGTCCTGGCTCCTTTAAGTGCCCCCACTTACAGATGGGGATACTGAGGCTCAGCATAAAGCAGGAGTGTCTATGAACATGTACGAATCCAACCGTTTTACTTGTTGCACTGACTTGTGGGCCATAGAGTATTTACTAAGCACCTACTGTATGCAGGGTGCAGGGGATATAGCCATGGCCAAGCCAGCCCTTCTTTTATGATATTAATACATGAGGAAGTGATTTGTTTAGTCGCAGCTGCGATAAATGCTGTTGAAGAAGGAGGGATCCCTGGCAGGGGAGGGACCTTACCAGCCTGGGGACATCCTGAAAGATGAAGGGAAATCACCTGGGCAGAGCCCCAGGGGACAGGCATTCTAGGCAGAGGGCACAGCAAGTGCAAAGGCCCTGAGGTGGGCACAAATATAGGTTATCAAAGGGAGAGAGAGGAGGCGGTGTGGTTGGAGAAGTGGAGGAGGAGGGAGATACAGGCAGGGTTGCCAGATGATGGTGGGGGAGGAACAGGAAATGGGGCAGACCACAAAGCAGCTGTTATGTTGCAGGTGAGGCGCAATGGGGAGCCATGGACGGTGTGTGAGCAGGGGAAGGACAAGATTGAGTTATGCTTTGAAGAAGTCCCCCGCGGGGCCACTGAAGGGGAAAACGCGATCAGGGCAGGAGTTAGAGGCCAGGGCAGCAACCAAGAAGAAGAATTTGGGGACCTGGATAGGGGCTGGCTGGCGGGGTACAGGGACGTGGGTGAGTTCAGCAAATAAGATGAAGGGAGTCATCAATATTTAGAGCCTGGGACTTCCCTGGCGGTCCAGTGGTTAAGACTCCGCACTTCCACTGCAGGCAGCACGGGTTCGACCCCTGGTTGGGGAACTAAGATCCCATATGCAGTGTGGCGTGGCCAAAACAAAAGAAAAAACATTTAGAGCCCGGATGTGGGGGACAGAGAAGGATGGCCCAGGGAGGACAAAATGTGAGAAGTCTCTGAGCCTTTCACGAGGGGACGTTATGGGGCAGCAGGCGACCCAGGCGTGGTGTCTGGGCTAGAGCCTTCGGGACACGATGCCATGGAAACCAGGAAGGTCCATCAGGCATGTGACGGATGAACACATCCATATATTGCTTGCATGTGGCAGGGCCCCCTCCATGCTCCTCCCTACAGACAGTAGTGCCACGGCGTACAGAGTCACAGCAGTGATGTCCGGGCTGACTCTCAGGGCCCATCACCCAGTCCCCCCACTGCAATACCGGCCAATCCTGCTCGGGGCTGTTTGCCCTCCATGCACTGTTGCAACTTCACCATCACTCAGAGCCTGCTTCCTGCAGCGCACACAGCAAAACCACTTGTTTTCGTTGGCTGCAACCCCAAAGCCTCCCCTTGGGGTGCTCTCAATCTCCTTCTCCTCCCGCCCCATGTCCACTGCCCCCTTTCCTCCACTCTTGCCACCCCAGCCTCTTCACAGCTCCTTCAGACACCCGGGCTCAGCCCTGCCACAGGACCTTTGCACCTGCCTTTCCTTCCACCTCGGACGCCCCTCTCTCCCGCTCTACCCCCTGGTTCTCCTTGATCTTCAGGTTTCCGCCCAACATCATCTCCTTAGAGACGCCCCAATCTCCCAGCTAAAACACCCCACCCCGGCTCTGCTTTCCTCTGCTGCTCTCACCACCCTTAGACAAAACTGCTCACTTCCCTCCTGTCCATCTCCCCAGCCTGCCTGGAGCTCCGGAGGTGGGGCCCAGCATCTTGGCCCTCACAGCTCTGTCCCCAGTTGGTGCTCACTGCTGTTCATTGC
The DNA here is from genome assembly GCF_964374135.1 of Grampus griseus. Lineage (NCBI taxonomy): Eukaryota > Metazoa > Chordata > Mammalia > Artiodactyla > Delphinidae > Grampus > Grampus griseus. The sequence goes on along the minus strand of NC_139019.1, from coordinate 160,709,349 downwards.
ATGAGGAAAAATGCTAACGATGACTCACATATTGGCTACTTCCTTGAGCCTCACTTCAGGCTAACCCCATTCTAGGCAGGAGCTGCCGCCGTCCCCTACCTGGGACCTTGGGGATGCAGGTGATTCAGTCCTGAGAAGTCAGCAAGCACATCCTCGGAGCCAAGGGGGCAGGACCAAGAGGCACTGAATATTCCTGACTCCGAACAGTCCTAATGTGCTAAAAGGGCCAGATATTCACGGCACTAAAATATTCAGGATGCATTTAATGAGCAAGAAGCACTGAATATTAGTGAAGTGCTGAATATTAATGATCTGTTAAATATGCAGGAGGCACCCAGCATTTATAATATATGAAATACTTATAAGGCAACAATGAATAGTGGCAAGGCACGTTTGTGACGCATGAATGAATATGCATATTATCACAATGAATATGATATGAATGAGGCACTAAACAGCCCTGAAGAGACACCGTCACTGAATAGTCATGATTCGTTGCATATATATACACACAGTACTAAATATTAATAACCCGCTGAATATTAATGAGACACTAGATGTACGGAAGGGGCTGACCCCTTGGCAGAATTAATTAGGGACCCCCGCTGGTGACAGGGCTCTAGTCCCCCAGCCTCTGCCTACACCCCCAAGTGACAGTCAAGGTCTGTCAAGGACCCAGGCACGTATGGCTCCGGGCACCTCTGTCCCCCTCACCTCCCCTGAGGAGGCCAGGAAGGCAGAGAAGCTGAGACACATGGGGAAGTGAGAATGTCACACAATCCAGGTGGCGAGGCCCTACCCGTTAGCACCCTTGGGGGGCCTGGACCAGCCCCCCCCCGTCCCCACCCTGCATTATTTCACGGACAGTGGGGGCTTGCCTGACACTGACTTGGAGGCCTCCATCACATCAAGGCGATTCCCCACACGATGCTCCCAATTTCCAGATGAGGAAACTGAGGCTTGGAGAGGGTGAATCTTGGGTCCCTCTCCAGGCCTGTCAGACACACACCCATGCGACTCCCTCCTTACCCCAGCTCCGGGGACCCCCCAGGCCTGGGTGCTCCCAAACAGCCCAGTCACTGGGGCTCAGTTCTTGAAGCAGGAACGTGAGGGCGGCTCGTTCCCCGCCCTCACCCAGCAGCCGTGAGGACCAAGAGAGCCGATGCTCCTAAGACAGCCACCGTGGCCCCCGGGGAAGGAAGGCCCGACCCGGCTACTGGTCATCTGTGGACTCGGGGCAAGCAGCTGCCCCCCGCCCGCTCCAGGCCTCAGCAGCCTCATCTGCGAGGCTGCCTGGCATCAGCTGCCCACTCACAGTTCACCCCCAGCAGGTGCTAAATAAATACGAGCTCCACCGGGGCTTAAGGTGCTCCTTCGCTCCCCACTGACGCTCCGCTGGGATCTGGATAGGGATGGGGGCCTGGAACATTCTGGGGCTGCCACAAGGAGACGTGAGGGGTGGGGGGCGGTGACAGGAGAACCCCATTTGTGTGTCTAACCCCCTGAGTCCTGGGAAAGGCTAGAGGACTCAGCGGTCACCTTTTCTCCAAGTCACACATATACGAAGTGACAACAACGACCATATCAGTATCGGCGGCAGCAGCTACCGCTATCACTTGCACACTGGTCACTGCTCTGAGCTGAACACCCTCGTCTAGGTTCTGGGCACCCAACCAAGTTGATGGAGACAAACCACCATGTGTGGGGAGCCAATGGGCTAATGGGGAACAGAGGCAGCGAAGGAGACAATTTTCCAGAAAAGCGTAAGTCCCAGGAATGAAGACCCAAGGACGGGAGCCAGGGGTGCTTGCAGGAGAGGGTGCGAACCACTGGCCTGTGGATGGGCCCCCGTGGCTCTCACTGAGCCTCCCAAGGAGGTCCCCTGTTCCAGTTCCCAAGGGGGGCAAGGTAGGCACAGAGAAGGCACCCAACTACCAGAGACCAGGCTGCTGGAATTTGAACACTGACGAGCTGGACCTGTGGGCGATCCCTCTCCCGTTCATACCAGTTTGGCCTTCCAGTAATGAGGGGCTGGTCCCTTTTTACAAGGACCATGAGTTGCTTTTGTAAACAGGATGAAAAAAGAAGAGAAAGCCCAGTAAAGATAATTCGTAAGAAAGCCTCATTATGGGCCAACTCTGCTTTCCATGTGTATAAGTGGGTTTTATGCAAATATACATCCAACATTCACTCTGGTGAACCCCTGGGCGTGGAAGAAAGGGTGGGAGGGGGCAGGGTGACGCACACACACTTTAGACCCTTGAGTCCTCTGTTTCCAGGTCCCAGGGCTCCTAATGGATGACTCATTGGATAAGCCTGCCCTCCCCCACTGCAGGAACTGCCCGGGGTACCTAGGATAGGAAGGATTCTGAGGCTGGACATAGGCCCCTGATTAAATGCCAGCCCTGCCCCCAGCTGAGCCTCAAACGGCATCTCTGGGCTCATTTCCTAGATGGGGAAACTGAGGCTAGGGAGGCAGGCTGTGCATCGCAGTTCAACCTCAGAATCTTCCCATGATCCAGGGCTGATGTGCAAATTGAACCTCTGGGAACCTTCTGGAGGACCTCCACACCTGGTCAGGGCCCTCATCCAGGCTTTGTCGGACACAATTTCTTTCATGCAAAGATAAATATCACCAATGAGCCACACAATCAGGGTTAGAGTTAACATGCGATATCCTGCATGCAGCCTTTCCACCATCAGCTCATCGACACTCCACACTTGCGCTGGGAGGTAGGGCTATGTTAGCCTTATTTTTATTGATGGGGAAACGGAGACACAGAGAGGTCAAGGAACCCATTCAAGGGAGGTCAAGTGGTAGCCCAATCCCTGCCTTTAACCACCACCCGGTGGGACCTCCTGTAGTCTGCTATCTTGGTAGTGAGCTCCCCTATCATGGGGGGCAATCAAGCTGAGCCAGACTCCCATCAGGTGGAGGGACCACAATGGGCATCCTCCCTGGCTCATGGGGGGTGGGGGGCAAGTTATTGCCCCACTCTGGGCCTCAGAGGCTGTTGGCAGGAAGAGAAGACGCTCAGTGATGTCTTATCTCCTCCTCCTGGGCTAACCCAGCCCAGCCCCAGGGTCCCTGGGCCAACAGGCTTGTCTGGATTCCCCAAGCTCTGGCCTGGAGCAGAGAAGCTCTAAGGCCCCTTCTCAGTTCCCCCACACCCAGAGTACCTGGCAGGAATCACTCTCTGCACCCTGGGGGCGAGGGAGAGGGGAAGGGAGGGTGTCCAGGCTGGGCTGGGCAAACGTGAACTGCTCACCTAGGCTGCTAAGAGGTGGGGGCCCAGTGACCTGACGCAGGGGCCACACCTCTTCCTCTGGACTCTTCAGCCCTGTCTGGCATGGTGGCCACCTTGGGAACTGAAAGGGCAGTGGGAGAAAGTGGTAGCCCCAGGGCCAGCCCCAAATCCAGCAAACTTCCTCTGGGCCCTGAATTCCAGATCTGGACAACAGAGAGGCCCTGGCCCCAGGGGGTGGGAGGCGAGGGGAGGGGGGGAGGGAGAGGGGGGAGGGGAGGGCTGGCATAGAGGGTTTGAGGGGAGGAGGATGGGTCCTCAGTTTCCCCATCTGAAAAGTGGCCATGATAAAAAAATCTGACCCAGAGGGAAAGTTGGTCGTGAACCTGGAAAGGTGGCTAATGACGTAACTGTAATATACTTACGGTGATGGCTGACATTCTGTGGGCCCCACTGAGTGGCCATTGCACTTACTGACTTATTTCAGCTTCACCACAGTTCCGTATCATGAGCCCCAGCTGACACATGGCAAAACTGAGGCTCAGAGACCTACAATCACTCACTTGGGGTCTTTCAGTGACCAGAAGCGCCCCCACCATAAGAGCTTCCACTGCCTAACACCTCAGGCATCCTCATGGAAGCCAGGTCATTTTGCTACCTTCCAGAGGGGACACTGAGGTGCATTCAGAGACCAGGAGCAACCAAAAGCAAACAACACAGCCAGGCACTGGCTGAGCAGGGACCGGAATGGATTCCAGAGGAAACTGTGAACTGGGGTGCCCAGGCTGGAACCTGGTCCGGCGCCTGGCAGCGCTGGGGTTCAACAGTGGTTCCCTCAAGCAACAATAATAAACCCAACCTGGGACCCCGGGTGCTGCTCCTGCCTATACGCTCTCAATCAGTATGCTAACAACCTCAACAATAACGATAACAGTAACAGTAACGGCCAGCGCATACAAAGTACCCTCCACTCCTGGGTTCGGATCCCACCCTCTCCTAGGAGGAGGATGGGAGGTGGGGGTCCAGGGTTGCTTCACTGTGTCCACGACTGCGACGGGACATTGTCCAGGATCAGGGATGCCACAGCTCCACATGGCTTCGGTCTCCCCCCATTCCCCAGGCGTGGGTAAGGCTTCCTTCCCGGCCAAGACTGAGCCGGCCTTGGGCCGCAGGAGAATACTATTACCGATGGGTGAAGGCAACAGGGTTCTTGAGACCCGGGGCTCCAGGATCTCCCCGCCTCTTCAGGGTAAACGCGGCAGATACCCGACCCCAGGGACCTGCAGGGGCTTCCCTAGAGCCCCAACTCCGCCCCCCACCAGGGTTCCGTTAGATCCTCCGGGGCCCCCAATACTCACCCCCAGACAGCCGTCCAGCCTCCGACCCCTATCCCTGCAACTCTTGGCTCGTCCTCGCCCTTCCCGGCTTCGCTGCTTCCTGCCTGCCTTCCGCCGGAGCCCCCACTCCCAGCTGGGCCGTTTCTGCAGGGCCCAGTACAAGTTCTCCTGCCGGCCCCTCCCTTCTTCCCTCCCCGGCCCCGCCCCTTCCCCTCCACTGACCGCAGGGCACCACCCAGGCCGCTTCTAGCCTCCCCCGCGCCTATTCCGGCTCATGACCCCACTTGAGTCCCGCCCACAGTCAGGAAGTGAGCTCCCCGCGGCTGGAGGTGTGCAAACAGCGCCTTTTTCGGCACAGGGCCCCGGGCAGGGTTGGTCCAACGTGTGTTGGATGAAGAAATGATTAAAAGAGGGGCAGGAAAAAAAAAAGACGGGCAGGGAGGCAAGTTGAACCCAGTGGCTCTTCAAGAGGTTAGAATGTTTCAGAACCCGATAAGCTATCCTGAGACCCCAGACGTCTGGATGCCGCGAGCTGGCATTTTCAGAAGTCGGATTGGAAGATTCTTGGGATTGGGGCTGGTGAAGATTCGAACCCTGCTGTGTGCTGCGTGAGTCTCTAGAAGTTTCTGGTGTTGACACGTTAGAGTTGGGAGCTCTGGGGAGGGGGAAGATCCAGGTCCACAGGTGTGAGCCAGGTGATGGTTCAAGTCATCCCGTTTCCTCTCCCATCGCGATTTCTTCCCGTGGAGGAAAAGGGGCAGGTTCTGGCTGTGCCTCAGTTTCCTCGTCTGTAAAGTGGAGGAACTAAACCCCGGTTCCTCTAGCTGGGACAGGTCTGGGGGACAAGGTCAGCACAGAGCAACTACATGATGTACACTACAGCGGTTGAAGGGCGATTACATTAAATGTCTGCATCAAATGGGGGCATTCAGGCCTCAGAGGCTCTGGCTCATACACTTTCTTGCGGCGGCAAACCCTTGAACTTTGGAGCCCATTGACGTTTCCTGGGCTTAAGGTCTTCTCCTATCCTACGGGGTCCCCTTGGGTTTCCTGCGTTCATGAGCCCCATAAAAGAGCCGCAGTCAAACACCGGATCTGGTGGGCGTGGCTCCGCCCATCTACCTCCACGTCAGGCAAGGGCCCCTTCCTGTGTCATCTCCCGGGGAACGTGAGGGCCCTGGGAGCTGGGTCACACCCAGCCCTGCTTGCAACGTGGAAACTGAGATCTGCCCGGTCAGAAGTTTGAGTCTGCTATACTGCCAGAGTGGCTTCAAAAGCGTCAGGAGGGCTTCCCTGGTGGCGCAGTGGTTGAGAGTCCGCCTGCCGATGCAGGGGACGCGGGTTCGTGCCCCAGTCCGGGAAGATCCCACATGCCACCCGTGAGCCGTGGCCGCTGAGCCTGCGCGTCCGGAGCCTGTGCTCCGCAACGGGAGAGACCACAGCAGTGAGAGGCCCGCGGGCTGGAGGGAGATGGGGAATGGGGAGTGACAGCTAATGAGAATGGGTTTCCTTTTGGGGTGATGGGAATGTTCTGGAACTAGATAGAGGGGATGGTTGACAACATTGTGATTGGGCCACTGAATTGTTTACTTCAAATAATTAATCTTCTATTATGTGAATGTCACCTCAATTAAAAAATTATCTCAATTAGGCCATTCACCCACTGGGGGTGGCCTCTGGCTGGTCACCTAATTGCTTTGTGCCCCAAATCGAAGTTTTGGGGCATCCCAGGTGTAGGAGACCAGGGCGTTGTAAACCACCAAATGACAACCCACCTGCCTGGGGTTGGCCAGTTAAATGGGGATACCACCTTCCCTCCTGGGACTCACCCTCCCAGGTAGGCACATGTCACACCAGCTCTGAATGTCCGGGCACATAAGAGGCCTCACCCAGAAAGGCCTTCTGTGTTTTAAAGGTTGCCCAGCCTCGCTGGTGACCCAAAGGAAGCAAATGAAAGCCACCAGGAGGTGCCATTTTCCCGTCTCTTATCAGATGGGCCAGAACCCAAACCCAGGTCATGCTCAGAGGCGTGGCAAAGTGTCTCCTCACTCAGTGGCCCACAGCATGGATACGGCACCCTAGCCACTCAGCCTCAGGACCAGCAAAGGGACCGTCTTAGAGGGCTCAAAGCCACTGCGCGTGCATGCACTCATGCACCCGTGTGTGCAAAGACCTGGATGGAGGGGGCAATCCCATAGGCTCAGATGTTTGATTCTAGCTGCTTTATGGGGCCCATGAGCTCAGGGAACCGCAGAGCCCCATAGGGCGAGCGTGGACTATGAACTTGCAGCTGAGGAGCTGAGGGCCGGAAAGGGAAAGGCCCCACCTCCAGTGGCTCCAAAGTCCTAGCTGTTGGAGGCAGTGAAGTGTGTGTGCTGGTGACATCACTGCCTGAAATGCCCCCATTTGCTGCAGAGACCAGTGTAATTGCCCTTCATACAGACGGTGTTGATCGTGTACTTGCTCTGAATGGAGGATGCTCCCCAGACCTCTCCCAACTAGAGAATTTCCCCCCATTTTGCAGAGGAGGAAACTGAGGTACAGCCGGGCCCCTCCCCCCCACACACACCCTGACTTTGGAGGACAGGGTGGGAGGATCAGAGCACACAGGCCAAATCCTGCTTTCTGCTTCCTGAGCTCCATCTGGCCCTGGCTTGGTCCCTGGAATCTGCATGGTCTTCAGGGTCAGGCACCCAGCATACCCACATGTCCACTGGGACCCAGGACTTTCCATCAAGTTCAGACCTGCTCTCCACCACAGCATGCGGATTACCACACCTGTCCTGGGCCCACCTCGGGCTACCCCTTGCACACCTGCACTTAGGACCACCCTCCACCCCAGGACCCCCAATAAATAAAAGAATACCAGCACTTCTGGGGTGCTTATTCTGTACCAGGTACTCTTCAAAGTATGTGAGCTCTTCACAACCACCCAGTGAGGTGGGTTACAAATGAGGCCTGGGGAGGTCAAGTCACTGATTCAGACACGCAGCCACTGGGGGCCAGGCAGGCTCTACACCCACACCTTTTGACTTTGCAGCCTCACGGCTTCTAAGAGCTTTCTCCTGCTCATAGCTGTGTTTCTACAGCCTGGCATACAGTAGGTGCTCAATCAGTGTTTGTGGACTAATTGCTTTCTCACAGAACTCACAACTCACCATCCTTCTGCCTGGCATGCCCATATCCAGCCTGCAAACTCCTACTCAAACTTCAAAGCCCCATTTATAATGCCTTCTGCTTAGGAAGTCTTTCTGGCATCCCCCTCTAGGTTCCTCTGGCCCTCGTTCTCTTCCACCAGCCCACGGGACTGGAGGGGTCCATGGGGCTGGGGGTGTTCACGTCTGGCTTTTTCTCCCCCAGTATCGCCCCGCACGGGCTAGGTTGGGGGTGGAGGGGCAGGGCTAAGGATTATTAAGGAGATTAGATTTCTCCCACCCATCCGTCTTTTCTTCCTCTCCTCTCTGGCGATGTGAAGGAAACTTCCTGGAGCAGGAAAAGGCTTGTTATTTATTTTATTAGAAAATAGAGTGTTTATTTAAAGAACATTAAAAGGCCAAGGACCTGCATGAGAGTTGGCATGAGCAGGAGTGGATCTCAGGCTCAGCCAGTCTGAGTGTTGGGATCCTCTCCATGGAGTCAGGGCCTCAGGGGAGGCCAGGGTGGGGGACCCTCGGGTCTAGCAGGAGGGCCAGGGAGCAGTCAGCGAGCACCAGGACGCAGTGCAGAGCTGGGGCCAGTGGTGCTGGTCGGCCTCTGCAGGCTCAGCAGCTCACCAAGTACATCCCTGTGGAGGCAGGGTTGTGAGGGGTGCGGGGGGGGCCCTTGCCCCTACCCTGGGATCCCCCAATCCTCTTCAAAACACCCCCCTGTAACTCACTGTTCCCACTGCCCCATGGACCCCAGCAGCCCCTTGTGGGGACGGGAGAATGGGGGTGGGGATGGGTGCAACAGAGGGGCTGCTGGCTCCCTGCCTTGGGTTCTTGCAAGGATGCCGGCCAGGGGACACTTCTTCTATTATTGGCTGCACCCGCGGCATATGGGAACTTAGCTCCCCGACCAGGGATCGAACCCGTGCCCCCTGCAGTGGAAGCTCGGAGTCTTAACCACTGGACCGCCAGGGAAGTCCTGTAGGGGACACTTCTTGATCCCTGTCATTGGGGCCCTGACCACCCCTCTCCACCTGTGCCTCCCATCTTGGGTCTCCAGGCCCCAACACCCACCTATCCTTTCCAAACACCCCAAATGCCTCCCCCAGCCCCGCACCCTGGCAGAAGCAGGGAGTGGGGCTCAGAGCCCGGCCTGGTCTTGGCTCCGGAGATGCGCAGCGGCAGGGCGAGGGCGTACCTGTGGCGAACCTTCTCTTTACCAGTGACATGCGGTAGCCACTCCCCACCAGCTCCAGGTCCACGCCGGACAGAGTGGCCCCCTCGCTGGTGAACTGAGCAGCCACAGGGCTGGGTGTGCTGGGCCCCGAGCGTGGCTCCCAGCTGGCAGACAGGCGGCCAGAGCCTGGGGAGGTCTGAGGTCAGCTGTGTCCTGTTCCCCGACCCCAGTCCTGCTGTGACCTGGGCTCCTCCTCAGCCCTGCACCCGAGCCCTTTGATCTGTGGCTCTGTCTGTTCTGTTTGACTTCCTCTTGTGTCCTGCACCCTTTTCCTTTGGCCCCACGGGGCTGTGTGTGGTTTGCAAAGGAATCCTGCCTCAGGGCCTTTGCACCTCTTGTGCCCACCCCTTGGGATGCCCTCTCCTCCAGCTTCGTCAAAGCCCTTTCAAGCTTTCCTTGATGCCTACACTGCCCTGCTCTAGCACATCCCCAATCCTCCCCTAGTTCGTTTTTAAAATCTTTTTAGCTGTGTCGCGCAGCTTGCGGGACCTTAGTTAACCGACCAGGGATCGAACCTGCGCCCTCAGCAGTGAAAGTGGAGTCCTAACCACTGGATTGCCAGGGAATTCCCTCTCCCCTAGCTGAAATAAGCCTCTCCCATTTGAGACCCCCAAGACCTTAAGCACAATCATAACTCACCCCCTGTCTCGGACACATCCGGAAGCTTCCATAGGAGCCTCTTCTCCTCCAGGTTCCTGGCATCAAGAGAAGCTTGGTCCGGTCTCCACCAGAAAGGACATGGGGAGCCCAGGGTCCCAGCTCAGTTGCCCCTTGGCTACATGACCCGAGAAAGCCGGGTCTCCTTCCTGGCCTCAGTTTTCCCATGTGTGAAATGGGGGTGGGGTGTGGAGCAGCTGGTTCCTGAAGGCTCTACAGCCTTGCAGCACTTTTAGATGATGCGTTTGGCCCTATAAATTTGGCTTCTTGGTGGCAGGTTCTACCTTTTGTACAAAACAAAGGCAACATTGTGCAGTGACTGAAAGCCAGGGACCACCAGTGGGTGGCTGGGTTGAAATCCTGGTGGAACCTAGGTAAGTGACTGAGTCTCTGTGTGCCTCAGCTCCCCCTCCATAAGTGGGGATGATGGTGGCCAACCCCTTGAGGGATTGCTAAAAGCCCCAAGCCTGTCAGTGTGTGCAGAAAACAGGGAACAAGCCTGACATGTAGGAAGCTCTCGGTGTCAGACATTGTTATTGCTAGTAACATCACCCTTAGCTCCAAGCAAGGTGAGCCCACAGGGAATGGTCAGGCCTAGGGTGGACCCTTCAGTTGGTGTATCAAAGGGAGCTCTGCTAGGTTCTGGGGGCACTGCTGAGCTTCCCCAGGCCTCCCACATGCCCTCACCAGGTGGCAGCCGGCTGCAGGCGGACGTTGGTCACAGGCTCCCCTATGGGCAGCAGGATCTGGACATTGGTGAGTGGCGTGGACACGGCTGTGACACCAGGCCGGTAGCAGTACTCCACCGAGACCTGAGTGAGGGTCGCCCCGCACTGCCAGTGGGTGCTCAGCTGCAGAGGAACGGACTGGGGACCGGGGCGGGAGAACTAGGGGAAGGGAGAACAGGAGAGAAGACACGGCTTGAGCCGTCCTGTCCTGCCACACCGCATACTATTCAGCCACACTGCCCCTGCCATGCCACCCGCCATTCAACTGACCTGACTGCACTGCCTAGGACACCCCAGGGGCTCTTTGTTGATGAGAGGCTGTGTTACAACACGTCTCCAGCAGAGGGCAGACGAGTGCCCCATTCTAACAAAGTCTTGGGGACAGGTGCCAGCTGCCAGGTCCTGGGATCGGACCTCTTCTAATCTGCACGATGGGGCCATCTGCACTAGTGGAGGCCAGGCCCCCCTACACTGCCCACCCCGCCTACAGCTCACCCCACGGTCATTGCTATCAGCCTCCATTTCTGCTGCCTGCTCACCCTGTCCCCATCCACCATCCCCTCCCTGCCCCCTCTGCCCCCCGCCATCCACCTGGCCCACCTGGTACCGCAGCAGCACTACGTTGTAGTAGGAGGCAGCTGGATTCTGTTCTGCCTGACGCTGCAGGGCCTCAGTCAGAGCCGCCATGTTGAGCCAGAAGTCTTTGGTCTCAGGGTCGCTCTGGGAGGGGTCACTGCAGAGACCGGGAATAATCACCCCAACCCTCGGGAGATGCCGTCCCAAGGGCCTCCAGCATCCAACCTACACCAAGGGCTTCCTAAAGATGCAGATTCCCAGGCTAACCTTGGGACCAATAAAGCATAACTCCCAGGGAAGGGCAAGGGTGGGAAGCAAAAGACAGAAGGAGAGTGAGTTTCAGAGAGAGAGAGCAGCTTGCCCAGGGTCACACAGCAAATCCCGGGAGGCAGAACAGGAATTCAGAGCCGGGGTGCTCCTGGCCCCCACCAGTCCCTGGAACCCCCTAACTTTTCTCCCTTTCCTCAACAGTACCTGAAGAGCAGGTCAGCATTGGGGTGGAAGTGCTCAATGGGGGCCGTGTGCACGAGGCGGAAGCTAAGGACCGGTGGGGGTGGGGTTCCGCTGAACACGCGCACGATACCAGCAGGGAAGGTCATGGTCAGCTCCCCAGTTACTCGAGCCAGGCAGCTGGTGGGGGCGGGTGGTGAAGGCACTGGGCGTTGGCTCAGGGCTGTGCCTGGCACCTCACGCTCCCCTCTCTCCTAGTTTCACTATAGCCTGTGGTTCACCAGGTCCCTCAGAATCAGCAAGGCTCTGACCATGGCCAGCCTCCCAGCCCCAGCCTCCACCTCTTGTGTCCCTGCCTGGACAGCAATCCAGACACCAGGAAGAATCCACACTGGGCTGAAGGAGACAGGAACACCCCCTTCTCCAGTTCTCTTTTCCCCAGGCCACCAGGAAGCTCAAAGCAAAACATTCAGTTTTGTAACTGTCCTCAGCTTAGGTTTCCGGTCCAATACTCTCCTCCTCTTTGTGGCTTGATCTTAAGGTCTTTTCGGCTGGGCACCGCCCCCAGATTATCCCTGGTCCCTCAACTCACCCTTAACCTGCCCCCTCCACGGGCCTGGCCTCTGGTCTTGCTCCCTTCAGTTTGACGCCCACAGCAGCCTCAGAGGAGTTCCTCTAAACCGTGGCTACATCAATGCCTAGCCCTGCTCAAATGCCTTCCATGGTTCCTACAGCCCTCAGGATGGGTCTGGTTGTTTAGCTCAGTGTTCCACGGTAAAGCAGATCATGAAACCCATCTGAAAGCTGTCCCTGCCGGAACCTAGATGCACAGCCCCCAGGGAGCCCTATGTTTGCCTGTCACCATCTGCACTGTGCCCCACCACTGTGTACCTGGGGTTGTGGCCACGGAAGTAGGCGTGGACATACTCAGTGAAGGCAGTGGCCACGGGCAGGGCATCCTGGGAGCCCAGGACCACAGGGCTTGGGCCCCGGGAGACTCCTGGGGGTGGCAGGGAGGGAACGAGGGACAGGCAGAGTGAGCACAGGTCCCAGGCTCCGGAACCCGCCCTCTGCCGACACGGCCTCCATTGTATCACTAAGCCACACACCCGGATCAGAGAAGGTGAAACTGAGGCCCAGAGAGGACCCACGTACCATGTCCTGTCTGGGATGAGAAGCTGGGCCGTTCTGGGATGGTGCTGGGGGCTGAAGAGCCCAGTGGGGAGGGGCTCAGGGAACGAGACTGGAAGGGAAGAAGATAGGCCAGCCTGTGAACACCCTAGCAGCAGTGCCCCGATGCTGACCCTGGAGGCGACCCCCAGCCCGGCTCCTGCCACCCCCCCTCACCCTACCAGGTCCCCGTTGCTGCGCATGAGGGGACAGGATGCTTTCCTGGAGCGAGGTCTCCGGGGTGGGGCTGCCAGGCCCTCCCTGGCTGCAAGGTCAGCAGGTACAGGCATCAAGTCTGGGGAATGAGCATAAGAACAGACATGGCTGAGCTGCTGCCTGGGCCTCTCCAACCTCCCCAGGGGAGGAACTCAGCCCCAAACTGGGAGTTGGGCTTATAGGAGGAGACCCCCTGATGGTTGGGAGTCCTAGGGCTACAGAGAAGGTGCTGGACAGGACTGTAGACACCATCTGCAACCCTGAGTCTCCCAGACACTACACTGGTGGCTCAATAAGGGGTGAGCTCCCCATCACTGGGGGTATGCAAGCAAGGGCTGGATGCTCAGGAGGTAGGCACTCTACGGGGGGGGGGGCGGTGAGGATTTGGCAGAGGCATTTTACCCAACATTTGGCAGTTCCAAGGGTAGTCTCCCACCCTGGCTTGCGTCTGAGTCACACCCTTCTAAATTAACTAATCATGGTGTAACACCTAGGTTCCCCTCGCTCTCTTGCTTCACTAGTGTCCCTGCTTTGCTCCATCTACAAACGCTTACTCGCCCATCTCCCCTCCTACCTACACCCCAGGCTGTGCCAAGGTTCTCAACAGGGTTGGATCCTTCATGATGCTGGGGCCGCCCTGCATACTGTAGGGTGTTAACAGCCTCCCTGGCCTCCACCCCTCAGACGTCAGGTATACCCCACCCCCAAGTGGTGACAATCAAGTAACAGTGGTGACATTGCCAAGTGTCCCCTGAGGGGCACAACTGGCCCAGTTGAGAACCTTAGTTCTACAGTAAAGCGCAGACAACTGTATCTGTCTACACTCACGGTCTACACTCACTCCCCTGAGCCCTCCCTTGAACCAGCTCCAACCAGGCTCTTTCTTTAACCAAGGATGGTACCAAGCCCCCCACCCCACCCCCCGCCACCCCGTCACCACTGCTGGGGACCTCATGTGGTCACAGCCCACAGTCTCTCTGACTCAGGCCCCCAGGAGCCAACCAGTAGCCAATCCCCTCCTTCCTCCCCCCCTCTAGCCCTGCCCCTGCTCCAGCCTGGGCGCTCTCCTACCCTCTCCCTGGGCAGCCTTCCATCCCACTTCAGCTTGCTGATGTCTTCATACAGCTGTCCACAGGGTGCTCCAGCCTGGCCTCCCCCATCCACCTGCCGTCTAAAGGCCCAGCCTTGACACGCCCCCACCCCAGCTTCTTCCGCCCCATCTTCCCTGCTCTTTCGGCCCTTCCCTCTCCTTTCAGCTGCCCTCAGGCCCTCTGCCCTGATTCCTCTGTTCTCCGGGTCCCGTGACTGTCTTCTGGCCTTCTCCCCACTGTTACCCCATCACCACTTACCTGGACTCACCTCCCTCGTCTCTGGCTCTCATCCTTGCCTACCAAGCGGTCAGAGAGAGCCTTCAATCCGAGCAGGTCCCACCCCTTCTTTGCTCACGGCCCTCCCTCCTGTGGCTCTGACCCTGCTAGGGGTAAAACTCACATTCCTCCCTGGGACCACCAGCCCCCACCTGATCCCATCTCCCTGCCGACATCTCCCCCTCCACTCCCTCCTTCTCCCTTCATCACTCTGCTCCACCTGCACTGGCCTCCTAACTGTTCCTCAAAGGGTCTTGCCTGCTTCCACCCCAGGACCTTTGCACAGGCTGCACCCTCTGCTGGGAATGCCCTTCCCCCGCCATGTCCATATGGCTGCGTCCTCACCTCCATCAAATCCCAGCTCAGATGTTCCCTCCTCAGGGAGGCCCTACCCTTCTGAGTCCTCACCAGGCACCTGCCACCTCCTGCCTTGTTAAATATCCGTATCACTACTGTCCCTGCAAGAGTGAGGGTTTCTGCCTGCCTGGGTCCCGGCTGTGTCCCCAGCATCCTGTTCAGACCCTGGCCACATTAGGTGCTCAATCCTCCCCCAGGACTCAGATAACTCTCAGACTAGGGGTGGAGGAACTCACCTCCTCCAGCCACAGCCTCCACCCCCCAGGGACCCGGGGATGGTGCGAGGGGCTGTGGTGAGTCTGATGGCAGCAGGGGCTGCGTCCCCCTCGACTCTGGGGGCGGCACCCTACAGGTAGGTGGGCTCTGTGGGGTGCCTGGGCGGGGAACCCAGGAATCCGGGGAGGGGCCGGGTGCCACGTGGGACGGTGAGTCCAGGCCAGAGTCCTCCACGTTCTCGGGCGACGAGGAAGAGAAAGGCGAGGGGCTGGAGGTGAAGCCGAGACTGCTAGAGCCTGGGGGAGGGAAGGGGGCAGCCAGCTCCAGACCCCACTCACACGGAGTCCCGTCCATCCTCCCGCAGGCCACGCCCATGTCGAGGAAGGTCCGCCCCCATTCGATGTCTCCCCCACCCCCCCTCCACCCCAGGCCATGCTGTCTGGCTACTTTCACCTCCACTGATGCCTGCCTATCCACTCATTGTCATCCTCACTCCCACGAAGGCCACACCTTCTCGCCGGCTCCGCCCATTCGTGCCATGGCCCCGCCCACCCTCACTTTGACCCACAAAGGACCCCCACAGTCCTCCGTCCGGCCTGGCCCACGGTCCTGAGCCTCCTGTCCTTGCAGTGGCCCCACCCTTCCTCCTGCTGGCCGCCCGTGTCCCTGAAGCCCCACCCCATCACCTGTAAAATCTTCATGGTCAAAGGCGGACTCTAGGGGAGGCCCAAAGAGGTTCTTGGAAACCTGCTCGTCCGATTGCAGCTTCTCTGCACAGCTGGGGACAGGGAATGGACAAGAGGGGCGTTTCCATGCCTCCTCCCACTTCGGGACCTTTGTACTTGCTGTTCTTGGTCTTGAGCTCTGTCCCCCACGATCTCCCTGCGGCCACCTCCTGCTCCTTTTCAGGGCTCAGCTCAGAGTCCTCGCACCTCCCCTGCTACCCCTCCACCACGGCCCCAACTAAAGCCACCCACTCCTGTTTTCCATCACATTGCCTGCTTCAGTTTCTTCACAGCACTTGGAAGCATCGAATATGCTCTAACTTATTTAGTATTTAAAAAATCTGAGCCTCTAGAGTGGGACTCTGAGGAGCACCTGTCTTGGTCATTTATCTCCAGAACCCAGCATAGCACAAGTACACATAAGGTGCTCAATAAATGTTCATCAAGTGAATGACTGAGTGGTCCCTCAAAGACGGCACGCCCTTAACTCCCTGCCAGGATAAGAGAAGGGGAGTTGGAGACATGGGGAGGCAGCAGGGGAGGAGGAGAGAGGCAGGGATGGCCCTCACCTGCCCACTCATGTGGGCCCAGTGCCCCATCTCCCATGGAACCCACCTGCCAGCCCTTGGGGCAGATCGAGGCCTCTGTAGTTTCCCAGCAGTGTCCCCTGCAAGAGATGCACCTCCTTGAGCCTTTCTGTCACCAGGCCTGCACTGCTTCCCACTCCACACACCAAGGAGACCAAGGTTTGGAGCTGTCTAGTCAGCTGCGCAAGGTGACCAGCAAATCAGGCAGAGAGGGGTTCGAACCTGAGCCCACTTGTCTCCAGTTTCTGGCTTCTTTCCCAGCCCCAGCGATCCCTTTTGGCTCTCATTTAATTCTCACAATGACCCCATTTTATAAGAGGAGATCAGAGTGGGTAAGCAGCCTGCCCCAAGTTACACAGCAGAGCTGGAATTCAAACCCACACCCACACTCCAGGCCCAGTCTCCCTTCCACGTGCTCCTCGTCAAACTGAAGACCCCTTAACAGGCTACTCACGTGAAGAATGGCGTTTCATGGTGCCCTGTGGACAAAGGGGTGGCATCAGGTCGGTGGCATCCAGCCAGCCCCACCTGCCCCACACACAGCACCTCCCCACGCCTCACCCCTGGGCCAGGAGGGAGGATGAGGCTGCCAGCTGTGGCCCTAAGCTGTGCTGCGGCTGCCTCGGGGCTGCAGGTTGGGGCCCGGGCCGGGGCGGGCTTGATGTGCACGTAGAATTTGCGGGGCTCGTCATCATCGAAATCGGAGTCGCTGGATGAGAAGCGGGAGGGCTCCGCTGTGCGTGCACTGCAGTCAAGGGGCCAAGCGGATTCTAACACGGGGTTTCCCTCCAGTCAGCCCTCAGATCCATCTCTTCCTGCTCACATCCCTTCGAGGCACTGCACAATTCCATCTCTCACCACTTGCCACCCTTGCCTTGACACCATGTATTTGCCATTCTCCTCCCCCCACAAGCCTTCATACAAGCATGCCCTGTCCTAACTAGTAAACTCCTATTCAGCTGCTAAACCCCAACACCGGTGACCCCCTCCTCCAGGAAGTCCCCTTGGCTCCCCCTCTGGGGTAACCAAGCTCCCCTCTCTCCCTCTTGTTCAGCCCTGACCCCGCAGGGGCGAGTGTCTGCATTTGAATCTGCTTGGTTCACAGCTGGAGGCTCCCCTCAGGATGTACACAGAGAGGGTTGCTAATGGTGGGCGGATCACTGTGGACAGAGCTCTGTCCTTGCTGTGCCAACAACTGCCCCCAGAAGGCGCCAGGAGGATATTGTTCTGGGTCACATCAGGCCGGACAGTGAAACCTTCTTCATCCACCTCTGGACATGTCTGGGGGGACAAGTGGTGAGTTAGTCTCTCTGGCACCAAACCTCCCATCTCACCCTGCCATGCCCCCCTCCACCTGTGGGCCCTGACTCAGACCGAGAAACAACCCCAATGGCAATAACGATCTTCTCGCAGTTCGTGGGCAGGTTCTTGGAGGAACAGAACATGCCGCAACCTGTCCTGAGGGGCAAATCGAGGCTAAGAGGGGACATTGGTCCCTCCCACGTGGTCCATGGGAGTTTGCAGCCACGGTGGAATTTGAACCTGGTCCCTAAGCTGTGCTACCTCTTGCCCCTTGAGCTCCAGGCTTGGCTTCCAGGTCTGGGCAGGGGGGCCAAGGTGGGATGGACCCCTCCCACTTGCAGCCCGGCCTGGCCCCTCCCATGGCACTCACCCCTGAATCGGGCTCCAGGGAATCTCTGGGAATGCAGAAGGAGGTGTCAGTGTCAGCTCCCCCACCTCCTCTGGCCCTCCCCTCCGCCCCCAACACCAGACACGGAACCTGGGGCCAGCCCCTGGGCTGCTATGTTGTCCTGAACTAGCCCTGCAGGTGGTGGGAACTTGGGGCTTGCTTGGGGCCGGGGCAGTGAATCTGGAGTTAGCTGAGCACGGGGTGTTCTCAGTCAGCTTGGAAGCGGAGGAACCCTGGAGTTAGTCTGAATGTAGGGCTCACCTTGGCAGGGAAATAATGGGGCTAGCCTTGGCAAAGAATCCTGGGCTAGCCTGGGCAAGGGTAATCCTGGGCTAGCCAGGGAAACCATGGGCATAGGGAGGAATGTGATACCCGTCTGGGCAGGGAGACTCTTGGGCTCATCTTAACAGAGCAAGAATTGCCAGGCTAGATTAGGTGGGGAAACAGTAAGCCTAGCCTTGACAGAGGGAGAAATCCTGGGCCAGCCGGGAAGGGGGAACAGGCAGGCCCTGGTCTAGTCTTGGCAAAAGGAGGATCCTGGACTAGCTTGGGCAGTGGTAATATTGAGCCAGTCTGGGACAGAGGAGCTCCTGGCCTAGCCTGGGTAGAGGGACTCCTGGGCTAGCTTGGAATACGATTCTCCTGGGCTACCCTAAGCAGGGGCCTTCTGGGATACCCTGGGCAGGGGGAGGGATCTTGGGTTAGCCTGGGCCAGGGCTGGGTTGGGGTGCTTCCTCACACAGCTGCAGGTGGCTCCCGCTCCCGCCGGCTCAGTCCTGGGAGACGAAAGGCCTTGGCTCCCCGCAAACGTTTCATTGCTGAGGACAGATGAGGGGGATGCAGCTGAGCCCTGGGGGGGTTCCCTTCCCATTCAGCTCTGTCTCCCTCATCCCTGTCGTCCAGCCTGGGCATCCAGGCCCAGACGTACTTGCCTTCCTGCAGGGCAGCTGCACTGTACGCCTCAAAGTCCAAAGGCCCTGAGACAGAAAAGATTGAGAAACTCAGCTGGGCGCGGAGACTGGGCCTGGCAAGGGTAGCAGTATACCTCTGGCCACACAATGGCACCTGGATTTGAGCTCAAGACCAGTCAGGGTCCAGGGCCTGAGCCAAGATGCTGAACCAGCCCCAGAGATGGTCATGAGTGGGATGGGCCAAGTGTTCTGGTCCTGCCTTGGATGGTTGCCACCTTGGGATGGACCGGAGGGGGCACTGCCTGAGTTACTTCTTCTACCTCCAGCATTTCTGCGTTGGGTGGTTCAGGGGATGGACCATAAGTCTATGAGATGGGCTGAGCCTCAGGTGCCAGGATGATGACCTGGGACTCTCTCTCAAGGGTGCTGGGGAGCCATAGAGGGTATGTAAGCAGGAGCAGGGCATGACAAACCTGGAGCCAGTGAAGGGCAAGAGTGGGGGCCCACACAAGGAGAGGTGACCTGAGCTGGTGCTGGGCTATAGAGACAGGAGGGAGAAAAGACAGACCCTAGTGGTTGACTAGAGCTAGGGACGTAAACTGTGTACCAGCATCTACTGAGTGCCTACTATGTGCCAGGTACACATTTTGCCCTTTATCTGCATCAAATTACTGAACATTCACAACACCATTAGGTGGCGGTTATTATCATCCCCACTTTACAGGTGAGGAAACTGAGACTCAGAGAAGGCAAGACAGACGTCCAAGGTCACACAATGAGCGACAAAGAAAAGACACAAACCCAGATGTGACCCCAAAACTTTTGCTCTCAATTCCTCCTCAACTCTGTATCTGGACATTTTCAAATTGGTCTTTTGCTCAACAACCCTCAATGGCTCCCTTGGGCCCTCAGGGAAAAATCTGAAAGGCTGAGCTTGGCATTCAAGGTCCCTCTGGTATCCAGTTGTAAGAGATTTACACATAAGATCAGGCAGCAGATCCTCTTCCTCTGTGGGCTGCTGAGTTAGATTTGTCATCAGCCCATTTTTCTGATGAGGAAAACGAAGCCCAGAGAGGTTCATTCTCTTCCCTCTTGAGTCCTGTTCCTTCCCTACAGCTCCACAGCCCAACCCCCACAGATACCCAGACTCACCAGGCTTCTCCTGGCCTGTGCCCTTGCTCTCTGCAAACTTCCTCAGCAGCATCTCCACGCTGATGTTTTCTATGTTCTGCTTAAACTCCTCATGTACCTGGGCCAGGCGGACGAAGTGTGTAATCAGGCAGGGCCAAGGCCCTCTTTCCCAGAACCCCAGCTTCATTCCCCACCCCTGGCCCCACTCACCTGCCCAATCTGCACATGGGTGTCCTCCACTGAGTGAGCATAAGAGCCCAGCAGGGCCTTCATTTGCCGCAGGTGGGTCTCCTCCATGGCTTGGAAGCGCTGAGGCAGGAGGGGAGGGGCAAATGGGAAGGTGGGGCCACAAGGAGTGGCTATGTGACCCAGCCTGACCAATAAAGATGTTCCAATCCCCTGGCCTCAGTGATTGGTTTGGGGAAGAGCTCTGGGATTTCTGCTGGAACCATGGAAGAAAACACTTTCATACCCTAAGTCAATGTGTTGGTGGATGCATGTGGGGGCTGCTGGTGGCTACTTTGCAACACACACACACACACACACACACACACACACACACACACACACATCCGGGAGGGTATGTCTGCCTGGGAGTAAAGCCCTCAGGGAGAAAAACAGACTTGAGAAGCAGAGAGGCACAACTTCCTGTCAATGCCATTGGAGCACCTGGATCCAGCCGTACCTGAAGCTCTGCCCCCTGAACTTTTCAGTTCCCTGAGCCTATACGTCTCCTTGTCAGTTTGAATGAAGATTTCTATCACTTGCAACTTTCTATCACTGCAAAATCAGAAAAAAAAATCTGATTCTTAATCCTGAGATCCCAATCTGCTTTTCAAACATTTGGGTAGACAGAGACCCAGAGAGGTGCAGTGCCTTGCCAAAGGTGGCAGAGCTGGGGAGAGATGGAGGCTGGACCAGGAATCCAGGCTTTTCAGCTACCATGACATGTCAGGAGACTCTTGGCTTCTAAACTCTGCACTGTCTTCTTCAAAAACCTCATCAGTGATAATAAAAATAATAATACTAATACTTCATAGAGTGGTTTCTATGCACCTGGTACTGTCTGAAAACTTCACATATGGTGACTCATTTAATCTTCACAACAATTCTATGAGGCAGGTACTATTACTGCCCCGATTTTACAGGTGGGGAAACTAAGGCACAAAACTGACTTGGTTTTTGAAATAATAATAACAGTAACAATAGCTAAGTGGCTCTAGAATTCTACGGCTTTAAGCCTGTGATTCTAAGGCTTCTGGAGTCGAGGGTTTGGAAGGTTCTGGACTTCTAGGGCCAGAGCATCCTGGGCCCAGGAATGTGTAGGTCTCTAAGGTACAGATGCCTGGTTCTTACCAGAGCTGAGTCCAGCATCTTCTGCTCGAAGTCGGCACGGGCTGAGTTGTACTTCTCCACTGAACGCCGCAGGCTCTCTGCTGCCTTCTTGGTCTTGGTCTCTGCCTAGGAGGCACAGGGAGGGGACAGAGTTGAGAGGGTGACACTCAGGGCACTTCCCCCGGCCCCATCCCCCAGCAGGTAGACTCCTTGGGGTGCCCAGCATGTATGTGGTTCATGCAGGTTCAATGACCATCGCTCTGTGATATGTTTTCACTCTCCCAGCAGGCAGCTCCGTCACCCCCGGCAAATTCCTCTGACCTGTGTGGGCCAGCGGTGGCTGGGGACCTGCAGCTGTGTGCCCACCTTGTCCATCTCCTTCTGGCTGGTGCTTTCCCTCCGCAGCCGCTCCTGGTCCATGCAACGGTTCAGGTAGTTCTCGCGGGACTTGGGCAGGAGCTGGCTGACGCCTGCAAGGACCTGCACAGCGTCCAGGGTGCCCACTGCTTCCTCTTTGCACTGTGGGAGCGGAGAAGAGCATGCGGGGCTTCCACCTGAAGCCCCTGCTGGGGTACAGGACCTGAGCAGACCCCAGGTGTATGCCATGAAATTCCCAGCTTCCCAAACTCTGTGGGATTCCAGGTCCTAGAGAATACTTTTTCTGAGTATTCTATGAATTTCAAAAATGTTAACTCTTTAAATAGGTAATATTTACACATAATTCACATTTCAGAAAGTTTTAAGGGATGAGTTCAGGTAAAAAACTCCCATTATTACCATGATACTTCTCCAGAAATAACTGGCACATGGACCATCAAATGTGCCCATTTTTTATGAAAAATGGCAACAGTCCGTACTGTTAAACTCAGTTTTTTCCACTTAATAATTCATTCCCAAGATTGTTCCATATCAGCCTGTAGAAAACTTCCTTGTTCCTCAATTTTTTAAAAACTGTGGTAAAATACATATACAATAAAAGCGGCCATCTTAACCATTTTTAACTGTACAGTATGAAGTACTACCAACTCCCTTTTTTTTTTTTTTTTGCGGTACGCAGGCCTCTCCCTGTTGTGGCCTCTCCCGTTGCGGAGCACAGGCTCCGGACGCGCAGGCTCAGCGGCCATGGCTCACGGGCCCAGCCGCTCCGCGGCATGTGGGATCCTCCCGGACCGGGGCACGATCCCGTGTCCCCTGCATCGGCAGGCGGACTCTCAACCACTGCGCCACCAGGGAAGCCCCCAACTCCCTTTTTTAACGGGGGTTAAAAACCACAGACTCAAGACTTCCCTGGCGGTCCAGCGGTCAAGACTCTGCACTTCCACTGCAGGGAGCGCAGGTTCGATCCCTGGTCAGGGAACTAGGATCCCGAATGCCGCACGGTACGGCCAGAAAACAAAACAAAACAAAACAACAAAAAAAACCCCTGCAGATTCTAGGGATCTGTAAATGCAAAGCCTTT
Source organism: Grampus griseus (assembly GCF_964374135.1). NCBI lineage: Eukaryota > Metazoa > Chordata > Mammalia > Artiodactyla > Delphinidae > Grampus > Grampus griseus. Next base: position 160,686,809 of record NC_139019.1, on the reverse strand, counting down.
ATGACTCTAGAATTCTAAGCTTCAAATATTTTGGGATCCTGAGAGTCTAAGGTCTGGCTCTTCCAGAGTCTAGAAACGTCAAATAACAAGATCTGTAGCCCCTGATGCTCTAGATCAGGGGTCATTTTCACACATCACAAAATATTCTTCTTTTGGTTTTTTTTTCAACCACTTAAAAATGGAAAAACTATGCTTAGCTCGAGGGCTGCACGAAAACAGGTGGTGGGCTGGATGTGGCCCGTGGGCCGTAGTTTGCAGATCCCTGCTCTTGAATTTTGAGACTGAAATTCACCAATGCTCAGGTCTGTGAGATTCTGAGTTTGATGTCGTGGAATTAACAGAATTCTCAGAGGCACACACCAGGGGCTGGTGGTTCCAAGGCCCCAGAAGTCCTGGGATCCTGGGAGCCGCTGGCATCCCCCATCCACCAGCCTTGTGGTACCCACAGCACACACCTTCTTGTGTGCCTTAAGCTGTTCCTCGCCGTAGCGGAGCACGTCCTTGATGAGGTCCTGCAGCTTCCGTGTCAGCTCCAGGTGGCAGAGCGCCAGCTTGTCTGAGGAGACTCGGAAGACCTCCCAGAGTGGGGCGAAGGTCCTGGAAACAGGTGGGGTCACACATCCCGGGCCCAGCAGGCCCCGCCCCCCAGGGACCCCTCATACAGCATGGCTGGCATTGGCTCAGGCATCTAATGTGTGCCGGGCCCTGCTAAGCATGAACACATATGAATTCATTTAATCCCCACTGCAGTTGTGTGAGGTGGGCCTGTGGCAGATGGGGAAACTGAGGCATGGGAGGCTCCATAACTCACCCAAGGGCCCTCAGCAAATGAATATCAGAGCTGGAATTTAAACCCAGGCCGAGGCCCCGCAGTCCTCTGTCTGGACTCCAGGCCCCGCCTGATACTCACAGGCAGCTGAGACTCAACCTGCCCAAATCAAGTTTGAGGGGCTTTCCCACCTCGACAGAAGACCCCTCTGGCCTCCCCCCTGCCTTTGCTCTCTGCTGCCGCCATTTCGGCCCCCGACAGAACCTTTGCCCCACGGGAGCCGCAGGGAACTTTGCAATGCCAATGGAACCACATCACATCCTGGTTTAAAAGTCACCTGTGCATTGGGGCCCTGTGGCCCCTTCCCTCTATTTCTCCCCTACTTCATCTCCACTTTGTCCAGGCCCTGCAGCCATGCCAGCCTCTTTGCTCTTCCTTGAACATGTACGGTGCGTTGCTGCCTCAGGGCCTTTGCACTAGCTGAGCCACCTGCCCGGGTCTCTGTCCTGCAGACACCCCCATGGCTGATTCCTTCGCATTACTGAGGTCTCGGCTCCAGAGATAGCGGCCAGCCTCTACTGCTCCTGTTCTCTTCCTAGCACTTTTCTCCCTGGGAAAGGACTTTGTTCATGCTTGTGGTTAACAACCATCTCGTCACACATCCCAGATGTACACCTATGAACAGGGCATGAAGGTGACTGGAGGCTTTATCTGTCTTGATTGCCCCGGGCCCCCTGGTGCCTTGAACAATGCCTGGCACACAGTAGGTGCTCAGTCAATATCCAGTGAATGAATGAATGAACTAGTGAATGAATGAACTATATTCCTCTGTCCAATCAGCCCCGTAAGCAGGGGGATGACTCCCTGTTCCACATATCACAAGCGTGAAGAGATGTCCACCCAAGGGCAGGCTCCTGTTGCCCCCCCCAGCGCACCACACCCTTGGCCACTCCTGCCCCACCCAGAGCCCACTCACCCCACCGAGGTCCCGTTGCTGGCCAGCTTGGAAAGTTTTGCCATTGCCTTCGAGTAGGTCTCTTCGATGGTGGCCCTGGGTAGGAGGACAAGGTAAGGATGGGGAAGGTTCTGAGCACACTTGGGAAAGGCCCCACACCCCTGGGCCTCAGTTTCCCCATCTCAAGCATCTAAGCAGTGTCTCTCCAGGAGAACGATACAGTCCCCTGACAGGGGGAGGTGTTCTGGAAATTCATGGGAGAGGTTTTAATCCTTAAGTAAAAACATCAGTAGTAGTAGCAGCAGTAGCAACAGCAGATAAACAAATTTTTAAGCACATAATATAAATGTTTTATATGCTTTGTCTCCTTTAATTGCAGAAGACAAACTCGTATTTCCTCTTTCCCTCTAGACACTGCTAAATGCCTACCTAATATCCACTCACATTTTCATCCTAATAGAACCTCAGTTTTGTTTGGGGTAGCAGTGTGCCCAGTTAAAACCCGTTACCCATTGGGGTATTTTCTGAGAGAGGCACCCGTGGGGTAGCATAAGCAACAGTGGATGGATCCAGGGTCTGAAGGCCCATAAAATAAAGAGTGGCCCCTGTCCTGTATGGCTGCGACAGGTCCCACGTGACAGCCACAAAGAGAAAAACCTGGTTAATAATCCTTTGGACTTTCTGCCCAGATTTAACGGGCGTTCAGCTGCTGAGAAGCTGGGGAGCAGAGGCTGCCTTGCCATTTGAGTTTATTATGTTTTCTCAGACGTCGGAGCATTGACATGCTGAGATGCAGATTATTTCATTATACATGATTTTTCTTTTATCATACTCAGGGCCCCGAGACTGAGTTTTCAAAATTCTCCTTGTAAGTAGGTCATATTAGCGTCTCTTCAGGGGGAGGCGTTAGAACCTGGTGATCGTCATTTAAGATGGGGCATGGGGCTGATAGTGTTGAGAACCATTGGTTCGGAGGGTCTTCAAGCCCATTTGCTTCCTGGAGACCCCAGGGGCCTGGATCCTTTCTGGCAGGGTGTGGTGTGGTGGAAGGATGGAATGGGCAAGGGAAAAGGGGGGCACCAGGGTTGGGGCACAAGATGAGCATGGCTGTGTGGACTGTGGGACAATGGCCATGGGGTGGGTGGGGCTTGGGGACCTCACCTCTCCCGGATGAAGTCAGCCAGCTCCTTGGTGGAGATGGGCCCCTGCTTCACGCTGTGGTACAGGACCTCAAAGCCATGGTTCTTCTCTCCCTGCAGGGAATGGGGGTGGAGATTGAGAAAGGGGATGGAGAGGACATCAAGGTTACCTAGCAACAGGGGCTGGGCTGAGGAGCTAACCAGAAGAAGTCCATCCTCTTGGTTGTAGGGATTGGTTCAGGCCTGAGCCAGTCAACCTGTTGCATTTCCCCCTCATCACAAGGATTGGTTCATGGGCCTTAATTTGGTCCAATCAGAAAGAAGCCTGGGAGAATTCCCTGGTGGTCCAGTGGTTAGGACTCTGCGCTTCCACGTCAGGGGGCCCGGGTTCCAACCCTGGTCAAGGAACTAAGATCCCACAAGCCACGAGGCGTGACAAATAAATACATAAATAACAAAATTTAAAAATAAATTAAATAAAAATTCAAAAAAAGAAAGAATCCTGGGATTTTTCTCCCATAGTTGAGGGAGAGACATTCTCACTCGCTGGTTGTCTCTCTGTCACTATCTTTCTGTCTTTGTGTGTGTGTGTACCTCTGCCTCTGTTTGTTCCTTTCTCTAACAGTCTCTTCCCCTGTTTTTCTCTCTCTCTTTCCATAAATGATTGTGTGGTCACAGGAGATACTGGAAACCAAGTGGAAACCATGAACTTTGGAAAGAAGCTGAACCTGAGAGGGTCTGAATAAAAAGTGTGTTGAGTAGAGTTGCTGGATCAAACCAACCCTGAAAGCCACACTACTGCACAACTTTTCCATTTTATGAACTAATATGACCCCTGTTGCTTAAGTCACTGTAGTTGTGTTTTCTGTTCCCTTCAACATGAAAACTCCCTCTCTGAGAACCCCACAAAGCAGGATGCAGGTCTGACACCTCTCTCAGGACTCAGCAATATCCAGTACAGGGTGGGGCACAGAAAGGGCATTTCAGTTTGTCGAATAGATGGACAAAGTTATTTTGCTCTTACCTGGGACTGGTGGGAACAGAGCCTCTACCCTGGTGCCTGCTGATGCCTTGCACCAAACCTCTTTCCTCCTAGTTCTGGGGTCACCATGGTGGGAGAGGCCAGGCCTGTGCTGTGTGATCCAGATCAGTCACTGTCTCTCTCTGAACCTGTAGTGGCTCCTCATTAAGATGGGGGCAGGGAGTCACCTACCTCTCATATGGGGATGAAGTAAATACCAAGATGATCCACATCACGGTCCCCTAAAGCCCCAAAGGCAACCCTAGTTTCTGCTGATTCATGGTATTACTTAGTTATCATTGCTTTAAGGTGGCTCTTGTTTCTTCTCCAAATATATTGATTTAAAAGGGCAACGCTTACCACTATTCTCTTTTTTCTTTTTTTAAAAAATTGTTTTCTTATGTTTAGGCCACACCACACGACATGTGGGATCTTAGCTCCCCGACCAGGGATCGAATCCATGCCCCCTGCAGTGGAAGTGTGGAGTCTTAACCACTGGACTGTCAGGGAAGTCCCTACCACTATTCTAAGTGGAAAGCCAGGACCCCTTGCCATAATGAAGGGGACGGGAAAAAATAAGGCAACGACTATGTTTTAATGCCAGCCCGATCCTGTCACACGTGAAAGGCAACATGTCTGAACACTGAGCTGTCAGTTAAGAAGGGTGATCAGCTGTGGTCGGAGGGAAGTCGAGATATTTTAGCACCAAGTGGGGCCTTGTAATTAGACTGAAAGAGGAAGCTCATGGAGGGATCCAATGTTATTTAATTCCCGACACAAATCTCTAAAGTGATCCCTTTGGGAGCACTTCACAGACCCTCTGGAAATGATGGTTTCCTCCATCCTCCTCCAACCTGAGGGGTTCACCCTCCCAGTTACCTGGAAGCTTGAAGGATAAAGCCAGAAGTCACCACCAGATGATCCCTCTTGCTGTGCAAATGGAAAAATGGAGGCCAAGACTGGGGAAGACCCAGGACAGCCTCTTGGCCTCGCCAGCAAATAGCAAATGGTGCAGACATGCTGCTCTTTCCCACCACGGTATCCTTGCTGGGGCTGTTACTGTCACCTGGCTCACTAGCCTGCAACTTTCTCAACCCATCCAAATTCTTCCACCTCTCAAGGATCACTGCCAGGCCCTCCTCCTTCAGGAACATTCTCAGACCCTCCTCAGACCCCCACTTCCCAACATGCATTGTTGATCCCTCCAGCTCCCCAGGAATACATTTTCTCTTATACTTCTTTTTTTTTTTTAATTTAATTTTATCTTTGGCCTCGGCTTACGGGATCTTAGTTCCCTGACCAGGGATTGAACCTGCACCCTCAGCAGTGAAAGCACACAGTCCTAACCACTGGACGGCCAGGGAATTCCCTAGAAACATACTTTCAAGGCCCAAGTGTCAAATCCTCCTCTTATGCACTGGGTCACTCTGAGCCAGTGACTTCGCCTCTCTGGGTCTCAGTTTCCTCATCTGACAAATGGGGACAATGACAGCACTCACCTCCCAAAGGTCTTGGTGAGCTGAGGCTGGTACAAGACACAGGGCCTCCTGCACAGTGCTGAGGGCTCAGCAAACAGCCCCAGCAGGCCTCCGCCCACCCTGCCCAGGGGATCCTCGGGTGAGGCTGCACCAGGCACCGCCGCCCAGGCCAGCATCTGGAGCTGACTCAGAGCCAACTGCTGGCCCGTTTCCCAGACCTGGCAAAGCCCCCAGCAGTGTCTGGCTCCCCCAGGCTGGGCTGGCAGCCGAGGGTCCTGGGAGGGGCTGTCTCGGGCCTGTGTCTTCTTTCAGAACTTCTGGACTCCAATCTTGCTCCCACGCCAGCCCCAGAGAGATCTTTCTAATACAGCTTGATCATGTCCCTCTCCTGCTCACACTTCTCCCGTGGCTCCCCAGTGCCATCCATGCCTCTAGACCTGACTTGGTCCAACAAGACTGGGGCATCCCTGTGTGGCTTGATTTCCCCTGACTGGAGCCCCCTTCAGGCCAGTCAGGGCCCCAGCGTCACCCAGCAAAGAGTCACCAATACAAACAATAGATTAAAAAAGAAACAGACATTCCAGGGGTACTACCTTAGTCCTGGGGAAGCAGGAGTTTCATCCCTCTTTCCCAGATGCAGAACCTGAGGCTTTGAGATGCAAAGCCACCTGCCCAAGGGCTCCCAGAAGAGCCCAATTCAAATCCCAAAGTCAAAGCTCTTATCCACTGTGTACCAGGCTATCTTTGGAAGGAGGAGTTGGGGGTGGCTTCTATTTTCTCTTTGCTGGTCTGAATTTTCTGCAGCGAACTTGCATGCCTCATACAATGAAAAAGAATTTAAAAGAAATGTAGGTGCCGCATGCCATTAAGAGAAATTTAAAATAAATGTAGGTGCCGCTGTCAGAGCTCCAATACTTGGGCGACCACCGATCCTCAAAACGGTCAACCCCCACCCCTTACACAGATCATCACCAGGGCCTCTGAGAGTGGCAGCATTTTGATGGGGTCACACAGCCATTCAGAGGCAAATCCAGGGACTCTGACCCTTGGGAAGGAGATGGAGGTCCGTTCCCCCGCCACCACTCCGCAATTGGCAAGGGGATGCAGCCCCTTTAAGAAAGCAAGTGCTAGTAAGAGGAGCCCCAGCTGGGGAGGGAGAAAGGCCTGTTGCCATGGGCAACGGGTTGCCTAGCAACTGAGCTTCCTCTGCAAGCTCTGGGCTTGCAACTGAGGAAGGGGCTTTCTGCCCTGGTCCTTGCCTGATTCTCCTGTTCACACATCCTCTGTGGCTCCCCATTAGCCTAGCTCTGCGGGAGGAGTCCTTGTGCCCTCAACTGGCCACCCAGTGTCACATCTCTGGATTTCTGCCCAGGCTGTTCCCCCTGCCCAGAATGCCTTTCTGACATCCTGGAAAATCAGCCTTCAAAGCCCATGGCAAACACAGCTCTGTGTCCTTGCTCCTCCTGTGGGCATACCCAAGGCTGGGTTCAGCTCTGACCCTACAGGGCTGGGTGTATCTTACTGGCTCTGTGTCCCCCAGACTGGAGGCTTCTCAGGGTCAGGGCTTGGATGGAATCTCTTGGGAGCTCCAGCATCTCCCAGAGTTGGCTGGGTGTGGGGTAGTGGTGACAGGGAGGGAGGGAGGGAGTGAATGAATAAAAACAAGTCTGTCTCACTTGGCTCCTTGAGTCACAGTATGTGGTCCCCAGCTTGGAGGGCAGACAGGTGAGCGGGTCCCTAGGGGTCAAGTGAAGAAAACCCCCCAACTCTCCAGGATGGGGAAGATGTGGAAATTCCCTGGCTGGAATGATCCTGGATCCTGAAAGTTCAGTCTGGCCCTGGGTTTGAGCCCTGATTCTGCACTTTCTCACTGGGCAACTTCGGGTGAGAGATTCCTACTCTGGGCCTCAGTCTCCCTGTTCAACCTGTGACTTGCCCAAGATCATAAGGCCTATGACATCTGGGGGTATAGATTCAAACCCAGCCTGACTTTTCCCACTTTAATTTCTATCCCTTGCAGATCCTCCATCTGCCCAAGACTCTGCCCACAAGCCCCCAGGTCCCTCCATCTCCATAAAAGCCCCCACAGCCCTTCCAGGAGCCCCCACCAAAGTAACAGCGGATCTTACTTACCCAAAAATACTCCCCAAAATACGACATTCTGATGGCCTCTATGGAGACCCTCGAAGGCTCCCGTCTGGTGCCTGTGGTCTGAAGAGAGAGGCAAGTTTGAGCTGTAGTCATAGCCAGCTCGGGCCTGAGGAAGGGAAATTCCAACTGCTCTCCTTGTGGAGGAGGGAGAAAGAGGATGGAGAAGGAACCAAAAACCCCAAGGCTGGGAGTGTGCCAGGGCCCCTGAAATGATACAGCTCTGGGCATGGTCCTCAAGTAGCCCCCAGCCTAGGAGGACAGAGCTGAATACAGATGCCCAAGCCCTGTTGGGTCAGACTAAATGAAGAGATACGGGCTAGGGGAGCCTAGACTAGAGGAAGGGGCATAGGGGTTGGGATTTTAAAGCATGAATAGGAGTTCATGGTCAGGGATGGGTGGAAAAGCTCTAGGCCATTTCACATATGGAAAAACTGAGCCCTGCCCAGAGGGGAAGCTACTTGCCAAGGTCACACAGCCAGGAAATGACAGTGGATTTGCACTCGTGCCAGCTGAGTCCCAACCTGAGCACTCAGCCCCACGCTGGGCAGCTCCTGTGGGAAGAGGGTCTGGTGAGAGGTGGACACTGGGACTGTGATCGGCCTCGGGGTCCTTGAAGTGCCCCTAAGGTTCCCTCGGGGTCTCCTGAATCCCTCTACAACAGTCTCCATGTCATGCACACTCCTGTAATGGACAGCTCATCCCTCGCCATGGTGACCCAGCTGACACTGGTGCCCCTATGAGTCCCAACCTTACCCCCTGGAAGCCAATATGTTCACCTGGTATCTGAGTCACTGTCCAGCTCTGTGCCTCAGTTTCCCCATCTGCAAAACAAGAGGGAATGCCTAGAAGGGGTCTTGCTGGAGGACCCCAGGCCTCCCTGCAGAGGGGGCAGGGCCAAGCCACCAGAAGAGGGAGGGACACTTGGTGTCCTTGGCATGTACTTGAGGTTGGGCTTGTCACTGGAGCCCGCAAGCCTCATCCATAATTCATGACCCCGCAGGCAGCTCAGCAGCAGCTGGGAGCCCAGGAGGCACAGTAGCAGCAGGGACGGGGCTGGTGACTGCAGGATGGGAAAGCTCCCTGGGCCTCACCAGGAAAGGACTGAGCAAGGACCTTGGACAAGGCTGCCCCTTTCTGAGCCTCAGTTTTCTAATCTTGAAAGTGAGTTTAATTCGACCCATTATCAGCTAGCCCCTGGTCACTTGACTTCTGTAAGTCACTCAGCACCCATCATGTGCCTACCTGGCCAGGACAATACCAGGGTCCATGAGATGATTCAGCCCTGGGCCTGCTTCCTGAGGAGCCCTCAGTCTAGGAAAACAGAGCTGAACACAGATACCCCAGTCCTGCAGGGTCAAAGCTGAACCAAATGGAGGAACAAGGACTGGGGGACCTGGACTAAAGGAGGGGGCGTGGAAGTTGGGGTTTTAAAGCATGAATAGGTGTTCACCAGGCAAACAATTATTTGATTCAACAAACATTCCCAACCACCACCCTGTGCTGGGTGATGCTGGGGCCCCTGAGAAACTCTAGCTCCTAGTGTAGCCCCTGAGGAAACCCAGTCCAGCTGGGGATATGCTAAGCTGACATCCCAAGGGGGAAAAGCCCTAAATTCCCATCTCATTTCTTAGTTCCTGGCCATGACCTAGACCCTGAGCATCTCCAAATCCCTTAGAGTTAGGCTAACTGATAAGGGAACCACTAGTCCCATGTGGCAACTTAATTTTAAACTAAATAAAATTATATACAGTTAAACCCCTAGTTCCTCAGTTGTGCCAGTCTTGTTCCCAGGGCTCAGGAGCCACATGGGGCTGGTGGCCACCCAACTGGAAAGCACAGATAAAGTCCTGCTAGACAGTGCTGCTCTGGAGGATCCTAGGAGCCACCGGGCCCAAGTTCCCCAGAAACCAAGCATCTTGCTACTGTTTTTACAACTCCCATTAGATTGCCCCTCCCCCAACATACACTGAGCACGAGTGTGTGTGTGGCGCTGTGCCCAGCTCTTCACAGGTACCACACATTCATTCAGCCTTCACAACCACACCGCAAGGCTCAATCCCAACTTTACAGATGAGGAAATTGAGCCACAGAGAGGTCACTCACTGGCCCCAGGTCACTATGATTTTGTCCCTGACCTGTCTGCAAAAGAACTCCTGTTCGAAACTTCCACACATGGCTCTGGATCTCCATCTTCCCCCGACCACCCTGCCATCCCTCCCGCCACTCAAGGGCCGTAATGGGGGTCGGGGTGGCAGAGCAAAGGGTGGCCCTGCGCAGGCCCCAGCCCGGCCCAGGAAGTGACACCTACTGTTTCTCCTGAAACCCGGGCCAGGTAGAAGGGTCTCCCTTCTGCTCCTGAGCGGGGCAAGGAGGGGCAATGGGGGCCTCCTGGCCTGGGCTCAAACTCACCAGACAGTGAATGGGGCCAGAGCCCCTGTCAGCTGGGGCAGGCACCAGGAGAGAGCCACGTGGCCCCTGCCACTTCCGTTAGCACCAAGCAGAGGCCCCTGTGCCTCGGAGACAGGAAGCTCACCCTGCCCCGCCCACGGCCCAACAGCCACCTCCCCTCCCCCTCCAGACAGCACCCATGGGACCTCCCTGGCACCGTGCAGGTCCTGGGCGGATAAACTGAGGCCCCTAGCCGGGGCTATTATTACCAAGCAAATAATCTTGACAACAATTGTGAAATAATAGTACCCACAAATTGAGCACCAACCCTGGGCTAAACATTCCACACCTCACCATTCTGAGGGGGACCAATGATGCCTGCTTCACTGGGGGAGAACCCAAGACTCAGAGAGGGGAGTCCACCTGCCCAAGGTTGCACAGCCCATGAATGGGAGCACCAAAACTCGAACCCAGGGCCGCCTGAGGACGCTCATAGGCCAGAGGCACTTTTGCTTTCATGGGCCCCTTCCTCCAATAAAAAAAGAGAATTTAAACTATATTTTACAATTACATTTGGCATAGAGACGAATATATTAATACCATATATTAAATGTTTGCTTTGACCCCAAAGCTTGTTTTTTTTTCCCCCTTCTGATTTTAAAAGAAGTTAAAACACCTTTACAGACCCCTAAAATATTGTGCCTGAGACACGGTGGTCACTGTGTCTGATGAAGTCAGCCCTGCGTGAACCCAGGTCTCCCAGCCTCCAGAGAGCCAGGGCAAAGTCCAGAGATGGACAGGGACTTGCCCAAGGTCACACAGCAGGTTGTCAGTGGACCTGGATGTCCCCATCCTCTGGCTGCTGGAAGTGGGGAAGAGTCCTTCCGGGAGGTGGCTGACACAGGCTCTGGGTGCTGCCCAGAGATCTACCCTCCCCAGCACCAATTCCCAAAACCTTGGGGCTTCTTGCCGGTTCAGAATTAGAGCAGGTCTCGGAGCAGATAAAACAAGACAGGAACCAAGTCAGCAAAGAAGGCAGGGCTCCGGTTCCTGATGGGTTGTCTGGAGCTCCTGGCCTCTCACTTGGTGGCCCTGGGCTGTCCCTGACCTCTCTGGGCCTCTAAGGTTCTGCGAAGCAGGATATCATTTTGTTCCCCCTTGGACTCTTATTTGCTCACAGTAGGGCCAGTTTGGGGTTTTTCTCTTCCTTTCCTGTGATTGGCCGCTTGGCTATGCTGTTTCAAGGACCAGCTCTGTCATGTGCTTCCTCCCCTCTAAGGCTGACCACCAGGGCTGTGCCCATTTACACAATCTGGCTTGATTCTCACAATGGCACTTGGAAGCAGTGTCTCATCTCAGCCATTACCCCAATGAGACAACTAAGGCACCGGCCCCATGTCACACAGACTGGGCTGTGAACGGCATCTGAGCTTATGCTCAGGAACTTTTCAGTCCTCCCGCCCTGGTCTCCTCCCTCTCCATCACTTCACTTGGAAAACACTTATTGAGCACCAACTGTGTACCTGACTACCGAGCTCTGGAGACACAGCAGGCAATACCCTTGCAGACTTCCCTCTCTCCTACCCCTGCCCCAACCCGAGTCAGCTGTTGACCCCATTTATGCTCACTAATATTGTAATTAGTATTATAATTACAATATTATAATAATTATAATATTGTATGATAATGATTGTAGTATTATAATGATCATGTCTGCACTTGCAGCACTCCCATTCTCACAGTCTGCTCTGATCTTCCAAGGGCGATTCAGCCCATTTCACAGAAGAACACAGCAAGGTGCAGAGGGGCAAAGCCATGCACAGGAGAGCTGGGTTTGAACCTGGGAGCGTTGGACTCCCAGCCCCACCACAGGGAAAGAGCCCCAAGGGATAGGGGTTAGACTGGCCTAGTGCCTCCCACCTCCTCCTGCCCAGGATCCTGCCCAGGTACCGGCTTTGCCCCTGGCGTGGGTGAAGGTATGTGGGTCAGGCTGTGCCCCGGGCAGTCCAGTGGGTGCGACCAGGGTGGAGGAGCCCCTGTTCTGATGATGGCAGCTTGGCAATATGTTTTACTGTCTGGCAGAGCAACCCTTCCAGCAATGCCAGAATGTGACATCAACCCATTTTGCAGTGTAGTAAACTGAGGCTCAGAGGCCAGCAAGGCATATGGGGAGATCTCCAAACCTATTGCTCTCTCTCCTCCAACCACCAACATCTTTAGCAAAAGGGTGGAGTTACATTTGGCAAAAGATGGGGTGGGTGGGTTTCAGAATCTGTAGAATACAGGCTCCAAAGCCCACTTTCAAAAAAAAAAAAAAATCAAGGCTCAGGGAGGTCTGTCACCTGCCCAAGGTCACCAGTGAGTCAGGTCCATCCAAAGCCACCTCCAGGTCCCCACTGCGGCTGGGGCAGGCGAATTCTGGGATCTGAGGCAGATGGAGGGGCCACCCACCCCCCAACACTCCTCCGCACTTCACTTGCAGCCAGCCTCCAGCAAGATCCTAATTTACGATTTATTTTAATCCCTGGGAACAGATGCTCGCTGCCCAACCCCACTGAAGCAGGGACCACCACCAAGTCCATGCTCCAAGTCTCTCTAAGCCTGGCCCGGCAGGCAAGGGACCCCACACTGACCCCTCGCTAGAATTCCAAACTTGGGGTCCCTGCAGGGGACGCCAGTGAAAGGCCCCACCACCGCCCATCCTTGTGCTCGGGGGGGCTGGAAAAGGACACTCTAGAGGAGGGACCAGGGGACCCCCAGCTCCTCGGCCTAGATCGGGGTTCATCTAGGGGTTGATGATCGGGGTTCATAGCAGAGAAAAGGGGTTCCTCATCTTGGTCCCCAGGCCAGAGCTGGGAAAAGGGAAATTGGGACCCGTTTCGGCTGTCCTGGGTCCCAGGCTGGAGGGAGAGTGGCGTCCCCATCTCTGCCCCGGAACCTAGACCCAGATCCAGGCTTAGAATAAAGGGATCTGGGGAGGGGTCTCGCTTCATAGCTGCCCCGCTGCACGCTCCAGTTCTAGGCCAGGAGATGGAGGATTTGGGAGGGGTCTCTAACTCCCTCCGCGGATCCCCGATTATCACGAGGGAGCGGGGGGAAGGACGGGGAGCCCACTGCGCAGCCCCCCCCACCCCCTGTTCTCCATCCCTCACACCCCGCCGCGCCTTTGACCCCCGGGACCGCCGGGCTGCCAGGCGCGGTGCGCATGGGGGGCTGCGCGGGCCAGGGGGTTTCGGGGGTGTCTCGGTGGACAGCACTTACCTCCCGAGCTCGGGCCGAGCCCCGCGCCCGCCGCCACCTGCGGCTCGGTCGCTGACACGCGAGCCCGCCCCGCCCCTCCCCTCCCCTCTCCTCCCCTCCCTCCGCGGTGCGGCGCGGCCGCCAGCTGGCTCCGCCTTTGGGGCGTGGCCTGGAGAGTCCCCACCTCCGCGGCGGCCTGGAGGCAGAGGCGGGCTCTGAGAGCGCGCGGCCAGCCATTGGACCATTTAGGAGGCCAGCTCCGCCAGCCCAGCGCGCTGATTGGCTGAGTCGGAGAAGCGGCTCCTTTTTTTAAAAATCTCCATAATTTAAAGCGACAGGTCCCGCTCCTTTCACCTGAGATTGGGTGGGAAGGGTGACTATAGTTATTGAGCTCCCAATGTGTGCCAAGCATTGAGAAGGACTCATTTGATTCCCTCTACAAGCCTGTGAGCGGGACATTATTGATCCTCATTTTACAGATGGGGAAACTGAGGCTCAGAGAAGGCTCCTGCAGGCCACAGAGCAAGTCCACAGCCTTATAAGGGCAGCCTCAGGATCTGGTCCCAGAGGTGGGGAGAACCATCCTTAAGAATGTTGTCATGTCACAAGTCTGAAAGGGTCCGGTCGCCCTCAAGTGAGTCCTCATAAAATGAGATTTATACAGCACCTGCCGGTCCTCCATTCAAACCTCCACTCCTGGTTGATCTGCCTGCCCACAGGCCTGCTCCTCCACCAGCCTCCCCAGCTTAGAAAGGCCGCTCAGGAGGCTGGCCAGAGGCCTGGGAGATCCTGAGAGCCTTCTCTTCCCTTCATCATCCACACTGGTCCTGCTGGCCCTGTGTCTCTGAAACACCCCCAATTTGCTAACTTTCCTGTACCCTGCAGTGGCCTGGGCCCAGTCATCTCCAGCCTGGTTGCTGCCTGGGCTTCTACTTGGGCCTCTTGTTGCCTCCACCTCTTCCCCCGACAATCCCTGTTCCCCATGGCAACTATAGGGTTTTTTTCTTAATAAACTTTAAATTTTAGAGCAGTTTTTGATTTACAGAATTATTGTGAAGCTAATACAGAGAGTTCCTGTGTGTCCTACACCCAATTTTCCCTGTTATTAACATCTTACATTAATATGGTACATTTTTCACAGTTAGTGAACCCATATTGAGACATTATTATTAACTAAAATACATACATTATTCAGATTTCCTCAGTTTCCCCTAACGTCCTTTTTCTGTCCCAGGATCCTGTTAGGGATCATCATGTCATCATGTCTCTCAGGCTCCTCTGGGCTAAGTAGTTTCTCAGAATTTCTTGATATTGATGACCTTGACAGTTTTGAGAACTAGTCAGGTGTTTTGTAGGATGCCCCTCAATCAGGATTTAAAAAAAATTTTTTAAGTTGAACTATATTTGACATATAACATTGTGTAAACTTCATGTGTACAACATATGGATTTGATACATTTATATGCCATAATATGCTTGCCACAATTGGTATTTGTCTGATGTTTTTCTCTGGGTTAGACTGGGGGGATGGGTTTGGAGAGGATCACAGAGGTGAAACTTCCAGGGCACATGCCATCAACGTGAATTTTCACTCTGATGTTGAGCTCACCTGGCTGAGGTAGCATCTGTCAGGTGTCTCCACTGTCAAGTTAGTCTCTTCCCCCTTTCCCTGCTGTACCCTTTGGAAGGAAGTCACTATTTACAGCCCACACCTAAGGGATAAGGATTCACTCTCCCCCACCTCGAGGGCAAAAATTATTTGGAATTCCTCTGATGGGAAATATGTCTCTTCTCCCCATTTATTTATCTATTCAATCATTCATATCAGTACGGACTCATGGATATTTATTCTACATTTTGGGTTATAATCCAAAACTACTTTATTGATTTTCCTACTCAAATTGTTTCAGCTTTGGCCCCCGGAAGCTCATTCAGTTGGCTCTCATGTCCCTTCGACATGCCCCCATCCATCGCATCCTTGGTTTGTTTGTTTTTTAGCACTTCCCTTATGTTGTCACTACAAAATGCTCCAAGCTCATCTGGTATATTTCCTGCCCCAGTCCTAGAATCAGCCTTTCTCCAAGGAGCAGCCCTGGTGCCTTTCATTGGAGAATACTCTTAGAAACCAAGATCTGGGTAGTAGGTTTGCTCATCACTACTGGGGTGTAGTTGCTTCTAGGTGGCTGACAGAGCAAGGACATATATGTTTGTATACTAACCTGTGTATATACACAGATCTGTAAATATTTCCATATGTAACTGTATCTATATTAAGTTAAACATGAGTTCATACAGATATGTCTACACCTAATCCATTACCAAATGGATCCTCCTAGCCTCCTCCCTTGCCTGTCTGTAACCTCCCACTCCAGTGGTGAGAAACCTAGCTCCCACCAACTGCTCTCCATTCGCTTAATTATTCCATTCAGGGGCACAGGTATAGTGGCTTCAGGATGTTAACTTGTACCCACAGAGGGGTTTTCAAACAGAAACTGATCACCTGCCTCTCCAGCTCCAAACCCTGCCTGAGTGCTCAGCACCCTCAGTAAAGACCCCCGCCCCCCCCTCCGCCCCCGCACCAAGCCCTCCAGGCCAGCCCAGTCTGGCCACACATCCCTTGCGGCAGTCCCACCACCATCAGTCCCACTTCAGGGCCTTTGCACCTGCTGCTCCCTCCAGCTGTTCCCTCCAGCTGGCGTGCTCTCTTCCCAGTTCCCCATCTGACTGGTAACTTAGCTCTCAGTTCCTGCATGGAAGCTCTGGTCTGGCTTCATTTCAGCCCAGTGATAACCCCCAGGGCTGGGGCATTGTGTTAGGCTTGGCGCCCTCCGTGCCAGAAGCTGGGAGATCCATGGAGGCCCGGCACCATCCACACCAGCCAGGTGGGGGCTGAACTGCATTCATACCCCCATACAAGCCTCTCTCAAGCCTGGGCCAGGGGCAAGGTTGGGAAGGGGGCTTTGATTCTTGTTTTACAGGTGAAGGGACCAAGGCTGGTGGACAAGAGACTACTCTCTGAAGTCAGAGAGTGAAGACATGTCAGAGGCAGGGCTTGACCCAGGTGCCCTGATGCCTAAGCTCTCACCTGTCCTGACCTTGGATCCCAAAAGACGCTGTGAGGATGGGGAAGGCAGGATGCAGAACAGGCCTGTCTGGGGTTGGGGAAGGAAACTCAGGTGTCCAGTCACCTCCAATACAGCCCCTGGAGGTTCAGGCCAATTTTCTGAGATTGTGTGTGGGGTGGGGGGTCGGTGGGGTCCAGAGAGGTTAAGTAACGTTTCCAAGGTCACATTCCCAGTGATGCCAAGCTGGGACACAACCAACATTTCCTGAGCACCTACTATGTGCCAGGGAGGGGAACGGCACATACTGTGTAGGTGGGTGCCGACCTTGTCCTGTCCCAGCAGCAACACAGCTTACAGACAAGAAGGTAGCACAAGAGGGTGACTCACTGGTGGATAGGGTGGCATTTTAAAGGGAATGGGTCAGGAAGAGCCAGAGAAGGGCCTGGGCTGGAGGTGGGGACCAGAAGAAGAACAGAGAGGGCTTCCTGGAGAAGGGCCCCTAGCAGGTGGGGTTTGGAAGATATAGAGGTTTTGCGTTGCTCTTTCAGAGAAAGCCTACCCCTTCCTCCTCCGTCGTGGCCTTCAAAGAGTCCACATCTTTCCAGAAAAGTGCCCTGGCCACGCCCCACAAGGGACCCGGTCCCCCCAGCCCCATCTCTGTCCCCTTGGGGGGGAACTACCAACTCCAAGTGCCAACCCTGGCATGCTCACAGCTCCCCAGCTTGGACCCCTCTCTCCCTGACTCCCAGTCCTTTGAAGGGGAAGTCCCAACTGCTCGGTGGGGTGTCCACGCAGCTGTAGGGCCGGCACTGCCCCCGGCCTGCCAGTGTTCCGGGAGCTTCAATTTTCTGTCTCCTCTCGGTTCCTCTAAAAGACCAAGCCTCTGCCTCTGCGGGTCCCCCCGCCAGCCATGCTCTCTGTCATTCCCTAACATTGGCTTAATCCTTTGTATCCTCAGGAAGCTTTCCCCGACCCCCAGGCCTGGGGGGCTCCTCTGGCGCCCCGTGCCACCCATCACACCCGTCATTGTGGGTTGTTGTCCCCACCTATGTGTCTGACTCCCCTACTTGACACTGTTTGCCCCGCGAGGGCAGCATCCAGTATGTGCTGACTGATGAATGGCTGGATGGTGGCATTCCAGGGAGTGGACACCGCGGGTGCAAAGGCCTGGAGGCAGGATGTGGATGTTGAAGCAACACAGAGAAATCAGGGGGCGGTTGCGGATCGGGCTCTGGGTGAGTATCGGGGAGGGGCTGCCGACGAGCAGGCAGCGCAGAGAGTGGGTGCCTAGGTCAAGATCGCACATCTGGCTCCTGCCGCATGCTCCAGGGTCCCCAGGTGTTTCGGCTACTGACGGGATATTTTTAGCGCATGCTCCGCAGAGGCTGGGCCAGACAGCTGTCAGGAGGGACTGGGAGAGGAAGAAGAGAGGCACAGAGAGGAAAGAGAAAGAGAGAAGAGAAAGAGGGGGAGGGGAACTTCAGGCCCCAAATTGTTCTAGGAGGCAGATGGGAAAGAGTCAGAGTTAATGCCCTAGACCAGGAGTTGGCTAACCACAGCCCATAAGCCAAATCCAGCCCACTGGGTTCTTTCCGTAAACAAGGTTTTATTGGAATTCAGCCATTTACTTCCATTTGTTCAGCTATAACAGCAGAGTTGACGTCTGGACAGACTCTATGGCCCACAACACCAAAAAAAAAATCATCTGTGTTTTTTTTTTTTTTAACAGAATGAGTTTGCCAACCTCCTGCCAGGACAAAACTATCTCTTTGGGGGGACGTGTCAGTGGTTATTCATTGATTTTCACCACTATTTCTGATTCTCCTCCTTCCACGTACAAGGGAGGAGTATACCTTTCATCTTCTGAATTAGGCAGAGTCATGTCACTTGCTTTGGTCAATGAAAGGAGAGTGGAAGTGGCATGGTGGAAACCCTTAGGAGCTGGTGCCTGATTTGCCAGGTCCCTTTCCCATCTTGCCACCTGATGTCCTAGATGGTGGAAGTTCCATCATGCTGGGCTGCTAAATGAGGGTGATGAGAAACACAGCACCAGCAGAAATCTGAAAGGCAGGAAAAGGTCCACCAAGTGTTGAGTGCAAAAGTCCAGACCCCCCTCTCCCCACAACACATACACAACTTATTAAAATAAAAATCAGAGTGGAGCTCTTTCTAGGAATGTAAGGATGCATCAATGTTAGAAAACCTATTAATAGATTTTTTTTTTTTAAGATAAACTTATTCCCTCCAGTGGTTCTTCACTTTATTTTGAGGCCCTGTTATCACGTGCATACAAGTTTAGAACTGTTACATCTTCTTGGTGAATTAAAAGTTTCGATTTGATAGTCCTTATTTCTAGTACTATACCAAACATATAACTTTATTAGTATGGGTATATTAGCTTTAATTTTTTCTTTAGTGTTTGCCAGGTTTATTTTTTTCCATCCTTTAGTTTCAAAGTTTCAGCACCTTCATGTTTATTTATTTATTATTTATTTATTTTTCACATCTTTATTGGAGTATAAATGCTTTACAATGTTGTGTTAGTTTCTACTGTACAACAAAGTGAATCAGCTATACGTATACATATATCCCCATATACCCTCCCTCTTGAGCCTCCCGCCCCCCCATCCCATCCCTCTAGGTCGTACAAAGCACCGAGCTGATCTCCCTGTGCTATGCAGCAGCTTCCCACTAGCCATCCATTTTACATTTGGTAGTGTATATATGTCCGTGCTACTCGCTCACTTCATCCCAGCTTCCCCTTCCCCCACTGTGCCCTCAAGTCCATTCTTTATGTCTGCGTCTTTATTCCTGCCCTGCCACTAGGTTCATCAGTACCGCTTTTTAAAATCCCATATATATGCGTTAGCATACGGTATTTGTTTTTCTCTTTCTGACTTACTTCACTCTGTATGACAGACTCTAGGTCTATCCATCTCACTACAAATAACTCAACTTTGTTCCTTTTATGGCTGAGTAATATTCCGCTGTACATATGTGTCACATCTTCTTTATCCATTCGTCTGTTGATGGACATTTAGGTTGCTTCCATGTCCTGGTTATTGTAAATAGTCAGCACCTTCATGTTGAGACGTTTCTTGTAAATAGCATAACACGAATTTTAAAAAAATACAGTCTAAAAAATCTTGTCTTTTAACTGGAGGTTTTTGTCCATTTGCATTTATTTTAATTACTGGAAAATGTTTATGTATTTCCATTATCTTATTTTGTGCTATTTGTACCTCCTTCCCTATGGAAGGCTTGTTTTGGATTATTTCTTCTTCATTCTAATTTTTCCCCCCTCTACTAATTTGGAAGTTATAGACTAGTTCTATTCTCCTAGTATTTACTGTAACTATTAATATTTGGTACTCTGCTCAGCTAAGCAATATGTTACTCTCCCCTCAAACAATATAAAGATTTTAAAACCTTACTCCAATCAGCTCTTATTAGTGGCCATTTTTGCCTAAATTTCATTTAGGTTTTCATCCTACATATTGGACATTCTAATTCTTGTTAATGATGGTGATGTTTCTTTAGCTGCACCAGTGTTTTTCCTGCTTTTTTGCTGTTTCCTTCTGCAAGTCAGCATTTCCACCTGGATCATTTTCTTTCTGCCTGAAAAAATATTCCCTCAGAATTTCTTTCAATGAGGGTATTCATTTCTCTCACCCAAAGATGTTTCTGTTGCGTGAGAACTTCTTGCTATTTTCTATTAGCAATTTAGATGGTGCCCCACTGTGTCCTGAGTTTCACGTTGTGGGGCTGAGGAGCTGGCTCTTGGTCTGTTTTCTTGTTGACTTTGGTATCCTGCACTGTCATTTGTCTTTTTATATATCCTGCTTGGGATTTTGTTGGCTTTCTGAATACGGGTGAATTGATACTGTTCATCAGTTCTAGACAATTCTCCACCATTATCCCCTTCACAGTTTGCCTCTGCTCTCTCTCCTCTGTCTCTTAATCTTTTTCTCTTCCCATGTTTGGGGAATTCATTCAGTTCCATCTTCTAGTTCACCAATTTTCTCTTCAGCTATCTCAAATCCACGGTTGACCCGATTATTTGCTTTTTAATTTCTCTTTTAGTTCTATTTGGTTCTTCTACAGATATTACTCTCTCTTGCTCTTTGTTCACTTTTTAAGATTAAACAGAGCAAAGACACCAGGATTAAAGATACCAGGTCTTTGCTGCTGGCATTGATAGGGTGTGAGTTTTGATTCTGGCTCTAATTTCCTGGGATGTGACTGGGGTGATTCTTTAAGACTGGGGTTGAAGTTTCTGCCAGTAGACCCCCAGGGTCACCACCATCCTGGACTACTTTTTTTTTTAATGTGTTCAATAAGTATTTATTTAAAATCTATAAATCTTAAGACATTTTTTTTAAGCATCTTTACCAGAGTATAATTGCTTTACAATGTGGTGCTAGTTTCTGCTGTATAACAAAGTGAATCAGCTATATTTATACATATATCCCCATATCCCCTCTCTCTTGTGTCTCCCTCCCACCCTCCCTATCCCACTCCTCTAGGTGGTCACAAAGCACCGAGCTGATCTCCCTGTGCTATGTGGCTGCTTCCCACTAGCTATCTATTTTACGTTTGGTAGTGTATATATGTCAATGCCACTCTCTCACTTTGTCTCAGCTTAGCCTTCCCCCTCCCCGTGTCCTCAAGTCCATTTTCTACGTCTGCGTCTTTATTCCTGTCCTGCCCCTAGGTTCTTCAGAACCCCCCCTTTTCTTTTAGATTCCACATATATGTTAGCATATGGTATTTATTTTTCTCTGACTTACTTCACTCTGTATGACAGACTCTAGGTCCATCCACCTCACTACCAATAACTCAATTTTGTTTCTTTTTATGGCTGAGTAATATTCCATTGTATATATGTGCCACATCTCCTTCATCCATTCATCTGTCGATGGACACTTAGGTTGCTTCCATGTCCTGGCTATTGTAAATAGTGCTGCAGTGAACATTGTGGTACATGTCTCCCTTTTTAAAATTTTATTTGTTTTTTATACAACAGGTTCTTATTAGTTATCTATTTTATACATATTAATGTATGTATGTCAATCACAACCTCCCAGTTCATCCCACCACCACCCCCTCCCACTTTCCCCCCTTGGTGTCCATATGTTTGTTCTCTACATCTGTGTCTCTATTTCTGCCTTGCAAAGTTGTTCATCTGTACTGTTTTAATAGATTCCACATATATGCGTTAATATACGATATTTGTTTTTCCCTTTCCGACTTACTTCACTGTGTATGACAGTCTCTATGTCCACCCACGTCTCTACAAATGACCCAATTTCATTCCTTTTTACAGCTGAGTAATATTCCATTGTATGTATGTCCCACATCTTGTTTATCCATTCAGCTGTCTCTATGTCCACCCACGTCTCTACAAATGACCCAATTTCATTCCTTTTTACAGCTGAGTAATATTCCATTGTATGTATGTCCCACATCTTGTTTATCCATTCAGCTGTCGATGGGCATTTAGGTTGCTTCCATGTCCCGGCTATTGTAAATAGTGCTGCAATGAACATTGGGGTGCATGTATCTTTCTGAATTATGGTTTTCTCTGGGTATATGACCAGGAGTGGGATTGCTGGGTCACATGGTAGCTCTATTTTTAGTGTCTTAAGGAAACTCCATACTGTTCTCCATAGTGGCTGTATCAACTTACATTCCCACCAACAGTGCAAGAGGGTTCCCTTTTCTCCACACTCTCTCCAGCATTTGTTGTTTGTAGATTTTCTGATGATGCCCATTCTAACCTGTGTGAGATGATACCTCATTTAGCTTTGATTTCATTTCTCTAATAATTAGTGATGTTGAGCAGCTTTTCATGTGCCTCTTGGCCATCTGTATGTCTTCTTTGGAGAAATGTCTATTTAGGTCTTCTCCCCTTTTTTTGATTGTGTTTGTTTTTTTTAATATTGAGCTGCATGAGCTGTTTATATATTTTGGAGATGAATCCTTTGTCCGTTGATTCATTTGCAAATATTTTCTCCCATTCTGAGGGTTGTCTTTCCATTTTGTTTATAGTCTCCTTTGCTGTGCAAACATTTTTGGTTTCATTAGGTCCCATTTGTTTATTTTTGGTTTTATTTCCATTACTCCAGGAGGTGGGTGAAAAAGGATCTTGCTGTGATTTATGTCAGTGTTCTTCCTATGTTTTCCTCTAAGAGTTTTATAGTGTCTGGTCTTACACTTAGGTCTTTAATCCATTTTGAGTTTATTTTTGTGTATGGTGTTAGGGAGTGTTCTAATTTCATTCTTTTACATGTAGCTGTCCAGTTTTCCCAGCACCACTTATTGAAGAGACTGTCTTTTCTCCATTGTATATCCTTGCCTCCTTTGTCGTAGATTAGTTGACCATAGGTGCATGGGTTTATCTCTGGGCTTTCTGTCCTGTTCCATTGATCTATATTTCTGTTTTTGTGCCAGTACCATATTGTCTTGATGACTGTAACTTTGTAGTATAGTCTGAAGTCGGGGAGTCTGATTCCTCCAGCTCCGTTTTTTCCCCTCAAGACTGCTTTGGCTACTCGGGGTCCTTAATGTCTCCATACAAATTTTAAGAACTTTTGTTCTAGTTCTGTAAAAAAATGCCATTGGTAATTTGATAGGGATTGCATTGAATCTGTAGATTGCTTTGGGTAGTATAGTCATTTTCACAATATTGATTCTTCCAATCCAAGAACGTGGTATATCTTTCCATCTGTTTGTGTCATCTGTGATTTCTTTCATCAGTATCTTATAGTTTTCTGAGTACGGGTCTTTTATGTACCATTGTCAAATGATAGTATCATAGTCACTAAATAAGAAATCAACATTTTATTCTATGAAAATGGTTTTCAGTTGCAAATTATCACTGTAAAAAAGAAGAGTGAAATTTTTTTCCTGTATTTGAAACTAGTAAGAGTTGTGTAATAGTAGTTGTGGGATAAGTGTTACCTTCTTGCCGTCAGGATGTGTAGTAGGGCTGGACATTCTTACCAACACATTTAAAACTAAACTCTTTGGGAGATCCTCAGCACAAATGCAATCATAAATACGGAGCCCTCCTCTGATCTGTTTGTCAGTGCAGTTTTTCAGCCTGTCTCCTCAACAGACAATAAGTGTATCAGATAATTTGAAATATGCTAGTATTAACTTTTAAATTAGCATCTAATTAAAAACTAAAAATTCTCCTACAGAACTCAAAAATGCTGAAGAATGTGTTGTGTGGCTCTCAGTTTAAGAAGCACTGGCCTAGGGACTTCCCTGGTGGTCCAGTGGCTAAGACTCCATGCTCCAATGCAGGGGGCCCAGGTTCAATCCCTAGTCAGGGAACTAGGTCCCACATGCCGCAACTAAAGATCCTGTGTGCCGCAACTAAGGTCTGGCGCAGCCAAATAAATAAAATGTTTTAAAAAGAAGCACTGGCCATAATCATTACACATTTCACCTGACAGTGTTCTGCAGTTTCATCAGCATTTCATGTCTCTTTTTGAATTATGGTTTCCTCAGGGTATACGCCCAGTAGTGGATTTGCTGGGTCGTATGGTAGTTCTATTTTTAGTTTTTTAAGGAACCTCCATACTGTTCTCCACAGTGGCTGTATCAATTTATATTCCCACCAACAGTGCAAGAGGGTTCCCTTTTCTTCACACCCACTCATCCTGGACTACTTTAAACCACGTCATCTGCCCAAGTTTGCTTTCCATTCTTGGGAAGATCTTAATTTGATTTCTACTTCATGCTTTGAGGTCTTTACTTATCAGACACACCATCTTGAAGGTCCATGAAAACGGAAGACCAAACCTGCCTTGTCTAACACAAAAGCCGCTTCCCTCCTGGGGTTTCTGTCTGCACTGGTCTGGCCTCTGACTGTTACTTATTTTCTGGTTGCTCACTGAGCAACCAGAAATTAAGACTTAACTCTTACATTATGTTAATCAAGACGTAACTTATTTTTACCCAGCAATTTTAGATGTTTTTATTGGGACTCTAGCCCGATATCTGGTCAGAAGCAGAAGTTGACAGCGCTTCTTACGCATGTGTTTGGGCCCCCTCCGTGGAGATTCTAGAACTCTAAGAAGAATCAGAATGTAAAAACAATTTTTTGTGAAGGAAAAAAGTAAAATTAAGGAGAAAGAACCTGCCTGGTGAGCTATTAAGGCACACAAAGCTATACCAACGAAAACAAGGAGATGGCCAGAAAAGTTGGCGATGGATTAGAACAGAATTAGAAACAAACGACGACACACATGGGATGTTTTTCAGGGAGGAAGGAGTGTTTCAAATCTGTACATAGCATTGAACAATCGAATTGCCCAGGTTGCGGCAATCCTTACCTCTCTCTTCATCCCCAAATTAAGTCCTAGGTGGGTAAAAATAAACAGAAATAAAAAACCCTGGGAGAATTTGTGCCAACTGTGGAAGGGCCTCTAAAAGCACAAAAGAGAGACATTTAAAGAACTGTGGTTTGAAAATCATAAAAATAAAATGTTTACAGCAAAACTACTCATAAACAAAACTGAAAGGTAAATTTGGAAAAAAATGTACAATGCAAAAGTTTATTAATTGTTAAGATGGTAAATTTTATGTTATGCGTGTTTTTTTTATTATTATTTTCTTGAGGATTTAAAAAAAAGATTTATTATTTATTTATTTAATTTATTTTTGGCCGCATCAGGTCTTAGTTGTGGCACGCGGGATCTTTTGTTGCGGTGCACGGGCTTCTCTCCAGTTGTGGCAGCAGGTTTTCTCTTCTTTAGTTGTGATGCGTGGGCTCCAGAGCGCATGGGCTCTGTAGTTTGTGGTACCAGGCTTTCTAGTTGAGGCGTGTGAGCTCAGTAGTTGTGGCGCACAGGCTTAGTTGCCCCATGGCATGTGGAATCTTAGTTCCTTGAAAAGGGATTGAACCTGCGTCCCCTGCATTGTAAGGCAGATTCTTTACCACCTGGACCACCAGGGAAGTCCCTATGTTACGTGTTTTTGTTTACAATTAAAATTTTTAACAAGTTTGTTGTCCCTATTAAAAAAAAAAGGAATTATGATATATGAATGAGAAAAAGACAAATGTCTAATAAAAAAAAAGTGAACCAGCTAATTAAAAATAAATATAAGAAAATCTCCCTGGAAAGAAATGAAATGAGAACAAGGAGGCAGCACCTGTATGTACTCAACAGTTTGGCCAAGATGAAAAATCAGGGTGATACGACCTCATGTATTAACAGTAACCTATCTTGAGACCTGGACTAAGAAGTCTCTCCTCATGGGAAAAGGGGGGTAGGTATTGAGGGGTTAGGACTTGGTCATAAGTTTTTTAAGGTCACCATTCAACCCAGTGCAGATGGCATCTTATTGAAAACACTATCTAGGTGTTTCTGTATGTGCAGAATAGAGAGATCAGGGAGGGGCTTCATCAGGAGATTGATGTTTTGTAGCTTTTAAGTTTCAGATTGCTTTTTTTTTTTTTTTTTTTGGCCAAGCCAAGTGGCTTGTGGGATCTTAGTTTCCTGACCAGGGATTGAACCCAGGCTACATCGGTGACAGCACTGAGTCCTAACCACCGGACCACCAGAGAATTCCCTCAGATTTCCTTTTAAGACCTTGCTGTAGAGTGAGACTTTCCTGCCATGAGTGCCAATTATCCCTAGGAACAGAGGGCAACTTTTATTTAATGGCTTTGGAGCACAGAGACTGGGGTTCAGATCTCTGCTAGGCCACTAAATGGTTTGTGTGGCCGGGGTCTGGCAGCTGCCTTTCCCGTCTATAGAACGGGGCCCTCACGGCCGCTGGGATGGGCTGGAGGGCCACGGTCAGCAGCGAGCTCCACTGGCCAGGGGTCATCACCTGAGAGGCACTGTCGCCCTTGGGCCTGGGTTTTCCCATCTGTGACACGGAAGCCAGAGCATGCCTGACCTGGAGGCTACTGGGAACTCCACAGAAGCTGTCTCCCCCCAGAACTGGGGACCCACATGGCAGCAATGACCGCGCGGAGTGCTGCCAAGTCTCCTGCCGGCAGAAGGAACTGAGGCCACAGCCGCGCGGAGTACCTGTTTTATTTCTGACACAGGTGCACCTCAGGACGGCGGCGGACTTGGGGCGGGGGGTGGTGCTGGGGGCGGGGCTAGAACTCCACCTTGCAGGCGGGGAAGGCCTCGTCCTGCATGGACACAGTGCTGTTACTGCCCAGCACCGTGATGCCCAGCGCCTGGTGCCGGGCGTGCGTCTCCTCATACCACTCGTGCATCGCCACCGAATCGAAGGTGGGGATCAGGGTCACCTGTGGGTGCGACAGATGGACCAACGGTGAGGGGGAGCGCCCTCTGCCCTCCCGGCCCAGCCCCAAGGCATCTGAGGCCCCTCTTCTCCGAACGCGTTTGTCTCCGCCTCCATTACCTCTTGCCTGGATGTCTGCAGCCGGCAGCCAGCCTGTCCCCGAAGTCCCTTCTCCCTCCCATGGCATCCAAAGGACCCTTCCACAAACCGGACCACTCTTCTGCGAATTCTTCTCCATGCTTCCCGCCCACACCCACTGCTGCCATCTCCCCCTGTTCTCTTGCCCAGGCCTCCCTCCAGCTCCCTGAATACACTAAGCTTGCTCCCGCCACTGGCCTTCGCCCACGCTGTGCCGTCTGCCCTGGACACTCCCTCGCAGCTGCTCCGTAAGCTGCGTACAAGGCTGGGTGTCAGCCCACTCACAGGCTGAGTGGGCGGCCAGGTACCTGGAGGCTCCTTCTATCCAAATTCGCCTCACCCTTCAAGGTTCTATTTCAAGGCTTCCCATGAGGACAACCCCAGCCCTCAGGGTCAATTCTCAACGTTCTTAGCTGTGTAGATACCACACATCTCACCTATTCCTCCTGGCTGATTCTCATAACATTACGGAGGTTCAGTGCCAGGGGTCAGGCGAGGTGATCAAACCAGCCCCACCCTGCAACCTCACCCAGGTTTGCTGCAGACAAGGAAGTGGATGTAACAGGAACAGAGTCCCGAGAGCTGGGTGGCACTCCTGCCTTTGACCTCACTGCCGCATGGCCCTGGGGACATGGCTTAGTCTCTCTGAGCCCCACTCCCTCCTTGGATGCGGGTGAGGGTCACACCAACCCCACAGGACAGTGTGGGCTCAGCAGGAAGACACCGGGAAGCGCTGACCCTGCCCAGTGGCAAGAGCTTGGGCAATGTCCCAGTGACATTTGCTGTCATCGGGACTGTCTCACACCCGGGTCGTCACGCACCTGGAGGTCACGGTCCCACTGCTGCTTGCCAGCCAGAAGCGCATCCAGCACAGCCCGCATGCCCTCTTCCTTGTGCTGGTCCTGGCCACTGATGACGTAGCAGAGCGCACGCACCCTCCGGAAGAACTCCTTGTCCACCAGGCGGGCACTGCCCCCGCTGGGCAAGTAGGCCAGGTCGAGGTAGACGGGGGAGCTCGGCGGGGCCAGTGACCCTCCTGGCCGACTGCCAGCTGACCCTGTGGGTAAGAGGGATGGGGTCAGTTGTGAGCTCTGGGGACAGGGAGGGGCTGAGACCCAGGGCCCAGGACAAGGCTCCCAGCTCCACCTGCACCTCTCTGAGTGGATCCCTCCCTGGCAGGAAGCCTGATCTCCATTTTATGGTTGACAAGCTCTCCCTGGCTTGTCCTGCAAACACCCCAGCCAACCCCTCAGTGCCTGGACACTCCCTGGCCAGTCCCTGGACACAGACATCCCCAGGGCCTGAGGGAGGGGGCAGCCAGGGAGGGCTCCCTGGAAGAGGGGGTTTTAGAGCTTGAGTTCCTACAGCAGCAGTACCTGGAATTCTCAGCAGCATCCACCGGTTTAGTTATTCAAGGGGAGCCAATCGGGCATTTATCAAACTCTCCTGGGCACCGCACCCTGGGGACACGGCAGTGACCAAAACAAACAAAAATCCCTGCCCTCAAGGTTGACAGGGAGCCAGAGTGGGTGTAGGAAGGAGAGCTGAGAGAGGGTGACGCAGGCTGGGCAGCCTGGATGGAGCTGGGGCAGCTGCTCTCAGGCCCTTGTCCATGCCCTGAACCCAAAGCCTGTGCAAGGGGGACAAGGCCACCATTCCTGGGCCAGTGAACTCACCAAGTGATTGAGGACATAGCCAGGTCTTGGCCACAGGAAGCCTGCCAGGTGTTCAGTGTCTTAAGATCATAAACGTTGCCCAGTGCAGGGTGTGGGCCCAGAAGGCTGCTGGGGCATTTGCAGAATGAATGAAATCCCCAGCTTTGGGCAAGTAGCGCCCCTCACTCATAACTGGGGACAGTGGTGTCGAGGACCCTGAGTGGTGCCCCAGGAAGGGAAAGCCACCGTGGCTGTGGAAGGCGAGAGGGGGACAGGAGCAGCAGAGGCAGAACAGCAAAGCGAAGACAAAGGGAATGTGGACGGAAGCCATGGGGCAGGAGGACAGGGGTAGAGCAGGGACTGGCAAGCTATGGCCTGTGGGCCAAATATGGCAACTGCTTGCTTCTGGAAATACAATTTTACTAGAACACCCACTGAGTACTTACTGAGCTGTTTTTGTGCTACAACACCTAGCTGAGTGAGTAGCTAGCTGAGGAGCTGAGAGAGAGACCATCTGTCCTACAAAGCTGAAAATGTTTTCCCTCTGGCCCTTTAAGACAGGCTTTGCTGATACTAATGTAGATGGTTGGTTTATCAGAAGCAGTGGGAGCAGGAGACCCTGAGTGGCCAAGACTGTGGCCTTTGGAAAGAGGTCAAATGCCCAGGAAGAGAAGGTCTCAGATGATCCCCAGCCTCCGGGTGCCAGCCTTGCCCATGGGCCCTAGGGGCCACCCTCTCTCCCTCCCTGCCACTGTGCTGGGAGCCCCTGACCTGCCAAAGGTCACAAGGGCCCATCAGATGCCTCTCTTGGAATCTGCCCAGGAAAGACAAGAAGTGGGGGCTCAGGGGGGCGCTGAGGCTAGAAGACAATCAAGAGACCAGGGTGGCCAGGAGCTGAGGACAAGCCACATGGGGAGAGAAGCTGGAGATGCCTGTCGGCTCCCGGAGGGCAGGACCACCCCAGGCTACTAGAATAGGGCTCAGTCCAGAGCAAGCGCTCAGTGAACATGACCTGGAGTTATTATGACTGCCATCGTTGTCGCTGCTTTCTCACCAGCCCCCTCTTGGTAATTCTAGACCTGCTCTGACTGATGCAGTGGCCACCAAGCACTGGAACGTGGTGTGAGACAAGACACGCTGGGAGTGCAAAACACGCACCAGGCTCCCAAGATGTAGTGTGGAAAGAGAAAAGGGAACTATCTAGTAATATTTTGTATTGACTACATGCTGAAATATCCTTTTGATATAGTAGTATGCAGGAAAGAATGAACACAGCAGGATTCTGGGACGATGGTACAGTAGGAAGCTCCAAGAATCTGCTCCCCTTCTAGATAGTCGTGCTGGCAGCCCCTCAGCGTAAGTCTGAAGCAACTTACATGGGACTTAAAGGACTGGAAATTTTTTCTTCTTCTTTTCTTCCCCCTTCATTTTTTTTCTTTTTCCCTTTTCGGGAGCCAAACATTTAAGCACTAGGACACTCAAAAGCAACTACTATGCAGGGGAATTTAGAAAGCAACCACAGATGCCCAGCAAAAGGTACAGGGTCAGAAAAGACATGAGAACACCCTAAGTTTACACCACAGACTGATCCCCAGCACAGAGACAGCCCACAATAATCAAACAAAGGAAGGAGCCACAGCAAACCCTGGGGAAGGGGAAATTTCGGATCTCAAGTTATCACATTATTAGATTCAAATGTACAGTTTTCAATTAAAAAAAAAATCACAAGGTACATAAACAGGAAAGTATGGCCCAGTGAAAGGAAAAAAATTTAACAGAAACTGTCCTTAAGGGAGAGCAAATGGTGGACTCACCAGGCAAAGACTTAAAAAACTGTCCTAAAGATACTCAAAGAACTAAAGGAAGATGTGGAAAAAGCCAAGAAAACAATGTATGGAAAAAAAATACAAATATCAATAAGGAGATAGAAAACATAAGAGTAAATGAAAAGAAATTCTAGAGCTGGAAAGTATAGTAACTGAAATGAAAAATTCACTAGAAAGATTCCACTCAAGGTTTGAACAAGCAGAAGAATCAGTGGTCTTGATGACAGGGCAATGGAAATTCTTGAGTCTGAGGAACAGAAAGAGAAATAATTGAAGAAAGTGAACAGAGCCTAAGGGACCTATGGGATACTATCAAGAGGACCAACATACACATTATGGGAGTCTCAGAAGAAAAAAGAGAGAGAAAGGGGCAGAAAGATTATTTCAAGAAATAATGGCCAAAATCTTCTTATATTTAATGAAAGACATGAACATAAACATCTAAGAAACTCCATGAACCCCAAATAGGATAAATTCAAAGAGAACCAGACTGAGACACATGATAATCAAACTGTTCAAAGATAAAGACAATCTTTTTGTGCGAAAGAACTGATAAAGGGGATGTTTATAGCTATAAACACTTTTATTAATATCTCAGATCAACAGCCTAACTTTACAACTTAAGGAACTGAAAAAAGAACAAAAGTAAATCCAAAGCTAGCAGAAGGAAGGAAATAATAAAGATTAGAGCAAAGATTTTAAGAATAGAGAGTAGAAAAACGACACAGAAGAAGATCAGCAAACCCAAAAGTTGATTCTTTGAAAAGATTAACAAAATTGACAAATCTTTAGTTAGAATGACTAAGAAAGAAAAAGAGAAAGAGCGAGAGAAGGGGCAAGGGAACTGGGAGTGGCTGGCGGGCGGGAGGCGGCGGCAGGTGCCCATCGTCCGGCGGGAGCTGCGCGGAAGCCCCGCACCTCCCCGCGCCCTTCACCTACTCCAGGGGTGCGTGGCCCAATGGGCCAGTGCGGACGGGGGTCTCCTGGAGGCCGTGCGCCCGGAACCGCCCGCGGGGCTTGGGCGCAGCGCGGGGTCGCCCTCCCCGGCTCCTTCCACTCCCGCTGGGAGCTGGCTGCGGGCGGGGGTGCTGGGGCGCGCGGGGGGCGGGGAGGGGGGCCGGAGGCAGCAGGGGAGGGGCTCGGGCCACCATGGACGACAAGGCGTTCACCAAGGAGCTGGACCAGTGGGTCAAGCAGCTGAACGAGTGTAAACAACTTAACGAGAACCAGGCTAAGGAAATTTTAACAAAATAATCAAATGTGCAAGAGGCCCGCTGTCCTGTTACCGTCTGTGGAGATGTGCATGGTCAATTCCATGATCTTATGGAACTCTATAGAATCGGTGGGAAATCACCAGATACAAACTATTCACGGGTGACTATGTAGACAGAGGTTATTATTCTGTGGAGACTCTGACTCTTCTTGTGGCATTAAAGGTGCGTTATCCAGAACATATCACAATAGAGAGGAAACCACGAAAGCCGACAAACTGCCCAAGTACATGGCTTTGATGATGAAAGCATGGAAATGCCAATGTTTGGAAATACTTGACAGATCTGTTTGATTATCTGCCACTTCCAGCCTTAGCAGATGGACAGATACTCTGCCTCCACGGTGGCCCTTCCCCATCCATAGAAACACTGGATCATAGGAGAGCCTTGGACTGTTTACAAGAAGTTCCACACGAGGGCCCAACGTGTGATCCGTCATGGTCAGATCCAGGGGACCGTGGTGGGTGCGGTATTTCACCACGCGGCGCTGGCTACACATCTGGACGAGATATTTCTGAAACATTTAACCATGCCAGTGGTCTCACACTGGTTTCTCCTGCTCACCAACTTGTAATGGAGGGATACAATTGGTGTCACGATCGGAACGTGGTTACCACTGTCAGCGTACCCGACGATAATTAAGTTATCGTTGTGGGAACCAGGCTGCTATCATGGAATTAGATGACACTCTGAAGTATTCCTTCCTTCAGTTTGACCCAGCACCTCGTCGTGGAGAGCCTCATGTGACCCAGTGCACCCCCGACTACTTTCTGTAAATTCCTCCTGGGAAAACCTGCGTTTGTATGTGGAAGTATACCTGGCTTTTTAAAAATATATATTTAAAAACAAAACAAAAAAAAGCAACAGTAATCTATGTGTTTCTGTAACAAATTGGGATCTGTTTTGGCATTAAACGGTATCATGGACCAAACTGTGCCATACTAATGATGAGCATTCAGCACAACTTGAGACTGAGATTAGTTCAACGCTATGTTCTAGATTGGTCGGTCTTAACAGTTTGCCTGCCGTGTTTGTAGTAACCGCTTTCCTTGGGGCTGTTCAAGCAAAAAAGGTAACTAACTCCATCTCCGTTTGCACTTACTTGGAGATCTTAGTTAGAGTGTTTAACTGGCATGGATTAATAGGGTTGGATTTTTATTTTTAAGAAAAATTCATAAAGCTAACTTCCACTTAATTCATTATCGTTTATTTTACTGAAATGTATAATTAACTGAAAAATTCTTGGGCGTACGTTGTCATAACATTTAAAGAGATTTCCCTTCATTTACACTAAATTACTATTTTATGTTGATCTGCATATTTCTGTATATTTGTCATGACAGTGCTTGCATTCTATTTGGTGTACTGAGCGAATAAACTTTCAATTTTAAACAAACAAACAAAACAAAATGAAAAAGAGAAGCCTCAAATTAGTTAAGATCAGAAAGTGGAGATGTTACTACCAATCTACAGAAATAAAAAGCATTATGAGAGTACTATGAACAATTATGCACCAACAAACTGGATCACTTAGAAGAGATGTACAAATTCCTAGAAACACAAAACCTACCAAGACTGACTCACAAAGAAATAGAAAATCTGCATAGACTTATAAATAGTAAGGAGATTGGATCAGTAATCAAAACCTCTGGGGCTTCACTGGGTTTCTACTAAACATTTAAAGAAGAATCATTAGAAAGGAAAAAGTAAAGTTATCTCTGTTCACAGATGATATAATGTTATGTGTAGAAAATCCTAAAGATTCCACACACACAAAAGAAAGCTGTTAGAACTAACAGATGAATTCAGAAAATAGCTGGATACAATATTAACACACACAAAAAACAACTGCATTTCTATACGCTAACAGTGAACAATTCAACAAGGAAATTAAGAAAACAATTCCATTTACAATAGCATAAAAAGAATGAGATACTTAGGAATCAATTTAAAAAGGAGGTAAAATATTTGTACACGAAAACTACAAAACACTACTGAAAGAAACTAAAGAGAACATAAATTAATGGAAAGATATCCCATGTTCATGGATTGGAAGACTGAATATTGTTATGCCACCACTACCCAAAGCGATCTACAGATTCAATGCAGTTCCTATCAAAATCCCAGTGTTTTTTTTTTTTTTTTGCAGACATAGAAAAAATACATTCTGAAATTCATATGGAAGCTCACTGGGATCCCAAGTAGCCAAGGAAACCTTGAAAAAGAAGAACAAAGTAGGAGGACTCACATTCCCTGATTTCTACAATTACTACAAAGCTATAGTAATCAAGGCAACGTGGTACTAGTATCAAGACAGACATATAGATCAATGGAATAGAATAGAGAGCCCAGAAATAAACTGTCACACATATGGTCAAATGATTTGTGACAAGGGTGCCAAGAACATTCAATGGGGAAAGGACAGTCTTTTCAGCAAATGGCCCCTGGGAAACTGGATATCAACATGCAAAAGAATGAAGTTCAATGCTTATTTAGCACCATATCCAACAATTAACTCAAATTTAACTCAAAAAGCAAAATATAAGAGTTAAAACTATAAAATTCTTAAAAGAAAACATAAGGCAAAAGCTTCATGACACTGGATTTGGCAATGACACCAAAAGCACAGGCAACAAAAGAAAGAATAGACACACTCAACTTTTTGAAAATCAAAAAATTTTGTGCATCAAAGGACATTATCAACAGAGTAACAAGGCAAGCCACAGAATGGGAGAAAATATTTACAAATCATTATCTGATAAGGGATCAATATCCAGAATATATAGAGAACTATCACAACCTAACCACAAAAAGACGAACAACCTAACTCAAAAATGGGCAAAGGACATTTCTAAAAAGATATACAAATGTCCAACAAGCACATGAAAAGGTGCTCAACATCACTATTCATTAGTGAAATGCAAATCAAAACCACAGTGAGATACCACCTCACACCCATTAGGATGGCTACTATCAAAAAGCCATAAAATAGGGCTTCCCTGGTGGCGCAGTGGTTTAGAGTCTGCCTGCCGATGCAGGGGACACAGGTTCGTGCCCCGGTCCGGGAAGATCCCACATGCCGTGGAGCGGCTGGGCCCGTGAGCCATGGCCGCTGAGCCTGCGTGTCCAGAAAAAAAAAAAATCCATAAAATAACAAGTGATGGCAAGGATGTGGAGAAGGTGGAACCCTTGTGCACTGTTGGTGGAACGTAAAATGGTACGGCCACTGTGGCAAACAGTATGGCAGTTCCTCGAGAAACTAAGAATAGAATCACCATAAGATCCAGCAATCCCACTTCTGAGTATATACACCAAATTTGAAAGCAAGGGTCTCAAAAAGGTATTTGTACATCCAGGTTCATAGCAGCATTATTCACAATAGCCAAAAGGTGGAAGCAACTCAAGTATCCAACAATGGATGAATGGATAAACAGTATGTGGCCCATCCATATGATGGAATACTGTTCAGTCTTAAAAAAGGAAGTTTTGACACATGCTACAACATGAATAAAGCAAGAGGACAATACGCCAAGTGGAAGAAGTCAGTTACAAAAAACCCCAAATACTATATGATTCCCCTTATATGATGTCCCTAGAGTAGTAAATTCAGAGACACAAAGTAGAATGATAGTTGCCATGGGCTGGGGACAGGGAGGAATGGAGAGTTAGTGTTTAAAGGGGACAGAGTTTCAGTTCCACAAGATCAAAGTTCTGGAGATGGATGGTGGTGATAGTTGTACGACAATATGAATGTACTTAATGCTATTGAACTGTGCACTTAAAAATGGCTTAAGGTAGTCAATTTTTTTTTTTTTTTTTTTTTGCGGTACGCGGGCCTCTCACTGTTGTGGCCTCTCCCGTTGCGGAGCACAGGCTCCAGACGCGCAGGCTCAGCGGCCATGGCTCACAGGCCCAGCCGCTCCGCGGCATGTGGGATCTTCCCGGACCGGGGCACAAACCCGTGTCCCCTGCCTTGGCAGGCGGACTCTCAACCACTGCGCCACCAGGGGAGCCCAAGGTAGTCAATTTTATGTTACATTAATTTTAGCACAATTTTTAAAAATTGAAAAAAAAAAACCAAAGCACAGCAAGCCCAAGACTGCTACCCTTAGAAAGCAGACATGTTGGCCCTTGGCTGCCTTCTGGGAACTTGGATTTCAGAAGGGTTCCCACCATTTCCAAAATTCCAGACTCCCCAGGAAGGGGTGAGCAAGTGTACAGCATAAACTGCATTGCCGTACAAGCAGTGTAGGCATGGTGAGCCACTCTTCTTATCATTTGGGAAATGGTGGGAACCCTTCCAAATATATATATAAAATCTGATCATTCTCAGATGTATTTGGTCTTTATCCACAGTTCCCGCCTCACACCTCCTAAAACCCTTGGAATTTTCTCCTGGCTGGCTGCCAGGAGAACCAATCATATGATTAAGAGGTTGAAACTTTCAGTCTTGCCCTTTGATTTTGGGGGAGGGGAGAGGGGCTTGAGGTTGAATCAATGGCCATTGGCCAATAATTTAGTCAATCACAACTATGTAATGAAGCCTCCATAAAAGCCCCAAAGGACAGCTTTTTGGCCCTTTTTCAGAGAGCTTCCACATCAGGGAACCAGAGTGCTTCTACATGCCACTGTGTGGGGCCCCAAGCTCCCTGAGGACATCAGTCAGAGCCCTCATTTGGGACCTCGTCCTATGTATGTCTTCAACTGATTGTTGATTTGTATCCTTTAACAGAGTTTTATACGTAATAAATGAGTAATCTAGGGAGTAAATGGGTTCTTCCTGAGTTCTGTAAGCTGCACTAGCAAATTAACCAAACCCAAGGAGGGGGTCATGGGAACCTCTGATTTATAGCTAGTCAGTGAGAAGCACAGGTAACAAACTAGACTTGCGATTGGCATCCTGAGTTGCAGGAGGTCACCAGAACCCCTGGTTTGCAGCCAGTTGGTCAGAAGCACAGGTAGAAACCTGGGCTTGTGACTGGCATCTGACGTGGAGGGTGGTCTTGTGGGACTGAGCCCTTTACCTGTGGTATGTGATTCTATCTCTGGGTAGAGAGTGTCAGAATTGATTTGAATTCCTGGACGCCCTGCTGGCACCCAAGAATTGCTTGTTGGTGTGGGGAAACCTACACACAGACACACACACAGTGGAACTGGGTCCAGGAACCCTTTTTGGTTGGTGTCAGGAGTGGGATTTGCTAGAATGACCCTGGCTTACATAAACATGTGGTTTTTTTTTTTTTTTTTTGGTGTGTGTGTGTGTGTGTGTGTGTGTGTGGTACGTGGGCCTCTCACTGTTGTGGCCTCTCCCGTTGCGGAGCACAGGCTCCGGACGCGCAGGCTCAGTGGCCATGGCTCACGGGCCCAGCCGCTCCACGGCATGTGGGATCTTCCCAGACCAGGTCACGAACCCGCGTCCCCTGCATCGGCAGGTGGACTCTCAACCACTGCGCCACCAGGGAAGCCCCGAAACATGTGTTTTTTAAAGAGAAAGGATAAAAGGGTGGGGAATGAGCAAACGCTGATCCCCAGATAGCTACCCAGTCACCCACAGTATGAAACTGCAGCTGCACTGCAATCAGTTACTAAAGGTAAAAGTTACCAACGGAATGTAGTAATGGTAGTAGACCCAACACCCAAGGAGTTGGCTCACTGGATATATAAGGAAATGCAAAATAATAAGCAGTATGCTGAATACACAGTTTCCTGGTTATTGTTATCTCTAGTAGCCAAAATGAAAGTTAAAAAATGTGCTCACTCGGGTCTTGATGTTGAACCAAGTTCAGATTTGGGTAGATCTGAGGTTTGGTCATTAGCCTCAAAGCCGCCCAGAGAGGGAAAAATTATGCAGGGGCATCAGGAAAGACCTCTAAGGTCTCTGGTCACCAAGAAGGTAGTTAATGTAGGGGGAGGGCAAAACCAAGAAACAACTAAAACCAGGAGATAGAGTGTAAAGAAACGGACTCACTTTGTGGACTGGTATCATCAGTTTCCTGAAGAACCTTTACCAAAACGGATCGTGAGAGTAACCAATTTGGGGGCTGTGTCTTTGGTTTTGAAGGCTGCAGAGTAGAAGAGCACATCTGGGTTGATGCAGGACCCGAAGCTCACTACTGAACAATCACAGATTGTTCCAGACACACAGGAGGTTATTCCCAAAGGAATAACCAGCCTGGCCGACTGGATAAACGCCACTGAAAAGTGTGTTTATCCTGGGAAGGGGGGACTGCCCAACTCACCCCATAAATGCCAAGTGGGACACCCCAGATGAAGCAGCTGAAATGCTTCCTATGCAAGCCATGTGGGATTTATAACTGGGACATTCACCCACTGAATATGCCTGTTACCCAGGTTTTGGTAAATGCTGTGATTAACGGGACCCTTGCTGCATGGGCACCCCATGGAACTTTACTGCTACAAAACTGAACAACAGTTCTAGAAGCCTTATCAGATCTGCTATCTCAGCTTCTCTGATGACACCAAGAACATTAGAGTAATTAAGAAAACGGGGAGAGACAAAGGGGAGAGTCAAGGGACTTGACCGAGTGGAGTGGTAATCTTCAGATGGCTGTTGAAACGTAGAATGAATAAAGCAGACACTGATAGAGTTGAAACTGAGCAGGACCCTGTGGGGCTCCTGGACATGGAGGCCTTTCTGTGTACCCCGTTCTTGTTTGTAGGGGCAGACTCCAGCCTCCATGACCTTCCCGGAGTCCCAAAGGGCAGATTCAAACAGTTGCTAATCACGGAAGGGAGGGGATGCAGAGACAAGGGAGGGGCAGCCAAGAAACAATAGGGCAGCCTTGGGGCAGGGGCCTTGTTCCACCTCAAGGGATACATATTAACAATACCTTTGAGCTCTTTACAGAACTAAAACCCCCAACAAATGGAAGATGTCAGCATTATTCATCCCAGAGAACA
Source organism: Grampus griseus (assembly GCF_964374135.1). NCBI lineage: Eukaryota > Metazoa > Chordata > Mammalia > Artiodactyla > Delphinidae > Grampus > Grampus griseus. Next base: position 160,648,514 of record NC_139019.1, on the reverse strand, counting down.
GCATCTGAGGCCAGATGAAAGGAACCAGAGAAGCTCATCAAGAGATTACCTGAGACAGGATTAAAGGAGTACAGGTGTCCCCCCCCCCACACACACACCTTAACCTTATCAACAACCCGCCCTTGAACCACTGCTATTAAACTCCTCACCAAATCCCCCCTGGGTTGGGGGACACAGTTTTTCAGGGGCATGAGCCCACTGTGCCCCACTCTGCCTGGCAAAGCAATGAGGTTCTTTTTTTTTAAAGCTATTCTTTTCTAATTCACCCAAAACTCTCCCTGCAAGATTCGATGTGGCACTGGCTCACAGAAGCCTAGTTTCGGCAACAGATGCAGCACTAGCAGAGATTGGATGGACCAGTGCGGCCCCCAACGTTTTGTTAAAGGGCCCCAAACAAGTCCACTATTTACTCTAGTTTGGAGGGATTTCGAAAGCCAGGAGGCAAAGATTACAGTGAGAAACCTGACCAGGAATCCCCTGCGGGTGAGGATTAGGAAGATTAATGAAGATAAAGACTGAAGCAGAGGCCAGGATCTTCTGGCTCCACCCCGGGGCGGGGCGGGGGGGGGACCCAAGGCCATCTGCACAGGCGTGGAGAAAACAGCCAGGAGAGGAAGACCTTCTTAGGGTTCCTAGATACAAGAGCCCAAAGCACTGTGATTCCAACACCAGTTGGTGAAGTCTTAGCGGGGGCTAAGGTTAGAGTGGGAGGAACTGGAGATGCAAACGTTGATGGGATGAAGGTGCACATTGGGATGAAAACTGGGGTGAGTGGACAGATTTGGTGTGAGGTGGTCACATCTCCTTTACCTGACTGTATTACTGGGATGGAGCCTGGCTGACTGGGGATTGCCTCCCCTACTTACTATTGTAAAGCAGAGGCCTGTAAGTCCGCCCTCCGGCCAGTTTTAATTGGGGACGCCAGATGGGAGCCACTAGAACTGCCTGAGCACACACAGGTGGCTAACATAGAGTGATCTAGAACGCCTGGTGGACAAAAAGAGACGACCACTTTAATTCATGATATGCTAGAAGCTGGAGTGTGGGTACCCACGAATTCACTGTACCATAGCCTTGTGCGGCCTGGGGAGAAGACGGATGGTTCATGGAGACTAAACGTAGACTATCGAGACTTAAACCAAGTTGTACCACCCATCGGCTCAGCCGTTCCAGACACACAGAAAATGCAAGGAGGCTGCTACTCAGCGAGTTACCTCGTAAATGCTTTCTTCCCTGTTTTGATCTCAGAAAAGAGCCAGCAGCAGTTGGCCTTCACATGGGAAGGATCCCAATTTACCTTTCCTGTGCTGCAACAGAGGTATCTGAACTCACTGGCTTACTGTTGTGATTTGGTCAGAAGGGACGTGGACTTGATGCGGGTCGCCAGTGTAATCATACACTATACTGACGGTGTTACGGTGATAGCGGAAACCAAAGAGCAGGCTAGGACTGATCTGAGTGCAACAGGGACGCACATGACCAACTGGGGTGGGTTAATAAATCCAGCACTGGTTTCCAGGCCTGCCCGAACAGTCAAATTCTTAGGAAGAACCTGGGCAGGGGCCACCTGGAATATTCCACAAGAGACTAAAAATAAACCGCTGTCACTGTCCTCCCCAGGACCAAACAAGAAGCCCAGCGTTTGGTTGGTTGACTTGGATTTTCATCTGGGAATGCTGCTTCCATCTGGAAGACTACCCGGAAGAAAGCTCTGAGTTAGGGACCCGAACGAGAGCGGGTTGTGTCTGAATTACAAACGGTGGCAGCCCTCTCAACTTGGCCGTTGGGCCCTGCCGACCCCCCACTCAGGTATGATTTGGGAAGTGTCGGCCATACTCTGTACACTCTGCAGACTGGAGCTTCGGGCAAAAGCCCAGGAGCACCTCCCAGCAGTGACCACTGGGATTCTGGACCAGAAAATTCCAAGATGCTACGGCCCATACACAGTATTTGAGAGACCATTAGTAGCCTGCGATTGGGCATTAACTGAGATCACCTCGATTACTGATGGACATAAAATAATCATGAAACCTGAGATGCCCACAATGTCTTGGGTGATGCTGGAGAAACACTCCAATGAACGCAGTGCCCAGAAGTGTTCCATGATAAAAAGAGAAATGGTTCATCTGAGAGCACGCTGCCAGGGTAATGCAGGGAGGCACCCACTGGATCATGAGCACGTAGCCTCTTTTCCTCCAGGACCGACTTTGGAGCCACCTGAGGAGCTGCTGGAACTGACTGGCACGTGGCCTTGCCCTATGGACGGCTCTCAACTGAACCACAAAGCGCGCTTGCTTTATGGATGGCGGTTCCAAGATGAATGGATAATAACCTGCTTGGAAAGCGGCTGCATTAAAACCAGGGGATGGCGAGACTCTGACTGGAGGCAGCAAGAACAAATGGGCTCAGTGGGCTGAATTGCACGCTGTTTTCCGAGCAGTGGTGGAAGAATTGAGCAACGGTAAAAGCCCCTATGTTTGGGTTTTTACTCCTGGGCCCATGGCGTGGCTGTGTGGTCGGGCGGACGGGCAATGGAAACCTGGACTATTAAAGGGATGCCTGCATGGGGCGCGGCCTTATGGAAATCACTCTGGGAATTTAAGGGGCGTGTGAAAGTAGGACATGTCAATGCCCACCAGAAGAACCCCTTCCAGGTTTGGAAGGTCACTGAACCACCAAGTGAACGTTTTGGGAGGGCGGTCCATGAATGAGTCGGCATGGGGAGAGGGCTGCAGCAATGCAGAGCCCCACAGGTAGCCGGCAAGTGGATTACATTGGACCAAAGCCAGGAGCCCTGGGGCTATAGATGAGCCCTAACAGGAAGAGACACCCTGCACTGGGTTTGCATACCTGATGGTAGATGCAAATGCTCAAAATAAGACTGGATCAGAAAATACTGTAACAATTTGAGCCACTGAGTTACATTTCTTCGCACCAAGGGGTGCACTTTACAGCCCACACTGTCCAACAGTGGCAAGAGATCTCACACCAGATGTGTTGCGTATCATCCTCAGAGTAATGGTTTAATAGAACATTGGAATGGGCGGCTGAAGCATTTGCTGTCTAAAACCAGGGGAGACACAGGCTTGAGAGGCTGGCTTACACACCGTCACGAGCATGTGCTCACACTCAACATGAGCGGGGCTGAGGGCGGGTCCCCACTGGATAGATTCCTCCACTTTTCTGGGGGTGTGGGCAAGTCGGGGTGGGGGAGGATGCTGATGCGACTGTATAACTCTTCCCCGCATCACAGCAACTTTTTTTTTTTCTTCTCCTACTCGATGCAGTCCCAGAACCAGGGATGCAACTGTGGGGGCCAGAAGCAGGGATGATTCCTCAACAAGAAACTGGTAACTGTATCTTTAAACCTTTATGTCAGAATTCCTAAGGGGCTAATGGGCCCGGAATGTGCCTTCACCCGCCTCTGGCAAAGTTGGTGCTGACAGTGAATGCTGCCGCGCTGCCTAGCAGTTGCAAGAGCCCACTGGTTCTGTACCTGTGTAACCCTACTCTAGGCGAGCGGCAGTGGACGGGGCAGGGGAGACACCTGCCAGCCTAGTTTCCTGGCAGCAATCTGGACCAGCACGGTGGCCAAACTAACGTCCCTTCCAAGAGTGGAAAAGTGTGGGTAAAGATAAATGACAAATGGAGAGGAAGAATAACAGCTGAGGGTAAAGGGATGAATAAGTGGGTTATGCAATGAGGGAAATCCAACATTTTATTAACACCTGGAGAGAGCCTCAGAGCAAGAGAATAATAGAATCTCTTAGCAGAAGCATACCAGATGCCCAGCAGGCTGAAGCTGGTCTGCTGAGATCAGCCCTGATTTGGGGACCTGATAAGATTGAACAGCAGCCTGCACAGCTGAATGGCATGGCTCTGGAAAGACATTCTGGTCCTGAGATATATTAACGACAGGACCAACTGTTAAAAGATTAAATGGAATTCTAGCGATGCGCCTGTGTCTTCTGACTCCCATTTTTCGGGCTACATCTACTACAAAGGATAACATTTGGGAACTGTTTCCTACTGGGACTTCAAACTGTGTGGTGTATAGCTCCCAGCTGACTGATCTATGTGATCACTGTGTAATTACAGATCGTGACAATCAATTGCTTAGAAAGGTCCCTGGTTATGATGGACAAAGTATAACGGCAGCGTGCTGAGCATGGGAGGGTGTGCTGTGCACGAGCACGTGTCATCCTGCTTTTGTGGATGGAAAACGATTCATCAAACTAGGAAAAAACAGTGGGTCCCCGATGGGATTAAAGCAGTGGGCATCACATGGTCGCTCAAGTTCCCCTGGGGTACAGCCCTACCAGAGACGAGGCAGGCCATGGGAAGCCTCATGGCATACTCAGACTAAATTAAATTACATCTAGGTGTGCTTACCACGCAGCTAAGCCTCGTCTGGGGGGCCCAAAATTTTGGGGTGCAAAACATGCACCCTATCTGCACCCAGGCCTTTAGTACACAACGGCAACAAGGTCTCTGGTGGATTCAACAACACTGGCCCACAAGCCAGAAAGAGCCTTAGGGTGAATAGGTGCTAGCAGGTATCCTAGGACAAGTGAAATTTGCTTTTAATGAGGAGTGGCATCCAGAGGATAAAGATTAATTAGAATAGGCAGACTAGGGGGAGTTCTCTTCCAGGTGGAAGGCGAAGGATGGGAGCCAGCCTGGAAAGAGAATGAGGTTTTAGCAAAGTGGGTCAGGCAGACTGCCAATAGTGCTGGATATGTAGAACTAGCATTGGGACCCAACAAGGCCTCCTGACTATTTAAATACATACGCAGGCTGAAGTGGCCACGGGGCAGTGGCCCTCAATCCTAGCTGCCGGGGCTCAGGGGCGCACACACCTACGGGAATGTTACGGCCCTCCAAGCTCATGGAAGTTCTCTGGGGACATTTATAATTTACACAGATGCACCCTGACTGCGCGCACCTCCAGTAAAGCTAGAAATAAAATATACCCTGCAGCACAGTTAGTTGGGATAGGAATATTCTAAATACAACTCGCGTCCTCCCCACAGAAGGGAGGTGGGCCCTGCGATACGACACACAATGGAAATCAGACTCAGTACAAGCTCGTGAACTTGTCCCTAGTTACCGTGGAATCCGGAGCTAACTGAGTCGTGGCCAGTGGTCACGACCTCTGTCCTTAGTACCGTCTGGTATATGGGCAAAGGCAGATTCTGTTGGGAAGGCAAAGTGAACACGTCTGTAGCTCTTACCGATTGGTTGTGTAATGAAAATGAATCGTACGGTAACCATATTGCGATATGGTGTAGCCCTGTCGCTGGTAACATTCAACTACCTCATGTAAATGAGTCTTCTGGTAACACTGATACTGATGATCAAATGTATTGAGAGCCTGAGTTAAAGCCTCCTCTGGAGGTAATACCTGTGGAAAATGACTGGCCCGAGGAGGACCAGGATAGCTAATCACCAGCTGATTTCTGTGCTGAATAGTTCTGCACAAATTGATCGTAAGGTACAAGGAGCAAATGACGTTTCTCTAAATCGATCCCGGGACTTCCCGGGTGTCCGCCTGCCAATGCAGGGGACACAGGTTTCGAGCCCTGGTCCAGGAAGATCCCACATGCCGCGGATCAACTAAGCCCGTGCGTCACAACTACTGAGCCTGCACTCCACAGCCCGCAAGCCCCAACTACTGCGCCCACGTGCCACAACTACTGAAGCCTAGAGCCCATGCTCTGCAACAAGAGAAGCCACCGCAATGAGAAGCCCACGCATCGCAATGAAGAGTAGCCCCCCCGCTCGCCGCAACTAGAGAAAGCCTGCACACAGCAACGAAGACCCAACGCAGCCAAAAATCCACCAATCCATCCATCCCTGTCCCACACAGCTTCTCCAAATGTCTGGCCTATTTATGTCGGTACTGTTGCTACATCTGTTCTAATAAATGCGACCCCAAATATAAGTGCTGTGATAGGTATGATTGCTTTGCTGTAAGGGATCTGTTCCACCAGGGGGTGGACTGCAGTACTGTGATTTACAAGAAATACATATACTTGGTCATTCTCAGATATATTTGGTCCTTCATCCGCAGTTCCTGGCTCACAGCTCCCAAAGCCCTTGGAGTTTTCTGATCAATGTGAGCAATGGGAGCATCTCTGTTATATTTGGTCTCTAGTCCTCAGCTCCAGAAAACACCTTAGGGCCAAAAGGGTGAAATGGGTGTCTTGTTATTAATAAGAAGCCCTTTTCCATCACAACCGGGTTTATGTTAATGAAGGTGACTTTGGATCCCACCCCAGGGTGGGGGCTTGTTGCCAGGAGAACCAACCTTGTGATTAGCGGGTCAGAATTTTCAGTCTTGCGTGTGGACTCCTGGGCAGGGGAGAGGGGCCTCAGGTTGAGTCACTCGCCATTGGCCAATGAGTTAGTCAATCATGACTATGTAATGAAGCCTCCATAAAAGCCTCAAAAGGCCGCTTTTTGGCCCTTTTACAGAAAGCTTCCACACCAGGGAACCAGAACGCTTTGTGCTACCATGCAGGGTCCCAAGCTTCATGAGGACCTAAGATCCCTTGTTTGGGACCTCGCCCTATGCATCTCTTCATCTGGTTGTTAATTTGTACCCTTTAAGAGCCTTTTATACTAAACTGGTCATCTAGTGAGTTAAATGGGTTTTCCCGGGTTTTGTCAGCAGCTCTGGCAAATTAATCAAACCAGAGGAGGGGGGCATGGGAACCTCCGATTTACAACCAGTTGGTCAGAAGCACGGGTAACAGCCTGGACTTGTGACTGGCACCTGAAGTGGAGGGTGCTCGGGGGACGGAGCCCTTTACCTGTGGAATGTGATTCTGCCTCTGGGTAGACAGTGTCAGGATTGCGGCCAACTGCGGGACAGCCGGCTGGTGTCCAAGAATTGGATCCTGGAAACCTTTCCAGTGTACGTGTGAGGTAGAGGGTGCCTGCACGACCAGCCCCAATAGAAACCCTGTGCCCTGAGTCTCTAAGGAGCTTCCCTGATCGACGGTACTTCACACGTGTCGTCACAGCTTGGAGCTCAGGGAACCAAGCACATGATATGGGACTCCACTGCGAGGAGGCTTCCAGAAGCTTGTGCCTGGTTTCCCTGGGACTCCCCCCCATGTCTTTCGCTTTTGCTGATCCTGCTCTGTATATTTTTGTTGTAATAAACTCATGAGTATGACCATACACCGAGTCCTCCTAGGCAATCATCCAACCTGGGGGCGGTCTTAAAGTTAACTTCACCTGTTTCTTTTGGCTTAGCGTGGCTACTGGAAAATTCACCACGATGGATGCTGCTCACATTACATTTCCGTTGACGGTACCGCCTGAGCACCTTGGAATTGCAAGTGCTTAAGGAGTCAGGCCAGAGCTTCCATTTTATCGGAGAAACTGAGGCCCAGAGAGGGTGGTGCGTGTGGCTGAGACCACACAGCAAGCGGGGAACAGGAGGAGGACTTGGGCAGGGAACCCACTGCAGGACTCCAGCCCCCAGGTACTTACCGGATGGACCTCGAGTGGTTGTCTTGGGGACTGAGGGCTTTCTGGCCAGGGGTGCCCGACTTCCTTTGTCACTAGGCTCGCTCCGGGCGCTGAGTGGCCGACTGGCCCGGTCCCCACTGGCCAGCCCCTTGGTCTTGGCAGCAGTCACTGGAGTGGCTTTGGGGGCAGTGGTGCCACGGCTGGGGCGGGTAAGGGGCTTCCGGGTATGGCCGAGGCCCTCTCTCAGCCGCGCCTGCTCAGGAGGCAGCATCTCAGGGTCCACCATGCAGATACTAGGTGGGGTGGGCAGTGGCGGGGGTATCTTGAGCGGGTCAGGCAGTGGGTCGCGGCGAGGGGCCCCAAAGCCCTCTGTGTCCTCATCTGAATCCGCGGTGCCAGGGGCGGCAGGCAGGGGGTCCGAGTCAGACAGGGTAGGCAGGGACTCGCTGACGGACGTGGGTGGTGTCTCCTCCACCCCTGGAGCACCCGCCCGCTCCTGGGACCGGACACTACTGTCATTGGAACTGCCGGGGGACACAGGTGCCGGCGCCATGGGCACAGCCTTGCGGTGCTCAAACTCACAGGGTGATACCAGGCACAGGTCCACGTCGTGTGGGGAGGCCGAGCGGAGCACCCGAGGGCCACAGAGTGGGAGGCTCAACCCGGCTTCACTTGCAGCGGCAGCTGGTGGTGGGAGCACCTGCTCAAAGGACACCGACAGGGACTCGTCCACCTCTGTGGAGTGCGGGGAGCCCACCTCGGCAGGCAGCGAGGGGGTGGTCACCGTGGGGGATGCATCCGGCCCAGGCTCCCCACCCCGCAGCGGGCTCAGTGACAGTGGCCCGCTGCTCTCAGTTGGGCCCTGGGGGGCTCCGGCGGGTGAGGGTGTGCACGGCTCTGGGGTGCTGGTGGCCAACAGCAGCTCCAGGGTCTTCTCCTCCAAGCTGCCGCCCTCCTCCCCAGCTGGGCTCAGCCCCAATTCCAGGCTGCTCTCCTGGCTGGGCGTGGCCACCAGCCGGGGGGCTGGGGAGCCACAGGCCTCCGTGGCGGGGCTGGCCTCTCTGCACCGGAAGCTAGGTGGGCTGCGGGGCCCATTCTCTGCTGGTGGGACACCCAGGCGGGGTGTGTTGGGTGCTCTGCGGGGCTTGGGAGCCACCTGGGCACCTGCTTTCTTGCCACTGACCACAGCGGAGGCCACCCGCCGTACCTCCCGGGGTTGGGTCCGAGGGGCGCTCGGCTTGGGGTCCTTCTTCACCTCCCGGGAGGGCCTGGCTTCTTTCTCAGCCTTGCGAGGGGCCTCAGCCCGCGGTGGCTCCTTCTGGGCCACCCCGGGGCGCTCCTGGGCGGGCCTGGAGGGTGCCGTCGTCCGGCCCTCTCTCCTCAAGCTGTCCCGGGAGCCCACGCTTTCCTTGCTCTCAGCTCGCCGAGGCCCCACCAGGTCCTGAGGGGTCACCACAGGCTCCCGCAAGAACCCCAAGTGCTGCAGGCGGACCAGGCCATCCAGGAGGCGGGCGGGTGGCGTGCAGCCAGGGAACAGCACGCGCACCACCTTCTCGGAGGGGCCCGCGGGGTGCCACACCAGCAGGGCACACACAGAGGCCAGCGTGTGGTCAGTGGCGGCCGAGGGCGGGTGCAGCACGTACATGTCCAGCCGGCCCACGCCCATCTTCTGGAAGAGCACGGTGGGCTCGGCCGGCAGCGGCCCACGGTTCAGAGGCAGGGGGGTGATGCCCAGCTGGGCCAGGAGGCTTAGGGCCAGCTCCGCCTCATCCTCCCCGCGTACCAGCCGCGAGGCGGCTGCACGGGCATTGAGGAACACGATGCCCAGGTTGGGGGAGATCAGCCTGCGCAGCCGGTCATCCCCAGAGCCCCCGCCAGCGGCTGCCTCATCACGCTCCGCCAGCTTGCGCCGCAGCAGACTGTTGAGGCCGGGGAGGCTGTCAGCGCCCGCGTGGGTCACCAGCACGGCGTCCACCCGGTCCAGGTGCCGCACCAGCTTCCAGAAGCTTGACTTGGGGTTGGAGCCACCATTGACCAGCACGGTGAAGCCATTGACGGCGAAGAAGGCAGCATCCCCCAGGCCACCAGGGAAGATGTAGCAGCAGGGCCGGGCGAGCCTGAGGAAGCCCACGGAGGCCGGAGGCTCGAGCAGCTCAAAGGGGGACGGCGGCTCCAGCGATTCGGCCACGTACTCCAGGAACTCACGCAGGCCCTCAGAAGCCGGCAGCTGCACTGGAGGGTTCAACCGCAGCTGGAGCACGCCCTGGAGGCCGGGCACTTCGGGTGCCAGCTGGGCCCAGTCACCAAAGGTCGGGCAGGTGATGGTGAGCTTGGGTGGGTCTGCAGGCGGGGGTGTGGAGGCCAGGAGATCCCGGATCTGTAGAGGGCGGAATGGTTAAGGGGTCACCTGGAGCCAGGCAACACCCAGCCCCTTGGGAAAACTAAGGCCCTTTGCCTGCCTTTGTCACCCTCAGGACAAAAACCCAGCCTTCCCCACATCCCAGAAGGGCCCATCACCACCTGTCCACCTCTACCCTCCTCTCTCACTCTCCCTGCCCCAGGGCCTTTGCACTTGCTGTTCTCAACTCCTAAAGCACAGCATCCTCCAGAGAGACCTTCTACACTCACCCCACCACCACCCCTGTGTACTGGTTCTTATCAAACCAAACATGGTTTGCCAGGTTTTTGCTCATTTTGCCCCACCCAGACTAAGGGATTCAGAAGGGACCCCCATTCAGATGGGACCTAGAATCTGCGGTGCCACTTGAAGACTCTGAGACATCTGCTAATCTACAGGCCCACACACTGCAGTGGGTCATGGGACTGGGCCCAGGAGGAAGACACGCCACCACCATTATTCCACAGAGGAGGAAGGGACGATGCTCAGGGGGACAGCAGGTCGCTGGAGTCACTCAGCCCAGCGGGGACGAGCCAGGCTTCAGAGGCAGCATGGTGAGGGGGCGGCTTACCTCTTTGTCCCCCAGGACCTGGAGGAAGTGGCGGGGTGAGAAGCCCCCTGTCTGGAGCAGCAGCTCCCCCGTCTCCTCCAGGCAGGGCCCAGCCAGCACCAGCAGCTTGTGAGAGGCAGGGTCCAGGAGAAGGTTCCGGAGCTGAGGGAGAGGGAGAGTGTTCAAGGCCCTATTCTGTGCAGTGAGATAGTCAGCACCCCTCTTTGGGGTGGTCCGCAGCCCCTAATGTATATATAACCACCCAACTCCTGTCCCCATGACGGCCTGGCCAGTACTAAACTAGAAGCCGGGACTACAGCCTGTAGGCCTCCAGTCGGGCTCGACCCCCTATTCCTGCTCCCAACTCCTGCTCATTCTACAAAGCCCAGCTCCGGTGCCCCCTCCTCCTGGAAGCCCTGCACACCCTTTCTGGGCTCCCTGAAGCCCACCTCTCCCTCTGGCCCAGCCCCAGTGCTATGGGGAAGAGGGGCCTGTGTCTGGCTCTGTCTCCTCGAGCCCCTTCAGGGAGCATTTTTGATCAGAGGAATCAACTCGTACAAGAGTATCTAGAGCGGTGTCCCGGGGCTCTATCTTGTTCATCTTTCTCATGGGAAATTGAGAGAAGAGCACAGATGTCCACAAGCTAGAAGTATTAAGTCAGTTCAGACAATTAGCGGGGCCCAGCCCAAGGGAACGCACGGGACGCAAACATCGGTTGGGTTCTGCCCTCCCACCTCCAGCCCTTCCCTATCTCATTCCTTCCTCCCAAACTCCAGCCTTTCCTGATTCCACCCGCTCCCACCATCAGCTCTGAGGAGGGAATAAATCGAGGCTGGAGTCATCGGGGGAGGCTTCGCTGCTGCTGGGTGTCAAGAGGATTTCAGGCAGCATGAAGGCAAGGACACATGAGGTGAGGCCAGGGGATGGCGCTCGTCCCAGCAGCCCGCTGCCCCCAGGAGCCTACCCTTCCCTACCTCGTCACACAGGGACTTGTCTGATGGATTCAGGAGGACCAGCGTCTCCAGGGTGTCTCCACGGTGGTGCAGGCTCCGCTGGCCTGTGGGGGAACCGGGCCCTGTGAGTTTAGGGCTGAGCCACATGTGTGGGCATCAGCCTGTGACAAGGTCAAACCCTGCCTCACTGTGTAACCCCAGGCGGCCATGAGCCCCTCCAGGACCCCGCTTCCCAGGACCCCCAGCCAGAGGGTCATCCAGGGATTAACAGGCATGTGGTAAAGCTGCAGGTCAGGATGAGGCAAGAACAGGAAACCGCCTTGGCAGGCCTCACGCTGGAAACAAGGCCTCCACTGCTGGCAGGGCCCAATTCACAGCTCTCAGCCCTGCAGGGGACGCCACTGTCACCCTCATTTTATAATCAAGGAGCCTGAGCCCAGGGAGGGCCAAGGAGGGTACACCAGGAAAAGGGCACAACATGGGCAAGGGCCCTGCGGCAGGACTGAGCTCTCTGTGTCTGAGGATCAGGAAGGGGCAGGTGGGGCTGCAGCGAGGGGCAGCAGGAGGGAGCCGAGGGCAGGGAGGCCTCATGGGCCACGGAGAGGGAAGTGGGGTTGATTCTGGGATCCGAACGCTCGTCCGTTCCCCAGAGACCAGATGTGTTTCAAATATGGAGCACCCGGCCTGGGTCTGGAGAGGCAAGGACCCTCTACTGCTGGTTACCCTTTATCAGTTTATCACGGGCTTCTTATCATGTGCGGATATTGCCCCATTCAGGTGGGGAAATTAAGGCACAGAGAGGGGAAGTGGCTGTCAAGGCCACACAGAGCGGATGGCATTTCCAGCTCCCCCAAATGGTGAGGGTCAGGAAGCCACCCAGAACCACTGGGACAATGAGGCGACGGACACTTCCTTCCCCTCCTGCAGCGGCCTGGAGGTGACTCAACAGGCTGGCTGAGGCAGGGGAGAGCTGCAGGCAACACCCAGGCCCTGCCCAGCAGCTGCTCTGTTCACCCCGGTCACCCCAGAACCCCCAGGGAGCCACGGGACATGTGGGGCTGGCCCAGGAACCCCAACTCCCTCCTCGATCTTGTTTTCTCAGGTCCCCATCTATTGAGCATCTACTGTGTACCTGGCCCTGTGAAGGAATCACAGGCATAAACCAGACATAGTCCCTGCCACACCAGGCCTACACTCCACCCTCCAGTCCCGCTCAGCAGCCCCTCACTTTCCAAATGTCCTGTCCCTTTGACTGGGCCCTTCCCTCCACACTCCACGCCAGCCCCAGCTGCTTCTCATCCAAAAAGACCCTCCTCAGAGGTCTCCCTGTCCCCCACACCTCACTGCCTTACCTGTCAGCTGGGGACAAAAACACAAGTTCTTGCCTTGTGGGGTGCTGATGACCAAAGGAAGTGAGTGCTGGCTCAGGGCCTGCCCCTGCTGTGCACTCAGTAGATCTCAGTTGTGTTATTACTGTTGCTGCTTACAGCCATTCCCTGACCCCCATGCCTGGCATATAGCTGGCACTCAAAGAACACCTGTCCACTGAATGAGCAGAAGGGGAGAGCTGGGGCATGCAGGGTCCCCAGCCTCACCTTTCACAATGCTGGAAAAGGTGGCCGAGTGCCGTGACACGAAGACCTTGAGCTGCTCATCTAGGCTGCAGACGCCAGGGTCAATGTCCCACGACCGGATGCCTGGTGGGGAGAGGGGGGAAGGGAGGTAGGAAATCAGCTGGGCTTCCCAGCTCCCAGAATACTTCAATAACTAGCGGATGGCTGGTGAGGGCCGCCACAGGCCCCTCCCCTCAACCTGCCCCTGCACATGACGGCCTGGAAATTCAGAACCATCCAATGTGCCTTTGGAGCCCACTGCATCCACCCTCATGGAACCCAAAGTGTAAATCAGGCATTTTACAGAGAAGACTCAGGACATCAGAAAGAAAGTCCCGGCCTCCTACACAGTCATCTTGTCCCCTCCGTCATCCTCCCCCCCCCACCACTGGTTTCACTGTTCCTCAGCCCTGCCAGGCACAGTTCCCATCTCTGAGCCTTCGCGTGAGCTGTTCCCACTGCCCAGAGGTCCTTCTCCCCACCCTTCAGGTCCTCTCAGCCCTTTGCATCCTCTGAACACCCCTGTAACCATCTGAGCTTAAAACTTGGTCCATCTCCTCACTCACTTTGGTACCCGCCCCCCAACCAGACCCATTAGTCCTGTGAGGGCAGGACTGAGCCTGCCCTTGGTCCCCACGCTATCCCTGATGCCCTGTGGGGTGACATTCCTTAATCCTGTGAACCGAGATGTTTGCTGCCGTCCCATTTTACTGGCTACGGACGGCAGGCCCTGCCGATCTGAGAGATGGGGGATGGATGAATGCCCTCCAATCGCGGTTCGGGGTGCACCACGCCTGCCGGTCCCACCGTGCCAAGTGGCTGCAGGTTAACCTTGCAGGTGCACCTATGACTCATATCCCCAGGTGCCAAATCCCTTGAGCAGGCAGCACCCGCCCACACCCCAATTAGCAGTTCCTCATGGAGCTGCGGAAAGTAGGCCCTGGAGCTCCGGGCCCAGCCTCCCCATCCCTGCTCCTCCCTCCAAGACTTCCAGGCTGCTAAGGCCCGAGGATTCGAGGAGGGCCCGGAGGGCGGGAAGCGGAGCCGTTGCCCATGCTGCCCAATCGCGTGGGTCCCAAAGCCTGGGCCCGTATCCCCTCCCCGGTCTGCACCCCGCTCGAGGCGGAGCAGCCCAGCCCAAACCCGAACGCTGTTTCCTCTGCGGGCACGCACGGGCTCTGCCTGCGCCATGTGCCTAACGGTAAGGGGATAGGGGCACCGGGGCCCCCGGATCCAGCCGCCCCCCGCCCCATCCCCTGGCCCTTAGGCCGAGATGCGCCGCCGCGCCCGCCTTCCCGACACCGCGTTCCCGGGCCGGCCCGACCTCGTTCAAGCTCCTCCAGCACATAGGCTAGCAGCCCGGGGCACCCGCACTCGCCGCCCACCACGAGCAGCAGTGAACTGGGCGCCTCCACCGACCCGGGCCCTGCTGCCGAAACCGCCATCTTCGCGCCGGCCAGACGCTCCGAGCGCCCGCCCTGCTGTCCCCGCCCCTTAAAGGGGCCGGACCGGAAGGGCTGAAGACCCCGCCCGGAAGCCCCTCCTCGCACGTTATCTGCCCCTTCCCGCCCATTGAGGTCGTGGGAGATGGGGGTATGGAGACCTAAAGGTTGGCCTAGCCTTGGGTCTCCACTTTGGGCACCCCTCCCAAATAACCACTGATTCATTCATTCATTCACTCATTCATTCACTCAACAAGTTCTGACTGCATGCCTACTACATGCCAGTCGGAATCTCTGCCCTCTGGAAACTCACATCACATCACAGTGGGCCCAATCAGAACCAGGTCCCAGATGGTCCCAGTTCCCCAGGTCAGGGCTTAAACAGAGAAAAGAAGGGTACCTTTGAGGGCTTTGAGGGATGCATAGGAGTTTGCAAGGTGTGGGTGATGGGACAATGACATGGGAGGCATAAGTTAGATCATGTGCAAAGTTTTAAAGATAGGAAAGTACATGTGAATTCGAGACACATTCCAGAGCACTCTGGGCCTGGAACAGGGCACACTTATTCTGCTATATGCTAGGCATTTTACTCCATTAGTTCACTGAATACATGCATAAACCTATGAAGTTGGCACTGTTATTACAGTCATTTCAGAAAAGGATGGAGAGGAAATAGACTTGGAGAGATGAAGTCACCAGGCCCACAAGAGGTAGAGCAGAGATTCAAACCCAGGCAAGTCTGATTCCAGATTTAGTCTGTGGCAGAGACTGACTGCCTGGCTCACATGGGTAGCCCTCCTTCCCCAGACAATTGCATTTGGCCTTTTTAACCATGGTGGCCACTACCTGGAAAATTATGTTGCAGCAAACTTTTTGACAGTTGCCCATGTCCAGGAAGGGCTGGGTTGTCTCCCTGGGGAGTGAGCTCCTCATCTTTGGAGGTATACAAAACCAATCAAGACAAATGAAAAGATCTGCCAAGAAGGATCAGCCTCCCACTGCCCTTCATTATCTGTTCAGCACAACTTCCTCCCTGGTCAGTGTGTAACAGTCACTGGCCACGTGCCATCTAATGTCCAACATTTGGGCGCTCCACTTCCTCTCTCTCATTTTGGCCCTGGCATCTTTCCTCTATCCTGGTCCCTCCCTCTTGGCTCCCTTCCCTGTTTCCTGCCTGCCTGTGATTTCTTCTATTATTTGTCTCAGCAATAATGGGAATGGAAGTATCTGTGTCAGGTTCTGTCTCCCCCAGCAGGATAGGAGATCGTTGAAGGCCAGATCAGGCTGAGGTTTCTCTGGGGTCCCTGGCTTTTTGCAGGACAAGGCTGAGCATCTGGGAAGTGCATGATAAAGGGTTGTGAAATGGGGGTGAAAAGCTAGTTCATCCACCATTCATCCATCCATTCATTCATTCATGTGTATTTATTGATTGGGTCAGGACTGGAACCAGGACCTTCTGCCTGCAGGCTATGCTCTTCCTTCTGCCCAAGGCTGTACGTTATGATTGCTAGTGTTCATTCTAGTTGGTCTTAAAGGGCCCTGAGGTGCCAAGATGTGTCTCTACCAGGAGATCTGGGAGCTGATGTTCTCAGTGTTCTGGAGTCCTGAGGTTTTCCTGTCCCAGAGTGTCCCCCAGTCAGGGGACCCTGGTCTGGGGAGTGTGGGGAGCATCTCCCAAGAGATGAAAAAGCATCTGGGAACCACTTCTGAAATCCCAGGCATCAGACTCCAGTCACTGCCCTCCTGCTTCTGTCCACACCCAGCTCCATGTCTATTTCCAAGTCATCAGTCCCCAGAGGGATAAGGTGATGACATTTGTGGTGAAAATGGAAAACCCTCAACCTTCAGGACTGTTGGATGTTCTTGTGTCCTCCCCTGGCAATTCTTTTCTCTCTCTCTCTCCCTCCCTCTTTTTTTTTTTTTGGCCACACCACACGGCTTGTGGGATCCTAGTTCCCCGACCTGGGATCGAACCCATACGCCTGGCAGTGAAAGTGCGGAGTCCTAACCACTTGCCCGCCAGGAAATTCCCCTCTTTTCTCTTTTTAACATTTTTGTTGAGGTTTAACACAGGCATGGTCAAGTTCATGAGTGTCAGAATTGGAGGTTGATTGAGGTGATGACCCTTGGGTCAGGATATAGGACATTTCCAGCCCCTGCCAGGTCCTTGGACCCTCCAGTTGATTCTCCCCTCCCTCAAGGTGACCACTACTCTGACATCCATCACTTGGGTGAGTTTTACCTGATTCTGAATTTCACATATGGGATGGCCGGGTGTCCACTCTGGCCTCTGGCTTCTCTTGATCCTCATGTTTGTGGAGCAGGCAATTGTTCCTTTTCGTAGTTACGTAGTATTCCTGGGCATCATTTCTTTCTTCCTTTTGTTTTATTTATTTATTTAAAAAAATGCTTTGGGCTTCCCTGGTGGCGCAGTGGTTAAGAGTCCGCCTGCCGATGCAGGGGACACGGGTTCGTGCCCCGGTCCGGCAAGATCCCACATGCCGCGGAGCAGCTGGGCCCGTGAGCCATGGCCGCTGAGCCTGCGCGTCCGGAGCCTGTGCTTCGCAACGGGAGAGGCCACAACAGTGAGAGGCCCGCGTACCGCAAAAAAAAAAAAAAAAAAAATGTTTTTTGGCCGCGACGCACAGCATGTGGGATCTT
Source organism: Grampus griseus (assembly GCF_964374135.1). Classification (NCBI taxonomy): domain Eukaryota; kingdom Metazoa; phylum Chordata; class Mammalia; order Artiodactyla; family Delphinidae; genus Grampus; species Grampus griseus. The sequence goes on along the minus strand of NC_139019.1, from coordinate 160,631,415 downwards.
AGTTCCCTGACCAGTGATGGAGACCGTGCCCCCTGCATTGGAAGCGCAGAGTCTTAACCACTGGACTTCCAGGGAAGTCCCCATTTTTTTCTTTTTATATTGTGGTAAAATAAATATAACATATAACTTATCATTTTAACCACTGAAAGTGTATAATTCAGGGATATTTAGGACATTCATGATGTAGCATGACCCTCACTAGTATCTAGCTCCAGAATACTTAAAAGAAGACCCCATGCCCATTAGCAGTCATTCCCATCCCCCCTCCCTCCCAGCCACTGGCAACAACTCTTCTGCTTTCTGTCCCTGTGGATTTGCCTCATCTGGACAGTTCATACAATATGTGGCCAATTCTATCTGGCTTTCTTTACTCAGCATAATATTGGTTTTTTGTTTTTTTTTTTTTGCGGTACGCGGGCCTCTCACTGTTGTGGCCTCTCCCGTTGCGGAGCACAGGCTCCGGACGCGCAGGCTCAGCGGCCATGGCTCACGGGCCCAGCCGCTCCGCGGCATGTGGGATCTTCCCGGACCGGGGCACGAACCCGTGTCCCCCGCGTCGGCAGGCGGACTCTCAACCACTGCGCCACCCGGGAAGCCCACTCAGCATAATGTTTTCAAGGTGCATCCACGTTGTATCATGTGCGACCGCTTTATTCCTCCATGTGGATCTACCACGTTTTGTTCGTCCATTCATCTGTGGACGGACATTTGGGCTGTTGCCACCTTTTCGCTATTGTGAATAGTGCTGCTGGGAATATTCACATGCAAGTTTTTCCTGAGCATCGCTTTCCGTTCTTCTAGGTCTACACCTAGGAGTGGAATTGCTGGGTCATATGGTAAGTCTATATTTAGCTTTTGAAGAGCTGCCACACTGTTTTTACACAGCAGCTGTAACATTTTACATTCCCACTGGCAGTGTAGAGGGGTTCCAGTATCTCAGCCTCCTTGCAAACATTTGGATATTTTCCCTTCTATCTTAACCACTGGGTGCCAATTTTTCATGATTTGTCCATTTTACCTGTTTGTGGACATTTGGGTTGCTTCCAGTTTGGGGCGATTATGGTTAAATCTGTTTTGAGCCTTTTTGTTCATGTTTCTTGGCAACTATACTCTTTTCTCCCCCAGTAAATGCCCAGGGGTGGAATGGCTGAGTCATGGGGTAGGACATGGCCACGCTATTTTCTCAAGTAACCTGTGAGGGAGGCAATGCCTCCCATGTCCTGCCAACACTTAGGTTTCAGCCTTTTTTGGTTTGTTTTAATATTTTATTGAAGTATAGTTGATTTACAATGTTGTGTTAGTTTCCGGTGTTCAGGAAAGTGATTCAGTTATACATGTATATACATTCTTTTTCGTATTCTTTTCCATTATGGTTTATCACAGGATATTGAATATAGTTCCCTGTGCTAGACAGTAGGACCTTGTTTATCCTTTCTATATAAAATAGTTTGCGGGCTTCCCTGGTGGCGCAGTGGTTGAGAGTCCGCCTGCCGATGCAGGGGACACGGGTTCGTGCCCCGGTCCGGGAAGATCCCACATGCCGCGGAGCGGCTGGGCCCGTGAGCCATGGCCGCTGAGCCTGCGCGTCCGGAGCCTGTGCTCCGCAACGGGAGAGGCCACAACAGTGAGAGGCCCGCGTACCACAAAAAAACAAACAAAAAAAAAGTTTGCATCTGCTGATCCCAAGCTCCCAATCCATCCTTCCCCTACCCCCCTCCCCCTTGGCAACCACAAGTCTGTTCTTTATGTCTGTGAGTCTGTTTCTGTTTCGTAGATAAGTTCATTTGTGTCATATTTTAGATTCCACATAAAAGTGATATCATATGGTATTTGTCTTTCTCTTTCTGCCTTACTTCACTTGGTATGATAATCTCTAGTTCCATCCATGGTGTTGCAAATGGCATTATTTTATTCTTTTTTTATGTCAGCCGTTTTAATATTTGCCTTTCTTCCCTTCCTCCCCCATCCCTCTCACCAACCCTGTTCTTCAACATTCATTAAGCATTTGTGTTGACAACACTCTAGTTCTGAGTGCCGGGAGAGGAACAAAGTCCCTGCTCCTGGGTACGAATAGCTCTCAACCCGGGACAGGAGGGAGCCCGAGGGCTGAATGCAGATATGTCAGTTCATTTCATTCTTGCAACAACTTGGGCCATAAACTCTGAGAAAACACATTTAATACATGGGAAAAAGGGATTTGGAGAGTCAAGGGACAGATCCAGTGCCTAGCACCCCAGCTGGGATATGAATCCAGGGTATGTGATTCCAGGCCCTGAAAGAGACATTCATTCATTCATTGTTTATTCATTTGTTCATTCATCCATTCCGTAAACACTTCCTGACAAGTTTACTGTGCCTCCAAGAGGTCTCAGTCCTGGTCCCCAAGGAAACCCCAGTCTGCAGGAAGAAGGGTGGGCCACAGATGCTCCCCAGCTGTGGATTCAGAACTGGGCTAGAGGGTGCACCTGGAGGTGGAGGAGTCAAGAGTAGGGCAGTGAAGGCTCTGTGTGGGGAGACAGGGAAGGTATCCTGGGACAAGGGACATTGAGGCTGGGCTTTTGAAGAGTGCACAGGAGTTCATCAGGCAGATGATGGATTCATTAATTCGACCAACACCCTCAGCCAAATCTTCTATGCCAACCTCACCTCAGCCTGGTCCCAGAGAGTCCCCAGGCTGGGGGAGACGGTGCCACACACAGACTCCCCAAAGGGTCGTGGATGGGCTGGAAGGGGAGGGAGGGGCTGGTGGTGTCCCAGGTAGGAGGAACATAGAAGTTCTTCAGCGGACCAGCAAGGGTCTCCTGGGAGGAGGATGTGGCTCCACTTTGCTCCCCCAGAGCAGAAAGAGCTGATGCTGAATGTTTTTGTTTTGGAATATATTGCTTGGGTTAAATGAGGCAAAGACAACATGATTCTGCCTCAAAGAGATGCTTGGATTTGCTCCAAGGCACCTCCCAGCAGTGGAGCCTCAGTTTCCCTGAGTGAGGAGTATGGGAGGAAAAACATACAGCCCCTTACCCATGAGCCTGGCGTGCTGGTGATAGAGGAGGACCTCAAATTGTTGCCTGTGGGTGGAAGTTCATGCATTTGAGATAAACAGGGATCTGTAAATGGAACAGGGTTGTCTCAACTACACCTGAAAGGATCTAGGAGGACTTCCCAGGAGAAGTAGCGCTTGAGTCAGTCAGGACCTCAGCATAAGTATGGGACAACAAGAGGAGAAGCACGTGGAGAAGGAAGAGCATTTCCTCTGGAGGAGGAACAGCATGTGCAAAGGCCCTGAGGCCAGAACAAGCTGGCTGTGTTCAAAGACTAAAGAGGACCACAGAGTGGCTGGCTGGTGTGACAGGGAGGTGCAGGGAGGGGAAACCAGGGAGGTTGGTGGGGGGTGGGCCATGCAGGGTCCCAGGAAAGGGTGTGGGTTTTACCCTGAGGGCCATGGGAGCCACGGACGGTTTGGGAGCAGAGGGGACGTGGAAAGTGAACTGTAAAAAGGACCATGAACTGATTCCAGGCATTTTACACCATTAACATGTAACTATCCATCCCATTTTACAGGTGGGGAAACTGAGGATTGCAGAGAGTAAGTCACGTGCCCAGGATCACAGAATCACATGACAGACCCAGGATTTGAATCCATATGCCCTTAGTTTTAGGGGCTGGGCTCTTAAACACTACACTATGGGGCAAAAAGGAAAGAGGGGTCTGGGAGTCCCCTGACAGGGGTGGGCACTCACTTGCAATCACTTTATTCTATAAAATCACCAGGATGTGAGGTGGGGTGGAGGTGGGGTGGGATGGGGGGAGGGAGGCTCCATTTTGTTTATAATCCAGTCCTCTCTGGGTGGGGGAGCTCTCAGCCCCTTCCCAAATCCCCCAATTAGTGCAAAGAGGCCCCCAAATGACAATAACCTCCCCTCTCCTCTTACCAGCTCAGGGTCCTGCCAAGCTCCACCTCCACAGGGGATTGGACGAGACAGCCCACTTTGGACACCTAACAGCAGCTCAGGACATGAATGCCCCCCCTTCCTCCCCCTTGGGCCACTCTAAATCTCACCTCAGGGCAGGCCCTAGATAGAGGGTGAGTAGGGAAGGAGGTGACTGGCTGGAGTGGCTTGGATCCCTGCAAGCTGCAGAGGACCATGAAGTGGAGCCATGAGTCATTGAGCACATACTGTATTCAATGTCATCCTCAAAAATGACCTTCGCCCCTTCCCTCCTCTGTTCCACACACATGTATTGAGTAACAGACCAGTAGTGGGTGAATCTCGGTCCTGCCCTCATCAGGAGCTTCTAGCTCAGTGCTCCCAAGAGTATTACTGAACTGAACTCGGGTCCTCTCATCCAACACTCTGCAAAGCCAGTCTACTGACACCAGGTTGTGGTGAAGGAAAGTACAGCATTTATTCTCAGGGCAGCAAGCAAGGAGAATAGGCAGCTAATACTCAAAAGAGCCAATCTCTGCAATGGCTTCCAGAAAAGGGTTTTTAAAGGCAATGTTAGGGGTGAGGGTCAAAGGGTGTGTGACCACTTCATGGACATTTTTCTGATTTGTTGGTGGTGAGGTAACAGGGTGATGTTTCAGGAATCTCAATCATCAATCTTCTGCCTCCAAGCAGTTTAGGGTCTATATGTTTGTGGTCAGCAGTTTCCATCTGTTGGGGTGCTGGTTTCTGCAAAAACAACTTAAGAATGTGTGTCAGAAGATTATCCATATCCCTCAAGGAGAAACTAGGGGCTCTGTGACTCTTTATATAATAACTCTTAAATAATAACCTATTACTTAAGTTATTGTCATTATTTTCCTCCTTGACTGCTTCTCCTTTGTCCCTGCTTTTCCACTTCTCTAATCATTAACTGCTTGTGTCTGCTCTTGAGGAAGGCCTGAGAGACTAAACCTTTTTCTACAAGCAAGAAGTGGGGAACACAGGGGTCTGTCACTGGGAAGGCCCCACAGGGTCCATTCTGTTTCATGAGGGCTGAGAGCTCTCTAATCTTTGATACCAGATTCATTCATTCATTATTCCAGTCGACATATATTTCTTGAGCACCTCCTATACGCTAGGCAATGGGGAGACAGTGTTCTCTGAGATCCCGTCTAGCTTCTAAAGAACTTGCTGCCTGGTTGGGAAACAGACAAGAAAACTGGTATGAGAACACAGGATGCCAAAGGCCCAAGGGGCGGTCTCCACCCAGCTTTGGGCATCAAGGAAGGTTTCCTGGAGGAGGGGACGTTTCAGTTGAGAAAAGGAGAGAAAGTGACCTATACAGGAGAAGAGAAAGGAAGGGGTGTTTCTGGCAGTGGGAACAGCGCGTGCAAAAGCAGGTAGGAGAGGCCTGTTGGAGGAATTAAAGACATTTAGGGAGGCCTAGTCTGGAGGAGGATGCAAGAGAAGGGAAGACCGGTTGCCCATCACCGGGCAAGAAGAGCCTTGTGGGCAGAGCTTTCGAAATACGTCCTCTCATTGGCTACCAGCTGTCGTATGAAGGACTGCCCTAGTGGCTACACCTGTCCTGGTCCAATCAGCGACGGCCAACAGGGTGCAGTCAGGGGCGGAGCTACATCCTGTCAGTCATCCAGTCCAGGGCCGGAGGCGACCTGCCTTGGGTGGCTTGCAGTCCCGGGAGGAGGACGGAGACTGGAGGAGATTGAGAGGAGTCCTGACCCAGTTTCCCACCATCGTCCAGATCTGGACCCCCAAGCGGTGCAGTGTCCTGACATCCAGACCCTATTCAAGTCAAACGGTCACCATTGTATCTGCATCTCCCGTCCTAAAAATAATGCCGCCGTGAAACACAAGCTTGAAGACAGCACAGGGATCAAGGGTGTAGACCCCAAGCCTGGTGAGGTTCAAATCCCAGCTGTGTCCCTCCCCAGTTCTTTGACCTCCCTGTGCCTCAGTTTCCCCATCAACTGAACCTGTATCATAACAGCCCCACCCAGTAGGGGCGCTGTTGGGATTAAAGGAGTTAAAACACACCCAACAAGAACCAGATGCTGTATGTGCTAAGTACTCACGCGGTTAGTTCTTTTTTTTTTTTTTAATTAATTAATTTATTTGGCTGCATGGAATCCCAGTTGCTGCACGCGTGATCTTCGTTGCGGTGCGTGGACACCAGAGCACTTGGGCTCTCTAGTTGTGGCGCGTGGGCTCCAGACTGCACAGGCTTAGTTGCCCCATGGGCATGTGGGATCTTAGTTCCCTGACCAGGGAGTGAACCCGTGTCCCCTGCATTGGAAGGCAGATTCTTAACCACTGGACCACCAGGGAAGTCCACCAGTTAGTTATTCTTGTAATTTGTCTTTTTGCTTTGGAAATCGACTGGCCACACGTAGCTCTCTAGACAGCTGGAGGCCATCTGCCTGGGGTCTTCCTAGGGAGAGCATTCCAAACCCAGGCCTCTTTCCAGATGCATCGATTTTTAACCCCAATAAAGTTGACATTCCTGTTCCTAAACATGGTTAAGCATCAGTTCATTTGGACTTTGCAGTGCCCCTTTTGCATACTAGAGCCCAAGTGTGTACGCATCTGGGTCTCAAACCTTTTCAAAGGACTCTGGTATTCTTGGGAGCCCTGAGCACCTGGGGACTGACAGCCTTATCCTAGAGGCATGGCTTCGGGTCCAGCTGTACCTCATACTATCTGCACAGCTTGGGCAAATGCTTTGGCATCTCTGATCAGTTTCCCACCTGTCAAAGATGACATCATTGGGCTTCCCTGGTGGCGCAGTGGTTAAGAGTCCGCCTGCCGGTGCAGGGGACACGGGTTCGTGCCCCGGTCCAGGAAGATTCCACATGCCGCGGAGTGGCTGGGCCCGTGAGCCATGGCCGCTGAGCCTGCGCGTCCGGAGCCTGTGCTTCGCAACGGGAGAGGCCACAACAGTAAGAGGCCTGCGTACCGCAAAAAAAAAAAAAAAAAAAGATGACATCATTGAAGCCCCTTTGTCGAGTGTTCTCAGCCCTCTCCCCAGGCTGGGCGAGAGTCCACTGGGTCTCCAGCCAGTCTGGGGTGGGGAAACAGGACTTGGAGGGGTGGCATGAATAGGAGTGCAGCTCTGAGTTGGGGCACGTCGAGGGGCTTGGCTGGGGCAGTGGTGGCAGCAGCGGCCTGGAGGCTGGAAAGGACAGAGGCTTGGGGTTCCTGCTGGCTTCTCCCCTGAGCTGGACCCAGGCCCAACTGCAGATGAGCCTCACAAGCTCTTGGGATTTTCACTTTGGACATACATCCATCTCAACTCCCAGAGTCACTCCTTTATGCCTCAGTTTTCTTGGAAAATAGAGATAACTGTACACACCTGGAGAGATGCCACATAAGTAAGGTAAACAAGAAGAGCTCAATAATTGTTGAGAGGGAGCCCTTACTTTAAAAAAGCGAACAAACAAAACAAAAATCAAAGCAAAACAAAACAAAACTATCATTTTAGAGGATTTGAGAATGTAGGTGTTAAGGGTCCCAGCTGGATTCCCTGGGTTCACACCCCAGCTCTGCCACTTCCCTGCTGTGTGACCTTGGGTATGAGACTGAACAATTTTGCTCTCAATTTCCCTGCCCGTTAAATCAATTTGGGGATTAAACGACCGAACATTTGTAGAGTTCTGTGCAGCACCTGGCACACTGAGGGCACTTGCCGAATAAGTTAACTCCCCTGGAGGTGGTCCCTGGCTCCGGGTGACCCCTAGCCTTAGGATCGTCTATTGACCCAGTACTGCCCCCTGCTGGTCACTCTGGGGACTTTGGGCTGAGCCCCACCTTGGAGGCCAGAGCCCCTTCTGCCATCCTGTCTGAACCAGTCCCATTTCTTTGCCCCCTTCAAGGCCTCATCCTCTTGATCAATCCAATCACTCTCTTTTATTATCAGCACTCTCCAGGCCAATCCAATCCCTTCACTTCCTCGAGTTAGTCACGCCCCAGAGTGACACTGCTCAGGGCTGGGAATTTGCAAGGGATCAGCGCTGACCTTGTCCCATTGGCTTTCTAGGAACCAATTATTTTATCCCCATTTTATAGGTGATAAACGAAGATTGCCCTCATCGATTTCTCTTTGTTACCACCGGCCTGAAAGCCACAACTAAGGCCATCAGAAGGTCCAGCCTCAGAGCATTTGCACTTGCCATGCTCTCTGCTAGGAATGGCCTTCCTCCAATTCCACTGTGCTTAGCGAGACCTTGCCACCGTCCAGCTTCCTCTCTTCTAGGACGCCTTTCCCAACATCCCAATCACAGTCTCCATCCCCCTTAGTCATCTCCCTTCCTTTGTCCCAGCACTGACCTCAGAGACTGGGTTCTGTTGCTCCACATCCTCCTTCCAGGCTCTAGGCAGCACCTTCACCCACAGCCCCACCCCGACCATGGACGTGGCATGGACATGAATATGGATCCAGGCTGCGTTTGTTGAATGAATGAATGAATGGTTACATGAATATCTGTGTTGCAGAAACAGCCTATTCTGAGAGTTGGTCCAGCCTCACTTCATATCCCAGCCTTGTCTCTCCAATCTCTCAGGACTCTCTCCAATATCTTCCTATCTATAAAAAGAGCACAGTGTTGCACCCACCTCTGGTTTCAGAGGATTGAGAGAAATAACACGTCAGGCAGGCACCCAGCACATTGCCAAGCACACAGTAGGCCTTCAAGAACCACATGAATACTCTTCTCCTCTCCAATTATGAGGACCTTGGACTCGGGACTCATGTCCTGCTTCATCTACTTCAGTTCTCGCCCACAGCCCACCCTGTCCCAGTCCCCAGGGCAAGGCCATTGACAACAGAACTGTCAGGGGAAGAAGATGAGAGCATAGGACAGTCCCAAGGGCTCTGAATTCCATGTTCCCCACATATCCCATTGCTTGCTACCTGGATAACAGGGACTGGAGTCAGAGATAGACAAACAGGTGAAGGGTGGACCCCTGGGTTTGATGTCTTGATTTTGGTCCTAGAAGCCGGGAGGCCCTTTACCCTCTGTCTACACTCTGGTCCCAAGTGGCTACACTCTATCTCATGTTGATGTCTCTTCCATTTGTATCACCAGCCCAACCTCTCCCCTGAGCTTCAGACTCCAATATCCAACAGTACTGGGTATTCTCATTGGGTGCCTTGTAAGTATCTCATATTCAGCAAGTCCAAAGCACCGGTCCCAGTTTCTCACCCTGAGATCTGCTTCTCCATCAGCATGGCAGATGATAGCTCCACCATCACCCACGTGCCCAGGTCCCAAACCCTGGACTCATTCTTGTCACTTCTTTTCCTTTACCCCACATGTCCAGTCCATTGGCTGGTTGTGTAGGCTCAGACTCCAGAATGAACCTGAAACTTCCCTGCACTCCCATGGGCCCCACTGTCTCCTGCCTGGATTCTGTCCTGGCCTTCTGCCACCTACATTCCCCTCCTGACCATCCCTTCTCCCCTGAGCAACCTCAGAAAGATTTTTTAAATTATAAATCAGATCATGTCCCTCCTCTGCTCAAAGCCCTCCCATGGCCACACATTGGCCTTCAAGGAAAACCCACAATCCTCCCTGTGGCCAGGAGATCCCATGTGGACTCTACTCCTGCCCACTACCTCCTCCCTTCCTCCCTCCCTCCAACCCTTCCTCTCTCCCTCTGACAAGTACTGATGCATTCATCTTTATGGACTTCCAACTGTGTGCTGAGACTGGTCCCAACACAGTACAGTCACCCCCCGCCAGTGCAGTTGGGGCATCAGAGAGGGGTCTGGGGTTAAGTTTAGGGTTAGGGTTAGGGGTTCATGGGTGAGGATGAGGCCTCAGTGGCCACAAGTTGCCTATGGAGCCTAGGGTCCTGCTGGGCCTATGTTCTGCCCCACAGGGCTGAAGTCCCCTGTCTCCCTCTCACTTAGTCTCCTTCTCTCAGTCTCTTTCTCTCTCTGCATCTCAGACCCCTCCCCCTATCCCCCAGGCTCCTCACAGCCTCCCCATCTCCTCCGTCTCTCACTCTGCTCCAGCCACACCAGCCTCCTCGGCATTCCTCCAACACACCAGGCATGTCCCGCCTCAGGGCATTTGCATCTGCTCTGCCCTCTGTCTTGAATCCCTCTCCCCCAACTCTCCCCATGCCTGGCTCCTTCTCCTCCCTTGGGTCTTAGCTCCTGTGTTGCCTCTGCCGGGAGGCAGTTACCTTCTCCTCCACCATTTCTCTCTATCATGGGACCCTTCCTGTTTTCCTCATAATTTTCCTTGATTTCCTCTGTGCGTGCTTATTTGTTTGTTTCCAACTCTCGTGCTAGGGACCATGTCACTTGTTGCAACCTGTTGACAAGAGTAGTTCCCAGCATCCAGATGGTGCTGACAAATATTTGCTGAACAAATTGATTGACATCTGATTTATATCTCTCTCCTCCATGGAGCTTTGCTCAGTGCCATAAACCTTGCATGTACTCAGCAAGGATTGGGAATTTATTTGAAGACCGAGCAATGTTGCCCTGTGTTGGGACTCTAGAAGCAGCTCCGCTCACTCCCCAGTAAAGAGCTGAGCTCAGCAGATGCTGTGGAGGAGGAACTTTCTCATCCAAAGCCCAGATGTCTCCATAGCTTCTCTTGGCACCGGGGATTGGCAAGTTTTAATAAGAACAGGGCCCCTGGGGATGGCCAGGAGCTTGGATGCCTGGGAGAGATGTGTGTGTGCATTTGGTGGAGTGGGAGGGGGGTCTCTTTGCACGCACGTGTGTGTGTGTGTATGTGTGTGTGTGTTGTACTTTTCACCAGTCTGTGCACTATCTCCCATCACCTCTCTTTCAATAATTTTTTATCTGTGGATTTCATAGGATGGTGGAGAGAAAGTGAGACATCAGAAACTAAGAGAGATGGAAAGACAGACAGACAGACAGATGGACAGACAGTCTGAGTTTGCAAAAGACATGAATGTAGATGCACAGTGAAGAGAGCTAAGGAAAGAGGGAAGAACAGAGAAGAGAGGAGAAGAGAAAACAGCAGGGCATAATTAAGTGGAGGGATGAGATAGCTCAAATAAGTAAATTTGGATTGAGCTGAGTTGTTGGTGGGAGTGAAATGGGACACTGGGACTTAAAAATTAATTGGATATGAGCGATCAGTTTATCAGGGGCTTTGGCAAAAGGAAGGAGATGAGGTGTGGGTAAGAGAGAGAGAACAAGAGATAGCCTCATCCACTAGAGGGCAGACAGCAGAAGCAAGAAGAACTACAATCCTGCAGCCTGTGGAACAAAAACCACATTCACAGAAAGATAGACAAGATGAAAGGCAGAGGGCTATGTACCAGACGAAGGAACAAGATAAAACCCCAGAAAAACAACTAACTGAAGTGGAGAGAGGCAACCTTCCAGAAAAAGAATTTAGAATAATGATAGTGAAGATGATCCAGGACCTCGGAAAAGGAATGGAGGCAAAGATCGAGAACATGCAAGAAATGTTTAACCAAGACCTAGAAGAATTAAAGAACAAACAAACAGAGATGAACAATACAAGAACTGAAATGAAAAATACACTAGAAGGCAACAATAGCAGAATAACTGAGGCAGAAGAATGGATAAGTGACTGGAGAATGGTGGAATTCACTGCCATGGAACAGAATAAAGAAAAAAGAATGAAAAGAAATGAAGACAGCCTAAGACACCTCTGGGACAACATTAAATGCAACAACATTCACATTATAGGGGCCCCAGAAGGTGAAGAGAGAGAGAAAGGACCCGAGAAAATATTTGGAGAGATTACAGTTGAAAACTTCCCTAACATGGGAAAGGAAATAGCCACCCAAGTCCAGGAAGTGCAGAGAGTCCCAGACAGGATAAACCCAAGGGGAAACATGCCAAGACACATAGTAATCAAATTGACAAAAATTAAAGACAAAGAAAAAAATTTTAAAGCAACAAGGGAAAAACAACAAATAACATACAAGGGAACTCACATAAAGTTAACAGGTGATTTCTCAGCAGAAACTCTACAAGCCAGAAAGGAGTGGCATGATATATTTAAAGTGATGAAAGAGAAGAAACTACAACCAAGATTACTCTACCTAGCAGGGTTTTTATTCAGATTCGATGGATAAGTCAAAAGCTTTACAGACAAGCAAAAGCTAAGAGAATTCAGCACCACCAAACCAACTCTACAACAAAAGCTAAAGGAACTTCTCTAAGTGGAAGACACAAGAGAAGAAAAGGACCTACAAAAACAAACCAATAACAATTAAGAAAATGATAATAGGAACATACATATCGATAATTACCTTAAACATGAATGGATTAAATGCTCCAACCAAAAGACACAAGCTCGCTGAATGGATACAAAAACAAGACCCATATATATGCTGTCTACAAGAGACCCACTTCAGACCTAGAGACACATACAGACTGAAAGTGAGGGGGTGGAAAAAGATATTCAATGCAAATGGAAATCAAAAGAAGGCTGGGGGCTTCCCTGGTGGCGCAGTGGTTAAGAGTCTGCCTGCCGATGCAGGGTACACGGGTTCGTGCCCCGGTCCGGGAAGATCCCACATGCCATGGAGCGGCTAGGCCCGTGAGCCATGGCCGCCAAGCCTGCGTGTCTGGAGCCTGTGCTCCTCAAAGGGAGAGGCCACAACCGTGAGAGGCCCGCATACCACAAAAAAAAAAAAAAAAAAAAAAAAAAGAAAGCTGGATTAGCAATACTCATATCAGATAAAATAGACTTTAAAATAAACAATGTTACAAGAGACAAGGAAGGACACTATGTAATGATCAAGGGATCAATCCAAGAAGAAGATATAACAATTATAAATATATATGCACCCAACATAGGAGCACCTCAATATATAAGGTAACTGCTAACAGCTATAAAAGAGGAAATTGACAGTAACACAATAATAGTGGGGGACTCTAACACCTCACTTACACCAATGGACAGATCATACAAACAGAAAATTAATAAGGAAACACAAGCTTTAAATAACACAATAGACCAGATAGATTTAATTGATATTTATAGGAAATTCCATCCAAAAACAGCAGATTACATTTTCTTCTCAAGTGCTCATGGAATATTCTCCAGGATAGATCACATCTTGGGTCACAAATCAAGCCTCAGTAAATTTAAGAAAATTGAAATCATATCAAGCATCTTTTCTGACTACAACGCTATGAGATTAGAAATCAATTACAGAGGAAAAAACGTAAAAAACACAAACACATTGAGGCTAAACAATACATTACTAAATAACCAAGAGATCACTGAAGAAATCAAAGAGGAAATCAAAAAATACCTAGAGACAAATGACAATGAAATCACGACGATCCAAAACCTTTGGGATGCAGCAAAAGCAGTTCTAAGAGGGAAGTTTATAGCAATACAAGCCTACCTCAAGAAACAAGAAAAATCTCAAATAAACAACCTAACCTTACACCTAAAGGAGCCAGAGAAAGAAGAACAAACAAAACCCAAAGTTAGTAGAAGGAAAGAAATCATAAATATCAGAGCAGAAATAAATGAAATAGAAACAAAGAAAACAATAGCAAAGATCAATAAAACTAAAAGCTGGTTCTTTGAGAAGATAAACAAAATTGATAAACCATTAGCCGACTCATCAAGAAAAAGAGGGAGAGGACTCAAATCAATAAAGTTAGAAATGAAAAAGGAGCAGTTACAACAGACACTGCAGAAATACAAAGCATCCTAAGAGACTACTACAAGCAACTCTATGCCAATAAAATGGACAACCTGGAAGAAATGTACAAATTCTTAGAAAGGTATAACCTTCCAAGACTGAACCAGGAAGAAATAGAAAATATGAACAGATCAATCACAACTAATGAAATTGAAACTGGGATTAAAAATCTTCCAACAAACAAAAGTCCAGGAGCAGATGGCTTCACAGGTGAATTCTATCAAACATTTAGAGAAGAGCTAACACCCATTCTTCTCAAACTCTTCCAAAATATTGCAGAGGAAGGAACACTTCCAAACTCATTCTATGAGGCCACCATCACCCTGATACCAAAACCAGACAAAGATACTACAAAAAAAGAAAATCACAGACTAATATCACTGATATATATAGATGCAAAAATCCTCAACAAAATACTAGCAAACAGAATCCAACAACACATTAAAAGGATCATACACCATGACCAAGTGGGATTTATCCCAGGGATGCAAGGATTCTTCAATGTACACAAATCATTCAATGTGATACACCATATTAACAAATTGAAGAATAAAAACCATATGATCATCTCAATAGATGCAGAAAAAGCTTTTGACAAAATTCAACAACAATTTATGATTAAAAACTCTCCAGAAAGTGGACATAGAGGGAACCTACCTCAACATAATAAAGGCCATATATGACAAACCCACAGCAAACATAATTCTCAATGATGAAAAACTGAAAGCATTTCCTCTAAGATCAGGAACAAGACAAGGATGTCCACTCTCACCACTATTATTCAACATAGTTTTGGAAGTCTTAGCCATGGCAATCAGAGAAGGAAAAGGAATACAAATTGGAAAAGAAGAAGTAAAACTGTCACTGTTTGCAGATGACATGATACTATATACAGAGAATCCTAAAGATGCCACCAGAAAACTACTAGAGCTAATCAATGAATTTGGTAAAGTTGCAGGATACAAAATTAATGAACAGAAATCTCTTGCATTCCTATACACTAATGAAAAAATGAAAAAATCTGAAAGAGAAATTAAGAAATTAAGAGAATTAAGAGAAATTAAGGAAACACTCCCATTTACTATTGCAACAAAAAGAATAAAACACCTAGGCATAAACTTACCTAGGGAGACAAAAGACCTATATGCAGAAAACTACAAGACACTGATGAAAGAAATTAATGATGATACAAACAGATGGAGAGATATACCATGTTCTTGGATTGGAAGAATCAACATTATGAAAATGACTATAGGGCTTCCCTGGTGGCGCAGTGGTTGAGAGTCCACCTGCTGATGCAGGGGACACGGGTTCATGCCCCGGTCTGGGAAGATCCCACATGCCACGAAGCAACTAAGCCCGTGTGCCACAACTACTGAGCCCACATGGCACAACTACTGAAGCCCGTGCACCTAGAGCCCATGCTCCGCAACAAGAGAAGCCACCACAATGAGAAGCCCGTGCACTGCAACGAAGAGAAGCCCCCTCTCGCTGCAACTAGAGAAAGCCCGCGTGCGGCAACGAAGACCCAAGGCAGCCAAAAATAAATAAATAAAATAAATTTATATTTAAAAAAAGTCCACCAACTGGAAAATAGATAATCAAAGATGTACTAATTCAAAGGAACACTATACAGCAGTGAAAAATGCATGCATTACAGCTAACCACAAGAAACTCAGATGAATAGCAGTAAAACCATGTTGTGCAAAAAAACCAAGTTATAACAATGTGAATGTTTTATTTTAGTTATGGACAGCTCAAGAACACACAAAACTAAACCCTGTACTGTTTGCTGATAAATATGTGGTAAAACTCTAAGGAAAAGTAGGGGAATGAAAAACAAAATTAGACGTAACTCTTCCTTCAGAGGGAAGGGACAATCGATTGGGGAGGGACAGTGGCCTATGGGGTCTACCATTATGATGGTATTGTTCTTTATTCAAGCCTGTCATTGCTGCTTCTTACTCCTTACCTATGGTTAATCAATATGTAATAAAAATTTTAAAAGCAATGAGAATCTCAACAATGGTTGACATTATACATTACTATTCCAAGTGCTTTCAGGTGTTAACTGATATAATAACTCCTGCAACTCTGCGAGATAGGTCCTGTTATCTCTGTTTTACAGGTAGGGAAACTGAGGCAGAGTGGTCACATGACTTGCCCAAGGTCATGCCAGTGATTAGAGGCAGAGTTGGGTTTTGAACACATGCCTCCCTTGTGACTAACTCCATATACATCTTGTGTTTATGAAGCTCCGTCATGTGTGCTGGAGGCTGGGGACTCTGTGGGCCTCAGCCTTCGGGACTGTTCTAGGTACTGGAGATAAACAATGAACAGGTTTGTGTATTAGGTGTGTTAGGGCATCGGCTCACACGGAACTGCCTGGTTAGATGTGTGGGGAGGGGTGGTGAGCAGAGCTGTGTTGGGGTCAGGGTCCAACCAGAGGAAGAGTTGGGGTCTGGGAGAGTCCAGAAATGTGGAGTAAGGGCTCAGTTTGGGGGAATTAGGTAAGGCTTTCTGGAGAAGAGTATATTCAAACTGGGCATTGATGGATGAATAGGAGTTTGCCAGTTACACAAAGGAGTGAAGGGTGGAATCCAGTCCGAGTGTGTGCCAAGATCCACAGGCTGAGAGAAACAGGGACAGAGAGAGACCTAAACAGACGTGGCAGAAACACAGAGAGATTGAACGGAGAGAGGCTCCGAGGGAGACACATGACCGAGAGAGACAGGGAGACAAAGAGTCAGGGGAATAGAGAGACCCAGAGAGAGAGACAGAGAAACAGAGGCAAAGAGAACGAGACATAGCGACAGAGGAATAGAGATACTCAGGGAGAGCAGAGAGACAGCAAACGACTCAAGATTGAGAGCTAAAGGAGAGACGAAAACACGCAGAACCAGAAGGGAACCTGCGTGATGGCTGCCCTCAGCTCCCACCCGGCTCCTGCCCTTTAAACCCCACCCTCACCCCAGAGCTTGCAGCACCCGCGCCCCATCAGGCTCCGCCCACCAGCCCCGCATCAGCACCACGTCAGGAGCTGTCCGCGCCCCCGGTGCTGAACCAAGATGGCAGGCGGCGGAGGCCGGGCCCCGGCGTGAGCTGAGCGCGGGCTGCAGCCCCCGCCATGCCCCAACCCAGCGGCAGCTAAGGCCGACCTGACAGAGCCGGCCCGCCGGCGACTCTGGAGACATGTCTCTACTATGCGTTGGAGGTAAGAGGCGAGGCTGCAGGGCGGGGAACCGATGTGGACCAGGACTGGGCTCGGGGTCCGTGTGGATGCGGCTGGGCTCCTGATGGGGTGACCCGAGTACACGCGGCTGGGTTTTGAGGGGGTAGCCCTTGTAGACGCGTCAGGGCGCCTGAGAGGGTGATCAGTGTAGATGCAGCTGGGCTCTAAGGGGGTCCTGGTTGCCGCTACTGGGGTCGTGTGGACACGGCTGAACGCGGAGGCCCGTGTGGACGCGGGCAGGGGTCTGAGGCTCCATTTGGAAACGGTCTAGATTGGGTCGTCTGTGTAGAACAGGTTATTAGCGGGTTCGTGTGGAAGGAGCCGGGCTGGGTAGTTCAAATGAATCCTGCAGGGTGCTTGGAAGGAGTCTTGGGCTGTGAGCTGGGCTGCAGGCAGGGCTCGGAATTCGGAGAGGAGTGGAGGGGGAGCGGTCTCCAAGCCCTGAGCGTGTAAGATCTGGGTAGAGGGACTTGGTCATTAGGACTACCGTGAGCTCTAGGTATCCCTCACCCTGGGAGCGGAGAGGACTGGGGTGGGGGAGACCCCTTCCAGCATTATGAGAGGGCTGTGATTGGGGGGTCTGGGGGCACTTTTCCGGTTAACTCTTTGCCTTCTCTAGTGGAGGCTGGGGCAGTCGCCCGAGGGCCTCCCCCTCCCCGCCCTCTCTGGCCCCTCCGCATGCAAATCCGGCCTTCTCCGCAGGGAGCCGACCCTTTGGAAGTGCAGTACCACCCTGCACCCCTCACGACCCATCCTCACCTCACCCACTTTGCGCTGGAGGGAGGAAAAGAGAGGTGGGGTGGAGCTATTTTGGGGCCAGAACGCCATCTGCATCGAGGCCCACGCCCAGGCCCACCTTCTGCGTTGGGGTGGGTGGAGGGAAAGAGACTCGGGAGGGGCATGACTGCCCCCCCTTCACCCCTGAGGCAGGGTTGGGGGAGAAGCCAGCCCACCTGGACCAAGGCGACTGGGGCAATTCTGAGTTCTTAGCAGGAAACCTTGGCGGTAGGGGTGGTGGTGAAACAGGGCTCAAGGTTTATAGAGGTCTCAACCTTGGGTTTTAAGGGTTGGGGTCCACCCCTTTCGCCTCTATTCCTTTCAAGAAGGCCTGGGGTGGGAGAAGGGGTGTATCCGCCAAGCCTGAGAAGGCAGGCTTAGGGAGACCTCAGGCAGCCGGGAGTGTGCTGTTTGTGTGTGTGTGTGTGTGTATGTGTGTGTGTGTGTGTGTGTGTGTGTGTGTGTGTGAAAGAGAGAGAAAAATTGGGAGAGAGAGAGAGAGAGATATGAACCCCAGCCTCCTCCTGGACCCGGGTGGGCAGGCCCAGGAGCCGGGAACCTCCCCCACTGCCCCTCCCCCTCCCCCCTCCTCCTGTGCCTCTCCATTCACAAACCCAGCCCCGCCCGCCCGCTCCCCGCCGCGGTGGCTTCCCGTGTGCTGCTCGCGCGGGGCTGGGCCGGCGTGGACGCGGGTGTTCTTAAAGGGACAGGGGCCTCCTTTCCTTGAGCTCGTTCCCAACGGTCGGGGCTGATGGTGGGAGAATGGCCAGTAAGATCAAAAGTCAACTCATTCAGCCCCTAGCCTAGGGAATTAGGGGAGTCAGGAGGTGGAGTGGACCCCCATGAAGCCCTCACAGACTAGGCCCAAGGGTAGGGGGAAGTGAACGTCCAACCCCCCTCCTGGCCCCTCCCCATTCTCTGAGCTGCCTAACACTTGGGAGGGGATAGCACTGGAGGAGGGGGCATGTGGGCTGCTGGCTGACTCCTCCAAGCTTGCTCTCCTCTGCTCCTCACCCCCGTCTTCGGAGCTGGGTTTTTCTAGAATCTCACCCTTAACTCTGATGCACACTGGAGTCTTGGCTGCAGGGGTGGTGTGAAGCGGAGGCAGTAAGTGGGGTGAGGCTTCCTAAATCGGAGGCCTAGGGGAAGAAGAGTGTGGGATGATTTTGTGGAACTTCTAGAGAAGGAGTCACCAGCTGAGTAGAGGGGTGTCGCTGGGAAGAGCAAGACTTGGGATGAGGTGGGAGGTAGAGCCCTGAGGTGTAAAGGGAGCAGTGGATGCTGGGAGAGGCTGGGTGCAGGGAGATGGGGAGAAGTGGGGAGAGGGAAATGCTGAGAAGTGTGGGGGAGATGCCCAGAGTGGGAGGCCTTGAGGGCTGAGGGGGAAAGAAGAGGGAGCAAGGCAACTAGGCTGAGAGGGCTTTTCTTGGATCTGAGTTTATCCTTAGAGTTGAGGAAATACCTGCTCCCGAGCCAGGGACGCACCCATGATTGCCCACATCTGCATACACTTGGACTGGTACGTTCAAACCCAGACTTGCTTTGTGTGGACAGAAATGCTCAGAATTCACCAAGTCTCTATGAAGACCACTTGCCTCTGACTGCACATTCACGGACACATGTACAGGTTCACATGCCCATGTGAACACACACACATACATATATACTGGACACAGTCACCCTGTGCCATAGACATTGTCCCCACATTACAGGCATGTGTGTCTGCACACATGCACACACACGGATATGTGTGATTACTGTTCACAATAGCCATGTCGCCTAAAGATCTACCCATGCCTTACCCCTCAGGCATGTGTGTGTGTGTGTATATATATATATATATATATATATATATATATATATATATATACCTGTTAGGGCCCTGAATCCCAAGAAACACATGTATACACACGATCAAATGCCAAGGCCATATATGTACACACATGATAACACTTGCCTGGACACTCAAAGCAATCACTTTGAATAGGTGAGTAATGTTGCACACATGAGTGTGTACATGTATGCAAGTAAACAAAAATACACAGGCTATACAACTGCATATCACACACCCCAACATGTGTCTCTACCTAACATATCACTCAAAAACCTGCACGTACCTAAACTCACACAAACAGCATGTCCCACATACAGTCACACCCCACTCCCCAGCACATACGTGCAGACCCTCACCTGCACTCAGATGGTGCACATGAGTACATGTCCCTCTACACATGCACACATACACCCATATACACTCACTTGCCTGCACTGGTAACACGAGCAAATACACATTCAAGAACACACAAATGTAAGTTCTTGTGTGCATGTCCTGCACTAACACATGGGAGACCACCCTGTACAGACCTTGCCTCTGCCCCCTCTCATCTCTTTATCTATGTGGAGCCCCATTGCCCCCCCCCACCTTAATCCACTTGCTAAGTCTTGGCAGAGTTCTGAGGCTGCTAACAGCAAGTACCACCTTGTTCCTTTGTGAATTCATTCATATATTTACTCAGCAAGCATTGAGCACCCACTATATGTCAGGCACTGTTCCTGGCTCTGGGGACCAAGCCTTACTCCTGGCATCATGCTGGTGGGGTCAGAGTGGGAGAGATGGGGAAAGGCTGCGGGAGATGGAGAGGAGCGTTTCTATGGCTCTTTTCCTCTGGGAAGCCTACCCTGTTCCCATCATCACCATTTGCCTGAGTCTCAGAAGATGAAGGGGAACTGAGCAGAAGGGAGACCATGCTCTAGGTGGAGGGCACAGCAAGCCCAAAAGTGTGGTGGCAGGGATTTTGTTCTAGACTTTCCTACGTGCATCATGACATTTTGCCAGGCCACTCAATGTTTAAAATGTTCCATAAATATTTGATGACTGAATATTGCATATAAATTAGC
This sequence comes from Grampus griseus, assembly GCF_964374135.1. NCBI lineage: Eukaryota > Metazoa > Chordata > Mammalia > Artiodactyla > Delphinidae > Grampus > Grampus griseus. The sequence goes on along the minus strand of NC_139019.1, from coordinate 160,610,880 downwards.
AAATGCGTTTGAGAGTGAGTTTACTGCACAACTAATAATAATATCTACAACAAGCCCCATCTATCCAGCATTCTATAGGCACACTGTTGAGGACTATTATGCCCATTGCCCTCTTTAATCCTCAGAGCAACTCGTTTTAGAGATGAGGAAAACCGAGGCTCTGGGAGGTTCAACAACTCGCCTGGTGCCACAGAGCCAGAGGTGTAGCTGCCTGACTCCACAGCCTACTGGGAGTGAAAAGTGAAAGTCGAACCTCCCCTCAGCCCCCAGAACCTGGAGACCCTACCACGGGGTGAGAATCTGTCCTGAGATCCCCTTTTTTCTTCATCCACTCAGCAAACAGACATATCACGATCTCCCATTCATCATGGCTTTTCCCCTGCCCCTCTCCCAGGAAGACTTCACAAATCCCTCTGTCTCTTACTGTTTCTGATACCACACAGCCAGGGGGGTCTGCATCTGATCTTTGCTCTCAGCAACCTCATAGGATGCCTCCGGTGTTGGCTCTGATTCACCTTCAGGGCTGCAATCTTAGCCTCCATATCTTGCACCTCACTTGCCTCCCACACACAATGAGCTTCCTCTGTGAGGTGTGAACCAGGACATCCTGAGTCCAGGAGGTCTGGGTTTGAATCCCTAAATCCACCACGTCCGGAAAAGTCCCATATCTTCTTCCTTCCTCAGTCTGTCCATCTGTAAAATGGGCACACTAATAGTGCCCACTGCCTAGGTTTTCTGGAACTCTCCAGTCATATGAGGCACGCAGAGAACTTGGCATGATGCCTGGCTTGTGGAAAGGGTCAATAAGTGTGAGCCAAAGACAGGAGAAATCTGTGATGGTGTTTTTATTAGTGGGGACTAAAAGCTTTCTGCAAAGAGGTTCGTGAGTGTAGGACATTTCCTGAGAGCTCACTGCGTTCTCAGGCCTGAGGAGGGCTCAGTAATACATAGGGCGCAAAAGAGGTGCCAACTCTTTGGAGGTACGTGGGCAGGGATGAAAAGTTCAGCACCGTGGACAGTTCAGGGAGGAGACGCTGAGTTCAGCACAGTGGACAGCGCCCACTCCGCGGGACCCCGTCTTCGCGTAGGGCTGCTGGAGGGGGCAATGACGTCATTCCTTCAGTGAACACTATTTAATGGGCAACTACTATGTGCCAGGCCTAGTTCTAAGTGGTACCTGGTAAACAACACAGACAGAATATCTGTCAAGTTTCTTGGTGTGTTTTTTACATCTAAGGCTTCAGTCTGGCCCTGGCTTATTTCTGTCCATGGAGGATGAGAGTCCTCATTTATTCTCTCCCAGATGCAAAGCCAGAGAGACCAATATCCTTACCCCAAAGCCCTTGTCTGCTATCGACATCACATATTAAATACCAAACATCCTAGAATCTATTTCTGAATTCTCTATTCTTTCCTTCCACCACTTGTAGTGTCTTCTGACACCTGATAAGCATGTCCTGTGGGTGGGCTTTCAGCCGCTTCCCCTGATGGCTGGAGTTCTCTATTCCCCCACTCCCACTCCCAGGACTGGCAGGTTATGGACCAGATGCCCCAAGGACTGGAGTCTACCTCAATTAGTATCCAGGGTCGTCCAGGCCAGGAGCACACTTCGAACTCAATCAAATAATAAAAATAGTAATGATACTAGTAACGGTAATGATAATCATAGTAGTAATAACAGTATAATAATGCTGATGTTAATAATAATGAAGAAGAAAGGGGAGAGGGAGGAAGAGGAAGGAAGAAGAAGGGAAGAGAAAGGGGAGAAGAAAGTGAGACCAACTAGGCTTGCCTTGCCCCATTTCCCAGATGCAGAAACTGAAGCCCAGAGCCTGGCAGCGCCAATGAGCCCCTGCTCTCACTTCCACCCATTCTGCCCTGGGCCACAACTGCCTGTGCGACCACGTTAATCAGTCAGCGCTGATGGGGGCGGGGGGTGGGCGGGGACCGGGGAGGCCGCGCAGTCTGCTGACCTGGCGTGACGCGGTATCTCCTGCCCGCCCGTCAGTGGGCACCTCCCCCACTCAGCACTCCCCGCGGTCGCGTCGCTCACGCCCTCCGCGCCCACGTTATAAATAGCTTCGTGCTTGTGACCAGGAGCTCGCGAAGGAGGGGCGGCGCTTCCGCCCTGGTGACCCCGATACCGCAGGCAAGAGGAAGGCAGCGGGGCGGAGATGTGATGACGATGACGGCGGTGAAGGCGACAATGACTCGGGTTCCTCTTGCTGACGGGGAAGAGAGAGGCAGAGAGAGACTCGGCTCTTTCTCTGAGCCCCATCCGCCCCCCACCCCGAGCCCCTACCTCCAAGCCCTCTTATCCCCTGAGCCCCTTCCCTCAGGCCACCCACCCTTCCTGAGTCCCCTCCCCCGTCATGAGCCTCCTCCAAGTTCTCCGAGGCCCCTCCCCTTAGTCCCCTACACCCTCCTCCTTATCGCACACCCTATTCCCCGCCATGAGCTTCCTACTCTGAGGCTCCTTCCCTGACTCCCCATTCTTCTCTGAGCCCCGTCTCCCACCCTGAGTCTGCCCCTCCCCGCTCTGAGTCCCCAGTGATGAACATATATTGATGTCCTCACCCTGAACTCTCTGAAGGGGCCCGGGGGCTCACTCTTAGAGCTAGAGCTCTCCGGCAATCTCCCACTGCTTGTGGGCCCCAACTGAGCCCATTACCCTCTGGCCCAGAGAGACTTAGGGAGGAGGAAAGGGGGAGAGATAAGGGACTGGGAACAGGAAAGACAGAGGCAGAGGGAGGAAGGGAAGAAGAGAGACAGAAAGACGTGACAAGGGGATGACAGGGGTGGAGAGAAACAGAATCAGAAGGAAGGAGACAGCGAGAGACCTCCTCCCTAGAGGAGAGGATGGACGACAGACCTTGGACAACTGGCTTCCCCTCTGAGCTCTGCCCCTGGTCTATAAAAAAGGGACACAGAAAGGGAGTTGCAGAGTGGGGCCCAGGTTCGGTCATACCTCAGTGAGTCCCTCAGATCTCCCAGGGCCTGGCACCTACCTCCCCTCTGGTTCCCACCCCCAGCTTTTCTCTCCCAATCCTGCCTCTCCTCTCTGCAACATCTTCCCTGCCTGCCCTCCCTAGTGAAAATCTGTGTGTCTCTCTGTGTCTCTGACTATCATGTCTTATCTCCCCTCACTTCTTCCTCCCTCCTTTTCCTTTCTCTCCTCATGTTGGTCCCTCCATGTATGTGCCTTTCTGAGCCTCTGTGTCTCTCCCATCATTCTCCCTCCCCGCCCTCCCCCTGCACCCTCCTCCCCCTTCACAGAGTCATCAGGTTTGCAAGCTGGAGGTCCCCCAGGAGGGAGGCCTGGAGCTACTGCTGGACACAGTCCTAAGTGCCCATGAGCCTCACTCAGTCCCAGAGATGAGGGGCTGGGTGGCTGAGCTCTCTGTGGTCTGGGTGGGGCTGAGACTATGAGAGGGGGCATGTGGGACAGGGGTAGGGACCCTCTCCCGCAAGAGAGGGACTTTTGCATGTGCAGTCACGTGCCTTGAGTGGGAAGGTGGGGAAGACAGGACTCGATGACTGATTTCGGATGTGGGGGAAAGAGAGAGAGACAGAGATGGAAGCCCAGAGACGGGGGTTCACTTGCCCAGGGTCACACAGCACCATAATCTGAACCCAGCTCCACCTGACTCCATGCTGAACAAGGGCTCACCTTTCCCGATGACCAGTCAAGGGCTCTATCTGCATTCTACCTCCCAAACCCAAACCCAGGTATGGCGGGCATAGTGCCCAACCCATTTGCATTTAAAATCTGGGTCTTGGGGTGGTGGTGGTGTTGGCATAGGAAGGCACTCACTCTCTCTTCTGCTCTGCAACTCTGGGGAGCTCACTCAGTGCTTCTGGGCATCAATCCCCACCCCCAACCTCATCCTCCCCACAGTCTGTCTGCAACAGGAAAAAATAGTATTTACTGACAAGTGTTTAGAAGCACTCTACTTCCCCCACCCTTGATGAGAATTCTCTCTTCACTGGCTCCATTCAGGTGCTTTTTTGAGGAAGAAATTCAAGTGGTGAGGACAGAGAAATGAACCCCATATGGGAGGCTGGATCCCAGATAGGAGGCTGTGGCACTTGCCCAGAAAAAGGCTGAACTGGACTCTCAAAAAAAAAGAAGAAAGAATAGAAACACAATTCTGATTCTAGGAATTTATCCTTCAACTTACTTGCACACCCTCTTTAAGACATACTGAGAAAAAGAAAGGTTCTGCAGAGGGTGTAGAATGCTACCATTTTTGTAGGAAATAAAATAATGCACATGTGCACATGATTGCCGATGCACCTCTAGTACCACAAGGAATTGGTACTGTTGATCGCATCCAGGAGGGAGAGTGAGAGCTGGAGTAAAAAAAGCCTTATCTTCATTGTATGATCTTTCCGTTGCTCTGGATTTTGTAAAATGTGGGTGTATTGCCTACTCAAACAAAAATATTCATTTGAAAATGTTAAAGGGAGAAGAAATATAGAAATCGAGAGGTCTCAGTTTGGGAGCAGGTTTCAGGTGGGAGTAGAGAGTAATGGTAGAGAAATGCATTGGGGGCAGATGCAGAGTTTGAGAGGTAATGAAAGGGAAAGTTTAATGTCCTGTGAGAAAACCTAGTAAAGAGTGGAATTGCTTTGAATCACTTGGGGTTGGGGGGTTATGTGAAATACGAAGAGACTGGACCACGTGGAACCCTGAGGTATATTTGGGTTGCACCTTTCACGGGCAGGTTGGGCTGGACAAGCTCTAGCAACCTACTGGCCAGGACTGGGATATCTCTATGTGCACTATGGAGTCAGCTCTCTGGGTTGTTTTTTCCCACCTCGCCCAGTCCCCTTTGAATATGAGACTCTAAACCCTGGAAGCATTCAGGAGGACAGGCTGAGCTGGACAATTCGTGGAGAAGTCTCACTGGTCTAACAAGGGGATGGGAATCATTGGCTGTTGTTTTCTCCTTTTTCCCCTACCTCCTCCTTCCCAACTCCCCTCCTCCTTCTGAAGCAATCCTGGAGGACTTCCTGTAAGAAGCCTCTCCTGCCACCTGCCCAGCTTCTTCTTTTGAATCTTGTTCAATTTTGGTCAAGTCACAACTGGAGGGAGGGAGCTATAGGGGAGCTTGATGGGGAGGAGGGTGGGACATGGACTGCTCCCAAGGTCCAAACATCCTTCCACCCCAGGTCTGCCTATGCTTATCTGTCTGATGGCTTCTCTCTCTCTCCCTCTCATCCCTGCCTCCCTCCTCTCCCTATTTCTCTTCCTCTCATTGTCTTTGCCTCTGTCTCTGATTTTGCCTCTGTCTTTATCTTGGTTTTTTTTGTGGTTGTTATTTTGTTTTGTTTTGTTTTTTAAATCTGTTCGGTCTCTTTATTGGCCTCTTTTGCTCTCTACTTTTTGCCTCTCTTCTCTCTGTTTCTTTCTGTATCTCTCTCCTCTCTCATTATGTCTCTCTTTTCATGTGTCTCTCTGTGTCTCTTTCTCTCCTCCCCAACTCTCTCCCCGTCTCCCTTCCCTCTCTCTGTCTCTCTCCACAGTCAAAAAAGCCAAGTTTGATGGTGCCCAAGGTAAGTGGCCTCTACTCCTGTCCTCTCCTGTGTTATCTGTCTGTCTGTCGGTCTCTTGGAGAGACGGGAGAGGGTGTCTGAGCCAGGGACGGGGAACTTGGGCTCTTTGTCTGCTGAGCATCACAGAGCGTGTCAGACTTGCTCTAGGGTCCCAGCAGTCTTCCCAGCCATCCCCTGAAGACTCCAGTGGGAGTGGGGCTCACCCTGAGCCAATGGTGCTTCCCAGGATCCTAAGAGATAGGGTGGGGACACTTACATTAGGCTGCAGGTGAGAAAAGTGAGGTTCAGAGAGGCAAAGGAAGTTTCCTATGTCCAAGGACATTAGACGAAGTCATTTCTAAGCATCAGGATTAGTTATCCCAAAACTCCACATCTCCCTGCACCAAGGCCCCTCCCTAGTGCTCTGAGGGGCTGGGGGTGGGGCTCTGGGGACTGGTCTGGGAGTGGAGGCACAGAAGCACCTCAGGGTGTTGGACCGGGGGTGGGCCCAAGAACTCACAGCCCCTGAGGGATCATAGGGGTGTTATTGAGAGCTTGGGAAGGGGTATGGGGGAGTCCCTGAGCCCTTGCACTGACCTCTTCTCTCACTGCCACAGAGAAATTCAATACATATGTGACCCTGAAGGTGCAGAATGTCAAGAGCACGACCATTGCCGTACGGGGCAGCCAGCCCAGCTGGGAGCAGGATTTCATGTTGTGAGTCTGCAGCGACTGGACCTGAATGGCCACGCCCCCTGGCACAGCCAGGCACTTTGCTGGTCCTGCAGGGCACAGCCGGACACCCGGGTGTCGTCTGGGACTCCCTTCGCTCTGCCTTCAGCCTTGCGTCCAGCCATCAGCTTTGCCTCCAAAGCACTTCCCGAATCCAATCGCTTCCCTTTATCTCTGAGGCCACCAGCCAAGTCCTCTCTGCCCGCCAGCCTCCACCCTGGCCTCCTGCTGCCATCCACCTCCTGCAATCTGTTCTCTAGGCAACAAGGAGGATATTTTTAAAATTGCAAATCACATCCGGTCACTCTCCAAACTTGCCTGGGGCTTGTGGCTCATCAACCTGAGAGCAAAACCCATATCCGTCCCTACAGCCCCCCAAGGCCCGGCCCCTGGGACCTCACACCAGTATCTTGCTTCATCTCTCCTGTCTAACCTGCCCCAGATACACCCACCTCTGCACTGTTCCTCCAACATGTCCAGCTTGTTCCTGCTCCAGGACCTTTGCTCTTGTTCTTCTTTCCCCCTCTCTCCCCATCCCAGCTGACTCCCTCTGTCCTTTGGGTCTCAGCTGTGTCACCTCCTCAGGGAAGTCTTCCCTGACCACCACCCTCAAGCTGCAACTGAACAGTAATTTCAGGCCTTGTCACCAATTGTTATTCTATTTATTTGTGTGATTTTTGACACCTTTCTGGCCCCTTCCCCTGGACTTTGAGCTCCACGTGGGTAAGGCCCTATTGGTCTCTGTCCCCACTGTGATCGCCATGCCAAGCACAGAGCCTGGCACACAATAGGTGCTCGATAAATATTTGTCTAATAGATGAATGAATTCATGACCTGGACCCTCCCCTCAACCTGGAGCTACTCAGGGACTCCTATTACATCCCACCTACTCTGATGATGGCCAACATGTGCCATGCCTTCTTCTAAGGCTTTGATTAAATCAATTTTGCTTATAACCCTGGGAGGGAGGGTGCTAACATAATCCTCATTTTACAGATGAGGAAGCAGAGGACCAGAGGAAGCAGAGGACCAGAGGACAAAGCCACCTGCTCAGTGTCATACAGCCTGTACATAGCAGAGCTGGGATTTGGACCCAGGCAGCCCTCAACCCCTGAGCAGAGCCTGGCTGGGGACTGTCACTAGTGGAGGCCATGAGGAAATCCAGAACTGGGATTCTGGAGCAGAGGAGCACTTGGGGAAGGAAGAAAGGAACTGGCTCTACAATTCTAGGAAAATGTGAAGGGGGCAGGACAGAGTGGTCCCCAACTCCCCCTAAAGCCAGTTACTGAATGACCAGGTCACGGTCAACAGATACATTCAAGAACATTCCTTAAGATAAACCTTTGGTAAATTGGTAGATTCAGTGAATTGGACATTCACCAAGGTTTACTACCAAATCTGCATATTTCCAGGATGGAGTCTGCAGGGAAAGTGCTTAGAGGTGTAATCATTGATATGCTGAAGGGTGTCCTCATATGATTGGTTAGAGATGACACTGGGAAGGATGGAGGCAACACAAATGCCCTTATCTTGGGGTAATAGGGAGCTATGGAGGGCATTTGAGCCTCTTCCTCACTTAAACAGCATTCTCAGGGTCTGAGGGCTAGAGGAAGGGCCAGGTGATTTGGGGTTACAGGAGACATGTGACACCTGTCCCCATTCCTTCTTTCTCAGCTTGGAATCCTGGTTCTGCTGTGATACCCTGAGCATGTAACTTAGTCCTTTGGTCTCAGTTTCCCCTCTGTAAAACAAGAACTACTGTGTTATCTTCCTGACTAGGACTCACCCAGGCCTGGGTTTGAATTCTAGTTGGTCATGTGTCCAAAGGCGAGTGAACTGACTTTTCTGAGTCTTCATTACCTCTCTCCACAGCGAAATTAACCGCCTGGATTTGGGGCTGACGGTGGAGGTATGGAACAAGGGTCTCATCTGGGACACGATGGTGGGCACTGTGTGGATCCCTCTGCGGACCATCCGCCAGTCCAACGAAGTGAGTGGTGGGATGAGGGTTGGATAGGAGTGCCTGGGAGGGGCCCAGAAGCCAGTGGTCTAAACAAGATGGACATCTATCTCCATCCCCTGACAATGTTCATGTAGACATCCAGGGCTGCAGTGGCAGCTCCAGTCGACAGGGTTTAAACTCCTTCCATCTTGTCGCTCTGCCTTTCTCCTCATGTGGCTTCCACCTCATGGCCCAAGATAGCTGCTCAAGGATTACCATTACATCTGCATTCCAGTCAGGGGAGGGAAAGATAACAAGGGAAGGGGTTTGTACTCCTAATTAAGGGCCCAAACTGGAAGCTGGCTTTCATCAACCAGAACTGTCATGTGGCACCACCTACCTGCAAGGGAGTCTGGAAAATGTAGTCTTAAGCTGCATAGCCCTGGGTCCAGCTAGAAATGCATCCCTATGGAAGAAAGGAGAAGGGATATTGCAAGCAACTGGCACTTTGTGCCCAGATGGGCATCAGGGAGTTTACGCCAGTCCCAAAGAAAATAACCTTGGCCTCCTCTCTAACCTCCTGGCCTTAAATTTCACCCTCTCCACTTGGCATCTAAGATCCAATCCTGCCCTCCCTGCCCATCACCCTTGGGAGGCCTTCCAGATGGCACTAACCCACTTTGCCAGCCTTATTTCCCCCACACCTCAACCTACACTCCTCACAGGGCCCAGGGATAGCTTCTGAACTTTCACATATGCTGTTCCCTGGGTTTCAAGTGTCCTCCTTTCCATCACCCTTAAGCCCAGCTCCCATGCCCTCTCCTCCAGGAAGCCCTCCCTAATTTCCGCCTGGATTCCTCACATCCCCTCCCTCCTTCTGGCCTGGCCCTGACTTCATGGTGTTGCGGGTGTCTGTGTCAGGCTCTATCTCCTGTGACTGTGGGCTTCTCAGGCATTGCCCAATGTGGATCAAGCTTAGAGCAGGCACCAGGTAGGGCTTATTTTTTAATGAATAAATGGAGATGGAGGAAAGAGGCGCAATAGTCCAGGCGAGTCCAAAAGGAAGGCTTGTGGGTGACCCAAAATTTCCTCAGTGACCCTCCAAGTGTGAGGAAGGCCTAGTCACCTGGGATGACCATGACCTATGCAAGGGACCCTGGACTACTCCCCCATCACTACCAGCCTTTCCCTGGGGCTGCAGAAGGAAGATTCTGCAGAGCATCATTCTCATTTCAGAGATGAAGAAACTGAGGTTCAGAGTGGACCCCACCTGCTCAAGGGCTCATTTCCCTGAACCAAGGGGGACTGGTTCATTCACTCAGCGGGTATCCTCCCTGAATGGTGGGAGGATCATGCCTTTTATCTGAAGTCGGGGCCCCATAACCCCTCGTTAGGGATAAGGAGTGCTGTGCAAGGCTGGGACCGCCCCTACCTGACCCTACAGGTCTCTCTCTCTGGGTCCTTGCTTCTGGGCTCTCTGGACCCACCATGTTGCCCTGGATTGAGACCTTCCTTCTCTGAGTCTTGGTTTCCTCATCTAAAGTGGGGACATGGCCCTTGCTCTTGGGGTAAGGGTAAGATGGGGTGAGGGAGACATTTCCTTTGAGAATAGGGAGCCTGTTGGTCAGTGTGCAGCAGATACGTTACCCGCCACACCTCACCCAGAACCCTAACCCCTGTTACCCAACCCACACCCCAGGAGGGCCCCGGAGAGTGGCTGACCCTGGACTCTCAGGTCATCATGGCGGACAGTGAGATCTGCGGCACTAAGGACCCCACCTTCCACCGCATCCTCCTTGACACTCGCTTTGAACTGCCCTTAGGTGAGTGTGGCGGGGGCTTGGGAGGGGTGGGACCCTCACCCAGCCCCAGGAGAAGGGTCAGGTCTAGCTGGGTCCAGACAACACTTTATTCTGAGGATGAGGTTCCCCCTCCCAAGAGGAGAGTCTCCTGGGCTACAGCAAGTCAGCAGAGATGTACGCCTGCCGCACGCAGAGTACAGTCCAGCTCCTGCAGGCCACCAGTGGGCTGCAAGTGCTTTTCAACCGACGGGGCTCAGGTCTGAGCTGTCTTAGCTGGTCCTTGGTGAGGTCTTAAGCTGCAGAGGTGAGCTGGATGTGGAGAAGACACAGACAAAGGCAGAAAGACAGAGACAGAGAAATGGAGAGAGAGAGAGAGAGAGAGAGAGAGAGAGAGAGAGAGAGAGACATGTAGAGATCAACAAAGGCAGAGACACAGAGAGGCCTCTTTACCTTTCCTGGAAGCAGCTCAGTTCTCCCACATCATCCTTCCAAGAACCCATGATGTCCCCGTCCTGGTAATGCTAGGATGCAGCTCCTCTCCCATCCACCACCCATTCCCAAGGCAGTTCTGGGTGTGTGTGTGGCGGGGGGTTGTCAGGGGTGCCACCCCCTCCTCCCTTCCTCTCCCCCGCCCACTGGAGACCAGCCCCATAGGCCTGCAGCATGCACTGGCTGGAGGCTGAGGGGCAGGGAGGGGCTTCCAGGCTCACAGCCAGGTCTCTGCTTCCAGACATCCCTGAGGAGGAGGCACGTTACTGGGCCAAGAAGCTGGAGCAGCTGAATGCCATGCGGGACCAGGATGAGGTGAGCGTTGGCATGGGGGCTCTTTTCTTCCTCTCTCTCTCTCTCTCTCTCTCTCTCTCTCGCCCTCTCTCTCCGTGTCTCCCCTGTCCTCCATTCTCTGTCTCTGTTTCTCTTTCCACTTGTCTTTCCCTGTGTCTGTGTCTCTAACTCTTTGTAACCTGACTAAATCACTGACCCATGTGGTCCAGTCTCGAACCAATGATGGCATCAAGGAACATACGGTCCACCAATGACACGACAATTTCAATCGAGTCAAGTTGTGTATTTACCAAATACCATCGAGGAGATATAGAGGCCCTGTAACAGTTCTTACACCCCCTTTCTGCCCCTCACCCCTCAACTCCTTGAGTCACACTTTCAGGCTTTCTTAAAAGTTCTCCTCCCCCACTCCCAGCCCTAGCCTCTGTACCTCTGTTCTTCCATGCCATCCCCCTTCTCCTACACTCTATATTTTCACAGTTCAAAGACCCAGTGTGGCCCTGAAGACAATCTTCAAAAGGTGAGGGCAGGGAAGAAATAGCAGGCAAGGCTAGAACACCCTTTAGTGGGAGGTGGAGGGCAAAGGGGCAACACTCACATGTTAGCAATGTTTGTCCAACCTGAGTTCTCATCACCTTTCTTCAGCTCCCTGCGTCAGTGTTTCCTCTCTCTTTCCTCTGTTTCTTTCCCTCATCTGTGTCTCTTTTTCTTTTTGTACCTGTTTCTCATGGTCTGTGTTTGTGTCTCTCTCTCCCTCTTTCTTTCTCTGTGGACGTCTGTATACTTCTCCTCCAGAGGGAGAGGATTTAGGAGGCGGGGGAAGTCAGGATAGAACAGAACAGAGGACCATCTTGATCCCCTGGCTTCTGGCATCCCCCTGAGACACACCCTCTCTCCTTCCCTCCCCCTCAGTATTCATTCCAGGATGAACAAGACAAGCCTCTTCCTGTCCCCAGCAGCCAGTGTTGTAAGTACTTCTCAATTCCTTCCCGGGCTTCAACTGAAGCCCTCATCCATCCTCTACCCCATGACTGTCCTGTGTAATGAAGGGGTCACTCGTCTCCAGAGATATGAGTCCTAAGAACATATAGTATCCCCTCACAGTGTAGTGGAAAGAAAAAGGAATCTGGGACTTGGCTTTGAGTCCTACCTTACTGTGTGGCCACAGGCATGTCCCGATCCCTCTCTGATCCTTACAGCCCCTCTCTTTGAAACAGGGGCACCTGACAGCCCCCGCATTCTGGTTTCTGGAAGGACCCAGAACATCTGGAGGCTTGAAAAACACTTTGCAGAATCTTCAATTCCATTCATTAGATCCCGGATGAGGACTTATAACTCATTCATCAAACTTCCATGAGGCCAACACAGACCCCCAAGCAGCCCACACTCAGATGGTGCAGACAGACAGTCCTGCCAACACATGTATAATAGGCACCCATTTATTTAGATAAAGAAGCCGAGGCCCAAGGGGAGAAGGGACTTGCCAAGGTCACACACCTGGCAGGAGGCAGAGCCAGGGTTTGAACCCAGGTCGGAGGGACTACAAGTTTGCTTCTCTTTCCAGTGTGCTACATCTATTAATTATGATGAAGATCACCATGTTTCTCTGTATATTGTCCCTCCATCAAGGCAGAAATTTTCAAGAGTGTCTATCCTCCCGTGGACACTGAGATGCCCCCAGACCGGGTCTCCACGGGTCTAGATGACTTTCTCCTAAAAGTGCCCTCCAAGTTGTCTGAAGTGAGGAGGAAGTGAAAATCATACAGACTCAGGACAAAACCCCCACCCATGACACTTGGTCCCTACCCCACACTTCAACCTCTTTCTCCTTTTCCATCTGCTTCCGCATCCTCCTTTCCCCCCCTCTCACAGTCTCCCCTGTATCCGTCGTCCACCTCCCCCCACCCCCATATGTCCAGGATATGTGATGATGGAGCCTGGTGGAGGGAGGGGCTGAGGGATTGCAGTTGGGAGACCTCATTCCTAACTTGGGGTGTGATATGGAGAAAGTCCCTTATCTTCCCTGCCTGGGGAGGGGTCATCACTGCCCTGAAGAAATTACAAACCCCCTCTCTGGTGAATGGGGTCATTGAAGGATTGTGGTAGGGGCAGAGACAGGCACGGCGGGGGCAGGAGCAGATGACAAACAGCACCTGGGCAGGTGACCTGAAGCAAGAGGTGGGTTCAATTTGAGAATGGAGACCTACCACCCAGCGTTTACCTCCGAGTTCTCTTGGGACTGTCTTACCACCCCCATTTCACGAAGGAGGCAGCCGAGTGTCAGAGGAGTCAGAATTCTGGTCAAAGTGGTTTTTCTGAGATGCCAGATGCTGGGGATGAGGCGATGAAGATGTAGTTCTCTCCCTGGTCCTGATGCTCAGGCTGTGTGACTTTAGGCTTTTCACTCTACCTTTCTGAGCCCTCTTCACCTATAAAAGGATAAGAATGATTAAAAATAAAAACCCACCCAACGGGGGTGTTTCAAAGTTAGGATTTCCAGTTCAGTGTTTCTTTCATTATCTGGGGGATGGGGGAGGGAAGGAATGAGGAGTGCTGACCCCAAACTTCAGAGTTGGAAAACCCTGGGTCCAAATGCCCTCTTTGTTACTTCCTGGCTAAGCCTGTGATCTTGTCAAAAAATGGTGGTATCCTGCCTTCCTCCCGGGGTGGTGAGTGAAGGTATAACAAGTCAGTGGTTAAAGTGATCCTCGGGGAAGATACACAGGGCAGAAGGGGATGGGGTCCTGGGCTGGAAGAAGGAGATGGGGAGGATGGGGGAGCCCCCCTCCCCATGCCTCCCCCTCTGCCTTCTCCCTTTTATTATCTCTGCCCCTTCTCTTTGTAGGCAACTGGAATTATTTTGGCTGGGGTGAGCAGCAGAGTAAGTACTCAACTTGATGTTCTGGGAGGCCATGGGGAGGTGGACACCTCGGCGACCCTGAGGCCCCCGCCCCATTGCTCAGGGAAATGGGGAGCCTGTGGCTGGCACATTGGGGCCAGAGGACTGGCAAGACCCCTCTTGTGCCCTCCTGCCCCCTGATCACTAACATCTGTTTGAGGGTCCTGCTCTGTCTGGTGGGGAGTGGGTAACGTGACTCTGGGTGGGAGGATTCAGCTGGGAGGAGTGGGCATATAGACAGGAAACCTGCCTGTCTCCAGCTGGGCACTGTGAGCCCCCCACCCCCTTGCTCCCCTTGTATAACCTTATCTCCTCTCCTGTGATTCCTTCCTCTTTTTATCTCCCCATCTTCCTCCTCTACCTGGAGCCCTCCTCCAGCCCCAATGTCACTCAGAGGCTGGTGGGCAGGGAGGGAAGAGGGTCTCAGACAGAGCAGCTGAGCAGAGACCCCCCAGACAGATATCACTCTGGAGACCTCAGCTCCCAAAGCCCCCCCAACACACACACACTTCTTCCTCCAATTTGCCCCCAGGGGAAAGAGACAAGCTACCTCCCCCCAAAATTGGATGACCATTTTTCTCCTTAAGGAATAGCTCCCTTTTCCCCATGCCGTTTTCAGAGAAATCCAGTCCTTTAGTCTAAGCGTGAATCTATCTCCTAATCTCTACTCCATCAACTGGGGGGCCTTCCACCCCACCCCCATATCCTGATGGACAAGTTGCACCCCACCCTCCCTCCAGGAGCAGGAAAACTGTTTACAAATACAGTTGACCCTTGAACAACATGGGTTTGAACTGTGCGGGTCCACTTACATGTGGATTTCTTCAATAAATACTACTACGGGACTACATGATCCCTGGTTGGTTGAACCCATGGATACAGAATTGTGGATACGGAGGGCCAATTATAAAATCACATATGGGTTTTCGACTGCACGGAGGGTTGGCGTCCCTAACCCTTGCATTGTTCAAGGGTCAACTGTAGTTTGATCCAAAAGAATTTGTCAAAAACAAGTCAATCGGAAGCAAAGTTAGCCAAAATAATCATTTGGCAGACAGCTAGGCTTGATCAAAACCAGTTTGCGGGCTTCCCTGGTGGCGCAGTGGTTGGGAGTCCGCCTGCCGATGCAGGGGACGCGGGTTCGCGCCCCGGTCTGGGAAGATCCCACATGCCGCGGAGCGGCTGGGCCCGTGAGCCATGGCCGCTGAGTCTGCGCGTCCGGAGCCTGTTGCTCCGCAACGGGAGAGGCCACAGCAGTGAGAGGCCCGTGTACCGCAAAAAAAAAACAAAAACAAAAACAGTTTGCCACAAATAAACAATACAGTAAAAAAAAAAAAAAAAAAAGACATTTTGGATTAAAACCAGTTTAGCAAAATCTGAGAATTGGGTGAAGAAGAGCAAAGACAATTAGGCCCAAAGCAGGCCATTTTGTCAAAACAAAAGTGGCTGAAAATGCCTTATCCAGAAGCAGGCGATTTGGTCAAAAACTATTTGGCAAAAAGCAGAGTCTGCGTAAAAGCAGAAAGAATCCAAGAGAAAGCAATCTGCCCCTCAAAAACATAATTTGTCAGAGAAAATTAATTTGGTGAACATGCACAGAGCCTCATGTGATTTGGTTGGAAACATCTCAGTCCGGTCAAGGACGATACGGTAGGCTATAAACCCCAGTAATTGGGTAGAAAACAACTTGGTCAGAGGGGCAATTTGGTGACATTGACAAATCGTCCCCAGTTTCAGATCCCCCCACTTTAGGCCCTTTATGGCTTCACGGTTTCACCCTGACGCCCACAGATCTAAGTTGCGGAAATTCACAACTGCTTCTGCCCTTGATGCCAGCACTGTCAGCGCGCAGCGCATCGGAAGGTGGCCATATGGCAGGGACAGGATAAAAAGCTTGCAGGTCACAATGGCTGAAGTCAAATGAGAAACTAGGAAACCAGAGCTACTTTGGTAAGGCCGGCTTTGCTGGCTAAAAATGAATTTGAGGTTTTTCTGAAGGTAAAATAGGGAATGAATCAAATAGCTAGCTCTACATGAAGTATGAAATTAATTTTTAACAGTTTACCACATTAAATTTTTTTGACCTATTTTTTTAATATATAGAAATAGACTCTATTAGTGGGAAAAGAATTAGAAAGTTAAAATAAAGCAAAAATATTGGGAAACGAGCAAAAATACTTAAAGGCATAAAAAGTACAACCCCCCCTTGGTGTTTAAAATCACCAGTAAATTGATACCATGGCCGCGCATACCGTGGGCTTCCCAATCGGCTGGTTAATTTAAGGGGCGCTCACTTCTCTTCAGCTCAACTGTTGTTTTCTAAATAAATTCAGTCTTTCCTGTTCCCACCACAATACAACATCCTTTGAGACTGTTTTCTTTTTACTAAGAAAGAAAATCTGTTTCCCATTTACTAAGGAAAGCAAATCGAACTGAAGCATCCTTTAATTCTTATGAAACACTTGGAGTTTGGCAACCCCTCCCTGTTCCATTAGAGCGATAGATTCTGGGCATGTGGTAGTCTTGCCAACCGAAGAATCTGATCTTTTTGAGGAAGACAGCACCTTGGTAGAGACCCTTCTTTGTTCCTGCGCATGAGAGTTCAGGGCTGGGGTCCCCGTCCTCGGATATTAAGGAATCTCTGAGGGTTAAAGGGCATTTATATTCAACCTTGTCCTCTTGATCCTCCAACTTCCCCATGAGTATCTGTGTGACTCCTGTTATGGGAAGCCTGATGGAAAAACCAATATTGTTTTCAGAGACCCTGGACTTTAGTCAAAGTCCATTTTCGCATTTGAGCCAAAAGACACCTTCCAATTTGTCCCTGTCCTCCTCACGTTGTACGACCTACCATGGACCCCGGACTCTAGGTCCAGTTTGACCCACATACAGCAAGGCAGGGTTTTCACTTCCCTTCTTCTTTTTTTTTTAATAGATCTTTATTGGAGTATAATTACTTCACAATACTGTGTTAGTTTCTGCTTTATAACAAAGTGAATCAGCTATACATATACGTATATCCCCATATCTCCTCCTTCTTGCGTCTCCCTCCCACCCTCCCTATCCCACCTCTCTAGGTGGTCACAAAGCACCGAGCTGATCTCCCTGTGCTATGTGGCTGCTTCCCACTAGCTAACTATTTTACATTTGGTAGTGTATATATGTTGATGCTACTCTCACTTCACCCCAGCTTCCTCCTCCCACCCCATGTCCTCAAGTCCATTCTCTATGTCTACGTCTTTATTCCTGCCCTGTCACTAGGTTCATCAGTACCTTTTTTTTTTTTTTAGATTCCATGTATATGCGTTAGCATACGGTATTTGTTTTTCTCTTTCTGACTTACTTCACTCTGTATGACAGACTCTAGGTCCATCCACCTCACTACAAATAATTTCGTTTCTTTTTATGGCTGAGTAATATTCCACTGTATATATGTGCCACATCTTCTTTATCCATTCATCTGTCAATGGACATTTAGGTTGCTTCCATGTCCTGGCTATTGTAAATAGAGCTTCAGTGACGACTGTGGTACATGTCTCTTTTTGAATTATATGGTTTTCTCAGGGTATATGCCCAGTAGTCACTTCCCTTATTCGAAAGCCTATACCTCTGTTAAAATGACCCAAGATCCTTCATTCATTCTGGTAGATTCCTCTCCTTGGGTTAGCAATCAGTGAAGACCCCCTAAATCTGAGAGGCTGTGTTGGCCTCCATTGCGTGCTCTCTCTCTCCCTCCCCTCCTCTCTCTTCCAGATGATGACCCTGACAGTGCAGTAGATGATCGTGACAGTGACTACCGCAGTGAGACAAGCAACAGCATCCCGCCACCCTATTACACTACGTCCCAGCCCAATGCCTCGGTCCACCAATATTCTGTCCGACCACCACCCCTGGGTTCCCGGGAATCCTACAGTGACTCCATGCACAGTTATGAGGAGTTCTCTGAGCCGCGGGCCCTCAGGTAGTCACAGTGGAGTGAAGGATTCGTGTCTGTGTGTGTGTGTGTGTGTCCACCTCTTATCTCCTGGAGGGGAGAGAGGAATAGGGGGTTGGAGGGAGCTGGGGGTGGAGGTAAGTGGGTTCTAGGAAAGCAGCATCTATACTTTCTTATAGGCAGTAAAACCTTTTCTTTATCCAAAATCTTGCAAGAAAACTCTCCAAGCTTGATTAAAGGGGGTCTGCTTTGGCGGAAGAAAGAGACGGAAGTCAGGAAGCCCCTGAGAGGTTCCCCTGAAATAGGCGGGCTCTTTGGCACTCCGCTTAAAAGCCCCTGGTCCCTTTGTACTCTCTAACTGTTCAGGGTAGGAGGTGAGAGGAGGAAGAGATGAGCGTTAATAGGGGTGGGAGGTGAGGCACAGTGATGTTGGAAAGACTCCCAGCAAGCAGCTGACTCGTGGTGCTGGAGTGGTCCTACCTAGCCCTCCTGGTGACCCCTGACTCTATGTTCCTGACCAGCAGGCATGGGCACAGTGAGTTGGGAGCTGCCCCGATCAGTCCAGCCACCATCACTACTCTTTTCAAAGTAGGTTGTCCCTAGACCTACCCCATAGGTGGGTCCCCTGGCTTTCAAGGGTGCAGTGTGTTGGTCCTTGAGCCTTTGAGACTGAAACTTGTGCCTGCTGCTGTCCCCCCCCCCCGCCCCCCGCTCGCTGACCTGATCGCCCCAGTCCTGGTTTCTTAACAGAACAATAGCAAACATGATATTAAACAGGTTGGATATTTGTAAAGCACTTAGGGTGGTGCCTGAAAGTGCTACGTAGTGACTGTTAGATAAACAGCACAAATAATAGTATTCAGAGCTAACTATGTGCCCAGCTCTGGTCCAGCGTCTTCCCTTCATCATCTCATTTCATTCTCTGGTTGGGAATATTATTGGTTCCATTTGATAGATGGGGAATCAAGGCACAGAGGGGTTAAGTCACTTGTCTGAGGTCACACAGCTGGTAAATCATCATAAGGACTAGTGTTTATGGTGAACCCACTGGGTGGAGAGCAGTGGCCTGGTGAATTTTTTTTTTTGATTGTTTTGATTTTTGGCTGCGCTGGGTCTTCGTTGCTGCGCGCGGGCTTTCTCTAGTTTCAGCGAGAAGGTACGGGGGCTACTCTTCATGGTGGTGCCCGGGCTTCTCATTGCGGTGGCTTCTCTTGTTGCAGAGCACAGGCTCTAGGTGCGCGGGCTTCAGTAATTGTGGCTCATGGGCTTTAGAGCGCAGGCTCAGTAGTTGTGGCGCACGGGCTTAGTTGCTCCACGGCATGCGGGATCTTCCCCGACCAGGGATTGAACTCGTGTCCTCTGCATTGGCAGGCAGATTCTTAACCACTGCGCCACCAGCGAAACCCCACCTAGTGGATTTTTGGTCATGGGTCTTCTTGCAAAATGTTTGCTCCCCAAAGAATACATTTCCTCCATTAAAGGATGAGCGGGATGAAAATTTTCAGTGCTCTTTACTCCCTTGATGTTGAACCTATACTTCTATTAATGTGACCCCCAAATCTCTTTAAGATATTAGGCTCAGTTCACACATACACCAGGGCCTCCTATTTGTGTGAAACCTTGATATACCAGAGTTGGAGGTTAACCCTATAACTTAGGTCCAGGACTAGGCCGGGGCGAGTGTGGTATGCTTGAAGTTGCCTCAAGTACAAAACTTAAGAGGGTGCCAAGAAACTCAGTCCTCAAGATAAATAATATATTAATGTAATATTTTTAAAAATCAAAATGGATGCCAAAAACATCCATGAAAAAAATGTCACCAAAATGTTCCTTTGTAAGAGTAGATTTTCTTGTATGTAAGTTATACTTCAATGAAATTTCTAAAAATCCATGGCTAGGAAAATATACAAATTTAAGTTAAAACATGATCTGACTCTGCACTTGCAGGACTCAGCCTCACCTACCTCATTCTGATCCTGGTCCTGCTATATCTAGTCTATAAGCAAGAAAAATAATGATGGTTAATTGAGCGCTTACTATGTGCTAGGTATTCTAATGAGTCCCAAATAATGTGCTTATTCTTTACACCAATCGCATGAGGTGAGAATTTACTTCTTCATCTCCCCGTGGTTTTGTAGATAAGGAAAATGAGGCAGAGAGATTAAGTTACTTTCCTGAGGTCACACAGCTAGTAAGTGGCTGAGCTAGAATTAAACCTTGTCAAGCAGGCTTCTGAGTCCACAGCCACGACGCCACACGGCCTCTCAGTCCTATAAAAAGGCACCTGGGAACCTGCAAAGTTAGCCTCCCAAGGTCCTACAGCTGGACAAAAGTGACGTTCCCTCTACATCATCAGCAAGGACTTCAACCGAGCAGATTGTCCATTCTCTGTGTTCCCAGCAGCATCTCAGAATCACCCCCGTGTCACCCCACATTCAAAAATTCAGGGGCAAACTCGCTATTAAACATAGCTATCCAGGCTCCCGAATTGCAGGCCTTCTCCAATTCTTGACGAAGAGATGAATTACGCAAACAAGTGTTTGTATCCGGTTGAGATCTGGAGAAACCCTCAGAAGCGCTTTATTTCTAGTGCAGTAAGAAAAGAAATTTTAAATGGTTTATCTTTGTGCCATCGAGGTAAATGAGCTTTCAGAGCTGTGCTGTCCAACATGGTAGCCCCATGGGGCATTTTAAAGTTAAATTTAAAATAATTAAAATAAATAAAATAAAATTTCAGTCCCTCCATCTTACTGGACACTTGTGCTCAAGAATAATGCACGTGTGGCTGGTGGCTACTACGTTAGATGATGAGGACAGAAAACATTTCCATTTGCTGTGGAGAGTTTGGGTAAAACACAATTTGAAGAAAACCTTCATAAGCTCCCTACTCAGTCTTTACCATCATCCAATATAATATTTTTTGGCAGGTATTTGAACAACTTTTATTTTGAATTTTCCTATGTTTTGTATATACCAGAGAAAGTTTGGATAGTTTATAGATGGAATGTTTTAGCAGGAACGTTTTTTAAAAGATTGAGCATTTTGGATGCAACTAGAGATTATCATATTAAGTGAAATAAGTCAGAAAGAGAAAGACAAATATCATATGATATTACTTATATGTGGAATCTACAATATGACACCAATGAACTTATCTACGAAACAGAAACAGACTCGCGGACGTAGAAAACAGACTTGTCATTGCCAAGGGGGAGAGGGTTGGGGGAGGGATGGAGTGGGAGGTTGGGATTAGCAGCTGTAAACTATTATGTATAGACTGGGTAACAACAAGGTCCTACCCTGTAGCACAGAGAACTATATTCAATATCTTACGATAAACCGCAATGGAAAAGAATATTTTTAAAAAGAAGGTATAGGGGCTTTCCTGGTGGTCCAGTGAGTGGTTAAGACTCCACGCTTCCAATGCAGGGGGGCGCGGGTTTGATCCCTGGTCGGGGAACTAAGACCTCTCGTGCTGCGCGGTGCGGCAAAAAAATAAATCAATAAGAAAGAAGAATATGTATACAGTATAACTGAAACACTTTGCTGTACAGCAGAAATGAACACCACATTGTAAATCAACTATACTTCAAAAAAAGAAAAAAAATTGAGCATTTAGTCTAGCCTCTTTATTTTTTAGGTCCAAGGAAATGAAATGCCATACTCAAGGTAAAACATTTAGTGGCATAGGGGGGAGTAGAATTAGTCTTACCCTGGATTTATTCTAGCATTCTTCATTCAACTCCTTTGTGCTTGCGCTATCCTGAAAGCAAAGAACTAGATCCCTTTCCATTTGTATTCATGACTTCCTTATTCAAACTATCTTCAGAAGCACTCCTGTCTCCCTAACAGTTTCTCCTACCATTTTTGCGACTGCTACAATTTGTAAAGCGTCATTCATTTGCACATTCAAGGTGGCTCAGACTTAAGCAATTATTGGAACAAAGTTTCAATGCACTGGAAACAGTTGAAAGGAGAGTAAGACATCAAATATTAAGAAAATATTAACTCTTTTAGTAGATGGAAAAGTCTTCTCTCTCCGAGAAGAAAAGCAGAAGAGTGCCCATCTTACAGATAGAGAAACTGAGGCTTAAAAAGTGGGAGCGAGTTGCTTGAGTCTCAGAGCAGGATGTGCACAGAGCTGGTCCCAGATTGGCTCCCATCCTGTGTGCCTGGCCGTGTCTTGTCCTTCTCTGGCTTTGGGTGTGTCTGTCTGTCCTGGGGGCAGTCTATTTATTGTAAGCATTCCTGGGATGGAATGGGGGAGTGGAAAAGGAGGAGAACTCTCCACCCTCACCATGAACAAGTCATACGGTGGGGAGGGGATGCAGAGGCAGAGTTCCCCTGAGAGTGACTCAAGCCACCATCCCAGGCCACCCTGGCCTTGCTGCCGAGTGCTGGATGATACTGGGCCCCCAGAGGGACAGGCATTCCATCCCACAGGTCAGGATTTGACTGGGGGAGGGACACAGCTGGACACGCTGGCAGAGGGGAAGGGCAGGGAGGGTTTCCTGGAGAAATGTGCCTGGGAGCCAATGCTTGAAGGATAAATGAAGAGTCTTAGGAGAGGAATTCCAGGCAGAGAAGACAGCTCAGCTAAAGGCTGGAGAGGTGAACGGGGCCAGATCATGCAGGGAGGCCCTTGGTGGCTAACTCGAGGACATGGCATCCAGGGGGAGGCATCTGGGGTCAGAGCTGTGTTGGACCCCAATGTCAGAGCTGTGGTGGGAGGAGTCTCGGGGTCCACTGGGTCCCATGCCTGACCACTGGGGCAGTTTACGTGGCGCCCAGGGTCACAGATGGACACATCCAGGCCTGTGTGGAGATCCCAGTCCTAGGCTGCCCCCCTCACTTGGGACCCCAGAATGTGCTGGGGTGGACTTCAGGGGTATTCACCAGCAGAGGGAGTCTGGAGTCCTTTCCAGGCAAATAATACCTGCTGATCCCCCATCCCAGCTGTCTACAAGGACAGGCACTAAAAAGCAATCAACCATATACACAACTTAGCAAACAAAGACTAAAGGACTGTAGGAATCAAACCCCTGTTTGATTCCTACAGCATCCCAGGGCCTGGCCAGGGAAGAGGGTCCCAGTCACTGAGAGTGGAGGAAGTAAGACAAGGAACGCTGTTTATTGAATGACTGAATGAGTGGTTAGAAGGGGGATGAGAGGTGGCCCATGTGTCATGCTGTCTGCCCTCACGCAGAGACAGATATCTTCCTGGTCATGTGGAGTGTGATCCAGGGTGCATATAAGGAGCATATAATGTGGGTGGGCGTGGGCTTGACCTGGCTGGAGGGTGGGGGAGACTCACTCAAAAAAGTGCTATTTCAGTGGGCACCAAAGGATTTTTCCAGATAAAGCAGGCAAGAAAGGATGTTCCTGGCAGAGAGCACAGCAAGTGCAAAGGCCCAGAGGTGGGCACAATTTAGGGTGTTGGAGGGACAGCGAGGATGGATGCTAATGTAGTTGGAGCAGGGGGAGAAAAGGGAGGATGGAAGGAGATGGGGATGGAGACGTTGGAGGATTTGGGCCACACAGGGGTGCAGAGCACGGCACAGAATTTTATTTCAAGGGAGGTGTGGTAGGGTTTGGAACAGGCGAGGTCCGTGTTTGGGTTTATGATTCCAATAAGCCCCTTTGTGGCTTCTGTGGAAAAAGGTACTGTCCAGGAGAGAAGTGGATGTTGGGTAGGGCAGCATCTAGTGGAGATGGCGGAGCCTGGACTAGGGTGGGGCCCAGGGTGCAAGGAAGTGGATGCACTGCACGTATGTTTACAAGGTGGAGCTGAAGGGACCCGCCGCAGGATCAGCTGTGAGTGGAGGCAGGGAGGCCCAGGTCCCTGATGAACGGAGGGGGCTTGGCAGTGGGAGGACCAGGTTGAGGCAGAGGGTAGGGGGTACATCAAGAGACAGGGGCTACTATGTTTGTTTCAGGAGCGCTAGGTCTCCAAGGGGGCTGTGGCAGGGACACTGATTCGGGGTCCCAAACATGTGGGTGAAGGTTTTGCAGCCTCCACAGCGCATGGATAGGAGTGGTGCACGGTAGGTCACGGATGATCACTAATGTCACTGATCTGGTTTTATTGCCTGACCCCCAAGATGGTAAATGCCCCAAGAACAGGTGTTTTTGTCTTTTGTTCACGGCTGTGTTTCCCTGGCAACCAGAGGAGCTCCACCAATGCTGGGAATCCAGGGAATGACCAATCCAGGGAATGACTGGGTGATGGAACCTGTATGACCGGGGCTGGGATGGGCAGTGGGTCTGTGCCCCAGCCCCTGAGCCCTTGGCCCGTTCCTGTAGCCCCACAGGCAGCAGCCGTTACGCCTCCTCAGGGGAGCTGAGTCAGGGCAGTTCGCAGCTGAGCGAGGACTTTGACCCGGATGAACAGAGCCTACGGGGCTCTGAGCTGGAAGACGAGCGGGACCGGGACTCCTACCACTCCTGCCACAGCTCGGTCAGCTACCACAAGGATTCGCCACGCTGGGACCAGGATGAAGATGAGCTGGATGAGGAGCTGGACGAAGAGCTGGATGAAGACCTGGAGGACTTCTTGGAGGAGGAGGAGCTGCCTGAGGACGAGGAAGAGCTAGAGGACGAGGAGGAGGTGCCGGATGACATCCAAGGCTACACTGAGCGCGAGGAGGTGGCCGTGGCCGAGCCCAAGGACTTCAAGCGTGTCAGCCTTCCACCTGCCACCCCCAAGAAGGAGGACAAGGCCCCAGCCGTGCCCACCGAGGTCCCCGACATAGCCAAGGTGGCCCCTGAGCCAGCTGCCCCTGAGGAGGCACCTGCAGCTGAGCAGGAGCCTCAGCCTGAGCCCCCCAGGGCTGAGGAGAGGTAACGGGAAGGCGTTGAGGGCCTGTCACAAGGTCACAGGGTCAGTGGTACCATGATGGGGTCAGTGTAGACCTGGGGAATGGGGGGAGAGGTTGTCACAGGGTCCTGCGTTTACTGAAGGGATCAGGATGCGTCTAGGAGGTCAGAAGTGGCTCAGTGGGGTCAGAGGGGGTCAAGCAGGGTCATGAAGGAGTCTTAGAGGTTGTGAGGGGCTGGAGGGTTTGCCAGGGTTGGAGAGGTCACAAAAGCATCAGAAGAGTCCTCGGATAGGGTTACAAAGTTGCAGAGGGGCCAGGAAGGTGGCAAAGGGACCCAGGAGACCTGAAGGTGTCAGAGACGTGATGGGCATGTGGGAAGGGGGCGGGGGAGGATCACTGAGGCTGGTCAGAGGGGTCACAGGTGGGTCATTGTGTCTTCGAAGTGCCAGGGAGGCCATGGAGGGCCCAGCATCTCTCGGAGGGTGGAGGGTGGAGGGAGTGCTGGCCCCGGAGCCTCATAAAACCCGTTGCCTCACTTTCAGGCCACGAGAAGATGAGGAAGGCCAACAGGGTCAGGACTCCATGTCTAGGGCCAAGGCCAACTGGCTGCGAGCCTTCAACAAAGTGCGGCTGCAGCTGCAGGAGGTGAGTGAAAGCAGCAGCGGGCTCACCCCCAGCCTGGCCGCGCCCAGTGCCCCACCCACCCTCATTTCCCCACTCCTTCCATGGCCCAACCCACTCTGGTCCTTTCCCTGGCCCTGCCCACACTAGCCCATGCCACTCATGAGCCACCTGGCCACGCCCACTTTGCCACCCCACCCACCACCATGCCTCCATACATCCTGGTTCTTCTATGGCTCCGCCCACTCCAACCTGTTCCCATCCGTGCCCAGCCTGGCCCTTCCTTAGCCCCACCCACTCTTTCACTGGCCCCAGCCCCGCCATTCCTGACCAATCTGACCCCTGCCCAATCTGACTCCTCCCTGGCCCTACCCATGCTTGCCTACTCTCCCCTGCAACCAGCTGGCCCCACCAAGGTCTAGTCCAGCCTCCCCCAGGGCAGCCTGGGATTTCTAAGTGGGGAAGAAGGAGAGGCGAACTGGAACCTAGAGCTGAAATTAAGCTGAGGTCATGGCTATGGCCAAGTTCAGTGGCCAGGTTCATGGATAGGGATAGAGGTTAGTGATAGGGTTATAGGTCAGGGTTAGGGCAGCAGTCAAAGATCAGAGTTCAGGCTTAGACTTGGTGATAGAGGAAGAAGTCAGTGCTTGGGCTCACAATGGGTGTCAGAGTTGGGGTTTGGGAGAGGTCTGAGATCTGGTCAGTATTGCAGAAGAAATTCGGTGAAAAATAGAATTAATGTCAGAGTCAGGATGACTGTTCAGATGGGCAGCAGGAATGAGGCCGTTCATTCAATCCTTCATTCACTCAACCTGCTCTGGGCTAGACACCAAGCAGTGTTATTATCCGGGGTGACCTTCCAAACTGGGGTGAGGCTGGCAGGAGGAGATCCTAAACAGACTTCCAAAGTCTTAGACCATCAATTATCAGAGCCACAAAAGTTTCAAATCAAATTTCTTATCAGCTGTACAGTAGAATTTTCTTTTACTATACAGTCTCATGGTTCTAGATTCAAACAGTAGAAGAAAATATACTGTGAAAAATCTATTGAATAACTTTCACTAAGTCAACAAATTAAATGAAAAAGACAGCAACTACCCTTGTAATGGAACTAGCGATATGACAAGAAAAATAAACATGAGTAGGATCTCTGGGTTTCATAGAGGGGGCATAAAACTAATCCCAGGCAATCAGGAAGACTCACTGGAGGAGGTGACACTTAAAGTGAAGTGATGTCCAAAATACTTAAACAATATTTCAGAAGAAGGTGTCAGACCCTTCTCCCTGTCCCCCCCCCACCATGCCACCCTTTAGTTGCATGGTAGGGGGTGTTGACTCTGGGTCCACACTGAGATCTGAATGATAGATGGAGGCTGGTCGGGTGCAGAAGGTGGCAGAGCATATATACAGGTGGCACCGCTCGGGCAAAGGTCCTGGGGCATGAGATCAGATAATCAGGTGAGGCAGGGGGAGTTTAGTGAGTGATAGGATCTCATGAGTATTGAGCCAGCCCCCAAGAATCGCAGGACTATAGAGCACGAGCTCTTGTTCGAGATGATGCTAACGCATCCCCAATTTTGACAGACAAGGAGACTAAAGTTCACTGAGGTTGGCGTCAGAGAGTATCTCCTTTCTTCTCATTTTACAGATGGACAAACTGAGGCCCAGAAAAAGCCAGTGGGCTCCCTAAGGACACACAGTGAGGACTAGGACCCAGGCCTCCTGTCTCCCAACCCAAAGGGGAGACAGTTGTGGGTGTGGTACATGTGCTGCCCTGGGAAGGGGCAGCCACACTGACCTTATCCATCTTCTGTCCTGCAGGCCCGGGGAGAAGGAGAGATGTCCAAATCCCTGTGGTTCAAAGGCGGGTGAGTATCAGATCTTGGGGGTGAGGGAGAGGAAGTTTTGAACCCAGAGCCTGAGGCTGGTTTGCACCATAACCTCAGCCCAGCCAGGGCAGGGACAGGTTCCATTTAGACAGGGAACAGATTGCACGTGAGTGAAATAATGTAGCCACTGTAATAAGGCACTCATGACCAGAAGGAGCCAAAGATAGTAACACGTTGAATCCTCACCACAAACCCACGGGAGGCCCACTACCCCTATTTTCCAGATGGAGAAACAGTCCAGAGAGGCCTTGCTCAAGCCACTCATATAATTCAAGAACATTTCCCCCTAGAAATAAATGTAAGGTAAAGAAGAAACCCATTTCCTGCACGATACATCTGCAACCCTGGAGTGAATTTTTTGCTTTGATTCTGCTTTTATATTTCTCAGATTATTGCTACAGTTGCTGGCTGTTTCATAATGATAGTTGTTGGTCTTACCTGGAGCATTTGTCATATCTAATTTCTTAAGTTATTGCTTTTCCAGGGTGTTTTTTCAGCACTTGTGTAGTGAGGTGAGAGGATGCAAAAGATATTTGTAAATTACACTAAGGTTTTAAATAACAGCTGGAGAGTGACTGCCTTCCCTTGTACATCCTTTTCAAACAGAGGCGGGGACACAGGAGCTGTGACTCCCAGACGGGCAAGTGTCCCGTGTGGGGAGCCCTGGATGTGGGGTCTGAGATGGGGGCTCCTGTGTGCATGATTTATACAGGAAGCCTGTGAGGGCTTCCCTGGTGGTGCAGTGGTTAAGAATCCGCCTGCCAATGCAGGGGACACGGGTTCAAGCCCTGGTCCAGGAAGATCCCACAGGCCGCGGAGCAACTAAGCCCATGCGCCACAACTACTGAAACCCACATGCCTAGAGCCCACGCTCCGCAACAAGAGAAGCCACCACAATGAGAAGCCCGCGGGCCACAACAAAGAGTAGCCCCCGTTCGCCACAACTAGAGAAAGCCCACGCACAGCAACGAAGACCCAATGCAGCCAAAAATAAATAAATAAACTTATAGGGCTTCCCTGGTGGCGCAGTGGTTGAGAACCTGCCTGCTAATGCAGGGGACACAGGTTTGAGCCCTGGTCTGGGAGGACCCCACATGCCTCAGAGCAACTTGGCCCGTCAGCCACAACTACTGAGCCTGCGCATCTGGAGCCTGTGCTCCGCAACAAGAGAGGCCACAATAGTGAGAGGCCCGTGCACCGCGATGAGGAGTGGCCCCCACTTGCCACAACTAGAGGAAGCCCTCGCACAGAAACGAAGACCCAACACAGCAAAAATAAATTAATTAATAAACTCCTACCCCCAACATCATAAATAAATAAATAAACATAGAAAAGAAAAGCCTGTGAGGCAGGTGGGACCAGGTAGGAGAAACAGCCAAGCAGAGACGTAGTTCAGGAGTCACCAAGCCTCTGCCTGATCCTGCAGGGAGCGCTGGAGCATGAATAACACCCCAGGGCTTATCAGAGTCACTGGCTGCCAGGCGTCACTCTCATTGGCCAATGAGAACTTTCTGGAGAGGAGCCACACCTGAACCCTCTCTGGGAACACCTGCACCTCTCAGTAAAGTAGATTTGGACAGACCACCGCAGCATCTGCCACAGCCCTCCTTCTGATTAGCCAGCTCCGGCAGAGCTGCCAAGAGGCAACAGCACACATACAACTTCCAGTTCCCTCTTTCTCATGGGCTTTGAAGTCACTTCTTCCAGGATAGACTTTAAATATACGCAAATATTTCCAATTTTGAGCATAAAGAAAGATTTCGTTGATATTTTATCCTATTATTTAGATTTGCCTTCATTCAAATGTTCACTAAACGTGGGCAACTGTATCATCTCCCCATTTCTCAGATGAGGAAGTTGAGGCCCAGTGTCTTCATTTCTTAGGGCTGCCATAACAAACTATCACAAACGGAGGGCTTAAAACAACAAAAATGTATCTTCTCGCAGTTCTTGGAGGCCAGAATTCCAAAACCAAGTGTTGGCAGGGCCACACTCCCTCTGACTTCTGTAGGAGAGAATCCTTCCTTGCCTTTCTAGCGTCTGGTAGTTGCTGGCAACCCTTGGTATTCCTTGGATTGTAAACGAGTCATTCCAATCTCTGCCTCTACTATCATACCACTGTCTTCTCCCTGTGTGTCTCTCTTCTTATAAAGACACCACTCATATTGGATTAGGAGCCCATCCTACTCTAGTATGAGCCTGTCTTAACTAATCACATCTGCAATGACTCTATTTCCAAATAAGGCCACATTCTGAGGTACTGGGGGTTAGGACCTCCATGCATCTTTTCGGGGGACACAAGTCAACTCTTAATACCTGGGGAGATCAGGTGTCCTGCCCAGGCCTCAGGAGTTGTCTGCTGGAGGAAGGGGAACTTCCCTGGGCCCTTGACGTCCCTGGGTGTGTCTTGCAGCCCTGGCGGTGGTCTCATCATCATCGACAGCATGCCAGACATCCGCAAGAGGAAGCCTATCCCACTCGTGAGCGACCTGGTGAGCGCCTGTGCCCTCCCCTGCCCAGGCAGAGCAGCCCTGCCACAAGCAGTGCTCAACCTGTACAAACTGCCCATGGCAGGACTGGGGCTGGGGACTGGCAAGGCATTCTCTGGGACTAATGTGATCTAACTTCTACCCTGCGTGCTGCGCGGACACTTCAGGCCATGGTGAGTGATGGCAACCCAGGCCCTTGAATCTCCTCCCGAGACCCCTGACCCCGACTGGGATCTTCCAAGTGGTCCCCATCCCATGGGTTCTGGGGAGGGGACCTTGCCATGTCCAACAGTTCACGGGTCGGGAAGAGAGCAGGTGACTCCCCACCTTGGTTCATGGCCTGGATGGTGGTTTTGCTCTGTGGCTGTTGACCATGGCCAAGTGCAGTTCCCCAGTCTGGTCCATGGTGGTGGGGAATGGGTGAGGCAGAGGTGTGGGGCTGCTCCCTTTCCAGAGTCTCTTCTAACCTGGAGCCTCTGTCATCTCCCAATTCTTTTCTGGTTCTGCTCCCGCTGCTGTGACCCGTTTCCTATTTGTGGCTCTGGCTTGAATCCGTGGCTGGCGGCCCCAAACCATGGCTGGGGATTCTGCTCGCGGTGACAACCCCCCGGGTGCCAATCGACCCCTCTGACTCCCTTGGTGACTTCCCTATTCCAGTCTCTGGTGCAGTCCAGAAAAGCAGGCATCACCTCGGCCTTGGCATCCAGCACTTTGAACAACGAAGAGCTGGTGCGTGGGGCACCTCCCCCTCCCCATCTTGGAGGGTGGGCGGGGCTGGGGGGCTCCTGGAGGAAAGGAAGCGGGTGGGGCAGAGACAGGCACTCCTCGCTTTCCAGAATTCCGACAACGCAACCGCCAGCGAGCACAGTCTGTGCACAGGAACCCGTGGATTCCGACAGTGTGGGGCGGGGGACGGGGCGGGGGGGTGGGATGAGGGCGGGGCAAGCCAGTGCCCCCAGGTTAAGGCTCAACGCCCATGTCGCATGCCCTCCCTCCCCGCAGAAAAACCACGTTTACAAGAAGACCTTGCAAGCCTTAATCTACCCCATCTCGTGCACGACGCCGCACAACTTCGAGGTGTGGACGGCCACCACACCCACCTATTGCTACGAGTGTGAGGGGCTATTGTGGGGCATCGCGCGGCAGGGTATGCGCTGTACCGAGTGCGGTGTCAAGTGCCACGAGAAGTGCCAGGACCTGCTCAACGCAGACTGTCTGCAGCGTGAGTGCCGTGCTCCCGCTGGAGCGGAGACGGAGGGGCAGGACTGTTACTGGTTAGGGGGAGGGGCTCTGACGAGGAGGAGGGGGCGGGACAAGGGGCGGGGCCGTGGGACGGGATGGGAGCGACAGGAGGGGAAAGGAGAAGTGAGAGTGGTCCTAGAGGGGTGGGGCGGGACTCAGGGAGGAGCTAAACTGTTCAAGGGGCGGGCTTAATGGGAGGCCGCGGTTTCCACGGAGAAAAATAGGGTTAGGGTTAGGGTTAGTTCAGAGGCGAGAGGGGGCTCAAGCTGGGGAGAGGAGTCCGAGGAGGGGAGGGGCTTGGAGAGGGGAGGGTGTCGAAGGGTAAGGGGACTCACGCGGACTGGAGGGGCTAAGACAGGGGTGGGAACTTTAGGGGGAAAGGCCTGGTTGGGGGAGGATTCAGAGAGCAGGTAGGAGCTCTGGCAGCTCTAGCTTTGGGGGGGATGATTCACCTGAACCCCGTGTCCGTGACAGCAGATGAGGAAGCCCTGGAGTGGGAATCGGGGTTCTCGCTCCTGGGAGGGAGTGCTCTGTGTACAGTGACGGCTGTCTTTGTGCGCAGGGGCGGCGGAGAAGAGCTCCAAGCACGGGGCGGAGGACCGGACGCAGAACATCATCATGGTGCTCAAGGATCGCATGAAGATCCGGGAGCGCAACAAGCCCGAGATCTTCGAGCTCATCCAGGAGATCTTCGCGGTGACCAAGACCGCGCACACGCAGCAGATGAAGGCCGTCAAGCAGAGCGTGCTGGATGGAACGTCCAAGTGGTCGGCCAAGATCAGCATTACCGGTGAGGCCGCGGGGGGGAGGGGGAGGGACGGCCACGGGGGTCCCTTCTTCTCGGCCCCCTGTGCTCCCTCCCACGCCCCTTCCTTCCCTTTGCTGCACGTATTTGAGCGTCCCCCTGACTTTCTCATGTCGGTGTATGTACGTTTGTGCCCACAGCCTGGGCATATATGCCTCCAAACGTGTTGCATGAAACTATCTGGGTGCATCTCGCTTGGTAGCCCCCAGAACCAGACTTCAAGAACAGGAGTTGAGGGCACACAGTTTATCTGGGAAGTGAACCCAGGAAGCCCCCAGGGGTATTGGGAAGTGAGACCAGGAGGGAATAAGGCACCGAGCAGGCGAAGCAGTGGACACCTTGGACCACTGGGGGACATTATTGACCTCCCAGGGCTGAGAGGTCCTTCCCAGGGGTGGGGGCCTTGTGGTGTTTATCCATTCCTCATCGTCATTGGGATTTCCCTGAAAACAGACTCCAAGATGAGGATTTCAGGGCAGATGGGTATCCAGGAGGTGGTCCCAGGGAGTGCCAGTGGGAGGTGGAGACATGAGTTTGAGAGCCGGGACGTAAAGAGCCCTGCGGAGGATGCCAATGAGTAGGTCATACTGTGGGCAACTGGGGGCTCAATCCTGCTGGGGACCTTAGGGGGACATTGTAGAGCACACACCCGAGTGTCCCACCCCAGGGGTGACCCTGGGGCACCTTCATATTCTTCATTGGGTGAGGGTTCCCTGGATGTTAACTCTAGCAAGCCGAGCATGCCCAGTGGGTGTGTCCATGGGCTCCTGTGGCCAGAACAAAGCCCTCAGTCCTTGTCACAGGCGTTCCCTGTGGAGCCTGTGACAGTGTCTGTCCTCGGCATGCCTTGCTCCTTGAGCCCACATTTATATTTGTTCTGTGTGTCTTCCAGTGGTCTGTGCCCAGGGCTTGCAGGCAAAGGACAAGACAGGATCCAGTGACCCCTACGTCACCGTCCAGGTCGGGAAGACCAAGAAACGGACAAAAACCATCTATGGAAACCTGAACCCCGTGTGGGAGGAGAACTTCCACTTGTAAGTGTCTGGCTGGGCCCCCAGCCCCCTATATGGAGCTCCCTGTTGGAGCAGCTGAAGGGTGAGCTTCAAGACACCTGCCCTGGGACTCCCCTGGTGGTCCAGTGGTTAAGACTCCGTGCTTCCAATGCAGGGGGCCCGGGTTCCATCCCTGGTCAGGGAACTAGATCCCGCATGTGACACTAAAGATTCCGCATGCAGCAAAGAAGATCCTGCGTGCCGCAACCCGGCACAGACGAAAAAAAAAAAAAAGCCCCCCACCCCAACCTCCTCTTCCCCACTGCAGTGAATGTCACAACTCCTCGGACCGAATCAAGGTGCGTGTCTGGGATGAGGACGATGACATCAAATCTCGCGTGAAGCAGCGGTTCAAGAGGGAATCCGATGACTTCCTGGGGCAGACGATCATCGAGGTGCGGACACTCAGTGGCGAGATGGACGTGTGGTACAACCTGGGTGAGCAAGGGTGGGGTTCTGCAGGGGAGAGGGGAGGGGGTCCCGGGGAGCCAACCAAAGTGGGGAACCCAGCTGGAGGGGAGAGACAGTGTCAGCAGGAGTTAATCTAGGAGCCCAGTCTAACAGAGGAGGCAGAGTCTTGAGCCCAGTCTGATGGGGACAGGAAGCAGCAGGCTGAGACGGCGAGCAGAACCCAGGACTCTTATTTCGGTGTGGGAGAGTGAGGGAGGGACAGACTCCATATCTCATTCTGACGGGGAAGGCAGGAAGCAAGGCCTGAGGATCCTAGTGTAAGGAGAGAGGCACAGACCCAGGAATCTAACCTAAGAAAGGAGATTGAACTTTGAGAATCCAGTCTAAGGGAAGAGGTAGAGTTTGGGATTCCTAATCTGAGAGGGGGACCTACAGACTCAAGAGCCCTGTCTAAGAATGATGAGTAGAATCTGAGAGCCCAGTCTGAGGGCAGAGGAAGAACCCAGTCTGAGAGGGGTGAGCAGAGTCTAGGAACTTCTTAGTTTGGTTAGAGGACATCTAGATATCCTATTCTGATGGGGGAAGCAGGAAGCAAGACCTGGGGATCCTAGTCTGAGGAAAGAGGCACAGATCCAGGAATCCTGTCTAAGAAGATGGGTAGACTCCGGGGACCTTGATCTGATGGGGGAGGCAGAGTCTGGGAGCACAGCCTGGGGAAGAAGCAAGGCTCCTAGTCTAAAGAGGGAGATGCAGACCAAGGAAATTAATCTGAGTGAGGAACGAAGATCTGGGATCCTAGTGAGGTGGGAGAGACAGGGCCTAAGAATTCTAGCCGAATGGGGGAGACACAAGTCTAGGAAGCCAATCTGAGGAGGAACACCTAGGTCTTAATTCAGGGAGTCTGACCGGGCTGCAGTTACGCGTATGTTAAAATAGTCCAGGGCTATATTGGGAAGTTCTGACACTGCCATCCCTTTCCGCCCTGCAGACAAGCGGACTGACAAATCTGCTGTGTCGGGTGCCATCCGGCTACACATCAGTGTGGAGATCAAAGGCGAGGAGAAGGTGGCCCCCTACCACGTCCAGTATACCTGTTTGCACGAGGTGAGGCCCACGGCTCCACCCTGCATTTGAAGTTCACCTTCGTCTCCCACGTTACCTCCACTCACCCTTCCTGCCTGCCCTACCTCCTCCTTCCTCTTTCTGACCACACCATTCACATTCCCCTGGGCCTCTGAGACTGTCCCCTGTGCCATTTCTCTGTGCTCAGAAAACTCCTCCCCATCAATCAGGGTCCAGCTTCAGGGCCCCCTCCTCTAGAAGCCCTCCGTGACCTCCAGGCAGACTCTCACAACAGAGATCCAGGTCTTCCAACTGTCCCAGCCCTGAACACTCAGGGTTAGGTTTTTGTGTGCCTGGGTTTGTCTCTTCCAGCTGCCTAGGGGTTCCTGGAGAGAACTCAGTATGTTGAATGAATAAATGATTGGATGAATGAGTATTGAGTGAATAAAAGAATGGGTGGAAAGATGAAAGGATGGGTGGATGGATGTGTGCTTGATCTATTGGAAGTATAGATGAGTTGGATGCGTGAATTGGGGGTCGTTGGGTAGATGGATGGGTGAATAGATGGATGGACAGATAGATGAAGGATGGAAGGATGGATGGATGGATAAATTGATGGGTGGATAGATAGGTGATGGATGGATGGTTGAATGGGTTGATAAGTTAGATGGACAGATTAAGCTGCGGGTAGTAGATGGGATAGATGGGCATGTGGTTGAATTACTAGACAGAAGGATGAGTGGATAGGTGAATTTGGGGGTAGTTGGTATGGTGGGTAGGTAGGTTGGTGGATAGATGGATGGATGGAAGAAAGGGTGGGTGGATGGATGTATGGTTGAACCATCCACAGATGTATGGATGGGAGAATTTTGGAGTAGTTGGATAGGTGGATGGATGAGTAGATGCATGGACAGATGGATGATGGATGGGTGGATTGATGGTTCATTGGGTAGAAGGATGAATTATTGGATGGACAGGTGAAGTTGCGGGTAAATGTATGGGATGGATGGATGTGTGGTTGAATTACTGAAAGAATGGATAAAGTGAACAGGTGGATTTTTGGGTAGTTGGATTGATGGGTAAGGGAGTAGATGGTTAGAGGGATGGGTGGGTAGATGGGTGGATGGACAGATGGATGGATGGATGGGTGTGTAGTTGAACTATTGGGAGGATGGATGAGGGATAACTGAAATTTGGGGTACTTGGATGGATGGATGGGTGGTGGACGGCTGAAAGGGTAGATGAATGAATTAATGAATAAACAGATAGATGGATGATGTAAGCCCTATACTTGGGATCTCTGACCCCCGGTGTCCCTTTGCACTCTCTATGACACCTTCTCCCTTGTGGTGGCAGAACCTGTTCCACTTCGTGACAGACGTACAGAACAACGGGGTCGTGAAGATCCCAGATGCCAAGGGTGACGACGCCTGGAAGGTTTACTACGATGAGACAGCCCAGGAGATTGTGGACGAGTTTGCCATGCGCTATGGCGTCGAGTCCATCTACCAAGCCATGACGTAAGGCTGCAGGCTGTGGTGGACATGAGGATGAGGTGCAGGAAACTGGGGGGAGGGGTGGTTACCAAGTGGACACTGGCAGATCTGGGGTGGAAGGGATTCTTGGGAGGAGGAGCCAGGGAGGAAGTGAGTGTGGTGGGGGTTATGTAATTTCCCTGGAGGTTAGACAAGTGCCATTGCTGGGGGCCAGAGTGACAAGGATGAGAGCTGGAGATAAGAGGCAGAGATAGGGCAATTCAGAGAGGAGACAAACTCAGAGGACAGAATCAAGAAGAGGAAAAGGGGACAGTTTGGGGGGTTGTGAGGGCTGTCTTAGAGGCATTCTGGGGGCTGGACACCAGACCCAGTACTTCCCATTCCCTCCTGCCAGCCACTTTGCCTGCCTCTCCTCCAAGTACATGTGTCCTGGGGTGCCTGCCGTCATGAGCACCCTGCTTGCCAACATCAACGCCTATTACGCGCACACCACCGCCTCCACCAACGTGTCTGCCTCTGACCGCTTCGCAGCCTCCAACTTTGGGGTCAGTCCCAGGGGCAGGGGCCTGGAGATGAGGGAGAGCTTGACCCTGTGCTGGTCACACCTCGTGTGATTTCCAGATCCCCAATCTGGACCTGACTTGCTGTGTGACACTGCACCAGTCACTTCCCCTCTCTGAGCCTCATTTTACCCCTCTGTTGAATGGATGTTATGAGGGGTCAGTTCAACAACGGATGGGGTACACTTAACGTATAGCAACCACTTAGCCAATGTGGCGGCCACCCTTAGCTGCTACACTTGATCCCCAAGTCCCTGCTTTCATCCAACCTTCTCCTCCTCCTCTGCCTCCTCAGAAAGAACGCTTTGTGAAGCTCTTGGACCAGCTGCATAACTCCTTGCGGATTGACCTCTCCATGTATCGGGTGAGAAGAGCATTAATGATGATTTGCTCACCCCATGCATGTGTGTGCCTGGGGGGGACAGCTGCCAGCAGGCATGCACATGGGAGGACCCATCTTAACATGTAGAATGTGTTCCTCTGACACATGTACACATATGTGGGCAGCACCTGCCCAAAAAGATTGGTGCATCCAAGCAGACACCCCAAGTTACTTCAAGGTGTTCTCAGGACCCCTAACACACCTCCTGAAACGTGGAGGCTCTTGTGTCTCCCCTAAAACGCTGTCTCCCATCATCCCCTGACCTTCTTCCATAACCCCACCTCTCTTCTCCCTTCCATAGAATAACTTCCCAGCCAGCAGCCCGGAGAGACTCCAGGACCTCAAATCCACAGTGGATCTTCTCACCAGCATCACCTTCTTTCGGATGAAGGTTGGAAAGGGGACCCAGTTCCATTAGCTCTCCAAGGAGTATACTCCAGGACTGTTAGCTCCTAAATGAGTAACATTTCTCCTGGAAAGCAGTGCCCTTTCTCAGTGACCCTCTGCTTTCACATTGCTACAACATTTCCTTAAAACCAGCTCCACTTGTAGTCACTTCCTGGGTACCTCCTGTCCCAACTGTGTACACCCATGTCCATCTCACTTCCTCCTGCCAGGTGCAAGAACTGCAGAGCCCACCCCGAGCCAGCCAGGTGGTGAAGGACTGTGTGAAAGCCTGCCTCAACTCCACTTATGAATACATCTTCAACAATTGTCATGAACTCTACAGTCGAGAGTACCAGACTGACCCGGTGAGGACCCCAGATGAGGCAGAAGGGACTAGGGGACTCCAACCAGACCCTGGTCCAAGTCCCAGATCTGCCCCTTCCCAAGTGATTTAACCATTCTGGGCCTCAGTATCTCCCCCTGTAAAA
Organism: Grampus griseus; assembly: GCF_964374135.1. NCBI lineage: Eukaryota > Metazoa > Chordata > Mammalia > Artiodactyla > Delphinidae > Grampus > Grampus griseus. The sequence continues at coordinate 160,573,548 of NC_139019.1, read as the reverse complement.
TGGGGTCATAAACCCACATCTCAGGATTAAGGAGGAGATTCAATGAGATACAAGCTTCAGTTAAGTGCTTAGCACCTGGTACACAGTAGGAGCTCAATAAATTTGGTTTTACTTAAACTTAGTTGAGTCCGGCATTATACAATGTGCCTAGAATAGAGTCCCAGTTCAATAAATATTGAGTTGAATTGAATTTCTTCAGTTCAGTCTTGAACTCAATTTATTTGAGATCTTTCAACACGTTGTTTACACGTATAATGTCCCAGGATTGTCAGTAAGGTTTCCAGGAGCTTATCCTCTATTAGGAGGGAAGAATGTGTAAATTGGGAATTTACAACCTGGGGTGATTAGCACTGGGATGGAGGAATTGCAAAAGGCTGTGGGAGCTGAGCCCCTTCCTCAGCTTGGGCTTCAGATAGGAGATAACACATAAGCTGAACTCAGTTCAATTTTATTTCATTCTGTTCATTTACATTCAGTTGAGTTGAAATCAAATCGCTCTTAACTGAACTGGGTTGAGATGAAGTAGATTAAACTGGGCTGGGTTTAGTTCAACTATGATCAGTTTAGATCTATTTATTTCTGTTTGCTTGACTTAAGTTAAAATTGCTCTAGGCTAATTAGTGAGCATCACTGAGTTGGACTGAGTTGACTTTAACTGAGGAAAAATGTATTCATCTCCATTCAGTTTACTTGAATTGAAATTGTTCTTGACTGGGTTGAGTTGGCTTGAGTTAGGATGAGCTAGGTTGTTGGATTAGGTACCGTTGAGTTCAACTGAGCTTGGTTGAGTTGGACTTATTTCAGTTGAGTTTAACTATTTTCATTTCCATTGATTAACTAAAGCTGGATTGAGGTGGCCTGAGTATGTTAGGTTGAGATAAGTAGGTGGAGTTGGATTGGGTTGACTTGGGTTGAGTTGAATTAGATTACGTTGGGTTGGGTTGAGTTCAAGGTGATTTATTTCCGTTATTTTGATTTAGATTGATCTTGATCTTGAACAAGTTGATTAGGTTCAATCCAATTGGGTTCATTTGAGTTTAATTCAATCCAGTTACGTTTAATTCCACTAATTCAGTGTAATTGGCCCAGTTCCACTGAATTAACCCTGAAAACTGCCATCTGTTAAGCTAAGTGGTCCCGATTTGCATTCATTTCAGTTCTGTTTGGTTTAGCGGGCTTGAGTCTGTTCAACTAAATTCAGTTCCATTCAGTTTTATGAGTTGAGCCTAATTAAGCTTCGTTGAGCTGTGTGGACATGAGCTCTGTTGGGGCCAGTTTATGTGAGTTTAGTTCCTTTTCACGCAGACCTCACACCTGAAACTTACATATGTCAATGGGGCCCTTCCTCACTAACCTCCTGGCCCTCGGTAATGAAATGTCTGAGCTCCCCACCCCTGGATCCTTTGTGGCCAACGTCCCCACTGTTCTTTCCAGGCCAAGAAGGGGGAAGTTCCCCCAGAGGAGCAGGGCCCCAGCATCAAGAACCTCGACTTCTGGTCCAAGCTGATCACTCTCATTGTGTCCATCATTGAGGAAGACAAGAATTCCTACACTCCCTGCCTCAACCAGTGAGTTCTATGTCTGTGCGGTTAATTATCTGGAGGTCGTCGTGAATGTGTCACAGTTTTGTGTCTTGTGTGTAAAGGCGATCGTATCTAATTACATATGAAACGTTGTGTATGTGGGGGCAGTTGTGGGTGTGGTTGTGCATGGATGAAATATGGCATAATTGGCAAACAAACAAAACTGTGTGCATGTACACAGCCACTGGTCTAATCAGACAGGTATTCTGTACGTGTTGATTTGTGTAACTGTGCACATATGTATGTAATTTTATATGTGTCTGTAGGTTCGTAAATAACAATAGATCGTGTTGTTCAAGTATTTACTGTGTTAGATACTCTACTAAATGTTTTGCATGTACATCACGCTCTCTCTTACATGTGTGCATATAATTTTGTGTATAGTTGTGGTTTATGGATTTAATCGTTATGTGTGTACAATTGTGGAATGTACTTTAATGTGTAATGTGTGTATTGTGTGAATGTGTGCACAGTTTTGGTTTGTGGCTTCACATGTCTGTAGAATTTTCGCCTGTGTTAGCCGAATGAGCTATTGTGTTTTACTGCTCCCTGAGGTGAGCGCTAGAAAGGCTCCTGTCTCTGGGGTGCCAGCATCTCTTGGTTACTTAGATATCGAGTTAAGATGAGGGATTTTGGATGGATGGACCAAATGATGGATGGATGAATGGAGATGGATGGATGAATAGATGGATGGATGGATGGACAGGTGGATGAATGGATGGATGGATGAATAAATGGATGGATGGATGGATAGATCGGTGGAAGGATGGGTGGGTGGATAAAGGAATGAATGCAGGGATGGATGGAGAGTTGGACAGACGGGTGAATAGACAGATGGGTGGGTGAATGGATAGGTAGATAGATGACTGGATGGGTTAATGAGTGAATGGAGGGATGGGTAGGTGGAGGCTCAGAGAGAAGCAGGGCCCCAGTGCAGAGTCACTCAGCAAGTCAGTAGCTATGAATGAACTTGAATCCAGATCCCTTGTCTGTCCCACACTACCCTCTGGGGCTGGGAAGGCCAAAGCATCCTGTACCATCTGGCTTCTTTCTGCCAAGGTTTCGTACTTTCATGACCTTCACCAGGTTTCCCCAGGAATTGAACGTGGGTAAAATCAGCGCTGAAGTAATGTGGAGTCTGTTTGCCCAGGATATGAAGTATGCAATGGAGGGTGAGTCCTCCCACCCCTGTATCTCCCAGCCTGGCTACAGCAGGTAGCTGTGCCTCAGTGTCCCCTCTAAGGCTGTGAGTGCCCTGGACCCTCATACCTGAGGTCAGACATCAGTGATGGCCAGAGTGGGCACAACCAAGACAGAGAGTGGCAGACCCTCCCGGCTAAGCTGCCCCCTTGCTTCCCCCACCAGAGCACGATAAGCATCGCCTATGCAAGAGTGCTGATTACATGAACCTCCACTTCAAGGTCAAATGGCTCTACAATGAGTATGTGACAGAGCTTCCTGCCTTTAAGGACCGAGTACCTGAGTATCCTGCGTAAGTCCTGTGCCCTGAACCCAAGCCAGAACTGTAGCGCTGACAGCTAGACTGAGGTCCAGGGTGGGAGGGTTGACCTCCTCAGAGTTCCCTGGGCATCAGGGGCACAGGTGGGGTACAAACCCAGTGTTCTCCATTCTCAGCCATTGGACTATGGACAGTTAATGATCACATGTATCAGGAACCGTGCTGAGCAGTCCCACTTGTCTTTTCTCATTTAATCCTTTCACCAATTCTACGAGATGGGAGTGTTGTCATTCCCACTTTGTGGATCAGGAAACAGAGGATAAAATGCCGAAGGATTTGCCCAAGGTGATGTCTAATTCGTGACGGAGCCGGGATTCGAACTCGGGATGTCTGACTCTTGGGCTTCGTTGGAGAGTGGGATGACGATCACCATTGACCGAGGACCTACTGTGTGCTGTATCAGGACCTCAGAGAATAAACCCACTTGCCCAGGGGCAGTTTATCAACAAGGATTTCCACATGTCTGGGCCTTGCTCTGACAATAGTCACATCCTTCATTTCAAGGATGAAACAGCCAAGGCCTCGTGCAGGAGGGGAGCTGGGGAGCGGCCACCCAGGCCATAGCGTGATTTTGAGCAGAGGGTTTGGGGGACAGGAGACGGCAGGGCCACATCCCTTCTCTCCATTCCAGGTGGTTTGAGCCCTTCGTCATCCAGTGGCTGGACGAGAATGAGGAAGTGTCCCGGGATTTCTTGCACGGAGCCCTGGAGCGAGACAAGAAGGACGGGGTAAGAAAACTGATCCACCACCCAGGTCCCAGTCTGCTCACAGCGGCCTCACTACTTCTGGGGTCCATTGGGATCCAATCCGGGGGCAAAAAATGCCCTTGGGATGAGGCCAGTCTCTGAAAGGTGCCAGCCATGTTTGTCTTGTTCACAGTGTTGACGGTCTTTTGTTCATCCAACAAACGAATGACGGTTTATCAAGCCCGACCCCTGCTGTGTACACCTCTAAGTCTTGGCTCTAAGGTCACCTTGCACACTGTCCATCCCATTATCATCCCAGGGCATTCTGGATCTCTCTGTGCAGAGCAAGAGGGTTGGGCTCTGGGAACTGTCTGGCTCTGACCTCTCTCCTCCCTCCTGTCCTCCCTCCCAATGCAGTTCCAACAGACTTCAGAGCATGCCCTGTTCTCTTGCTCCGTGGTGGATGTCTTCTCCCAGCTCAATCAGAGCTTTGAGATCATCAAGAAACTTGAGTGTCCTGACCCCCAGATCGTGGGTCACTACATGAGGCGCTTTGCCAAGGTTCGGGATTGTGGATGGGGTCCAGGTGGGGGATGGAATAGGGTCAAAGTTGGGGTTGGAGTTGAGGTTAGGATTGAGGTCAGAGTCAGGGTTGATACTGAGGTTGGGACTGAGGTCAAGGTTGGGGTTGGTGCTATCACTGGTATTAAGGTAGGGGTTGAGGTCAGTGTTGGAGTTGGTCATGCCATAGTGATTGGAATTGTGGTTGAAGTTTGAGGTTGGGATTTGAGGTTGAGGTTTGGGTTGAGGATAGGGCTGGTGATATCATTGGGATTGGAGTTGAAGTTGGGATCAGGGTTTGGGCTGAGGTTGAGTTTGAGGTTGGGATTGAGGTCAGGGTTGTGTTTAAAGCTGGAGTTGAATTTGGAGCTGGGGTCAGGCTTAGAGATGGGGTTGAGGTTGGGGTTAGTTTTAGGGTTACTATTAGGACTGAGATTCAATTGGGCATTGAGGTTGGAGTGAATGTTAGGATTTATGGAGAATGTGGGTGGGTGTTGGGGCGAGTTTGAAGGTTGGGACCATTGGCCTGGGATTGAGGTTCAGATGGGTTGACTTTAACCTGGGGTGAAGTTGAGGATTGCAGATAGGAATTGGGATTCCATTTGGGACTGAGTTATGCTTGTGTTTGGGGCTGGGTTAATGTGATTGTTGGTTGCTCTTGAACCCAGCTTAAAAAAGAGCTGGGTCTATGTAAAATAATCATCTTCATCTGGTGGTGTCTCCCGTTGGCCATGATGGTCATCCTGAGTGGAGAATTCACCCAGCCCCAGTGGTCCATCTTAGGTGCTAGTAGGAGTTTGGGTTCATCCCTGATCTCACTAGTGGCTCTTGATGGGCCCATCCAAGCCCAGCCCCTTGTCTCACCCACCCTCTCTGTCCCCCCCAGACCATCAGTAATGTGCTCCTCCAGTATGCGGACATCATCTCCAAGGACTTCGCCTCCTACTGCTCCAAGGAGAAGGAGAAAGTGGTGACCTGCGGGGATCCCTGTCCTGTTTCCTCCTAACCCCATTCCATACCCCCAGAGGTCCATCCTTCCCTGGGCTCTGATACCTGTGTCTGCATGTGTGTCCAACTGTGTGTGTCTTTGTGTCAGACTATGTGAGTCTGGGGGTATCTGGAGGCGAGGGGATGTGCCTTCATGTCATTGTCTGGTTGTTGTGAATGAAGCCTTCAGGGTGTATGCTTCGGGGTGTAAGCTCAAAACTTTGAGCTTACAAAGTTTTGAGCCCATGTAGTAGAATACTGGTATGTGACAAGAACTCCCCTTCCTGCTACTCCCAGAGGTCCAGCCCCTCTCCTGGACCCACCAGGTTCAGCCCACCCAGGGGGAGTCCTCCTTCCCCCTGTTGGTTCCCAGAGACACCCCCACCCAACACTCCCAGAAATCTGATCCCAAATGCTGTCTTCCATTCTCAGATGACCCTATGGGACCCCAGCTTCCTCCAGACCCAGACCCTGTAACCATCTGAGGTCCCTGGCCACGTGGGGGAGGGGAGGCTCTGGGGAGAGGTCCTGAGCACTGACTCCCTGTTCTGTCCCCACCCCTAGCCCTGCATCCTCATGAACAACACTCAGCAGCTGCGAGTTCAGCTAGAGAAGATGTTCGAAGCCATGGGAGGAAAGGAGGTGAGGCAGGGCCCCCGTGGGGTCATCATCATCCCCGTGGCCCTGCAGGCCCCAGAGCTTGTACCTGATGAATTCCACTTCAGCTACTCCGTCAAACCCAAACAAGCGGCTTAACTGTCTGGGCCTCAGTTTCCTCTCCAGCCCCTTGGGATCCCTTTCCCTGGATTGGATCCCTTTCCCTGGGTTGGATGGGAAAATGCCCCATCCGTGTGGATGCGCTATAAACCTGACCTGATGTCCCTTCTCCCTCCTCAGCTGGATGCTGAGGCCAGTGACATCTTGAAGGAGCTACAGGTGAAACTCAACAACGTCTTAGATGAGCTCAGCCGGGTGTTTGCTACCAGGTGGGGGCATCTCCAGGGCTGGGAGCAGAAGGGAGGGGACAGCTCTCAGACCTCTGAGCCTGCGGCATCTGGAGACTCAGCAGATGTAGTGGCGAAGATCTCAGGCTAGGAGTTAGATGAAGTTGAATTCAATGCGGGCTTCACTGCTTACTAGCTGTGTGGCCTTGGGTGAGTTGCTTAACCTCTCTGAATCTTAGTTTACCCATCTGTAAAGTGGAGATGATGATAACAATAGTGCCTGAGTAGGACCGTGTGATGAAATAAACAACACAGGTAAATATCTTAGTCTGATGTCCATTTCTGCTATTAAATCCCGCCCTGGCTTGTTATATGCCGTGGCTCCCCGACGCTGGTGATAAAAGGTCCACAGATCAGCCTCATCCTGCCTTTCTTCCAGAGGCCAGGAGAGTCTGATCTGAGCTCCTCCTCTCTGTGTTCCCAGCTTCCAGCCACACATTGAAGATTGTGTCAAGCAAATGGGTGACATCCTTAGCCAGGTGAAAGGCACAGGCAATGTGCCAGCCAGTGCCTGCAGCAGTGTGGCCCAGGATGCCGACAATGTACTGCAACCCATCATGGACCTGCTGGACAGCAAGTGAGCCAGGCTAGGTGGACTGAGTCCACCAGGGAGGGCTCCGGGGTCGGGCCTCAGAAACGGGGGCTGGCATGGAAAGGACACTCAGGGCATGTTTGCTGGGTGGTGGTTGAATGGTTTGGACGGGTGGGTGAGTGGAGGCATGAAGGGGTGGAAAAATGGGTGGGTTAATGATTGGAAGGATTGGTGGGTAAGTATTTGTATGGGTGAATGGATGGTAAATGACATGAGGGATGGGTGGGCAGATGGATGTGTAGATTAAAAGATAAATGCTTAGAAACCTAGATGGAGGGTATATCGGTAAAAGAATGGTTGGATAGATGAATGGATGGATGGAGAGTTGGGTAAATATTTGGATGGATGAATAACTATTTGGAGGATGGGTGGATGGATGTCTGGGTGTGAGGATGGAAGAAAGGAAAGAAGGAAGGTAGGGAAAAGTGATGGAGGAAGAATTAAAGAAGGTTTCCGGAAGGATGGTTTGGTGGATGGGTGGGTCAGTTGTCGGAAGGATCATGGTGGATTGCCCTCTCTCAATCCCACACAGTCAATCATGAACTCTTTGTTGCTTTCCCTCTCATTCCCTTCCTCTCCCTTCTGAGCGTGGCCTCAGCCCCCTCATAGTCCCTGGTCTCCAAGCTTCCTATTCCAGATCATCTCCCACTATGTTCTTTCAAACAGGAGAGTCTGGCTGTGTCTCTTCTCTCTTAAACACTCTCCCCACTGCCCTCATGCTAAGGCCCAGGCCTCCTTCCTAGACTTTGAGGCCCCTTCCAAGTCTAGCCCCTGCTCACCTGTCCAACCACCTTTCACTCTTCTCCCCATGCGTCATGCATCATAGCCCCATCAGACCACCCAGGGGTCCCTGTACAGGCTGTGCGCCCTCTTGCCTGCCCATGGAATGCCTTCCCACCTTGCCCATGTATTGAGGGGAAGGGGCTTCTCAGGTTAGGTCCATCTGGGCGCTCTCTCAGGCCTGTCCCTTGCCCCCAGCCTGACTCTCTTTGCCAAAATCTGTGAGAAGACGGTGCTGAAGCGGGTGCTGAAGGAGTTATGGAAGCTGGTCATGAACACCATGGAGAAGACCATCGTCCTGCCACCCCTCACTGACCAGACGGTGAGGCCCACAGGGGGCCAGAGGGGACACCTGGGCTTCCTCCTCTTTGGGAGCCCGGAGAGCTTGGCATCAAAGGCATTGGGGGCTTAGAGGTCATCCAGGCACAAGGGCCATCTGAGGGTATAGAAGCCACTGGAGGTCAGTGGGGCCATTCAAAATTCAGAGAGGTCACACATGGGTCAAAAGTCATCAAAGAGGTCATTTAAAGGGCAAGTAAAGAGATGTCTAGGGGACACAGGGGTCACATGTGGGTCACGAGATTATTCAAAGGTCAGAGATCACCCAGAAAACAGAGAGGTCAGCTTGGGGATCAAGGCCATCCGTGGGTTACAGAGGTTATAGGGACCAGTGGGTTCATCAGGGGGCTTTGGAGGTCAGTCAAGAGACAAGGAGAGGAGATACCCAGATTTCAAAGATCAGAGACCAATAGAACAGAGAGCTCCAGGAGGTCAACCAGAGGTTATAGAGAGCACCCAAGTTCGTAGAGGTCAAGCAGAGGTCAGTGGTCATCCAGAGACCAGGACCGTGTCTCTGGGACTCTTCTGGGAACAGCCCAGAGATGGTGATCTGCAGGGTTGGCGGGTGGGCGGGGGTGGGGGGGTGGGGGATGGGGGGGGTGGGGGATGGGGGTGGGGTGGGGGGGTGGGGGATGGGGGTGGGGTGGGGGTGGGGGGTGGGGGGGTGGGGTGGGGGTGGGGGGTGGGGTGGGAGGTGGGGGTGGGGGAGGGCGACATCTTCAGAGGGGTGTGGCTGGGCGTGGGTTCCAGCGGGGAGGTGTCAGTGGCCTGAGGACATTGATAGCAGGCGGTTGATGGCACAACACATAATGGGAGGACATTCCTGGGTGGATGAGGGAGGCTTGGGGGAGGGGCGGCGGAGGGGGCCTGCCTAGAGGCAATGATGGTGGGGGAGGCTCCGGACCTCCCACTGCCTGCCTGTCTCCTTTGGGCTGCTGGGCTGGGCTGGGGCACTGGGTCCGGGGTCCGTCCCTCGGTGCCTTCTCCGCCCCTTCCCTGGCCTCCCTGGAGACTCATGGTGACTTATTCCCCCCTCCCCCACCGCCCTACCCCCATCACGGCTGACAGATGATCGTAAGTAGAGGCCCTTCTGTCCGTCTGTCTGTCCATCCGCTCTGTGTCTGGACTCGGCCCACCGCGTGGCAGCACCCCCCCCACCCAACGCCCCCTCCTCACCCACTGGCCCCCCATCCACTGTCCCACCTCCCGCCTAGATGTGCCTGTGTCTGTCTGGGGCGGAGCATGGGGAGGGGCAGGGCCGGGAGGGAGGGAGGCCACGCCCACCCCCAATTATAAGTACGAAGGAGGGGCCTCCCTCCTCCCAAAACCTCGGCCCAGCACCTTCACATCTGCCCACATCTTTTAGTTAGAATTCGCCCTTACTCCCATGCTCAGACACCACCAGGATATCTGGGTCCCCGAAACTAGAAGGAAGTTCAAAGTCAACGGAGCTCCTCTGACCTCTCTTTTCAGCTCTGAACTGTTAGTAGCCACCCAAAATACAGGTCCTCACCACCCCGGTCTGTATAGCTGATCAGTCCAGACCCCACCACCAGCCCTGCTCACCCGACTTCCACCACACATACTAACACACAAGAATCCCAGACACACACCCAGGCACCCAGGTGGGGGACGATGTTGTGACTCCTTGGCGTCAGGCAGACTTGGCATCAAATCTCAGCCCAGCCATTCTCTCTGTGACCTTGGGAAGTCACTTCACCTCCCAACCTCCATTTCCTTGTCTGGAAAAAGAGGTTAATTGTAGCAGCTCTCTGAGTGTTGTGAGAACCAAATAGGATGATGCGTTAAAGTGCTCGACTCAGTGACAGACTGAGGCAGTGCTCACTACATTAGAGCTAATGTTATTGGTGGTGGTGGTAGTATGCAGACACACAGGAGGGCAGAGATCAGTTAAAACCACTTCAGAGTCCTCTTTTGTAGGCAAGACAAGGCTGTTACAAGATTTCACCTTGTCAAAAGTTCGCTAGTGCTCATCTCACTTCTTGGGGCTGCAGTGTGGGTCTTTGGCTGTAACTACATGGTGGCAGCGTACCCAACTACAGACAATGCATTTGTGGGTAAAGAGCTAAGGGAATTCACATTTATTGAGGATTTCCTGTATTCCAGACCTCATAGCTGTTGTTTCAGCTCACCTTCATGACAACCCTTTGAGTAGGATGGATGTTATTATTCCCATTTTACAGATGAGGAAAGCTGAGGCTCAGAGAGTCACTTGCTCAAAGCCACATAGTAAATGTATGCCCGAATCAGGATTCAAATTCAGGTCTGTCTGAATATGGAGACTATTTGCTTTCCTGTTGACTCAAGAACCAAGAGCCTCAAATATACAGTAAATGTAAATGGATTATATTTTGGCAGCAACTTCTCTCTCTCTCTCTCTCGGGCTCTTTCTCTTTCCTGTCTGACTCTCTTGCCCTTTTTAAGAGTCAGTCATTAAGGCGCACACACAATCCCCCCGGCAACCCTTTTACCAGCGCTCTGTGCCGTGCAGATGCCCTTTACTTCCTGTCCCCATGAGTATGTGTTGTTACTCTGGATTCCCATCCCACACAGCTTGCTAGGTTGATCACCTTGTGACATTGTCTCTGCAGGGCAACCTCTTGAGAAAACATGGCAAGGGATTAGAAAAGGTAATGAGGGCCTCGTCTGCACTGAGGTCCCAAGCTCTGGTGTCTGGGTGTGTGTGTGTGTATGTGTGTGTCCATTTGCATGGGCAGAAAGGCCAGCTGGGGGTCATGGGTAGGAGGAGGGTGTCCTAACGAAGTCCCACAAAACCAGAAGTCAGAGACAAAGTGATTCCCCAGGGACGTGGCTTAGCGTGTGTGCGCGTGTTTGTGCGCAAACAGCTCCTGCCCTCTCACGACAATACCCAAAGGGCTTATCCCAGCCCTGGGCTCAGCTGAAATTCTGTGGCTTCAAGAAGGGCCCAGACACTGGACAACTGCCCTGGACTGAGACATGTTTTGTTTTGTTTTGTTTATTCTAATGGGTGTTTGTTATAAGGAGATAGGAGCTGTGGCAACACGTGAACAGTTGCCCTTGCTGTGCAGTCATACAGGAGCTATCATGCCTGTGTGAGCACAAGTGGGGTCGCCACTTCATGAACATGGGTTGTAGGGCTTCCCAACTCATTCATCCAGCCCTTTGGGGAACACATGCAGTATGTCAGGCACCATATATATGTATGTACATCCCTGGGGGGGTGGAGAGTGCATGGGTTTATGTGTGTAATTGTGCACATGCGTGCAAGTGTTTAGTAGTACACGTGTGTACTTTAGCTTGTGAATTCTGCACGTGTGTGTCTTCGTATGTTGATCTGGGGGTTTGTGTGTGCATAAACTTTCTGCACACCCATGGATGTGCCTGGGTGTGTGTCTGTGTGTTGAGTGAACTGGTGATACCCGTTAGTACGCTTCTTTTAGAGTCAGGCCTGCTGGGGTAAGGTCTTGGGAGTTGGGGGAGGAGAGACTCTGAGCCTTCTCTTCTTTCCCCTCCCCAAGGCACCCCATCTTGGGGCAGGCTGACTGTGGGATTGGACACCTGTCCCCAGGTGATGGGCTGATTCTAGCCTCCTGACAGTCCAGAGTCTGGCCCCGGGTCCCCACCAGAGGACAAGGGAAGGTGCCTAGCTGGGGAGGGGTTCCAGCATTAGCCCCAGAACCTGGGAGGGAGCTCGTGGGCTGTGCTTTGAGGGGGCAGGGAAGTCCCACTGAGTATCCTCTCAGCAGCCACCCGAACTCTGACCTTCGCCTGATTCTCTCCACAGGGCAGGGCGAAAGTGCCAAGCCACTCAGATGTAAGACCAGCCTCTCCCTGTCTGTCTGGCTCCCACCCCACCCCCTACCTACCCACTACCCACCCCCTACCTTCTTCCACCTCTGTGATCCGTGCCATCGGGGGTGTACCGTGACCCTGTCTGTTGGTCTCTTCTTCCTTTGTCTGTCTGGCTTGCTCGTGAGGGGTGGCGCGGGAAGGGTGGCAGGTGGGGAGGAGGGTGCTGCAGGGGAAACCAAGGTCCAGGCTGGGCTCCCGAGTAACTGTGCCTTGTGACAGCCTTGGGGAATCACAGACAAGGAATAAGAAGAGTAGCGACAGCCAGGACGCTAATAATAATACCAGTAGTGGCAGGGTGACCAGATCCCACTGGCCAGCTTGGAAAAGCATCAACGTGATTCCAAACATCCCAGCTGTGAATGGCCCTCCTCCCTGGCTAGCCCTGCCTAGGACCCCCAGACCACCCCAGGACCCAGTAATTCAGGACTCATAACTTCACCGTTACTCAGCTCCCACCACAGCTGTTATCCCCTAAGCTAGTGTAGGTGCCCCTATTAGCCAGGGGAGGAAACTGAGGCCCAGAAAGGGCCAAGGACATGCCTCAGGTCACCCAACATAGTGATGGAGGAGGCAGGACATGTAGCTTCCAGGCTACGACCCCGTCTCCCCTAACACTGCCCGTGACCTCGAAACCAAGTGATAAGAACTGTGAACACTGAACAAAGACATGATTAGTCCCAGCTAAGCTGGGATATGATTTCCCCCATCAAGATGGGAAAACTGGGGGTCAGAGAGGTTAAATGACTTGCCCAGGGCCACATAGCAGAGCTGGGATTTGAACCCATGCCCACCCGGTTCATCGGAGCCATAACCAGGATGTCATATTGCTGATGTCTGTTTGGGGGGCGGGGTACTGAGGTGTGTTAAGGGGGAGGATTCTTCCTTTAAAAGGTCAGATTAACAGGCCCCCCAGATTACTGGGGAAATTCTTCTTCAGAGGGAATGGGCCCATGGTGGGTAGTGGTTTTCACTACACAGAGCCCACCCCTTGAGTTTGCTCAAGGCTCCAAGACTTGGGGCTGGCAAGCCCCACCCATACCCGCAAACACCATCACAGCCTGCTCTCTGTTTTCTTCTCTGTCCCACAAACCTGGGGTCATGGTGGAGATGGCAGGATGGGTAGCACCCCACGGGACTGAGATTTCTGGAGACAAGGTCACCATCTCCTTCTCAGCACTTCCTGGGGGTCTCCAGACCTCTGTCCCCAGGACACAACCATTGCCCTGCCCAGAGCCTTTGGACAAGAACCAAGATGGCGTCCAGGGCTGGGGTGTCAGTGGCAGCTTGGGCACTGGGCAGAAGGACCCCCCCACCCTCACCGGGGTTATGTCTGTTGTTACCTACAGGGAACCCAGATGATCTTCAATGCAGCCAAGGAGCTGGGTCAGCTGTCTAAACTCAAGGTGAGGCCAGGGGTGGGGGCAGGGCATTGGGGTGGGAGGCTTCTTGGGGAAGAGGTCCCAGAATAGTGGCATGGTTTGCAGGCTCAAAGGACAGACACCCTACTCAGACGGGCTTAATCACAATGTATTTGCTCAGTGTATTGAAAAGAGGTGCAAGGTTCAGCTTCAGATACAGCTTGATCAAGAATACAAACAATTTATTTGACAAATATTTATTGAGCACCAGCTGTGTGCCAGCCACATGCTAGGCACTGGGAACACAATGATGAAAAGACAGACTCACTGTCCAACTCTTCAGAGTTTAGCAAGAATGAGACCCATAGGCAGATCCCCAAGGCAGAATTTGCTCTGCCCACGTGGACACTCTCTCCATCCATCCAGGACCACATGGTACGAGAAGAAGCCAAGAGCTTGACCCCGAAGCAGTGTGCAGTTGTTGAGCTGGCCCTGGACACTATCAAGGTGAGAGGCCACACCCCTGCCCATCCCAGATGGGGCAGGCAGAGGGTGTGGCTGGTGTGGACATGGACCTAGGCTCAAACCCACCTTAATTCATTCCATTTATAAACACTTCCTGATGACCCTTCTATGTCAGCTCCAGGCTGGCTGATGGCAGGGACTTGAGGAGCCCCAGGCTGGATGTCAGTTGGATGTAGACATCCCCAGCCCTGTGGGGTCAGGACAGGGTAGAAGAAAAGATGGGAGAGCCCAGGGAGGGGGCAGTAAGGGCTTTCTGGATTAGAAGGCATGTGGGAGGTGGTGGGGTTTGAGGACTGCATAGAAATTCACAAGGCAAAGCAACAGCATTCTAGGCAGGGAACCAGTCCATGCAAGAACATGGAGACATGAAAGGGGCCGTGGTCTCCATGAAATAAAAAGCATGAAAACTACTCTGAAGGAAATGTTTTGTTGAAATGGAGAATTACAGCACAACAGGGTTGGCAACACATGTAGTTGGGGTGGTTAAGGAAAACTCCTTGAAACCTTAATCAAAGAAAGACAGGGAGCCAGCCGTGGCAAAATAGGGAGTGGGAGTGGGGCTGGGAGGGCCTTCATGCCAGTGAGCATAGTAAGTGCAAAGGCCCTGAGGCAGGTATGTTCTAGGGAAGACTTTTGGAAAGAAGGCTGGGAGGGGTGCAGGGCATGGGTGTTATTCTGAGGGGGCTGGGAGTCCACAGGCGTGTTTGGGGCAGGGGTGGAGGTGAGGGAATAGCAGGACCTGGGTGTTCTGAAGATCTGCCCTGTCGTGGCATATCACAGCAGAGGGCAGTGGAGTAGGGGAGGGAGAGTTGGGGCTGCCCAGCCCAATGCGTGGGTAGGGGGTCCTGCCAGCCTTACCTCTCTCCACCCTGTTCCCCACAGCAATACTTCCATGCGGGTGGCGTGGGCCTCAAGAAAACCTTCCTGGAGAAGAGTCCAGACCTGCAGTCCCTGCGCTACGCCCTGTCCCTCTACACGCAGGCCACCGACCTGCTCATCAAGACATTCGTGCAGACGCAGTCGGCCCAGGGTAAGGAGCCACTGGTTAACGCGATGACAATCCCCCGCCCGCAGGGGCAGCCGAGCCCCTCTGACTCACCTCCTCTGTGATGTCATGGGTCTGGGCCGAATTAACAGCTCGGGGCGCACCTGAGCTCCATGGTGTCACCAGGCCAATGAGCAATCTACAGCTCGTAGGGGCGGAACCTATGACGTCATTGGGCCAGGAGGGGATGACCTCTCCGGGGAAAATCCATGACGTCATGGTGTCAGGATGTGATTGAAAGCTGTGGGGAGGGATCTCTGACGGCCAGGACTAGGGAGTGATTGACAGCTCTTAGGGGCGGGACCTCGACGCCCTGGTTCCAGGGAGTGGTTGACATCTCTGGGGGTGGGACCTGTGACGGCAGTTGACTAAGGACTGTTTGACAGCTCTGGCAGGGGCGGGACCTCTGACGTCATGCGGCCAAGGAATGATTGGCAGCTCCCGGGGAGGGACCTCTGGAGGAATGGTTGAAAGTACCCCAGGGAGGGACCTCTGTACTGTCGGGGGCTAAGGAATGACAGCTCCAGAGATGGGAGGGACCCCGACCTGGAGAGGACGGACGGAGAGGGAGTTCTCATTTCTCAAGTTCTCTCTTTCTCTCTCTCTTCTCTTGCCTCTGTCTCCTGTCCCTCTCTGAGTTCGCACACAGCAGCTGGGGCTGGGGGGGCAGAACTCCAGGGTCCTAGTTCCCCTCCCTGGGGACCACCCTTTTCAAAATTGGCCCTAAGAGTGCAGACAACGGAGAGAAGTTTGGCCGCTGACCCAGGTTTAGTTCCGGCAGTGAAAGAGGAGGCCGGGGTGAGGGGTGCTAAACCCCGTGGCCACAAGCGGCCCCCTTCCCCCCCGAGTCAGCCCAGGGCCTAGGGCCCTGGGCTTCGTGCCCAGCCCACGCTGCTGCTTTTAGTGTCCCTGGTGTGCCCCCGGAGCAGGAGGCTGTCTGTCTGTCCGTCTGCAGCTGACGTTTCTCTCTCTCTTGTTTCTCCTCCCTCTCACTCGCCGCCCCCTCTCCGCGCCTACCCTGCTCCCCGTCACGCACACTCGCCCTCCATCCTCGCCTCTCGTTCGCTCGTCTCTCCCCCCACCACTCCTCCCTTCCCTCCTTTCTCCACCTCCCCACCGTGATTAGTCCATGGTGGAAAAGGGACTAGGTTTACCCTTAGTGAAGACATTTATCCTGAGAAGGGTACGTGCTTCCGCCGCCCACCCGCGCCCGGTGCCCGGTGCCTGCGCCCCTCCCGGCCCGGCTAGTAAAAGGCCCGTCCTTCCGTCTCCCAGGCCTGCGGGGCCCCGCCCAGACCCGACTGGCTGCGAGGGGGCCGAGGCGGACAAGGGGGAAGGACGGCTTGCTGGTTCCACGTGGGGAAGGAGAAGCGATTCGAGTCGCAATTCGTTTCTCCCTAGGTGCTTCTCTTAAACCAGATCCCGGGTCCCCCCAGACAGGCGCCTGCCCGGTTAAGAGCGGGCTCAGATTACAGCTCTGCCACTCCGTGGCTGGGCGCCTCTGGCAACAGGCTGCCTCCCTGAGCCTCAGGTTTCTCATCTGTAAGATGGGAGCAGTCAAGGACCCTAATTCATAGGATTATTTTTAGGATTAGGTGAATTAAATTTAGCCCTGAGACTTTCCTGACAGGAAAGTTCCTGACGTGTACTAGCTGGCAACAATTGTTAGTTGTTTTATTATTATTGTTTATATGATTATGATGATTATTGACGTCACTTTTCTAAGCATAGAAAACCAACCTTTTTTAGGCTCTAACTCGGGGTCAGCCCTTGTGCCAAGCGTTTCTCAGGGACTCTCGGAAAACATTCCTCCTGGTCGCTCCACAGGGCGTCCATCATTCCATAGATGAGGAAGCTGAGTCTCAGAGGAGATTAAGCCCTTTGCCCAAGGAACCTTCCCCTGTAGGGGGTGTCCAGGACTTGGGGAGTGGGGATGGGGCTGGGGAAAGCACAGAGAAGCCCGCGAAAGACCCTTCCCCTTGGAGCCAGCAAACCACGGGATGGGGGTGCCCAGCACTGCCCCCCTCCCCCTTCTTACTAGCTTTGGCCATGATCTGACCCCTCACCCCACCCACCACTGTCCGACTCTCCCCTGGCACCCCTCAGTCTGGCCCGGATTGAGCTTGCTGTGAAGCATCAGCCTGGGGGTGGCGGGTGAGGCTGAGCATGTGACTGGTTGGGGCAAGGGGGGTGGGAGCCTGAGATGACAAGGAAGGCAGCCTGGGGTGGGCAGCGAAGATGAGGGGGTGCAGGGTCTTCAGGCCCCTCTGCCCCCTGAGCCTCGGTCACTTTCCGCCCAGAGACAGGTAACCCGGTCAACCTTGGACTGACCCGTTCTCCTTCCCCACACCCACCCCTGCCTTTCCCCCTGTTCCTCCCCCCATGCATGGAGTGCTCCAGGTGTGGGGAGCTTCCTGAGGGGCAGGGGAGGGGACTGGTGGGGGTGCTGACGGTCACAGGTTCCCAGGCCCCACAGGATGCCCTTCCCAAGAGTCACAGAGGGAGGAATGGGGACAGAAGCTTTTAAACTGCTCCTTCAATGATCCCCATCAGAACTAATCAATCAGGATGCTTGTGGTGGCCAGAAACTGAAGCGTACCTTACCCTGACTCAGGCAGACTAGAGAATTTGTGAGCCTGTAACTGAAAGATTAGGAATTGATTTGGCATCAGTAATAGCTGGATCTGGAGTCTCCAACAATGCCATCGGTCACTGGTCTCTGTTGAGACCTCTGTGAGGTGGACTCTCCCCTCATTGGGTAGAGTCAGCCTTGCCAGCCTAACCAGAGAGAGACTCTTTCCTAAGAGTTACAGCAAAAGTCTCAGGGCCAATTTCTATTGGCCCAGCTTGGGTCACATGACCATCCCTGAGCCAATCACTGCAGCCATGGCTAGAGAATGCTCTGATTGGGCACCCGTGGTTCGTTTAGCCTTACCTGAAGTGTGAGATGGAGCCACAAGGTCTGAGGTGAGGTAGGGACATTTCTCAATGGAAACTTGAGATGGTCTATTGGAAAAGGAATGGCAGGGAAAATGAAAGATTTCTCTACAAGCTGTCACTTCAGGAGAGCTGAGGATTCTGGGTCATGTTATCACAGTGTGTTGGAGGAGTAGTGAGGAAGCCTGTGAGGCTGGAGCCAACGTGGCAAGGGTAAGAGTGGAGGGAGGTGAGGCAGGAGAGGTAATAGTGACACATGTCAGGAGTGACACTGCAGGCCACAAAAGGACTTTGATTATTTCAGAGTGAGATGGGAGCCATGGGAGGATTTTGAGCAGAGAAGGGACATGATCTGAGTTAGGATTTCTCTGGCTGGTGTACTGAAAGAAGCTGAGAGGAGGGTGCAGGGAGACAGCGAGGAGGCCACTGCAATATTCCAGGTTGGCCTAGTTGGCCCAGGGACAACTCCTATTGGCCTATCTTGGGTCACATGACCATTCCTGAGCCAGTCACTGCAGCCATGGCCAGGGAGTGCTCTGACTGGGCAGCCATGGTTCATTTAGCCATACCTGAAGTGTGAGATGGAGCCAGAAGGTTGATGGGGGCTGGACCAGGATGGAGGCCAAGGAGGTGGGCCAAATTCTGGGTGTATTTTAAAGGTAGAGCTGACAGGATTTTCCACCGTACCAGTACTTAGGGAGGAAATGAAAACAAAAAAGGGGTTGAGGACTAAGGCACCGCGTGCCCCAACAGCTTGAAGATCAACAGAGGAGGAGGAAAGGGCAAAAGAGGGTGAGAAGGAGTGACTAATCTGTAGGATGAGATTGGAGAGTGTGGCCTTGTTACAGCCAAGAGGAGAAACTGAGGCACAGGAAGCCAGGGTATCAGATGCTGCCAAGATGGTGTGAAAGATGAAGGCTGAGTTTAATGACAGGGAATGAGAAAAAGGACATTAGGCTCAGAGAAGTTAAGAGATCTGCCTGAGATCACACAGCGAGGCAGTGAAAGGCTAGAACCCAGGATTCTTGGCCTCCCTAAGAACACCCATCTTCCCAGCCCACCCTCAGTGCCACCCTGTCACGGCTGATGACCTGGTGCCGCCAGCACATGGTGGGTGGGAGGCAGTCCAGGTCCTTTCTGGTGGGTGGGAAAGAATGAAGCTTATGCCAAGCATCCTCCCCTGCCCCGCCCAGGCTCGGGTGTGGAAGACCCTGTGGGTGAAGTCTCCGTCCATGTAGAGCTCTTCACTCATCCAGGAACTGGGGAACACAAGGTCACAGTGAAAGGTGAGTAATCTGAGGTGGGAGGGAGAGTGCCTCAGCCAGGATGCACTAGGTTCTAAGACAGAAAACCAAACTCAAAGTGGCGTAAGGAAGAAATTTTTTTTCGTTAAAAAAAATCTTTTTATAAAACTGAAAATTCCCGAAGTCACCACCTTCAGGCACAGCTGGATGAAGAGGTACAAAGAGTGTTACAGACCTCATTCCACTTTGTCTCTCAGCTCTGCTTTCCTTTTGTTGGCTTTTATTTTCTAATTAGAACACAGATTGGGCTGTCTTAGCCAAGGCCTAAAATAACAGTGGCTTAAACAAGATAGATGGAATAAAGCTTTCTCTGAGGTAACTCCGAGGACAGTCAGCCCAGAATTGATGAAGAGGCTTCACAGTGTTGGGGATCCAGGCCCCTGACATCTTTTGTTGTACTTTTATCCCTAATATGCTTTCTTCCTCTGTAGGGTCCCAAAGAACTCAGCCCCCATCAGCATCCCACCTTGCAGCTAGGAGAAGGCGAAAGTTTAGGGCATTCTCCCTGCCTTTTAAGCCACAACCTGAAAGCTGTACGCATCACTTCCTCTTACATCTCATTGGCTGGAAGTTAGTCATATGGCCACACTTGGCTACAGAAGCATTCTGGGAAATGTAGTCTTTCAGACAGGCTTTGAAAACCACAACTGTGTACTGGGGGACCCTAACCAACCTTACCTTCTAATTCCCCCAACAGTGGTGGCTGCCAATGACCTCAAGTGGCAGACTTCTGGCATTTTCCGGCCATTCATCGAGGTCAACATCATCGGGCCCCAGCTCAGTGACAAGAAACGCAAGTTTGCGACCAAATCCAAGAACAACAGCTGGGCCCCAAAGTACAATGAGAGCTTCCAGTTGTAAGTCTGGGATGCTTAGGGGAGAATGGCAAGGGGACATCTGCTATATGAACCTCAGGGCCCACTAGGCAGGAGGGATGTCTGGTGGGCCAGTGGTACCTAGGGACAGGAACAGGAGAGCTCACATCCTAGGTGGGTATGCTGGGAAGGGAGGCACCTTAGTACAGGAGTGACATCAGTGAGGGAACACCAGGATGGAGGTGACCACCTTGGGGGGCAGACAGGTCCCAGAGGACAGTGAGTGTGATATAACCTCATGATGAGGGCTCATGAAGGGGAGGAGTCTGGCCAGAAGGAGCGTGTTGGGCAGGGGCATTTCCAGGGCTGGAGATTCTGGTCTGTTTAAGAGGCGTGGTTGGTCATGATGGGGCAAGAGGCTTGTGGGTGAGGGGCTGAGGGGCATAGACATGGACCTCCTCGAGTCAGCAATGAACTTTGTCAGGGCTATTGGGGCAGGTCATCTGGAGGAGTCTGCTCTGGGGGACAAGAGTGGAGTGTGGCTTGGCCCAGGTCATGTGGGTATGTGTCGTATGGGTAGGACTGTGGTCACATCTAGGTGGGGCTCCCTAGGTCAGGGGCATCAGGGTCTAGAGGAGCAGATGATTTATGGGGAACATAAACAAGTCTGATCAAGGTGTACAGAGGGGTTCTCTGGGGTGGGGGTGAGGGTCGGCGGATCTTTGGATCAGGTGTGAACCTCACTGGGGCAGGGTAACATTGGGGGTGTTCTTGGGGGACAGAGTACAGTGGGGTAAGGGGACATCAGAGCTGGGGGGAAGTGGAGGCCCCTGAGGGACAGGAGCCTGGCCAGTCCTGTGAGGGGAGAGCTCTTGGTCAGAGGACTTTGGAGAGCTAGGTCACCTGAAGCAATCCCTGGGGGCAAGAGCACCACCTAGGAGGGGGCAGATGTCTCCTGGGGTGGCCCAAACTAGTTGAGGGCTAGGAATGTAGCCTGGGAAGGAGAGGCAAGGGATCGGTGTGCATGTAGCCTGAAAGAAATGAGTTCTTGACTAGCCAGCATCAGGCCGCACTGGCGACTTCGTAGCCTTTCGTAGCCTGGGGGAGGGGGAGGAGCGCTGGAGTGGGTAGTCACTCATGGTGAGACATCTTGGCAGGTTACATGGGCGTACGAAGAGTAGGCTAGGGAGCAGGAGGGAGGGGCCACGTCAAGGGGAGAACTTGAGTTCAGATGGGAGCCTGGTAAAGGGGCTTCTTGGTGTCATATCTGGGTAGGGTGGTGGAGGCAGCAGCTCAGCTGGCTGAGAGTGTGGGTGCTGGTATCACAGGGTGGGAGCATGGCCTAGCCAGAGGACTCTGGGGTAAGGGTCTCTTGGGGGTGGGGATGTGGCTTGGCTGGGGGCTGGGAGTAGTCTGATGGAGGCGTCCTTGGGTGAGGAAAAGGAAGAAGGGAAGGAGAGACTTGGCAGGGACAATGCTGGGTATGGACATTGTCAGCTGATGTGGGCGTGTCCCAGCGCGGGGCTATGGGGCCGGACATCTGGGTCAGGGGTGGGGCCCGGCCTAAGTGGAAGGTTATGAAAATAGGAGGCCACTCATTATGGGAATGGCCCAGCTCAGAATGCCCCAGCTCAGAATGCGCGGCTGTGGGCGTGACCCGGGGCAGGGGAAGCGGGGGTCACCGGTAGGGGCGTGGCTGGTCAGTGGGCGGGACGTGTCCTCACGCCTAGCCTTCCCGCAGCACGCTGAGCGCCGAAGCGGGCCCGGAGTGCTATGAGCTGCAGGTGTGCGTCAAGGACTACTGCTTCGCGCGCGAGGACCGCACAGTGGGGCTGGCCGTGCTGCAGCTGCGCGAGCTGGTCCAGCGCGGGAGCGCCGCCTGCTGGCTGCCGCTTGGCCGCCGCATCCACATGGACGACACGGGCCTCACGGTGCTGCGCATCCTGTCGCAACGCAGCAACGATGAGGTGGCCAAGGAGTTCGTCAAGCTTAAGTCGGACACGCGCTCCGCCGAGGAGGGCGGGGCCGCGCCTGCTCCATAGCGTGGGGCACGCAGGCGGGCACCACTGCGCCTGCGCAGAGCGCACGGGGTGGGGCGGCGCCCGCGAGCTGGGACCTCCCAGGGGGCGAGTGTCCGCGCTCTGTGCTGAGGTTGGGCTGCACCTGCGCCCTGGATTTAGTTCCCCCTCTGGGGAAAGGTGAATGGCAACGCCCCGCCCCCTCAGGAGGCCACGCAGTGGGGCGCGAGGAAGGAAGAAGGCACATCCCCCTACTTGAGGCCACTCCCCCATCGTCTAGGGGGACTTTCGAGCTGGGATGGGAGGAAAACCCACCCCCTAGTAAGGAGGCCAGGTCCCAGGGCTGTGGTACCGGGAGGCTCTGTCTCCTGCCCCCTGGGGAAGCCATAAGATGGGTCCCCAACCCCTGGGGCCCAAGATCAGTTTGCCAAGTATGGAACTTTCAGCTCCCTCGAGGGGCGGGCTCTGGGCAAGGGGCAGGGCTTCTTGGAGCGCCTCCTAGGGTGGTCTGGGGCCTGGAGGGACTAGGGTGGTGATTGGAGGGCCCCCCCGGGTGTACCAGAGTCCCTTTTGATGTTTGTGCAAAAAATAAACAGGGAAGGGGGGAGGATGGAATTTCAAAAGCACATGCGCCCTTGGGCGCCCAAACCCTGGGGACCAAGGGGTCGGCTTTGGGGCTCCCGCGCCGTCCCCACTTCCCTATGGGGGTTTGCCTCCCTTTTCCCCCCCACATACCCAATCCTCATATCGTAGAGTTCAACCCACCCATTTGACGACGAAACTGAGGCCCGGAGAGCTGCCTGAGACAATGCCGAGGGTCCCAGTGCCACACCCTCTCCCCATTCCCTTTGGCCTGTGTGCCCCATTGAAGGGTGGGCTGGGATCGGATGACCCGATACAGCTCCCCATTGCTGCTAATCCCCCTTAGGGGACCTCCCCCAACCCTTAAAGGGATGGGGGTCCTGGGCCAAGACCCCCAGTGCCCCCTCCCATCTCTGGTTGCCAAGCAAAACCCCTGCCCTCAGCACTTTCCAGTGGGACCCCACGGGGAGATACCCTGAGAACTCTTGACCTCCCGCCAAAAAAGCGTGAAGGTTTGGGATTCCCTGGACCCAGTCCCCTAAGCCAACCCCTTCTTCCTTCCCCAGAATGCTCCAGTCAGGAAAGAACAGAAAGAGACCAGAAACTCGAGGTGTGTGTGTGTGTGTGTGTGTGTGTGTGTGTGTGTGTGTGTGTGTGTGTGTGTGTGTGTGTGTGTGTGTGTGTGTGTGTGTGTGTGTGTGTGTGTGTGTGTGTGTGTGTGTGTGTGTGTGTGTGTGTGTGTGTGTGTGTGTAACTCTTCCTCCTGCAGGGATGTTGGGGCAGTTTGGCCAGAGTCTAATTTCCCCATTTTAGCGCATGCAGGCATTTTGGGAAACATTTTGGGAAAGGTTGGCAAGGCTTGTCTTTGCCCAGAATCTGCTTTTCCACGTTGGACCAGTGTGTATGTCATGGGATTTTTTTCTGCCAGGTTGATAAATACAGGATTGTGCTGTGCTAGGGAGAAATTAAAACAGAGGGATGAGATGAGGATTAGCTGCGCTCTCGGAGTGGTGGAGCCTACGTCAGATGGGGAAGGTGAGGGAGGGCTTTCTCTGGAGGTGAAAAGTGAGAAGGAACCACCCATTGGAGAGAAAAGAGCTCCAGGCAGCAGGAACAGCAGGTGCAAAGGCTAGGAGGTAGGCTGACTTGAAGCACAGCCAGGTCAGCGTGGCTAGAGCTGAGCCAGCGAGTGGGGTACTGGGGGATGGTGATGAGGTTGGGGACACCTGCAGAGGTATCAAACCAGGTCTTGTACGCTGCCCTGGGGAGTTTTGATTTTACCCTCAGACGCTTGGGGGCCCCAGGAGATTTAAAGCTGAGGAGGGTCTGATTTCAGGTTTTGAAATCTTCCTCTGGCTACGTCATGAAGAATGGACTGATGGTGGGGGCGAGAGGACAAAATGCTTTCAGGACATTGACATTAATTCTTGGAAAGACTTTGGAGTATATATTTAAAACTCTGCCTAGATGAGCCCCAGGGTCCCTGGGTACAGATGTCCCAGTTGTGCACTGCCGAGGGGTTGAGCATCTCTAAGGAGGCCGTGTGCAAATTGAGTGTTGTATGATAATGGTTTCCCCATCCGTGAACAAGAGTCTGGAAGAAGCGACACTGTTTTCTCATCTACCCGGAAGCATTTGTGTGTTCCTCTAAATTCAGGCAGGTTGAAGTGACCGAAGGTTCTGAACCAGAGATCAGGACGAAAGTTCTCCTTCAGGATGGTGGGGAAGGTGGGCCCCAGCCAGGGGCAAGGGACAGGCTGAGAGGTGGCTTGGGGAGAACGTGGAGTCTCCACCACAAGGACTGAGAGGCAGATTTGAACTTCAGACCATCCAAGAGGTGGAGGTGCGCTGGGCGGTTCACTTGGAGTTGAAAACGCCAGCAACACCCAAAGGGGAGGTAATCTGTGATCTGGGGTGGGTTCTGAAAGATTTTTTTGATGACTGGCAGGAAAAGGGGGAGCTGAGCTTCTGCCGGAGAGAGCCAAGGTATTTCCCAAAAGATTCATCGGGAGGCTCTCTGGTCAAAGCGCGCGTGTGCGTGTGTGTGTGTGTGTAGGATTCCCCAGCACTGGCCCAGGCACATGAAGGAAGCCTCAGGGAGTATTTGTCAAATGACACTCTGACTCCCAGGCTAGAACTGTTTTGGAAATTTCCTCCCTCTTCTTTCTCCCAGAGAACTCCTACTCATTCCTCAAAACTCATCACAAATTTTCCCTTCTGTAGAAAACACTCTCTGATCCCCCTTAGGACTTCCCCAGCCTCTGTCCCTCCTCCTCTGTCTGTCCCTTCCCCAGCCTCTGTCTCTGATGCCATGGGGCTAGGGGTGTCTGTGAAAGGCTCTCTGGGCACAGGGGGATGGCAGGGAGGGGATGCCTAGTTGAACTATGTCTCGGGCAGGGGGTTCTGTGTGTGCCCATGCATCCACATGTGTGTCTGTCCGTACCACCCTCCCCCTCCCACACAGATCTGGGCACTCAGGAGATCTTCCAGTCAGAGATGGGGAGATACAGAGACAGAGAAAGGAGAAAAAGCAAAAACAGGTTTCTAGAAGGAAGAGGGTCCCCTGCTCTCTCTGGCTCTCACCAGTCTGTCCTCGAAGGATTTACCTAAAATGAGGAGGCACCCAGTCGCATCCCTCAGTCCTGATTCTCAGGCACCACAGCCTGAAACCTCACCATGCCTCCATCACAGATGAAAAAAAAAAAAAATTAGCCAACTAGAAATCCTTGGGACCTCTCTCAGCTGGGACCTCAGAGACCTTTCTGTCCCCCCCAGCGCTGTCCATCTTACAGGTGGGAACACTGAGGCACGAGGCAGAGTGGAGACAGCCTGGAGTTGCCCCAACTCTGCTGTGCAGGCAGAGAATGGGGGAGCTCACTGGGGGGCTGGTCCACATCATGACCCCTGCTGTCCCCTGAACATCCTTTCCTAAGAATTGTCAAGGACCAAAGTCGTTTTCATGGACACGTGTTGCTCTTCTCTTTGCCTTTTATTTTTTTTTAAGAGACAAATCAAGTTGATGGTGTTAGGTAAGACCCCCTCCATCTTCCCCCTGCCCCCCGCCCAGCCACAG
Source organism: Grampus griseus (assembly GCF_964374135.1). Classification (NCBI taxonomy): domain Eukaryota; kingdom Metazoa; phylum Chordata; class Mammalia; order Artiodactyla; family Delphinidae; genus Grampus; species Grampus griseus. The sequence goes on along the minus strand of NC_139019.1, from coordinate 160,547,985 downwards.
TGGCACAGGCACAGGTCACAGGCAGAGGGTCCCTATGCATCCCCGGCCACACGGCCAGGGGGATTCAGACCCCAACCCTGGCCCCGGCCCCCTAAGACCCCCCACCCAAACCCGGCCACGCAGTCCAGGGAGGTTCTTCCTCCACACAACTTCTCTTAGCATGTGATTGCAAATGTGAACTCAAGACGCTGTTTGTCTGTTTTAATTCCATCCCGTTGGTCTGGCATCTGCACAGATGCCCCCATTTCTCTGTAAATATGTGACTTGGAACAAATGTTTAAAATCAACGAGAAGTGGTCATGAATGCATGGTGTTGAGATGTTTTGCACTATTCTGAATTTTTGGTCTCTGTAAAAATATTTTATTAACAGCAGACATTAAAAAAAAAAGAAAAAGCACACAGCCTCAGATGTATGGTGGCCTCCTTCCCTCCCCTATTGGCAAAAAAATCACGTAGCATCTACCATGAGCGGCTACTGCTGAATACACTTCCTGCCCACGAACGCAACTCATTACAACTACCATGGTCCCATTTTACAGAGAAGGAAAACAGGCCCCAGGGGCAGAGCCAGGATCTGAACCCAGGATGCTGGGCAGCTGTTGCTCTTAGCTCAAGCAAGTTAGGACATAAATGCCAGGGACACACTCAAATTCCACCTACACCCCCATGTTTGGAGGTTTTTTGTTTTGTTTTTTGCTGTAGCAGGTGAGAATCTCATTTCATAAACTTGGATGTGCAACGAATGAAGCTTCATTTTTCTACACCTGAATTTGAATTTGAATTTCTCCTCCACCAGGAAGCAGAAAGGGAATCTTATTCAGCACAGGGTTTCCTTGGTAAAGTCAGGAGTTTCCTCCTAAGGTTTCTACCTTACGTTTCCTCCTAAGATCTGGAGTTGTTTCCGCATTTGAGTGGCCAGGGCAGGGGCCGTGGGATCCATCACTGGGAGTGAGGTTTTTTTTGGGTTTTTTTGTTTTAATAAATTTATTTATTTATTTTTGGCTGCGTGGGGTCTTCGTTGCTGCATGCAGGCTTTCTCAGTAGCAGCGAGTGGGGGCTGCTCTTCGTTGCAGTGCGTGGGCTTCTCATTGCGGTGGCTTCTCTTGTGGAGCACGGGCTCTAGGCGCATGGGCTTCAATAGTTGTGACACGCGGGCTCAGTAGTTGTGGCTCGCAGGCTTTAGAGCACAGGCTCAGTAGTTGTGGCGCATGGGCTTCGTTGCTCCGTGGCATGTGGGATCTTCCCGCACCAGGGCTTGAACCCATGTCCCCTGCATTGGCAGGCGGATTCTTAACCACTGCGCCACCAGAGAAGCCCGGGAGTGAGTTTGATGAGTGCGTTTGGCTGCAAGTAAGAGACACAAGGACTAAAAGAAAGGGACTTTCCTGGCGGTCCAGTGGTTAAGACTCCACGCTTCCACTTCACGGTGCACGGATTCAATCCCTGGTTGGGGAACTAAGATCCCACGTGCCACGCAGTGCGTCCAAAAAAAAAAAAAAAAAAAACTACAACAAACACAGGGATAAGCCATAGCTCAGCAACTCTGCCCTCAAGAGACTCTCGCACCTGGGTAAGACTGGAAGCAGCCTCAACGTCGTGGTATCTTCACAAAGGGAGAATATGATACAGGTGTGAAGTGGATAAGCCATAGGTGTCTGCATGACGTCAGAAGAGGCAGCCTGCAGGTCCTGAGCATCCCTGCACATTCTTGCTGACTGTGCCAGCCTGCAGACCTGTACTTCTCCCAAGACTAAGCAGTTTCCGTAGCTAAGCACACAGGCTACTCAGCATGACTTTCTTTTTTTTGCCGCACGCTGTGCAGCATACGGGATCTTATTTCCGCGACCAGGGATCAAACCTGTGCCCCCTGAAGTGGAAGCGTGGAGTCTTAACCACTGGACTGCCAGGGAAGTCCCCCGACAGCGTAACTTCTGAGTAACTGTTTGATCCCTGATGGAGGGAAGCTGGCTTGTTTGCTGCTTCCTACAAAAGGTGCTCAGCCCTTGACCCTGTATCCCTCAGCATATGGGGTCCATCCTCAGCCCTTGACCCTGTATCCCTCAGCATATGGGGTCCATCGTGTCACCCATGGGGCTTGGGGACTGAGGCTCATGCTGCTTGCTGCCCTGTGAGGAATAAACCATCTTGCTCTGATGCACTGAGTCCCACAGTTGACTCCACACCTATGGACGAGGGACAGGCTTACTTCTCTAGGAAGTGAGCTTCTTCATTCTGACAAATGACATGAATGAAGTGTGATGTTGAGTGAAGAAAAGTCCCAGAAGGCTTCAAAGAGCATTACACTACGTTTATAAAGCTCAAAAGACATACAAGATACATCCACAGAGATTTTGTTTAAGGATAATTGTGTGATTAATAAAAAATAATAAGCATAAAACTAACGGTTAAAAAATTGAGGATTCTACCTCATACACATCAGGCTACTATCAAAAAACAAAATAAAACAGAAAACAAGCATTGGCATAGATGTGGCGAAATTGGAACCTCTGTGCACTGTAGGTGGGAATGTAAAAGGATATAGCTGCTGTGGAAAACAGTATGGTGGTTCCTCAAAAGATTAAAAATACGGAATGTAAATTGGTGCAACCACTATGGAGAAGAGTATGGAGGTTCCTTTAAAAACTATAAATAGAGTTACCATATGATCCTGCAATCCCACTTCTGGGCATATATCTGGAAAAGACAAAAACCCTAATTCAAAAAGATACATGCACCCCAATGTTCATAGCAGCACTATTTACAATAGCTAAGACATGGAAGCAACTTAAATGTCCATCAACAGATGAATGGATAAAGAAGATGTGGTACATATATACAATGGAATATTACTCAGCCATAAAAAGAAGGAAATAATGTCATTTGCAGCAACATGGATGGACCTAGAGATTATCATACTAAGTGAAGTAAGTCAGAAGTAGAAAGACAAACACCATATCATATCACTTATATGTGGAATCTATAATGTGACACAAATGAACTTATTTACAAAACAGAAATAGACTCACAGACATAGAAGACAAACTTATGGTTACCAAAGGGGAAAGGGGGGGGATAAACTGGGAATTTGGAATTAAGAGATACACACTACTAGATATAAAATAGATAAACAACAAGGACCTACTGTATAACACAGGGAACTATATTTAATATCTTGTAATAACCTATAACTGAAAAGAATCTGAAAAATATATATATATATAAGAATATATATATATAACAGAATCACTTTTTCTGTACACCTGAAACATTGTAAATCAACTATACTTCAATTTAAAAAATTAAAAATAGAATTAGCGAGTGATCCAGCAATTCCACTTCCGGGTATATGCCCAAAAGAATAGAAAGCAGGGTCTCAAAAAGATATTTGTGCACCCATGTTCATAGCAGTGTTATTCACAATACCTAAAACATGGAAGAAACCCAAGTGTCCATCATCAGAAGAATGGATAAGCAAAATGTGGTCAATGGAATATTATTCAGCCTTAAAAAGGAAAGAAATTCTGCAATATGCTACAGCTGGATGAACCTTGAGGACATTATGCTTAGTGAAATAAGCCAGACACAAAAAGACAAATCCTATATGATTCCACTCAGACGAGGTAGTCAAGAGTAATCAAAATCATAGAGACAGAAAGTATATTGGTGGTTTCCAGGGGTTGGGGGAAGGGGAGAAATGGGAGATAGTGTTCAGCAAGTACAGAATTTCGGTTTTACAAGTGAAAAGAGTTCTGGGGATGGATGGGGGTGATGGTGGCACAACACTGGAATGTATTTAATACCACTGAACTGTACACTTAAAAATGGTTAAGACGGTAAATTTTAGGTTATGTGTATTTTAACACAATTTTTAAAAATGAAGGATTGAAAAAAAAGAAACACAAAACCAAGGGCAGTGATTGCCTCGGGGAGTGGGGGAGGCAGGGAGGTGGGAATAGGGAGCAGGAAAGTGTGTGTGATGATATTGATGAAGATCTAGTGCCTAGTACACAATGCCATGTGGGCCTCTGCACAGGACAGCTCACAACATGGCAACTAGCTTCATCGGGGAGAGAGAGAGACAGAGAGAGACAGAGAGAGAGAGAGAAATCCCAGTCCTTTGTAACCTAATCCTGGAAGTGACATCCCATTACTTTTGTAATCATCTATTGGTTAGAAGGGAATCACAAAGTCTAGCCCACGTCAAGGGGAGAAGATTACACAAGGGCTTGAAAACCAGGCAGAGATGATTGGAGGCCATCTTGGGGGTTCCCTAATTATGGCCACATTCCCCTTGATTTCAAATTCCTGCCCTAACCCTGAAGCTTACAGGAGTTTGGTTTCTGAGCCTGCGGCATTTTGGCCTGCTTTTTCTGCTGGAACAAATGCATTGGAATTGAATGACAATAGAGAACAACCCCCATCAGAAATAAATTGGGAAGATAATCCTGCTACAGGTTTACAAGGGCTCCACTGATGATTTTCATAAAAAAAGAAAGAAAGAAAGAAAGAAATGGGGTTTCTGTGTGAAAAAATAAAAGTAAAGCATTTGAGGATCCTGGCCTACCCAACATGAAACTATACACAAAACCCAACTCTGGGCGTATTAAAGATTTAAATGTGAAAAGCAAAATGATAAAGATTTTAAAGTCAATGTAAGAGAATAGCTTCATGACCTTGACACAAGGAAAAACATTTAAACAAGACACAAAAAGCATGAAAGAAAACTACAGGAAAAGATGATCAACTCAACACCATTAAAATGAAGAATTTCAGTTCATCGAAACACTGTGAAGAGAGTGAAACGACAAGGCAAATACCGGGAGAAGATATTTGCAACACATGCGACCAAGAAAAGAATAGTATCTGTAAAGAACTCTGAATCAACGAGGGGCAGATCACATCCTGTAGAAAAATGGGCTAAAGCATGAATAGGCATTTCCTGAATGGAAAACTTGATGGCTGATAAAAATATGGAAAGACACTCCTGGTAATCAGAGAGTGAAAATGAGAGCCACAGGGAAATTGTATTACCAGGGCTGACGTGGCCGTATGGGACCATCTTTCCATCTTGCTTCTTCCACCTCAGGGTCCAAGATGGCTGCTCCAGCTGGCGGTAAAAGGGAAGGGTCTGAGGAGGGCAAATCTTGTCCCTTTAGGTAAGACTGAGAGGCTGTGACCATCACCTCCACTAGGGGTCGTCAGACCAGAACCTCATTACTGCGTGTGCCTAGTTGCAAAGGATGCTGGGAAATGTACTCTTTGCTCTGAGCAGCCATTTTCCCAACCAAAGTTACAGTTCTATAGGAGAAAAGAATGTTTATTGGGGCAAAAGTAGAAGTTTCTACATGGTCCTACTGTATAGCACAGAGAACTATATTCAATATCTTAGGATAAACCACAATGGAAAAGAATATTTTTCTAAAAAGAATGTGTGTGTGTATATATATATATATATGTCTATGTATAACTGAATCACTTTGCTGTACAGCAGAAATTAACACATTATAAGTCAACTATATCTCAATAAAAAAAATATTGATTAAAAAACAAAAACTAGACGTTTCTGCCAGACGACCCAGCTCCCAAACTCATCCAACCAGGAGTCAACAAACTTTTTCTGCAAAGAGCCAAATAGTAAACATCTTAGGCCATACAGTTTCTGACACCACTCTTCAACTCTGCCGCTGTAGCATGAAAGCAGCCACACATAAATGAATGGCGGGGCTCAGTGCCCAAAAAACTTTACCTGGAAAAACAAGCAGCTATAGTCAAACAAATCCTTGTCCACACATGTTCAAGGCAGCACGGTTCACAATAGCCAAGGGTTGGAAACAACCCAAATGTCCATCAACAGATGAGTGGATGAACAAAATGCATTCCGTATAGTGGAATATTATTTGGCTTTAAAAAAGGAACGAAGCACTGATGCATGCTGCAATGTAGATGAACCTGACGAGTGAAAGAAACCAGACGCAGAAGACCACATAGTATATGATTCCATTCATATGAAATGTTCAGAGGAGGAGACAGAAAGCAGATTGTCAGAAGCTGCAGGGAGGGGGAACTGGGGAGTGACAGCTAATGGGTACAGGGTTTCCACTGGGGTGCTGAAAATATCCCAGAACCAGACAGAGATGATGGTTGCATAATTTTGTGAATGTATTAAATGTCACTGAATTGTACACTTTAATTGGTTAATTTGACATTATGTGAATTTCACCAAAATAAACACTAATAAATAAATATATTTTTTTAAGAAGACGTGTAGCAGCTGTGGAACACTGGATGAGAGTTCCTCAGAAAATTAAACATAGAGTTACCATATGCTCCAACAATACATTTCTGGGTGCATACCCAAAAGAACTGAAAGCAAATATGGAACAGACACTTGTACACCTACGTCCATAGCAGCTTTATTCAGAAGAGCCAAAAGGTGGAAGCCATCCAAGTGTCCACTGGCAGATGAATGGATAAACAAAATGTGATCTATACTTACATGCAGTGGAATTGAGGCGGGAGATAGACGGGCCCCAGGCTGAGCAGCTGAAGTCTGTCCCCTGTGGACAGATACTCTAAGATAAAGATAATGGCAGGGGGAGAGAGGAGCTGAGTCCTGCCTGGATAAAAGATAAAGAGACCACATATTTCTCATTCTCGAGGTCAGGGAGAACTTCCCGACTACACATGCGCAGAAAGGCTCCTCGGGGGCCAAAAAAGGAGGGGGGGCGCCACCCCATATTAGATGGTGTCAACCTTCCCACAGGCCTCTACGCTGGAATCCATCTTGGCTAAGAGATGCGCGTGCACACAGGGGAGAACCCTGAGTTATACCAAATACGGACTCAGAGCCAGGCAAAGCGAGATGATTGACCAGAGGAAACCCAGAAGAAACGCCCTGTATAAATGATTTGAACTACCACGAAGGCGCAACTCTCCCTCTGAGCCTACCCATGTGTGTCTATTCACATGTACTCTTTTTTCCTCCTAGTAAACCACTTTTTTCCATCCCATTATTGAAATTCATTTCTACAAAGCAGACAAGCCAGGGCCTTGTCACTAGCCACTGGCCCTCGTAGCCTGGTAGCTAGGATTCAGTGCTCTCACTGCTGTGGCCTGGCTTCAGTCTCTGGTCGGGGAACTGAGATCCTGCTTCAAGCCACTGGCGGCCGAGGCCACCCAAGAGCAGAATATTATTCAGCCTTAAAAAGGAAGGAGGGCTTCCCTGGTGGCGCAGTGGTTGAGAGTCCGCCTGCCGATGCAGGGGACACGGGTTTGTGCCCCGGTCCGGGAAGATCCCACATGCCGCGGAGCGGCTGGGCCCGTGAGCCGTGGCCGCTGAGCCTGCGCGTCCGGAGCCTGTGCTCCGAAACGGGAGAGGCCACAGCAGGGAGAGGCCACAGCAGTGAGAGGCCCGCGTACCGCTAAAAAAAAAAAAAAAAAAGGAAGGCGATTCTGTCTCCTGCTACAACATGGCTGAACCTGGAGGGCTTTATGCTGAGTGAAAGAAGCTACATACAAAATGACAATTACTGTATGATTCCACTTATATGAGGTCCCTAGAGCCATCACATTCACAGAGACAGAGAGTGACAATTACTGTATGATTCCACTTATATGAGGTCCCTAGAGCCATCACATTCATAGAGACAGAGAGTAGAGTGGTGATTGCCAGGGGCTGGGGGAGGGGAGAACGGCGAGTTAGTCTTTACTGGGGGCTGGGTTTCAGTTTGGGAGGATGAAAAAGTTTGGAAATGGATAGTGGTGATGGCTGCACAACAGTGTGAGTACATTGACTGCCATGAGATTGCACACTTTGATATGGTTAATTTTACGTTACCTGAGTTTCGTCTCAATAAAAAAGACACTTTTTTTTTAAACAACAAAACATGGCTGGCCAGATTCAGGCCATCGTTTGCCAACCCCTGACTTAATCCATTCTTCTTCAACTTCCCCTCCTCTTTCTCCCCACTTTTCCCAACCTTAAGCTAAACTCTAGCACCGCCCTTATGCTCACCCCACCCTCCAGTCTCACCTGAACCCTCCGGTTCGGCCTCCCCCCCTTCCCCCACCCGCCTTAAACTACCGTAATCCCGCCCCCACTATTTACCCAAGCCTCCTTGTCACAACACCTGCCAGCAGGGCAGGACCACCCAGGGAATGTCAACAAAATGCGCAGTCAGTTCCTGGAGGTTGTAACACAATTATGTGATTCATGACCTACGTAAGATTACATTTCATTCCCTAATTTGTTATATTGCATTATCATTATTCTGCTCCTAACCCTGCAATTACATGGAATGGTTGCTATGATTACGCAGCCTGCAATTACACAATCATTCTTACCATCACCACAACGTACAGTCATAAACGAGGGGGAGTGGTGGGTTGATATCGGCACCCACTCCCACCCAACCCCTTTCTGGGCAGAAGCTGCAAAGCCGCAACCACGCTGGAAGAAGTCCCTGCAGCTGTGCCTGTGCTCCGGTCCACCGGCCAGAGGTGACCTGGGGGCGGTTTGGAGGCAGAAGAAACCGGAGCTGTCTTGGTTTCGCTTCCTCTTCCCTCTGCCGGAAGCAGGGCATGGAAGCATCTGATATTTTGGAATCCAAATTCCCTTGTCCAGTGACAAGCTTGGAGGGCGCTGCAAAGCAGTTGTGATGGAGGCAAAGGTAGCATCGTATTCCTGAATCACAGAGACAGGGTGTGTGCCCCAAGTTGGAGGTTTCAAGGACCTCCCGACTCTCTACCTTCTGTGAGCGTGGGGTGCCTCAGTTCCCCCGGTGAGCCAGTTCTGTGGAGCCATTCCTGTAGGAATGTTCTGGAAGGAAGGATGCGGTTCTCCCGGATGTGCAGAGAGCAAAGGGGAGATCAGAGTTAGGTAACTGGATGGGGGCATCGAAAGAAAACTCAGGTTCCCAGGCACCACCTCCAAGCTTCTGACCCCTTCAGTCTGGAGGCAGAGTCTGAGAATCTACGTTTGAATCAGAGACATTTCATAGCAAAGGAAATTTCACTCGTGCCACGAAGAAGACTCTTCTAGAGACTTCTGTCCCCAAAGGGCTGAATGGAATTGGGTGTAGGGACTGTGGACTTTTGGGGCCGGATCATTCTTTGTTATGGGTCCCCCCTGTGCACTCAGGGAATTTAATTTCTGTCCACTAGATGGCAGGAGCACCCACCGCAGTCATGACAACCAGAAACGTCTCCAGACATCGCCAAATGTCCCTGAGGGACAAAATCCGCGCCCCCCCCCCCCCACCAAATTGAGATCCACCAGGTTAAAATAAGATTTGGAAACATGGCATGTAACGGTAACACATGAGAAACGACTCCAGTGTTCTACGAGAGGGGACTGGCTAATGAACTGGGATCATCCACCCTCGCGGATACATGATGAATAACTAAGATTTAACAAGAAGAGAAAACATGGCAGCCTCTACTGAAACTTCAAGGGCGCTTTTTTGTTAACCCAGCAATCCCACCTATATCAACTTACCCAACTGAAATAAAAACTCCAGGAGGAAAGACGGATTTTATAATACTGCTCATTGCCAGGCTGTGATATTCTTCCATCAGGATGATTGAATAAATGCTGGTCCATCCTGATCACAGCCTATTTTAGTGTATGTAACAATCCAAAAAGAGCTGGTAGACATCTGCGCTGATTAGAATGTCTACAATATGTTGTTAAATTGAAAAAGAAAATTGCTGAAAGAAATCCGGGTACAATTTGATCCCGTGTTTATGAAATTAAAATGTGTTGTGTGGGAGAAAAAGAAAAAAGCAGGTTGTAACAGAGTTTATGTAACACGAATCCTCTTTTTCAAAACATGTATATATTTGTACCAGGCAAATGGGTAAGACTGAAAGGTTTGTCACTAAAAAGTTAGGAGTTGTTGTCTCTCAGGACGCGTGATTTAATTTTGCTTTTTTTGGTTTGCTTAGCTGTATGTTCTCATGTTTCCCCAAGGATCACACACCATCTGTTATTTTGTAAGAGCCTAGGGTATATGCCTGCATACCCTAAAAGGGCTTGAGAATCTTGAGAACCCTTATTTGATCCAGAAAATTCAAATGCTGTTGAGGGTGGATAAATGCCCCACCTCCCTCGCCCCTGGGGTGGGACCACTCTGAGGTGCACGCTCTATGCTGCCCCCACCCCGCCGAGTCAATTGCTCACTGGCACCCCCTGGAGGGCTCCTTCCCTCTGCCTCACGTCCCCACTGCCATCAGGGTTTCCTGGGGTCACCTCTCGGATAATTCAAATCCTCATCTTGGGGTCTGTTTTCTGGAGACTCCAAACTATGACAGCCCCGCTCTTCATTCTGTTATTTGACCCCGCAGGATAGAGTGAGGTTGACCATCTGTCGTCCCCGGGCTATTTTGGGGAAGTTTTATGGGGCACACTGGAATCCCGGGGTCTCACTCCCCCCGCCGCACCTGGTTTCCTCCCACATCTTGGCCTGAAGCGGAGGGGTGGGGAATGTGGGTGGTACATAGGTTGTGAGCAGAGCATTGGGCCAAGAAGGGAACACAGATGTATGTGAAAACCAACCAGCAACATTTAATAAAAAAATAAGCAAGTTATCCGGGACCCGACCCGGACAGCAGTTAGTTATCCCTCAGAGAATGAGGCACTACTTGTGGGCTCTGACATTCGTTTCAGGCTGAAGACACAGCGAGTCCTCCAGCCTGTGCCGGGGGACGTTCTGCCCAGGCCGTGGGTAGCGCCCCAGTGCAGCGGAGCCCACGCGAGGCCCCAGACGCATGATCCCACCAAAGGCTTGGACAGAGGAACCCCACCGAGCAGGCAGAGACCACACCTGACGTGCAGGGCAGGGAGGTCAAACAACTGAGACCAGGAGGGGGAATGGGAGACCCCGCCCCCAGCTTCACCCCTCACCCCCTCCAGGGGGGCCGGGTCTAGCAGGGGGGCCGGGTCTAGCAGGGGGGCCGGGTCTAGCAGGGGGGCCTTGCATGAGGACATGAGGCTGCTGGAACCCATGGCTGCCCCTGGCAAGGGAAGAGCCAGCCCCTCTCCTGGGCGGTGGACAGGGGATGTTATCTGCACACGGCTCGGGCGACGGGGGGGGGCGAGGGGAAATGAGGAATCAAACTCAGTCAACCCCACTGGGAGTCCACGAGGTCAGGCACACAGCCAGCACTCAATAAATGCCTGCTGCATGAAGAAACGAAAGGACTCCTTCATCTCTGTTGGTGATCAGAAGCTGACTGAACAGCTGTCATCCTATTTTGTATCACCAGGGCCCAGCACACAGGAGATGCTCTCTGGATGTGTGGGGAAGAAACCACTTAGGAGTGAAAAGCACCTTGTTTATCTTCAGCCCTAACACAAAGCTCAGCTCCCCGCACACAGCAGGCACTCAGCAAATGCACCGAGTCAGTAAGGACTTTTGTGTCGCAAGTACCAGACACAGAGTACGTGTCTGAATACATGAAAGTTTACCTCACTAGTCCCAGAGCCTGGAATGGTGCCCCGCATACAGTAGGCACTCAATAAATACTCGAAGGAATTCAAACAGTGAATGTGTATCACCTGCGCCTGCTTCTTGATGGGGGATCAATAACGCTTGACGACTGGACCCATCACCGAGGGAGGGAATAATCATGCCTCATTCACTGCCAGAACACAGGAACCTGGTACCCAGTAATCGCTTAAAGTGCTGGGCGCACGAACTGCTACCACCCGATCCACCTGTTCCTGGCATACAGTAGGCACCTCCGTTAATGCTGCCTGCGTGCACGTGACTGCTGAGCATGGGCTGGCTGGACGCCGCCCTGTGTGGGGAGCCCTCCTTGGCCTGCCAGGGGTCGTCCCCGGCGGGCGTGCGGGGGCCGGGCCAGCGACAGGCTGCTTTGGATTCGTGGCCACCGCCCCTCAGAGCTCTCAGAGCTCATCCCGGGCAGCGCTGTCCAGGGGGGACTGCAGCACGTCAGAGTTCTTGGCCTCGCGGCTCAGGGCCTGCTGCTCGCGCATCTTCTGGGATTTGGCCCGGTCCCAGTCGGTCTTGACGTGCTCGTTGTTCCACACGACCGAGGTCTCCGTGTCGCTCACGTACCCGTCGTCCCCTGTGTAGTGTGTGGGGTAGACGAGCAGGGGCTCCACGGAGAAGGCGCGCAGGTCCCGAGGGGAGAAGTGGGCCTTGTATTCAGACCTGCAGGGGAGGAGGGGCACGGGGGCCGCGGTGGGTTGGGGGGTAAGAGGCGAATGGAGACAGAAGTGGGTGGCAGGGGTGGGGGGAGGGCGATGGCGAGGGACCAGATGGAGGAAGAAGCAGGCAGAAGAAAAGCCACCTCCCTGGGATCCACGAGCCTCACGCCCCCACCCAGGCCAGCTCCACAGCGAGACCCCAGCCCGCCTGCCCACCGCCACCCCCTCTCACACTGGGTGCTTGTCGAACATGACCGGCAAGAACTCGTCCACGGGCAGCATCTTGGAGAGTGGCCGGGCAGCCAGCAGCTTGCGGGCGCCTTGCAGGGAGATCACGTAGGCCAGCGTCCAGTACGAGTAGTCGGCCTCCACCAGGTTCCTCACGCGGGGCACAGCCTTTTCGGGGTGCTCCACCTGCATCCGCTTCCGGCCCACGTAGCTGGGGTGCAGAACGGGGGCCCAGTCACCTTCCTCCCGCCTGCCCACGCAAGAATGCTGACGCAGAGAGCCCCGGAGCCCCTGTCAGGCCCTGGGGGGTGGGGAGCGATGAGGAGGCCGGCGTGACTGCACTGGGGTGAGAGCAGCCCACAGGGGCCTGGGGCCACAGGGAGGGCAGTGGGCTTTCTCTGAGGGCACGAGGGAGGATTTGGAGCTGGGGAGGCTGTGCCACGGGAAGGAGAGCGGAGCTGAGAGGGGAGCTGCTCTGGGTTCAGAGGGCTGTGAGGCAGGCGGGCAGGAGTGAAGGGGAGAAGCTATGCTCCTATCGACAGCACGGTCCTGAGTCTCAGGCCCAGACCCCAGGTCAGGGCCCCGCACGTGGCGCTAGGGGCAGGGGTGGGGTGGCGAGGATGAACCAACCCACCTACATGAGACTCCAAGGGACAGTTCCAGAAATAGGCTGGCCGTACTCTACCTAGCACTGCTCTGAGACCCAGGCTCCCGTGGGCGTGGCCCACGCAGCCAAGCCCCCAGGCTCGGATCAAACCCACCGCAGGCCACACTCCAAGTTCTTTAGCCACGTCCCCAGTCTTCCGGGTCAAACCTTAGCCTTATTCTCTACCCCACAGGCTCCAGTCAAGTCTCCAACCCCTGGACGAGCTGGCAGGCTTCCACCAGGTCCCTAGACTTCTGGGTCAAGAACAAGTCCTCCTGCCAAGCTCCCAAAAGTTGGCCCAACATATTAACCTGCAAAGGCCCTCTGACCTAGAGGCTCTGGGCCACACCTTTGAGCTCTGGCCCCTCCCAGGCTCCACTCACATGAGGTCCCAGTCCAGACCCTCCCGCTCCACATCCTGCATAAGGTTCATTAGGCGCCTCTTGAAGAAGATCTCGAAGCGCAGGTCGTCCTCGAACACGAGTGATTTCTGCAGCCTGCGGTCCACAACCTGAGGGAGGAGGCCCTGCTGAGATCTTGGAGAGATCAAAGCCAGGCCTGACCCCGAAGCCAGTTCTGCTTAAAAGCTCTGGGGCATCAGGAGAAAAGCAAACTACCCCCCGCACACACACACACCACCACCACCAATTGTTGTTTGTTTGTTTTTTTTGCGGTACGTGGCCTCTCCCGTTGCGGAGCACAGGCTCCGGACGCGCAGGCTCAGCGGCCATGGCTCACGGGCCCAGCCGCTCCATGGCATGTGGGATCTTCCCGGACCGGGGCACGAACCCGTGTCCCCTGCATCGGCAGGCGGACTCTCAACCACTGCGCCACCAGGGAAGCCCACCACCACCAATTTGGATCTACCTCCTGGCCCAAACTTCCTCCTCACAACTTGGCAGCAGAATCCACAGCCTCACCTCAGCCTGGCTGCTCCTTCCCAACCCAGGGCCTGGGCGTACGCTGTGCCTTTGACACAGAGCACCCTTCCCCCACACAGCAGCAGGTAGGTTCCCTCTCACCCTTCTGGCCTTAGCTCACCTGTCACCTACTCAAGAGGTCCTCCCTGACTATCACCCAAAGCTGCCAGTTGAGGATAATTCATAACCCTGGGCCTCTCCTGTAGTTGCCTCTCACTTATTTCATTGCCATTCATTTCTTTGTGGATTCTCATCAGTCTCCCCACCTCCCAGGGCTGTGAGCACCCTGAAGGGGGCTGGGTCTATCTTGGTGGCTGCCGTGTCCCCAGCACCAGCATCAGGCTGGGCACACAGTAGGTCCTTGACAAATGTTCCCAGAATGAATGAACTAGCGAATCTTCACAACTGCCCCTGAAGTTGTGACTCCATCATCTGGGGAATCTGAGGCTCAGATTGGGAAATGCCTTCCTTGCTCACAGAGCTCACCCCTCTGAGAGGCAGGGCTGGACTTGAACCTGGATTCCCTCTGGCTCTACAGCTACCTGGACACCGCAATCCCTGCCCCATGACCTCCATGATGAATATCAGAAAAGGAGGGCAACCTGGCTGAGCACCTGTCGCCTCAAACACCAAATGCCCCATCTGGCCTCACGCCTGCTGGTCCCAGGTTCCAGTCCGTGCCTGGCATCCTCGCCCATCATAACCTTCCCTTCCAAGGGTATGTGATGAGCCTCTGGGGCTAACGGGGTACCAACGTGTGGGGTCTGCATTAGTGATCGTCGCCATGGCTATTACTCCTACTAGTAAGCTATGAGCACGGTGCCTGGGCTCTAGATATTTGACAGTGGGTGCACATGAAGAGGTTTCTCCTGGAGGTCCTGGGCCTCAGACCCTACCTGTTTCTAGAGTCAGGCTTAACCCTCCTCGGACTCAGGCTCCACGTCTGCACAGGAGAAGGACAGCAGCTCACCCACCCAGGGTTCAGGTGACACATTCACTAAAGAGAGAGGACTGTCTGGGATGCAGGTGATTCCCTTCTTGAGCTATAAAGAAGGCTGAAGAGGGGCCTGCCCCGCTGCGGGACCCACCTCTTTCCAGATGTTATAGTGGCTGAGGAAGCAGCCCAGTTCACCCTTGGTGAGGGGCCGCCCGTGGTAAGGATCCCGGTAGCCGGGCAGCATCTGGATGCCCAGTGCCTCTACCTGGCTAGTGTTCATGGCTCTGCAAGGGGGGACAGGAGGGGGTCAGTGGAAGACTCTCTCTGCCCACAATTCCACCATTAGCGACATTCCCCCTTGCCACCCCGCCCCCCAACCTGCACGCCCCTCTTGGACCCAATGTGGGTTGCCAGGGCGTGGTCTACACTATGTGCGCAGACCTGCCGGCACCCCGCGCGGGGCCAGACTCACATCCGCTCCACAGCCGCCACCCACCAGGTCCACATACCCACACGTGGAGCCGCCCCTCCCCCACCGGGGTGGGACTCACTTGCCGTCCACAGCCTCCACCAGCCGGCACTCGATCTCCTGCTCCTGCAGCGCGCGCAGCATACGTTCCCGTCGGTCCTGCCGCCGCTTCAGGTTGATCATGAAGACCTGTGGCCCAGAGCTTTGGTTGGACCCTCCAGGTCGGCCCCCGCCCCACCCCTGAGGGAAGGCCCAGCCTACCTCGTCAAAGCCCATCTTGTCTGGCGTCTTGGTGGGCACCGAGATGAACCGCGAGGGCTCCGCGGATGGGTGCTTCACTGGGCGGCAGAGAGAAGCCGAGGGGTCACGGGGGTCATTGGGAAGTCGGGGGGTGTCCAGCCTCTTTCCAACGCCCCCTCCCCACCCTCTGCGGGGCTCCCTGTCATCCCGAGCTCCTCAGCTTGGTGCTGGAAACCCTGTCCAACACAGCTCCGCTCACAACATCAGTGCTAGTCTCTCTCCTCCGCCTCCTACCCACTCTGGCTGTTGGCACTGCTCCAAACTTACCCATCCCCCATTCCTCTGGACCTGTGCACACGCTGGGCCTCTACTGAAATACCCTTCCTTCCTCCCCTCCTCCCCCTGAGTTATCAGCTAAGAGGCCTTCTGGGACGGGGCGGGGGGTGGGTGGGTGGCAGCAGAGGAGTCTCCTGACCTCCCCAGGCTGTCAGGTACCTCTTTGGGGGTCCCCACAGCGCCTGGGCTTCCGTCAAAGCCTCATTCTGCTGTCCTACCTCCCCGGCTCCCTGATTATCTCCCATGAGCTCTGCCAGACGGATACCAGGTCCGTCCACTCACACTGGCTCCCTACGCCCAGCACACAGAGCTCGGCACAAACTCATAAACTGAACAAAGGAATGACTTTCCTCATCTATAAAATGGGCTAATAAGTCTCTCAGAGGTTTATGTCATGATAAGTTGCCACGAAATCACACACATTGTTTTGGGTTAAACTGTATCCTCCCCAAAAAGATACTTTGGCATCTTGACACTCTGGTACCTCAGAATGTGACCTTATTTAGAAAATAGGATCTTTAATGAGGTCATTAGCGTGGGTCCTAAGCAGTTTGACTGGGGTCCTTATAAAAATGGGAAATTCAGATACAGAGATACACACAGAAGGTAGACGGTGTGAAGACATACAGGGAGAAGATGGCCATGTGACTGGAGTGACACAGCTACGAGCCCAGGTATGCCAAGAATTTCAGGGTGTTCGCGATCGTTCCCCTTTTAGCTGCTGTGAGCAGTGCTCAGACCATATCCCCGGGGCCCTGTCTTGGTACATCCCTGACGGTTTCCCACAGAAGGATCAGATCCAAGGGGACTGTGAGCCTGGTGAGGCTCCTGGTCATCTACCAGGCTGGCCCAGAAAAGGCGAGTGTGGCATCCGCCTCCCCAAGAACAAAGGCCCTGTGTGAGCTCAAAGGACAGACACAGGCCCCTCTGTCTGGGAGAAGCCTGGGCGAGGCCCAGGGTCAACCTGGCACCTCCCACCTCGCAGCCTGGGCCTCCTCCAGGGACACTGTGCCCTGGGGTTTCTTCCTATCCAGGGCCCGTCACAGCTCCCTGCCACCCCCTGTCCTCCTCAGGGGAGCCTAGGACCCAAGGGCAAGGCTTTGGGATCTGAAGACTCAAATTCAAATCCCAGGTGCCCTTTCCCTCTCTTTCTCAGCCTCTGCCTGCCCGCTTGGGTGTGGATGGTGAAAGGACCTGCTGATGGGAAGTGGGGGTATCTTTTCATTCTTTCTTATCAGTTCTGGGAAAATGGAGCATATTAGGTCCAGAAGGAGCAACACAATGCAGACTTTCCAGAGAGCCACGTCAAAAAATGTAACATGGGCTTCCCTGGTGGCGCAGTGGTTGAGAGTCCGCCTGCCGATGCAGGGGACACGGGTTCATGTCCCGGTCCGGGAGGATCCCAAATGCCGCGGAGCGGCTGGGCCCGTGAGCCATGGCCGCTGGGCCTGCGCGTCCGGAGCCTGTGCTCCGCAACGGGAGGGGCCACAACAGTGAGAGGCCCGTGTACCATAAAAAATAAAAAATAAAAAAAATAACACCCCTTAGACCCATCATAGGGTGAAGAATTAAACTTGACCACAGAGAGGTCTGGCCTTTGCTCCCAGATCCTGGGAGGCTGGAGCCCTTGGAAATGTCTTTGTTCATCTCAGGGCTGGGGCCATACCGGGTATGTACGCCAACAGTCTGATTCAGGGTGGAGGTCTTGGGCTACTTGGTATTGGCTCAGTTTCTGCAGGGCCTGGAGATGGAGGTTAGCCATGTGGCAATCATCTGTATCTGTGTGTAGGAGCCCCAGTAAAAACCCTGGACATGGAGCCTTGGGAAGCATCCCTGGTTGGCAGTACACCATGCACGTTTTCACATACTAGTTCTAGGAGAAGCAAGCCCTGTCCATATGACTCCACGGGAAGGGACAGGGACAAGAGGGATCTCTGTGCTTGGAACGCTCCTGGATGCTGCCCCGTCACCCTTTCCCTTTGCTGATTTTAATTTGTGTCCTTTGGCTGTAAGAAAGTGTAACTGTGAGTATAACAGCTTCCAGTGAGTCCTGAGTCCCTCTCGTGAATTATCAAACCTGAACATGGTCCTGGGGACCCCAGATTTTGCAACTGGTGTAAGAAGTGAGGGCAACCTTGTGGATATTCCCTAACTTTGCACCCACTGATGCATGTCTAGAACTCTCTCGCACATTGCAATGTTGGGAAAAATGGGAAATGCCCCCCATGCCGCTCAGGAGAAGACTGGTAAAGTGACACATGACACAGCCAAGAGTGAATAAATCTGTGGCTGAACATCTAAATGGAATACTACGCAGCAAGACGAGAGAACGAGCACAGCCACACGCAGCAGCCGGTGACAGCACAGACGCGGACACTGGGCAGGAGACACCGCACTTGCGCAGCTTGACTGATGTGAAGCACAGAAAGGGAAAAAAACCCGTCAGCTGGTGGAATCACAACAGTGGGCGACCCCGGGGAGGGCCAGAGCCTGGCCCGTGTCTGGTGACAAGGATATTAAAAACAGAGAACGGCGAGCTCTGAGAGGGAATGCGGGCTTCCTCACCGTTTTCCACATACCTTGCCCTATGCACTTCTTGCATCTGCCTGTCTCTGAGTTGTTTGCTTTTAGATAAGGGTATTTTTTGGTTGTTTATTTTTTAATTGGGCACAGATTGATCAATAAAAACATGATAACATTGAAAAAAATTTTAATAAAAAAATTAAAAAATAAAATAAAAACAATCATCACGCTGCCCACATATGACCTGTCACTGCTGTGTATGCTAAAACTCAAAGAACAGGATTTACACTGAGCCAAGTTTACGGGGCCAGCTGGGAAAGACACCCCATAGTCCATGAGCAGGTAGGGTAGGAAGTTGCTGGATTCCCCACACACAGAGGGCAGCACTCTGAGCTTTTCTGTAAGCCTGAAACTTCGTTGTAAGAAAGATGTTTTTCTTCTTTGGGCCATACCACATGGCTTGCGGGATCTCAGTTTCCTGACTAGGGATCAAACCGGTGCCCCCTGAAGTGGAAGCGCAGAGTCTTAACCACTGGACCGCCAGGGAAGTCCCGAAAGATTTTTGAACACATGAGAAATCACATGCACAGCCCGGGGACAGGTACCCACACAGAGGTGGAGAAAAAGGTGGTTTTCACTAGAACTGTAAGGAAGGATCTGCACAAATATCTGAGACCCCCAGACGCTCCTTCCGTCTGTTCTGTGTGATTTGCTCTGGTGCTTGAGAAACAGGAAAATATTCACGCTTCTGTTGTGCCTTCCGTTTATAACGGCAGCGTAAACAGTCTTCTGGCCAAAAACAACGACGGAAATATATGTGAAAAGTTAAACTAGGAAAACTATGGCAGCCTGGAGAAGCTTCTCGGGGTCCGCTCGCCCACAGGAGTTGGCAAGAGGCAGAGACCCACTTCTTAAGACTACAGCCCGGTGGGTTTGCCAGGCTGAGCGTGGGCAACTACATGGGACAGACACTTGGGGGTTGCGGGGGTCTTCACCCTGATGACCTTGCAGCCTCCAGGTGTCACCTCAAAAGACCCCAAAGCCCCCACAAAACAAAGGCTGGGTGTCATTCCACCTTCAGCCACAAGGGGGAGCCACAGCCAGAAACGGATCAGAGCCGGGCGGTGGGGGGCGGGGGGGGGCAGCACGGACTGAAACTCAGGGCAGGGGCCTGGCCCTCCAAGGCCCTCTCCATCTGTGCAGTGGGAGGTACAGCCATGCTGATTCACAGGCCTTCACAGGGATGTGGTCAGCACAGGGCAAGGCCCCCATGGAAGAGGACGCCGTACCACTGTCCGGTTGCTTCAGAGACCCTCAGCCGGGGCAGAATCCCCTCCTCAAGCAGCATCAATGGCAGCTCGGCCCCAGACGTTCAGCCCACCTCACCTGAGGGACAGCTGCTGCTTTAATAGTCTACGGATTTATTTGTATACGTGATAGAGAGACGTGAGTTTGCAACCACGGTAAAAATATGTAGTCTCCTTTTTAAAATGTATTCAAGTTAAAAAAAAAAAAAAAGTGTCCGTTAAGACAGATATTAAACAAACAATAGTGGGTCTGGACGTTGGCAGGGACATGAGTGACAAAATGGCCCGAAATGGCTGTGTCCTAGATGCTGCCACGCACAGGCAGGGTCATCCGTGAAACCTGCTGCCCTCACTGCTCCTACACCCTCCATGGCTCCTGACTGCCCCGGGGGAAAAGGCCCGCTCCTCAGCTGAATGTCTGAGGCCCCCGCCCTGGCCCTGCCTGCCAGCCCTGCCCAGCTCACCAGCCCCACTTCTGTCCCGCCGACCTCACCTGTTTCCTGAGCTCACAACCCCTCCAGCCTCCCGGCCTCTGCGTGTGCTGCTCCCTCCGGCTGCAATCCTCTTATCGGCTAACTCCTACTTACCCTGCATCTTAATGCCACCTCCGCCAGAAAGCCCACCCTCATTTCCCCGAGCACGCCATGCACAGCTGCTTGCAAGCCAGCACCCTGTGAGAGGGGGGACAACCGTCCACCTGTTCATGCTGGGTTCCCAGTGCCCGGCAAAGAGACTGGCGCCCAGCAGACACTCAGTCAGTGTTCACAGATGGAAGATGGCAGCGAGAGGGAGGCGACTCAGCCCTCCCAGGTTGGCGCAGGCAGACTCACCCATGACCTCCAGCTGCACGTGCATGAAGCTCTCGGCCTCATCCTGGAGGGTGCTGTGTGCCCGCAGTGGCACCGGCAGAAAGCCATACACCTCCTTGTTGCAGACGTACATCTGGACCTCTGGGGCCAAGGAAACAACAATCAAAATTGAAAACAGAGCAGTAAGGCAGTGGAGGCAACCTCTGAACAGAGCATAAGCCTCACAGCCCAGCACGGGGCCAGGGCGTACATGGGTCCAGCTGTTCCCAGCAACCGGCAGAGAACCCCTTGGCACTCCATCTGGGAATTGGAGCCAGAACAGGGGTTCGCAGTGCCAAAAAACTCCAGAACTGTTAACGAGCGCCTCGCACCAGTACTGACTCAGTGCCTGCAGGATTCCATGACAAAGCAAACCACAAAACCGCGGGTGAACAGAAAGATGCACATTTATGCACAAAGATGAGATCAGCTGGACAAACCATGAGTTACATTATCTCTGTTAGTCCTTTTCTGAATGGTTTCAAATTTTATAATGAGTATGTATCTTTTTCTAAAGTGATAAACCCAACGAAAACGATTTTCATTGAAGGGCCAGACAGTAAGTATTTAGGTCTGTGGGCCAAACAGTTCTGTCTCAACAACTCAAGTCTGCCTTTGGACCGTGCCCAGAGAGGGCGTGGAAGCTCTGCGCCCCTTCCCCCAAACCTTGCCCCGTGCGTCTCTTCCTCCGGGTTGTTCCCCAGTTATATCCTTTTATAATAAACAGTAACCTAGTGAGTAAACAGGTTTCCCGAGTTCTGTGAGCCGCTCTTGCAAATTAGCAGAACCCAAGGAAGGAGTCGCGGAAACCTTTGGTTTCTGGCCATTTGGTCAGAAGCACAGGTGACACCCTGGACTTGCAATCAGCATCTGAAGCAGGGTGGGGGACATAGTTTTGTGGGACTGGGCCCTTAACCTGTGGAATCTGAGGCTATCTCCAAGTAGACAGAGCCAGAACCGAGTTGGAATTGAGCTGAATTCTCAGATACCCTGCTGGGGTCCCAGAATTGCTTGTCGGTGTGGGGAATACGCCCCCACCTCCAACCTACACACATAGGAAGTGGATCCAGGAACCCAAAAGACATTCTTAGCTTGCATCCATACGAAAACAGATAGTGGGCCAGATCTGGCCCGTGGGACATACAGTTTGCTGACCCGTGGTTTAAAAATAAATGACAGGTCAGCATATGGCTATGTTCTCTTCCTCTCTAAACTTTTTTTTTTTTTTTGCCCGAAGTATACAACTAGGGAACAATTATGCTCAACCACAGATATCTGGGGGAATACAGGAAAATATCAAGATGGAAATAACTTTCAATAAGCAGATCTTAAAGACCTGGGGAGTGAAGCCACCCAGCAAAGCCAGGGCTGGAGAGAGAACGGGTCCTGGGGATATCATCTGAACACCTGGATACAGCTGCACCTGAAGTCATCGCTGCACCCTGCAGTTCTGGTTCTGTGAACCTTCTGTGGGCTCAGCACTGGTCCCAAAGAAGCAGAGAGAGACACCCCATGATGGCAAATCCCCTGTGGGCTCACCTGCCTGTTTGCAGGAGAAGGCAAAAACAATGATGTCATCGAAGGACCAGGTATAGTCAGGGTGGGGAGGGTAGAACGCCAAGTTCCTGGAGGCCGCCTTCCTCAGGTCAATCAGGAAGGTCGAGTGCACCATGGGGACTGCAAAGCAGCCCCGGCGGTCCCGCTTGCGGATGGGGATGTAGGCAGGCGTGCGCTTGTAGTAGCCCTGTGGGGAGGTGGGCAGAGTTTTGCACGGGGGTCCCTAAAGGTGAGGCTGGAGGCCCAGGACAACAGGAGGCACAGAACACCCGGAGAGTTAAGATTGGGTGCCAGTTTGTGGCTATGGTGGGTATTCCCTGAGCACAGGGCTCTGAGCAGGGCCTGTCAGTCTCCAACCCCAGGGCCTCAGTTGCTGGGCAATGGCACAGAAACCCAGGGAAACAGTCAGTCATTTGCAGACCCAGCTCAATACTTCTGATCAGAAAAGCAGCATTTGAGAAAGGAAATTAAAAAACTGAAAAAGGGACTGGATATTTGAGATCCTTTGATTTTAAAATTAAACATCAGAAGTGGGACTTCAAGAAAGTCGGGGGGGCAATCTTTTAGAAGTTTTAAAAGCTTCTGGAACAGTCCTCTCCCTTCCTCCTATCCTTTAGGAACTGGAATTGTTAGCATATGACATTTAGATTTCTATGACATACTTTAAAATATAGAAACCACTGAATTATTCACTTTAAAATGGTGAACTTTATATTTTGTGAATTACACATCAATTCAAAACAAAAAGATAGGAGGAGATAGGATGGGTCAGCATCCTGGCTCTAGCCACCTAGCCCCCTTCCCCTGGCACAGCCCTGCTCCATCACCGGCCCCTCACTCTCCCTGGCTTTGCCTAAAACCCCACCCTCATCACTGGGTGGGACAATCAGAGCCTGACATTTTCCTGACTTCAGTAATTGGTTCAGGGGTAGGAAGAGACTGGACAAGGTTCAATCAGAGTAGACTCTGGCTGAATGCTGCTGAGCTCATTCCCCAGGAGTTTGAAAATGAAGCCACGCAAGGGATGGAGGAAGAGGAATATTGTTTGAACACCTGGATCGAGCTGTGCCTGAAGTCCTGTCCTGGCATCATCATGTCATAGCTATGTGAGCGCAGGCAAGTCACTTCCTCTCTCTGCATTTGTGCTTCTGCCTCAGTAATGGGTGTAGGGGCAGGGGGCACACAGTCGTAGACCCTCCCTCAATGTCTATTTAAGGATTATCACAATAGTGTTTATCAAATGCTCACCCTGAGGCAGTGTGAGGCTAAGTTAGACTCCAAATCCAGCCCCCAGCTCCCCCAGGCCCCTGCCCTACCATGGTAACCCCCTGACCTGGGAGGTCATCCCACACCAGAAGTTGGAGTATGCAGCCCGGGAATCCAGCATGGGGGCCACCACCGTCTTGTTCTCAGCGATGAGCAGGGTCAGCGTGTCAGGGTTGAGAATCAGGTTGTCCGCATCCACAAACTGTAAAACACCCGACATGGCATCAGTGTGGGCCGCGAGAGTGAGCCGGGTTAGGCCACAGCGTGGAACAGCTGGGGCAGAGGCCGGAGCCCTGGGGAGGGGGGCACCTGGAATAGCACGTGCGGCCCTGGAAGCCACCTGCTCCTCAACGGACAGCTCTGCCCTAAGTCACCAGCAGGGTTACGTTCACACAATGAAATACACGACACTGCAAGAGAAGGGACGGACCACACAGCACGAAGCGACACAAATGGGTCCCACACACGGTGCTGGCGAGCCACGGGAAGTGACAGTGGGTGCATCACGTGGCTCCTTTTTTTTTTTTTTTTTTTTTGCGGTACGCGGGCCTCTCACTGTTGTGGCCGCTCCCGTTGCGGAGCACAGGCTCCGGACGCGCAGGCTCAGCGGCCATGGCTCACGGGCCCAGCCGCTCCGCGGCATGTGGGATCTTCCCGGACCGGGGCACGAACCCGTGTCCCCTGCATCGGCAGGCGGACTCTCAACCACTGCGCCACCAAGGAAGCCCACGTGGCTCCTTTTATGGGAACTTTTAAGATGGGCAGCACTGGTCAGTGAGGAGGACAGTCGGGGCTGGGAGGACCACACTTTTTTCTATGTAAGTGAAGGGCCAACAAAAAAATTCCTAAAAATAGGATCTTTACATAAGGCTTTTTTTTTTTTAACACCTTGAATGTTGGGGTAAAAAGATGATAACTTGTTTGCTGCAGCCTGGAAGGAAACTCACCAACCCATGAACAGGGTCATCATGGTGGGGGGTGCCTGCTTGTCCCCCCAAAACCGTTATGTCACCAACACCTTCCAGAAAGGCCACACCAGAATATTCATGGCAGGGTTGTTCATCACACAAACTGGGAACGACCCAGGAGTCTAGCAGTGGAGAATCCGCTACAGAAACTTTGGCCCTGCCCTGCTGTCCCTTTGCAGAATGTGTCGAGACAACTGAAAAATCAAGCCACAGAAAACAATTAGGTAAGGACGTTCCTGTCTACCGGGATGTGAAAACACACCCAGCATGATATATTATACAACTATTAGGAGGTGGGGTTTTTTTTTAATGCATTTGGTCCACAGATATGCTTTCTGTTACCCATGCAGGGTTTTTCTGTGTTTTTTTTAAATTAATTTATTTATTTTTGGCTGTGTTGGGTCTTCGTTGCTGTGCGCGGGCTTTCTCTAGTTGCGGGGAGCGGGGGTTACTCTTCGTTGCGGTGCACAGACTTCTCACTGCGGTGGCTTCTCTTGTTGTGGAGCACAGGCTCTAGGAGTGTGGGCTTCAGTAGTCGTGGCTCGCAGGCTCAGTAGTTGTGGCTCCCAGGCTCTAGAGTGCAGGCTCAGCAGTTGTGGCGCACGGGCTTAGCTGCTCCGCGGCATGTGGGATCTTCCCGGACCAGGGCTCGAACCCGTGTCCCCTGCATTGGCAGGTGGATTCTTAACCACTGCGCCGCCAGGGAAGCTCCCCATGCAGGATTTTTAGAACGTATGAATCACTTGCCACAAACAAGAGCAAAACCCAGCATCCCTGCCTTCTCCAGCAACGTGGGAAGGGCATTCCCACGCGGCAAGCCCCTGCTGGAGACGGGAGGTGGCTGCCCCTTGGGACAAGCCGTGCGGTCCTGTTATGTTCCTGCCCAGACCCCTGTGGACATTTGAATTGGTGACCTTGGAATAAGATGCAGTGAAAACAACCAGAACAGTCTGGCAGTTCCTCAGAAAGTGAAACATGGAGTTACGGCAATTCCAGTCCTAGGTACAGACTGAGAGAACTGGAAACGGGGACTCGAACAGACGTCTGCACACCATGTTTATAGTAGCCTTATCCACAGAAGACAAGCTGTGGAAACAACCTAAGCGTCCACTGACGGATGAATGGATAAACAAAACGTGGTCCATCCATACAACGGAATATCACTCAGCCAGAAAGAGTGAAGCGCTGACACACGCTACAACCTGGATGAACCCTGAAAACATCAGGCTGAGTGAAGCCAGACCCAGAAGGCTACATGGCGTATGATCCTGTTTATGTGAAATGTCCAGAGCAGGCAAACCCACAGAAACAGACAGCAGATTAGCAGTCACCAGGGGCTGGGGGCGGGGATGCAGAGTGACTGCTCACGGGCACAGGGTTTCCTTTGGGGCGATGGAAACTAGTTTTGGAAGCACACAGAATGTAAACACACAGCCAGAGAGCGAGCCTCTCTGGGAGGTACGACTACAAGGTATGATTTTTTTCTTTCTTTCCAAGCTTCTTGTTGTTTCTTGTATATTTTCTTACAAGTAAGACCCACAGTGTTTGTAAAAAGAGAAAAAAAGAGGTCATTTTAATAATAATTTAAAAACACGAGACAAATGATTTCACATTCCAATATGGATTACTTAAGTCCCCGATTGCAAAACTATACGGTATGTCAAAAGCTGCTTTGAGTTCTGAACCAAAGCCTTGAGTTCCACCCGGGTTTGCTGAGAGAAAAAAGTGAAAACCACTCAATGTCAAACAATGTAAGCAAAACCCAGGGAAGCAGACAAGGTGGCCCTGGGCTGGACGGTTCTGGGAGGTTCAAGCCCCACCTCTGTCTTCACTGTTTCTGAGACCCCACCCAGCAGGCTGTCACTTCCCTCTCCAAGCCTCCACTTTCCCATCTATAAAACAGTCTGAGAAGCCAACTCACAGGGATCCCAGGAGGAGCCTGTTCCATCCTTCCTCCTCCCAGGAGATGGCTCCGTCCTCCCCACAAGGTTCAGGCCAGGACGTGAGATCCTTCCGGCACCCACACATCCAGCAGGGCCTGTCCCCTTGGCCTCAGAACGCATCCTGAACCCACAGCCCCATACAGGCCCCCACCCTGGCCTCCTGCTGGCCCCCTCCTCTTGCCCCACGGCAGCCACAGGGACTTCAGGAAATCAGAAATCAGAACCTAGCCCTCTCCTGTTCACACACCGTCCATGGCTCCCCATTACCTTCAAAGTAAAAGTCACATCCCTCCCTTGGCCTGAATAGTCTGGCCCCCACCTACCACCTCAGCATTACCCCCGCCATCACTCCACTCTGGTTACACTGGCCTCCTCGCCAGTCCTTGAATGCCCCAGGCTTGCTCTCTGCTCTGTTCCCTCTGCCTCGGACACTGGCCCCCAGCTCCCACTGAGGCTGGCTCCTTGGCTCCTTTAGATCTCTGCTAAGACCCCCTCCTAAGGGAGGCCCCCCAACCCCTGGTACCTGTGGTCGTGACCTTATTTGGAAATTGGGTCTTTGCAGATGTAATTAAGATGTAAATTAAGATGGAGTTCATCCCTCCTACACTGTTGATGGGGATGCAAATTGGTGCAGCCACTATGGAAACCAGTGTGGAGGCTCCTCAGAAAACTGAAAATAGAATTACCATATGACCCAGCAATCCCACTCCTGGGCATATTCCCAGACAAACCTGTAATTAAAAAAGATACATGCACCCCTATGTTCATAGCAGCACTATTTACAATAGCCAAGACATGGAAACAACCTAAGTGTCCATCAATAGATAAATGGATAAAGAAGATGTGGTATAAATATACAGTGGAATATTACTCAGCCATAAAAAAGAAAAATAATGCCATTTGCAGCCACATGGATGCAAGTAGAGATTACCAAACTAAGTGAAGTAAGTCAGAAAGAGAAAGGCAAACACCATATGATATCACTTATACGTGCAATCTAAAATACGGCACAAATGAACCTATTTACAAAACAGAAACAGACTCACATATATAGAGAACAGACTTGTGGTTGCCAAGCCGGTGGAGGATGGGGGAGGGAAGGACTGGGAGTGTGGGATCAGCAGATGTAAGCTATCATGCATAGGATGGATAAACAACAAGGTCCTACTGTCTAGCACAGGGAACTATATTCAACATCCTGTGATAAACCATAATGGGAAAGAATATAAAATAAATAAACAAATAAAACAATAATTACTTTAAAAAAAGATGGGGTTCATAGTGG
Source organism: Grampus griseus (assembly GCF_964374135.1). Classification (NCBI taxonomy): domain Eukaryota; kingdom Metazoa; phylum Chordata; class Mammalia; order Artiodactyla; family Delphinidae; genus Grampus; species Grampus griseus. Next base: position 160,520,339 of record NC_139019.1, on the reverse strand, counting down.
ATTAGGGTAGGCCCTAGATTCAGTGACTGGTGACCTTATAAGAAGAGACCACGTGACCACAAAAGCAGGGACTGGAGTGATGCAGCCACAAGCCAAGGAACACCTGGAGCCCCCAGAAGCTGGAAGAGGCAAGGAAGGATCCTCCCCTAGAGTGCAGCCCTGCCTGCACCCTGATTTACACTGCTGGCCTCCAGAGCTGCAAGACAATAAACTGTTTTATTGCCCGCCAGTGTTGGTGTTTATTTATTGTTTTAAGCCCGCCAGTGTTGGTGTTTTGTCATGGCAGCCCCAGAACACTGATATATCATCAAGTGCCTTTCACAGCGCTGGCCGCCTTCTGGTATTTCCTCATGCAGTTTTGTTTGTTTTCTGGTCACATCCACCTTTCCTGGGACGCTAGGAAGGTGGGGCTCAGCCTGTGTGATCCTCACTTTGTCCCCAGGGCCCGGCACGAGGAGGGCATAGGGAGTGGACGATAGGTATATGCTGATTAATAAATTAAGAAGGTAGAGGCCAAAGCTTGAGGTTTGGCACGTAGATGGAAACCCGCCGCGGGCACTGTCAGGCTGGCATCACTGCATTCAACCTCCATGGCGAACCAGGCTCAGCTGTCAATGCCCTGCCCATCGCACCAGGGGAGAGGACCATGCCCAGGTCAAGGAGCCAGGCTGAAGGAGCTCACAGGAGACCCGTGATCTGTGGGCACGTAACCCAACATTGCATTCAAAACCTCAACCGGCCACCTCTTCCCAGAGGCCCAGGAGGAGGAAGTGAAAGTCAGGGCTCAGCAGCTCAGTGTCGCCAGCATCCCCCAGCCCCCGCCCCATCCTCCTGCTTCTTGGAGTGACCCAGAGGTCATCATCGTGGTTGCAGAGAGAACTCACATCACTGGTGATGCTGATAAAAGTGGAGATGACCCAAGTGTGCAACTACAGGGGTCGGCTGGGGACACAAAAGCCCACTTGTTCCTGATGATTAAGAATCCAGGTGGCCGAGGATCAAATCCCAGCTCCTCCACTAACCTGCTATGTTACCTCTGACAACTCACTTCCCTTCTCAGAGTCTCAGTTTCCCCTCTGTAAAATGAGGTCAAGGCTGGTCTCCAAATCCCGCCACTCTGCCTCCCCTTGGATACCCCAGACCTTCGGCTAGGGACCCATGGGTTGGCTGGCCAAGAAACTCACCAGGATGTAATCGGCCCACATGTCCCGGGCCGATTTCAGGGCTGCCTGGCGTAACTTCATGATGTGCTCATAGCGTGAGTCAGACCAGTGTTTGGGGCCCTCCTCGTCTGGGTAGGACCTGTGGAGAGGCAGCTGTGATGTGGGAAGCACAGGGCATTCTTGGAGCCCAGAGAGGTTTGAGCTGGCTGAATGTGGGGTGGTCAGAGAGGGCTTCCTGGAAGAGGGGATGTGTAAGCTGGATCTGAAGGCTGGGAAGAAGCAAGGAGAAAATAGGAGAACGGAGGTGTGTCCCCAGTAGGGGGTACAGCATGTGCAAAGGCCCAGAGGGGAGGGGAAAGGGCCTCTACTGCCTTGCAGAGACATCCCTGAGGGTGAGGGGAGCCACTAGGAGAGAAGACCCAAAGACCTCCCAGACTCCTAATCTGGTCTGGGCAGTGGGTGGGTACAGAAATAAATCCTGAAAGAGTGAAAGGAACCGAAGTCCACATCACTCAGGGGCTCATGGGGACGCTAAGCAGCAGAGCTGATGTTGCAGCTGAGTGACACAGGGAACAAAGCAGTGGGCGTCCACCACAAAGACCAAGGAATGAAGGAATTCCAAGTGGAGCGAACGGCGGGGCAAAGGTCCAACGGGAGGCTTATGACCCACTGGTGAAGCTGAGGTGGGGTGAGAGTAGCCACAGCCAGCGCTGAAGGCTGCAGAGCTGGGCTACAGCATCAGGGACTGGGGGCTGGGGGCTGGCCCAGGGTGACGGGGAGTCATGGAGGGTGTGTGAGCAGGGGCACAGCCAAGTCCAGCTGGGGGCAGGGGGCAGGGCAAGGCCTGGCACTCACTTCGGCTCCTCTGCCGGCCGCCACTCCACAGAGTGGTACAAACTCTTCATGGCCACCAGCCATTCCCGAAGCACGGCTGACGTGTTGTCTGAGTTGTGGTCCGTGGCCACCCTGCAGACAGAACAGGCCAGTGAGTGAAGTTAGGGAGACCAAGGCAGGACAAGCAGCAGCAAGGCAACAAGGGCTCCCACGACCTGGCTGGGCCTCCCACCAGCTACACAGCCCTGGGCAAGACACTTCTGCGCTCCGTGCCCCAATTTCCTCATCTGTGACACACGGGGTGAGGACAGGGCCCACTTCACGGGGCTGCAGAGGGGACTAAAACAAGCTAATTTTGGAAAAACACATTAGATGACGTTCGTACTATGGGGCATCAAGGATCTTATAACCACATTCGCTACTAAATATGTGAGATTTAATAAAAAAAAAAAATATATATATATATATATCATGCAGCCCTGCCCCACCTTCCTCAATTCTCTCCTGTGAGCAATACCACTTTGGAGTGGGCTGTGGTCACTCGTTCATTCAACAAACATTTCTTAAACACCAACTGTGTGCTTGGATTATCCGGCCTGGAGGGAAAAGGAATATTTGGAAGTCTAGTTTGACCATCAGCTGAGAGTTATTCTCCCAAAAGAACTGTTATTTAGTCAACAACAAGGATAGCAACGATGACAATAATAACAGTAATGATAATAATAACCACAGCTCTGGTCACTGATGCCAGGCGCAAGGGCTTCACACTCAGTAACTTGTTCATCTTCAGAGACAACCCAACTAGAATTATATTAGTATCCCCATTTTCCAGATGAAGAAACTGAGGTAGGAAGCGGTAAGTCACCAGTCAGGCTTGTTCATGGCCCTGCCCCATTCTGCTTCTAGGAAGAATCCACTCCCCGCAACCTTCCGCCTTCCGTCCCTTACCCCACCCACCCACTCCAGTAGTCACAAGGCAGGAGGTCCGATTCAGGCTGGGTTCAGGGAGCAATACGGCAGCAGGAGCGTAAAAACGTTCAGTCAGTAGAAGTGCAATGTGGGCCGCTGCAACGCCCCAACTGGTAGTGGGGGCGGGTTCTCAGGCTTCCCTTTGAAGCTGTGTGTGCACGGGCAGTGCGCACGGGTGATCCCGGATATGCCCTAATGCGGGGGCCAGAAGGCAGAACTGTGGCCCGCCCCACCCCAAAGAGGCCAGCAGGCAAAGCGCCGTTCCGGCTGGTGCTAATGCGCCAGGGGGCAAGCAAGCAGGAAGGCACGCGTGGGGTTGGCCTGCCCTGATGGGGGACAGCAAGCAAAAGGCACGCGTAGGGCTGGCCCGCCCCGCCCGGTGCCAGGACAGCGAGCGGGGCGCGGCGTGGACCCGCCGGGATGGGGACAGCAGGCCGGATGCGGGGCCGCGGGTGCCGCGCTCACCACAGAGCTGTGCGGTCCCGGGGGTGCCGCAGCCGCTCGAGCGCGCCCAGCGTGGAAGGCAGCGCGTGGGCCGCGTTGCGCGCCAGCAGCGCGACGAGAACGCGCGGCGCCTGCAGCGGCGACTCGGGGCTCCAGCGCTCCTCTGGGAAGTAGGCGGCGGCGCCCGGCGGGCCCTCCAAAGGTGGCAGCGCCAACAGCAGCAGCAGCAGCAGCACCGGGAGGGGCCGCCCGTGCCCCCGCCATGCGCGTGGGGTCGCCGCCATCGCGCCACGCGTCGCCTTTAAGCCGCTTTTCTGCCGGCGGACGCGGACGGCGCCTTAAAGGGGCCGTGGGGACCCCGCCCCCCGCCCCTGCCGCGCGCCTTAAAGGGGAGGACAGCTCCTGGCGGAGTCAGCCGTCAGGGCCCGCCTCCAAACGGCCTTAAAGACACAAAGTGTCTCCTACCCTCCTCAGCGGCCCGCTCGAAGTGACGTCAATCTGCAGGCCTGCCCGGGAAGCCCAGCCTCCCCCGACCCCCCACCCCAAGACGCCGAGCGCTCAGAACTTGGGTCTGTGCGATAAAGCCGTCAGACCTCAGAATCTGCCCTGCCACCGAGCAGCTGCTCTCGCCAGGATCCCAGCCTGATTCGACATCCAACTTCCATTTGTATAAGACCGGCTGTGTCACGAGTCGAACCTGGATAGTCAGGATCTGGTTTGGGACTCAAGATATGAGCCTCAGTTTCCTCTGCTGCAACATGAGTTTTACCACTCTAGTTCTCGACCTCCCTGGGATGCCCTCAAGGGTTGTTGAGTACCAAGCGCGTGGGCCCTGGCGTCCCCAGACCTGGCTTCAAATCCAGTCCCCAAGTGGGCCGTCTGTGTGAGCCTAAGTTTGTCCATCTGTAAAATGGAGTCAACGACCCCGCAGGCTTGTGTGTAGATGGAACGGGAGGGAGGTGGACGTTTCCAAAGAAATGCTACGAGGGGGCTGTTTTCCAGTAATCTAATGTGTTTTCTAATTCATCGTTTTTGTGATGCTCAGATATCTATTTATTAACGTGAGTGGTGGGGGTGGGGGCTCAATATTGTTAAGTAAAATTCAGGGGACAGATCGTGTGTCCTCAGTGTGTGCAAGAGACAGTAGGGCAAAAGTTAGGAAGTAAAGGTGAGGAAAATCTCATTCTCTTGGGGAAGGAAACCATGGAGTGTGCATTACCCCCCTCTGAAAGCTGAACTGAGAAAAACACTGGGGAAGTCCCTCCCAGAACCTACTCCGGAAGCAGCTGGAAGTCTTGTGATGTGAAGCTGCCAGGCTCCAGTGGACAGATGGCTTTTCTGGCAAACAGAGGAAGGCAGTAAAAGCTCTACTCTCAGCTGGGAAACTTGATACTAAGGTAAGAATTTGGAGCAAGTAAACAAACCCAAAGGCCCACAGCAAGCTGGAAAAAAAAATCTGTGGCATATCAGAAAGTGTTACTATCCTTAATATACAAAGAGTTATTAGAGATCATTAAGAAAAATATAAATTCTCCTGAAGAGAAAAGTAGGTAAAAGCTATGAACAGGCAATTCAGTAAAAAAGAAAAGAAAAGAAAGGAAAACACAGAAACACACATACAGTGGTAAAGAATCCACCTTCCAATGCAAGGGACATGGGTTCGTTCCCTGGTCGGGGAACTAAGGTCCCACATGCCACAGGGCAAATAAGCCCAGGCGCCTCAACTAGAGAGAGAAAACCCTGACGCCACAACTAGAGAGAAACCTGCGCGCCACAACAAAAGATCCCACATGGCACAACTAGGACCCGACAAAGCCAAAAATAAATAAATAAATAAGAAACACACAAACATATTAATGGTCAATAAACATATTTTCAGGTTCAATGTAGTCATCAAAGAAATTTTAAATAAAACAATGCACTCTGTGTGTGTGTCTATCAAACTGGCAGTTTTTCCTTTTATGAAAATTTCTAGTGTTTGGAAAGGAGAATATGTATAAATGCTGCTGGTGAGAGTGTTAAAAGGCATAGCCTTTCTGGAGAGGAGTAAGGCAGAGGTGTGGGGATTATACAAGCCTTGAACTGGTACATATGCTTTGACTCAGAAATTCCACTAGTAGACATTTATCCATTGAGAATGATGATGAATGTGGGCAAAGCTTCAGCTCTGGAAGGTCCCTGGAGGAGGCAGTGGGCAGAGTGGCTAGACCTCGGTGCTGGAGCCTGGTTGCCTGGAGCAAGTGCCTCTCTGAGCCTCAGTTTCCACATCTGTAAAATGGAAAGTGTCATAAGGATGCCAAAACATTTGGACACATCAAATGCCTGGCACATAATAAATACCCAGTAATTGGAAGCTTAGCGAGAATAATTTAATAGAAATGCAAAAGCACCCAGAAGATAAGTGGGCCACAGAGAGAAGTGGAGGTTCACAGAGAAGCTCCTAAACACATGAGAAGACTCTCCACCTCATCCCCAATAAGACATGCTCATTAAAATGATGCCAAGACCACATTTTTTACCCAGAAGATCTGGGAAATCCCAAGTCGGCTGACAGCCTGTGGGGAAATGGGCCACCTCCACACAGATGAGTGGGCACCAGGTGAGACCACTCTGTTGGAGAGCACTCTCAAGACTGCTATTGAAATGACAAACATGCATGCTCTAAACCCTGAGATTTCACCTTGCGGGATTTACCCCCTTGCATGAAAAGTATGTAAAAGGTCGTTCGCTATGGTGTTAGCTGTTAGTGCAAAAGATTAGAAGCAAAACCCCATCATCAATTAGATTCTGGTTAAATAGATTAAGGAGCCCATCCACAATCCTTCATCCCCAGTTGCAAATCCCCAAATATTATGACACCCAGAAGTCTTTCTAAGATTGTTTAATCTTCATGTATCCCAGTGAGTGTGGATATTCATCAGTTTATCTGCAGCAATTGACTATGAGATGCTGCCCCCAATCAGCTAGGGAGTGTATTAGTTAGCTATTGCCACATAACAAATGACCCCCAAAGTTAGCCACTGAAAACTATACACGTTTATTATCTCAGAGTTTCTGTGGGTGAAGAATGTGGGAGCTGCTTAGCTGGGTGGATTCACAAAGCTCTCATAACAATGATACCCAAGGGGGTTGAGGAGCTGAGAGCTGCTCCAGAATACCTGCATCTGCCCTGGGTCCTGAACATCCAGATTATAAACATCTTGCCCACTGGTCCGCTTCTAGTTGGACCAGTTGCTTTCTGTCCCATTTCAGTGAAATGTTTCAGAACATTTCATGAAATGTTCATGAAACATTTCAGTCTTAGGGATGGAGTTCAGGATCCCTGCACCACCAGCAGCGACAGCCTCAGCCCTACACACATTTACTGCTGCAACAAGGAGGTCTCTGTAGGGTCCTATAGTAGGAGGCCAGGCTGCCCTGGCCCTGAGCACAGCTCCATGCACCCATTGTTAAGGTGAACCCAAGGCTCCCATCACCACTATCTCCCCCACCAGTGCTGGGAACTGGTAGCCGTTGGGAGAGGCCCTATAGAGCCCTGGCAAGAAGAGATGGGACACAAATTCATATGCATGTCAGAGGATACCTCTGACACTCAGGCACACTCCTTGGCTCCCCATCGCCCTAGTTCACCATGAGCTTGGCCAACCTGGCCAAGTCAGGAGACAAGGTGCATACTGTTGCATCCCGGAACCCACACTCACAATCCTCTTGTATACCCCACACAGGACCCCCAACCCTGGCAATTCACTGGCATGGGCCAAGAACCTGTGAGGTCCCCACCTGTTTCTCCTTGGTCCCATGGAAGCTCCGAGCGGCCATCCAGAGTGCAGGACATGTTGCTGGCACCAAGGGCTTTTTTCAATTCTAAAATAAGAGATAGAGACTTCCCTGGTTGCGCAGTGGTTGAGAGTCTGCCTGCCAATGCAGGGGACACAGGTTCAAGCCCTGGTCTGGGAGGATCCCACATGCAGTGGAGCAGCTGGGCCCGCGTGCCTCAGCTGCTGATCCTGCACTCTAGAGCCCGCGTGCCACAACTACTGAAGCCCACGCGCCTGGAGCCCACGCTCCACAGCAGGAGAAGCCACCACAGTGAGGGGCCCACACACTGCAGCAAGGAGTGGCCCCTGCTCGCCACAACTAGGGAGGGCCTGCACGCAGCAACGAAGACGCAATGCAGCCAAAAATAAATAAATTTAAAAATAAAATAAAGAGATAGGGCTTCCCTGGTGGCGCAGTGGTTGAGAGTCCGCCTGCCGATGCAGGGGACACGGGTTCGTGCCCCGGTCCAGGAAGATCCCACATGCCGCGGAGCGGCTGGGCCCGTGAGCCATGGCCGCTGAGCCTGCGTGTCCCGAGCCTGTGCTCCGCAAGGGGAGAGGCCACAACAGTGAGAGGCCCGTGTACCGCAAAAATAAATAAATAAATAAATAAAAATAAAGAGTTAAACCCCCGGACACACCTGGATAAGCCCCAGAATCCCAGGGCTTCCATGAATTTTCCCAGAGAGGCCACAAGAGGGCAAAGCATGGAAGAAACGTCTCAACCAGGAACCCTAAACAAGTGGCTCACATGAGCCTCTCTCCACACCTGTGCCCATGGCAGACATTGCTAGCCGATCCCCACACCTTCACTGAGCCTGGATTCTACCTACCCCACCTTCCAGGACAATACTTCAAGCAGACATCACAAATCAATTGAGGATGGAAACACCCCACCCCCACCCCACCTTCAGTACAAGTAGAACTTCTAGGAATGGAAACCTGTTTCTGAAAAATTTTTTCCAATCAGAGATTATTCTTTTTCCATGTAAAATGGCCCCTATTCTAAAGGAAATCGGTTCTTTTTGTTTGGCCTCAAGGACACTTCTCACCCTTACTTCCTGGCTCCCAGAACACTGCTATCTCTGGGTTTCTCCCACCTCTCTGACTACTCCTTCTGCATCCCTTCTTCCTCTTTGTGTCCTTCAAATCCAGGCTCTTTGGGACTCCTCTCCTTTCTCTCTACACCATCCCCAGGGTTGTGGTCCCTCCCATGCACCCATTGACACCCCAGGCCAACAACAACCTCTGACTTCCGTCTCATCCTCATGCCTGGGCTCCGTCCCCTTGGTTGCTGCCCCTGCTCGAGTCCATCCTTTGCCCCCCAGGACCAGGCCCTCAGCCTCCTCCCTGGCTTCCAGTCTAGCCACTGTTGCCCTCTTGCTCACACACCCTCCGTGGCTCCCTATTGCCTGCCACAAAATGTCTAAACTCCTCTGCCTGTCATTCAAGGCCCTGCACGTCTGCCCTGGCAACCTGCAGCCTCCTCTCCTTCCTTATGTGTCAGCTGTGACATTCCCTGAATAACCATTACACATTGCTCATTCCCCTGTTAGTACACGTCTCAGCAGTCATAGGCATTGGGTCAGGAAGGAACAGACAAGGCAGGAGGGAGAAGAGACAGTCAGGAGCCTCTTTCCAGCCCAGGAAATCCTAAGAGGCCTACCCCAAGTCCACGTACTCTTGAGGGCTCAATGCCAGCCCAGAATAAAACATGGAGAGGTTGTTGAATGAGTAAATGTAAATGTCTATCCCCAGTTTTTAAATTTTGCCTCCCTTCTCTCATCCTAAGAACTCCTGCATATCCGTCACAGCCCCACTCCAATGCCCCCTCCTTCAGGGAGCTTCCGTCACTGCCCCTCTAGGCTCGCCCACCCCAGACCCCCTCTGTCCCAGTCCTGGCCCTTAGTCAAAGGACTAGTGTTCACAGGTAGTGAGAGGCGATGGGGACCCTGGTAGGGCTCAGTATACACAGCCAGGGGTCACCAGGCTCCCCTGAGCCATAGGGGGTGGGGCTCACCTCGACTGATCCTCTGCAGCAGGACCCCCCGGATGACATCCTCATAAATACCCTCAATGGTCAGAGCAGGGCTGCCCACAGCAAGGACGTCCCCTTCGAACTCAGGCAGCTCCTGTAACCGAGGCAGGTGAGGGGCTGGGCTGGAGGGGTGGGCTCTGTGTGACATGGGTTTGAGCCCCAGCTCTGTCACTGATTAGCTAGGAAAACCTGGGCCTCAGTTTCCTCATCTTTAAAATGGACTCCTTGACTCATTATTCCCTCGGGTTGTTGTGAGAACTGGTGAAACAAAGCACATCACACCTCAATGGGAATAATACAGGTGTTTCTGCTGGGACCCCTCACAGTCACTTCCTGCCTGACCCCTGATGCAGACCCCTTCATGGTGCCCCTAAGCCTGCGTAGCAAGGCCCCTGGGACCTCTCCCCTCGTCTATTTCCTACCCCATTGTTCGGTAAGCTCCAGCCACACTTGCCTATTCTCTGTTTCTCCAACACACCAGGCACAGACCTACCTCAGGACCTTTGCACATGCTGTACCCTCTGCCTGGAATACTCTTCCCCAGGACATGGCTCATGCCTTTAGTTCACTGCTTCTCAAGCATCATCTTCTCAGAGACAGCCCCCCTAACCACTCAGCACCCTCACCATACACACACATACACTCCCCCTCTGCCTCCTCCCTTCTCTGAAGCCTGTATCACCTGCTGATATGTGATGCATGGGACCCCACGCCAGCTCTGCAGACACAGCATTGTCATGGGAGAAGCAGAGGGCATCATGAAGTCCCAGAAGAGCCATCCAACCCAGCCCCTGGGCTCAGGGAACAAAAGTCTCTAATCATCAAGGTGGCTCTATGAGCCTCACAGAAAGATGCTTGGTTGCTCTATAGGACCCGTCCCCATCAGCTCACCGCTTTGCAGCTCAGCTCCAGCTGGCTCAGCACGAAGGGCAAGAAGATGCAGAGCAGCCAGCCATGGATGAACCGCCTCCGCGCTGAGCCACTATCCGACTGGAATTTCTGCATGACACACACGGCAACTGGTCTCACAACCACCCGAGCACCCAGGCCCACTGCCATGCCCTCCCCGCAGACCTCACCTTCAGCACGCGCCCCCTGACTTTCTCCAGCTGCTGGGCAGCCTGGTCACAGTCCAGAGCCGTGGTCAGACATTGGTCAGCCAGCTGCAGGAAGGTGGCCACGGCGTCAGCCATGAGCTGTGGGAAGAGATGCTGGGATGAACCCTGGGAATCCATGCTCTTTCTGGGCCCTACGCCTGCTCGGTTGAACCCTTCTCAGCATCCAGCCTGCCCTGACCAACTACTTCGCTCCAACCTCCTTCTTGTCCCAAGAAACAGCACTCTCTTCCTCTCAGGACTCGGGGGTCATCCATTCAGTGCCAGGATGCCCAGCACGGGGATCAGAGAGCTGTCCACAGTCCAGGCTCCTTGGCTGAGCACCCTTGTGCAGTGTACAAACTGAACAACCGTGCCGGGCAGCACTGGGTCTTCTCAGTCCCCGTCTCTTTCACTCACCATGTCCATTAGCACGTCCCAACCCCTTGGCTTTCAAAACACACCCTGCTCCTCTCCACCAACCCATTCTGGTTCAGACCTCCTCGCTGCCTCCTCCACTTCTGCCCCCGACAGCCCCTGCTCCCCAGGGCAGGCAGGGCTTTCTAAAAAACCTTGAATCTGGCCATGCCCCGCCCCTGCTCACACACCTGCTGTGACTCCTGTTGCCCTTGGACAGAGCCCAACCCCCTGAGCCCCACACTCAAGGCCCTGACCCATCTGCCCCCCCACCTCGCTGGCATATCTCCCACATCTATGCCCTGCCTTGAAATCTACAAGCCAATGTCTCTAAACTGCTTCACTTTCCCCAAATGTGGACACGCTCTCACACCTCCCAGGGCTTATCCACACTGTTCCCTCCATCCAGCACATGCCCCATTCCCATTCCTCCCCCAGCTGCCCCAGCCTGGCAGTCCTCTCCTCCTGGAAGCCTTCCCAACCCTGGAGATGGATCAGGTGCCTCCTCAGGGTTCCCGTAGCACCTTGTGTGTCCCCATCACAGCCCTGTCCATCATGTGTGATTACTGCCTGCCTGGTCATGAGCTCATGTCTGCATGACACTGGGGAGTCCAGCGAGGGAGGGCCAGGTCTGTCTGGGTCATCGTGGTCTCCCTGGCACACACTCGGCACCTACTCATTGGAGGCTGCCATCCTTGCCTCACTTCCTCCCAGCCTCCCACTCACCCTTACCTGCTGTGCGAGATCCTGGGCCCCAAACACCAAGCTCTGAGTTCCAAAGAAGCCAAATGGTTCTGCCAGCTGCCCCAGGCGCCCCCGGCTCCGCTCCGCCTCTCGGTAGCAGGTCTGCATCAGCTCTGGGTCCCATGGCATCTCCCCAAATGAGTAAACCTGTGTTCCCATAGCAGTCAGGTAAGAAAAATACCACCAGCCCATGGAAGAGCAAGGCTAAGGACCTCATAGACAGTTCATCGAAGGAGAAACACAAATGGAAACACATCCCGCCTCAGTTGTCACCAAAATAATGCATAATAAAAGTAACTGTGAGGTATGGTGTGATGGACATAAAATGGTAAAACTTGGAACAAATGATAACATGTGGTGCTGGCGTGGCTGAGGGGAAATGGGCACACTCAGCCCTTGTCCCACCTGATGTTCTCTTTGCGCTGGATCCTGCGGCTGCAGAAGTGCAATAATCCAAGGTATTTGCCCTCAAACTGCTCACAGAAAAGTTGGAGGAGACAGAGTGTAGACAAACAACAGTAGTGGTGAGTTAATACTCCTGTGAGGAGGGAAGCACGCGCAGCTGCAGATGCAGAAAGGACCAGGGAAAGTTCCTGGAGGAGGTGATTATGAAATGGAGATGTGAAGATTAATAAAGGGAAACCTCATTTAAAATAAAGTCATGGGAGTTCCCTGTTAGTCTAGTGGTTAGGATTTGGAGCTTTCACTGCGGTGGCCCAGGTTCAATCCCTGGCCGGGGAACTGAGATCCCACAAGTTGCGTGGCTAAATAAATAAATATGAAATCATTAAGCCCTGAAAGGGGCGAGGGGGGGGGCGCTCTCGTGCACTGCCACTCCTTGCCCTCTGCAGACCCCAAACTGGAAGAAGGTTACTACTACTTTACCACTCCAGCAGGAGGAAGATTTTCTCCTTATGCAGTAACAGCCCCAACCAATGAGAAACTACCACCACTCAGCCAATGAGAAACTGTCACCACCCTGAACTCTCGCTTTTCTTCAATGGACTTTCCTTGAGAGCTGTCCCTCCCAATTTTTTCCTTCTTCTCTATAAAGTAATATTCCTCCCCTTCGTTTGCCAGACTTGCCTCTGGTTTTGCCATAGCTTGCACGTCCCGAATTGCAATTCTCATGCTAACCTCCCTTCCCAAAATGTTCTGCTGATAAAATAACTGGCTGTTTCATTTTAAAGGTCAACAGACACTTAACGAGTGGAAGGTTTCTTGGCACAGAGTATGCTCTCATTTAATATCAGAAGAAAAGAGCTGACCTGCGTGTTGCAGAATTCTGTCCCAGGGAATGGGGTGGGCTGTGGCCAAACAAGGCAATGGGAGGAGGAACAATTTGTAGGGAAGGTGACTCCAGATTGATGTTACTAAAATGCTAATCTTGTCATCTTACTCCTTCCCCCCATGTTATAAACCGTGCCCCAGTGACCATAGCATAGTGGACCACCGTAAGTAAAATGCAGCTTAGAAGAAAGTTCAGAGATTTTTAAGAGAAGATTTTCAAACAAGAAAGATTCAAGGTGCATGCAACTCTTCTATAAAGTTAACACACTGCCCATAGGCCCGATGAAACACGACCCACTGGACCTCACCTCCTTCCGCAGCCGGGTGCTGGAGGGGCTCCCACGCAGGTGGCGGGACAGGCGGTCCATGCCCTGGGTTAGGAGGGTCTGCACTGCCGTGAGTTCAGCTTCCACGGTGCTCAGCAGCGTCTGCGTGACCCGGGGCAGCTGCGCATCCACCTTCCTGCGCAGGCACGATTCGAGGGGACCCTGGACGTTGGCTGCGAGTGGAAGACACTGGCCTGGATCTCCTCCTCGAGGTGCTCCGCAAATTGGGAGGTGGAGGGTACGGAGTGAGGCCATGGGCTCAACAGGGTAAGGTAGACGGGAGCCCTGACTTTGAGCCCCCTCCTCTACCCCATTATACAGAATAGAAAACCGAGGCCAAGTGCCATGGGGATCGGCTCAAAGTTGCACACAGAGGCAGAGTTAAGATTCCAACTCTGTTCTCTTTGTTACTGAGCTGAGTGAGAGCTATCTCCGCTGTCTGACTGGACAACCCACAACTGGAGTCAGGCCTGATACCGACAAGGCCTCTGCCCCTCTCCCCACCCAGTCTTGGTCTCCGGGCTCACCAGCTCCATCCCTGGCCTTCCCGCCTCCCAAGCACCCGCCCTCCCTCTTTTTTTTTTTTTTTTCCGCCGTCCTCCCTCTTGACCCCGTCTAGAAATCTAGTCTCACCACCAAAGCATCAGGCCTCGCCCATTTTCCCACTTAGGCTCCACCCTTTTCTTCTCCGGCCCTGCCTCCACCGGGTCCCAGACCTTGGGCCCCTTCCCTTACACCCAAGCTGTTCCCCTTCTTCCTCTCACGCTCCCGGCCCCGCCCCTCACATCCAGGCCACGCCCCCGGACCTCACCCTGCAGCCTCCCTAACACGCGCTCCCGCAACTTCAGCATCTGATCTACGTCTGGGCGGATAGTCTTCTCCAGGGCGGCGAGCAGCTCCTCCTTTTCGGGCTGGAAGGCGCGGAGCCCAGTGGAGGCCCCGGCCAGGACTGCAGCGTGGACGGCGTCCAGTAGCTGCCCAGATCAGCCGAGGGGACCCCACACGGGCCAGGGACGCCGTAGAGAGACGAGATGGGGCGAGGGTAGGAAGACAGAGAGAAGACAGACGCACAGAGATGGGCGGAGAGGTTGGGCGACAGTCGCAGGGAGGGCGAAGCTGAGCACCCCGGTCCGGCTCCTATCCCCATACGCGGCCTCCCGCGTGTCCCTGCCCCACCTCCTCCACCGCATGCGTACCTTGGCCCAGGCCCAGGCCCGAGCGCGGCCGGCCCCGCGCAGGCCGGGCAGGGTCTGGGCTCGCAGTGCAGGCAGCAGCTCCCGCATCAGTACCGCAGTCAGCACCTGCGGGAGAGGTGACCATGGGTGCTTCGGTGGGCCGAGAAGGGGTCAGGGGGGTCCCGGGTGCGGCCTTGCGCGGCACTGACCTCGGCGTCCGAGCCTAGGGTCACGTCGTCGTCGCCAAAGTGGCCTTGCTGCTGCCGGTAGAGCCGTATGGCGTCCAGGAAGGCACGGGCGGCTGGGGCTTGACTTCGCTGCAGGACTGAGGGGCGGCTCCTCAGTGCCCGTCCACCCCTCCCCTGCTCTCAGGCTGCCTGGCTCCCCGTCGCCTGAGAAGGAAGCCCTCCGCCTCCTCGCCAGGTCCCAAACAGCTAAGTCTCACCCACTTCCAGACCTCTGCGCAAAGGAGTGCCCTCCGCCGGGAACACGCTCCCCTACGTTTATCACCAGCCCATAAGGGGCCTGTGTACCACTTTGGAAAAGGCATCCCGGGCAGGCAGTCACAGCCCAGATCCCACTGCGGTCTCCAGTTGCCTCTCCAGTTAGGTACGTTTGTTCAGTCAACAACCTGCCCAGATGTGTCAGTCCTAACTCCTCTTCTTCACCTGGCTGGCCCCTCATCTTTTTTAGACCCCAGTTTGGACATCCCGTCCCTGAACCCCCAGGCTAAGCTCCCATGGTGCTGTGCCCTCATTACAGCCCGGGCCATGCACAACTGCCTGTTTCCCCTCTGTCCTCCCCCACGATCCATTTTATAAATAAGGAAACTGAGGCTTGGAGAGGATCCCACAGCCAGCAGGAGCGGAACCCTCCGACTCCAGACTCTGTGCTCCACCACTGCCTGCCCTTTCCCAGGACCCACCTGTGCCTCGAAGCCGGATGCCGCCCTGCAGGGCTAGCCTCCAGGCACGCTGCACCTCCGCTGTGGCTGCAGAGAAACAGAGGTGCCGGCGGAAGGGGTGCTGCAGGAACAGGGGGAAACTGACAGGCATTTCCAAGAGGGGGTCAGGCTCTTCCTGTGCATGGTGTCCTGAAAGCAGAGGAGGTCGCATCTTCATTCACTCTAAAATCATTCATTCACTAGGAGACAATAACCATGAAATGTGTAGAGAACCCTTACTTCAGCTCAGTCCCAGGAGGAGGTGTGCCCAGGGCAGACATCAGCAATCCATCCCAGCACTGTTTCCCAGCCTCAGCAACATGCTTAACACAGCAGCCCTAGGCAGCCACCAACAATCTCTCCTAGCTGGCATGTGGTCTGAGCCCTGCTTGCTGTGGGGTGCTGGAGTCAGCTAGGCCCAGGTTCAAACCTGGCCAGACCATTTTCTAGCTCTTTGCACAGATTTTCATCTCCCTGAAAAAACCTCAGTTTTCCTACCTGCAAAATGGGCTAAAAAGTGATACCAATGACCTAGAACTGTTGGGAGGACAAAAATGAGTGAATTTATTTTGATGAATTAAATTGGAGTCTCCCAAATCCTCAGTGTTTTGTTCAGATTTCCAGAGTGATACATACAGACTGCAGTAAAATGCAATAGTGCAGAAAGGGCTTCCCTGGTGGTGCAGTGGTTAAGAATCCGCCTGCCAATGCAGGGGACACGGGTTCGAGCTCTGGTCCGGGAAGATCCCACATGCCGCGGAGCAACAAAGCCCATGTGCCACAACTACCGAGCCTGCGCTCTAGAGCCTGCGAGCCACAACTACTAAGCCCACGCGCCACAATTACTGAAGCTCGCGCGCCTAGAGCCCACACACCGCAGCAAAGAGCAGACCCCGCTCGCCGCACCTAGAGAAAGCCTGCACAAAGCAACGAAGACCCAATGCAGCCAAAATAAATTTAGAAATAATAATAATGCAGAAAAAGGTGGACGTCCCTTGTCATCCAGCCCTTCGATCGCAGCCCCCAGAGATGATAATAGCTGTTAACAGTTTGGGGGACATTATTCCAGATTTTAAAATCTGCACAAAGCTGTATGACGTGCTTTTTTTTTTTAACAATGTGGAGTTTTCTGGTTTATAACTGGCCTTTGGGCTCCTGCATATGTCTGGGACACCTTCAGAGGCTTCACAGCTTTCCTTCCTGAGGGTCAGGCTGTAATTTATTTCATCAACCCCAAAGGATGCGTATGTGGGTGGATTCCCATGTTTTCGACATCATCAGCATTTCTGCAGACGGTTCTTGTTGCTACATCTTCGCCTGATTAAACAGCAGGATAGCTCTGCAGTGAAGCAAAAGGTGTAAATTCTGGCTCTGTCCCTTACTAACTGTGTGGTGGTCCTTGGCCTCAGTGTCCCCCTCTGTAAAATGGGGTGGTTAGTGATGGGGCTGCCTCCTGGGCAGATTCAAGGAGATGATGCAGGCCCTCATCAGATGCATGCCAGCCCACTTACGCTGCTCCTTACCTATTCAGAGAGAGAAAGAGGAGGAAGAGGAAGGGGAGGAAGGCGAAGGGAGGAGAACCATCCTGGAAACACTGGACGGACCAATTACACGCTGTAACAAGTCTGTGCAATTTTCCTGCCCACCACTGTCCATCTCCCCACATGCTTACTGACACCATATTTTATCGTTTTTACCCTTTGCTGCTTTGATTCTGGTCCGGTGACCTAACTCCTTCACCCTGACAAGAATGGGTGTTTCTCTTTCTAGAGAGAGGCTGCTCACCCAGAGGCAACGCTGCCCCCAGGGACACTTGGCAATGTCTGGAGATATACTTGGTTGCCGCTCTTGGGATGCAGCGTGCTACTGGCATCGGTGGGTGGAGGCGAGGGGTACTGTTCAGCAACCTGTGAAGCACATGGTGGCCCCCACTGCGAAGAACGATCTGGCCCCAGTGTCAACAGGGCTGAAGTAGAGAACCCTGCTCTTGGGGTCCCCGGCAGCCTTACCTGAGGGCTCTGGGCAGAGAGTGTCCAACAGGTGGAGGTATTCACTCTGGGAAGTCAGGACTGTGTACCCTGTCAGGACCACGGAGCCCAGGGGACGGTCCCCATTTTCATATTCCTGCAAAAGGCATCCAAAGAACCGTTTTGGGACAGGTCTGAACTGTGGCTTCCATATCCCAGTGTGGGATCAGGGGAAGGTTTTGGGTTAACTGGGGAAATCCTCCACCCTACCTCCATGCCGCCACCCTCCCTCCTTCTGTCCACCCCTCCCTCAATCCCTCCTTCCTTCCCTTCCCCATAGTGGAGCACCCAGCACCTGCTATGCGCTAGGCCAGTCCCAAGTGCTATATGAGGACTAACCCATTGAATCCTTACAGCCCCACGTGGCGTGGACCATCATCATCCCATTTCACAGATGCGAAAACTGAATCCCAGAGACAAGTGACCTGCCTGAATTCCTCAGCTGGAAAGCAGGGCACAGGCGGCATGTGCAAAGGCCTTGCATGGTTTCAACCTCAGCTCTGCTGATGACCATGAGTGAGCCCCTACCCCTGGCCTGGGCCTCAGTTTATCCACCTGGCACAGCAGGAGATGTTCGCCCACCCAGGGCCAAGCTTACAGGTTGGCCCTACTTGATGATTGAAGAAAGGAGGGGGGCTATGCTGGGAACTGGACCCCAAACCCACACTGGGGAGGGTGGGATGGAGACGCCAGAGGTAGATGGGCTGCAGGCCACTCACTCACCTCCCTGTGCCTGAACCACTCCAGGCGGCCGTCCCCACGCAGGACACAGAAGATTGGCTGCCACTGAGGTGGGTGGCCCTGCAGCTGGGTCAGGGGCCCTCGGTGCTCCCGGACTCGGGGCAGCTTCTGTGGGAGGAGGGGCGGGCGGATGTCAAGAACATGGGCCAGTGTCCCGGTGTCCAGACCACCTGGACAGCTCCTCCTGTGTCCCAGGTGCCACCAAGTACAGTAAGTCCCCTACATACGAATGAGTTCCGTTCCGAGAGCGAGTCTGTAAGTCCAATTTGTTTATAAGTCCAACAAAGTTAGCCTAGGTATCCAACTAACACCATCGGCTATATAGTACTGTACTGTAATAGGTTTATAATACTTTTCACACAAATAATACATAAAAAACAAACACACAAAAAATAAATAAAACATTTTTAATCTTGCAGTAGAGTCCCTTGAAAAGTACAGCAGTACAGTACAACAGCTGGCATACGGGGGCTGGCATCGAGTGAACAGGCAAGAAGAGTGACTGACTGGAGGAGGGAGAGGAGGTGGGAGATGGTAGAGCTGAAGGATCGTCAGCAACAGGAGATGGAGGGCAAGCTGCAATCTGACTCACGCCTGACGCTGATGGAACGCCCATTCACATCTTTGAAAGTTTGCAACTTGAAGGTTCATATGTAGGGGACTTACTGTACAGGTGCTTGGGCACTGCTGGTGTGGTGTTATATTCTTTATCAAGCACGCTCACAGCCTGCACTTCCAACTATGAACTGAGGCAGACACTTTTGTTATCTCCTATTGACTTGCAAGCGGACCCTTCCCCAGTTGAGCCTCAGATGAGACCCCAGCCCTGGCCAACATCTTGACTGCAGCCTGTGAGAGACCCTGAAAGAAAGGACCCAGCAAAGCCCCATCTAGATTCCTGACCCACGGTAACTGAGATGACAAACGTGTTGTTTGAAGCACTGATTTGGTGGTGTATTTTTACACAGCATAGCTAACTGATACAGGTGGGATTGCTAGGTCGTGGAGCAGGTGTAGTTTTTTTTTGTTTTTTTTCAGGTGTAGTTTAACGTTATGAGAAATGGCCAGGCCTCTGCCCACAGACCCCTCCCTCAGGCAAGATGGGACATCACCTTGTTTCGTTTTCTTTGTCCCTCTTCTCACTTCCTGGCCACCTGAATTGTGTGCGGTTGTTTCACCAATGGTCCCAGAGTAGCTCCTGCTACACAGTTGGTGCTCGGTAAATATCTGATGACTAAATAGACAGCATTTGTGATGTTCTGATTCTTCAGCGGGTAGTGGGAACTCAGAGGTTTATTAAATGATTCTCCATCTCTCTTCCTAAGTCTGAGATTTTTCATAGTAATAGTGTTAAAATGTTATAATAGAAATGATATACATAATGCAAATAGATAAAACTAGTATTAAAGAAAATGTTTCAACTGAAGCGAGGGGAAATCCCTCCACGCTGCTTGAACCCCAATGTCAGCTGTTCCCTGGCCCAGGGGGTTGGGACCAGCAGGAGACAGAAGGTGCAGGTGGGGGCAATGCCCAGGCCCCATGATGCCCCAAGCGGGACAGGGGGAGTCCCAGGTGGCAGGGGGCTCTGTCCATGGCGTCACAGAGCCCCCACCCCAGGGCAGGCACAGCTGGGAGAAGGGGTGTCCAAGAGAGGAAATCTCAGAGCCCTGATCAGGACAGGGGACCCAGTATCCCTTGTAAGGAGTCTGGGCTCTGGGTTCAAATCTCGCCTCTGCATCTTGCTGGCAGTGTGACCTCAGTCAGGTCACTTCACCTCTCTGTGCCTTGGTTTCCTCATTGGTCAAAGACCCATCCCCTGGGCTAGTGAGAACTAAGTTGTACAGGGCACGTGGAGATCCTGGACACCATTTGCCAGCTCAGGAGACCTTTGGAGCTGGGGCTGGGCAGCTCCAGGCTATTTTGTTCCATCAATAAGCCCTTCCTGAGCCCCTACCAAGTGAAGGCACCATGTGGGCACAATGGGGTCAGGGGGAAGGGGAAATAAGGCTTGGACCCTGTCCTCACAAAGCAGACAGATGGAGGTGGCAGACGTGTGAGCCCGGGCTGCGTCGGAGGAGCAGACAGACAGGGGTTCCAGAGGAGGTGCCCGACTCAGGTGGGGGGAACAGTAGTCAAGGAAGGCTTCCTGGAAGAAGTAGCAGACGAAGTATGGGATAGAATGGGGAGGGTGGCACATGCAAAGGCTTGGGCGTCCAGTGGGCATGCTGTGCCCTTGGGTGATGCACTCAGCCAGGCCACACCTTTTCCAACTTCAGAGCTTTCGCATTGCCTGTGCCCTCTGCCTAGAATGCCCTTCCCACTCTGGGCTTCAGGTCTGGCTCCTTCTCATCCTTCACGTCTCAGCTCAGAAGGACCTTCCTACACCCCAGCTTCCAGCCCCCAACACCGCCCTTCATTTTGTCTTCCTAGCACCTGTCAGAAGTTATCCTGCATCCTGATATGTTAACTTGACAACAAACTGGTCATTTCCCCCAATTAGACCGTGAGCCCCGGAGGGCAAAGCGGGATCTGTCTCAGTCACTACTGTGTCCCCAGCATCCAGCCAGGGGTGTGGCACGCGGTAAATGCCCAGTGAATGTTTGCTCGAAGAATGAATTTTGGGGACATCCCTGGTGGTCCAGTAGTTAAGACTCCACGCTTCCACTGCAGGGGGTGCGGGTTCGATCCCTGGTCAGGGAACTAAGATCCAGCATGCCACGCAGCATGGCCAAAAAACAAAAAATGAATGAATTAAAAACAAATTTTTAAGCATTTATTATTATTTTATATATATTATATATATATATATATTTATTTATTTATTTATTTGGTTGCGCCGGGTCTTAGTTGTGGCAGGCGGGCTCCTTAGTTGTAGCGTGCATATGGGATCTAGTTCCCTGACCAGGGATCGAACCCAGGCCCCCTGCATTGGGAGCTCGGAGTCTTAACCACTGCACCACCAGGGAAGTCCCAGAATGAATTTTTAATAGTCACCCCAGGTCGTGGCACCAGCAAGGACAAAGGTGTAAGGAGGGACCCTCAAACGAACGAACGGCCTCCCCAGCCTCACCCACTCAGCACCCCCTCCCCCTTTGCGGCACCCACTTTGCTGTGCAGCAGCTGGCATCCGGCTGGCTCCTGGGGGCCCAGCTCTCGGGAGATCTGCCACAGGACCGAGGCTGCCAGCTGCCCGCGGTAGCAGGGCAGGAAGTTCCTCAGCAAGGTGTCTACCTGGCCTGCAGGGACAAAAGGATGGTGAAGTGGCTGAATCAGGTCCCCCCCAACCTGCCGGAGGTGGGGGCAGAACAGGCAGAGAAGCCACTTACGGATTCCTATCCGCACCCCAAAGTTGCCCCAGAAGACATGCTCCAATTCCATTCACCCTTAACCCTCCATTGCCTGTTTTTATCCACATGGGGGTTGGTGGGGGGTGGGGGAGTTAAAGGATTCAGGCTTTATTTATAAACGATGTACAACACACCTTAAATGTATAAAGCATAGAAATGAATGAGTTTGACACATGTACACACCCGTGACACCATCACCGTGACCCAGATAAAGAACAGATCAATTGTACCTGAAAGTTTCCTTCTGCCCCTTACTGAGGGAGATTTTCAAAATCTTTTAAAAACCTCACCCAGCACAAGTGAACTTTCTGGGGTGACAGAAGTATTCTGTATCCTGATCTAGGAGGTGATTACACAAGTGTTAAAGTTCTTCAAGCTGTTCCCCTAATATGTGTGCACTTGACTGTGTGTAAAACACATCTATCTTGCTGCCTGGAATGTGGATCCGATGACTGGAGCTTCAGCAGCCATTCTGAGTCATGAGGTGACCTCAGGCACAGAAGCCACGCCATGTTAGAACCATAATATGGAAGGGGACGGGTTGTCTGACTTTTATCAGGCTGCCTGCCACTGTTCCCCTCTATAGGAGAGAGAAACAAACCTTTATCTCGTTTAAGCCACTACAGAAAAAGAAAATTCCAACACTTTGCAGAGTAGCTTATTGAATCCATTCACGTAATGACAACTTGGCCTTGTTTCTTAGTCTAGATCATGAGCCCCCCCCTCCATATCCCCAGTGCCCAGCACACCGTAAGTGCTCAACTGTGTGTGTGGAGGATGGAGGACACTGGCCCTTCTTTGTCTCAAATCAAGAACTGTGACTTAGTCCCTGGGGGTCCACACTGAGGGGCCTACTGGTCCTTGCCCACCTGGGAGGATCATCCCACAAGATCTGGCTGGGTTTGGGGCACTTCCCACCTGGCCCTATGCCCTCCACCCCAAACCCATGCCCTGAGTAGGTTTACCAGATTTACCAAATAAAAGTATATGACACCAATTAAATTTGAATTTCAGGTAAATAACGAATACATTTTTAGCATACGTATGCCCTCTTGCAAAATTTGGGACAGACTTATACTAAAAAAAGTATTCATTGCCTCTCTAGGATTCACATTAATAGGTCATCCTGTGTACCTGACAACCCAGCCCTAAACCCCACCCGCCAAAATCTCGCTCTTTCCCAGTCCACTCACCCCTCAGGTGCTGCTGCTGTCGCTTGTCCAAGGGGCTCGAGGGCCGCCCACCCATCCTGCTACTGTGTCCTGGGCTCCCCTGAAAGTGAAGTAAACACCCCCCTCCTCCCCACAACCCCCCAGTTCCTCAGCTCAGGGGCACCCTGGGAGCAAGGTGACCTGAGGGGCCTGGATGCTGCAGAGACCAGTGCCTGGGGTCAGAAGCCAGAGCATGGTCCTGGTGTGGTGTGGGATGCCTGCTCCCCACCCCGCCCCGCCCCTTGCCCCACCCCACCCTGCACCTGTGTCCTCCCAGTTCCCCTGTGGCAAAGTGCCCTAAACTGGTGGTTTCTGTAGGGGCTGCCCCGGGTTGGGGGGGCACGGGGTGGTGGGAGACAAAAGTCCTAGCTGGCCTCGGAGGACGGATGCAGGGCAGATACCCGGCAGGACCTGAGAGCAGTTGGTGTGGGGTGGCAGGGAAGGGGGGCTGGGCAGAGATGGGGCAGCTAAATCCTGTACCTACCCCTTGCCGGGTGACTCTGGATCCCAAGAGGATCCAGCCCAGGCCCAGCACCAGGCTGGGAAGACAGAAGCGGACTGACACCCCGGGCCCCTGGGGTCAGTGCCGGGGTCGTGGGAGCGGGTGGGGAGCCGCTGCTGTGCCGTGGACTCGTGGGCTGTTTCCCTTTGGTTCCTGCTTTGCCAGTCCATTCTCTATCGGCGCACAAAGCCCTGGACTGGATCGGATTAGTTGGGTCTTCCCACTAGTGGCACCTGCTGTTGCCCAAGCACGGCCAGGCTGCTTTCCTTCCAACCCTCTACTCTGCTTTTCTCAATCTGTTTCCGCTCAGCCCCGCCCCACTTCCTCACTCTCACATCTGAGTGATCAACCCAGACAAGACGTTGAAGGAAACTTCGCTTTCTGTGGTTTCACCTTTAAGGTTTCAATTCCCACGTGCCTCTCCCACCAGCCTCCCCTGGTCCCTGGAGCCGGGCAGAGCTGATGGGTGGGACATGAGCAGACGCACTCTGGGCCAATGCTGCAGTCCTGACGCAAAGCAGCAGCACCTTGGAGCATTCAAGGCTCTGAACAGGACTGCAGCATGGCCAGGTGCAGAGGTCACGACTGGCCCTGGGTGTGCAACGGGAGCTCGGCCGAGTGAGTGGGCAGGGGATTGAACTGTGTCCCCCAAAAGGATATGTCCACAGGTCACTATCAAAAAAACAGAAAACAGGGGCTTCCCTGGTGGCGCAGTGGTTGAGAGTCCGCCTGCCGATGCAGGGGACACGGGTTCGTGCCCCGGTCCGGGAAGATCCCACATGCCGTGGAGCGGCTGGGCCCGTGAGCCATGGCCGCTGAGCCCGCGCGTCCAGAGCCTGTGCTCCGCAACAGGAGAGACCGCAACAGTGAGAGGCCCACGTTCCACAAAAAACAAAAAAAAAACAAACGAAAAACAGAAAACAAGTGTTAGCGAGGATAAGGAGGAATTGGAACCCTTGGGCACTGTTGATGGGAATGTAAAATGATACAACTGCTGTGGAAAACAGTACGGAGGCTCCTCCGAAAATTAAAAATAGAACTACCATATGCGCTATGACCCAGCAATTCTACTTCTGGACGTATATCCAAAAGAACTGAAAGTAGGCTCTCGAAGAGAGATTCATCCACCCGTGTTCACAGCAGCATTATTTACAATAGCTAAAACACAGAAAAAACCCAACTGTCCACTGACCGGTGAGTGGATAAGTAAACTGTGGTACATCATATCTTAAAGAGGAAGGAAGTTCACACACACTACAACATGGATGAACCTGGAGGACATTATGCAGAGTGAAATAAGCCCGTCACAAAAAGGCAAATACTGTATGATCCCAATTACACGAGGCACTTAATAGTAGTGAAAATCATAGAGACAGAAAATAGTACGGTGGTTGCCAGGGCCGGGGAGAGGGGAGCATGGGGAGTTAGTGTTTAATAAGTACAGAGTTTCAGATTTACAAGATGAAAAGAGTTATGGGGACGGATGATGGTAATGGCTGCTTAAAATTGTAAATGTATTTAATACCACTGAACTGTATACTTAAAAATGGTTAAGATGGTAAATTTTATGTGTATTTTAACACAGTTTAAAAAAAAGAATATGTCCACATCCTAACCCCTGGAACCTCAGAATGTGATCTTATTTGGAATAGACATCTTTACAGACAAAATGAGTTAAGGATCTTGAGATGAGCTCAGCCTGGATTTAGGGTGGTCCTATATCCAATGACAGGTGTCCTTATTAGAAGACGACAGGAGGGAGGGCTTCCCTCGTGGCGCAGTGGTTAAGAATCCGCCTGCCAATGCAGGGGGACACGGGTTCGAGCCCTGGTCCAGGAAGATCCCACATGCCGCAGAGTAACTAAGCCCGCAAGCCACAACTACTGAGCCTGCGCACCACAACTACTGAAGCCTGCACGCCTACAGCCCATGCTCCGCAAAAAGAGAAGCCACTGCAATGAGAAGCCCACGCACCCCAACAAAGAGTAGGCCTCGCTTGCCACAACTAGAGAAAGCCCATGCGCAGCAACGAAGACCTAATGCAGCCAAAGATAAATGATAATAAATAAAGTAAATATTTTTAAAAATCTTATCTATAAAAAAAAAAGAAGAGGACAAGAGGGAGCTCCCTGGTGGCCTGATGGTTAGGATTCTGGGCTTCCACTGCCGTGGCCCGGGTTCAATCCCTGCTCTGGGAACTGAGATCCTGCAAGTCGAGTGGCATGGCCAAGAAAACAAACAAAAGAACAGACAAAAAAAAAAAAAGGAGGACAGGACACAGAGAAACACACAAAGAGAAGACCATGTGACAACAGAGGCAGAGATCAGTGATGTGTCTACAAGCTAAGGAAGGCCAAGAATTGCCTGCAGCTACCAGGAGAGAGACCTGGGATAGATTCTCCTGCAGAGCCTCCAGAAGGATGTAACCTTCCTGACACCTTGATTTTAGACTCCTGGCCTCATGAACTGTGAGACAATAAATTTCAGTTGTTCGAAGCCACCTGGTTTGTGGTACTCCACTATGGCAGCCCCAGGACACTCATCCAGGGGGCCCTTCCCTGCCCTCCACGTGCTGGGATGAGGGCTGCAGGTCAGGCCCTCCACCCGGGGACCAACAGTCCCACTGCCCACCAAGGACCACGAGACAGCGGAGACTTCAAAGAGATGTTCCTTTTAATAACTGAGTCACCCAGAGCCACGGCCCATGGGCTGAGCCCCTGGGCAGGGCTGGTGGCCAGACCCTATCGGCTTCCAGTGGCACCACTCGGCTTTTCTAAAATGAAGCCTGGAGTGGGCTGGCAGCGGGGCCCAGACTGGGAAGATCCCGGCCCACTCGGGCTGTGCGTGGTCCCAGCTGTAGCATCTCGGCACCAGTTACAAAGTGGAATGCTTCTCGAAGGGCACGGTCAGGAGTCGGGCTGCTGCCTCGTCCAGGAACCAGCAAAGTTTCCCAGTGCGGGGCTGGACCAGGGCGGCGGGGAGCGGGTTTTCCTCCTTGTCCTCCAAAATGCGCTGTGTGGAGAGGGCAGGAGCGTGGGGCCCTGCCCACACCCCAGCACCCTTGGACCTCTCCTACCCTCAAGAGGTGATATCGCCCATCCCGGATGTCCTAGCTTCAAGCAATCAGGAGGGATGGGGTCTCTTCCTTTTTATCATGTGACTGTTTAATATGGGGGTCAGCACACCTCTTCTACAAAGACCAGAGAGTCACTATTTCAGCTCTGCAGATCACACCCCATCTCTGTTGCAACTACTCAGCTCTGCTGTTACAGGGCAAAAGCAGCTTTCTAAAGTGCTTGATTTCTTTATTTCAATTGTTTTTTATTTAACAATTAAATATATATGTATATGCATTAAGTGCTACGAATTTACCTCTGAGCAGTTTTGGCCTCATCGCATCCATTTCATTTCATAATTGTTAACTCCTAACTAGCCTGTATTTGCAGTTTTCATCTCCCCTTCAACCCAAGAATTATTGAAATATCCTGGGATCTGGTGCTTTCAGCACAGTAGTGTCTAGGGCCATATTCTATGCCTACAACCTTCTTGGGAAGGGGGCCCTCAGCTGTTACCTTCAGAACAGCTGCCTTGCCTTCTCCAGTTGCCACAAAGATGATAGTTCGAGCTGCATTCAGCACGGGAAGTGTGAGGGTCACGCGCTGTGGAGGTGGCTTCGGGGAGTCGCTGATGGGGGCCACAATCTTCTCCTTCTCCTGGGGAGGGAGGCCCAAGGTAGAGACAGGAGGACAATGTCACTTGACCTCTTGAGTACTCACACATGCCAAGCACTGTCCATCCACCGTTCCATCCCGCCCACTAATCCTGTGGTACTTGATTTAAGGCTCCTGTTTTAAGGGGGGTGAACTGAGGCTCAGAAGGGTCAAGCCCAGCGGGCATGCCTGTTGGCAGAGGCTGACTCACACCACGCTGTAGGCACCTTCCAGCGCTCTGGAAGCCCCAGATGGCAGAGGCTGGGGCTCAGACATGAGCAGGGCCTTCGTGGGTGTGCTCACCTGCAGGAGGGGGTGGTCTGGGAAGAGTGAGCAGGTGTGGCCATCGGGACCCACACCCAGAATCAGCAGGTCGAAAACCGGGATGGAGTCCCCTTGGAATGCCTGGGTGAGGAAAGAAGACAGTCCCAAGAAGTTGTGAGGGAAGGGCGCAGAGGACACAAAGAAACAGTTGTCAGAAAAACAGGTCGCTGTAACCCAGTGAGAAATGCTCAGCCTCACCTGCAAAAAAAGGAACTCTAATCTACAAGGTTCCACATTTCACTGTCCACCTGGCTGACAGTGTGGGTATACAACTGTCCCCACGATTTGAAGACCCAGGCCCACTACCAGGGTGTCAGAGACCAGGCCACCTTTGGGGTCCCCCAGGGCAGGGCTGTGGCCTCTCAGAGGGGGGATCCTCAAAGGGGGCTCTGCAGGGTGAGGCTGGGTCTGCTGACTGCCCCCAGGGAGATTTCTGCCAGTGCTGAGCACACAGTGCCCCCAGCAGGGCGGCTCCGGCACTCTGGGAGAGGCCATCGGATGGATGAGGTCTTGCTGCAGCTACTCCGAGGGACTCACCTGTCTCAGCTTCTTGGCATAGTCCTCAGCTGCCTCCTCCACGGGCAGCTCGGGGTTAACGGTGATCACCTGGCTGTCGGGGATCGGCAGCCTGGAGAGCAGGTGGGTCTGCAGCAGACGGAGGCACAGTGTCACCAACAGAAACACACAGTTAGTGGTGGCATGGGACCTGCACCTATGACTACCTGGATCCTCCAGGTGAGGACATGACTGTCATTATCCACTTCCCGTGAGTGAGGATCCCAGTGGCATTCCGCCAGGGGTCTTTCAAGTCCATGGTGCTTGGGGGCCTCCTGGCTCCAGCCTGCACCTGTTTGGCCATGCGACAGCCCTGTTTCTAAACCCCCAGGGTGGGGAAAGGGGGGTGTGGGATGAACTGGGAGATTGGGATTGACACATACACGCTACTATGTATAAAATAGATAACTAATGAGAACCTCCTGTATAGCATAGGGAACTCAGTGCTCTGTGGTGACCTAAACGGGAAGGAAATCTAAAAAAGAGGGGATATATGTGTACTTATAGCTGATTCACTTTGCTGTGCAGCGGAAACTAACACAACACTGTAAAGCAATTATACTCCAATCAAAGTAAACAAACAAACAAACCCCCAGGGTCCTTTGGCCTTCAGGATAAAACCTAGCTCCTCTCTGCCCTCCAGGAGGCCCTGCTGACCTTCCTGCCTCAGTGGGTACACCAGATGCTGACCCTGCCTGGGAAACTTACACATCCCTCAAGCTGCCTCGTCTGAGCAGCCACCCCTGCCTGCACCTCCCCCGCAGTGCTGCCTGGTGGCATGACATATAATTGTGAAAAGCACTGATTTGTCTTCTGGGCTGCCACTACGGGGTGAGCGTGCCCAGCACATAGCAGGCACCCCAACCTAGTATGCGTGGGTTTAATGCAGAAGCACCTGGAATCAGGCCTCCCGCAAGGCAGAGGGCTCTAGCCCTCGCCCATGGAGATGAGCCCCAGGGCCTTGGATCTGCCCTGGCAACCCCCACCTCGGTGCCTCCTTTTAGGCAGGGACTAGCTCAGCCAAGGCAATGCTGAGCTGACCACAGAGTAAAAGCAGGTAAACAATACAGTTTTTGGAGCAGTGGGGGAAGGCGGCAGGGACATGGGGCAAACCCGCCAGATCTTATGGCGCTGACCCCCCTGAATGTTGGCCTGAGTGTGGGCTCTGTGTTGAGGGTAATGGGGAGCCAAGGAGGGTGTGTGAGCTGGGGAGGGGCACGATCAGATCCATCGTTGGAAAGACCTGCTTTGTCCAAGGTCCCCATCTATACACACCCTTGGGGATTGTACTGAGCAAAGCCGGATGGAGTACGGGTGCCCCATTTCTGTCACCTGAGTCCCCTCCTTAGCTGCCCTCCCCCACAGGGTCAGAGCCATTCCCTCCTCCTCAGTTTGGGCTTCCAGGGAGCCCAAGGCTGGGCATCGGTTGGGCAGGTTCCTGGAAGTGGAACTGCTGGTTGATCGGGTGGGCTCTCTCTAAACACTTTGTAGGTGCTGAGGAACCATCCCCGGGAACGTGGCCCCAGCTAATCCTCCCAGCCTGGACAGCAGAAGGCCCATAGAACAGGGTGAGCCATTCATGCTTAGAGAGCCCCAAGGTGGCCGGGGTCCATCCTCAAGGAGAGGAATACCTCTGCACCCCTGTACCAGGTCGCTTAGTGGCCCCCCAAATTCATGTCTACCCAGAACCTCAGTTATTTAGAAAGAGGGTCTTTGCAGTTGTCATTAGTTAAGATGAAGTCAGTGCATTAGGATGGGCCCTAAATCCAATGACTGCTGTCCTTGTAAGAGGAGGACACAAAGAGAAAATCAGAGAAGATGATGTAGAAACAGAGGTAGGGGTTGGAGTGATGCAGCCACAAGTCAAGAAACGCCTGGAGCCACCAGAAACTGCAAGAGGCAAGGAAGCCTCCTGCCCTAGAGCCTTTGGAGGGAGCATAGCTCTGCTGAAAACACCTTGATTTTGGACTTCTGGCCTCTAGAACTGTGAATCAGCGCCTGTTGTTTTAAGCTACCCATTTGGTGGTACTTTGTTACGGCAGGCCCAGGGAACTAATATGATTCCCCTCACGGGGAAACTGGCAGAAGCAAATCCTCGCCCCACGTTTGTTCCCACCGCACAGCTTTTGCCTCTACTCTACCCTCTGCCCCAGCTCCCCACTGGCGGGCTCCTCACACCTTCTGGTCACAGCCCAAACGTCACCTCCTCAGAGCCCCCCAGTGCCCACCATCCTGGCTGAAAGATGCTCCCCCCTCTTCCCTGGCACTTTCTTTCATCTTACACTATTATCTTTTGTCCAAACTGCATTGCGTTATGGCTCCGGGTGGATTTCCCTTATTTATTGCCCTGTGTGTTGGTACCCCTTGCCCCACAATGAGCCCTGCGAGGGACCTGTCCCTAGTGCTGGATACATGGACACGCATTGAACATCCGTGCAACTTTCTCTTTGACGGTTCTGTTAGAATTCTGTTACTTGAGGAAGTATGGCTTTTCTAATTAAAAGTCTTTCAAAGTCACTAAAAAGAAACAAGAGCCCACTTTTAAATTAGGCTCTGGGGGAAGACACACAGGAAAGCAGACTTAAGGGTGGCCCCTGTCCCTGCTATGGGTCCCAGGTGCTATCTGGGGGGCTGGGCCAGGCAGGTTCATACCCCGGCTCCCTCACTGGTTACCAGGTGACTCTCCTGGCCTCAGTTTCTCCATCTATGAAATGGAGGTACTAACAGCCCCCGCCTCATAGGCTATTGTGGGGTTTCATGAGATGATGGATAAAGCGCTTGGTAATCAGTAAACCTTCCTGCTTATTACCAAAACAAACAAAACAAACAAAAACCCATCACCTCAAGCTTCTTTGTGAAGAGAACTTAACACATCCAGGACCTGAGCGACCTGAGGCTTCTGGCCAAACCTGCACCTCCCACACTTCCCTGGGTGGGTTTTCCTCCTCCATCCATGGCAAGAAGAGTTGACTGAGACGCGGGGGGCTGGGGGGGAGGCGTAGGCACCCAGCTCAGACCAAAGATCCTCCAAGCCTCAGTTTTCCTGCTTGTAAAATGGCGGGCAGGGGGTCCCCTGATTCTATAGGAGTCTGGGGCCCCAGGCCAAAGTTAACCAGTCACGGAGTCATCAGCGCCACAAGCTGTGTGGAGACCACCGAGAACTCGTCCAGGTTACAGATGGGGAATCTGAGGCCCAGGTTCCACACCAGATCCCTCCTAGCTGGCTCTTCCCTAACTGCCTTTGCACGCTACGAGCCTGCGGCGCCTGACCTTCTCTAGGTCCCTGGAATGAACCACTCTGTTTCACCTCCACGCCTTTGCCCATGCCATTCCCTCTACCTGGCTACCGGATAAAGCATCGAGAGGCTTCAAGGTCCCCACTTTCCACCCGGGTGGCAGTGGAGGTGCAGCCCAGATGGGACGTCAGGGCATCCAGCAGACCATTCCCGGATCCAGTCCAGATAGAGGCAGAGGGCACGGTGTGACCCTGCAATACCCCCGTAGCCTGGTTCAGGCGGTGGGCGCGGCCTTCTCGAAGTGACCCCCGGTGGCCCCCGTAGCCGGGTTCAGGCAATGGGTGCGGCCCTCTCGACGTGACCCCCGGCGGCCCCCGTAGCTCTCACCCGGTAAAGGCCGTACGTGCTCTCGGCGTGCTCGAAGGGCACGAGCCGCTCGTCGCAGAAGCCCAGCGTCCAGCGCGCGAGGCTGGCGGGCCCGGCGGGGGCAGCGGCGGTGGGCAGCTCGCGGGCCAACATCGAGACGAGGCTGCCGCCTGACAGGCCAAGCGTGAAGCGGGCGCGGGCCCCCGCCAGGCAGCACGCTGCCTGCTGCGCCACGAGTTGTGCCAGCGACGCGCCCAGCTCTTGCGAGCTCGAGAAGACCGAGATGAGGCCGGGGGCCGGCGCGGCCATGGCGACGGCGGCAGCAGGGAGGCGGAAGCCCTCCCGGCAGCCGCCAGTGCGCCTGCGCGAAGCCTGGTCCTGGTACACCCCGCTCGGTGCCTTTGGGCGGCTGCTTGTAGCACATGCGCAGTCCCACGAGTGAAATCCCGGCGGGGTGGGGCAGCCGGTCCGGCGGCGCTCATTGATTCTTTGCGCGCTCATCGAACTCTTTCCTGGGCTGCGGCAGGCGGAGCAGGTGCAGTTGCGCTCAACCTCCCGGTATCAGGGCGGGGCCAAAGGAGGGAGCTCAAAGCTTCCAGGCTCGGGAAGAGGGGGACCTGGGGTCGGGTGGAGGGAGGCGATTTCCTGGAGGAGGGCGCATTTTGGTGGACTTTGCATTCCTGAACTTATGTTTGTCTTGCTGGTATTTGTCGTTTCTCTCTTTAATTAAAATATAGACTTGATGAGGACAGGGATATTTGTTATGTTCACCGAATCCTCCAAAGCCCCCTGAATTATGGCACAGTGTAGGGGCTGAAAATACACTTGTTGAATTTCTCCTGCATATTCTCGCTGGAGACCTCTGTGTCTCTCTGAGGACTCAGAGAGGCCTCCACCCTTGGCTCTTGCCTGGAGAAGCTACCAGACTGAGGCAAATGGGCCTTGGCTGATAAGATAGAATATTCAGGAAATAACATGGGCAGGGAGGACTGGAAGGGGCAGGAGGCCTGGTGGGTCAAGGCAGCTGGACCACGTCTCAGAAGCAGAGAGTTTAGGAGAGTGTAGTAAGTGCAATGAGATTTGCATAGGTAGTGCATCTTTAAAAGAAGTAGCAAGAAAACAATTCCATTTACAGTAGCATCAACAAGAATAAAATGCTTAATAAGTTTAGCAAAAGAGGTGCAAGACTTGTACACTGAAAACTATAAAACTTAGCTGAAAAAAGTTGAAAGATGATCTAAGTCAATGGAAAAACATCCAATGTTCATGGGTTGGAAGATTTCATATTGTTAAGATAGCAACACTCAGCCAATTAGTCTATAGATACAATGCGATCCCTATCAAAATTCTGAGAGCCTTTTTTGTAGATATTGACAAGCTGACCCCAAAATTCACATGGAATTGCAAGGACCCCGAATAGCCAACCAATCTGGAAAAAGAACTAAGTTGGAGGACTCACACTTCTTGATTTCAAACTTACTGCAAGCTACAGTGACCAAACAGTGTGGTATTGACATAAGGATAGACATATATATCAATAGAATAGAACTGAGATGGAAAACAGCAACAACAAACTGTATGTCTTTGGTCAGTGGATCTTCAACAAGGGTGCCAGAACCATTCAATGGGAAAAGAATAGTCTTTTCAACAAATGGTGTGACAGTTAGACAGTCATATGCAAAAGAAATGAAGTTGAGGGACTTCCCTGGCGGTCCAGTGGTTAAGACCCTGCTCCCAACGTGGGGGCATGGGTTCGATCCCTGGTCGGGGAACTAAGATCCCACATGCTGCATGGTGCAGGCAAAAAAGAAAAAAAATATATTTTTTTTTAAAAAAGGAATGAAGTTGAACCTTGTAGTAGGCAGAATGATGGTCCCCCTGCTAAGGTGTCCACACTGTAATTCCCGAAACCTGTGAATATGTTAGGTTACTTGGCAGGGGGGAATTAAGGTTGCAGATGGAATTAGGTTGCTAATCAGCTGTCCTTAAAAGAGATTACCTGGATGAGCATAATGTACTCACAGAGGTCACTAAAAATAAAAGAAGGAGGACCAGAGAATTGACAGCATGAAAAAGACTCAACCCACTGTTGCTGGCTTTGAAGATGGAGGAAGAGGCCACGAGCCAAGGAATATTGGCGGTATCTAAGTGCTGCACAAGGCAAGGAAATGGATTCTCTCAGAAGCTCCAGAAGGAATGCAGCCCTGCCAAACCTTGATTTTAGTCAAGTAAGATCCATTTCTGACTTCTCACCTTCAAAGCTATAATTGGCGTTATTTTAAGCCAGTAAATTTGTGGTGATTTGTTACAGCAGCAGTAGAAAACGAATACAGATCCATACCTCCTGCCATATACAAAAATTTAAATGGGTCAAAGACCTGAATATCAGAGCTAAAACTAAAAAATTCTTAGAAGAAAACAAATGCAAAAAACCTTTCTGTCCTTGGGTTAGACAATGATTCCAAAAGCATGAGCAACAAAAGACAAATACATAAACTGGACTTCATAAAAATGAAAACCTTCTGTGTTTCAAAGGATACTACCAAAAGAGTGAAAAGACAACCCATGGGATGGGAGAAATTTGCAAATCATATATCTTATAAGGGTTTAGTATACAGAATATATTAAGAACTCTTACAACTCCAAATAGACAACCGAATTAAAAATTGGGCAAAGGGTCCGAATAGACACTTCTCCAAAGAAGGTATACAAATGGCCAATAAGCACATGAAAAGATGTCCTGTTTATTAGCCCTCAGGGAGATGCAAATCAAAACTACAATGAGGGGCTTCCCTGATGGTGCAGTGGTTGAGTGGGAAGATCCCACATGCCGCGGAGCGGCTGGGCCCGTGAGCCATGGCCACTGAGCCTGCGCGTCCGGAGCTTGTGCTCCGCAACGAGAGAGGCCACAACAGTGAGAGGCCCGCATACCGCAAAAAAATTAATTAATTAATTAATTAAAATAAAACTACAATGAGATATCACTTCATACCTACTAGAATGACTACAATAATGAAACAAGTAGTGCTGATTAGGGTGTGGGAAATTGTAAACTCACACACTGCTGCTGGTGGGGTTATAAAATGATGCAGTCACTTTGGAAAACAGTCTGGCAGTTCCTCAAAAGATTAAACATAGAGTTACCGTGTGACCTAGCACTTCCACACCTAGGTTTATACCCAAGAGAATTCAAGACATGTTCGCACAAAAAACATTTGTGTGAATGGTCACAGCAGCATTACTCACGATAGCCAAAAAGTGGAAATAACTCAGTGTCCATCACCTGGTGAATGGTTAAACAAAATGTGGTCTCTCTTTACAATGGTATATTGTTTGGCCATAAAAAGGAATGAGCTACAACTTGGATGAATCTTAAAAACATATTGAGTGAAATAAGTGAGACGCCAAAGGCCACATATATGATTTCATTTCTATGGAATGTCTAAAACATATCCGTAGAGACAGAAAGTAGTACTTGCCAGAGGCTGGGGAAGGGGAACAGGGAGTGACTTCTAAGGGACATGAGATCTCCTTTTGGGGTGATGAAAATATTCTGGAACTAGACAGAGGGGACAGTTGTATAACCTTGTGAATATACTAGAAGCCACTAAGTTGCACATTTTAAATGTTTTTTTAATTATATTTTAAATTTATTTCATCTTATTTTTATTTTTGGCTGCGTTAGGTCTTCATTGCTGTGCGTGGGCTTTCTCTAGTTGCTGCCAGCGGGGGCTACTCTTCGTTGCGGTGCGCGGGCTTCTCAGTGCGGTGGCTTCTCCTGTTGTGGAGCACGGGCTTCAGGCACGCGGGCTTCAGTAGTTGTGGAGCACGAGCTTCAGTAGTTGCGGCGCATGGGTTCTGCTGCTCCGCGGCATGTGGGATCCTCCCCGACCAGGACTCGAACCTATGTCCCCTGCATTGGCAGGCAGACTCCTAACCACTGCGCCACCAGGGAAGCCCTAAGTTGCACATTTTAAGAGGGTGCATTTTATGGTATATGAATAATAGCTCACTTAAAAAATAAACCAGTGATTCAGGCACATGAGACAGCAGGAGCAAAGGCACTGAGGCCAGACACAGGCTGGAAACAACCATCTGTGGTACAAGGAAAAATGCCTGCAGGATGACAGTGCTAGCCAGAGCCTGGAATCTTCCCCAGAGTGATGGAGACCCTCAAGGGGTGTGGGGCAGGGATTCAGCCTGCAGCCGCCCGTCCTCAGGAAGCTCTTGGCCCCCAACTCTCCTCCTCCATGTGCCCTCTCGGGCAGCTGCTGCTCCTTCCTGGTCCTTCATGCACTTCTCAGCCCCTGCCTCTCACAGTGTACTTGCCAATGCCAGGCTGGGGCGTTTTTCTTCCCACATCACAAATAAAGACATCCCCTCTGTGCACATCCTTCCAGGGCCCCTCCAAAAAGGAGAGGCTCAGGGCACAGCACCTTCGGATCCTAGCTCTCTTCCTGATTTACCGAGGGTCCCGGGGGCAAGTCACAGAGCTTCTCATTTGGTATAAAAAATACAGAGCTATCAAGCCACGAGAAGGCATAGAGGAACATCAGATGCATCTTGCTGAGAGAAGCCAGTCTGAAAAGGTTACACATCGTGTGATTCCAAGTCCATGACACTCTGGAAAAGGCAAAACTGTGGAGACAGTAAAAAGATCAGGGGTTGGGGTAGGAGGAATGAAGAGATGGAACATGGGAATTTTAGGGCAAGAGAAACTACTCTTTGTGATACTGTAACAGCAGATGCATGTCTTTATGCAATTGTTGAAACCCACAGAATGTATAACAGAAGGAACCCTAATGTAAACTGCGGACTTGGCTTAATAATAATGTATCTACATTAGCTCATCAAGTGTGACAAATGTAGCCCACTAATGCCAGATGTTAATTATAGTGCAAACAGTGGCGCAGAGGTGAGAGGGTATATGGGAACTCTGTATTTTCCACTCATTTTCCTGTAAACCTAAAACTGCCCTAATAAGTAAAATCTATTAATTTTATTATTTTTAATAAGTTTATTTATTTTTGGCTGCGTTGGGTCTTCGTTGCTGCACTCGGGCTTTCTCTAGTTGCAGCGAGCCGTGGCTACCCTTCATTGCGGTGCACAGGCTTCTCATTGTGGTGGCGTCTCTTGCTGCGGAGCACGGGCTCTAGAGCGCAGCCTCAGTAGTTGTGGCGCACGGGCTTAGTTGCTCTGCGGCATGTGGGATCTTCCCGAACCAGGGATTGAACCCGTGTTGCCTGCATTGGTAGGCAGATTCTTAACCATTACGCCACCAGGGAAGTCCCCTATTAAAAAGCAAACAAACGCAGACCCTGATCCTAAGAGACATCAGGATTATTTTCTTGCTGGTCTGGAGAGAACTTCTTACACTGCTGCAACTAGCGTCACAGGCTTTGCAATGAGAAAGGTCCCCACTGGGCCACTTTCTCACCAGAGCCCCTGACAATGAGTTCATTCCCCTCCCTGTGCCTTCAGTTTCCTCATCGGTACAACGGGGACCATGATGATACCTTTGGAGGTGGTTGGATGTCTGAAGGGATGTTACCCAGAATACACTTGCTTATCAACACACCAGGGAAGCTCCATCCCCACCAGCACCAGATCCTTCTCCCACCCTCACTGGGCATCTCAGAGGCTATACCTTACATCCCCCTCTTTGCAGTGTGGGCAGCCAAGGACCAGCTCCACACATCAATGGTTCATCCATCCTTGAGCTGGCCAAGGACTCATCCACCCCCCATCCAACCCCAGGGTCGCCCCCTGGGTGCTCCCTGCTAGCAAATGCTCCGTTGTCATAAGACTTTCTTCCTCTGTCCCTTGAAATGGAGACGAGACAGACATTATAATTCTGGAGGGGGGACAGCTGATGGTGGGAGCTGAGAGTATGAACTCTGGAGCTCAATGTCCTGGGTTCAAATCCCATCTCAGGCAGCTACCCTTGCAGGCTCAGTGGTTCTCGCCCAGAGCTATGGCCTTACGTGCTGACCCCACACACAGAGGGGCTCCCTTCCTGGGGCAGCCGGACATGCCAGGACACACCCTCTGTCCCCGGCCATCCTGTGCACCTGCCGGAACCCAAGGCAGATAGGCTGTCCCTCTCCCGGGACCACCAAGGTCAGCACGGGGCTATGGGAGGACCCGGAGGCTGCAGGGAGGTGGCAAGAACGCTAACCCATGTGCCCCCCCCCGCCCCCCATCCCCAGACCCCTGAAGCCTTGCAGGTTGGAGAAGAGGCAACAGGAGCTGTAAGTAAAGGCTGAGTGTGTTTTGCTCATGTCTGGTGA
The DNA here is from genome assembly GCF_964374135.1 of Grampus griseus. Taxonomy (NCBI): domain Eukaryota; kingdom Metazoa; phylum Chordata; class Mammalia; order Artiodactyla; family Delphinidae; genus Grampus; species Grampus griseus. The sequence goes on along the minus strand of NC_139019.1, from coordinate 160,482,775 downwards.
CTGTGTGTTCCGCGGTGAGAGGCCTAAAACTGACAGGGTTCTGGGCCACGTGGGGACAAACGGTGAGTGACTGAGTTCCCATCAGGCACCAGACACTCTGCAGGTTTATTTCTTAAATTCAGCTAGGAAACAAAATCTCAGTGCTTAGAAAGGCCCGTGCAAAACAGCATGGGGTCACCTGCTACTGGCCTTGCTGTTCTAGGTGCGGGACGGTGCTGCCGGAGGCAGGGACAGAGGGGCAGTTTGGGTGGCAGGCCCCAACGGTGGGTGTCCAGGCTGAGCCATCGACAAAGCTGATGGGGATGTCCGAGCCATCCTGGCAGGGTTGTCTCAGGATGTCACCAACCCAGGGTCCGAGCTGTCACCAGCAAGGCTAGCGGGACGTTCAATAGGCTGGAACGCCTGAGGCCCAAGAGGCCATCTCAGACGCCACCCCTGGCCTGGAGGCTTCTCCCAACCCCACTGCTGCCACCCCCGTGTGTCCCTCCAGCAGCCACACCAGGTAGGATCCCCAAGAGGCCTCTGCCAGGGTGAGCGTCTGAGCAGTGGGCCGAGCAGCCCCCCAGAGCCATCTTCAGGGCCCCTCCAGCAGAAGCTCCGTGGAGACGCCTGAACAGGGACATCTGGGCAGGGGAAACATCCAAGTGGTCACAGTCAGTTCCAGAAGTTTCTGGGGTATCAGGAAGGGCAGGCAAGGCAAGGGAGACCCACCAGGGATAGGAAGTGCAAAAGGCAATTGGTCCGGCCAGGGAGAAATTTCCCGTTGACCTGCACCCCTGGCCGAGGCCCCCCTGCTCCCGGGCTGGCCAGGCAGACACCCCCGGCTCCTCAGTTCAGCAAGGAGAGTGGAGGGCCTGCCTGGAGCTCATGCAGTGCTACAACGTCCAGGAATCTAGCAGCCTAGGGAGGTCTGGGCTGGGTGGGCCTTGTTAAGGCACAGCTGAGAGGGAGGTGGAGAGGCCCCACTTGGGTTTACCACCCAGTGGGGAGGACCCGCGGAGGCCCCCAAGGCAGCTGGGCCTCCGCACAGACCCCAGCTCCCAGGAAACGTCTGTTCTACTTTCGGCAGGAAGAGGGCAGGGGAGGAAAGATGGAGGAGAGAGGTGAGGGCAGTCAGGGACAGGAGGGAGGCCGAGAAGCAGGGCGCAGAGACAGACACACACACAGGAGTGGAGGACAGGCAGGGGGGCAACCAGAGGGGGAGAGGAGGAGGGTGAAGGCGGGAAATACAGGCTCCTCCTGGGATCCAGTTTCTCTGCCCCCAGGACAGGGCAGGGCTGTCTGGCTCAAGCCCCCCTCGCTTGCTGGGCCTGGTGCAAAGTCTCTGGTGGGCCGAGGAAGAGCGTCAGAGGGAGAAGGCGCCCGAACAGATGCGGGTGTAGACACCCTGATCCAGAGGCAGGTAGTGGCCCTGCTTCAGGTCCAGGAAGAAGAGCCGGTCTGAGGTCTGGCGTGGGTCGAAGCCCTCGTGCTGCAGCCTCGTCTTCTGAATCTTGAAGGTGCCTGTGGGGATGGGGGTGGGGGTGGAAGTGGGGGTGGGATGGGGACTCGGCAGGGGGGGTCCCAGGAATCCCCCCTCCCTCAACTCGCCATCCTGTCCTGCACCTCCAGGCCTCTGAAGAGGCCTCTGCTAGGAACATTCTTCCCCATTTTGCCTGCCTGACTCCCCCCTGGCCTTTGCATCTCAGCTTCATGCCCTCTCCCCCAGGGAGGCCTCCCTGACCACCCTCATCATGGCCTGAAACTCTGTGTACCCCCTGCCTGGTCACGTGCCGACCCCCCACAAGACCAAGAAGGTGACAGGGCTGGCTCTGTCACACAGTAGGTCAGGAGTCAGCAACTTATAGGCCCATGGCCCACCCCACGGGCCAGATTCGGCCCACCATTCGAGGTGGGCCACGCCCATTCACGTACACACTGTTTACTATTGCTTTTGCCCTACAGCTGCAGAGCTAAATTATTGCTGCAGAGGCTGTGGCCCACAACTGAAAATATTTACCATCTGCGACTTTAAGAAAAAGTTTGCACTCCCTGCGGTAGACTATTAAAGAAGGGTTTTGTGAAAGACAGGGTTAGGGTTGGTAGCAAAAAATGGAGGGAGAACCTCTGTGTGCTCTAGAGTTGGGAAAGTTTTTTTTCCTTTCAAATGAAACTTCAAAAGCACAAACCTGTGTGCATTGGTGGCAGAGTGGTGAGCATAGCTGCCTTCCAAAAGCACAAACCACAAAATTGAAAAAGCAGAGGCGGTAGTGGCGGTGGTGTTTAAGTTTGTATCAAAATTAGAGGCTTCTTTTCAATAAAGGGCATCATGGACAGAGTTAAGAGATTCCAAAACAGAAGAGATGTAGAAGGTCTGAAACCACTAAGGAATTAACATCTAGACTATTATGGGAAATTTCCGTAAATCACAAAGAAAGATGAGGCAATACAAAGACGGGTCAAAGATACGAAGGGTGATTTACAGCAGAGGAAACCTCAGAGGTGTGAGATGATTTGCTCAAATTTCCTAGTCATCAGAAAAAATGCTGAATATGAAGAAATGCACCCAATACTGCAGGATCCCCAGTGGGAGTGCGAGTGAGAAACAGAAAGAAGTATGTAAATAAAACAAGAAAAGGGCTTGGCCCACAGTGCCGGCTGGCCATGAACCATTACGTCGGACCTGGCACAGGGACTGAACTAGGACAAATAAGTAGATGACTGAGGAACTAAAAGACAGATGGATACACGAAGAGACAGGGCCGCACCTGTGGTGTCCACCTGGGGCAGGAGGCGCAGGAAGATGGGCCGTGCGTAGGGTGCCAGCACCTTCTGCAGCTCCTGGTACAGGGCATTGGGGCTCAGCTGGCCGTGGGGGTCCGCAATGGCCGCCATGCCTGCTTTGCCCTCCACCCCTGGAGACAGAGGTTTGGCTGAGACCACCACCCTTCGCCCCTCCATGGGACCAGATCCACCCTCCAACAGTGGCCCCTGGCTTCTGACCTCCAGTCCCTTCCACCCGGAATAATGCTCGCCAAAGCAGCAAACATTTTATGGAGTTCCTGCTGCACTCCCTGCAGCCCTGAGCCACGGCTGATTTCATGAGCCCATTTTCTGGATGAGGAAACTGAGGCTCAACATCAGGCACGAGGAGAGATTCCAGACCCAGGCCGCCACCCTGTCGGATGCAGTTGTCCAGGTTGTGCACTGCTTTAGGTCCTGCCTACAAGGGTACCTGTACCTCCAAGCTCCTCCTGGCTGGGCTCCTCCAGGGCTGCTCCCAGGACCCTAGAACCACCCCCAGAGCCCCCAGCTTGCCTGGCACGGCCACCCCGTACACGGCCACGTCTGTCTGGCCCAGCAGGCGACTCAGCACGCCCTCCACCTCAGTGGTGGAGACGTTCTCCCCACGCCAGCGGAAGGTGTCCCCGCTGCGGTCCCGGAAGTACATATAGCCCAGCTCGTCCATCACCAGCACATCGCCTGGCAGAGAGGAGAGGAGATGGGGAGGTAAGACGGCGACCTGCCATCCCTGTGGCCGGCCCCCAGGGTCTGCACACCTGAGAGGTAGGCACTGTCCCCCTTGCGGAAGACGCTGTGGGTGATCTTCCTGCTCGTGGCGCTCTCGCTGATGTAGCCATCGAAGCGACGCAGAGGGTCTTGCTGGTTGATCTGGCCCACGAGGAGGCCGGGCTCCCCTAGGGAGGAGGCGGCGCTCGGGCTGTGCTGGGCGGGCAGGAGGCGGGGGGCCCCGGCTCCCCGGGGGACTGGGCGGGACCCTGCTCACCGGCCTGGCATGGGATGCAGAGGCCCTGGGCATCCCGCAGTAGTTCCATGGTGTCCTCATTGACCTTCACCAGTCGGATGGGGTACACATTGGGCAGGATGCGGCTGTTGAAGCCACAGGAGCCGACCTGGGATGCGGCCAGCCGAGTCAACGAGGAGCCCCGGGGTGACACGGTGTCCTCCACACACACACACACACCTTGCCTCTCCTGCCCCAGGGCCTGCAATTAGCACTCCCTAGTGTCACCCAACTCTGTGACCTTGGATGATCTGAGAGAGGGGGGTATTAAGTGCAGCATCCTGCCAGGAATCGTGCCCCCCTCTCCCACCTTCCCAGCCTCCTTTGCAGTCATGTGAGGAGACCTGCCAGCCGGCCGCCACTTCCTGGTCCTTAAAACTTTCCAGGCTGGCAGGAAGTGGATGGCCAAAGTGATCCTGAAGCCATGTAGGGACACTGGCAGAGCTTCTGCCCGCTGCCCACTGCATGTCACCCTGCCTGGCTCAGTGCTATGAGCAGAAAGGCCTAACGGGTTTCTGCCGCTGCACACGGTTGGGTGTATTTGTTAGAGCGGCAACCTCTGCTGGTACGGCCAGAGTGTGCTCTGGGGCTGTCCATTCAACAGATGTGCGCGGTGGGGACTGTGCCTTGCCCTCAGGTGCTGGGGACCCAGCAGCGAGAGACAGAAAGAACCCCTGCCCCCTAGGGCGATGTATTATTCTTCTCGTTCTCTGTTCCTGACTTTGGATGGGAAGGGCTTAATAAGGGAGAAGGAGGGTCCTGAGAGGGCAGAGTGGAGATAATAATTATTAATCATAAAAGCATCTGTTTGCAGAGTGTCTACTGCACGGGGAAGGGGTGCTGTGCTGAGCTCGTGATGTTGGGTGATTAGAACAAACCTGATAAGTTGTTAACCCCATTTACAGAGAAGGAAACGAAGATCCAAGGAGTCTGAGTGACTTGCCCGGTAGGAGGAGATCAGCACCCCATTTCTGGCCCTGGACCCCCCAGAGCCTTGCTCTCCCCTGCCACCTCCACTGCTACAAATTGAGGCTCAGAAAGGCTGAGGTGATTGCCCAGGGCAACACAGTCACGCTGTGAATTTGAACTCAGGGGCGACAGTCACATGACTGGACAAGCCAGAAGAAAGCATCCGAGTGCCCTGGCTGAACTGCCCACCATAATCCAGGCTGTTCTTTGGGGACACGGGGCCGGCGAGGCATAGGTAGCAGTGATCCCTGAACCCCGAGACCTGCCCGGGCCGGGCCGCCCCGCCCACGCCCACCTTCCCGTCCATGTTGGCGATGCTGCAGTTGCACTCGGTGGCTCCGTAGAACTCGCCGACCTGGCGCACGCCGAAGCGCTCCGTGAACTCCTCCCAGATGGCTGGCCGCAACCCGTTGCCCACCGCCAGGCGCACGCGGTGCCGCCCTTCTGCCTCGCTCACCGGCTGTTTCAACAGGTAGCGGCAGATCTCCCCGATGTACTGGACCACCTAGGTGGGTGGGAAGTGAGCAGTGGGCGCCTGCGCTGGAGCAGAGAGGAGCCGGCTGGGGGTGGAGGCGGGCCAGAGACCCCCAGACCCAGCGACCTCCCCCACTCCAACCTGGGCGCTAGGAACAAAACGGCCTTAAAGATGATAATAGCAAGGAAACAGACCAGGCCTATCCATTCCCTCAATCCCCAACACTCCTTCCATCTGAGTGGATGCATCGCGTCCCCCATGCCCCTCCAGCGGTCCCTCTATCCCCTCCGCTGCTTTCTGGGGACACCACGTGTGGTGCACGCAGGCAGGAAGGTGAGCCGTGGCGTTGACACTCCACAGGGCAACCCTCAGCCCAGAGGCGATGTGCTCTACACTGTTCCCTAGAGCCCCAACCATCTGAGCTCAGGGCGCCCACAGTCCTGATCCTGGGGTGGGACCACTCTCAGATGCATGCTCTTCGCTGCCTCCCTGAAGTCACAGCAGGGACCCAGCCCCAGTTGCCCATGGAGTCACCTACTCACTGCTCGCCCCCCCGCACCGCCCCCTGGGCTCCTTCTCTCCCTGTCTTGTGGCTCCACCCACTGGGGTCAAGTCCCAGATACCCCAGGTGCCCTTGAGTCCTCATCTCCAGGACGGCTTCTTAATGATACCCTCCCCATTTTACAGATGGAGAAACTGAGGTTCACAGACAGTAAGTAACCACCAAGGCTGATAATGTGGTAAAATTTGTTATGTATCTGGGCATCCTGGCTCCAGAGTCTCAATGAAGCAGTTACATGTTCAGAATTAACCACCATGGCCATCAGTACGGCTTCAAAGTACTCACTAGATGAAGTACAAAATTCGACCTGTGATCAATTCCATGTGACCCTGCCGCCCTCACTGCCCCCTGTCCTTCTAACTCCTATGCTCACTCAGCTCTGCCACGTGGGTCTCCTCCTCAGGGCCTTTGCACATACTGTGCCCTCTGCCTAGAACAATCTTCCCCCAGATGCACCTGGGTCCTCAGGTCTCGGCTCAAATGTCACCGTGACTGAGAGGTATTCCTTGAGCAGGACTTAATAAGTATCTGATAAATACAAGTGCACTGAGCACTCACTACCAGCCAAGCAGAGAGCTCATCTGTTTCATCTTCCTGAGACTCCATGTTGGAGAGGAAGGTACTGAGACCCAGAGAGGGGACACAGGTGGCCCAAGATCACCCGCTGCTGACCAGGAAGCAAGCCCCAGGCAAGGCAAGATCAGAGACCCTGATGGTTTCTCTCCCTCTGCCCCCAGGCTCCCTCATGTGCTTTGGGTGTGGCCCAGCCCACCCCATCTCCAGGATAGAACAAGTCATAAGGCCTGGCCAATCATTCCAGTCCACCCCCAGACACTGATTGGTTCAAGGATAAGCATGTGACCACAGCTAAGCCAATGAGAATCAGCCCTGAGACTTTTAATGGACTGGTGGGAAGACAGGCTCTTTCTCAACTAGAACTGCAGGGAACACTCCTGGAGAAGCAGGGCTGGGAAGGAAGCCACCCACTAAGGAAAGAAGAAAACAAGAGGAAGAGGAAAACAAGAAAGAGAGAGAGAGAGAGAGAGAGGCCTTCCTTGATCAAGGTGTGCCTGAAGCTGTCCATCATGTGGCCTCCTCGGTTCCATAAGCTAATAAATCCCTTTCCTCAAGAAAGCCAGAATTTAGGTTAGGGCTGGGTTTAGGGTTTTGGTTTTACCTGTCAACTGACAAAGTCCTGCCTAAATACATAGCTGCCCTCCAGACCATCACAGGTAGACACAGCCACACTCTGAGCAGCTCGCAGATGTCCTCTTCAGAAACCAGGCTGGGGAAGGGACAACACAGCCACAGTTGAGGCCGCTGAAGGTTTCAATGACCCTGTGGCCCTGAGGCCACATCTACATACTGAGAGCCAGACAGCTGATCTTTACTCTGGCCTGGACTCTCGGACAGACCCAGGGCTGAAGGGAAGACAGCTCAGGTCAGCTCAGAGAGGCAGACACCAGGTGCCCCAGCCGAGACCTCCTGCCTGCAGGGCAGCACCTGGAAAGAAGCTGGCAGTGAATTGTCAACCGGGGACCCCCACTACAACTCCCGAGTCAGGGTGACCTCGTACACCAAATGTACACACCCAAGTGGGTATGGGGAGACACAGGAGCTATACACCCATGGATGGATGACGGGTTGACTTACCCGTCGCCTGCCCATCTGCTCTATGCGCTAAAAAAGGGGAGTTCTAGATTACAGCCTGCTGCCTCCCATGAGGATGGCTGGGCAGTTGATCTGGGCCATGCCCACTGCTGCAAATAAAACAGCCACGCAGTTTCCCCCATCCTACAGCCAGCCATGAGATGGGATTTCTAAACCCAAACGCACGCTCTTAAGTCTTTTTGGCATCCTTGTTAAACTTGACCTTTGAGGATTCCATCCTCTACTCCTTAAAGAGCCCCTCAGTGCCTTCTCTTGGTCACAGAAATACCCCTTCAAGGAAACAGAATGGAATTTCAGGGGCCCGGAGACAGTGAACAAAGCCCGATGCAATACAGCATGTCAAAGACAAAGAGAGGGACCGCCAGATACCACAGGCCTCCTCGTGTAGGACATGACATCACCCACAGGGAACCCTTGCCAAAAAAGCAGAATTTGAAGCGATCAAGTATCTAGATCAGTGGTTCTCAACCACAGTCAAGACACCTGACAATGTCCGGAAACGTTTTTAATTATCACAGCTGGGAGGTGGGGTGCTAGTGGCATCCAGTGATTTTAGGCCAGAAATGCTGTTAAATAACGTACAGTGCACAGGACAGTCCTCACCACAGAGAATGATGCAGCTCCAAAGCCACACTGCTGTGGCTGAGAGATGCTGTGCTTCCACTACGGAGAACAGTATAGAGATTCCTCAAAAAACTAAACACAGAGTTACCATGTGATCCTGCAATCCAACTCCTGGGCATATATCTGGACAAAACTCTTCACTAGAAAAGATACATGCACCCCAATGTTCATAGCAGCACTATTTACAGTAGCCAAAACATGGAAGCAACCTAAATGTCCACTGACAGAGAAATGGATAAAGAAGATGTGGTACATATATATACAATGGGATATTACTCAGCCATAAAAAAGAATGAAATAATGCCATTTACAGCAACATGGACCGACCTAGAGATTATCATATAAAAAGAACTAAGTCAAACAGAGAAAGACAAGTATCATGTGATATCACGTCTATGTGGAATCTTTAAAAATGATAGAAATGGGGCTTCCCTGGTGGCGCAGTGGTTGAGAGTCCGCCTGCCGATGCAGGGGACACGGGTTCGTGCCCCGGTCCGAGAAGATCCCACATGCCACGGAGCGGCTGGGCCCGTGAGCCATGGCCGCTGAGCTCGCGCGTCTGGAGCCTCTGCTCCACAGCAGGCAAGGCCACAACTGTGAGAAGCCCGCGTACCAAAAAAGAAAAAAAAAAAGATAGAAATGAACTTGTTTATGAAACAGAAATAGACTCACAAACTTAAGGTTACCAAAGGGGATGGGTGGGAGAGATAAATTAGGAGTCTGGGATTAACATATATACACTACTATATATAAAATAAACAACAGGACCTACTGCATAGCACAGGGAACTATATTCAATATCTTGTAATAATCTATAATGGAAAATGGAAAATAATCTGAAAAAGAATATATATATATATATAAAATGTTTATATATATATATATATATAACTGAATCACCTTGCTGTATACCTGAAACTAACATTGTATAAATTAACTATATGTCAATTTTAAAAAGTAGTTAAAAAAACCCGCTATGCTTGACCCTACTCCCAAGGTACAGGAGGTGCCAGGGAGAGAGAAGCATGTCAAAGGACCTCCCAGCAATACCCAGACTGGGAAAACACTACAGGCCAAACTTCATTTCTTCAATAAATAAATTACAAGGAGGGGTGGGAAGAGAATGAGGGAGAGACAAGGGGCACCTACAGATGAAAGGATTCTTATAGGAAACATCAACTAGTTGCAATGTGTGGGTCTTACCTAAACACTGATTTAAAAAAAATACAGAAACAAACCGCCCCCCCATATTTTGACATGGTAGAAACACTGGGGATCAGGCCACTGTCCAGATTCCTGATAATTGAGAAATCACTGGCACTTTTTGGCTGGGATAATGATACTGAGGTTATGTGTTTGTGGGGTTTTTTCCTTCTTTTTGACTCTATCTTTTATTGGGGTAAAATACACACAATATAAAATTTACCATCTTAGCCATGTCTTTTCCATCTTAGCCATTTTTAAGGGTACAGTTCAGTGTATTAAATACATTCACATTGTTGAGCAGCCATCACCACTATCCATCCCCATAAATTTTTTTTTTTTTTTTTTTTGGCCACACCACGTGACTTCTGAGATTTTTTTTAGTTCCCTGACCAGGGATAGAACCCGGTCCCTCAGCAGTGAGAGTGCCGGGGCCTAACCACTAGACTGCCAGGGAATTCCCCCCCAAAAATATTTTTACCTTGTAAATCTGAAACTCTATACCCAGTAAACACTAACTCCCCATTCCCCCCTCCCCTGGCCTTGGCAACTACCATCCTACTTTCTGTCTATGATTTTAGCTACTGTGAGTACCCAATATAAGTGGAATCATGCAGTATTTGTCTTTGTGCAATTGGCTTATTTCATTCAGCATAATGTTCTCAATGGTCATCCATGTTGTAGCCTGTGTCAGAACTTCCTTCCTTTTTAAGGCTGAATAATATTCCACTGTAGGGATGAACCACATTTTGCTTATCCATTCATTCTGTTGCTGAACACTTGGATTGCTTCCATGTTTTATTTATTGTGAATAATCTGCTGTGAACATGGGTGTACAAATATCCTTTGAGACCCTGCTTTCAAATCTTTTGTTTCATTTTTTTTAAATTAATTAATTTATTTATTTTTGGCTGTGTTGGGTCTTTGTTGCTGTGTGGGGGCTTTCTCTAGTTGCGGTGAGCGGGGGCTACTCTTTGTTGCAGTGCACGGGCTCCTCATTGCGGTGGCTTCTCTTGTTATGGAGCACGGGCTCTAGGCACGCGGGCTTCAGTAGTTGTGGCACGCAGGTTCAGTAGCTGTGGCTCCCGGGCTCTAGAGCGCAGGCTCAGTAGTTGTGGTGCACGGGCTTAGTTGCCCCATGGCATGTGGGATCTTCCCGAACCAGGGATCGAACCCGTGTCCCCTGCATTGGCAGGCGGATTCTTAACCACTGCGCCACCAGGGAAGTCCCAAATCTTTTGTTTTAAAATCAGCCCTCACCAGACACAAAAGGCCACACAGAGATCCCATTTATAAGAAATGTCCAGAACAGGCAAACCCACAGAGACAGAAAGCAGATTCATTGCCAGGGGCTGGGGGAAGGGGAATGGGGAATGACTGCCAGTGGGGACAGCATGTTCTTTTGGGGGTGATGGAAATGTTCTGGAACTACACAGAGGTGGTGACTGTACAACACTGTAAATGGACTAAGTGCCACTGAAGTGTCCACTTTAAAACAGCTAATCTTGGAGACTTCCCTGGTGATCCAGTGGTTAAGACTCCGCCCTTCCACTGCAGCAGGCACGGGTTCCATCCCCCGCATGCCGTGAGGCGTGGCCAAAAAATAAATAAATAAAACTAAATAGTTCAAAAATTGAAAACAAACAAAAAAAAGCTAATCTTACGTGAATTTCACCTCAATTGGAAAAAAAAAAAAAGACCAATCCTCAGCTTTCAGAGGTTTTACTGACGTATCTATGCAGGAAACACACTGCTATCTGGGGCTGCTTCACAACAACACAGAAGGAGGGACGTGCTGGGGGCGTGGAGGAGGCAGGAGAGGGTATCTGATGTCCTCTGGAGCCGAGTGATGGATACCTGGGAATCCCCTAAACTTTTCTGTCCACATTTATTATATTTGCAACTCTCAAGAGTTAAGTTAATAAACGGACTGTCTTCTATTTCAAGATTCAGATTAGCAGTTTTCCCCAGACCACCCCCCACCACCCCAAGCAGAACATAAAATCCTCAAAAGCACAGCAGGGCAGAGTCATCGCCCCGAGAGATCCCCCAGGATGCCCGGCCCAGAGCCCCCACCCTGTCCAGCTGTGTGATCTGGGCAAGTGGCTGAACATCTCTGGGCCCCACCTGTTCAAGGTGGGGTCAGCACCTGCCAATTTGCCAGTCCCTGGACACACCCCCTTCCCTCCCCTCCTCACTCCTTCTTCCCCCTGGAGGAAGGTACTAGGCACCTGTATTTCCACCCCCATCACAGCACTGAAATCCTCGGCCTGCTCTCCTCTCATTGTGGAGGGGAGAGGAGAGGAAGGGATTTGTCTTAACCCCTACCTGCTCTGCAGGACAGTGGATGCCCTCCACCTCTGCTTCATGCTTATCCCACCAGGAAGCCCTGGGCTTTGTGGCCTTAACCAGCCCAGCGCGGTGACTGCACCCATTTCCCTGCAGCCACCAGCAGGGAAGACCTTCGGGGCACAGGGAGTAGGGAAGGCAGCACCTTAAGGATCTCAGGCAGTCTGTGTCCAATTAAAAGCCTCAGTTTCTCCACCTGCAAAACGGGTATGAGGCCTTTGCACGCTCCCAAGCAGCTGTGAGGTTCCAATGAGTTTACATGTTGACGGTTTAGCCTCGGGCTGGGCCTTGAGCACAGAAGCACTGACTGCCCCCTCCCAGCCCCACCGAGTCCCTGGGAGGCAGCCATTCAGAGCCATATACTTGGAAGGGTGGGCGGAGGGCTGGAGGTGCGAGAGGGGGCGGGGCCTGACCGTGCAGTTGTACTTGACGCAGTCATCCCAGAAGCGGCTGGCTGAAAACTTCTTGCGGAGGACCACAGTCAGCCCGTAGATAAGACACTGACCCACGCCAATGATGTTCCCTGCAGAGAGTGGACTCAATGAGGGGTCCCCAATCCCCCGCCCCCTCCCCCGCCCAAGCTTCCCTGTGGTACCTGCCGAGTGGTACAGGGGCAGACAGTCGTAGAGCACATCTGCCGCCTGCATGCTGTAGGAGTGGTGGGTAAATGCCGCTATGCGGTAGTACCTGCAGGGGCAGGGAGTGCAGGGGCTGGGACCCACACCCCCGAAAAAAGCATGGCATGGGGGGAGCGAGCTGCGTACTGAGGCAGAGCCAGCCCAGCTCATAGGGGCCTTATAGGCTGGCAGGAGAGGAACATGCAACAAATAAAATGGTGCTTGCTCCCACGAGGGATATAATAGAGCAAAGGGATAGAGAGAGGCTGAAGGGGACAAAGCCAGGGAGGGTGGGGTAACCTGCCTGGGGAGGTGACACATGAGCTAAGGCCCGGCAAGAAGGTGCTGTAGGGTGAGCTAGGGAAGGGCACCCAGGTGAAGCGCAGAGCATATGCAAAGGTCCTGAGGCCAGAAGGAGTCTGGCAGGTTTGAGGAAGTGTGAGGGGTCGAGGAGGGAGCGAGCGAGAGGTGGAGAGGAGGAAAATGACATCAGAGAAGTGGCAGGTGCCGCACAACACAAATACGGCTTTTATTCTGAGGGCTAAGGAGGGTACGGGGAGGTTTGGCACAGAGGAGGTCTGACTTAGGATTTTAAACCTTGCTATGGTCACTGATGAGAAGGGGGCTGTTGGGGGCAGGAGTGGGGACAGGAGGAGACTGAGGAGGGGCAGAGGGCAGCACGGTGTCCTGAGATGGGCTGTGGGTTTTACCCAGTTGGGATCAAGATGCCCACAAGACCCCAAAAGGAGCTGGGGGTTGGGGGGATCAGGCCATAAAGAGGCTTTCCTGCGCTGGGGGCAATGCCCACGGGCCCCTCACCTGCTGTGCACGACGATGGCAGCCTTGGGCAGCCCCGTGGTCCCTGATGTGTAGATGTAGAAGAGTCGATCTAAGAGAGATGTGGGTGTTGGGGACCGGAGGCTGGCGTGAGGGGGACGAGGGGACTGGGTGGGCATCGGTAGGGGGGATCCCACCTGGACTCACCATCCATGCCCTTGCCAGGGGGCTGGGCTAGGGGGGCTGTGGAGGCCTCCTTCAGCAGCGGGTCCAGGAGCTGGGTGTCCGGCAAGACACCCTCGGGCCCCACGTCTCCAGAACAGAACTTGACCAGGCTCTTGCCCAGCTGTCCACTCACCTCGGCCACCACTGCGGCCCAAAACATATGTCACGGTCAAGGACGGGCAGGTCCCCTCCCAGGGCCAGGGAAGCACCATCTCCCTGCCCTGGGCGGCCCCAGGCCCCCACCGAGATGCTGCCCACACCCGGCCTCACCCGCTGCCAGCTCCCGTCCGAAGACCAGAGCCTTGGCACCCGAGGTGCCCAGGCAGAAGATCAGGGGCTCCCGCCGCAGGTTAACATTGAGCAGCGCGGCCTCCATGCCCGCCTTGGCCAGACCCAGCCACAGCCCCACAAACTCAGGCCGGCCCTCCAGGAAGATGGCCACCACGTCCCCTGGCGTGTAGCCCAGATGGCAGAATAGGTTGGCCACGGCATTGGAGTAGGCGTCCAGCTGCGCGAAGGTCCAGCATACGCCGCTGCCCGCGTCCACCAGCGCCAGGTGCTCAGGCTGCCGCCGTACCACCTCCTGGAAGATCTGCGGGATGGTGTGGCGGGCGCGCTGGTGCCACCGCAGCTCCAGGCGCACGCGTATCAGCACGAAGAGGCCGCTGGGAGGGGGGACGAGGGGACGGTGTCAGTGAGTGTCCTGCCCGGCTTCCAGGAGACCACCCCAAGCCTCAGCATCCCCACGTGGAGAAAGCGGAGGAAAAGGTCCCTGTGTTCCCAAGGGTGGCAAGTGTTCAGAAGGACCCTTGGGTTGCTGGGTCTCTTGGAGAAACTAAGGGCAAAGGGCCATTTACCAGTCAGCCCAGAAGTAGGCGGATTCTCACAGCTGGCCAGGCCATGCAGTGTAAGTCAGAGTCACCCTGTCCTCCTCCGCCACAGCTTGCTTGGTGACCCTGAGGGAGCCAGGCCCAGGCCTAACCTTGTTTTTCTCTCCTGGGGCAGCCCAAGTGCCCCATGCTGACCCCCCACTGCCTCCAGCTTGGACTCCTCATGCCCCACCTGCCTCAACCGGGCCCTGGGGTCCAGCCCCTGAGCTGGGGGGCTGTTCCACTCCCAAGTTACTCAATGGCACTAGGCACAGGTGGCTGAGCCATCCAGCATGTGTGCCCCCACCCAGGGGAGGAGGTGCCTCTGCCCCAGATGAGGCCAGAAGACAGGCTAGCGAGAGGCCCTGATGGCAGGTGTCTTGCTCCTCTGTCTTCACCTGCTAGTAGAGACAAGGGGATCAGAGGGCCCAGGGGGAGATAGAACCCCAGTAGGAAGGAGCCAGGTTCCTGAATGACCCTGTGGAGATGAGCAGCCATCACTGATGATGCCAGGCTGTCAGATGAGTGAGACATGAACTTGTTTGTGTTGTTTTAAGCAAACAGAAATGGCTTTAGATCACAGAACCAAGAAAGCTAGAATTTCTCAGTGCAGGAGCTCAAGAAACAAGTGGTCTTCTGGCTTTACCTGGCTCTCTGCCCTGCCACCTGACTCTGAGAGGTAACTTTGTGCTGGGTTAAGCCACTGTCAAGTGGGGACCTGTTTGTTACAGCAGCTTGCTCTGCCCTGACCGAGACAGGTGGTCCTCACTCTGCCCCCAGGAAGGTTACCTGGGTGTGGTTCCCCAAATCCTAAATGAACACTTAGAACAGGTGCATTTTATTATATGTAAATTACACCTCAAAAACAACCCATGAAGACAGAGCAGATTGGTGGTTACTAGGAGCTGGGGGAGGGAGAATGGGGAGTAACTGCTAATGGGGACAGGGTTTCCTTTTGGGGTGATGGAAATGTTCTGGAGCTAGATAGAGCTGATGGTTGCACAACACTGTGAATGTACTCAATGTCGCTAATGGTAAATTTTATATTATATGTGTTTTACTACAATAAAAATGAATGAATGAATGAAACTCATGAAGACTGTGGCAAGGTTAAAAACAGGAGTCCTTACCTTCCAGATGTACACCCTGGAAAACCAACAGATAGAAAGATGTGCCACTGAGATTCAGACACAGGAGGAAGTGGGTGGAGATGAGGAAACAATCATATGAAGATCACGGAAGCTGGGGGATGGGCACATGGGTTTATTACATTATTCTCTCTACTTCTGTAAGCTTGAAACTTTCCATAGTAAAATGTTTTTAACATAGATTTTTAAAAAATAAAATAAAAAAATAAATTTAAAAAATATTTGGGCTTCCCTGGTGGCACAGTGGTTGAGAGTCCGCCTGCCGATGCAGGGGACACGGGTTCGTGCCCCGGTCCGCGAGGATCCCACATGCCGCGGAGCGGCTTGGCCCGTGAGCCATGGCCGCTGAGCCTGCGCGTCTGGAGCCTGTGCTCCACAACGGGAGGGACCACAACAGTGAGAGGCCCGCGTACCGCAAAAAAAAAAAAAAATTAAAAATTTAATTAAAAATTTTAATTTAAAAAATTTTTAAATAAAATTTTTTTGGCCGCGCCGTGCAGCTTGCAGGATCTTAGCTCCCTGACCAGGGATTGGAATGGGCCCCCTGCAGTGGAAGTGTGGAGTCCTAACTACTGGACTGCCCAGGGAATTCCCTAAATTTTAAAAAATTTTTTAAAAAATCAAAAAAGTTTTTTTAAATAATGTTTTAACCCTCCAAAGGCTCCCACTGTTTTTTCGATCAAATGCCTTCCCTGTGGCCTGTGAGGCCCAGTACGGCCCAGCCCCATGCATCTGGCCACCTCATCACCCTCCATTGCCCCAGCTTGCTCTTGCCTCCTTCCCTGATCTTCAGCAGGGCAGAGGTTCCTGCCCCAGGGCCTTTGCCCAGCTCCCACTGCCTGGAATACTCTGCCCAGGCCCCTTATCTCGGCTCCTTCTCATCCTTCACCTCTCAGCTCCAATGACACCTGCTCAGAGGGGTCCTCCCAGCCCTGCCCCGCTTGGATCAGTATGGCTATTTTAAAATATCCCTGCAAACCCTTTGACAGTCCTCCCTTCGAAAGGTGGGTTCTATTTCCCATCCGCTTTAGTGTGGGCAGACTGAGGGGCTTGCTTCTAAGGAAGAGAATGTAGCAGAAGTGATGCTATGTGACTTCTGAGCCCAGGGCACAAAGACAGCACACCAGCACGCAGGAGCCCTCATGCCCTCTTGCTTTCCCTCTCTCTCAGGACACTGGCCCTAGGAACCCAGCACTGAGCGGTAAGGAAGCCTAGACATAGGAGATGATAATGATCATTTTTTAAGCCCCTAGTTAAAGGGGTAATTTGTTACACAGCCATCGGTAACTGATACATTCCCAGCACCTACACCACCACCACCATCGTTTTCTTCCTTCAAAGTGATCATCACAATCTAAAACTGCCATCTTCCTTTGTGGGTTTCCTGAATTCTTTGTCTTTTTCCATGAGAGCAGGCACCCTGTCTATCTGTCTATTGTGTCCAGGGATGTAGTCCCAGCACTAGAAACAGGGCCTAGAATGTAAGGACGATGCTGGTGTCCCACAGGCTGGCTCAAATGCAGCCCAGTCTCTTCTGCCTGTGTGACTGCAGTTGTTGAAGAGTGTCTCCAAAAATTCATGTACACCCAGAATCTCAGACTATGACCTTATTTGGAAACAGGGCCTTTGCAGATATAATTAAGGTAAGTATGAGATGAGGTCATCCTGATTGCCTAGGTGGGCCCTAAATCCAATAACAGGTATCTCTACAAGAAGAGAGAGGGACTTCCCTGGCGGTCCAGTGATTAAGACACTGCACTTCCACTGCAGGGGTCGTGGGTTCAATCCCTGGTCGGGGAACTAAGATCCCGCATGCTGCGCAGTACAGCCAAAAAGTAAAAAAAAAAAACAAGAAGAAGAGAGAGCACAAAGACACAAGGGAGAAGGCTCTGAGGAGACAGAGGCAGAGACTGGAGTGATGCAGCCACAAGCCCAGCCAAGGACGCCTGGACCCCCCAGAAGCTGATCTGGGGCTTCTGGTCTCCAGAACTTTGAGACAACAAACTCCTTTTGTTTTAAGCTACCGAGATTGTGGTAATTTGTTACGGCAGCCCCAGGACACTCATACAGTGGGCATGGGTGGGTACATCCCTCTCTGGGCCTCCTGGTTAATGGGGACAATAAGATCCCATGCCTTCCAGGTCATTAGGGGACAAAAGAGATGGATGGAGACTTCTAAGGACAGGGCCTGGCGTGTCCTACATTCTCAATAAACTCTGTTGCTATCCTCTCCCCAGGGAGGTATGCACTGTCAGTAAGAAAACAGAGTTGAATTAGCATTTTATCTGCCCAGCAACTTGACTCATACCTACCCTGTAAGGAAGAAAGAGGAACAAGCAAGTTCCAAGAGCGGGGGCCAGCCCAGGAGGTCCCCTGGGAGTAATGGTCCAGGGGAGGAGGCAGGACATGATCTGAGGGCCTTGTGCAAACACTGATTCCTCAAGTGTCTGTCCCGGAGCTGTGAGCCCCAGCAGAGCCCAGAAGAAAGAGAAAGTGCCCTGGAGTCAATGGCCTTGGTTCAGATCCTACTCCACTGCTTACCAGCTGTGGCACCTGGGCAGACCCTGTCCTCTCTGGGCCTCAGTTTCCTTACTTGGAGTATCAGGAGACTGAACATAACAAGCTCCAAGTGTTCTCCAGCTCAGCAAAGTGTAGGTACTGCCATTGTCCTATTTACAAAGAGGAAGCAGGGCCCACAACAGCAGTGCATCTGTAAATGGGGCAACAGTGCAATTCTCAGCCTAATACCTGTCAAATGTATTAAGTGCCCAACCAAGAAGAAGGATTGAAAAAGAGGGATTCATCGTTACTCTGCCCAGGAGGGTCGGGTCCTGCCTCTGGGCTTTGCACCTGCTGTTCCCTCTGCCTGGAGAACTCTTCCATCCCCCAGGTCTTTGCACGGTTGGCTCCTTCTCATCTGACCACCTGTGCTGGATGCCCCACACCTACCGCCCTGGCTGCAGTAGTCATGCACTATCCTTTCCTCTCCCCCACGTGCTGTATTCTTCTTGTCACTTTCTGATGTTTAAATTATTTCCTCATTTCCTTCTCGAGCATTCTTCTCCCTCATTAGGCTGTGGGCTCCATAGGACAGGAAAAGCATCATCTGGTGCGTTCATGGCATGTCATGGTGACCATGGCATCCCCGAAGCCCACACAGGGTGTGGGGCACAGGAGGTCCTCAAGGATGGGTAGAACAAATGACTTTCTCCAATGCAGACTAGCTGGAATCCGGTTATCTCACAAGCACGGCCAAGACCCCACCGTCACAAGCCTGAAACGGTGCAGTCACCTCCCCCTGGTCTCCCGCCTCCACCCTGGGCCAGGCCCCATTCTCTGTGTAGTGGGGTCAATGGTGGCCCCAAAAAGATACATCCAAGTCCTGATCCTCCAAACTTGTGAATGAGCCCTTATGTGGAAAAAGGGTCTTTGCAGATGTAATTAAGTTGAGGATCTTCAGATGAGATCATCCTGGATTTAGGATGGGCCCTAAATCCAATGACAAGTGTCCTTCTAAGAGACAGAAGAGGAGACACAGGCATAGAGAAGAAGGCCATCCGAAGACGGAGGCAGAGATTGGGCTGAGTGATGCAACCACAAGCCAGGGAACTGCCGAGGATTGCTGGAAGCCACCAGAAGCTAGGAGAGAGGCATGGAACAGATCCTCCCTCGGAGCCTCCAGAAGGAACCAACCCTGCCCACACCTTGATTTCAGACTTCAGGCCTCTACAACTATGGCAGAACAAATTTCTGTTGTTTTAAGTCCCCCAGTTTGTGCTTCATTGTTATGACAGCCACAAGAAACTAACACACTCTGCTTCATCTCCAACTTTTGTCTATCTTCCTTACCGCTCTCACTCCAGTGCCCCATTCAAGGGGGTAGAGGGGGTGTGTCTCCATTCCCACTGTATGGGAACAAGTGCATTTCCTGCCTGACTGCCTCAAACCCTCCTCACCAAGCCACCCTCTTCCTCCATGCAGGCCAGCCTAGCTGTGCTGCTTCCCTGCTCAGAACACTTCCCTGGGAACATAAGACTGTCTTCTGCTCAGTGTTCAAAGCTCTGGAAATCTGGCTCTAACTCCAACACTGCCCAACTCATAGACCTCCCGCCATCACAATAGCCCCTTTCACACCCCCTGCAACATGGGGCCTGGTAGTCCCATGTTCACTTTCTTTTATCAGCATGTGATGGCTGGAGCCACAGCAGCTAATATAGGACCATGAGGGTAACTAACAGGAGACGCCGAGCCCTTGAAGCAAGGATGCCAGAGCAGAAAGGCAGAAGGAACTTGGGCCAATGATAACATGCTGAACACAAATTGATCAGCCTGAAGCCACCTCATGTCCCAATACCCCATTGCCCATGGCTATAAATGTGCTTTACTGTTGATGCCACTTCTAGTTGGGATTCCCACTACTTGCAGCTGAAGCCTCCTCGTGGAGAAACACCTCCCCAGAGGAGCTGATCCACAAGTGCAGCACACCTCCACAAAGTACCACCACACGCTGGACATCATCACAGGAATGGGGACACACAGGTGACCAAGGTAGGCGTGATCCCTGCCGCTATGGGTTTACAGTCAATAATCAGGGAGAAAGCAAACAAAAACAATGACAGTTTTATATGTTTCTTAAGAAAAAAGCAACAGGATGATGTGATCAAGCACGACCAGGACAGACTTCACCCACGGGGCAGGGGAGCCTTGTCTGAGGAAGCAGCATTTGCACTGAACTTTGAAGGATGACAAGGAGCCAGCCACGGGTAAAGCTCGAGGGAAAGTATTCCAGGTGGAGGGCACCACGAGTGCAAAGACCTGAAGGCAGGAAGGAGATTGGCAGGTTTAAAAGAGAGCAAAGGCCAGCGGGAGGAGAGGAGTGAGTGAAGCAGAGTGAATCGCTCCGCCAACTGGTATACTGATTTTGGCATATTAAAGTCACACGGGGGAAATGACCGCACATTATTCATTTGTAGCTTCCAGTGAGCAGAAGATGGGAAAGAATCCAAACATCCTGCAGTAGGCGCAGGGTTAGATGAACAACAGCTCGAGCTGAAGCTTACAACAAAAGGCTGTGCACAAGAACGGCGCCCCCGGGCTTCCCTGGTGGCGCAGTGGTTGGGAATCCGCCTGCCAATGCAGGGGACACGGGTTCGAGCCCTGGTCCGGGAAGATCCCACATGCCACGGGGCAACTAGGCCTGTGAGGCACAACTACTGAGCCTGTGCATCTGGAGCCTGTGCTCCGCAACAAGAGAGGCCGCGATAGTGAGAGGTCCGTGCACCGCGATGAAGAGCGGCCCCCGCTTGCCACAACTAGAGAAAGCCCTCGCACAGAAACGAAGACCCAACACAGCCCAAAAAAAAAAAAAAAAGAACGGCGCCCCCAATGCAAGGGATGAGGAAGGACCCTAAAGGTAAATGGGGAAAGTTACTGCTGACCATGCGGCAAAGATGGCAGATTGAGCACTCAGACACTGACTGTTGACAGTGCCTCCCAAAACGGCTAGTAAAAGGTCTTAAGTGTGAACTCACAAGGACCGGGAAAATGGAAGTGGAGACCAAATCACCCCACTTTGGGAAGCTGGGCAGCAGCACATGAGAGGTGGAGGCCCCAGGAGGAGGGGGAAAGCAGAATCCTGGGCTGTGGTGGAGGATTGATGGAAATCTGTTTAAGAAGCCCCCTCTGTGAAATAAATGTCATGGGGACGTAATGTACGACATGGTGACTATAGTCAATACTACCTCATGGCATATTTGAAAGTTGCTTAGAGAGTAGATCTTAAAAGTTCTCCTCACAAGAAAAAAATTTTTGTAACTCTGTATGGTGATGGATGTTAACTAGACTTACAGTGGTGATCATTTCACAATATACCAGTATCCCCTACTTTTCAAAAATTCACTCTAATGCCACTTCTCTTTTGTGAAAGACCAAAATTAGTACCTGTTTTTGCTAACCGAAAGAAATCCAAAGAGGATTTTCGCTTTAACAATGAAAGGCAAGAAGTGAAAATAGTGTTCGGTGTTTGTTCTGCAGGGAGCTGTTATAGGGGCAGCGCGCACCCAAAGCAGTGAGAGAGGCACTGCCAAGCTCCTTCCCTGGGAACTACACTCAGCATCCCAGCATCAAGCTGTCATAGCTTTGAACTGTGTCTGTGAGCATCTGAACTTTATCTCAATTTATTTTGTGCACCCATTAGCAAGATGCATCCTAAGGTAATTGCTTCTTCCCTTTACACCATTTAGGTTTATGAAAGGTTTCAGAGGAATGCTCTATTTTCGGGTAGCAGGAGAAACCTTTATGCAAATAGCAAATCATTATGTTGCCCACCTGAAACTAACAAGAGTGTTATATGTCAGTATCTCAATTGAAAAAAAAAAAAAAAAGTGGCTACCCAGGAGAAGATTGAAAGTCCATCCACAGGAGGGTTTCTGGGTGGGGCACCTCCCTGCAAGTGGGTGTTAAGTGAATGTTTACTTGCCAGATGTCAAGCCTCCAGCCCTCTTCCCCGCTGTGTTCCTGGGATGCTGCTGGTGGGGCCTGTGCCCAGGCCTGGAGGAAAGACCCAAAGACACTGCACTGGACTTTCCCCAAAGCACCACCTGGCCAGGTGACCCCATCATGAAGCTCAGTTGACAAGACCCCCTCACCCCCTACACACATCCATGCTGAGAGCTTCTAATTGGCTTTACAGCCAAGGACTACCAGACTTCTGGGGATTTCCTCTAATAGGGATGATGGAGACTAAAATAAACAAAGAAGAAAATCTTTGAGGAAAAAGAGATTGTGCAAAGTGAAAAAAACTAATAAAGTCATTAATATCCTTGAAAATGTACGAAGATATACCGCATCCATGAAACAAGAATAGGATGCTATATAAAAGCTTTCAGGGAATGGAAAAAAAAAATGATCCAGGAAAATTTAAATGTGAGGGCACAAAGAATGTACAACATACACATGAACCCTAATGAAAAATATGGGGCTTGGGGCTTCCCTGGTGGCGCAGTGGTTGAGAGTCCGCCTGCCGATGCAGGGGACACAGGTTCGTGCCCCGGTCCGGGAAGATCCCACATGCCGTGGAGCGGCTGGGCCCGTGAGCCATGGCCGCTGAGCCTGCGCGTCCGGAGCCTATGCTCAGCAACGGCAGAGGCCGCAACAGTGAGAGGCCCGTGTACTGCAAAAAAGAAAAGAAAACAAACAAAAAAAAAAAACAGGGGAAACTGCAGGGGAGAGTAAGGGGGTATATGGGAACTCTCTGTACTTTCTGCTTAATTTCTGTAAACCTAAAACTGATAATAAAAAATAAAGTCTATATAAAAAAGAAAAAACATAATTAAAAATCAATTAAAATAGTCTATTAATTTGAACAAAGAATCATAATAAAAAATTTTAAATGTGAGGGCATAAGTTAAACATTAATAGAAGAACTAAAAGATATATTTGAAGAAATATCATAGAAAGTAGGATAAAATGATAGAGATGGAAAATAAAAAAGATAAGAAGATAGCTGATTCACTTTGTTATAAAACAGAAACTAACACATTATTGTAAAGCAATTATACTCCAATAAAGATGTTAAGAAAAAAAAAGATGTGAAAATTATAGAACCAGTCCAGAAGATCCAACATCATATTCATTCAATAAATGTTATCAAGCTAGACATTGTTCCAGGCACTCAATAATAGGAGTTCGAAGAAGAACAAAGGAAATAAAGGTGAGGAAATCACCAATGATAACATCAAGAAAACTTCCTTGACCTGAAACCCACCAACAGATCATACAATGGATGGAAATAACCCACCATCTTGAAAAGATCCCACAAGCTTCCAGAAGGAAAAAAAGAAAAAGAAAAAAAAAAGTCACTGCAAAGGATCAGGAATCAGAGAGTTTTAGTCTTCTCAACAATAACCATGATGTGAGAAGAAAATAAGAAATGCCTTCAATTTTGAAGGAAAATAATATCCAACCTAGAAGTCTATACCCAGACCATCAGTCAAGTGTGAGTGTGGAAATAAAGATATTTTCATACATGGAGGGTCTCAAAAAATTAAATTTCTATACATGATTTCTCCCAAAGCTAATGAAGATATGTTCCAACTAATTAAAGGAGTAAACCAAGGAAGAGGACTATCAGGGACCCAGGAAACAGGGTATCTATCCAACCCAAGATAGAAGTGATGCTAATCCTCAGGAAGATGGGTAGGAGCAAGCCTGGTGTAATGGCTGCCCACCAGGTAGAGAGAGCAACTAGACCAGCCTGGACAGATTGGAGGCTAAAAGAGAGACTTCTCCAAAAAGATGAAACTGAAAGCCCATCTGATGCCATAAATATTAGAGGAGAGAGAGACAAATGTTGTGGAGTTTGGCTTTGAAGTAGAGATAAATACATAGAAAACTAACCAATACGAAGGCAATCAATAACTCCAGACAAAAATACATAAAGTTGTTTAATTCATATTATAAACAAGCATCCTTTTGGCAGTCTATTTAATGCCACATTTTTTGGTGTCTTTGTGCTTTTTGTTGTTGATTTTGCTGTTTAAAATGGGCCCCAGGCATAATGCTGAAATGCTGTCTAGTGTTCCTAAGTACAAGAAGGCTGTGATGTGCCTTACGGAGAAGATACACATATTAGATAAGTTTTGTTCAGGCATGGGTTATAATGTTGCTGGCAGTGAGTTCAACAGTAATGAATCAACAATATATATTAAATGATGTGTCTCTAAACAGAATACACACGAAACAAGATTATGTATTGACTGGTTGATGAAAATGTGATCAGAGGCTTGCAAGAACCTAACCCTGTATTTTCCCTAGGAACAATGGTTCAGTATTTGCTAATTCAATGTTCGCAGCAACTTTGTAGAACAAAACTATCACAGGGAATTCCCTGGTGGTCCAGTGGTTAGGACTCCGTGCTTTCACCGCCGAGGGTGCGGGTTCAATCTCTGGTGGGGGAACTAAGATCCCGCAAGCCTTGCAGCATTTCCAAAAAAAAAAAGAAGAAGAAGAAGAAAACTACCACAAATAATGAGAATCAACTGTAATAATATTGGGACAATGAAGAGATGGAAACATGTGTGTCTGTGCATGTATGAGGGTGGGTATGTATACACCATGCACAGGGACAGGAAGACAGTGAGGACAGGGGGATAAAGGGATGCCAAATCCTCATCTTCCATGGTGTGAGATGACAGATCTAGTCTCAAAGTGAAAAAATGCAGATTTGTCACATAAGCCATTTAGAGACGTGGAGGTGAAGTCCAAAAGATTCAAAGGAGAGGTAAGAATCATTCCTGGAAGGGAAGGGAGAATGTGGGTAGAGGGTGGGGCTAGCAGCTGCCACTTGAGGTAGAAGGCTAGAGTCTTTCATCTCGAAGCCTGCATGACTTTAATAAAAGCAAAAATTTCAAGTGAAAGTGGAGAGAAGAAAGAAAGCAGGAGGTGAAGAATATGATGGAGAATGTGTGGCCATTTGTGAGCACCAAGAACAAGAAGAGGTCTACATATATTTCTTGGGAAAGAGACACAAGATGCCTCTGAGGAGAGGAACTGCAGGGCTGGGGGCAGTGGAGAGAGGGCAGCATTCACAGCAAACCTCTCTCTAACATTTGAATTTTGTACCTGTGTTATGTATTAACTGTTGCAAAAAAAATAACTGAAAATGTAAAATGTTAAAAGTTAGCTGTTTATACATCCACCTCCCTGGTCGGATCCTGATATCTCAACCATTCAACGAATAGAGTTGCTACGGTGAGCAGCCTCAGCGTTTACTGAGCTAACCTTACGGCCACCCTCCAAAGTAGGGTTCTAAAATCCCCATGTCAGATGGTGGATGAGCTGGGAGCTCAGGGAGATGAATTACACACCCAAGGTCACACAGCAAGTAGAGGACAGAACGACACAGACCAGGCCCCCGGCAGGGTCCCTCGGTTCCTCCTCAGGCCTGCTCCCAAACAGTCACCACGTACCACGTGACAGAACAAGTGCCCGTGCTGCACACAACAGGTGCTCAATTCATGTTTTCTTAAAGAAGAGAGGATGCACAAGGTGTACTCTTAGAGATGAAGGAACTAAGGCTCAGAGGGTGATGTTTCATGGGCTAGCAAGGCGCAGAGTGAGGGCCACAGCTAGACGCTCCGGCTCTAGCCACCAAGCACCTGACCTCTGAGGTGCCCACTGCTGGGTGAAGGCGATCAGCACCCACAAGTCTGGGTGCCTACTAGGTGCCCAGCTCTCCTCTAAGAGCTTCAGCAGAGCACCCCAAGAACCCCATGAAGGGGTGCTAGTGTTACAGCCATGGGGAGAGGGCTATCAGCAGGGGTAGGAAGCACAGGAAGCCGCTCCCGCAGGGGTGCTCCCTGTCCACAGACAGCACAGCAGAGAAACTCGACTGAGGCTGCAGTGGCTCGCGCTCAGGTCACTCAAGCATTCACAGTGGGGCCCAGTCTTCACGGCCTGTCCCTCCCGCCCTCGCCCCCAGCCTCTCTGGAGCACACCCACACGGGCGGGCAGTGGACTTCAGCACTGGGCTCCGGCCACATGTCTGGGCCACATGTCTGGGCCACCCCCACCCAGGGGACAAAGAGGCCACTGTCCACCTTTGGGCCCTTCCTGAGGCCTCTTCTTGACCCTCTGCTCCTTCTGCCCCTTCCTGCTTTCACCCTGAGCTCTAGGACACCGGGGCAGGGAGAAAGAAGCACAGATGAATGTGATCAGATTTCATGAGGAAAACAGAAGACGAGTTAGAAGAACGGAGGCTGGGTGCTTAAATATTTCTGAACCTAGGTTCTAAATGCAGCCGGCCCGCACCACCACCCCAGCACAACACAGCAGCTAAGAACACGTACTCTGGAGTCCTGCCGCTCCTCAGCTCTGTGTTCTTGGGCAAATGACCTCCCCTCTCGGTGCTTTGGTTCACCAACCACAAAATGGGATTAGTAAGCATGCCTTCCTTACAGGACTATGAGAACACTAGAACAAAACCTGGTACAGAGGTGGGTGGGTGTTACATAAGCTGCATTAGTTAGCTATTGCTGTGTAACAAATTGCAGCCAAAATTACTAGCTGAAAAGAGCAAACACTGATTATCTCACAGTTTCTGTGGGTCACAAATCCAGAAGCAGCTTAGCTGGGTGGTTCTGGCTCAGGGTGTCTTGTGAGGCTGTAATCAAGGTGTCAGCAGAGGCTGTGATCATCTCAAGGTTTCACTGGGAGAGAATCCATTTCCAAGTTCACTCATGTGAGACTCTCCACAGAGCTGCCTTACATGACAGCTGGCTTCCCCCAGAGGGAGTGACCCATGAGAGAGAACCCAAGATGGAGGCCACAGTCTTTTTTATTACCTAATCTCAGAAGTAATATCCCATTGCTTTTGCTGTATTCTGTTCATTAGAAGTGAGTCACTAGGTCCAGCCCACACTCAAAGGGAAGGGATCATACAAAGGTGGGAAGACTGGGAGGTGGGCCCATCTTCCAGGCTGCCTCCTACAGAAAGTGTGTCAAGCTCTGTGTTGGGGACTCGGAGTGGACCTAGCTTCTGTCCTGTCCCAGGGGAGACAGAGCAGGTCACAGATATCCCCTTCCTTGGGCATGAAGGAGTGAAGACCTGCCATCCAAAAAAGGAAGGAGTGAAGACCTGTCATCCAAAAAATACATCCTGTGCTCCTGTTGTGTGCCGCCCTGACGGAAGACCAGGGCCACAGGAGCACAAAGTCCAACACGGTCTCCATCTGTGCTGGCCCCCCAACAGGGCCCACAGTTTAGTGGGGGGAAAGAGACCCCAAAATTAAAAAGCAAGAAAGCAGACACATATGATAATTACAAGTGACTGATGCCACTAGCGGTTACAAGTCAAGCTCCGGAGCCACACTGCCTGGGTTCAAATCCTGCCCCCACTACTGGCCAGCTGTGTGACCTTGGGCAAGTGACAAAACTATGCTGTGCCTCAGTTTGCTCATCTGTAAGATGGGACAAGAGAGTACCGACCTCTCAGGGTGGTTGGGAGGACTTGAAGAAGTCATGCTTAGCATAGTGCCTCACACAGAGGAAGCCCTGTGTAAATCTTGGCCATTCTACCAGAGAGCAACAAGGTGGGAGGGTCTACAGCGACATAGGGTCAGGGGAGAGCTGTCTGACAAGGTGACATTTAAGCCATGGCATGATGAAAATGAAGAGCAGGGGAAGAGTGATCTGGGCAGAGGGTATAGCAAATGCAAAGGCCCTGGAGCTGGAATAAATACGAGTGTGTTTAGGAACAGCAAGGAGGCCAGTGTAGCTGGAAGAGTGACAAAGGAAAGGACAGGAGGTTGGGAACATGGTCAGAAACCTCATGTGGTCTAGATTCTAAGAGCAACAAGGAGCCATGGGAGGGTGCTGAGCAGGAAAGTTCAGCAAAGGGTCCCCTGAGGGAGGCAACATCATAAGGCGTTGCCAGGCAAAAGGAGGGCCAGTGTATTTCAGACAGAGGAAAGCAGCCTGAGCCTGACAAGGCAAGTTGATCTGGGGGCCAGATGAACCTATGGAGAGGTGGGGAGTGGCAAGTGGGCAGGGAATAGATTGTCAGGCCCTCAAGTACCCAGCTGGAGGCTGAGTCTTTTCTACTGCAGAGGATGGAGGTTGTGGAGGGTGTCTGAACAGAGAACACAGTCCAATCTGCATGTCAGAAAACCAAGGGCAGGGGCAGGGGCCAGGGCGTGGAAAAGAAAGGTCAGGTTCTAGAAGGTTCAGAACCAGTCAATTTGCAGTGGAGGTTTTTCCAGCTGCACACCATCCCTGCTGCTCACAGAGCCTCAGTTTCTTCACCCTTACAATGGGTTAGTCCTCCCACCTCCCCATGGGCACCAAGACTGGCAGACCCATAGCAAGTGCTCAGGGACTTCCACATGGAGGCTGTTCCTGAGATTTGCTCCGGTGGTAATGCCCAGAAGCACTTGTTTCACCCCAGGAGGACTCCCAACAGCTTCTCTGAGGAAGCCCCTAGAGATACCCCAGAGACCTTCCAAGGATGCCTGCAAACACCACCAGAATCCCCTCCCCAGAGATTCTCAGTCACCAGAGACCCCTAAGCAAATCTTGGAATACACAGCAACCTCTCCACAGACTCTGAACCCCCAAAGTCACGCACAGACCTCAAACTCTCAAAGAGCACCCCGACCACAGAGAGACATGTAAATGGCCCTGAGGAGACAAACACCCTTCAAAGGCTCTAAAAGCCCTTTACACATGCCCCAGGAAGCCCTTTCATTCTCCCTGAGAAAGTCCCCCTGAGAACTCCTAGGGACCTGCCGGAGTCCCTGAAGACGCCCCAGATCCCTCCCACAGTCACCAAAGCCCCACAGAGACCCCCCCAAACACACACGGCCTCCCAAGCAGCCTCAGCTCTCTGGAAGTCCTACTCGCTGCCCTAGTACCCCCAAGTTGCTGTCCAGAACCCTGAGGTCACCCACGCAGGCTCAAGGACATTGAAATCTACCCATCTCCCTCCAGGGAATCCCTCAAGATGTCCCCTGCTGGTGCCCTCAGAGTCCTCCAACCCACTCTTTTCAGGTCCAAGCCCAGCCCCTAGCCCTGCCCTCACCCAAACCCCGCCCCCAGTCTCCAAAACCTCCCCCCTCCAAGCCCTCAAGGTCCCCCACGCTGCCCTTTCAGCCCCCTCTGTTCGCCTCCCTGGGCGCTCAGCCCGCCCCCGACCCCAGCCCTTGTATCAGGCCCGAGCTGCACTCACAAGAGGTCCCGCCTCGCGGTTTTGCAGACGATGCGCAGGAAACGCCAGCCGCCGCCGCCTACGTACACGCCGAGCGCCACCGCTGTGCTCCAGGTCCACGGCAGTCCGATCAACCACAGCAGCACCAGTGAGGCCACGGAGGCCGAACCCGCACCTGGAGCCCGCATCCTGGGGAGGCGGAGAGCTGTGAGGCCACGGCCCGCCCGGGCCCTGCCCCACGGCCAACCCAACCCCGCCCAGATGTCGCGCTCCGCTCCCGCTTGGAGCCGGCCCCCCCCCATACCTGGGATTGGGCATGTCTCAGACAGGCTCCGCCCCATCCCAAAGTGGGCACAGGCCTCCTTGCTCCTAGCCCGGCCCAGGCTTTTCTGCCAATCATTAGTGTATCTCCACGCCCCCAGGCATAGCTCTTCCATTCCGTCAGTCACTGGCAAGCCCCATCCCATGCCTCGACTTAGCAGCTGTACGCTGGACCCAAGCTCCATCCTAACGACTTGGCCCCCAAGCCTAGAGTCCACCTTGGCCCCACCACAGACCCAGGTCCTGGGCTTTCCCCCAGGTCCCACCTCTATCCGCCCCACCTCCACTGGCTTGACCCCGCCCCCAGGTTAGGTCTCCGGCCCCGCCCGTAAGCACAGGCCCCATTCCAGAGCCCCGCCCGCCCTGGACCAGGTTCTGCCCCTAGGTTAGGCCTATGGTCCCGTCCACAAGCACACGCCGCACCCACTCTGGGCCGCAGTAGCTCAAGCCCCGCCCCCAGTCCTCGGCCTAGCCCGTATTCCCAGGCCCAAGTTCCACCCCGGTCACCGGCCCCGCCCTCAGGCTTTGGCCCAGTCACCACCCTCCGCCTCACTCCTAGCACCCTAGGCCCCGCCCCACCTGCCCTCCCAGGCCGGCTCTCTTCCGACCTGTCTGGCTTAGACTGCTCTGCCGCACAGCCGCAGAGCCGACGCCCGCCCCCTTCCGGAGGCCACGACCATAGAGAGGCCACCCTGGCCAGAGTGACGACGGCCAGCGAGACCCAGGGGCTAGAACGACTGGCGAGGAAGGCGGCTGTCTCCATGACAACCAAACTTCGCCGGCCTCCCAGCTCCCCCGTCCTATCCCTGCCGGCGATTAGGAAACACGTGCGTCCCTCAGCCAAGAGAGGTTTGGCTCCCGGGCGCTCCCGGCCCAAGCCTTCGATGGAAACCAGAATTCCTACCCCGGGGGACTAGCAACTCTCAGTTCACATTCAGGGCCTACCTGTACTGGGTTCTTGCCCCAGTTTATTCTAAATCCAATCCCCAAAGCCTCTTCGGACTCCAGGGACCTGGGGAGTACTAAACTCACAGCCTAGGGGCTCCCAAATATCCAACCCCTACCTCAGTCTTAAAGATATATTCCAATGGACTTCCCTGGTGGCACAGTGGTTAAGTATCTGCTTGCCAGTTCAGTCGACACGGGTTCGAGCCCTGGTCCGGGAAGATCCCACATGCCGCGGAGCTGCTGAGCTCCTGCACCACAACTACTGAGCCTGCGCTCTGGAGCCCGTGAGCCACGGCTGCTGAGCCCACGTGACACAACTATTGAGGCCTGTGCGCCTAGAGCCCGTGCTCCTCAGCAAGAGAAGCCACCGCAATGAGAAGCCCACGCACCACAGCAAGGAGTGGCCCCCAGCTCCCAGCAACTAGGGGAAGCCCGCGCTTAGCAACAGAGACCGAACGCAGCCAAAAATAAAATATATAAATAATTTTTTTTAAAAAAAGATATATTCCAAGGACCCAACTAATCCCAAATCCATATCCCGAATTCTTGTCAGTTAAGTCTCACCGCAGCAGCCCAGGGAGGGCAAAATCCACACACCAGTTCCCCACCCTTCCACAGGAACTCCACAGTCCCTTATTTGCATCCCAAGGTCCTAAATGCTAACCTAGAGACCCTAAAGCCCTCCCCCTGATCAGGTGCGGGCCAGTGCTGGCCTCGCTGCCCACCACCCTGTTCCCTGGCTGACCTGGAGCCGCTCACAGACCCTTAGGCTTTGGCTGCTCTGTCGAGGGTTACCAGAGCTTAGGCAGCGACAGTGAGTACAAGACAGAGGACTCCTCTCCGGGGCTTCTGCTTCTGCAGACTCCTGGGACCTGCTCTGACTGCATTGTGCCCATGTGGGCTTGTGCTTTGGCTCCTTCTCTCCAAACTCCCCTTTCCTCTGCCCCTCTGCGCACCCCACCCTGCTTGTTTTCTGCGCAGCTTGGCCGACCTTCTCAGCACTCTCCTTGGGAGGTGGCCAGGGCCTGCTTCCAGCACCATTTAGGGGACAGGACCGGTCAGGCGCTCCCCTCCACACACACACACACACACACACACACACACACACACACGTGCGTGCGCGTATGCGCTAGCGCACCCATGCTGCCATTGGTCCCTGCGGGCCACATAGGGTGGATAAAAAGGGGACGAGGAGGCAGATCTGAAGGACAGGCCCAGAGCCAGTCACTGATCCCCTACTTTCTCAACTGGGGGTCAGTAGAGTCAGCAATGCCCAGTAACTACAGCAGCACTCTTATCCTGCCAGGTAGCACTATTGCAATCACCCCACTTTACAGGTAAAGAAACTGAGGCCTGGAACTGTCACACTAGCTGGAGTTGAGATTCATTCATTCACAAATGTGGGCAGACAGCTTGCTCCCCTTCCTCACCCTCCTCCTCCCCTTTCACTCTTCCTTAAACTTCTCCTCCCTCTTCTCCATCTTGCCCTGATTCCCCCTACTTCCCCCTTCCTCCCTCTCTCCCCCTCCCCCTTCTCCTTCCCCTCTTCAAGGCTCCCCTTTAGCCTTCTTCCACTTCCCCTTTGCTCACCTTCTCCCCCTCCTCCACCCACTCCTCCTTCCCCTTCCCCACTTCCTCCTCCCCACTACTCCTCTTCCCCTTCTTCCCCCATCCTCCTGCCTTCCCTCCTCCTCCCTTCTTCCTCTTTCTTCTTCCCCTCCCTTCCTCCCCTTCCCCCTTTCTTCTCTCTCTTCCTCCCTCCATCTTACCAAGTTTACTGAGCCCCGACTAAATAGTACACGTGGGGGCTTCCCTGGTGGCGCAGTGGTTGAGAGTCTGCCCGCAGATGCAGGGGACACGGGTTCGTGCCCCGGTCCGGGAAGATCCCACATGCCGCAGAGTGGCTGGGTCAGTGAGCCACGGCCGCTGGGCCTGCGCGTCCGGAGCCTGTGCTCCGCAACGGGAGAGGCCACAGCAGTGAGAGGCCCGCGTAACGGAAAAAAAAAAAAAAAAAATCGTACACGTGGGACTTCCCTGGTGGTCCAGTGGTTAAAACTCTGTACTTCCACTGTAGGAGACGCAAGTTCCATCCCTGGTCGGGGAACTAAGATCCCAAATGCCGTGCACGGAGATACTCTTCTCCTCAGTCAGCAATCCCCAAATCCCCAAAAAGGCTCTGCAAACCCAACTTTTTCTTAAGGTAGTGCCAGTACTCCGGCGGAGGGACCACTTCCGCGGCACTGACCCTGGCTGTTTTCAGTGATCAACGATCCCTTTTTACCCCTGTTTATCCTTTATTTATCCCTTTACATAGGGGCTTCCCCATACCCCCCAGGGACATCACACAACACATGGCAGCTTTCGCCCTGTTACCTTCCTAAGATCTGAAAAATTTCCATTTCCAAAAACGTAACTGTCCCCAGGGATTTCAGATGACTGGTTAAGGAACGATCCTATCCCTGTTTCACAGGAGGGAAAACTGAGGCCTGGACAGAGGGACAGAACTCAGCTTTCAGGGCCAAAGCAGGCTCTGAGCCTCTCCAGTTGGGTGGCCTTGGGCAGGTCACCTCTCGCCTCAGCACACTGTTCGCCCTCTGGGTGGTAACG
Organism: Grampus griseus; assembly: GCF_964374135.1. NCBI lineage: Eukaryota > Metazoa > Chordata > Mammalia > Artiodactyla > Delphinidae > Grampus > Grampus griseus. Next base: position 160,449,924 of record NC_139019.1, on the reverse strand, counting down.
CCCACCTCCCGCGCGCGCTGTGCAGAAAGGCTCACGAGGGGCTTCTGGTCTGGAGAGGGAGCAGGCACACAGTAGGTGGGGGGCACAGAATGATGGGTATCTCCCTTCCCCGGCTGACCACATGGGTCTGCAGGCCACAGCAAAGGGAGTTCTTGGAACTTTCTGGAAGAACAAGAGGAATGAAGCACACGTTGAAATAAAATAACCGGAAGATCAAAGCATGGGAATCGCACTATCAGAAGAACATGAGCGCCGTGTGGGAGGCAGCCATTTCTCTGCGCCAAATTCAAGTGCCCACTACAGTAGGGGTATTAGTTTATTGGGGCTGCCATAACAAAATACCACAAACTGAGTAGCTTAAAATAACAGAAATGTATTGTCTCTCAGTTCTTCCTGAAGCCAGGAGTCAGAAATCAAACTGTCAACAGCCTCATACCCTCTGAAAGTTCCAGGGACCCTTCCCTGCCTCTTCCAACTTCCGGTGGCTCCAGGCGTTCTTTGACTTCCGGCCATATCACTCCTATCTCTGCCTCTATCTTCACATGGCCTTCTCCCTGTGTGTCTGTGTCCTCTCCTCTTCTGCCTCTTATAAGGACACTTGTCATTGGATTTAGGACCTACCTAGATAATCCAGGATCATCTCATCTTGAGATCCTTAATTTAATTACATCTGCAAAGACTCTTTTCCAAATAAGGTCACAGTCACAGGTTCTGGGGGTTAGGGCTTGGATATATCTCTTTAAGGGCCACCAGTCAACCCAATATAAGCAGGGTGATCAGTTAGAGCGGTGATTCTCAACTAGGGGGCAATCCTGCTCCTTTGGACACTTGGTGACACCTGGAGACATTTTTTTTTTTTTTTTTGCGATACGCGGGCCTCTCACTGTTGTGGCCTCTCCCGTTGCGAGCACAGGCTCCGGACGTGCAGGCTCAGCAGCCATGGCTCACGGGCCCAGCCGCTCCGCGGCATGTGGTATCTTCCCGGACCGGGGCACGAACCCGTGTCCCCTGCATCGGCAGGCGGACTCTCAACCACTGCGCCACCAGAGAAGACATTTTTAATTGTTACAACGTGGGACCGGGTGTGGTGAGGATGGGGTGTTATGGCATCTAGTGAGTAGAGGCTAGGGATGCTGCTAAATGTCCTGCAATGTTCAGGACAGCCCCACACCGCAGAGAATGACCTGCCCCCAACTGCATGGGGGCTACAGTTTGGAAATTCTGGGATAGTTGAAAGGCCCAGTTAAGTTGGAAGGGACTCTGCAGCCTGACAGGCGTCATTTGCTGGGTGACTTCTCCCAGGCTCTGTGCTTCACCTGCAAAAGGGAGTAAAACCATACAGGCCTTGTAGGGCTGTTCTGAACACACAAGCCTGACACCTATGTTGACCTGAAAAATAAAGTTATTCTACCAGCAAAGATGGGTTTATGGGGAAATAGCATGGAATTACAATTCAGGACAAGCAACCTACAGTGAAAACCATAGACAAGTCCAACAACGACAACGACAACAAAAAGGAGAGGAACATTATTTTATAAAGAAAAAGCAGGGGGGCTTCCCTGGTGGCGCAGTGGTTAAGAATCCACCTGCCAATGCAGGGGACATGGGTTCGAGCCCTGGTCCGGGAATATCTCACATGCCGCGGAGCAACGAAGCCCGTGTGCCACAACTACTGAGCCTGCAGTCTAGAGCCCACGAGCCACAACTACTGAGCCCGTGTGCCTACAGCCTGTGCTCCACAACAAGAGAAGCCCACCCAACGCAACGAAGAGTAGCCCCCACTCGCCGCAACTAGAGAAAGCCCGCACACAACAACGAAGACCCAACGCAGCCAAAAATAAATTAAAATTAAAATTAAAAAAAAAATTTACTTAAGAAAAAGGAGGAAGTTGAGAGGCACTGTTTGGAAGGAAAATCCACTGGAGAAAACTGAGTGTTCAGGGTGATGACAGTTTCTCATTGGCTGAGTTCCTGGGGTAGTTGATTTCTTGTAGGAGATGCAATGTACCTCCTTTCTTTTGGTGCCTGTAATTGGTGATTCCTTCCTATTGATGATTCTTCTGTTGGGGCCTGTAATTGACAGTTCTTCCTGTAATTGACCTTGAGTAATACTGCATGAGAGCTCCCCCTCTGGCCTCCCAACTCCATTTTTGTGAGGTTTCCCTTTATTTTCATACCTTGTAAATATCTTAGAAGAGTTCTCCATTGTTGAGATAATTTTGCTCTCAGTAATCTCTTGAATTCACAATAAGTTGGGACTTCCCATGGTTCTGGTGGAGAGAGGAAAATCTAACCAGGAAATTTTAAAGGGAATTGAAACCGCACACCTCAGATGGGACTCCAACCCACAATCTCTGGCAGATGGGACTTGAACCCACGATCTCCCAGCTGAAACTTCACGCCTGGTCTCAGGGCTTACTGAAGTTCCAGTTCTTGTGTCTTGGTGCAGAGAGAATTCAACGAGAGGCAAAGTGATAGGTAAGAAGTGGGGTGGGGTTTTTTTTGGCTGTGCCAGTCTTAGCTGCGGCATGAGAACACGGACTTCTTAGTTGTGGCATCCATGTGGGATCTAGTTCCCCGACCAGGGATCGAACCCAGGCCCCCTGCATTGGGAGTAGCAGAGTCTTACCCACTCCGCACCACCAGGGAAATGCCAAGAAGTGGATTTAATACTATAGGACTCTTGTGAAGGATACAAGCCGGCAGGCAAGGGAGCTCTGCTGTCCTGAGAACAAAGGTGGCTACATTTTCATAATCAAAGAAAAAGTAGGTAGGGAAGAATACCCCCTTCTTCCTCATTCTTGGGTAGATGTCAAGGCTTACCTCATTAGCTCCTCCTTTAAGCTTGTATGGTCTAATTGGGACTGTCATAGCGCTACTTAAATCATATGTATTGGGTTGGCCAAAAAGTTCGTTCGGGTCTTTCCATAGCCTCTTACAGAAAAATCAGAACGAACTTTATGGCCAACCCAATATATTAGTAAAAATGTGGTAACATATACTAAAATATGCTAATTTATCTCAGATTTCAGTATAATGTCACCTTTCCCCTAGTTTCTTTCACCTTTCCCCCATATTCCTCTGTAAGCTACAGGCCGGAATGCAGTTTTTCAGGGCAGGTTATCTTACAGACCTCACAATGCCAAATGCAGGTCTTGTATCCATTTTTTCCGTGGTAGTGGCCTAAGTAAGTGTTTAGTTTCAAATGTTCTGATTTAGCTGCCAGATGACCTGGGCATTTCCTGGTTGGTGTCTAGTTTACGGGTGACCTCCTGAAGTCCTTCTCTATCTTCCCCTAGTGGGATTTCTAGCTGTGTAAGTATCTTACTCTATCCCTATCAGAATGAAAGGTGGACCCATCAGGGATGGGCCCAGTCACAAAGCCTTGACAAGGTAGGTTAAACTCTTGAGAATGAGGATTTTGTGGTTTTCTTTTTTATTGTTTAAAGCCAATACTAAGTTTCTTTCCATCTCTCACATCTCCCCAGGTCCAGAAAAGTCCTCAAGACCTGGTGTTCTGGGTACCTATTGCTGTATAACAAATCACCCCCAAACTGAGTGGCTTCATCCAAGGCTAAGCAGCTATTTCTCAGGATCCCATGGGTCGCCTGTGAGACAGGCTGGGACCTGGGACCTGGGACCCTTTGCTGCAGTGCTTGCACCTGGACAAAATCTCCTCAAGCAACAAAATATGAATACAAAGAAACTATAAGGGACTAAAAAGAACTGCTTGCACGCACGGTTAGGGCAAACTATGGACAAGATACAAAAAGACCAAACAACCCCAACTGCCACTTCTGAAGAGCTGGGAGCAAAAGCGGGGTACTGCGCATGCCCCCTGCACACAACACCACCAAAGGGGTGGGCAAACCACCAAAGCCGCCCCTCCGACCCAACCCCTGGACACACCCCTCCCCTCACCCCATATAAGGAACCAGCTCGCCCCCACTTCAGCAAGCAAGCCAGCGAGGGAAACTGTTATGGTTCTGCAAGTAGGGACCTGCAGCAGGGGCCCCAGTAAAGCCTCCTCTGAACTTCTTGTCTGGCCTCTGATCAATTTCTGTTGATTAAGGAGGCCAAGAACCCTGGTCAGTAACACCTGGGCGTCCCTCTGCTGGTCTCCCCTGGCACAGTCACTGTGCTACATTCTGTCAGTGGCTGGGCTGGAAGATCACACGTGTGGCAGTTGGCTGGGCATCTAGCTCTCTTCCATGTGGCCTCTCGACCAATAGGCTAGAACAGGTCGTAGGCCAAATCCTGCTCACTGCGGGCTAAGAATGGTTTTTACATTTTTCAACGGTTGAAAACAAAATCGAAAGATTGATGTCTCACGATGTATGAAAATCCTATGAAATTCAAATTTCAGTGTCTGTACATAGAGTTTTATTGGAGCCCAGACACATAAATTAATTTACATAGTGTCTAGAGATGGTTTTGCACAATAAGAGAATTCAAAGTTGTAGCAGAGACTCTATGGCCTAAAATGTCAAAAATATTTACTCCCTGGCCCTTTATATAAAAAGTTTGCCAACCTCTGGGCTAGATCAGCTTCCTTACATGGGGCGTCTGGAGGCCACATTCCAAAAGAGTGAAAGTGGGAGGTGAGAATAAGGCTTATCGTGCGAACTCACACCTTCCACCACATTCTATCGGTCAAAGCAAGTTAGGAGCCAACTGGCTTCAAGGAGAGGAGAACTAGTTCCCAGCGCTTGGTGGGAGAGGGCCGCAAAATACTGTGACCATGATTTTCACCCTTACTCACCATGGAATCTTAAGGTGGGCTGTTCAGACAGAATTCAGGAGGGCGAAGGGAAGAAAAAAGAGTTTATTCTTATTAATTTCTAACTGGAATTTAGCCTGTTTTCTCATGTCCTATCAAAGCAGATATTGGCCAGCTCTGTGACTTTGTCACCCGTGTAAATCAAAGATAATTTCACAGGACATCCTGGTCATGGCAGGCAGACACCTTGAAATATCATTTATGCTCATCTCGACTTAGAAATCACTGTTATTAATTAGTCGAGCCCTGTGGTTTAGGATTACCGAATGCATTCATGAAGAGGCACGTATCTTTTTACATCACAATTTAACAAAATATTTTCACACCAGTATGTCAGCCTGTTTTTTTAATGCCTTAGCAGCTGTCTGCTGAGACAGGCCCATGAGCAGCTGACCCCCTGCCCTCAGAGGCAGCAAAGAATCAGGTCGAGGTTAGGCAGATTAGTGAGGTTCTAAACTGGCCTCCTAAAAATTCCTAATCCTGGGACAGCAGCCAGTCAGCAGGCTCGGGGTCACACAAGGTCCTTGCGCCCTGTCCCCAGCACCCAGCCAGGGTTGTCATGGCCTGCCTGTTCTCTGGCCGTGTCCTGATCCGAAACAACAGTGACCAGGATGAGTTGGACACGGAGGCTGAGCTTAGCCGCCGGCTGGAAAACCGACTGGTGCTGCTGTTCTTTGGTGCCGGCTCGTGCCCGAAGTGCCAGGCCTTTGCACCCATCCTCAGGGACTTCTTTGTGCGGCTCACGGATGAGTTCTACGTGTTGCGGGCAGCCCAGCTGGCTCTGGTGTACGTGTCCCAGGACTCGACAGAGGAGCAGCAGGACCTGTTCCTCAGGGACATGCCCAAGAAGTGGCTCTTCTTGCCCTTCGAGGATGACCTGAAGAGGTGAGGTAAGAGGAGAGGTCAGGGAGGGCTTCCTGGAGGAGGGGCTGTTTCTGCTGAAAGTGAAGTATTTGTTTACTGAGGTATCTTGTTCCATCTGAAGTTGATGAGCACCCTCTGTAGGCCAATCAGAACAGAGAACTGGGGGAGAGGGGCGGGGGAGGGGTACATATGCCCATTTCCATCCAGCTCCCTGGGGAGTTTACAACCTGGGAAGGGGGGAGCACAAACGTGAAACAAAGACTCAAACACTCAGATAAATACATAATAAAGAACTGCAGTAGTTCCCAAGGACAAAGGGAGGATGTCATGAGGAAATATCATGGGGAGACCTTGCTGAGATTTGGGGGTCAGGGGATGCTCCCCAGAGGAAATGGCTTTAAAGAGAGACACCCCACCACCACCACCAAGGACAAGGAGGATAGGAGGGTAAAGAGTGAGGAAAGGGAAGGGTTTCCAGGCAGAGGACATAACCCAGACAAAGGCTCGGAGGAATTCAGGGAAAGAACAGCCAATTCAGGGAACAGTCATACCAGGAGTAAGAAGGCAGCATGTGGAGCAGCGCCCCAAATCCCACCTAATGAGCGTGGATGTGATCCTCAGAGTAGCTGGGAGCCATGGAGGGCACTGGAGCTGAGAGAGAGAGATGGTTGAGTTCCAGCCGTCCAAGGAGCTGCCCAATAAACTGTGATCGTTTGTGGCTATTTGCAGACTTTCCCCTTTTCAACAGTGAGACTTTCATTCTTTTTATTTATTTATTTTATAAATTTATTTCTATTTTATTTCCTTATTTTTGGCTGTGTTGGGTTTTTGTGGCTGTGCACGGGTTTTCTCTAGCTGCGGCGAGCAGGGGGCTACTCTTCGTTTTAGTGCCCGGGCTTCTCATTCGGTGGCTTCTCTTGTTGCGGAGCACGGGCTCTAGGCACGTGGGCTTCAGTAGTCGTGGCTCACAGGCTCTAGAGCACAGGCTCAGTAGTCGTGGCGCACGGGCTTAGTTGCTCCGCGGCATATGGGATCTTCTCGGACCAGGGCTTGAACCCGTGTCCCCTGCATTGGTAGGTGGATTCTTAACCACTGCGCCACTAGGGAAATCCCTCATTCTTTTCAAACCCCAATTTTTTACTATGAAAAGTTTCCTGCAAGCCGTGTGGCATGGCCAAAGGAAAAATAAAAGAAAAATTTCAAAGATACCAAAAAGTTGGAAGGAGCACACAATGAAACCCTTGGGCATTTTTGCCATTTGCTTTATCTCCATGCACGTCGAGTTTGTGCTGAACCATTTCAAAGTGAGTTCCAGATTTTGTGCCATTCTACTGATGTCATCAATTTTGTTACAAAACTTAGAATTCTGTTTCTGGTCATGGAGACCTTCATCCCCACCCAACATTATCAGAGTTGGCACACTTGCTCACTCCCACAGCCTTCTGCAGCTGAGGAGGTTCTTTTCCCCAAATGGTGAACATTTCCCTCCCCTGGGGGAAGAAATGCCAGCTGTAAGGGGATCATAGCCAAACATTGACCTTGTTTGAGGCAGGGTCCTCTCCACAAAGCCTTCACCCAGGCAAGTATCCAGACAGAGTGAGCGAGTCCCCACCCCCTACCCCTCCCACACACAGGGTTGCCAGATAAAATACAGGACACCCAGTTGAATATAAATTTCATGTAAACAATGAAAAAATTTTGAGTATAACTGTGTCCCACGTGATGCAGGGACATACTTATAAAAAGTTATCTGTTGTTTACATGAAGTTCAAATTCATTCACACAAGGTGTCCTGTATTTCTAGTTGCTAAGTCTGGCAACCTACTCCTGTGGGATTTTGCAAGTATCAATACTATGTGTCTCTGTAAGGAGGCCTGGAAAAGGGCCACCCAAGAACCCCGTGGGTGGAAGTTAAGAATCATGGGTGATGGGACCAGTCTGGTAGCCTGCTTGACTCCATGATGACCATGTGGGGCTTTGGCCTAGATGGGAGATTTGGTCTGGGGGTCTCCTGTGGATGGCTTTTCACTGGCTCTCTCTCATACAGAAAACAAAATCAAAAACTCCTTACCATGGCCCTGCAGGGCCTTTATGATCAATGCTGCACTCCAATCTCCCTCTGACCTTCAGGCTTTTGCACCAGCTGTGCGCACTCTGCATGGGAAAACTTTCCCCAGTTCTCCCCTTCCTCTTCCTGCAGATTTCAGCTCCAGGGTCACCTCCTTAAAGAGGTCCTCTCTGACCATAAGTCCTTTACTCAGTTTAGTATCTCTTTATGGAATCTGTCAGTGTTTATTCATTCATCCCACACACATTTCCTGAGCATCTACTCTGTGCCCAGCACTGTTTCGGGCAATGGGGACACTCGTGAATAGGGACAGAAAGTAGCCCTAGTGAAGCTACTTTCTATTGTGGGAGAAAATGACAAACAGGAGAAATAAACTATGCAGTGTGTTGGATGCTGAGAGCCGCGCATCAGCAGAGAGAAAGAGAGGCGTTGAGATTTAAGGTTAGGTGTCTGCAGCATACAGGGTCTTAATCCGCAGATGTCTGGAGAGAGTGCTCCAGGCAGAGGACATGGCCAGTGCAAAGGCCCTGTGGTGGGAGCATGTCTGGGGTGTTGGAGCCAAAGCCCGGAGGCCAGTGTGGCCTGGCCTGTTCTGGTTCCTGGGCATCCCCAGAGGCCGGCATGGGACAGTGCACACAGAAGGCGCTCAGTAAGTACTGGGAGGAGGGATGTGGGGCTCCTCAGCATAGGGTCAAGGACGAGGGTCCGACCGGACTGACCCGCCCGCCCCGCAGGGACCTCGGGCGCCGGTTCTCCGTGGAGCGCCTGCCGGCGGTCGTGGTACTCAAGCCGAATGGGGATGTGCTCACGCTCGACGCGGCCGACGAGATCCGGCGCCTGGGCCCTGCCTGCTTCGCCAACTGGCAAGAGGCGTCTGAGGTGCTGGACCGCAGCTTCCTGCTGCCAGAGGACCTGGACGACCCCGCGCCGCGGAGCCTCACCGAACCACTGCGCCGCCGCAAGTACAGAGTGGACCCGGCTGCGCGGGGCGTACGAGGCCGGGGTAGAGGGGGCGACCCCGGGCAGGAGGGCGAGGCCGAGGGCGGGTCAGTGGGGCTGTTCTGACCCCTGGAGGGGTGGACCGGACTTGGGGGGGTCCATGATGAAACCCCCGAGGAGGGCGGGGGCGGGGCTGGGGCGGAAGTGGGCTGTTCTGATCCCTTTGGTGGGAGAGAACAGACAGGGGCGGGTCTATGAGGAGTCCTTCCCCCTCCCCTAGGGTGGGTGGGGCTAGGGGGTGGGGGCCTGCTCTGAACCCTCCGGTAGGACAGAACAGACAGACAGAGGCGAGTCTGTGATAAGCCCTCATCCCACCCCCACCCCCCGACCTCCCGGTAGTGGGCGGGACCGGGGGGCTGTTTTGAGGCCCCCTGGTGGAAGGCTGACGGTTAGAGCAAGCAGAATCTCTGATGAGCCCCAGCGGGACGGGAAGTGGGGTCGGGGTGAAGGGAGGGGACCTTTCTGAGTTCAGGCCAGGAGGAGGGAGGGGACGTAGCGTCAGGCCGGAGCCGCGGGCTGGGGAGGCGGTCTGTATTCTGAGCCCAGCCCGAAGAGCAGAGGAGCGGTGAGGGTGGAGCTGCTCTGAGCTCCCCGGATGCAGAGTAAAGGCCGAGAAGTGGGGAGCAGGAAGGGTCTTTTTTGCGGCCCACCCTCCACACCCTCAGGATTCAGCGGGGGCGAGGGGCTGTGTAATGAGATGGCGGGGGAGAAGCAGGGCGGGACCTGAGGTAGTTCGGACGCCCCACCCCCGCCACAGGTGGAGGGTGAGACCTAGCGCAGGGCCGATGACGGAGGTTTCTGTGTGAGGCCTCCCTCCCCCTCCCCCCCAGGACCTGGCAGGCCCAGGACCTGTCTTGGTTCTCCAGCGGCCGGGGTGGTGAAGCAGGGAGAGCTTTTCAAGGGCCTCTAGAAATATTTTTAAGACTTGGGGAGGAGGGGTGGTTACAAGTTCCAAAATGGGAAAATGCAAACCAAAATCAAATGATGGTGCTGAGAACCCTCGGCCCGCCGTGCATTAAATGGCGTTGTTCACATGCTTCATGCGCAAAACTACAGTAATCCTTTAACAACGGATTTGTAGTTTGCACGGGATGCAGTTCAATATTTGGTGTCGTGTGCGCTGGGTCCAGGACCTTCAGCGAGGGCTCAGAGTCTCCCTGTCCCTGGTGAACCCTGGGGATTCACGAGGAGACAGCAGAATATAGAAATCAAAAACCCTAGTCTGGAGCCCCTTCCCGGCTGTGTGACTGTAGGACAGTCACCTCCCCTTTCTACGCCTCCTTTCTTTCCTCTGGAAAATGACAGTAAGGCAAGGTCCTACCTGGCAGGTCAGCCAAGGACCCAGAGCCGGAGCTCGCTCCGCGCATGAACCTCTTCATTTTGCCTCTGGCGCCGCCTGGCGGCGAGATGGGGAGGTACGTCCTAGGGGAGGGGCCAAACATACAAATGAGGTGCAGTCCACACCTGTTCCCAGTCTCCGGAAAGGGTGTGCTAGGAGGGCGGTGCGACTCCGGGATTTGGGAGGCCCTGGAGGCCTAGGGACTGGACAAGTGCCTCATTTCTTGCTCACCCCTAACCCCCAATCTCCAACTGAGGAAATTGAGGCTCAGGTCGGTGATGCCACCTGCTCTGGTTCCAGACACATCTTGCCCTTCATTGACCTTAATTAGGCCTATCTGTGAAATGGTTGTGTTAAACCCTGTGATAATGGCTCTTAAATTCTTAGGTCGCTGGCTCACCGACAGCCTTTAAAAGAAGTTAAAAAACATCCTTCCCGAGAGCAAACCACAGGACACACATCCCATCAATATCTTTACTATTTCAGCCAGCACGGAATGAGAGTGGCCAGGTTTTGCCCTCCGGGCAGTGAGGTAGGGAAGTCCGCTCCCTGTCCTGTCAGGCTGTGTGATGTGGGCAGGTCACTGGCCGTCTCTGAGTCTCCCTCCTGGTAGATAGGGATCAAACCTCCCATCCCCATCTCTACTCCTGCTTGTCACAGCTAAGGTGAGGAAGGGACAGCTTGGCATCTGGCCAAGGCAGACAAGATCACTGTCAGAGTGTCACCTACAGAGTGTTGCCAACTTGCAGGGTTAAATTTCCAAATTGAAACCAGACACCCCCAAACCAGAGAATCACCCCCATATTCAAAGGGGGTGCCAGGTTGTGGTATCTGTGACACTACCGCCCAGCCTCCATCAAATAATGGTGAAGTCTAAAAGAGGGCTGTAATGACCTTTGGCCATTGCATAGAATTGCCCCTTTATTTGGCTGGTTTAGCATGTGTTTTCACCTCCTCCCCAGAAGGGCAAGCTGGACCTGCCTTTGTCACCACTGGGTCCCCAGAGCCAGGGGGGCACGGGCCCCCATCAATGTTTTTTGAATGAATAAATGCCTCTATCTTACAGCTGTGTATCCCCAACACCCAGAACAGAGCAAGGACTCTGTTCCAAACAAATCACTGAGCCCCAGCTATCCCAATGTGAGACGTTTTCTTACCTGTAAAACATGGAAAACTCACTCTAACTTTGGCGATGAAGAAAAAGGCTGGGTGTGTCGGGCCAAAGCCTGGTGAATAAATGAATGAATAAACTGATTCCTCTTATAGATGAGGAGGCCCAGAGAGGTTAAGGGATTTACCCAAAGCCACACAGCAAAGGAAGAAGCCAGCTGTTGCTGAAGGGTCACCCTGTTCTCTCCCCTGGGGTCATTTTACCCATCAGGCACTGGGCTGAGGGCTCAAGGCCCACAAACTTTTCCCAGAAGACCCCAAAATTTTGAAACCTGAAAAAAATGGCTCCCCAAATTAGAGAAGAGACCTGGAAATTCAAAACCAGTGGGATCTATAACATTTCTGTGAAGCAATATAAAGCAGTGGGTGGGAGCTAGGCTGTCCGTGTTTGCTGCGTGACCTAGGGAGTTACTTAACCTCTCTGTGTCTCAGTTTCCTCATCTGTAAAGCCTAGGTGATGACTATGCTGTCTTTCAGGCCCAAATGCATTAAGACAGAGATGGCTTGCAGGAGGCCATGTCGACCTCATTCACTCTTATATTCTGGATCTATCAGGAATGTGTTAACTTTGAAACCATTTTCAGTTTTGATATTTCAAACTTTGCAAGAATTACAGAGCAGGAGTACAGAGCGATCCGTTCACTCAGGCATGCAACAAGCATTTATTAAGGGCCTACTGTGTGCGAGGTGCAGACCCAGACACAAAGGGGACACAGCAGTGGACACTTGAAGCAGACATTCTACGGACTGGAGCAGCCACCCCTCCCCCACTACCGGGCCACACATAGTGGGAAAATGCACATGGTGCGCTGCCAGAGATGTAAAGTGCTACAGGAAAGCAAGAAGACAAACAAGCCAAATGAGCGAAGGATATGAAGAGACATTTCTCCAAAGAAGATACACAAATAGCCAACAAGGGCATGAAAAGACACCCTACTTCAGTGGTTATTATGGAAATGCAAATCAAAATTGCAATGAGATACCCATTCACACCCTGTAGAATGGTTACAAAAAAAAACCAAAAAAAAACAAAAGAGAAAATAACAAGTGTTGGAAGGGAAATGAAGAAATTGGAAGCCTGGTGCACTACTGGTGGGAATGTAAAATGGTGCAACCGTTGTGGAAAACAGGCAGTTCCCCAATAAGTTAAATAGAGAGTTACCATATAACCCAGCCATTCCACTCTAGGTGTAGACCCAAAAGAAATGAAAACAAGACTCAAACAAATCATTGTATGTGCATGTTCTTAGCAGCACTATTCACAATCGACAAAAGGTGGAAACAACCCAAATGTCCATCAAAAGATGAATGAGTAAAGTAAATGTGATCCACCCATACAATGAAATGTTATTCAGCCATAAAAAAGGAATGAAGCATGGGCATATATACACTACCAAACATAAAATAGAAAGCTAGGAAGCAGCCGCATAGCACAGGGAGATCAGCTAGGAGCTTTGTGACCACCTAGAGTGGTGGGGTAGGGAGGGTGGGAGGGAGGGAGATGCAAGAGGGAAGGGGACATTTGTGTATGTATAACTGATTCACTTTGTTATAAAGCAGAAACTGACACACCATTGTAAAGCAATTATACTCTAATAAAGATGTTAAAAAAAAAAAAGAATAGAGCACTGACACGAGCTACAACATGGATGAGCCTTAAAAACCTTATGCTCAGGGAAAGAAGCCAGACACAAAAGGCCACATATTGTCTGGTTTTGTTTATATGAAACGTCCAGAAAAGACAAATCCATAGAGACAGACAGTAGATTGATTTGTGGTTACCAGGGGCTGAGAGGGGGGAATGGGAAGTGACTGCTAATGGGGGAGGGGCGGAATGGAAATTCCAGAACTAGATAGAGGTGATGGTTGCACAACGTTGTGTATGTACTAAATACCACTGAATTGTTCACTTTCTAATGGTTAATTTTTTTTTTTTTTTTGCGGTACGAGGGCCTCTCACTGTTGTGGCCTCTCCCGTTGCGGAGCACAGGCTCCGAACGCGCAGGCTCAGCGGCCATGGCTCACGGGCCCAGCCGCTCCGCGGCATGTGGGATCCTCCCGGACCGGGGCACGAACCCGTGTCCCCTGCATCGGCAGGCGGACTCTCAACCACTGCGCCACCAGGGAAGCCTCTCTAATGGTTAATTTTATGTCGTGTAAATTTCACCTCAATTTTTAAAACTTAAAAATAAATAAATAATATCCCCCAAAATGTGCCGTGGGAAGAACAAAGGCTAGCAGCGAAGGACAGGTGTGCTGCTTGGGGAGGGGGTGCAGGAGGGCCTCTCTGAGGTGGCTGACGTTTCTGAAAAGCCTTGAAAGAAGGTGAGCAGAGGGGACATTCCAGCCAATTGCCGGATCCGCGGGTAGAGACCACATATCAGAGCGAATTATTTAAAAATTCGGTCAAGTTTCTTTTCTTTCTTAAAAGACAGCAATGAAACAGGTGCTTGGGGCAACGGGAGGGGAAAATGGGGCACTTGAATGAGTTTATGGATCTGAGAGGCTCTCTGGATCCCGCCACGGCGCCCTTATCCCACGTGGGACCGCCTCCGCCCCTTCTTCGCCCCGCCCCCCGCAGGCCCCGCCCCTCCAGAACTCTGAGGCCAGGAGCTGTCGGTCACAGAGAAAGAAAAGACTTTGTCTCAAGTTTTCCCAGAGCTTTCTCGTCCTCACCGCGACTGGCATCCCGAGCCCTCTGCGGCCCCGACAATATTCAGAAACCCCCCCTGCGGCCCCGCCCCCTCTGGACCGCCGAGGGCCTCGGACGCCCCTCAACTCCCCTGCCCCCTAAAATCTCTTTGATTCCTCAACTGTCCCATAGGCCCGCAGGACCCCTCCATGGCCAGGTCGTACGGCGGCCGGGTGCTGGCCGCGATGATCCTTTTGGGCATCCCCGCGGCCGTGCTGGCGGCGCTGGGCGCGCAGCTGCTGTTCCAGCTGCAGGCGGGCCGCGCGGAACTTCGAGGACCGCGAATCGACGTGGTGGGCCCGGAGCTGGGCGCCGGCCCTGGGCTGCCGGAGGACGCGGCCGGGGCGCTGCTGCCGCTGGCAGCCGCGCTCGCCGCGCTCGCCCTGGTGCTGGGTCTCACCTGTCTGCTTCTCGCCGCGCTCTGCGGCCACCTGGGCGCCGAGATGGCGCGGGGACCGGGCTCCGGCAGGTAGGAGGACCGGCCCCTCTGCCCGGCTGGGGGCTGGACAAGCCCGGGGGAGCCGCTTCCCTTCTCTGGGCCTCAGGTTGGGGGAGAGCTTTCCTTCCTCACTCCCTCCATCCATCTTTCCCTTCCTCCTTTCTTCCGTCCCTCCCTCCCTCTCTTTCTCCTTCTCTCCATCCATCCCCTCCCTCCATCCTATATTTGTTGAAAATTTACAGCAGGTACAACTACAGCTGGGACCCCCTTTTCAAAGATGTGGCAACAGGCTCAGAGAGGGCCTGGGGTCAGTTAGCCCCAGTGTTGATAGCGTTTGTCATTTATGGAAACCTAAGCTCTAGGTGCCCCTCACTTAATGTGGATTAACACAGTGAAACCCCCTGGGTGGCTGGCGCTGTTATTATCTCCCGTTTTAACAGTGTGTTAAAAAGAGTCTGCTCTCTCTAGGCTGCCAGGATTGGAAGGGGGTGGACTGGATTTGAACTTGAATCTGGTAGAGCCAGAACATGTGCCCTGGCCCTGGGTGGGGTTCCTTGTCAGGCACCTGAGCTCGGGGATATGGGCACTGGACAGGGCGGCTGGCGGGTGCATGTGGCGTGCGGAACCTTCCTTGAGCCAAGGACTTGGCTGTCCCATATCTGAGTGTTTCCTTCCAGGATGCTGGGGGAGGGGAGCTGGGATCCTTGTCCAGGATTCCATGGATCTGAGCGGATGGGAAATTCCACCATCTGATCCCATCCGAATTGTGCACCCTCCGTCTGATAGTTCAAGGGGTGCTGAAAAGCATGTGTTCTGTCAGTTGACAAATATGCGTTGGGCACCTGCCGGGGGGCTGAGCCGAGCATTGGGTATTGGCGACCCAGCAGGAACCAGGCGGACCTGGACCCACCTTCATGGGGACACAGATAATGAAGATACAAAACAGATCAGTAATGTCAAATGGTGATGAATGCCGGAAATGGATGAAAATGGGGTGATGTGGTGCAGGAGAACAGGGTGGGGGATGAGATGGGACCATCAGGGGAGGCCTGTGTTGAGACTTGAGGGAGGAAAGGAGGCAGAAGATCTGGGGGACTGTGATCCAGGCAGAGGGAACAGCATGTGCAAAGGCCCTGGAGCAGGAAGGAGCTTAGGGCGTTAGAAGGTGATAGAGGTGATTGGTGTGGCTGAAGGGTAGATAAGGAAGATGAGGGCCAGGAAGTGAGAGGTACTGGATTTTTTTTTTTTTTTTTTCCGCATGTGGCATGCATGCTCTTAGTTCCCCAACCAGGGATTGAACTTGCCCCCCCCCTTGCAGTGGAAGCACGGAGTCTTAACCACTGGACCACCAAGGAAGTCCAAGAGGTACTGGATTATATAGGGCTTCCTGTGCTGTGGTGAAGCCCTTGGGGTTTTCTCTGACTGAGAGTTGTGAGCCAGGAGGGATGTGATCTGACTTAAGTTTGAAAGAACCCACTTAAGTTTGAAAGAACCCACTCTGGCCACTGTGCAGAAAAGGGGTCAGGAGGGGAGTTGGAAGGCAGACCAGGGAGGAGGCCATTTCCATGGTATTGGTGGGAGGTGAGTGATGATGGAAGCTCTCCTTTTCCTGATCTCACAGGACTGGAGAAGGGCATGCACCCAGTGGAAGCACTTAGCAAGGGGCTGGGCTCAAAACTAAGTCCTCAATCCATGTCAGCTCTTGGGAATCTCTGTTTCTATTGTCACTGATAACAAGTTAGCCTCAGTTTTCTCACCCCCAAATAAGCTTATGGTCTGTAAAATAATGGAGGTCAGATGTTTAGCAAGTGTCTGTACACAATAGCTGCTTCATTAGTGTTGGGTGTTCGAATGGACTGATGTATATGGATGGGTTTTGGGGGAGGGGAATGGAATGGCTAGTGACTGGATGGATGAATGGACAGATGGTTGGTTTGCTCGATGGATGGTGACTGGGAGATAGACGATGGATGGATGGGTGGGTGGGGGTTGGATGGATGGATGGATGGATGGCAGATGACAAATGGATGAATGGATAATGATGGATATTTAAATAAATGGATGGATGGATGAACAAAGCATGGTTAAATGGATGGATGGCTGTATGATTGAATAATTGATGGGGACGGGTGGATGGTACAGGATGAATGAGTGGGGGGAAAGATGAGTGGATGGTTAGGTCCTCACATAGACCTCCAGTTCCCCAAAGCTGGACCACTCCCCCTACCTCTCCTCCCCATCCTTATTCCACCAGCTCTGCCTCCTGAGCCCATTTTCTTCCTGCCCCCCTCCCTGCCAGGTCTGACTGGTTTCTCTATGACTGCCGCCTCCTCAGACATGTGGCCCTCGGCCTCTTCTGTTGTGGGGTCTCCGTCTACTTAGCAGGTACGTGCTCAGGATAGAACATGGGGTGTAGGGCCCTGGGTTGGGGTGACCGGGGGTAATAGCCCCACAACTGGGGTCAGCTCCAGAGGCAGCCTGCCTGTTTCACTCTTGGCTCCTACACTCTAGCCCATGGCTGGCATCTGATCCCAGTGGGGATTCCATAAATGGCAGCTGTCTTCAGAACACCTCTGATTCATCAGTTTTCTACATTTGGTTTGAATAAAAGTTTCCAAGTCCTTGGTGGTTTCTGGAGATAGTGTTTCACAGGTTGGCCTTAGCAAAAACTGTTTTGATCACAAATATCTGAATCCAGCTCAAGAAGGGCTTAAGAAAAAAAAAATACGCTTCATAAACCAGAAATGCAATTTTAAATCCCAAAACATGAAGCAGAGTAAAAACTAATAACCTGAGTGCCCGAGGGACACACTGCACTGTCTTTCCTTCCCCGACTTATAACTCTTCTTTGATCAACATTCTCTCACCCACAACATGCTGGTAAAGGAATCCAATCATCCCCTTTCTTAAAGAGACTCCTGACATCTTATATTTTGTTCTAATCTTGAAAAATATGTTGCTGGTGCTGGAGACTCAGCGCTGAATCATACATAGATCCTTGGCAGCCTTATAAACAACCTGTTTCACTGGAAGAAAAAAAAATCAGCTGACTGAAAAACAAGGAATTTGCTATTACTGTTTTTCCTTAGTACCATACTAGAGAAATAGAAGTTTACAAGATATATTTAAAAGATTTATTCATGAGATATGAGCCTAGGGTTCATTGTGGGAATTTGTATGTACAGTGCAGCGAACTCTGCATAACTCTTGTTGTTTGACTTCATAAAATGCTCTGGATTTTATTAAGTGTGGAACTTCCCTGGCGATCCAATGGTTAAGAATCTGCGCTTCCACTGCAGGGGGCGTGGGTTCATCCCTGGTCAGGGAACTAAGAACTAAGATCCCACGTGCCACGTGGCCAAAAACAAACAAAAATGCTCTGGATGTGTGTGTGTGTTTTTTTTTTTAAATATATTTTATTTACTTATTTTTGGCTACATTGGGTCTTCGATGTGGTGAGCGGGCTTTCTCTAGTTGCGGTGAGAGGAGGCCACTCTTCATTGTGGTGTGCAGGCTTCTCACTGCAGTGGCTTCTCGTTGCACAGCACGGGCTCTAGGCACGTGGGCTCCAGTAGTTGTGGCACATGGGCTCATTAGTTGTGGTGCACGGGCTTAGTTGCTCCACGGCATGTGGGATCTTCCCGAACCAGGGCTCAAACCCGTGCCCCTTGCATTGGCAGGCGGATTCTCAACCACTGCGCCACCAGGGAAGCCCTGGATGTGTGTTTTTTAAAAAGGAGAGTGGATGGAGTGACTCGTGTATCTGAAAAGATCAGGGGTTATTGGCCTCAGGTGTGGCTGGATCCAGGCACTCCAATGAGGTCTTCAGAAATGCTTCTCACTTCATCTCATCACCTGCCGTGCCCTGAGAAAGAGGCCTGTCTCTGTAAGCGCTTTCAACACAATACCTATGACCTCAAGCCTTTTCATAAGCCAACAAAAGTGTTGGAGACTTGAAGAATAAAATATTCTTATTCTAAAATACAAGAAAACTCACAAAGGGCAAACAAAGGTAACTATGTCAGCCTCATTAAGCATTAAATTAAGAATTTGTTCAGCTCCCATTTAGATTCTTTTTGAGGATAGGTGACCTCACTCAGCAAGAATTCCTGAGCATGTCCAGCCAATCATTCATTCATTGCTAACCAGAGCCAAAATAATAGTTATAAAGATCTTTCAAAAAAAGAAAAAAATGTTTAGGGCTTCCCTGGTGGCGCAGTGGTTGAGAGTCTGCCTGCCGATGCAGGGGACGCGGGTCGTGCCCCGGTCCGGGAAGATCCCACATGCCGCGGAGCGGCTGGGCCCTTGAGCCATGGCCGCTGAGCCTGCACGTCCGGAGCCTGTGCTCCACAACGGGAGAGGCCGCAAAAGTGAGAGGCCCGCGTACCGCAAAAAAAAAAAAAAAAAAAAAAAAAAAAATTTTAGAGCAAGGACTTCCCTGGTGGTCCAGTGGCTAAGACTCCACGCTCCCAATGCAGGGGGCCTGGGTTCGATCCCTGGTCAGGGAATTAGATCCCACATGCTGCAACTAAGAGTTCACATGCCGCAACTAAGACCCAGCACAGCCAAATAAATACATAAATAAAAATATTTAAAAAAATGTTTAGAGCAAAAAAAGTCCTTGGCCTTGCCTTAATATGTCAGACATGATGCATTGTGGCATCTTCAAAAGCAAGAGTACAGAGCTGGAGAAAGCATTAAAACAGCCCACAAAGTGCCAAGAAGTCCTTCATCAGCTCTGGGCTTCTCTCCTACCAATTCCCTAATGGCTGCAGTTAGAAAATAACCCTGTCCTCATAGGCCAAGCAAAGGTCCCAGGGCTGACTCTGATTGGCTGAGCTTGGGTCATGTGATAGCCATGCACCAATCACTATAATCAGGGGAAGCAGTGCTCTGATTGGCCTAGAACCATACATGTCACTGATGCCAGAGTGGTGGGTCAGTCCTTCTAGACCAGTGACCAGGGTAGGGGTAGGGACTGGACCAGCACTTCTCAATGGGAACTGATTCTGCCCCTGAGGGAACATTTGGCAATCAACATCTAGAGACATTTTTGGTTGTCACGATAGGGCAGGCGGAGCGTACTACTGGTATCTGGTGGATAGAAGCTGCTAAATGTCCTACAATGCACAGCACAGTCCCCACCAAAAAGAATGGTGGTGCCAACTGGACATCGGACAGGGCAACAGAGAACCAGTACAGGTCCTCAAGGCCAGGTCGTCAACTGTCTTTTTTGATTTTTAAGATTTACTTTTATTTATTTATTTTGGCTGCGCCAGTTCTTAGTTGTGGCATGTGGGATCTTTTTAGTTGCGGCATGCGGGATTTTTAGTTGCTGCTCCTTAGTTGTGGCATGCATGTGGGATCTAGTTCCCTGACCAGGGGTGCAACCCAGGTCCTCTGCATTGGGAGGGCGGAGTCTTACCCACTGGACCACCAGGGAAGTCCCCGCCAACTGTCTTCTTGTTCAGATCAGCAAACTGAGGCCAGAGAGGGACCGTGATTCACTCAAGGTCAATCACAGGGATTCAGAAAGCCTGAGATCTGAGTTGTTTCAATCGTGGTAAAGTACACATAACACGCAATTTACCATTTTATAGTAAAACAGATGTGATGATGATGTATTTGTCGGGTGTGAAAGGGTTAGATGCGTTAGTCTATGTGCCTATCATAATGTACAATTTTCTATAACTGCTCTCCATGTGGGGGAGCTCTCCCAGGGGTGGGAGAACAAACGTTGAATAAGAGCCGTTTCCTTCCCCAGCACTATCCATCTACGCCCTGCTTCTCTTCGAGATCGAGACGGGTGCGGCAGCTGCCTCCATCCTTGGCTTGGGTGCTCTGGTCCTGGTGGCGGCGCTGACCCACACTCTACTCCGGGCCGCCCGGGCCACCCGCCGTGGCCTCCATGAGCTGTCCCCACCGCACTTTGAAGACGACCCTGTCTGCCCTTCTGAAGTCTCCAAGGCCAGCTCCAGGGCTCAGCCCCAGCAGGGTACCCATCACTGGACCCCCTACTCATCCTACCCAAAACCTGGGGACTCCCTCAGATCCATGGTTACTGCCACAACACCTGCAGCCATAGGGGGAGGCCGGGAGGGCAGCCTGCCTGCATTCCGCATGCACCGGACACTGTCTGCCAGTGAGGGGCACTGGGAAGAGGTCACTCATGAGATGCGTAGCATCCTGAGCCACAGGCCAGGGGGTTCAGGGAAGGACTCCACTCTGGTGTGAGCCCAAAGATCAAGGATAGAGACCTAGGGTCAGGAAGCAGGAAGAGGACCCTTGTAGAGATAGCTCCAGGCTCAACCACAGTAGCAGTATAACTTGATTTCTCTCTCAGTTCACAGCATCCCTGATGTGTGTCCTCAAGGTTGCCTCATGGCACAAAAAGGCTGCCAGGGCTCCAACCTTTACCTTTACCTCACTCAGAGAGAAAGGCAGAGGGCCAGGACTTCTCAGGAGATTTTGGAAGTTTTCCTGGGAGGCCTTGGGACACTTCTGCTTATACCCCATTGGCCAGAACAGAGTCATGTGGCCACGCTTCAATACAGATGAGACAAGGAAATGTAGCTGCCCAGAATGAATAAGATTCTGGTATAGGCAGGAGGGGAGGGGAGAGCTCAGGCAGCATTTCTCTAAACATCTCCGTCCATTTTACAGATGAGGAAACCGAGGCCCAGAGAGGGGCAGTGACTCACCAAGGGTCCCACGGCCAGTATTGAGCATCAGAGCCAGGATTCGAACCCAGGTCCTGTAACCCCCATGCTGCTGATAGTGCAAGTCTCAGACTCTGCGACTCCTTCCGGGCTGTGAGCGTTTGAAACCTGTGTGTGCGGAGCTCAGAGCAGCCCAGGGCCATGGACGCACCTGGAGGCCTGGACCCAGACTCCTGGCTGTGGGCCTGTGGCTGAGGGCTTCACCGCTCTGTGTCTCAGTTTCCTGGTCTGTAAAATGGGAATGGAAGCGGTCCCTCTTCCTAAGGCTCCCGTGAGACTCCGTGTGAGCCATTCCAGGGGCCTGTGCATAGCAGGTCCTCAAGGCGTGTCAACCTGTGCTTCTGTCAGTCGGGGTGCCTGGTAGCAGGAAAAGGTGGGTTGATGGCCAGTGTCTGGGACTCTTGGAACTGACAGGGCTTGGAGTGGATAACTCAGAGCCTCAGGGGGTCTCCGGAGGCCCCGGCCCCACCCCTGTCCTGCACAACCTGAAAATAAACTCCATGTCACTATTTCCATGTCATCTGAGCCATGTCCAAACGTGCTGCGTGGCCAAGTGCAGACCCAGGATGAGGGGTGGAGGGAAAGGAGTGGGGGTAGAAAGGGCAGGAGTCAGGGGGCAGAGAGTGTGCCCCTTGTAGAGCCAAGTCTGGGACCCATGCCCCACAAATCTTCACGCATATACATTTCACAGGGTGCAGGGATGGCCTGGTCCCTGCCCCCACCCCAAATGGACAAATGTCCCCAGAAGTCTCCCAAGCCGTCCCTTCCTGGGCCACACAGGGACTCGGGGTGGAGGAAGCTCGGCCACACAGTGGCTTGAAGTCCCCCAGGACCCATCTCCATGGGCAGAGAGGTGGCAGCACCCAGCAGGGAAGCTGGTCCCCAAACCTGACCTTGGGTAAGGATTCTGATGATCAAATACAGAGCTGGGTGCCCCTTTGGCTTGGATCACCTCCTTCCTGAGCCCCTGGGAGGCTGCACAGACCTCCTCCTCCCATATGGCACCTGTCACAGGGGTGCCCAGGAAGCATAGGCTCTCGGTGAGCATGAAAATATCATTGAAGAGGATCGAGTCAGAATGAATGTCGTGTCCCATGCCTAGTACTGCAGACACACACCAGGCACTTCCGGCTTTAGTTAATCCTTAGGACAACCCCACTCACAGATGGGCAAACTGAGGCCAGAAAAGCAAGGCCACTCATGTGAGAACACATGGCGGTGGTGATGGCTGGAACCCCATAACCCTGTCACGTAGGACACCAGGACATAGCTAGTGCCCGGGAAACACTGGAGACTCCAGTTTCTGAGAACTCTCTGGAATGGGGGAGGCCCTGGGGACTCTGAGGGTGGGCAAGAGAGTTGAGGAGGAAGGACCCAAGCTGGCTGTGTGCGAGGAGTACCTGGTGGACTGGTCAGGAGAATTAGAAGCTAGACGTCTAGGCCTAATCTTCAAGGCCAGGACTAGGGTGCGGGTACAAAATTTAAGGGGGCTCTAAAGAATTGAAAACAAGGGTTCAGACAAATCCTTGTACACGTGCATTCATAGCAGCGCTAGTCACAGTCACCACAAGGTGGAAACACCCCAAATGTCCATCAACAGATGAATGAATACACAAAAAGTGATCCATCCATACAGTGGAATATTACTCAGCCATAAAAGGAAGGAAGCTCTGACACATGCTACAGCACGGAGGAACCCTGAAAACATAATGCTGATTGAAAGAAGCCAGACACAAAGGCCAATGATCCCATTGATATGAAATGTCCAGAACAGGCAAACCTACAGAGATATAAAGTAGATTAGTGGTTGCCAGGGGCTGGGGGAGGGGGAATAGGGAGTAATGGCTAATAGGGATGACGTTTCCTTTGGGGTGATGGAAATGTTCTGGAACTAGATAGAGGTGATGGTTGCATATCCTCCATGCGCTAAATGCCACTGAACTGTACATTTTTAATTGGTGAATTTCATGTTATGTGAATTTCACCTCAACTTAAAAAAAGAAAATTTAAGGAGGCACTCACTCTCAGGTTCCTTCACGTGCAGGTGGGCCCCAAGTTAGAAGCGAGCACCTCCTTAAATGTGGGCCCTACGTGCTCACTAGCCTCATCCCATCAGAGATCCCTGATCTCTGCGCGTCCTCCTGGGACCAAGAACTGGAGCCCTGGAAAGTCTGCAAGGTTACAACGTGGGAGGCTGGCTGGAAGCGCTGCCCACAGTCCCTGCTGAAACCTGGCCCTGTTGTCGACACCGCCCTGGATGGGGTGCTGAGCACCTTCGTATTTTGATCAGAATCTGGCGAGCAGGGAAGAGGCTGGTCCTAGGGCTGGAGCCAAACGCTCTGGTTGCTCCCTGTCCCGGGCACCTGATGAGGGTTTTGTGTTCCAAGAGCCAGCTTGGACAGACCTGGCTCAGGGAGCAGTCATGCGACCTGCACTTCAGTTTCTTTCTTTATAAAATAGGGCTAATCCCCCAATCCCATCATAGTACAGCTGTGAGGACCAAATCGGAGAGCATCAATGACTCCGTTAGCTCCACGGGCCTCACCGACATAAGTAGCTGTCGGCATCCTGGTACATTTTGAGGTGTAGACACATCTGTTAAAGATGCTGCCTTGGGGACTTCCCTCGTGGTCCAGTGGTTAAGAATGCGCTTTCCAATGCAGGGGACCCAGGTTTGATCCCTGGTCGGGGAACTACGATCCCATATGCCGTGGGGCAACTAAGCCCATGTGCCACAACTACTGAGCCCGCACGCTGCAACGAAGAGCCCATGCACTGCAACGAAAAGATCCCGCATACCACAATGAAGATCCCGCATGCCACAACTAAGACCCGACACAACCTAATTAATTAATTATAAAAAAGATGTTGCCTTGGTTTAGGGTCATCAGAACCAAAGGCTGAGATGATTGCCAAGATGTGGTTTACCTGGGAAGTGACCCCAGGAAGCCCCGGAACCCTGCAGGGGGCGCCAATGGGCAGATGGCGCTAAGGGCAACGGGGGCTCGATCCCCCTGGGCACCCCAGGGAGACAGTATAGAGCACACATGGCAGTTGGTCCCAGCCCAGGGGTGAGGGGGCTGGGATATTTATCCTCCTATTTCCATCAGGCATTAGCTGAGAGCTGTTCCCAGAGGGACTGACCCCTCACACTTCTAGCCTTCCCTGTGCACCAGCTAGACACGCTCCTCTGGTCACAGGAGGCCCCAGGCAGGGTCACAGGTACTTGCTGTGGAGGGGAGGGAGGCACAGATAGCATCTGCTCCAGCTTCGTGGCATTTTTGGAACAGCAGGCATAAACGGGATATTGAAAGCACTTAACTGTGCTATTTGTGGTTGAGAAGAGCTGTTGGTTTTTGGATGCCCACCATGAGCCAACACCCTGCCTAACTCACACAAGGGTCACCACTGTTGCCCCCTCATCACACCCACTGGTCTCCCACCTTTACTTCTGCAGGTAAAATCTTCTGAAAGTGGCAGATGGAGTTGGGGTCCTCTGTGCTGGTGACATTTAGAACAGAAGGTCAGATGCCACCTTGAGGGAGATTGCTCAGAGCAAACAAGGGGCCCGTTTCCCCCAGAGAACACTTTATTAAAAACACTTTAAGGGCTTCCCTGGTGGCGCAGTGGTTAAGAATCCACCTGCCAGTGCAGGGGACACGGGTTCAAGCCCTGGTCTGGGAAGATTCCACATGCCGCAGAGCAACGAAGCCCGTGCCCCACGACCACTGAACCTGTGCTCTACAGCCCGCGAGCCACAACTACTGAGCCCGCGTGTCACAACTACTGAAGCCTGCCTGCTCTAGGGCCTGTGCTCCACAACAAAGAGAAGCCACTGCAATGAGAAGCCTGCGCACCGCAACAAAGAGTAGCCCCCACTCACCACAACTAGAGAAAGCCCATGCGCAGCAACGAAGACCTGATGCAGCCAAAGATAAATAAATAAATTTAAAAAAAGAAAAAAAAATGATTCAACCAGGGTAGGATCTGCTTTCAAGTTCACTTTGTGTTTGTTGGCAGGATTCAATTCCCTGTGAGCTGTGGAACTTAAGTCCTTGGTTCCTTGCTGGCTGTTGGCCAGAGGCTGCCCTCAGTTCCGTGACATGTGGGCCTCTCTATAGGGCAGTGTGCATCATTGTAGCCAACAAGAGAGAGTCTGCAACAAGATGGAAATCTTGTATTTTAAACCTACTCACAGAAGTGAAGTCCCATCACCCTTACTGTATTCCATTGGTTAGAGGTGAGTCTACACTAGATCCGGCCTGCCCTCAAGTGGAGGATTACACAGGCCTGAACACCAGGATACCAAGACAAAAGGTTCCAAAGGGAACCATCTCACAAACGACTTAATGTCTTGTAAATTCTCTGTGGGCTCTTCCCCATGACAAATAAAAAGGGCAGGTGGATAAGGAAGATGAGAAAGGGGTGTTTTCTATACAGCACGGGTCAGCTTTTTCAGTTCAGATTTCTAAGCTGGCAAGAGTGTACATGATAGCTAAGAAATTCAAACTGGTGAGACAAATGGACAAAATTAACAAAACTGACAATGCCAAGTGTTGGTGAAGACATGGAGCCACTGGAACTCTTATTTGCTGTGGGTGGGAGGGTAAATTGGTGCGACAGTCTTAGAAGTCTGCTTGGCCGTATCTGCTTAAGCTGAAGATAGGCCTCCCTTACCACTTAGAATTTCCACTCAGGGTATTTACCCAACAAGAATGAGTGTGTATTCATCAGTCAGGCTCCCTGACTTCAGACTATACTACAAAGCCACAGTAATCAAGACAGTATGGTACTGGCACAAAAGCAGAGATATAGATCAATGGAACAGGATAGAAAGCCCAGAGATAAACCCACGCACATATGGTCACCTTATCTTTGATAAAGGAGGCAAGAATATACAGTGGAGAAAAGACACCCTCTTCAATAAGTGGTGCTGGGAAAACTGGGCAGCTCCATGTAAAAGAATGAAATTAGAACACTCCCTAACACCATACACAAAAATAAACTCAAAATGGATTAAAGACCTAAATGTAAGGCCAGACACTATCAAACTTTTAGAGGAAAACACAGGCAGAACACTCTATGACATAAATCACAGCAAGATCCTTTTTGACCCACCTCCTAGAGAAATGGAAATAAAAACAAAAATAAACAAATGGGACCTAATGAAACTTCAAAGCCTTTGCACAGCAAAGGAAACCATAAACAAGACGAAAAGACAACCCTCAGAATGGGAGAAAATATTTGCAAATGAAGCAACTGACAAAGGATTAATCTCCAAAATTTACAAGCAGCTCATGCAGCTCAGTATCAAAAAAACAAACAACCCACTCCAAAAATGGGCAGAAGACCTAAGTAGACATTTCTCCAAAGAAGATATACAGATTGCCAACAAACACATGAAAGGATGCTCAACATCACTAATCATTAGAGAAATGCAAATCAAAACTACAATGAGGTATCAGCTCACATCAGTCAGAATGGCCATCATCAAAAAAATCTAGAAACAGGGGCTTCCCTGATGGCGCAGTGGTTGAGAGTCCACCTGCCGATGCAGGGGACACGTGTTCGTGCCCCGGTCTGGGAGGATCCCACATGCCGCGGAGCGGCTGGGCCCGTGAGCCATGGCCGCCGAGCCTGCGCGTCCGGAGCCTCTGCTCCACGATGGGAGAGGCCACAACAGTGAGAGGCCCGTGTACCACAAAAAAAAAAAAAAAAAAAAAAAAATCTAGAAACGATAAATGCTGGAGAGGGTGTGGAGAAAAGGGAACCCTCTTGCACTGTTGGTGGGAATGTAAATTGGTACAGCCACTATGGAGAACAGTATGGAGGTTCCTTAAAAAACTAAAAATAGAACTACCATATGACCCAGCAATCCCACTACTGGGCATACACCTTGAGAAAACCATATTCAAAAAGAGCCATGTACCACAATGTTCATTGCAGCTCTATTTACAATAGCCAGGACATGGAAGCAACCTAAGTGTCCATCAACAGATGAATGGATAAAGAAGATGTGGCACATATATACAATGGAATATTACTCAGCCATAAAAAGAAACAAAATTGAGTTATTTGTAGTGAGGTGGATGGACCTAGAGTCTGTCAAACAGAGTGAAGTTAAGTCAGAAAGAGAAAGGCAAATACCATATGCTAACACATATATATGGAATCTAAAAAAAAAAAAAATGATCATGAAGAACCTAGGGGCAAGATGGGAATAAATACGCAGACCTACTAGAGAATGGACTTGAGGATACGGGGAAAGGGAAGGGTAAGCTGGGGCAAAGTGAGAGAGTGGCATGGACATATATACACTACCAAACGTAAAATAGATAGCTAGTGGGAAGCAGCCACATAGCACAGGGAGATCAGCTCAGTGCTTTGTGACCACCTAGAGGGGTGGGATAGGGAGGGTAGGAGGGAGGGAGACGCAAGAGGGAAGAGATTTGGGGATATATGTATATGTATAACTGATTCACTTTGTTATAAAGCAGAAACTAACACACCATTGTAAAGCAATTATACTCCAATAAAGATGTTAAATATATATATATATATGACTAGTAAGAATAAAAAAAAAATGAGTGTGTATTCATCAAAAGACATGTACAAGAGTACTCAGAGCAATTTCTTTCAATGGCCAAGAACTAGGGACAATCCAAATGTCCATCAACAGATGAACAGACTGTGGTACATCCATACAATGGAATACTACTCAGCAATTAACAAGAGGGAATTCAGGCAACACAGATGAGTGTCTCAGACCTAATAGTGAATATAATTAGCCAGGCTCAGAAGAGAAGAGGACTCGTTTGGGCATTGCGCTTAGATCAAGTTCAAGAACAGGCATAATGGAATTCCCTGGTGGTTCAGTGGTTAGGACTCAGCACTTTCACTGCCAGTGGCCCAAGTTCAATCTCTGGTCGGGGAACTAAGATCCCGCAAGTCAAGCAGCATGGCAAAAAAACAAAACCAAAACAAACAAACAAACAAAATAGGCAGGATGAATGATGGGGTAGAAGCCAGCAGCTTTTGGGGGTTTGGGTGGGAGGGTGCCCAAGGGGATGCTCAAGACTGGCACAGATCATTCCTCTGATCTGGGGGTGGAGAGAGCAGTAGGGGCCACATCTGGGCTCTGGAACACTTGAATACAAGAAGTGTGGGGTATGCCACTAGCAGAAGCCAGACTAGTAGAAGCCAGTAGAAGACGACCTTGGGCTGCAGAAGCCTTCCAGCTGAGAAGAACTTTGAGAGCCAGGAAGAGTTTTTGCAACAGTCAGCAGAGGCAGCGGAGAGACACAGCCCCACAAGAGTTCTCCCTCAGAACTACCAAATGAGGTGAGGACCATTGAGATTCCCATTGTAAAGATGGACAAACTGAGGTATAGAGAGGTTAAGCCACTGCTCAGGGTCACCAGCTAGTGAGCATTGGAGCTGGGACCACATCTCCCCAGAAATGTCCTTCTCAGTCCCCAGGACCCTGTGATGCCCGGGTCTCAGCGCCTCAGAGCCGGCTAAAGGGAGGAGGATAAGTCTTCCTCTTCTTCTCCCTTCCCTGTAGCCCAGGAGGATGTAAGCTTAGTTGGAGCTGTGAGGATTGATGTGGCCCAAGTCAGGAGTTGGGGGCTAAGGGGAGAGGCTCCATCGGGACTTTCCGGCCCCTTTGTGAGGCTGTTCCCAGCCCTGTTGCACTCAAGAGGATTGGGATTTTGCAGAGTGAGTGACCTGGCAATGATGGTTGATCCAGTCGGACCCAAGGCCAGTATGGGTCGTCCGGGGGCCCCTGGTCACACACAGATGCCCTGGAAAGTGATCTGGGGCTGGTTTCGGGGTGGCCAAGATCACAACCAGAGAGAACAAACAGGCTTTGCTTCCCAGCTGGATCGGATTCCATGGCCGGCGCCAGAGCAACCTGGGTGGGACCTGGCAGGTGCGGGCTACGCCCAGAGTGGAGAGATCCGGGGAGATATCTTAGCATCAGAGGCCTAGTTTTTCCAAGGCAGCTGAAGTGGGGGGTGGGGAGGGGGTACCGTCTCCCCCCACCCTCCCCTCCAGGATAGTTCACTGTCTCCGCCCTCAGACTCCCAGGGCAGAGGACTCTTTTCCCTCAGATCCCTCTGCAGAGCAGTATCTCCCCCTTCAGGTCCCCAGGCCAGTGTCGTTAGACACAAGTGCCTGGGTGGGTGGCACATCCCCTTGGGACCCCGTGTGACCCCTTCTGGCCAATGAGCTGTGAGCAGAACTTTGACAAGGCACTTCCAGGCCAGAGCACTTGACAGCGTGAGATCCTTGCCACTACGACGAGCAGCCTGTTGCCGCCCTGCCATGGTCACGTGATGTGGATGAGAAATAAGCCTTAAGCCTTCCTACGCTGCAGAGATCTGGGGAATGTTCCTGACCTGGGCCACCCTGACGCTATGGGTACCTGGGGAAGAGAGAGCAGAAAAGGAAGCACACGCGTGGGAGAGACAGTGTGAGCCCTGGGGTGGTTCATTTCACAAATAGTTTGTGGAGTCCGTATTCGCCAATTCTACTGGCTCAAATCTGTGACCCCCAGATCGATACTCACAGCGCTTTTGCGGCTATTGGTGGACATGCACAGTGCCGGAAAAAATTTGAGTCCTCAGAGGTGCACGTTCCCAGCTGTGGTAGGACAAGGCGACGTCCTGCCTTCCTGTTCCAGCTCTGACTGTAAACAGGCATCCTTCTTGAGGTCTAGCCAGTGGCCCATTTTGCATTTTTGTGCTTTTTCATTGGTGAGTTTTGCTGTTTGCAAAGGCCCCCAAGTGTAGTGCTGAGGAGCTATCTAGTGTCCCCAGGTGCAAGAAGGCTGGGATGTGCCTCCGGAAGCAAATACTCTCCGATGAGCTTTGTTCAGACGTGAGTTCTAGGGCTGGTGGCCGTGAGTTCACCGTTAACAAATCGGCAGCATGTATATTAAACAAGGTGTCTTGAAATGCACAGAAAACAAGGTTATGTATTGATTACTTGACCAAAATGTGACTAGTGGCTTACAAAAACCTACCTGTGTCTCCCCGAGGAATACAGTATTTCCTAATTCAGTTTTCACGCTACTTTACACGAGGTAACTACCGCAATTCGTGAGTATCCACCGTTTGTGTCTACCACACAGCGGAGGAAAAGGGACGCACAGAACAGAACAGCTTGGTGGTTAGAGAGCAGGCTCTGGGTTGGAATCCCAGCTGTGAATTTAGCCGCCTCCTGCTTCGGTTTTCCTATCTGTGAAATGGCCACGCAACCAGGGCTTCCCACTGAGCTGGGGGAGGACTAAATGAGATACTGTACATCAGGTGTTGGTGAGAAGGTCCTCGAAGTATAAACGGTAGCTGTTACTATTATTACTGTTACGCGCAATGATGGAGGGGCGGGACCCGGTCTCCTCTGTGATTCGGAATCCCGGCTCAGGCACTCGCTG
This sequence comes from Grampus griseus, assembly GCF_964374135.1. Lineage (NCBI taxonomy): Eukaryota > Metazoa > Chordata > Mammalia > Artiodactyla > Delphinidae > Grampus > Grampus griseus. The sequence continues at coordinate 160,419,415 of NC_139019.1, read as the reverse complement.
AGCCTCAGTTTCTCCCTCTGTAGAATGGGAGTGGTGGCAGCGCCCCCTGCCCTCCGGGATTTCACCCGCTTGTTGGGTGTGCGTCCGTCCCTGACTCCTGCG